>NC_068288.1:20378499-21878499 GCF_025860055.1 Xyrauchen texanus | reverse complement strand
TAAATGACTCAAGTATGGTGAGGTGACATCATGGGGGGAGGAAGACTTCTAACAGTCATATTCCATCAGTGGCACTATTTTGCTGAGGACAATTCCATTTCATTTTCCATGAGATGAATGAAATGGAAACAGCTTATTAGTAAAGATCCACTGCTTTGTTCCATTCAGATTCTCAAAGCATGTGAGTGTTTGACTCATCCAAGGAGCTCTGCCTCCTTTCCTGGATTTCAAGGCACATTCTGATCCACACTTAAAAATGTGTTTTAAGTGCATGTGAATTATATCCAATAATTAGTTGTGCTGGTACAAATTTGATCAAATGTGCTCAGAGCGAAATTCCTGGCCTATGTAAACACACAGGAATATGGCCCACATTCTAGTAATTGCTTGGCTACAGATAATAGTTTTACAATGTTTTTTTTCTCACAATGCAGCCAGATTGCAGAGAGAGAGAGAGCGAGAGAGAGAGAGAGAGAGAGAGAGAGAGCGAGAGAAGAAAAATAGAGAAAAAGACAGGACAGGCTCCAAAGACTGCCACATGCAGCAGCGATGATGAGAAACATCAGCGGTGTGTACAAGTGTGCGTTGATGCTAGTGTGTGAAAGAGAAACGTGTGTTTGTGTATGTGTGTGTGTGTGTGTGTGTGTGTGTGTGTGTGAGTTCACTGGGCCACACAAGATGTTTTCTTCTCATAAATCTTGATGGAAGAGAAATAAGCCTGTGCCAAGCCCACGTTGCTTTAATTAATTAATAGAGTGGTTGGGTTAGAAAGACAGTGAAAGGGGTACGAAATGACCCCTGTTTTAGAGTTGTGAGGATGTTTCCATGAAGACAACTTTAACAACAGTACATGAAAAAAAATCAACTCCTGAGCACCTGCTTATCTGTGAAAAACCCAAACTCCAACTTTTTCATGTCATAGAGGGAGCCTCCTTCTCATTTCTTGCTTTTATAGTTCCCTTCACACACCCTCTCACCAGTGGTGGTTTGTCAATGTCTGACCAGGGCAAATCAGAGGAGGATTAGTGAAAATAATCAAACAGAAGGGGAGAATCCATCTTTGTGTGCATACAGCCTTACTCAGAAAGTTCTCACTACAGCCATTGAGTCACACCACTCACCCTGGGTGCTTGGGGAAAGATTTTTCTACCATCCAAATTTGTGGCCCGAGGCTGTGGTAGAATCTAACTAATGTTTGTGCAGAGATCATTCCCAAGAGTGACCTTGAGCCTTAAAGGAATAGCTCACACAAAAATGTGTGTGTTTATTGTGTTTATTTAGTAAACAAAGACCCACCCCTAAAAAAATCAACCATGATTTAACTACACTACCAATAGTATCACCATGGTATTTTGCAGTAAAATCATAGTAGCTACAAAATTAAACATGGTTTTTGTATTAACACAATATTACTGTAGTTACACCATGGTTAATGGCATAAAAAATATGGCTTCCATCACATAACATGGTTACTACAATAATACTATAGTAAAACCATGGTTAATTTTACTAGGATCAAACCTTTCTCTCAACTCCGGGCCATCACCATTACCAAACGAACAAACTGTCATTTCTTTGTTTCCACTAGACTTTTGGAATGCAAATAGCCAAGCTGTGTGGCAGGTGCTAATTCTGAAATAGGATAACAGGAGGACTGAAAAATAAAAAAAAAGTGTAGTTGTGTAAAAATGTATTTTCTGTTATTTAGAGTTCATTTATGTAACTGTCTTTTAATCTATGGACATTATTAAATGTATAAATATTAATATTCATTAAATGCCCTAAAGGTAAAGCTTTGGAGGTTTTCTTGAAAATGTAACCACCAAAACAACTCAAAAACACCATTTGGGCAGATTTTTTTGTTCGTAATTATGTCACGCCCGTTCTTTCCTCGATTTCGCTTAAAGTATATTGGCACTATAAGAAAGTCATACAGGTTTGGAACAACATGAGGGTGAGTCAAATATGATGCAATTAAAATTTTTGGGTAAACTATGCCTTTAAAGGTGGAGGTGTACATGAATATATGTAAGCACAAACATGCAACTTCCTGTGTGCTTACCAATAAAACTGGTGGCATCTAGAAAATGCTCAAAACACATCAACCAATGCCAAGTTCAACAGGAGTCTATGCTAAATGACTCTCCCCAGGACAGCCCTTGGTAGGTACAAACTGGAAAAACTCCCGGCCCAATCTCACGGCACAACAAAAACTAACTCACCCCCTCACTTACATTACGTTCGCACAAACATACCACTGCTCTTATGGGCTATGGGTTTCACATGTTCTGGATGATACATTTGTTTCTATGACAGAACACCTGGAAAGTGAGTGTTAAGTTTAAAGTTGTGGGACCTCTTGCTGAGCCTCCTGCCTCTGCATTGACAGCTCTCTGATCTGGTCATTCAAACTGCGCTCCGAAACTTCACGGGAACTCAGAGACTCCTCAAAACGACAGTGCAAGCCATGCAGCTCAGCTTGCAACCCTAAAACTGTGTCCTAGAGAGAGAGAGAGTAAGATAGAGAAAATATTAACGATAATGTAATTTTTACAACAGATAGTTCCAGCACTCAAATTTTATTGGCCAGAAGGTGTTCCAAGAGTGCTAATATTAAAATAACTGCACTAGGATGCTTCATTACTTCTAACTCTGATTGTTTGTGTTCACGGCTTTCCAAATAGTAGTGGGGATTTTGATTCATCCCAGTGACTTGACACCTTGGGTCTGTTCCAAAACTTAGTGAGCTGCCTCATTGTCTACTGCCTACATAGGCAGCTGCCTTCTATGGCAGCATCCTTACTGAAATGATTCCTCATAAGAGAGCGATTTGGAATGCTCTATATAGGCGGCAGCTACACACATCATTCAAATAGTGGTCCTCACGTGCAGCGCATGGGACACTCGACTTGGAACTGATTTCACAACGCAATCCTTTGATGAGCCTAAACACACACACACATTTTTGGTAAAATAGTAATTTTGTATCATATTAAAATTATTAAATTATTATTTACTGATCCTTTTCAGTATTCGATGGATTATAAGTATATTTATAATCAAAATTTTCTCTCTTCGTCCGCCATCTTGGATTTATTTTCCATCAAGCTCATCATGGTGCATTCTGGGATCACCTACCCAGGCAATAATACATCTGATGCTACCTTAGAATTTGGCCAAAATGAGATTTCTTAAGAGGCAGTTAATGTAATTAAGACACCTAGCTTTTGGAACAGCCTTCGCATCGGGACCGCACCTATGGTGCCTTAAAATGCTCTGGAAGATGCTCACTAGGTTTTGATGTGACGCACCACAATGGCTAGAGGAGGTCTATGCTGGATGAATCGACGCAAATTTTATAAACGTTTATTTGTCTTGTTTGCAGGAATAGCATGCAGTGCAAAATGGAATGTGACCTTTGTTTACTGTCATCATGTCGCAACAAATGCTTCCAGTGTAGACAGCTTCATTGATTATAATGGGATCTATTTGCTTTTGACGTGACGCTTCCAGTGTAGACAGCTTCATTGATTATAATGGGATCTATTTGCTTTTGACGTGACGCTTCCAGTGTAGACAGGTTGTTAGTCTTTTGAATCTGTTCAACAAAAATATTTTTTAATTCATTGTTCAGTGATATTTTCAGTGACCATTTCTGCAGATTACATCTTTACACCAGTAGGTGGCGACATATGAGCATCTTTTATGTTTTGAGTTACTCAAAAAATACAGATTTGTTCACTGATAAAACACAACTAGTTCGAAACCAGAGAATAAGAGAAGTACAAAGTGCTGAATTATGCTTGATGCTTTGGCTTCTTTTGAAACTAAATTTGCTGGCATAAATACTAATTAGCCTTTTTTTAATGCATGTTATTTAATACTACTTGTTTGTTGAACTGTTGTATAAAAGTACAATGACACTTGCAATCATACTGTTGTTCTGAATATCTGTACAGCTGTGATTGCGTGCAGAACAATGCTGGGCTGCACCAAAGCTGTGCTGATATTCAGAACAACAACACTATTGCTTGAGTGATTTAGCTTAAATAGCTTAATAGTACAAACGTGATACACAGATATGTTGGGATACATTTTACCTTGTCTTGTTCCTGTTTGCCCAGGAAGTCTCTTCGCATACGATCCATTTCCAGGGCAGCTGTCTCAATGTCACGCTCCAGGGTTATTATGCGCTCTGTAAGAGTTGCTTTCTCTGCCTCCTTCTGAGAAAGGACCTACCAATAAAAAAGACATTAGCATGGTCAACTCAGGATTAATGAGCCATTTGCCACGTTTTTTTCATATTATGTTGTTAGATTGCTGTACTGTTGTTCACTATTGGATGCCCTAACTTAATTGATGAGCTGCACAACTAGGCCATTAAAATAAGATGTATTGCCAGTAAATATAATACACTCACCTAAGGGATTATTAGGAACACCTGTACAATTTCTCATTAATGCAATTATCTAATCAACCAATCACATGGCAGTTGCTTCAATGCATTTATTGGTGTGGTCCTGGTCAAGACAATCTCCTGAACTCCAAACTGAATGTCAGAATAGGAAAGAAAGGTGATTTAAGCAATTTTGAGCTTGGCATGGTTGTTGGTGCCAGACGGGCCGGTCTGAGTATTTCACAATCTGTTCAGTTAATTTTCACGCACAACCATTTCTAGGGTTTACAAAGAATGGTGTGAAAAAGGAAAAACATCTAGTATGCGGCAGTCCTGTGGGCGAAAATGCCTTGTTGATGCTAGAGGTCAGAGGAGAATGGGCCGACTGATTCAAGCTGATAGAAGAGCAACTTTGCCTGAAATAACCACCCGTTACAACCGAGGTATGCAGCAAAGCATTTGTGAAGCCACAACACGCACAACCTTGAGGCAGATGGGCTACAACAGCAGAAGACCCCACCGGGTACCACTCATCTCCACTACAAATAGGAAAAAGAGGCTACAATTTGCAAGAGCTCACCAAAATTGGACAGTTGAAGACTGGAAAAATGTTGCCTGGTCTGATGAGTCTCGATTTCTGTTGAGACATTCAGATGGTAGAGTCAGAATTTGGCGTAAACAGAATGAGAACATGGATCCATCATGCCTTGTTACCACTGTGCAGGCTGGTGGTGGTGGTGTAATGGTGTGGGGGATGTTTTCTTGGCACATCGTTTAAATGCCACGGCCTACCTGAGCATTGTTTCTGACCATGTCCATCCCTTTATGGCCACCATGCACCCATCCTCTGATGGCTACTTCCAGCAGGATAATGCACCATGTCACAAAGCTCGAATCATTTCAAATTGGTTTCTTGAACATGACAATGAGTTCACTGTACTAAAATGGCCCCCACAGTCACCAGATCTCAACCCAATAGAGCATCTTTGGGATGTGGTGGAACGGGAGCTTCGTGCCCTGGATGCGCATCCCACAAATCTCCATCAACTGCAAGATGCTATCCTATCAATATGGGCCACCATTTCTAAAGAATGCTTTCAGCACCTTGTTGAATCAATGCCACGTAGAATTAAGGCAGTTCTGAAGGCGAAAGGAGGTCAAACACAGTATTAGTATGGTGTTCCTAATAATCCTTCAGGTGAGTGTATGTAATATTTATTGGAACAAGGAATCAGTTTTCTTGCTGGTAAAAATTAACATTATGCAGAGGAAAATATTTTTATATAAATTGCAGCAGTGCATAAATAAAAAGTGCAGTAGTGTTGGCAGAAACCTTTGTGTGGGTGGGCCAAGATAAATTATCAATTGCATGAGTTATGTTAACTTTTTACTGATTTATTTATTTTTTATGTTTTTGATGTTTAGCTAATTGTTTCCAGGAGCATATTTAGCACATTTATTTACTTAACGGTTGTCTACTTTAACGATATTAAAAGATCAACCAACAACAGTTAAGTTTGAGTACATTGAGACTTTTTTAGTTTTTTTTGTTACATGCATAACATTTAGAACCTTACTTGTGGACAGAAAGGACATCTGGTATAAAACCTGTGCCAAGTCAAATATGCAGATCACGGATGGTATGCTTTGGAGACCCCAACGGGAGAAGCCAAAAGAAGAAGATATGGGGATTTACCCTGAATTGACATTTTAACCATAGAATGGAACAATTTTGGTAATATTTTAACAAATGGATGAAAATGATGGTTAAAAATCTCTGATCCTGTCACTGTCGCAACTCTACTCTTATTAAAGTGGGGAACAGATGACGCTGCTATGATAGCGAGATAAGAGATATTAAGAATAAAGGAATTAGGTTCCAAAGTAAAGAAAAAATACTCTGAGCTATCTACACCTGACAGTTTCCCTAAGTTATTACAAAAATACAAAGCAACAAATTCAAGCATGACATTTGGAAATAACATAATTTTATTTTAGTCGTACAAACAGAGGCTTCAGTTTAAAAAGTGTCTTGAGAGCCTATTTTATCATCCAAAATAATTTATTTCTGTGTAGCTTATTTATTGCCATCAAGAGCTGCAACAAAAATAAGTTATTATAAATACAATTCAAAATAAATTCATGCATATGATATTTGTAATTAACATTATTTTATCTTAAAAAATAAAGTGAATTGAGTTTAGTGTTTTAGGAGTTTTGAGAGCATTTTAACATTGAAAGGTATTGCATCTTATGTCAACTCGATCTGGTTTTGATGAAGAGGTTAGAAGTTATTTAAATATATAGCCTAAATAATACAATTCATTGCAATCAATTCACATACTGTACATGCCATTTGTTTAAAATATTTTTATTAGAAGTGGCTGGAGCCGCTGCGCGATACAATATGCCCGTCAATTGAACGATGCCTCATCGCCATATCGGGACTTTACAATCTCAATAGCTTCAATTTAATAAGAGAGATCTAGTTTTTTTTTTTTAGCTGCTGTTGTGTTGAAAGCTTTGATGATGACATTATCCAGACTAACAGCCTCAGACATTAGCAGTTTGTGGTTCGAGGCCAGCAAGCTATTGGCTGTTGGTGGAATAGGGGCATAAAACAATAATTGGGTGGTCCTGAATACCAGTGGGTGGCACAGGCCCACCCAGGCCCATCCTTGGCTATGCTAGTGCATTATACATCATGTCATGAACATGATGAATGATGTGGACAGAGAAAAAAATCATATAGAACATTGAAATAACTCTCAGTAACATTAACTTTTAAAAAAGGAATAAAATCTACACAAAGTGACTATTCACTCTATTGTTTGAGATGCTGCTTCACTCATGTGCTGTCTGCAGACAAAAGCCATTCACACATCTGCCCAAAGATTGATGCCTCTAATCATTATTCTTTTGTATATATTCTGATGATTAACTCTATTTTATACACCCATCCTTGCAGTAGTATCAGTGTCATTATAAAATACAATAACAGAGGGTAACCAGTGCATAATATTTCTGCATATAGCGTGTTAACGAATTTGCACCATTAGTGCAGAATGAAAATATGACAAATTGCACTAAATCTAATGCATACATCTTTAAATCATCATGGAGTGGTTAAAACAGCTTCTTTGACTTATCACGTGTGAATTCTTCTAATTGATTGAAAAATGTAAGTAATAATACACTTTTAACAATAAAAGTGTACATTAATGAATCATGTATTTTATTAATGTTTAAAATGCAATTAAATGTAACCAAAAACTTGCACATTAATTAGTCATTTTAAAAAGCATTTGTCAATTGCATTTCTAAATGAATTTGCCTGTTACTTTTCTTCTTCCATTTGCCACTGGCTTTTCTTCTTCTTCATTTTGCTATTGCTTTTCTTTTTCCATATGCCATTTGCTTTTCTTTCTCCATTTGACAATCAAGATAAAAATGCAGTTGAACAGCTGACTCCTGTGAGCAACCAATTAACATTTGACTCAGTTTTAAGACACTCTCCCACATGCCATTCGAAGGAGATTTCAGGGCTATATGGGGCTACAGACACACCCTTTGATTAGATTGAAAAGTTCTTGAAACCATTCCACTGAAAGACATATGAACACACACACACACACACACACACACACACACACACACACACACACACACACACACACACACACATGTTGTGTTTCCATGTTTTATGGGGACTTTCCATAGACATAATGGTTTTTATACTGTACAAACTTTATATTCTATCCCCTAAACCTAACCCTACCCCTAAACCTAACCCTCACAGAAAACTTTCTGCATTTTTACATTTTCAAAAAACATAATTTAGTATGATTTATAAGCTGTTTTCCTCATGGGGACCGACAAAATGTCCCCACAAGGTCAAAAAATTCGGGTTTTACTATCCTTATGGGGACATTTGGTCCCCACAAAGTGATAAATACACGCTCACACACACACACACACACACACACACACACCTGTTGTTTATGACTCTCGGCCTGCAGCAGGCTGTCTGTACAGTGTTGCTGCAGTTTGGCCAGTTCTTCCTGCAGCTGCTGCAGCTCTCTGCGATTCTGCATGCGCAGCTCCGTGCACTCAGCTTGCAGCTGCGACTCTGCCTGCTCCCACTGTGCACGCATGCGTTCCTGAGACACACAGGGCAGGTGCTTGTGTTAGAAGTTCAGCATCTATAGGCTGATCCATGGAGTATTTTGGATATGCTTTGGAATGCATACTCTCTAAATCCATAGCAGTGTTTTAAAATGTACGGTTAGTGCATATCAATTCAGAATCCTTCTGCCGAAGTTCTCTCACAGACTGATAGTCAAGGTCCAAATCTGTAGAAGTACTCCTTTTTAATGTCTGAAACGAACACATTGTGCATACAAGTCTAATTTAAACTTAGTGATTCTTGACCTAGGAGTCCTCAGCTAGTCGAAGAATGTTGATGATTGGCTAAAACTAAATATGGGCGTGGTTTGGATGTGACGCTCTTTATCTACAATTTCGATAGCCAGCTCTGTGACAAGTTCAATAAGACAAAGAGACACAGAGTTTTGCATCAAAACGTTGATGCATTGAAAGAAAGACTTGCATTATTGTTATTACTTCCTACTGAAGTGTCATCCTGAAAGTTGACAACCTTCCGTGATCCTCAACAAACACATTTTAAAACGACACAGCTCATAGTATAAATGCAGGCTTTGTTCACCAAGGGTGCTTTGTTTCATTTAAATGGTCCTCTTTTTACATTTTGTAAATCAGGCTTAAGGTGTTTGATGAGATGTGTTTCATGCTGGGTTCACTCTATCACAAAAGCTCATGGACAGGGCCGGTCAACACATTAGATGACATAGTACCAAAACTTACCAAGCAATGGTTACTGCACATGTTCCTTGGAGTAGTCCACCATATAAATACCATGATATAGTATATAAATACCAAGGTTTTACCATACTGTACCATCACTGTACCATGATACTGCCACATCAGGCTTTTGAGAATGGTAACTTTGATAAGCTTCTTGTGCTGAGTAATTTTAAAAGGTGTCAGTATGTTTATAGTCCATTGTTTCATTAATGCTACACAATATATGTAGACTACTAAATCAAATGTTCAAATAATGCTGCTAAAATCAAGAGAATGGAATGCTTTAGTGCTATTTTGCCAAAGAAAAAGAAAAAAAAAACCTTGGGGAGCATGCCCCCAGAACCCCCTACAACATCATGGTACTTGATGTGCCCCAGACTCCCCAGTAATGATGAAAGCCTACAAATGCCTCTTCTGTGAAACATACTTAACAATGTGCATAGATCTGAAGGGCAGTGCACCTTTGCTTTTTTCTTTCTTTTTTCGAGCATCTTATTTTTAACATGTCAGACCACTTGGCTTGGTGCACTTTACATTTAGTTTATTTCTATATACAGTGATACCCATTTACGATCCCTACTTAAGAAGCTGATGAATACCTTGTTCTTTCTTTCAGTTTGCAGTTGTTCCTGATGGCTTTGTTGTGAGGTAATGAGGGTTTGTTGTGCGTTTCTCTCAGCCTGAGCAAGCTTTAACTCTAGCGCCTGTTTTTCCTGCAAAGCCCGGGTCATATGTTGCTCTAGTTCACTCTGAATGCTAGACAGCTCACCTGTGCAAAGGGAAGAACAAACATAGGGGAGAAACACGCTTCTTAATTCAAATATACATTAGGGATATACTGAGTTCCAACATGCTGGAAAGATATGAAATTATATGCTCACTGGAATCATTACTGCACAATATATAGTGACAGCACCAACAAATAAATAGCACAATGTGGATGTTATCTGTGAGGGAACTTTGTTAAGCTCTAGAGAGAACCTCAGCTGTTCCCTAGTTCTGGGCTGAAATATGGGGCCCTTGTGGGCTATTGCTGGGACCCAAAGGCCAGTTTATTCAGCCAAGTCAGTGAAAGAGGGGTTGAGGCTCCCTGGAGGGACACTCACGCATCAAAGCCTCATTAGCCTGCTGTAGACTAGCTTTATCTCCCTCAAGCCTTGCTCGATTGGCCTCCAGCGATGAGGCCAGTTCCTGTCCTTCGAAAAGGCCTGACTCTAGAAACTCTCTTTCAGCCCTGAGAATAGAACAAAAGCAAGAGAACACACAATATAGAGACCAAAAGATGGTGAGAGAGGAAAACAAAGAAAATTGATTGTTTTAGGTAGTTAATGAACATCTTTAATTTCTGCAACATTAGCGTCACAACGTAAATGCAAAAATAATCTTTGGGTATTTTTTAATAAAGTTGCAAACTAAGATAGGTCACATCTGTGTACAAGAGATACATGTGAGAAAATGGCAGAGATTGCATTCCCCATGCATTAGGACCCAGGAGTAAAGACTTCCCTTCAGTCGCTCTACAGCATAGAAGTAGTGCTATGTCAAGATTATTTTGAGATCTAAGCATTGTATAACGTTGTTTTTTGGGCTTGTTTTGATATGGAGCATCTGCTGTAAGTAATCATGTGTAACCATTTTTTCATATTTTAATATGTTAATGTTGCATGAAAAAACTCGACAAATAAGCCACATCAGTTTATAACATAGGTAACTCCAACGCTTTTAGTCTGCGAGTAAAACAATATGATTGTTGTATTCTAATCTTTATTAAATACAACAACTGTCAATAATAAAAATGTGTTATATTTACAACACTATTTGCCATGCACAAATTTTTCGGTTCTCTGACTGAATGTTTTTACTAGGAGTGTAATGAAACATCATTTTGTTGGGATGTGTGGAGTTGCGTTTAACAGCGGTCTAGTGTTTGTTAGCACAGTAAAGTTATAGTGCACAGAATATTTAAACTGCTTGCATTTAACACCACTTATAAATGCTACAACTAACTCATGACTGAGGTTTTTATCTGTATGTGTGTAAGTATACTTTGTGTGTTTTGGTGTGCAGTGTGTTTGACCAGCCATCATCAGTTATGGAAGTCACATTAAGTCGCAGGACTGCAACTAATATTCTAGAAAATGTATGTAATCTGTTTTCAAACAGGTTCTAGAAAACAACTCCTGTCTTCTGTTGGTTTTACATAAAGATAGTCTCACACCAAACTCGAACCATTAGTCAAGTCAATGAGCGTGTGTACATGCACGTTTTTACACCGATTATGCATCATAAGCCAACAAAGTGTGTGGTCATGTAAACGCATTAAATGACGTTCCTTAATAGGTGTAAATCATAAGACTAAACCGATCAACATGGGAAGATTTTTGCCCATTACGCCGATTTAGTGTTGAATGTAAACATTTTAACCGCTGTTCTTCCCAGCATATCCAACATGCACATGTGTTGTATGTATGCCTCCACACAATTTTACATCAGTCATGGAGAATAACAATTATTTTAATTGTCATGTAAATGAAGATTTATTGCAAAGTCCAATTTTTTAAATAAGCTGATATTTGAGAGTAAAAACAGCGCATTGGTGTGCATGTAAAAAGGGCTCAATGTTGCTGTGTTGGACATGATGGGTCTTTTAAACAAACAGAGGAACATTTAATAGCACCACAGAGAATTTTAACATTGAAACATTTACACATCAGTTTTAACTTCATTTAAGACAGACAAGATGTTCTGGAGATAATTTACACTGCAAAATACAGGCTTAACCTCACGCTGATTCTCTCACAGATGAGGCTTGGGGAATCTAGGAAAAGTAACATGTTTCAAAAAGCCCAATTGATAATTACTCAAAAAATTCATAAAAAATAAATACATTAGGTTGAAAACACACAGATTTACTCTGCCTGGCAACCTCAAACTCCAACATAAATACAAACAATTAGCCCATATAAACATATTAATACATCAAATCCTACTTGCAGTAAAACACTAACACACATTGACTCACCGCAGAGAAGCGAGGTCTTGGGCTAGGCCCTTGGATTTGCGTTGCTCTGAGGTGAGTTGCACTGAGAGATTGGCTTTGTCTCTTGCCAGTTCATCTCTCTCTTTGCAAGTCCTCTGCAGTGAGGCAGCACTCAGCTCTGCTTCCCTGCGACATGCACTCAAGTGTTCCTGCAGGGCTTTCTTCTGCTTACTGACCTGCACGAAACACATATACATGGTAGTACAAATATGAATATTCACATATGCCTCTGGTTTTAGCAAAATATTTAAAGGAATTGTTCATCTAGAAATGGAAATTCAGTCATAATTGACTCGCCCTTATATCGAAACATGTATGACTATCTTTCTTAAGCTGAACACAAAAAGAAAAATTTGTAATGAATATCCTGGTCCATTATTCAGTGGAATTGATGTTGATAGTGATCAGCGCTAAACAACACAAGATCTTGCATGAACTTGGGGTGCTTACACTTGCATAATATATTAATGATGACTGATGGCAAATAGCTTATTTTAATGGCACCTGTAGCTGATAACTTCCATCTTTGGTGACACTGCATTTATGCAGCTAGGTAGTCAGCATATTTTAAATACAATATTTACTGAGTGCACCTTTAACTATTAGTGTCTCAAATCCTTAATACAATTTTCAGTTGTTTCAAAAGCCACAATAGACCTTAGACCAGGTAGACGCCATATTTATTATGATGCAGATACAAATGAGGCTGTGAGGGATAGACTTACAGTCTGGGAATTGGCATGCACTAATTTAAAGGTCCTAGATCCCATTTAATTTTAACAACTCTGGTTTTCCAGTGAGCCAATGTGAACAAGCTTCTTTCATAGCATTATGAATGCTTATTATGATCATTTTGGGTGTTTTTTTTTTTTTTTTTTAAGTTTTGAGGTGCATCAAAGTGAAGTGCAAATGCATTAAATACTGTAGATGGACCGGGATAATCATATTTTTTTTTCTTTTACATTCCGCATAATAAAGTCATATGGGTTAGGAAGATCTTGAGGATGAGCAAATGTTGACAGATTTGTATTTTTAACTATTCCTTCAAACTGAGGCTAGCTTACTGGGGTAGTGAGGTAAAGGAAAGGAGAAATAGAAATAAAATCCAGTGCCAAAATAATTAGTCATGCACTCACAAAAAAATAACAATAATAATAATAATCATAGAATAATTAGATGGTTTGTCAATTTCTGTCAAATCTTAGGAACAACAGGCAGTCTGAATATTTTCCTGAAATGTTAAAACTTTCCTCTCTGAGCCTGTATTCTTCACAAGCAAACAGAAGGAATTTTACTTCACTTCATTGCGAAGCAGGTCTACTGAAAAAGCAGTAAGTACAAGAATAATGTGACATTGCAAATAGTGAACAAATATTTTGCAGTATATCCTTACAACTGTGTGAAAATAGAGATGGCATTAGTATCCAGTAATTTATGTTGATTTAAATACTACAGCTTAATAGTAGTGACATCACTGTAAAACATGACTTTAAGCATAAAGAAAGAGCAGACAAATTCCACACTGTCTGTAGCAGAGCTGTGAGCAGACAGATCAAGCTTATGATTTACTGCTTTGCTCACTCATATTCTCTCACTGTGATATTACCTGTCTGTAATATCAATCTCTCCCATCTTTCTCTCCTCCATTTGTACTTGAGATCCCCTTGGCGTCCCCCAATTCTATTCCTTTGAAACTCATATAACACATGCTTGGGCCAAGATTCATATTCAGAGCGCCTGGAGGAAGGTGTTGAGTACCATGGCAGATGGGTCCAAGATCTTCCAGGATTGTTTAATGTGACAACAACAATACCCATCAGAGCACAGCTGAGAGCTGTGAATCATTCTGGGTAATGGGGCACACGCCCAGTCATTTAGTGAGATGGAAAGGGGCTGACCTGGGTGTGCTGCTCCAGGGCTATGCTTTTCTCCCTCTGGAGGAAACTATACTCTGCATCTTGGGTCACTCTGGCTTCTTGGAGCTGAATGTGTGAGGACTCCAGAGCATGCTTCTCCGCTGTCATTTCTAACAGCTCCTGCTGCAGGCGAGCTAGGTCCTCCCGGGCTGCCGCTCTCTCTAACTCTGCCTCCCGTCTGCGTTCACCGAGCTCTGCCTTCTCGGCCTCGACCTGTCAGCAAATAGGTCAAGCACAATTTCTCTATGATTTAGTAAAATGATGATAGTAACACTAGAATTCTTGGAGTATTGCGTTCTCCAAGAAGTATGCAATACATGCGTAAGTTTGCATGCACAAAGTAATATTAAAGATCCACTCTGCGATTTGATATCTAATTGCTTATCTTTTAAAAGATTTAAAGATAAAAATAAATGGTTGTGACTAGCAGGATATATGTTTATATGTTAGAAAATGTTAATATAAAAAAATATGTTTAAAGTGATGTACACTCACATGAGATGAAAACTCTAATTCAGGGGTGCTCACACTTCTATGGAATGAGATCTACTTTTTCATAATGTTATTGTAGCAAGATCTAACATACACAATATATATGTAGTCAGTAGTGAAATCTGACTATTCTCTATACTCGTTTTGATACCACAACAAATAATAATACTTATTTTGAATTATGTATGCATTGTTTCCGATTAACATTTTTTATTTATTCGTAGATATAACAAAGAAAAACAAAACATATATACACTGAATTAACATTTAACCCTAACTATTAAAATGATCTGTCTGCCTATCATCACACTGGTCAGAAACCAATTTGTTATGTGTTTATCCCCCATATTGATGACTGCCCCACCGCCAAAAATACAGAGTCTGGGGCAAAATTTTATTTAAGTGCCCAATACATCACACATAAAACTCTGAACCTTCAACCAAAATTCCTGGATCTCAACACACCACCAAAAAACATGGGTTGTGTCTCCATCTTTTGATTGGCATTGCCAGCAGGTGGGTGTGTCTTTAAGACCAAGCCAATACAATCTATAGGGGGTCCAATAGAATCTATGTAAAATATTGAATTGCACAAGGCACACCCTTGCATCTCTAGATACAGACTTAACATTTTTAAGAATCCTAGCCCACACTCCCTCCTCCAATACCAAGTTTAAATCTTTACCCCATAATCTCTTGACAGAAGTTAAAGCTTAACACTCCACTCTCATATAGGCCACCGAGCATATTAACCTCCCTCAGAATCCACTCAGAAAGACCAGCAGAAAGAGGACTTATTAATACATAATTTGGGGTTCAGCCATATGCTTGAGGCAACATAAAAAAAAATGTCAGGATTAAACACTCTAGACACTTTTGACCATAACGAGTGCAAATGCGAGATAACGGTGCAACTTAACTTCTTAAATTGGTTTGATAGAAAGGTTTTGCAATGGCGAAATATGGCAAGAACTTCCTGTTCAATACAAAACCAGTGAGGGGCTCTCTCAGGTGAAAGCGACCAATGAGCCAAATGCCTGAGACCGAATGCATAATGATAAAACAAAATCTTGGGTAGGCCTAGCCCACGTTTGTCAATCGGCCTATGTAACTTATTGAAATGTAAACTGGGACGCTTAGCATTCAAAATGAAGGACTTTGCTATGCTATCAAATTGCTTGAAATAAGAGAGGGCGACATCGACAGGGAGAGATTGCAGCAGGTAGTTGAATGTTGGAATATAATTCATTTTAATAACATTAGCCTTCCCAATCATAGATAATGTAGTGAAGCCCACCTGTCCACATTGCTCGAAAATCTTTTTATTAACTCTTTCCCCGCCAGCGTTTTAAAAAAAGTTGCCAGCCACCGCCAGGGTTTTTGACGATTTTCGCTAAACTTTAATGGCCCGCAGAATATTTTCTTCCATGAATGTATGAAGATGCTATATATCACAATAAAGATCTGAGCCTCTGCTTTTAGGAAAAAAAAAACGATTTTATTTTATCTTCATTTGTTCTTTTTTTATTGCCACTTGAACAGAGGTAGGTTTTGTCAAAAACAACATTTCGGACAAAAAGCTGAGAAAAAGGCATTTTTATCAAACAAGTGCTTTAGTATTAGTATGGTGTTCCACTTCACGTTTGAGACGATCGCAGTCTGTTTCTTTGATCAAAGAGTTGCGTACTCTTTCAAAACATGCGCGCGGGTCTTCCTTACCGTATACCACCTAAAACACGGATACCCGGAAAATTCTGTGTTTGGCGGGGAAGCGTTTTTTTCATAAAACCCGGAAAATTCCGTGTTTGGTGGGGAAAGAGTTAAGGGGTCAAAATTAACCCTAACTAAATCACACAAATGTGTTGGGAATAAAATGCCCAAATACATAATGCCCTGTTTGGGCCACTGGAAGGCAAGGCATAGATCTAATGGGGTTGGAGACGAATAATAAAATATCATCAGCATAAAGAAAAAGTTAATGCGCCATACCTTCCACCACCACCTCTGTTAAATCATCTTTCGCGGCTGCTAATGGTTCCAGGGCAAGACAGAGCAATAATGGGGAAAGAGGGCAACCCTACCGGATGCCCCTATCGAGAGACAAATAATATGAAATTAATAATTTTTTTTTGTACTGCCGCTACCAGGAGTCTATAAAGTAACTTAATCCATCCAATAAAAGTATTATTACCCGTATATTTCCAAAATCTTAAAAAGATAATCCCATTCTATCTTTCTACCTTTTCCGTGTCAAGTGAGATGGCAGCAACCAGAGTCATACCATTTGCCCCTGGCAATTGCCTCATGATATTGATAGTATGCCTAATATTATCAGAAGAGCTGCGGCCCCAAATAAACCCCACCTGATCTGTATATTTAAGTAACTTTTTATAACTTTACTTAATCGGTTAGCCAAAATTTTTGACAATATTTTTACATCTAGATGAATCAGGGAAATTGGACGGTAACTCTTACACTCCCTTGGATCTTTGTCCTTATTAAGAATCAGTCATCAGTTTAGGGAGTGTGTATGTGGGTATGTATGAAGGTGAGTGTATGTACGTATATGTATAATTATTTATTTTTTATTCTTTTTTGTTTTAATTACCTATGTCTTGCTGCTGTTTTTGGTATTGTTTGTATTGTTGTACACTTGAAGCTCCTGTCACCAAGACAAATTCCTTGTATGTGTAAGCATACTTGGCAATAAAGCTGATTCTGATTCTGATTAGACGAAGACGTGGAATTATAGAGATCAAGATCTCTTTTGACATTTGACATTTGAAAAGCATATAAAAAAATGGTTAGTGTAGTTACATTTAACATAAGAAATGTTACATTTATATGGAATCAACTTTCAATAGATGCTCCTAAAGTATATGATTTTTTCTAATTTCTCTTACTGTATCACATCGTGGTCACAAGCAGGAAAACCACCCTTAGACCTTTACACAGTTTATACAAAAGGGCACTAAACATATTTGACAAAATCTTTTGACTGATGAAAAAATATTTATAGTCCCTACCAGATTGGTTCAAAAGTTTCAAAATATCTGTTAGACCAAGATTTTTACACATCCTGTGAAGCGTATATATTGCTCAAGGGGTCTTACACACATTTGCTTCACTATGATCAAGGACTGAGTCCATCAATAGATTAAAGTCTCCTCCCAAAATTATATCATAAGGGGTCCCAGCGGCTTGCAATAGCCCTTCAAGATCTATAAAAAAAGCCATGATCATCAGTGTTAGGTGCGTAAATATTAGCCAAAATCAACCTTTGCCACTTAATTTATCTTTAATCTGTTTGAGACATTTGAATTGTAGATGCTTACTTATCAGTGTAATGACTCCCCTGCTCTTACTTGAGCCAGCACTAAAGAAAACATGTCCAACCCATATCTTCCCAAATTTTTCAGCTTCCTGTGTGGAAATATGCGTTTCTTGAAGAAACACTATATCATATTTCTTACGTTTAAGAAGAGAAATAACCTTCCTTCTTTTTATGGGGTGCACCAACCCATTCACATTCCACGTGTATTAACATTTGACATTTTGACATATTAGAAAAAATTGTATTGTGTGTCAAAAATAAAATGATAAAGACCACATTCCAACAGTAGTGCAACAATCAAACCCAAACTTCCCCCTGAACCAAACAGAAAAAAGAAAATGTGCGCGTTAACCCCACACACGACAGCACCAACTGGCATCCATCCATCTAAACTTAAACAGTCCATGTATGGCAACGAGAGCCCCCACGACAACTTTGCCATCGGATTGCTCAAGTCTGGTGTTTCTATACAAATTTTGTGAGACAGAATTACACACCATAAGATAATCTATGAAACAAACTCCAGCCAATAGGGGGAGTAAACACAAAGAATGTGTAGTTTCATCCACATAACTGTCCCGAAGGTGTTTTCCTTGGGCAGTCAAAAGAATGTTCAGTGAGCCGGCTCATTCACTGCTACATTAGTGCAACAAATGACCCAGTCACTCCAATGTCCTGCAAGAAATACACCACAAAACAAACTCCAACCAATAGGAGGCATAGGCACAAAGAACGTGCAGATTCATCCACAACACTGTCCCAAAGGCGTGCTACTACACAAAACAACTCCAGCCACTAGGCGGAAACAGCACAAAAAGAAACAAAATAGGCGCTCCGTTTCCTCGGATGGTCAAGGGAATGTTCAGTGAGTCGGTCCACTTTATTGCAACTTGAATACCACAAAATAACTTACTCAGTCCATTGACTTTATGAAGGACATCACTTGCTGGCGACATGTAAATATTTTGTGGCCATCCTGAGCATCTATTCTCAATTTGGCCGGGAATATCAGTGCAAAAGCGACCTTCCATTGATGTAATAGTATCTTGCATTCCTTGAATCGATCACGTATTGTCAAATTCACAAAGTCTGAGAAAAATAAAATGCCGTGATTCTTCCAAGAAAGCCTTCCTTTACTCCTTGCCTTGTGTAACACATGATTTTTATCGAATGAGCTCAGAAATGTGGCCAGAATTGATCAGGGCCTGTCCCCCTCAGCGGATCACCAAGCCAGAACCCTGTGAGCTCGTTCGATTTCCAGTTTATGGCCTGTTATATCGAGCGTCAAGTGACAAGGGAAGAGCCCGTCCAGGAATTGCACCATGTCCCGACCTTCTTTGTCCTCAGGAATTCAAACAATTCAGATGTTATTCTGCTGGTTACAATTCTCCAAGTCCACCAAATTTTCCCAGACATGCTCTAAATCCACCTTGGTCACTAGTGGATTAGCAGCTAATTCCCTCTCCGATGACTCTAGATAATCGATCCGTTTCTTGACATCCCCCACACTTGTAACCATCCCAGAGAATTTTGTCTCCATGGCAGTGATCAATCAACATATTATAGCAAGATCCTCCAAGTTAGCAACAACCATTGTCAGCATTACCGACATGTTCAACAATACTCTCTGAATTTCCCTCACCTCTCTGGTCAAATTGGCTCCCTGGCTTGCGGCCTGCTGCTCATGGACATCAGCTTGAGCACGTAAGTTTCTTTTAATGTCTCCATAATCTGAGGACTTTGAATTCTTTGACATATTGTCTTCCTAGAACAGTTAAGGATCAGGATGTGTCGAATCTCAACAGTTTATGACATTAAAATCATCAAAACTAGCAAAGTGCGCAGAACTCGTCGCTCACACGTACGAACCTCTACGTCACGTGACTCCCGTAAGCATTGTTTCAAGTTATCAAGTAATTACTCAAGACAAGTCAACAGTCTGTAATCAAATAAGAACAAAGAAACAAATGAGTAAAAAAAATAAAGCAATAAATAGAAAAAAATAAAAACAATAAAAAAATAAAAAAACAAACAAACAATGCTTTTATTAACAGTTTTAAAAAACAAATTAACAGCAGTAGGCTATCAATTATTCAAGTAAACATTTGAATTAAATTAAATGTAACATAAAACTGCTAGCTACTTCCATTCTTTGGATTATATTCCATTCATAATTTTTAAAGATATTAAAATGTATCAGCCAAGAGCAATGAGTGGTTTATTTGTTTTCTTGCTTGATTAATATTAACAACATACTTATCAGTGGCTGGTCTATTAGGTTACATTTATAGTACTTCAAGTCTGATATTTTGATACAAATCCCATTATGTCCCACTCTTAACGGTCGCTTTAGATATTACAGACTGTATTTACATTTATACCTCTCCAAGATGGACAGTGTATTTGAGCATTTAGGCGTGTATCCGCATTAGCGAGAGCACTCTCGGAGCACACACGCATGTAAAGCGCAAACAAACATAGGCAGCCTGTCAGTCAAATAGCCTGCGGCTACAGAAGCGAGGAAATAAAAATTCAATCTTTAATATTTTTTGTTATTTGTGTCTTTTCTCTCTCTATTCTCTCTCCCTTTTGACCTGCTATCGAGATTGACTAGTGATTATTTTACTGAGGACCCCTGCTCTAAGTTATATCAAATAGAAAAAAGTGGCTTTATCACATGACCAGCTAAATATGACTCACTTTATTTTAATAATCTTCTGTAAATGGATGCTTTCACTTGCAGACACCAAAAAAGATTTCTATGATGGCATTGGTAACTGAGAAATTCCATGTTTGAATAATGTTGCATATACGCAGCTAGGTTGGCAAACAAAATTTATTGAGTGCACTTTTAACCATTAGTGTTTCAAATCCTTAATAACTTTTTCACTTGTTTAATAAAGCAAATCACAACAGAACGTAATCAAGGTAGACGGCATACTGATTTTTACATGGATAAAAATTAGGCTGTGAGGGACAGATTTACAAATTGTACATTCACTCATATAAAAGTCCTAGACCATATATTCACAACTCTGGTTATCCAGTTGTTGTTTTCTTTTTCACTTTTAAAAACGTATTGGAAAGGCATCTTTTTGATTTTTTGTCATCTGAAAAATTAACACCAATTTTAACAAAAGAACAACCAATTGAACAGACTGTTTTTCTATTCCTCACAGCCTAATTTTTATATCTGTCAAAAGATAAAAAATGGCACTACTCAAAATAAGGTCCATAGGTGAAGCACAGTTTCTCTATGGTTCATTGAAATGATGATTGTAACACTAGACCGTGTGGAACAAGTGTGGAATACATATGTAAGTTTGCAGATGCGAACACTTTTTTTAAGTGTCTTTCAAAAGGTATTTTGCAATAAACTAATGAATATTGGCAAATTAAATATAAAAGAATATATAATGAGTATAAGTACAATGCACACATCATTTCCATGATCCTGACCTGTAGGAGAAGACGGTTCAGTTCAACCTTATCTTTTGCCAATCCCTCACTCAGGGCTCCCATCTTGGCCAGGGAGTCCTGTAGCCCTGCATCCTTGCTTTGCAATTTGGTGAGTGCCAGTTCCTGTTCAGCATTCAGGGCCTCTACCTAAAGGGAGGCAGTACAAACATCATTGGGGAGTTTGGCAACATACCATCTTTAGATTTCACATAACCACCATTTATTTTGTAATCAGCAGTCTGGGTAAAATGTGTTTGCAGATCTGGTTAAGAGCAATGGAGTTTACATTTTGTCCCCAGAATGACCTATGGTAGAACTGTGGAAGTGTGGAATAGCTATAGGTTACAGGCAGAGCAAGTGGTGAAAAATCTTACCTAGGCACTATTGCATGGCGCATATCAACCACTTCAAAAGGCAGAGCTACATAACTCACCCAAGGTCAGAGAGTAAACTGAGTTTCCAGTAATTCAGCAACTGAGTTGGACTTTTGACAGGAAAGAATATTCTGTTTACTCAGTTTATAAATAATGCAAAATAATCTGCATAAAATTTTTTTATGACTGGGTGTAATTCACATTCAAATAGTATTTACTGAACACAGACTTAGATCAGGTGTTATGAAGGACAATGCCATGGGTGATTGAACGAGTGAATTAAATAGTGGGCAAGGGAGAAAGTGAGTGAGGGAGTGAACAAGTGAGGAAGAAGTTGAATGAGTGAGTGTGTGGTTTGGGAGAGTGTATACAGGTGAAACTCGAAAAATTAGAATATCGTGCAAAAGTTCATTAATTTCAGTAATTCAACTTAAAAGGTGAAACTAATATATTATATAGACTCATTACAAGCAAAGTAAGATATTTCAAGCCTTTATTTGATATAATTTTGATGATTATGGCTTACAGCTTATGAAAACCCCAAATTCAGAATCTCAGAAAATTAGAATATTGTGAAAAGGTTCAGTATTGTAGGCTCAAAGTGTCACACTCTAATCAGCTAATTAATCCAAAACACCTGCAAAGGGTTCCTGAGCCTTTAAATGGTCTCTCAGTCTGGTTCAGTTGAATTCACAATCATGGGGAAGACTGCTGACCTGACAGTTGTGCAGAAAACCATCACTGACACCCTCCACAAGGAGGGAAAGCCTCAAAAGGAAATTGCAAAAGAAGTTGGATGTTCTCAAAGTGCTGTATCAAAGCACATTAATAGAAAGTTAAGTGGAAGGGAAAAGTGTGGAAGAAAAAGGTGCACAAGCAGCAGGGATGACCGTAGCCTGGAGAGGATTGTCAGGAAAAGGCCATTCAAATGTGTGGGGGAGCTTCACAAGGAGTGGACTGAGGCTGGAGTTACGGCATCAAGAGCCACCACACACAGACGGGTCCTGGACATGTGCTTCAAATGTCAAACGTCTTACCTGGGCTAAAGAAAAAAAGAACTGGTCTGTTGCTCAGTGGTCCAAAGTTCTCTTTTCTGATGAGAGCAAATTTTGCATCTCATTTGGAAACCAAGGTCCCAGAGTCTGGAGGAAGAATGGAGAGGCACACAATCCAAGATGCTTGAAGTCCAGTGTGAAGTTTCCACAGTCTGTGTTGGTTTGGGGAGCCATGTCATCGGCTGGTGTTGGTCCACTGTGCTTTATTAAGTCCAGAGTCAACGCAGCCGTCTACCGGGACATTTTAGAGCACTTCATGCTTCCTTCAGCAGACAAGCTTTATGGAGATGCTGACTTCATTTTCCAGCAGGACTTGGCACCTGCCCACACTGCCAAAAGTACCAAAACCTGGTTCAATGACCATGGTATTACTGTGCTTGATTGGCTAGCAAACTCGCCTGACCTGAACCCCATAGAGAATCTATGGGGCATTGCCAAGAGAAAGATGAGAGACATGAGACCAAACAATGCAGAAGAGCTGAAGGCCGCTATTGAAGCATCTTGGTCTTCCATAACACCTCAGCAGTGCCACAGGCTGATAGCATCCATGCCACGCCGCACTGAGGCAGTAATTAATGCAAAAGGGCCCCAAACCAAGTACTGAGCACATATGCATGATTATACTTTTCAGAGGGCCGACATTTCTGTATTTAAAATCCTTTTTTTTTATTGATTTCATGTAATATTCTAATTTTCTGAGATTCTGAATTTGGGGTTTTCATAAGCTGTAAGCCATAATCATCAAAATTATATCAAATAAAGGCTTGAAATATCTTACTTTGCTTGTAATGAGTCTATATAATATATTAGTTTCACCTTTTATGTTGAATTACTGAAATTAATGAACTTTTGCACGATATTCTAATTTTTCGAGTTTCACCTGTAAATGATTGAGTTAATGTGATAGAAGGAGGGTGTGAGTGAATAAACAAGCGAGTCACTGAGTGAGTGGATGAGTGAAGGAGTAAGTGGGTGGTTGAATGAGTTTATGTATATGTTTGTGTGTGCAGTACCCTAGAGAGAGCCTGTGCAAGACTGCTCTTTTCATCCTCTAGAACCTCTTTCTGTAAAGTAAGCTGACTCAGAGCCTCCTTTAGTGTGACCAACTCTTTACGCACATCAGAGTGTCTTGTCTCTAGCTGCTCCAGAGTGTGTCGTCTGGACAAAACACACACAAACATGTCCACATAAATGCATACTTTTTGATAACAAAGCACAAAAATAAGCCAGCATAAACAACAACAACAACAACAACAACAATCAATATGAAAACTAAAGTAAACTATGGGAAAACAGCAACAAAATTTGCCTTATAACAAAACTGTGCACACAAAACATGAAATTAAAGTTGTTATTGGAACATGAAACACATGAAAACACATTCTCATGTTCAGTACACCCTAGCACAAACAGCAGACATTTTTTTGCAAACACACTCCTCAAATAGATGTTTTTCTTCATCTTGAGTGAAAAGAAGACTTGAGGTTGAAGGTCACATAAAAAGCCATTCATATTAACTCACAGCACATTCACGCACAACATGAACAGGCTTGTTACCTTTGACCTTAACCAGTAAAGTAATTGCATTATGCATCTCCATGTTTAATAGATTTTGTAAACACTACTACTAAAACTACTTTTGGTTTGGTTCAAGGCTACTTTACGGACAACATGTGCTAGTGATAGTAACTGTAAACAATAGGACAGGGAAACAAGGGCCAAAAAAGAAGTCCATGGGTTTAAGGTTTCGCAATACCGTACCCCCTGTCAGATTCAGAACATTCTCGAGCCAGCTGCCTCTCCAGGTCCTCCCTCTGCTGCCTGAGGAGGTCTCTCTGTCTCTGAACATCCAGAGAGGAACTTCTCATGCCTTCCAGCTCTGCTTGTACACAATCCAACTGCTGCTGCAGTGCTGAGAGCTGCCTCTCCAGCTCTACTTTTTCACTGGGAAGAGAGAGTGAGAGAGCGTCAAATGTGGTGGGTTAGGAAAAGGACCCATTGCTTAGGGTGGCTGATGATAGAATAAAAGGGGGCAACATTTTTCAGTTAAAACATGAATTAATTAAAAACTTTGAAATTCAATCTTGAAAAATCCTATTTGATAATCAAAATGGAAACCATTCATATTAAAATGGTTTAATAACATTGAAATGTTATTTTTTACAATGTATCTCAGTCTGAACATTCAGATTGTCTATTAAGATGTTTTTTTCCCATCACTTAGGACATGACATGCTTGTAACGTCAAACAAATTGCACAAAAGTGTCTGAATACACTATTTTTCACTTACTATATATGACATTATATATGATATACTATCACTATATTATAACTATATAACACTTTGTTGAATGAGTTAACAAATCAGTGATTTTGGAAGCAGCATATGCATAAATGTGTAAATACAGTAAAGACTTATTTATGTTATTTCATGATAAACATGAAAAAAAAAATTATCAGCTACTCTCAAAAGTTGTATGAGAAAGTCTCTTGGCATCATGGTGACACTTTTCACGCTTTTCATTATTATAGCTACAGATACAGTACACTGGACACTGACAACACTGTCTGAACAAATGGACCAGATTTAACACTTATAAAATAACATTATGATTGGTCAGTCCTAAATATCCAATTTGTGAAACAAATTGGACTTATGTGCAGTGTGTAAAAAGCTAAATTGTTGTGAAACATACCACAAATCTTCTAAATATCTCTTTCAACTGATTTAATTGAACAATTACATATTTTATTGAAGTCTCAGTTTGATGCAGTACCAAACTCTACCTTGTGACTAAACCTAGTGAAGTGCAGTATCTTTGGGCATCTCTGGTGCTGTCCTCCTCAGCTCTCTCCAGCAGCTGATTCTCCTGCTCCAGTTCCTTGATTCTTTGTCCAAGGTTTCGGCATTCACCATCTCCCACATGCAGCTGATCTCGCAATGTGGCAACCTGTTCCATGGAAGCCTCCAGATGTGCTTGCAGGTCCTTAATTGGACAGACATGTACAAGGATTATGCATTTTATTTAACTTTATTTAAAAAAATATATTGATTTGGGAGTGATGACAGCTATCAATGTGTCATGTCAGGAGGTTATTGCTAACCTGAATCTTTGCCTGTTGATGTAAAAAGACTTGTTGAACAGCTGTCAGAATACTGTCTCTTTGCAAAGAGGAAATAGATTTTGCAGAAACAGAGGAAGGAGTCTGCTTACATTGTGTTAAGTCTGAGCAACCCTCTCCACAAACCACCTAACAGAGAAGAGATAATGAGTAAAAGAAGAGTTGTCATTTCAGTCATGTACAAATAAATTATGGAATGAAATGTCTATGATGATTCCAATATCATTCCAATATGTCATTGATGTTAATAGCTCTTAAGAACTTTTGTACATCTGACCCAAAATATTATCAAAAAGTATCAAGTTCATTAAACCTGATTAATGTTGTGTAGTATCTGTTGATAACTGCTGATCTCGCTGTGTAATGCATCCCTTTCATTTCTGTCTTCAGACCAACTTATTTCCTGTGCAGGAAGGTATTCAGGTCAATGAACAGCTTATTGAACAGCCATGACACACACCAGACAAGACAACTGAATCCAAACAACAAGAAAAAAAGCCTTCCCAAATAATGTTACACCGTGATTCTACAATGAGACTGCTTTCCTCATTGATTGACCTTACCATCCTGTCCAATTTGCCCTGCAATGCTGTCAGATTGCCTTCTTTCATACTGTTCTGTGCTCGGAGGTCTTTCACCATTTCCCCCAATTCCAGGATTCTGCACAAATATATGCACATTTCAGGCTATGCATCTTAAGCAAGAGAAGCTCTCTCATTAAATGTTATTAAGAGAAATACCACACCTCTATTCCAAATAAACCATCATCTGATGTATTCTGGAAGTTATCTGGATGAAAAAGTTGCTGCTTTTAAGAATGATTAAAAATAAAAAAATCAAGGTATTCTGAGACCTAATATACTCAGATATTAGAATATTTGTACCATGTTACCTTTCATTTACACAATGTTAAATCAGAAATCATCATGCATCAATAAGCGTACTCTTAAATGTATTCTAAATTCATGATAGAATTACCCATTTTTTCTGATTAACAATTTGTTATTGATTTACATATTGAACACAGAAAAACAAAACACAAATAGACAGAATCAATAATTAACCCCCACTATCACCCCTCCCCCTACCAATCCCCAAAACCTCCATGGCCCCCAACAACATGCCATTGGTCATACATGACTATCGACACACACAAAATAATAATCACACATCCAGCAATGTCAGTGTAAATGTTTTAATGGAAAGGTGGAGGCGAGAACCGTCAATATAAATAATATTTTAATAAGGAACTTATACAAAAAGACAAACACACAAAGGTGTCAGGCAGCTGCCATAAATCTCTCTCTCTCTCTCTGTCCCACTGCAGTCTCCAGTCGGCCTTTATCCCTCTCTGAGGCTTGATTAGTATTCCTCCCTCGTTCTCTCAGGCCGGGGAGCCCCTGGCATGACGTACAGCACCCCCCATATTTGAATAAGGAACTTAAACAAAAAGACAAACACACAAAGGTGTCAGGTAGCTGCCCGTAAATCTCTCTCTTTGTCCCACGGCAGTCTCCAGTTGGCCTTTATCCCTCTCCTGATTAGGGGCTGGGTGTGTAGCATCACGACGCGGCCCTGTGCTCCACCCTGTCACAGTCAGATATCTGCCCCATTTCTCCACAAACAAATACAATTTTCCCAGTCTTCTTCAAAGGCTGCCACCCTCACCATCTCCGAACACCACTCATGAAATGAGGGCACTCCAGCCGACCTCCAACCCCTTAAAATAATCTGTCTGGCGATCATTTACATTTACATTTATTCATTTGGCAGACGCTTTTATCCAAAGCAACTTACAAAAGAGGAAAACATAAGTGAATCATCTTGAGACAGTGGTACGAAAAGTGCCATACTACAAAGTTTCACTATCATCAGAATAGTATACAAAACATATTTAAGTGCAACAAGAATTGTAAATATTTTTTTAATTTTTTTATTAATTGTTTTAGTGACCGGTTAAGTGCTTTTGGAAAGTGTTTTTTTAGACGTTTTTTGAAGATAGAAAGTGAGTTAGCTTCCCGGATTGAGTTGGGAAGGTCATTCCACCACCATGGTATGATGAAACTGAAAGTCCGGGAAAGTGTTTTGGTGCCTCTTTGTTTTGGTATGACAAGGCGACGTTCCTTAGCTGACCGCAGGCTTCTGGTGGGAACGTAGCTCTGCATAAATGTTTTTAGGTATGCTGGAGCAGACCCAGTGACTGTTTTGTATGCCAGCATCAGGGCCTTGAATTTAGTACGTTCATGAACCGGCAGCCGGTGGAGAGAGACAAAGAGAAGTGTAACATGTGCTCTCTTAGGTTCATTAAAGATCAGACGTGCTGCTGCATTCTGGATCATTTGGGGAGGTCTAATAGCACATGCAGGCAAGCCTGCAATGAGAGCGTTACAGTAGTCCAGTCTAGTTATGACAAGTGACTGAACAAGCAGTTGTGTGGCATGTACAGAGAGGAAGGGTCTTATCTTCCTGATATTGTATAGTGTAAATCTACATGATCTTGCAGTCTTTGAGATGTGGTCTGTGAAATTTAGCTCATCATCAATGGTTACCCCTAGATTTCTGACCGTTTTGGAAGGCGAAACTGTAGTTGGACCCAGCTGCACGGTGATGTTGTGTTCAACAGCAGGGTTGGCTGGAAAGATAAGGAGTTCGGTCTTGGCTGGGTTAATTAATGTTTAATTTGTTCCTGTTTGTTTTGTGTTCACGCTAATTAATAATAAAGAACCCGCATCTATATCCTCACTCCTCGTCTGCATTCCTAACAGTAATACACTAATGCCTCGTGACCTTTTCCAAAAGTAGTAATAACCACTCCCAGAGTATCTGTCTCTTTAGGGTGGTGTATGCTACTCCCAAAAATAGTACAGAGCATGTGGTGCAGCTGTAAATATCTAAAAAACTGAGATCTGGGAATCCCAAAATGTTAAACCAAATTTTCAAATGATCTAAACACTCTGCTCTCATATAGGTCACCGAATGTAGTAACCCCCCTTCACAATCCACTCTGACCAGCAGAAAGTGGACTTATTAATACATAATTTGGGGTTCAGCCATAAGCGAGACAACATTTAAATAAATATCGGAATTAAACACTGTGGACACTTTTTTCCATATCGAGTGTAAATCCGAGATAACAGGAGTAATTTAACTTTTCCAGTTAGTTCTATAGAAAGGCTTTGCATTGGCAAAATAGGGGCAAGAATTTCCTGTTCAATACAAAACAAGGTAGGGGCTCACTCAGGTGGAAGCGACCAATGAGCCAAATGTCTGAGACCGAACGCATTTTAATAAAACAAAATTATGCGTAGGCCTAGCCTACCTTTGTCAATCGGCCTATGCAGCTTAATGAAATGTAATCTGGGACGTTTCCATTCCAAATGAAGGACTTCACTATGCTATCAAATTGCTTGAAATAAGAGAGGGGGACATCTATAGGGAGACACTGTAGCAGGTAGTTGATTTTTGGAATACAATTCATTTTAATAACATTAACCTTCCCAATCATCGATAAATGTAATGAAGCCCACCTGCCCACATTGCTCGAATACCATTATATAAAAGGGTCAAAATTAACTCTAACTAAATCACACATATTTGCTGGGAATAAAATACCCAAATACTTAATGCCCTGTGTGGGCACCAGGCTGAAAAGCTGTTACTGGGCAGTATGCTGCCAGAGCCAAAGCTTTGGATTTAGACCAATAAACTCTGTATCCTGAGAATTTAGAAAAGGAATGAATAATTCTGTGGAGGCAAGACATAAATCTAGAAGGGTCAGAGACGAATAATAAAATTGTATCTGCGTTAAGCAGAAGCTTATGGTCACACCTGGAAAATCATACTCCTTTCTTATCGTGGATGCTAATGGTTCCAGGGCAAGACAGAACAATAATGGCGAAAGAGGGCAACCATGCCAGAGCCAGTTCTGTAGCATAAGATCTAAAAAAATCAGTGGCAAAACCATGTCTGTAGGCCAGGCCTTAATTACCTCGCCATGCTCCTCCAAGGTTATCTCAGAATCAAGAGAATTTTTTTTTGCTCATTCTTCAATTTAGGGAGTTCTAATTGTTACACAAATTTTATAATGTCTTCATCAATAGACAAAAATGTGGAACTACAGAGATCAAGATAGAATTCTTTAAAAGCATTATCAATATCAATGGCTGAGGTAAATATTTCACCACCAGCAGATTTCACTGAGTGAATGGTAGAAAAATATTCTCTCTGCTTTATAAATCTTGTCAAATGTTTCCCTGCTTTGTCCCCCGACTCAAAATATGTCTTTTTTTCTATAGTCTTGCCCTGAAAAGAAAAAACTCCACATTCCGTGACAAAATAGTATTATATCTGTATTTCAATCGGGTTTAAAATTTGAGGGTTTGAGTTCTCGTGCTTGATCTGACCCCTATGAACTGCCTTAAGTGCCTCCCAAGCCATGCCCACAGATAATACTGAGGTCCAGTTGGTCTCTATATAAACATTGATTTCAGTCTTTAGCATTTTTTTGGAATTCAAGATTTTGCAAAAGGGATACTAAAGCGGCAACTATATGATTTCTTTTTCTCTGTATGTGGCAACACCTCTAAACTCACCAGGGCGTGATCTGAGATTAAATGTTTCCAAATGTACAATCAACAACAGATGAGGGACTTAGATACAAAAAAAATATTCTATAATACATCTTATGGACTGATGAAAAAAATTTATAGTCCCTTCCAGATGGGTTCAAAAGTCTCCAAATATCTGTAAGACCAAGAAATTTACACATGCTGTGAAGCGTCAGTGTTGCTTTAGGGGGCTGATCAAGGACTGAGTCCATCAAAAGATTAAAGTCTCCTCCCAATATTATATCATGAGGGGTGCCTGAAGTTTCCCTTCAAGATCTATAAAAAAGCCCTGATCATCAGCTTTAGGTGCATAAATATTAGCCAAATTCAACCTTTGCCCCTGAATTTCTGTTTATACAATAATGAATCTTCCTAATTTATCTTTAATCTGTTTGAGACATTTGAAATGTAGATGCAATGTTATGACGTTACTCGAAGAGTGGCGATTTCCACGAGCAAGGAGGCAACATTTTCGCACTTCACCGTGGTGAAGTGGATGCCGCTGAACCTGGGCAGACGCCTGCCGAACTGAATCCCGTGGCCGAGTCGGACGGTCCATGTCAGCCTTGGCGATGGGTTGGAAAGCACGAGCCATGCGTCCAAGATCCGGGAGAGGGGGACCAAGGGGACAATCTCATCGGACATACTGGCGGGTGGGGCCTCGCGGCGGGGCAGAGCCAGGGAAGCCACATTGATGGGCCTTGAGCCCTGTGGCGGTGCTGAGTCGAGAGACATCGAAACACTTACCTGACTCCTGATACTCACCAGCAGTTGAGGCGGGGAGCCGGGGGAGGTGCTTCGTTCCCATAGTCTGTCAAAAACATCCAGCTTTGAGTATGTTTGTGCCACAGCTTGGTGTGCAGAGGCGGGGAAAATGCCACCAGGGCACTGGACCTACCAAAGAAAAATGGCAGACGATGGTCGGGGTGTCGGCCGTACAAGTTATGTGACCCAGGGAATTGTTGAATGTTTGGGTACCGCATCTACTGGTGCATGAGGAAAAACAAAATGAACTAAATATTCTCCTTCCGGCCCTCCACCGGGGGATGGAGTGGTCTGTCTACCAGCTCTTGGACAGCAGGTCTTCTCGTCCCTGGGGGGTCTGCTTCTTGCGGGGGGGGGGAGGTGGAGCCGGTGCAGCCACCACAGGGAGACGCCCTTGATGACGTGCAGACGGGGTGTGGGATCTTGAGCCAAGCCAGGGCAGGATATGCTGAATGGCCTCCATCTGCTGGACAAAGTCTCCGACGGTGTTGCCGAATAGGCCAGCCTGGGAGTTGGGGGCGTCTTGTCGACCTCTTGCATCTCAACCAGGTTAAGCCATAGGTGGTGCTCCTGGACTAGCAAAGTGGACATCGTCCACCCGAGGGACCTCGCCATGACCTTTGTCGCCCGGAGGGTGAGGTCAGTCACCGAGTGCAGCTCCTGCATCAATCCCGGGGCAGAGCTACCCTCGTGCAGTTCTTTCAGCACCTTGGCTTTGTGTACCTGTAGGAGAGCCATGGCGTACAGGGTGGAGGTGGCTTGTTTGTAGGCCCTGGCCATCAGGGATGACATAAGCCTACAGGCCTTGGACGGGAGCTTTGGGAGCCAGCACCAGGTGGCATAAGTACACTGCGAGTGCCTTGTCCACTAAGGGCATCCCTGAGTAACCCCTGGCTGCGCAGTCATCGAGGGTAGTAAGAGCGGGGTAGCCGAAAGATCGGGACTGGGCAGTGAAAGGTGCCTCCCACAATATCATCAGCTCCTCATGCACCTCCGGGAAGAAAGGCGCAGCTGTGAGCGGCCCGGGAAAGCATGTCCATCATTTTAGCATCCGCCTGTGACTTGGCGACCACAACCAAGGGGGGAAGCCCAGCAGAGATAGGAGGTCTGCGGGGATTTACCCGGCAGAGGTGGTCCCATTGTGGTCCCCGAATCGCCTGTGCTTGCCGCGCTGGCCTCATACCAGTAGGTAGAAGGACCGAGGCAGGGATCCACTGGGGTGGCTTGCTTTCTTACAAAAGTGAGCCGCGACCACAACGTTGCCATGGTCATGCCTGACCAAAGATGTCTCGGTGTGGGCAGTGCCCAGGCACGAAGACAGCGATCGTGGCCATCTGAAGGTGAGTGATATCAACCGCATCCAGGAATAACACACAATCGGAAGGGCATCTTTAAAAAGATGCGTCTTTTAGAATATACTCTTTTTAGAAAGGAAAATATACTCTTTCAGAATACACCCTAAGTGATCTGCTGAAGCGCCCAGGTGCGATCTCTGCAGTGCCCCCATGCAGAGATGGGAGAAAGACGCTGTAATGCGCTTGATCCAGCAGTGGTGAGGAATGGAAGCCGTAGGAAATTCAGCTCGCTGAATCATTGACTGCTCGGTTCTGAAGAGAAAATCTGAATGAGTGGTATACACGTCCCCTCTTTTATACCAATATGTCTGGCGGACTGGCATGCAAATACCACTTGCCAATTCTAATTGGCCTTTTATCAAAGATCAGAGGTGTCTCAGGCTCTCAAGAGCGACCCCTAGTGTCACTACATCGACACAATGTCGAGTGAGTGACAGATAGGGAACTAGTGGCGCAAAAGCAGGTTCTACAACTTATGCAATGAATAAGCAATGAATCAACCCCAATGGTGGGCAGTCAGATGCCGAAACGTCCAAGGAGTGCTAATGTTGATATTGCATACATCTCCACAAATGGGAAGTAGTTACGCCCTTGCATATTTATCATTGAATGTGATCCATTGTGAATAACAATACCTAGGTTGAGGTGAAATGATCAAACACAATAGTATTCCTCATTTGTCTATGGCCCTTTTCTTCCCGCTGCAATAAAGTGCAGCTAAAAGTTAATATATCAAAATGGAGAATGATCTCTGCACGCTCCATAATAAAACTGCCACTGATGAAAAGACCTAGGAGAGAGAAGCTGCAATGACTCCATTCATCAGAAGACCCAAACCATTCTCTGTCAGATCCATGGACCACTGACATATTATACAAGTAATTGAAAAATGTATTGGATACTGAGCAAAAAGAGACACCCCGTCTCACTCTTTCTCACTCTAGATTTGGCATGCCACATGGTTGGATAGATGAAGCAATCCATGCTGACCTTCCCTGCGTGTCAGCACTCAGGACAATGCACAATGAGTCATGTAGAGATGTGAGTTCAGGACATCAATAATTCAATTGAAAGCATTGAAGTTATCTTGGGATTATGTGCTGAAATACTGGACACTGCAAAGTCCTATGAATATGATAATTTAACTTGGCTGCCAATACTGTACGTATTTATTATAGCAGGCTACTACATACTAAGTATGATGACACTTAAATATATTATCCAGGAGAAAAATGAATGGGACATGTGTATAAACAGACAGACATGTTGTACAGACCTGGAGCTAAGCTCTACTTTCTCTGCATCAAAGTGGGCCTGCAGCTGCATCACCTCTCTCAACTTGTCTCTCAGCTGACTCTCCATTGCTGACACTTTATTGATTACGGGGGTACTGTGCTGGCTCATACTAGCCTCCAAATTCACACATGCCATATGAAGATGCCGACCAGTCATTACGCACTCTGCTCGCATGTCCGACAGGCTCCTATAAACCACAAAATAACTTTTACAGGGGGTAACTAAAGAGAGCAACAACATTTCCTTACACAACAAAAAAGTATGTTCTTAGGTTCAGAGCATTCCCAAGGAAATTTGCTTTGTTCACAACTAACGAGAGCCAGATGGCTGAAACTATTAGGCTAAATATTGCGATCTGGGAATACATTTTTGAACGGTGTCATTCTGAGGAAGGGTCGTGAACATTTTCTCTGCTCTCCATGTGTTGAGTAATCCACATTATAGCAAATTACTCATTAATGATCACAGCATTTACACAGGCTGAGCCCTCATCAAGCTTGGCTCTGATGGATGGTCCAGGGCTAATCTGAGGGGCAATCTAACCATCACTTTTCCCCAGAGGATATGGTGTGTATGTGTGATGGGCGACCCAGGTGACCCACTATGCTTTGATCCTCAACGGGAATAAATAGTAGTGGGTTTGGAAGGAGGGGATCATGATGTTTCTCCGGCCATTGTATTTAGCCCTGACAAATCTTATAAAAATTTTTTGACAAGTATAGAGGCAGTTACAAAGTATAAAGAAGGTATTCTAAATAAGTGCAAACTCTTTGACTGGCATTTCTCACTGCGGGGAAACTGAGCCTGCAGGATTCACTGTTTCTCTCATAGACAAACTTGGCTTCTCTTATGCTTTTAGGACAGTTTAAATAGCAATACAATTACAATATTGTGATTCATCGTGATATATTAATTGATGACAAGTATTGTGATATGTATCTTATTGTGAAGTGGCTGGCAATACTCAGCCCTAGTTCGTTATGTAATATAAATGTTAAAAAAGTCTCATCTTACAAGTTGCACTATAGTAAATTTTTTTAGATGTCATAAGATAGCATTGTGTGAGAAACAGGGAGAAATATAAGTGTTTAAGAACTGATAATCTGCCATTGTACTCATGATTTGTGTGAAAAGTCATTGTTGTTGGAGTTCCTCTAGTGTTCATTCTAGTGTACAAAAAAGTTGTATCTGGGCTTAAAAATATTTTATGAAATCATTGGAAAGAAATGTGATTCTCTAAAGATCAATTTGATTTTGCCCATTCTGGCAGCAAGAAAAACTCACCTATCAGCAAAAGCCCGCAGCTGGGTAAACGAACTTCGGAGAAAGGCAGTCTGACGCCATAAAGATCGCACACGGGCCTGCTCGCGGCCATTTCGGGAGGTACTCATCTGGGGGCGGCATAGGGCAACATGCTTATATGGTCAGCAGGTTCCGAAATAAAGGAGCCAACAGTGTCATGTAAAAGATGTGTCCATTATTGAGAAAATTATTGACGCACATGCACACATATTAAAAATAATTAATGCACCCTCACATGCATGAATACACACAAGCACATGGCTACATACTATATATATTTGTAAGCATACACACATCTACATAAACGTACTGTGTACTTTTCTTGACTGCATATGTCAGAAAACTACATTCAGTCTTTTAATTTCACCACAGTTCTTTAATATCACCAGATGTTTTCACTCTTTTTTCCAATCGACTGGAATGTTTTCACAGGAAGCAACAGCTGAAAAAATCACAACAATGATTTAAAACAAAGACAGTATCCAGACTGACAAAACAGGCACCAGGGTGGAATTCCACAAGTTCCAGAGTTGAATTTCATTGAGTTGGATTAAGGAAAGATTTTCCTTAAACTGTGGATTTGGACATAAACATACACTGCAGATCTCTCCTTCCTCTTCTCTCTCTCACCTCAAGTTCCCTCCTCAGTCGCGTGTCCCTCTGTTCCGTCTCTTCTCGTGCCTTCTGCAGGCTCTCTGTCAGGGCCTGATTGGCTTCATTAGCTTGTTCAAGTTGTTCCCGGAGCAGCGCATTGACCTGGCTCAAACCAGAACACCTGTGAAATATATGGAACTGCTTCAGAGCACTGTAGCCTGGGACCTCCACCTGTTAAGCCACGAGCCAAATGTTCTTTTAAAACTTCTCATATGATCTCACCCCCCTTCAATCCTACGTTGTTCAGCCTCTATCGGCTTTATATTTACAGGCTTGTAAATGCCCATGTCACATTGTGCGTTGCCAGCCACGCTTACAGGAGAATGTGCATGACAGTTTTATAAAGTCCATGTCAGCTCCAACCTAATTGCCACCATATTTTCCTGTCAAATACTTTACGGGGTTATTTACATCATTCATGGCGATTGATGCCAGGGTGTGAGGCAGTGACAGCAGTCGACAAAATTATAATCAAAGGGGTGATGATCAGAGAGAGAGTGATGATCAAAGCCATGTGAAAGTGTTGAATCGTTTTCAATCAGCAGATTAGGTTTATGAACCTGTATTTTGGCTTCAATTGCTTAATGTGCCCATCTGAGAAAACTCACTGGTATGACAGTTAGCTTAGCATTAATGCTCAGTGGCTTGGCTTCCATCCATGTTGCGAACTGATGTGAAACAATTGAACAATAAAGTACAATTTATGTAAAAAATAGTTTGCGAATAAAGTGGCGTTTCCATGCCACATGCTGAAGAGTAAAGAATCATCACTTTCATGGAAACTGATGCAAAATAGAAATGGAAGTTACAGCTACCTGGGAAGCAATTGTGGTATTTTTATTGAAGGAATATTCCGGGTTAAATACAAATTGATCTCAATTGACAGCATTTCTAGCATACTGTTGATTACCACAACAATTTTATTAGACTCATCCCTCCTTTTTCAAATAAAAAACAAAAATCAAGGTTACAATGAGGCACTTACAATGGAAGTGAATGTGGCCAGTTTTTGGAGGGTTTAAAGGAAGAAACGTGAACCTTATAATTGTATAAAAGCATTTACATTCTTCTGTTAAAACTCATTTGTTTTAATTGTAATTTTACAGTCATTTTAGAGTTTGTTGACTTAGAATCATCATGGCAACAAAGTTGTAAAATAACTTTACACAGAAACGGTTAGTAAGCGATTTTATCACACTAAAATCATGTTAGCACACATATTGTTTATGTCATGTGGCTGTACATGAAAAAGTTAATATTTTAAAATAAAAAAATTGGCCCCCATTCACTTCCATTGTAAGTGTCTTACTGGAACCTAGATTTTACCTTTTTTTTTTTTAAGAAAATGAGGGGCAAGTCAAAATAAATGTATGTGGTAATCAAAATTATGACGCAAATGTTGTTGATTGAGCATAACTTGTATTGAAATCAGAGTATTCCTTTAAATGTAATAAACCACTTGCTATGTGTCAGTGTCAGACATTTCTGGTAGGTAATAGTAGCCAATCGTTATGATGACTTTGGCTTTCAGCTTATCAGAATGACCTGCTGGTTTTATGCACATTTTTATGTCATCTTATAAAAAAAATTAACCACCTCAACCGAGTGTATACATTTTATGTGCATTTACGGCAAATCTTGGGTACGTTATACCCAAGATTTGCATACAAATACCTGGAAACCCAGCTAATGTATAATTTCTGCCTTGCAGCTAAATGTGACCTGCAATGAAACAATCATGACCACTTGCACAGTTGACTTCTCTGACAAAGAAAATTAAAAAGTATGTGATGCAGTGCACTCTCTGACAGAGTCACCAAGGTTTAAAAATGAATGAGAGCTTGGCAGTCAAGCAGCCCAGAGTTTGCAATGACTATTTCAATTAGGAGAGAGTGGCACAGTAAATCACGTTCTTTTAAAGGTTGCCTTTTGGGAGCGTAGACTGGCCAGCTCTTTGTATGAAGTGCTATAAAAGCTATTTGGCTGAGGTGGCAAACATGGCTGTGATAATTAACTCTGACAAACTGGCTAACATTTGTTTTTGACACCCCCCTTTTCGAGGATAATAGTTCCAGAATGGGCTTGTGGGGAATAAAGTGGGCAACTAGGACATTTTAAGTGTACTCCAGCTCTATATGCCTTTCTTAGAATACAGTTCTTGTTTTGTTTCTCAGTGGATGAACAGTGAATAGCAATGTCTCTGTAAGAAGGGAAAAACAGAAAGACAGCCTCTCATTCAAGGTTTATCATTCTCATTTCCCAAAATGTACAACTCCCCTTTGTTCCAAGCAACAACTCCTTATGCTCTCTTTGCCTATTCTCACTTATCTGTCTGTCTGCATGTTTCTCTGTGCGTCTCACATTCTGAAGTACATTACTCTCTTGTTCTCACCGTTTCTGCTCGTCATCCAACAGGGCAAGTTTACTCTGGACATTTAGGCTGTGGTCCTGCTCAAATCGTTGGAGACGGTGTGCTGAGGAATCTAGGTGAGACTGCAGCTAAACATAGACAGAGATAGGTTTACTCCCAACACACCAACATACAGTACAGTTCAACACCATGCAACACTTGACAATAAACAACAACAGTCACATGAGCAGATAGATTTCTTTAAATCAAAGAGCTCCAACTGTGCTGTTTATGTGTTGTTTGTGTGAAATTGCTGTGTGAGGTAGTGATGTGTTCCTTCTTCAGTAAACTCTGCAAAGGTCTCCAGAGGGACATACCGAGAGCCTCAGTTTCTCAGACTCAGAGGTTTTCTCCAACACCTGCTGCTCTAAATTTCCACACCTCTTCTTATACTGGAGCAACTGTGGAAACAGACACACACTTTTATTATTTTAAGATCAAGCACAGTTCCAACTACGGCAATTCCTCTTATGGTTTAAATGCCCCTGATTTTCAAAATATTTTCCCCAACCCTGTTTAATATACCAGCATTGCTGGTCACCAGCATATGTTGTGTTTTAAATGCTGGAATGGTTGCCTGCTACTAGACTTCTTAACTAGCTTAACCAGCAATCCTCCCTTCATCAACAAGCTTCATCAGAAATCCATGCTGGTTGACTAGCATTTTGTGCTGGGAAACAACAAGGCTATGCTGGTCCACAGCATGGAACTTCATGATTGTCTTAGCTGGTCCTTTCAGCAGGGAAAGTAATATTTTCTCTGTCTTGTGATCATATCTAAAAGGGGGACCTTGGCCTGTAGTTTCTGCACCAGCTGGGCCTGTCTGTGTTGGCTCTCCTGATAGGCTTGCAGTTTCAGTCTATATGATCTGCTTTCTTCTCTCAGCCAGCCTTGCTCTGCACCAGATACACTCTGCTGGTCTGAATCTCCTGACTGCTGCAACAGCATCTGCTCCAGCTGTAAATACAAATGCAAACATTTGCAACATTAGCTGACCGCCTTTTATTATGAGTGTTTCATTATTGGTCTTAGCATAATTTAGTAACATTTACAGTCCACAGAATTTGAGATTATTAGTCAATAAACAAAACATTGGTGCATGATGTGTGTGTTGTGTGCATATTTTCTATGGTTTGTCTAAATTAATTGTGTTACTGCTGCATTACCAAGTGGAACTCTGAAAATAAACAGCGTTTTTAAACAGATTCAAGAAAACTTCTATTAGTTGTGCAAACAGATTGTCCTGTGCCAGACGTACACCACTGGTCAAGTTAATGTTGCTGTGTCAGGCTGGACAGGCAATTCCAACTAACAGAGGAATGTTTTAATAGTGCCACAGTGTTTATGGTTTTTGGTGGCTTCTTTGGCGGCCTGTCTTCCCAAGGCCATGCGGTGTGAAAGGGAAGGCGGCACGGCAGTATGGCAGACGGCCACGACGTGTGCTGTCATCCCTGGCGATGCATCTAACTCGTGCCAGGGTCCCGGGGGAGTCCAGGTTCGATGGTGTATCTAACTAAGCTGTTAACCTGCCCTCTACTCCTGGATCTGCAAGGATGCCAGTATATAAGAAGCCAACATACAAATTGCTCAAGCAGGGTGCATATTGAATGATTTTTACAGTCCTTTGCATTTGTTGCTTGTCAGACTGTATGATATGATTCCAGTGAGATCTTGGTAAAAGCCATGGCACCTTGTGCAACTTTACCAGACAGTACAATACACATCGTGGTCAACACTTTGGTCCCAAAGGAACCGACTGACAATGTTGACTCGATGTTTTATCTCATCTGGCTGTCATAGCAGTAACCACAGTGTACAGTGATTACTGTGCCAGTGCCCGTGTCAATATGTATTTTTGTATGTATACCTCTGTCTGGTTTTCATTTCTCAAACAACATACAGAACACACTTAAATGATTTGTAATGAGTTTTTTTTTTTTTCAATCGTCTTTAATTACATTTTTTGCACTGTACAATGCAGAAACAAGACAAATGTAGTGCAACATGTTTGGCAAAACAAACAATGAAGCGACTAATATATACAGATTCATATTGGTACTGTTGGGTACAGGTGCAAGAATAAAAAGCAACTAACCAGGAGAGAGAGAACAATGCTGCAGAATTGATCCTGCAAATGAAATGCAAGAGAAGCACTAAATAGTTTACAGGGAAGATAACAAACACAACATCCTCTTTATAAAAAAACACTTATCAATAAAATATTTAAACACACACCAATCACAAGGAAGAGGCACACGTGTGCTCAATAAGAGAGAATTGAGCTTAATATTAGCAACTGTATTCTCTAATAAGAGGCCCACACCAAGCGCACTCAATAAGGAATGTGCAGATACTGATTAAAAAAACACATTAAAGCCATCTTATTGGTCACTTATAATTACGATGCATGCAACCTTTTTAAACTCATAGTAATTGACATGGATATATTTAAAAATTCACTTGTTACATTGGACCATTAAAAATGAACTAGTGAATTTAAAAATGTGCTTAAATATTCTTAAAAGTATCTTAAAGGAAATGGTGACAAGACCACAAGCCTAAAATATTGATGTAGCCTATCATTCATTTTACCCAATCATTTTACTGCATTAATCTAAAGAACAGCATGGCAACATGGCTTAAATTTGTGGGTAAAACCAGAATGTTAGGGTGTATTGACTTATTGAAAAGTTTGCCGTGAGCCTGTTTGTTTACATTTTTTCAAATTTTTTCCTAAAATTTGGTGACTCTTTGATTGATTTAAAAAAATGCATGTCTGCAAATAACAAATTATGTTTTATATGTGTACAAGGAACATTAAAGTTATAATACAGTTGTGAATGGGGCCTCATCGCCTCTGCAATTAAAACGCAGAGCGTGCCTTGGTTGGGGAAGGGGGAATCTATCTCCTTGTGTGCACATACTGGCACCCTTGCAGGTCCAAGAGTAGAGTGGGGAGCGCACCAGCTTAGTTAGATGTGCCACCAGACAAGGACTCCCCTGAGATCCCGGCATGAGTTTGATGCATCGCCAGGGATGACAGCATGCGTCGCGGCCGACTGCCCTACAGCCAGGCAGCCTTCCCCTCCACACGGCACAGGCTTGGGAAGACAGGCCACCAAAGGCCATCCCATAAACACTCTGCCTGCCTACATATAGCCTCATTCACTGCAAGGGTACCAGATACCCCTTTATTTTGGACACCTTTCCCCTTCAATATTTACCATACATTTTTATGTTTATTATTTCCAATAAATGCCTCAACGAGGCCTGGCGCCTCACCCTCTTTATCTGTCTCTTGCCCCCCCCCAACACACACACTAGTTACCACCAGCACATCAGGATCCCACAATGAGAACCAACATCAAAAACACAACATATGCTGGTAACCAGTAATGCTGGTCTTTTCAACAGAGAAGGTTGTCTATCACAATAGCAGTTTGTTTCTCCCTTGATTTCCATCCTGTTTTACAGGATCTTCAATCTCACTGTCCCATTACCCATCCCATATCTGTTTAACCCCCAGTGCATATCATTGTGCCTGACACCCAGTCTCTACTAACAAAAACCACATGTTTTCCCTCAACACAACAAAATGCTGCCTCAGCTGATTCAAAAAAATCAAGAGAGAAAGAGAGAGAGTTGGTAAAAAAGTCACCTCCATCCCCTCTGCAAGAAGTTTCAAGTTAAGAAACACACATACATACAACTAACAGCTGAACTCGCGAACAGCGGCCTCTACACTGGTAGAGGGACAATAGTCCCACTGTTCCCAACTGGAGCCAAGGGCTTCCCAAATCTTAATAAAACATTTTCAAACAGTCATTCTGAGAGCATTAATTCCGTACACTACAAAGCAGGGCAAACCAGCACCCAGCTCTGGGCGGTTTTGGGGGTTCAAAGCTCATGAGGGAACAGGGACTTATTTTACAGTCTGTTGTTAAGGTGACAGCTTTTGAAAGTGAACAGAAAATTAAAAACATGTGTGGAGGACGAGTCAGAAAGAGAGAGAAGGGAGGGTGGGAGGGGGATTGGGGGGTTTTGGGTGCAGCAGCAGCTGTGTTTAAAGGCTACTTAGGAAACAGCTGTGAGCTACACCATTGATTATGTATCTTTGCAACTCTTTTGTCACAATTAGAAGCAATATGTTGCTAGAGCACAAAAAGATAACTAAACTAGTTTGATTCAAATTCATGAAATAAATGGCATTAACGCACACGATTTTTCGTACTGCCTTAAAAACATATGGCATACAGTGGCAAACTGTACATACAGTATATGCATCCATAAAATACTTTTTTTTTTTTTTTTTAAATGTAATAAAAAAAGGTTTCACATGTCACCATTGAAATATTTAGGAGTAACATAATATATATTTTTTTACTTTATTTAAACAGTTAGAAAATTTGGATGCAAGTCAGGATCTTAGTTATTTTTCCATATTAAAACACGGTAATAAATTTGACTGATTAAGTGTATTTGGCATCCTTATTGACAGACAATATTGTGGACTTTACTGTGAATAAGTGATATAAAGCATCTCTCCTTTTACAAACAGATAATTTGTTATAAACTTTGAGAGAATAGATCTAAACTGCCTCTCATTACTCTCCAGAACCAACTTCTCCCATCCAAACCTTAACATTAACCATCATATGATCTTAAAAGTGATCTCAGATTTGCTACTGATGGACTCTATACCAGCAGCATCAAAAAGACAGGAGGTGGTCTACAACTTCTGAAAAGCTAAACTTTTGAAGCTGGGTTGATGGATGATGCAATGACATGTGTCGATATTGGATCCTTCTTGCTAGCAGCACTAAACAAACCCAACATTATGATGGTATTAAATTCAAGTGCTGGTCTCTCTCTCATGTTGCAGCAATCTGCCGCCACACACTTGGCGCTGGCCCACAAGCAGTAGTTAAATTGGCTTTTGTAGGGAGGGGGAGCCCTTATTTACCGTGAATGGTCATCATTCAAAATCCCGCCGTAAAATGACTTAGGGTTTTTACACCAAAGGGGCTCTTTTTCCAGTATTAATGTGTAAGGTAGGGTTGAGTAGTTATTCAAACAAAGACAAATACTTTACAATTCACTTATTTTATTATCATTTTTTATCTTGAATGTTAACAGGCAGGCAACGGATTTCACCCTCGTAAAATGTATGAAAGGAACACGTTTGAAAATATTGCAAGCCAGAGATGAATATGTAAATGTATTTTTTATTTGTACAATTTAGAAACGTTGAAGTCCCTTCACACCTGTATGTAAATGTAACTCTTGCAGTAATTATTTATCATATTCATGCAGCCTGTGTTATTCTGTTGAGTGTTGAAAAACCATTGAGGAGACCCGCATCATGCCACTTTTAGCATGTAAACGGGTAAAGAAAAAAAAAAGAGTAAACTCACCCGCTTTGCGAGAAACATTAAACGTTCTATAAAGTTTTTTTTTATTATTAGTAAAACTGAATAACAAATTAACAGGGAAGTAGAGTTGGAAAAAAAATTATAATCTCCACCTTTATTGAGGTTTGTAGCCTAATGCCTGATAGAAAAGTATCTATCTTTGTAGCGCAATACAGTACTTTAGGCAATTGCAGAATATTCCCATTAGTCACAGATACACTTCAGAAAATTGAGTACACAACTATTTCTGGCCTTAAAAGTTACAAAAACCAAATCAATGCAGAACATTGTATCTCAAAAGCATTACAATGTGGCCCCCCCATGCACTACTTAAAACCCGATGTGGCCCCTTTACCAAAATAGTTAAAAATATTAATAATTACACACATCACCTTTACAAATTTGTTTCAGGATTTTACAGTAAAAGGAACTGTTATATTTTGACAAAATATTTCAGTTTCAAATGAAATAATCTAAAGTTAAAATTTATTAGACATCAACAGTGGCAGTTTAAAGTTTCAAGATGTGTTTCAGCTATTTATTTTTCATAAATACATTCATTTATTATTATTATTATTACTATTATTTAAGACTAGCACACTGACCTAACCATGGTAATGAGGAGCCTTTCCTTCTGTGTAATATGTGTATAAATATTAGGTAACAAATGGGATAATAATGGGCTCATATAAGTACAAACAGGAGCAGTCTGGCCTCACTGTCGTGCACCTACAGTATATGCAAACTGTTAAAAATCAATATATTACTTTAAATGCTCACGCAGCTTATGTTATTCTTCATTTAGTAGTTCATTTAACATGTAAACTAACATGCTTTAGTTATATAACATGTTCTAGCTACATGCTATTTTTATATTCGATCGCTCTAGCCGTTAGCGGGATTCCATGGTAACGTCGCTGTCTTAGAATAGTGACAGTTTCCCCTTGATGGTTGTGGGCGGGGTGCTGAACCAGCGATTAATGCATTTATGACGTCTGATAATTCCATGTAGCCTGGGTGTCTCTGTGTAGTCTTGCTAATTATTCAGTCTCATATGCCATGTATTTGCCAGGAGTCAGGAGATGAAAAATAATTTAAGTGGAATAACAATATTTGGTGCTGAAGGAGACGGAGCTGAGCTCCGGCAGGGTGTGTTGTGGACCTGAGGAGGCGGAGCTGCGCTCCGGTGCGCTCCGGCCCAATTTAACCTCTGCCCACAGGGATATGCTGTCACACGTGTCTAGAGGCCACTTAACCTTTACGGTGTGCATAAAAGTGATGAATTTTCAAACATGGTTGTTAGCCACACAACAAATTTCCTTTTGTTGTTCAAAATAAACATTGTATGAAGAGTACTTCAATACAGGTATACATATATAAAATAACATGCATACTTGCATTACTGTGGTGGTAACAAACCTTGTTATAGAGGTAATAGAGTTACCTTGAAAAGTTTGTGCCACAAAACTGGATGTGTTATTATTCAGTTAAGTTGCTATAAATAGATTTATAGATTTATACTGTAGATTTACACTCTACAATATCAGGAAGATAAGACCCTTCCTCTCTGTATATGCCACACAACTGCTCGTTCAGTCCCTTGTCATAACTAGACTGGACTACTGCAACGCTCTCATTGCAGGCCTTCCTGCATGTGCTATTAGACCTCTCCAAATGATCCAGAATGCAGCAGCACGTCTGGTCTTTAATGAACCTAAGAGAGCACATGTTACACCACTTTTTGTCTCTCTCCACTGGCTGCCAGTTCATGCACTTAGTAAATTCAAGGCCCTGATGCTGGCATACAAAACAGTCACTGGGTCTGCTCCAGCATACCTAAAAACATTTATGCAGAGCTACGTTCCCACCAGAAGCCTGCAGTCAGCTAAGGAACGTCTCCTTGTCGTACCAAAACAAAGAGGTACCAAAACACTTTCCAGGACTTTCAGTTTCATAATACCATGGTGGTGGAATGACCTTCCCAACTCAATCCAGGAAGCTAACTCACTCTCTATCTTCAAAAAACGGCTGAAAACACATCTTTTCCAAAAGCACTTAATCGGTCACAAAAAAAAAAGAAAAAAAAAAGAAAAGAAAATATTTACATTTCTTGTTGCACTTAAATCTGTTTTGTATACTATTCTGATGATAGTGAAACTTTGTAATATGGCACTTTTTGTACCACTGTCTCCCTAAGATGATTCGCTGATGTTTTTCCTCTTTTGTAAGTCGCTTTAGATAAAAGCGTCTGCCAAATGAATAAATGTAAATGTAAATGTAAATACAATATATTCACTTTAACTTACTTGCTCAGCAATATTCTCTAAAAACTGTTGCTCCACCATTACTGTAGAAGTGGACAGTTCACAATAATGTCTTCTATACTGCCCCATGCGGTAATGCTAAGAATGCAACATGTTTTTGCGTCCAGTATGTTTCATGCTTAAGAGTTTCTTTTTATTTCTTTTTTTAATACTGAAAGGTTTTCCCCAAAAAAGCCATACCAAACTTGTAAGACTTTCTGTCTTCTGCGAAACAAAGATATTTTGAAGAATTCATGAGCCATTTTTGTTCACGCAAAGTAAGTCAATGGGGTCCAAAATTTTGGAAATAAAGGCATCATAAAAATTATCTATAAAATTAGATTTTTTTAATCCACATCTTCTGAAGCAGTATGATGAAACAGATCAAAATCCATAAAGAATTTACTATAAATATTGACATCCAGCCCAATTGGAACACAGTTTAGGCTTCAATCTGGTGATAATTTTAATTCACACCTGCATTTTCAAATGAATGCCATTGGTTCAGCCAGAAGATATGTCAGAACACTTAAAATAAAAAATAAATAAAAAATATATATACATTAACAATATTTTTGGAATCTGCCCAAAGACACATTAAACTGGTTTGGCAAATTATAAACGTCACCATTAAGAACAATTATAGAGTAAAAGGTGGGGGTCTGCTACTCACTTCTGTACTCTATTTGTTTTAAAATGAAATTTGCATTAGAGAGAAGGGTCTCCTGTGTGTACAGAATAGTTCACCCAAAATTGAAAATTCTGTAATCATTTACTAATCCTCATGTTAATCCAGACCTGTATTACCTTTTTTTCTTTCATGGAACACAGATGCAGGGGCGTAGCAATCATTTAAAAAGTGAGGGGACAGAATATTAAGTGCAAGACAATCATACGTAGGCTATAAAAGATATACATTTCAATAGTAGTTATTGTTCAACAACAATCACATTTAGTCAAAACTGAGTTATGATTGGGGTCGATCGCATGACAACCACTGGTCGATCTCATTAACATGTCAAACGATAAAGGGAGAAGAGAGAGAAACTACTAAAATAAATAATTCTTAAAGATCACTTTTCATTTCCTCATTTTGGCTCCCATGCAGGTGGATTTCCTAAACGTAGGATGGCAGGAAAAGACTCTACCGGATTGGTTATGGTTACGATTAGGGGTAGGGTTACAATCTAGTAGCACTTTCGTGATGAGTACTACTGAATTTCCTCGTGAATTTAAATAATCCTTTCCCTGTCATTCACCGTTTTGGAAACTCGCCGCCCACACATGCTCTGACAGATGGCTTATTTTTGTGAGTGTGTGTTGTGATAGCACTCACAGACAGATAAAATACATTTAAAAATGCCTGTCTTGGTGAGGTATTGTTAGAAACACATTCAGTTATGTCTGAAGTTTGTGTAAAAATCTGGACAAAAAAAGCTTATTTTTATCAAAATATTGGATCTGTGCAACAGGATTGAAGTCTAAACGCAGCCTGATAGACCTACCACTGCTATTAATATTAACAACAATAACAAGAAAACCAAAAGGTTCACATGTGTCCTTAGAATGACCCCATACATATGTGTACCAAAGTTGGTGACAATATCTGATTCCATTCAAGAGTTATAACAATTGTAGCAAAAGCGATGAGATGTAAAATGTGCAATGCTCTGGCAGGGGTGGTGGAGTCGGGCCGTCTTCATCAGCTCCACGTCAGGATGGCGTGAGTGGGGGAAAGGCTGCAGCCCCTCCCATCCTCTGGGGATTTCCCATAGGGGACTTCCCCTTGGAGCAGTCGCGAGACGAAACCCTCAAGCACGCCTTTGACCAAGTGAGAGTGATCAATGGTCAACAACTCCAGCCAAATGTCACACTTTCATATCCTTATTTCTCAGTTTTAAATGAGCTATTGTACAGAGTGACACAGGATGCTCAAACAAAGGAAGATACAACCCAGCTTTTAATACCGTGGAGCTGTCGGGAAATGGTGTTCCTGGTGGCTCATTATAATCCCATGGTGGATCATCTAGGAGAAAGAAAAACTCTGAACTCCCTAATAACCCGTTTTCATTGGCTGGGACTTGCCGGTGATGTCCGCAAATGGTGTGCGGCATGCCACGAATGTCAGCTGGTGAATCCACTGGCCACCACAAAATCGCCATTGCGCTCCCTTCCACTGATCAAGGTCCCCTGCGAGAGAAATGAGGGGGTGAGACAGTTCCTGGGGCTGGCTGGCTATAATAGGAGATTCGTACTTAATTGTTTGGATGTCACCAGCCCGTGACATCCGAAACACAAAAAAGGGAGCTCCAAACCCGGTCCAGTGGATGGAGCAGTGTCAACAGGCATTCACGCAGGTTAAAGCCGCACTTTGCATGGGGCTGCTTTTACATTCACCTAATTTCTCTCTCCCTTTTGTCTTGCAGACGGACGCTTTAGAAAGAGGGCTGGGGGCCATACTCCCACAGGTGGTGGAGGGGGAGGAGCACCCGGTGCTGTACATTAGCCGCAAGCTCTCGCTGAGGGAGACTAAGTACAGCACAGTAGAAAAGGAATGTCTCGCCATCAAATGGGCGGTCCTCACTCTCTGGTACTACCTGTTGGGGCGTGCCTTCACCCTCTGCTCGGACCATGCCCCACTCCAATGGTGCCACCACATGAAAGATACCAACGTGCGGATCACCCATTGGTATCTGGCTCTTCAGCCATTTAAGTTCAAGGTGGTCCACAGACCAGGAGTGCAGATGGCTGTCGCAGACTTCCATTCCAGAAATAGGTGGGGAGTGGTACACAGGCCGGATGTCTCCCTGGCCTGAGTGGGGATATGTGGCAGCGGGGGTGTGGTCAAGCGTCCGTCCGGAGAGAGAGAAATCTGTAAGGGCACTTGCACCTTATGTTTAACACCTGTTTCTAATTCCAGTGAGCATAGGGAGAGTGGCATATAAGCAGCCACGCCACCAGCAGAGGAGAGAGAGGGTCTGGCACAAGGAAGGCCATGGTGCTCCTGAAGGTGTTGCATTTAATCTGTTGTGTTTGTGAAGCTAATGTGTTTAAGTGACTACGTGCCTGTGAAGCTGATGAGTTTAGGAAGTTTTAAGGCAGACTGGTCCTCTCTGCACACATTCATCAAAATTGAATGGTTTAGATGTTTATGCTACTCCGGGCTCTTATGCCCTTGAGTCGACATCTCAAGCTCATGTCTGGGCAAGTTTGTGATGCGGCAGGCTGGTCCTCTCCGCTCACATTCATCAGTTTTTATGACAAGTTTGTGTTGCGATAGGGTTCTCTTCGCACACATTCATCGAACTTTATGGGTTAGATGCTTTGCTACTCCGGACTCTTATGTCCTTGAGTCGACATCTCAGCCCATGCCTAAACAAGTTTGTGATGTGGCAGGTTGTCCTCTCCGCACACATTCATTGGACTTTTTTAGTTTGGATGTTCTGCACTCGGGCTCTTATGCCCTTGAGTCGACATCTCAGCTCATACCTGAACAAGTTTGTGATGCAGCAGGCTGGTCCTCTCCGCTCACATTCATCAGTTATTATGACAAGTTTGTGTTGCGATAGGGTTCTCTTCGCACACATTCATCGAACTTTATGGGTTAGATGCTTTGCTACTCCGGACTCTTATGCCCTTGAGTCGACATCTCAGCTCATGCCTGAACAAGTTTGTGATGCGGCAGGCTGGTCCTCTCCGCTCACATTCATCAGTTTTTATGACAATTTGTGTTGCAATAGGGTTCTCTTCGCACACATTCATCGAACTTTATGGGTTGATGCTTTGCTACTCCGGGCTCTTATGCCCTTGAGTCGACATCTCAGCTCATGCCTGAGCAAGTTTGTGATACGGCAGGCTGGTCCTCTCCGCACACATTCATCAAAATTGAATGGTTTAGATGTTTATGCTACTCCGGGCTCTTATGCCCTTGAGTCGACATCTCAAGCTCATGTCTGAGACCTCTCGCGTTTTTGTGAGTACACTGCACAACCGTAGGGGTCTGGACAGCCCCAAGTGCGGCGGTGTGGGTATTGCGTTCCCCGTAGCGCTTAGCAGCGCATCATCAAAGTGAAGCTTTTTGTAAAGGGAACGTCTCGGGTTACATGTGTAACACTTCTTCCCTGAAAAAAGCGGAACGAGATGCTGCGCTGCTTTGCCGCACTGGGACGTCCCAGGACTGCTCTTCAAAAAGAAGTATCTGACGACACCTGGTGACGTATCCATTTATAGCCTGGCCGCAGGTGCATCTAATGATTACATCAGCCGAGGCTATAAATTCCGGTCAATGTTCACTGACGTGTTACACACACTATTTCAGCTCAGTTCACAGCTAGAGTTGTTCCCCGTAGCGCTTAGCAGCGCAGCATCTCGTTCCGCTTTTTTCAGGGAACAAGGGTTACACATGTAACCCGAGACGTTTCTTTACAAACTCACCAGCTACAGACATATACACATTTGCTGTACGAAATACACAACGTCAACGCATTCGCCCAATGAAAAAGTGAGGGGGACGAACTTTGGTATTCTACGTACTTGGGGTGATGTTAGGCAGAATGATAGGGACTGACAGCCTTAGTCACCATTTACTTTAATTGTTTGGCAAAAAAAGATGCAATGAAAATCAATGGTGGCTGAGGCTGTCAGTCTGCCTAAAATCTTCCAGTAAGTTTGGAACAACATGAGGGAGAGTAAAATAAGATAATTTTCATTTTCGGGTGAACTGTCCTTTTACACACTAATACAAAACACATTAAAGGGCTCACATCCTTCAAAATTCAGATTGACCACACAGTGTATCTGTACTTATAATTCTGAATCTTCAGCAGAATAGGCATAGAGAGCAGCCTCTGAGGGCCACTAATATAGGAGGGGCCCCATCCCAAATGCTTGTCTTTTATCTAAGGTCACCTACTGACACAGTACAAAAATGATCAACATGCAACATACTGCAAAAGACCGGATGTATGGTTTATATTGCCAGATGGTTTCCACAATTTTTTCGATGTTTCTATTCCCCGAATTCAGCATCATTTTATGGAGAGGCCCTGTGATGCCCTTTCTCTAAAATGTGTTTTGTGTTAGAATTTTTAGATTACTTAATATTTATGATTTGTGCCACTCCTTGCATTGTCTCGTTTGATAAATATTTTGCAGTACATCAAGGAATGGCAGCACTTTGATTCATCTGCCAACAAGAGAACATTTTCAAGGCCACTGAAAGCTCTTTGCGAGAGGGCCAAGAATATTCAGCTTATCCCTCCATGTGGTCATAAGAGTGGATTGATCCTCTAATATGAGAGAAAACATATTTAGAATCATGTTCATTTTCCATCAAACCTCCTGTGGTTCCAAATCTGTACAGAATATTCACTTAAATGGACTCTGTCAGCCACTCTTAATGAATATCAAACCATTCTCATTTTGTAATTTGTAAAACCGGCTTCTCCATAAACAAGTGCAAAAGTTTATTAGGCTTTCTAAAGCATGGTGCAGAATAAATATTTTTTCATGTTGTCATCAAGACTGTATTTTTACAAGATGTCACTGAAGACGAAATGGTCTAAATATTTGTCACAGCTATAAGCTTTCCTTTAGTTAAGGCATCTTCAAGCTTTCAAAGCGATCTCAGCTTTCTTTTAAAGGGACAGTTCACACAAAATTTCTGGAATGATTTACACACCCTCATGCGGTTTCAACTCGTATGGCTTTCTTTCTTCTGCTGAACAAAAGCATGAATTTTAAAGGATGTCCCATTCACTGATTTCAATACAGTAGCAGTTCATAGTGACTCACTTTTAAAGCTTATAAAATGACCCAAAAGTATCATAGAAGTAGTCCATGGGACCTGTGTGCCACATTCCAAGTCTTCTGAAAGCATATGATACATGCCCAAAATGTAAGCCAAGCCTGCAGTTAAAACTTTTACTGGAAAATAACATTTCAGGTTGTTTCTCACCAAAACCGTAGACACAGAAGACACATACACAGAGCATATGTACAGCACTTTGCGCATGCGTCAAGCACGAGGAAATGTAATAGAGCTTCAAAACATGATCGCACCAAAGACTTTAATGGCAAGATTTATAGTGAAAAAGGAGTTCTATTTAGCTCTGTTTCTCACCCAAAACTGATTGTATCTCTTTAGAAGAAATGTATTAAACTACTCAAGTTGGATGGATTACTTTTATGCTTATGGATTACCAAAAAAATATCTTCATTTGCATTGCACAGAAGAAAGTCATACAGGTTTGGGATGACATTAGGGTGAGTAAATGATGACAGAATTACATTTTTCGGTCAAATATCCCTTTAAACAGCCACATTTACTGCAGCACCATTTCTGAGAAATCTGCAGACGAATCCGCACCTGCACTGTCACAAACTCAGTCTGACAGCCCTCTCCTTTCTGTTATCTGTAAATGTGTTTGTGTCTGTCTTGTGTTTGAGCGCATGGCTCTGTTGTTTTTTCTGTCTGCCATGTGCTCTACTTTCCCTGCCTGCTTTTTTCCTCCTGCCATGCCCCCTTGTTTAGTACTTGTCATGTTGATTGTCTGCACCTGTCCCTCATATATGTTCCTCTATATATTGTGGCCTCTTTCCTCTTGTGTTTGTTGATTTGTTTTGTTAGCAAGTTTGTTTTTTTGTTCGTGGTCAGTCTAAGTGCTTTGTCTATTCTAGTTTTGGTTTGTTTTCTCTCCTCTGTGAATTTTGTGTTTTCTGTTTGTTTTCTATTGTTATTTTATTTTTCACTCATTCCTATGCTGGGTCCTTCTTCCTGCTAAGCATACCGAGACAGAACGAACCAAGATTGGACCCAGCAGGAATTTGTTAGGTTAAACCTCATTCCATTGTGCATCTTCAGGATTGCATCCCCCCAGAGCATATTTGATCTCTGTCAGGGGAACTTGTCGGTGAGGGAGTATGCGCTTGAATTTCTAGCATTGGCCTCGGGTTTGGGCTTAAACCAGGAATACCTCATTGATCTCTTTGTGGCAGGCCTGGTTGAGCCCATCAAGTCTTGCATTCCTGTTGGGGGTGAAGAGAGTCTTACCAAGACCATAAAGTTGGCTTTAAAGTGGGATTATTTTATCCCAGCCTGTGTCTTGGAAGGTTTTTTCTTCATTCCAGCCCGAGGATAGCGATGCCCCATCACTCGCAGAAGGAAGAAACAGAGCTCCACACCTGAGTCTGTGGCTGCCTGCCAGTAGGCGGCGGCTGTTCCCGCTGCCGACCACCAGGAGGCGGCGGCTGTTCCCACTGCAGTGTTGCCGACCGTATGGAGAAGGAAGCAGACTAAGGCACTCGATCCCAGATGCTGTCAGCACTCACGGCAACAGAGGCCGTTCCCCTGTTGCTTCCAGTGTTCCAGGCTACATGTGCTCCTGACCATGGCAGTCACCACACAGCCTGTCCTGTTCCCTGTGGCCATCGACGAGCCTGTCCTGTTCCCTGTGGCCCTCATTCCAGTGGCCAACACCCATCAGACATCAGCGACCAGTCTGTTACGCAGCCCAGTAACCAGCATCCACCAGTCACCAGTCTGTTCCTCAGCCCAGTAACCAACACCTGTAAGACACCAGCCGCGAGTCTGTTGCTCAGCCTAGGTTGCCGACCTGTATGACCCAGTCCTGTCCCCATCAACTACCAATGATTCTACTCAGCCTTGTGAGGTCCCTGCCAAGTTCAAGCAGTCCTCACTCTGCCTGACCCAGTCCTGTCCCCAGTGGTCATCAACATGTCTGACCCCACTGGTCGTCGACCTGTCTGACCCAGTCCTGTCACCAACAACTACTGACAAGTCTGTCCAGTCCTCTGGCCGCTACTGCCCTCACCAGCTGCTCAGCGGCTTGGAATTTGCCTTGGTCTCTGGGTTCCCCTCTGGTTCGACCCTAGCCTCCATGTCCATCCAGACATCCGGGTCCTTCTCCGGCTCTGCCCTGGCATCCCAGTACATCTAGGCCTTATGACCTTTCTCCGACTCCACCATAGCCTTCCAGTCCACCTAAAGACTGGCACTGACCATCCTCCTGGTCTCCCCCACGTCCTCTGGTCTGTCATCTTGTCTTGTCTATCTGGTTTAGACTACGATTGTCTGCATCTGTCCCTCATGTATGTTCCTCTATGTATTGTGTCCTCTTGTGTTTAACAATTTTGTTTTGTTAGCAAGTTTGTTTATTCCAGTCTTGTCCCTGGTTGGTCCAAGTTATTTTCTTTATTCTAGTTTACATTTTGGTTTGTTTTTCTCTCCCATGTGAGTTTTGTGTTGCCTATTTGTTTTCTGATATTTAAATGGAAGATATTTAATTTTTCACTCAATCCTGCACTTGGGTACTTCTTCCTGCTAAGCATACTGTGACATGCACTTCCTCCTACACATACTCATGCAAACAGACATTAATGTACAGTAGACAAAGAAACATGGAAGCATAAATATACGAGTGCACACAGATTTTCAAGCAGAGAGACAAAGTCAGAAAGTGAAGAAAATCTCTTGCTCTCTATATCACCCATAAACAGAACCCTCAGTGAGTCAGCCATGTGCTGTTGGGTGGAGGGGGTTACAGCTGTGAGTGCTTCTCACTGGCTTGGCTTAGACCCAGAGGCTTAATAAAGGGAATGAATGTAGTGAATAATCAGTAAATTTCCCAAACACAGCTGGAGTGGACCTACAATTGCTCTATGTATACACACAACCACACACATACACAAACTTGTAAGAATTATATCTCACACATGCAAATTCAAAAATGCAAATGTTTAGTTTACTATAATGTGTCTGTGGAATTATTTTATCAACTTCAAAATGTATTGTTGAAATGTATATAAAAGTATGTTTGGGAAAAGAATCTTAAGTTATGTAACTGGTCACCATTTTAAATCAACTTTTGCTTTCACTAGTTCATTTTAAATGGTCCTGCGTTGTGCAAACTGAATGCATAATGATTATAAAAACTGGCAAAATGCAGTTCAAAAATATTTTTAGATAATTCTATCTTGCAAAGACATAAATGCAGTAACTACACATTGTGTCAATATTGAATTATAACTAAAATCAGTCTCTTAGACTATGATCTGTACTGTGACAAATGAGTTTGACTCAAATATGCTCAAATTTGGGGAAAACAGAGTTAGACTACTTTATAACCCACATTTGGCTGGACAATAAAAAATATATGTTTTTTTTTTCCCTCAGTTTCAGTGTTACCACAGTTACTGTGTTTGGCTCTATAAGGCAGCATAGCATGTCAACTACCCATACAAACATGCACACAAACATTAATGCATACTCAAACAATGCACATACAGGTCCCATATACCTTGCTGTCCTCTTTCTACTAATACGCCCTTCTTTCAGTCATTGCTGGAATACTGGCCCACTGAGAGACATCCAGCTGATTGTGAAAGCTGTTTTTGCAGAGCCACTGTGAGTGATTACACAATGCTGGCCAAGAAACAGAGAGCTGTGAAGCTTCCCAGTGAGACTCCACAGCAGCCCCCAGGCACAAACCAATGACTATCACCATGGAGCACTGTATGACCACAGTCACAGCTGCTTTGGAGGTAAGAACGAAAACATAGGTCATATCCACACACAAAATGTAAACAAAAACACAAACACATTTTCATGCACAATGTTACATCAATTGGGCTTGGAATTTCCGATCATCTCCTACTGCAAGGGATGTAAATAAGCAAGTGAACATGTATACAACTCAAGAGCATTGTATACATAATGTGATTGGGAATATCCTGCAATTAAGCTATAAATAAAGAGAAGAAAATATGACACATGAATAGAGTTTTGATAAAATAATGTTTAATAATCTAATCTCTTAAGGTACGGTGCCTGCAATTAGGGTACTACAAGTTGTTTGTATGTATGTAAATTGTATATAATCTATAACTCTGCAATAAATTGAATGACATCTATGCTAATATTATTCTATTTGTTTCCCTGTCTCAACCTCAAGATTCAAGATTCCTACGGCTGGATCTAGCTCCATTCCTGCATGGTGTCGGACTTCACTGCTATATGTTGCTGAGTGATGACAACTAACTGCAGCCTGTGCCAGTTCAGTCTACTATGATGGACTTCAGAAGATGAACTGATGACAACTCCAACCGTAAGACATGGAATACTTCATGTGCCACTGCCTGAACCTTGGATTTAGGATGGACCTCACCGAACCTCACCAAAATGACCTTCCAATTGAACTGTGATGCACCTAATTGATCTCTGCCTTCATCAACTTGGACTACTGATGGACTACAGTCTTTAAAGGAATACATAGACTATTGATACATAGATCAATAATTGCCAACAAAAGCCTTGATAAGACAACTAACAATGGACAATTAATCTATGTGAACTTCTGCAGTTAATCCAGGATGATACAAATATTAGTTTAAACAATGGCTGTTAAAACTTACTTAGTTTACCTTTTTTAGACCATGACTTGCACTACACACAAAAAAATATTGGCATTATATTCATGCTGTTTAGCCAGAGGAGAACTGGCCCCCTCAGGGGTCCTGTTTTCTCCCAAGGTTATTTTGATCCATTAACCAACATCTTATGGAGTTTTGTGTTCCTTGCCACAGTCGCTTTCGGCTTGCTCACTGGGGTTCTAAATACAATTATTATTTACTTGTTTATTTTATGCATACTTTACGATCATATTTTAATCAAACGACACAATGATGACTCTTTAAGACTTTATAGATATTACAGTTTAATGGTCTGTTAAAGCATGATTTTCTGTGAAGCTACTTTGAAACAATGTGTGTTTGAAAAGCGCTATACAAATAAAAATAACTTGACTTAACATTGTAGAAATACCCTATTTGTATTTTGTTACCCATGATTCATTATTTCTGCAATTGAAAGTGTCCAAAAACAGCTGGGTTACCGAGATAGTTAAGTATACTATTCACCTGGTCAGGTGATTTAAAAATGGAGGAGGGTGCAACCCATTTTTACATATTTTATATAAATATATTTTATCATTTCTTTACTAAGAAGGGTAAATGTATTAATAGTGGTAAAAGTTTCTATGTTTACCTTTAAAGGGCAAGCAACAAAAAGCAATAATAAAAAAAGCCCCTGATAAATAATACAATAGAGGTGTCTATACACAGCCGTGTAGGACCTGCTCTGTGACTGATCAAAATTCTGTGTAGAGACGCAAAAAACAGACTAAATTAAGCCTGCTCTGAGCCACCTCAGCCCCTTGTATCAAATGTAGTTCTGATGCTGCTTAAATTCTGTATACATGAAATAAAGCATCAGTGCAGCCTTACGCTTTGTTGTTATCATCAGGCTTGGGGAGTAACGGATTACTTGTAATGGTGATCAGGTAATCAGGATATGAAAAATTAGGTAACTGTTATCTGTTACAGTTACGTAAAAAACATTGTAATCAGATTACACATACATTTAAAAAAAATGGGATTACTGTCAGGATTACAAGTTTTACTTTCTGACAAAAGTGATACAGCAGCTGTTTGTTTAGAGTGAGAGATGGTTAAGATGTGCGTTCTCTCTCATTACTCACGTGAGTCAGGAGTGCCTCCTACTGTTGCATGCGCAAATAACACCTGTCTAACATCAGCACTCTGCTCTTGAGGCAAACAGCTGCTTCATCTTGATGGCCACGAAAGATCGTGCATTATTTTCTTGGAAATTTTGACATAATTCTTTTAAAAAGAGAAACATCAAAATTCAGTGAAATGTATGCCTTCCAGCTGTGAAGATGCTCTCATTATCCAAGGACCTAAGAATTTGAAGGTAATAAGAGCCACACAGAAATCATATTAGCTAGGTTAGTTAAAATTAGTTAATATTAAAATGTTTTAAAATTAGTTAGCCTTATTACTCAAAGAAATCCATGGCCCTCATAATTTGGCAGGAATAGCTGCCAATACTGACACGATTTGTGCATTATTGCTGGTATTGCATAGAAATCCCCTGGTTTGCATGGTTGCAAATGCGAACTGTACTATATTAGCCAGTACATCCTGTATGTTGTTCTGTTTCGTATTGATGCTGAAAATTAATAATTTAAGAAAAATGTTTTTTTGAATACAACAATACAAAAATCAACTTAAAAAATATCCCTGGAAAACCTGCTATGACTTTCTCTCCTTTTTCACCTCTCAGTATTTCACATTCCTGATCATTATTAACAAATCAAATTGTACACATAAATACCAAATTAGTTGAAAATGTGCTTTAAGTTGTTAGAAAAATAAAGTTCAATGAAGAATTTATCTGATTTTTATACATTATTGTTGAGAACAGTTCAAATGTCTGGGTGAGGGAAACATTCTGGCAAATGTAACATGTTCAACACTTGTAATTAGGAATAAGCAGCCGCAGCCCATACATTTTAAGTCTAGACCTTCAGTGTGATTAATGCCATTAAGAAAACACAGTTTCAAAATGAATAAGACACCGTATGCCATACATTGTGAAATAAATACATATCATACATTATGTGGCAGTCAACAAATAATACCAATTGACATTTTAAAAACACGAAAGCCAGAACCAAGGAGGTCTAATACCAAGAAAAAGCTCTCTAATAATATGTGCAATTTAAATTCAGCTTGCAATACATTTTGTTTCATCAGGGTACATGGTTACTTTTCAAAACTTGATCTGACACCGAATGCTCAAGCAGAGTAATTAACACTTGGAAAAATCCTGATGTTGCTATAACAATACAAAAAGCACTTGCTTGAAGTGAAAATCAGTCCTCCTTTCCTGCTTAATTAATCAATCACACAATCATGCAGAACATCTCAAGTTTTTAAATCCATAAGGATCTCGTTCTCAACAGCATTACCAGCAGTGATGACAGCCATCTCGTCAGCATCTGTGTTCTTCACTTTCAAATGACATACATCACTTATACGTAATTGCATCACTCAAGGCCAGCTAGAAGGCCTGGACTGGGACATATCATAAAGACCACACCCACCAAGAACAAATCAATCTTATTGGTTGATGAATCTGACAATCTGACTTTAGATGCCTATTCACTTACACTTGAGGGATTCTGTGGAAATTCTGAAGACCTGACGGGGTGGAGCTCAGACTCATGCGCTGCTTCGGTTAAGAAGCATGGCTTCGGGCAAGTGATTTGTGAAACAGTTGTCACACTTTGCTTGTAAGCATCGAGGAATAATGTTTTTAGTTTTTTGCTATTCATTTGAAGATTAATTAGGAGTGGAAAGCTATTGAAAATACATAGGCAAAAAGGTCAATGAGAATGAAAGGATGAAAATATATTTATTTATTAGGCATGTTACGCCAGCAGAGAAGACTTTGCTGACCCCGAATAATCACCACTGGGAATAAGTAATTTAAAAGACACACTTAAATTTAAATCTGTTTTGATATATTCTTTAATGCTAGATTTTGTTTTCTTTTTGGAATCAAAACTTCCTCCCCTTTAAAATCCTCATTAAACAGAAACATAAACATAGAAATCAGCCATAAACTGTTAGCTGGTTATGTTTAACTTTGGATCACGAGGAAGCAGAGGAAAGACACCCCAGCATCAAATTATGAAAATAATGACAATGATGATGATAAAGTGTGATCTACCTGTTGATTACAGTCTGAAGTTAATGAATAGCCTAGTGCAAATTACAATTGCCTATACACACTAACTGCAATACAAGGTAGAATTACACTTTGCAATGCTTTTGAATCTGAGGAATATCCTGTCAGATTTAGTTTAATGTTAACCAAGACATAATACAGTCCTTCTGTTCTGACTATATTTTCTTTATAAGAAAATGTATTTTGTGTTGTTCTACATTAACAGCTCATTTTCTGTTTTCTTTTTAGGGTACAGTGTACATGTTTCTTTTCCTTAAATCTAATAACAACTACAACAGTACTTGTAATATTACTCAAACATGTTCTGTTTGCATTCAAGGCATAATTTAAAGTTTTAAAGATCATACTGATATTATGTCAACTTTATTTACATATGTGCCCTTGTGATAATCCAAAAGTAATGAAAAGTATTCTGATTATATTACTTTCATATTACTGGAATTGGATTATGTTACAGATTAAATGTATTGTTAATTAATCAGTAATATGTAACAGATTACATTTAAAAAGTAACCCTACTAACCCTGGTTATCATGATAGTGATATAATTTAGTTTCACATTTAAAAGTATAACTTCATATTTCCATTAATTTAATATTTCTATGCCTGCTTTGAGCAGTCTGTGTAAATACAACTACCTGCCACTACATTTGCAGTGTAAAGATGGCTTTAGAGACAAAATACACTTTCTAGGAAATAAATCTTTTTATACAGTCAAACCAGAAAAAAAAAAAAAAAAACAGTGAAAGAGGGCCAATAAAAGAAATATGGAAAACATAAAGGGCGCCTAATTAAATGTAGTGAGGACTCTGGGAAGATCTTTAATATGAGGCATGACTTTCAGGGGCGCCCGTCTTTTTTATGACTCAGAGGCAGCTGACAGATCCAGCCTCACTGGCTTAGCTCCACTCACAACCACTACAAGGCTTAGCAGCTTTATGTAGGCAAGAAAACAAACTCCAAACATTGAGCCAGAGGAGACAGTACACCATACCCACCCTAACAAAACAACCTTATCAGGGGAAATCATGTTTGACAAGACCTTTATAGAGAAAAGGAGTGGGGATTAGGACAAAAACTCAGAGCCTGGAAGCTGCCATGCATTTTGGGAAAAAGTCTCCAACAAGTCTGCAAGTCCAGATCAATTCCAAAAGGTTTTCTGACAAATAGCATCACAGATCAGCAACAACCCCCTTTTTATTTCTTGTTTGGTGATTTATCTCTCAGCTTAAAAGCTTGTGGCTCTGTGATTGTTGTTTTTCTACAGTGCTCCATTTGGTTAACATTTCTGTTTTATCATACATCTAACTCTACGTTTGGGTTACTCCTACAAAAACACACAGGGAGACTGTCTCACACAATCCCAGTCCAAAAACTTTCTCAGAGCTGTAAAATATATACCCATGCAATCCCCTGACACACACCCACATATACAAATGTACACACTCCCACACAAATACACACGCACATACACAGCCCCAGTGCCTGAGAAACTGCAAGCTGGCAGTAATCCAATATATACACAGAGAGGTCAAAGTTCACTTCAACATTTACTTCGTCCTCCTGAGACGATGGAGCTTTTCAAACTGGGTCAAGGTTTATCCCGGTACAGGGGCAATTTTTAAGGGTCACAAGAGATTACTGAGAATTTACCAGGAGACAGAGGTGTGCTTTCAAGAGCAAAATATTGCTCCCTGCCCATATTTTTCCATTCCCCACTCTTGTTTAGAAGGGCACTCTCAAACTATCCTAAGACCATAAGGAAAACTGTATGGGGTTTGCTGTTCCCTTTCAATTAGTAGAACACTTTAAGATGTGCCACAGTGGGTCTGTTCTGCCACAATGGTGCTGGGATCTCCCCAGGAGAGCGAAGGAATGCTCACGGATAAGATCAATAAAGCCTCTGCATCTCAACATCTTTAAGATACTTGCCTGACTGAAGAACATGATGATTACTAACATTTTAATACAACCGCACACTCTCTGAGGAGGTCAAAGAGATACATTCTTATTTCACCACTCATTTTGCAGAGATGCTGAGTTAAATAAACAGGATAAACACATATTGTATACAAGTGTACAATGCTAACTTGCCCAAATGAATCTTTGATTTACAGTCAGAGGATCAAATCAACAGCTATTTTACATGCAGCCTAACAATCCACTAAAGGGATAGTTCACCCAAAAATGAAAGTAATTAATTGATCACACTCAAGCACCAAAACTTTATGACTTTCTTCAATGGCACACAAAAAGGAGATGCAAGGCGGAATGCTAGGGACTGACAGACTCATTCCCCATTCATTCCCATTTTATGGAAATAATAGTAGCATCAACATTTCTCAAAAATGTTCCTCTTGTTTTCCACAGAATAAAGAATGTATGGTTTAGACATGAGGCTGAGTAAATGACTAAAAAAAAATTTTTTTTGGAGGTAAACCTACTTTCACAATCGTTTTGTAATTGTTGGTCTGTGTACATATGCAACAGAGGAATGTCTTTTGTCATAGTGCTGTGTTTGCTGTTTTTTCTGTCTCTTTTCATGTTTTCTTTTAATTTGCCTTTAAAATGCCTCTTAAAATGCGTGCACAGTAATTGGTTTTGGAATACATGTGATGTACATGTAAACATACAGAATTTTCACGTATTTTCATTGGATTACAGAGTTTAGGGTTCGTCTGAACATAACATTCAGAATCTGCCATTGGATTATTGCATTCAGGTTGGATATTGCATTTATTCCAACACTGAAATGTTGATAATCTGTTACTTAAACTGCTGAAGTTGAGTACATACAGTATATGCCACACATCAACATGAAAGATCAGAAAAAAGAAAAAAAACTAGAGAGAATTATACATGTTCTAAGCTTTCTGTTTGGTCTGTACAAAGAGCAAGAAAGGACACAAAGACTGATGCTCTAATGGGGAATTCAGATGAAATGGATTAAACTCCAACAGATTATGTCATTCCCACATCAAGACAGATTGAGAGTGAATACAGACAGGGAATAAGTAAGCAACAAGTAGTGTTTACCTCATGTTAATATACTGGCTACCACTGTACAGTTATGAGCCATAGTTATTGCAATATTACCATAACATTCATCTGCATGCAATCTGTTGACTTAATGTCATCATATTAACATTGGCAAGTTTTCAATTGGCAAAAGAGAGAACGAGAATAAAAAAGAAAAAACATGTCTCCGCTCTCAAAGTGCATGTGACATAGGTCTTTCTTGTCTCCAAAAATATAAATGTGGGGATTAAAAAGACTATTTATACCAACCAGACTAATTAAGTTTTACTTATAGGCTAGCACAGATCTTAAAATAGGTTCCATTGGCAATTTGCACAGTTGGCATTCATTAGGCTTGGCCAGCAAAAAGAGGGCACTGTTATCACAAACAGCAGCTTTGTGCTCCATAAAAAAGGAGCTTTTTATTTCACAGCCCCATGGGAGAAGGCCCTTGACCTTCTCATTTTCCCCAAAACGGCAAGGTGGGGTAAGACAGACAGAATTATTCATCAGTGTCTGTTTTTTATTTCCATTATTATTGATACTGTTTTTTTGGCAACATTTAATGGAAAAAAAGTCATGTAAATTAATGGAACACTACGGAATTCTGGGATCACGATATCTGTGACTAAAACATAAAACTGCATGTTACTTGAAGAGGAAAATTATTATATTTACATCAGTTATGCTTCAGCACTTCTCTTCTGCATAAATCTGCAAATAATCTGATGGTTTGAAGTATACCTGAGGTATCTGGTTGCCTCTGATCACCTTATCTGTGAGGATGTGACAAGCTATGCCAAGAATCACTGATAGTAAAAAGAAAGTCCTATATTTTATCCGAAAAATGACAGCTGAGCAAGTTAGTAGTATATCTGCTGCTGGAGCTTCTTATATTTGTTTCCGGACATGCAAGAACGAATGTCAGGTTTTGATGAAGGAAGAGATGAGGACTCAAATGCAGAGTGCAATACAGGCTTTATTATATACCAAAAAGCAAACAAAAACCACACCCTAGGGGAAAGGTATCAGTCCAAAACAGGCAAAGAGCAGACTGGCTGGGCTGGAAGTATAGGACTAGAACTGACCAACAAGACAGACACCTAACAGGGTAAAACTGTAAACCACAGTGAACTGGCACAAGACAGATAACATAGGGAGAATAAATAGAGGGAAAAAGGAGGAGGGTAACGAGACAGGGCAGGTGAAACAGATAAACCAAAATCCAGACAAACGAGGGGTTGGGAGCAGAATCCAGGAATGGGGTGGGGTCTGGAGGCCTGGAAGGGTAGTCCAGGAAAGGGGCGGGGACCGGCAGCCATGGAGGGAGGTCCAGGAAGGGGGCGGGGTCCATTGGCCAGAGTGGTGGCTCCAGGTTGGGGGAAGGGTCCATTAGGTCCGGAGAAGGGATGAGGTCAGGCAGTCTCAGGACAGGGACGTGGTCAGGCAGCCTCAGGACAGGTATGAGGTCAGCCTCACAACCACCAGGGAGAGGGATGACTGGGTGGTGGCCGCTGACAAAGGGTCAGACTGGGTGGCCACAGGTACCCGTCTCCTGGCAGTCAGCAGCGGGATCTGCTGCCTCCTGCCAGTCGCACTGGGCTCATCAGGGGGCTTTTCCTCCTCCATTTACAGGTCATCAGAAGCCTGGGGACTTGGCTTGTTGAGGTTGGTGGGATGATCAACATAGGGGGCTGCCAGTAGTAAGATCCCCAAAATAAGAGAATCCCAAGCCTTCCCATCTCCTAGGAGCTCCTTAAGGCAGGAGTTAAAAATATCCTTAAGATCAGCTTCATTGAAATCCGGCCCGTCTGCTGGAATAAGGAATTTGCTGGCTAAATCCCTCACGTTGCCCTCCATATGACAGAGGGAGTAGAGATGGTTGAGCTGGACCAACCGCTGGCTACTGGAGATCTGGTGGGAGAGAGATGGGAAGAAGAAGATACCCAAATTGCTTGCTGTGTCCTCTTCACTTGCCAGTTCATTCTGTCAGGTTTTAATGTAGAAACAGGAGAGGACTCAAACGTAGAGTGCAATTTATTAAATAACAAAAAGGAAACAAAAAAATCACACCATAGGGGAAAAGTCACAGTCCAGGACAGGCGAAGAGCAGACTAGCTGGGCAGGAGGAACAGGACTGGAACTGACCAACAAGACAGACCCCTAATAGAGTAAGCAACCACAATGAACTGGCACAAGACAGGGAACACAGTGAGGTTAAATAGATGGAGAAATGAGAATAACGAGACAGGGCAGGTGAAACAGATAAACTAAAAACCAGGCAAACGAGGGGGCAGGGTATAACTTAAGACTGAACTGACACAAGTGCACATGGCAATGAGAAAACACAACAAAGCAAAGTGCACACACACAAAACTAATCCAGCCACACAACTATAAACAAGACCACCCGAAATGGCAGGATCATAACACTGGATACGCAAGACAAGCACAAACACAGAAAAACAGGTGATAGGATCCCGACACAACAAAAACTCAACTAGAGTGTCGAGATCTTGACAACTAATGAGGGAAGACAAAAAAAATAAAAATGCGAAACTGACAGCTCTAAATGTAAATAATTATTGAAGGCTTACAGTAAGAATGTTATTTTGTAATGTACTTATTGTAGAATGTTGTGTACTCATTTACATATGTATATTGTTAATTTTTAACAAGAAACCCTCCATAGTTTACCTTTAAGTAAATTGAATTGGATTGAAATTGAGAGAGCTAGCTTGAGGGTCTTCATGAAGCACACTCCCCCTCCAACCCCCAACAAAACTAATTGAGAAATACAAATAAAATAAAGAAACAGACTGCAAAATGATGAGTTCATTTCTGATTCTTATATGCCAATGTTAGAAAGCTGCCACTTCAAATCTAATGAAATGTAGCTGTTGAATAAACTATGAATTTGGCCCAGTTTATATCAGTCCTTTTATAAACTTAAGGGTGTTCATTCCAGTAGAAATAAATATATTTTGTTCCATTTGACAGTTCTTTTTAACATGGCCCTTTACCACCAAGTTTGTTTATCAAAAACTGCAAACAGTTTTTCCCTCTCGGAAAGAGCACTGTAGCTGTGATGTTTGCTGTGCAAGTATTCCATTTTAAAGCCTTGTGGCTCCCTCTTTCTCTGTCAAAGAGCCTCAGTACCTTTCTTTCTTGATCTTTTTCCTACATACACATCTATCCACCAACATGTGTGGGGGAAAAAATGAAGGAAAATAGAAATAAGGTCCAAAGGTGCTCCATCAGTCTCTCAGGTTATTAGTGATGGTCCCTACTGTGTTATCAATCCTTTAATAAACAGTAATGAACAGAGGGAAACTCTCACTTAAAATCTTTTCCTGGAAAGAGACACGGCGTTAGTTCAGTGTGCATGAAACCTCTGCCACCAGGTTAGCGGTCGGTAATCCCTCAGTGTCCATTATGCGCCTAAAGAGCGTTTGAAGGCAATAATCTACATTGCACTGACATATTTTGACTTACAAGCAGGGAGGCAAATGTGCAGTCCTCAAAATGTCTAGGTTACGGATGTAACCTCCATTCCCTGATGGAGGGAACGAGACGTTGTGTCGAAGAATTGACACTAGGGGTCTCTCTTGAGAGCCTTTTGCATCTCTGATCTATGAGAAAAGACCAATGAGAAATTGGCAGACAGAATTTGCATGTCCCGCCCCAGGACATATGGGTATAAAGGGAGGGAAATGCATCTGTTTCATTCAGAATTTTTCTGAGGCGCCGACAATGAGTGGCTCGGTTCAGCGACGTGGCTGGGAGGACACAACGTCTCGTTCCCTCCATCAGGGAACGGAGGTTACATATGTAACCTAGACGTTCCCCGTCTGTCGCTCACTTCGACGTTGTGTCGAAGAAGCGACACTAGGGGTCCAATTTAAATCACGCCATGCGCTGAGCCGTGAACATGTACTGCTGACACAGGAGTGGGCAGGTATTTTACATGCCAAAGCGACCAGCTGTGCCAGGCTGCACGTACCTTTCCCCCAACGCCCCATAAAATCGTCAAAGCTTTCTGGTTCTTTTTCTCTCTCTATGTTTCTCGCATAGAGTTAAAGCAGCTGGGGCCATCTTAACGCTATCATACGCACTCGGGGAAGGCGATCTTTCCCAGTTTTCCTATTCTTTCAGCGGGAAAGACCCTGCGGAGACCACACCTGCCCAGACTGGGTAAAGAGTGGTGAAATACATCACATGGGCTTTTAGGTCACATGTGGAGAATGGTGCGGTGGTAGATCCTATCTCATTGGGAGGGTGGAGTTGCTACAAACATGGCAAACGGGGGTCTGTGAGGACTGCCCAAGGGAGACTCGGGTCCACTCGCAAGGGGACCGTACCACGGAAAATACGCACAGGGGGAAAATCCACATGGTAGCCCGTCCTGGGGAGCACCTATTCCAGTACAGGGTATGTTCCTCCGCTGAATTCGCGGACCAGAGGTCTAGGGAGGAGGCATCCAGGGAGCAGGTTCGTGGGATCTCCTGGGGTAAAGGCGCACTGTATTACCTCAGTGGAGGGAAAGGTGTTATGTGCAAGTGTTCCAAATGGTCAGTTTGTGAGTCTGAGAAAACACAGGATGAAACCGACTCAACCCTGAGATTGTAAAATCTCACAAAGGTATTGGGTGCTGTCCAATCCACTGCTCTGCATATGTCTGCTAGGGAGGTGCCCCTGGCCAGTGCCCATGAGGACGCAACACTTCTTGTTGAGTGTGCTCGGACCCGCAAGGGGGGGCACATGGCTTGGGTGCGATAGGCCAACATAATGGCATCCACTACCCAGTGGGAAAGCCTCCATTTGGAGACAGCGTTCCCTTTCCGCTGCCCACCAAAGCAGACAAAGAGCTGCTCAGAACATCTAAAGCTCTGTGTGCGGTCCAAGTAGATACACAAAGCACGTACTGGACACAGCAACGAAGGGGCTGGGCCTGCCTCCTCCTGGGCCACGCTTATTGCTGGTCCCCGACCCTTTTGATGGAGGTGAGCGTGATCAGGAGGGCCGTCTTCAAGGAGAGGGCCCTGAGTCCAACTGATTATAGCGGCTCGAAGAGGGGTCTCTGAAGGCCCGAGAGGACCACTGAGAGATCCCAGGAGGGGAACAGGCTCGGCCGTGAGGGATTTAACCTCTGGTCGCCTCTTAGGAACTTGATAATTAAGTTGTGCTTACCCAAAGACTTGCCATCTACTGTGTCGTGGTGGGCTGCGATAGCAGCTACATACACCTTCAAGATGGAGGGGATGCCAGAGCGTGGAGTACGAGATCTGAGAACCAAGTCCAAGTGGGCCAATAGGGAGCCGCTAGAATGACTTGTTCCTGTCCTCCCTGACCTTGCACAGCACCTGTGCAAGCAGGCTCACTTGAGGAAATGCGTACTTGCGCAACCCAGCTGTGTGCCAGTGCGTCTGCTCTGAAGGGAGCCTCCGTTCGGGCGTACCAGAGCGGGCAGTGGGAGGTTTCTCGGGAGGCGAACAGGTCTACCTGGGCCTTGCTGAATCGTTCCCAAATCAGCTGGACCGAATGGGGGTGAAGCCTCCACTCTCCACTGGGCAAGCATTGTCGTGATAGCGCGTCCGCTACCACGTTGAGGTTGCCAGGGTTGTGAGTGGCACGCAGTGTGGAGACGACGGGCGAGCTGTGACATGTGACGGGAGCGTACGCCGCCTTGGCAATTTATGTACGCTACCATGGTGGTGCTGTCTGATTGGATCAAGATGTGTTTGCCCTGAATTAATGGGAGAAACCTCCGCAGGGCAAAAAGTACAGCCAACAACTCTTGGCAGTTGATGTGCCAGCGCAGCAGGGCCCCTTTCCAATGGCCCGCGGCTGTGTGCCCGTTGCACATGGCACCCCAACCCAATTTGGAGGCATCTGTGGTGACCAGGACGCATCGGGACACCTGCTGCAAGGGGACTCCTGTCCGTAGAAAGCAGAGGTCTTTCCAGGGTTTGAAAGTTTGGCAGCAGGTAGGGGTGATGAGCACATGGTGCATGCACCATGCTCTTCTCGGGACTCGAGTCTGGAGCCAGTGCTCATATGCATCAACCCCAGCGGGGAAGTACATGTCCTTCAGGTCTACCGCTGCAAACCAAAGTTAGAATCTTTGTGGTTCCACCTGGGGGACTGCAGTGTACCCGTGGGCCGCTCCGCCGTCGAGGGTAGTGAGAGTGGATGAGTGAGAGGCACAGTGATGGTTGTCAAAGGGATGCACTTCCAGGAAGAAAGGAACTGGGGGGGGGGTACGTCTGTGAGCGGCGCGCAGACCCGAGGAACAAATCATCCAGCCACGAAGGGTGTTTGGAGGACGGAGGGTTTCAGTCTAGGCAAGCATGTCAGACATCTGGGCCTCAGCCTCAGACTGGGCGTGCTGGCCCGAAGGTGGCAGCCCAGTGGTATCATCCGCATCAGATGCCGGACCACTCTCTGATGCGGCGGCGAACTCATCTGGCTCGGGGGGCTCAAGAGGATAGGCAGGCTGGCCATGAGGCGAGCCGCTGTTACCTCGAGCCCGGACGGAAGTCAACGAGCGTGTCGGGGGGGTGGGTGGTTCACAGGGACGTACTCGGCAAAACCGCGTCCACTACCATCCCCAAATCGCCTCCATCGCCAGCTGGGTCATCCTCAATCCCGTGGGAAGAAGATGCGATGCAGGGGGCGGCTGGAGTGGCGTTCCTTCTGAGGAAGGAAAGCCGCGACCGCAACATTGCCATGGTCATGTTCTCACAATGAGAACATGAGCCATCCACAAATGCTGCCTCGGTGTGATCACTGCCCAGACACACGAGACAGCGCCTGTGGCCGTCAGGAGCGGAGAGCACTCTACCGCACAGGAACTACACAGGGGCGGAAGGGCATATTTATAAAGACACGTTCTGAAAATGACGTTCAACGCCAGCTGTGTATATGCTCTTTTAGAGAAAATAACACTTTTAGAGACATAACTCTTTTCACTGCACTGTCGAAGCGCCCAGAGGCAAAGCTGCACAGCCGTGCAGAGAAGGAGAAAGTCGCTGATATGCACCGTAGATCCAACAGCAATCGCTCAGAGATGGGAGGAACAGTGTGTGACTCGCGGCTCGCTGCATACACAACCAGTCAGCTCCGAAGAAAATTTCTGAATGAAACAGACGCATTTCCCTCCCTTTATACCCGTATGTCCAGGGGCGGGACATGCAAATTCTGTCTGCCAATTTCTCATTGCCTTTTCTCATAGATCAGAGATGCAAAAGGCTCTCAAGAGAGACCCCTAATGTCGCTTCTTCGACACAACGTCGAAGTGAGCAACAGACAAAGATTTTAGGCTCTGTGTGTTAGAGATTTTAAACACATTGCTAAAGGACAAGATCAATCACATTCCAATAGATATCAGGTTGTTTTTGGTTTGATTTCTGAAGTAACACTGGGAATGTGTTAAGGTGTGGTTGACAAGACTGATGGACAAAGGAGGACTGGGAAAAAGCGTAGGACTGACAAAGGAGGGCCCGTGCATAATGCAGTTTATGAGATCATAGAACAAAGTTTTACACTTGTGCCATTGCATCAGGGTAGTGTCTTGCATTTTTGAGGATATCAGGCAGAACACAGTAGGAACGTATGAGACTAATTGGCTGCCTCCAAATTCCCTTACTATCAGAGTACGAACTACATTTTATGAAACATTTAGTTATTGAACATGAATAAAGTGCATTCTTTAAGTATGCAGGTTTGTAGCACATTAGCTTGACATTTTACATCCGGGAATGTGTGCATTGCCCTTTAACCCATACGATTTTGGACCTACAGTATGATACTTTATAGTTTTATCCGAGTGTTGTTAAACAAATAAGATTTAACCATGAGGAACAACAATTTTGGTTAGACTATAGTACTTACACTTGAAAAGAGCCACTCAACTTACGGTTCTCTGCTTTTTTAATTATTATTAATATTTTTTTATTATTATTATTTAACATTTTGATTCTGATGGCTCCTCAATTCCTGTGGCATTAGTGGGATAGTAAAGTGTCGTCTGGTTGCACACATTAGAATCTCTGAAGCTGCAGTCGGTCATCCAGGTATTGTTCTCCTATTTCGCTTTTTTAATAGATTTTGAATATTTAGACATCATTCTCGACATACTGCTTTTTGCATACCTAAGTACAAATTAAAAGATACTCAAGTGATACTCAAGGCACTATTTGGAGTTTCTTCAGCTGCCACAAGATTGGAACCCTGTGCCAATCCTCCAAACACACTTTCAGTTTTCTGAGAAACTTCCTCTTAGTTTCTGCATGAACTCTAAAGAACTCAAAGGACTGTCAACGGTTCCTTCCGAAAACCCATCATAATGGAAAGGCTTAGAGGTTCTTGAAATATATCTTGAATTTCTTTAAATAACATAGGTGTCTGGGTGAGAGTTCCTACGATGTGGCATGAGATGCATTGGAGTGTTATTTTTTGCAGTGATATAGTATTCAGACATGGGACAGTTTCATTTTCAGCCTGGTCTTGTGAATTTTACATGACCGTAGCAAAATATTTGCAATACAAAATGTTGTGCCTAATAACACATTTGGCTGCAGTTTCCTAGTTAAATGTCCAGCAGGGGGCAACAAAAACAGATGAAATGGTGTAAAAATCAGACATCATATTAGATGGAGGTTTTAATGAGTAAAACATACCTCCCTAACCTAAAACTTAAACCTAAACCTAAGCAATAGTGATCTAAAAGAGGCACAAAACAGACATCCCTACCCTTAGCCAACGCCAGAACCTAACCGATAGTGTCCAAAAACAAAATGAGAAATGAAAAGAACATTTTCTGAAGCAAACCTGTAATTTGTGGCACTTTTATGACACTTTTGTCTCACATGTCAGCTTGAGTGCTTGACTGATCTCGAACCACATACTTCCGAGTCCAAAGTCTAACACTATGAAGTGAGCTACCACGGAAGCAAATCACATTGGAATGAGTGTCTATATGTAGGTTAGTCTGTAATACAAACATAAAATATATCGTTTTTACAAATTATGTGTTATAGTAAAATTATTTGAATATCATAACATAGCATATGTGTTTATAAAGACATAATTATCCTTTGTAGTCGTGATTTGTGTGAAAGTGAATAAAACACAGTTTTCGCCTCTTGTGTTAATTTCATTAGTAAACTGCAACAAAAGATATAGGCTAATTCAGGACATGAAAGACTGTTTGCAAAAATGTATTTATAGTAACGTTCATTACATGAGACTAGGTTGTTCACATCTAATCTGATTTGCATTCCATCATATGCAGTTATTACCAGGTGATCAAGTGTCTTTGTGTATGGCTAACATAATTGAATCCAATAATTTTCACAAGAACTAGATGTCCAGGGGGCCTGGGTAGCTCAGCGAGTACTGACGATGACTACCACCCCTGGAGTCACAAGTTCAAATCCAGGTTGTGCTGAGTGACTCAAGCCAGGTCTCCTAAGCAACCAAATTGGCCCAGTTGCTAGGGAGGGGAGAGTCACATGGGGTAACCTCCTTGTGGTCAAGATTAGTGGTTCTCTCTCTCAATAGGGCACGTGATAAGTTGTGCGTGGATCGCAGAGAAGTAGCATGAGCCTCCACATGCGGAGTCTCCGAGGTGTCGTGCACAATGAACCACGTGATAAAATGTGCGGATTGGCGGTCTCAGAAGCAGAGGCAATTAAGACTTGCTCCTCAAAAAAAAAAAGAAGAACTGGATGTCCAGGAGCCCAAGTGCATGTGTGTGCTTTTTGTTTCTGTGCTCCTACCCTGGTGGTGAGAGCAGCCTGCCTGCTGATCAGCTGGTCTCTGTCTGTGTACATCTGAGAAGGCAGATCTCTCAGCAGCCGGTTCTCCTCCATCTCACTGCTCTCGGCTGATACATCACCAAAGGAAAGGACAGGCATGGCAGGAAATAATAACATAGTATAAAAATAACAATAATATAGAATATACATGCATACTAATTATACTCAGATACTCCAGCAGAGCCATCTCCAATGAGCTCATGCACAGTGTAGAGTACCTGTGGGCGTTTCTGCCAGGTTTCTAGTGATAATCTCCCGGATGCGGGCAGGAACTGGTATGCTGTTGGACTCCTCATTCTCACACACAGTGCCAGTCGTTCCCTCTGTACTGCTATCTGGGTTAAGCAGTGACTCCCCAAGCTTCTGCAATATCATTAGTATAAGAAAAGAGGCACATTAAGAGTCAAATTATATATACTGTAAAAACTGAAAGATAATTGAGGCACCATTTGGGATTCAAATGGTCCCTCAGCAGCTACATCAGCAGAACCCTCTAGAGATCCTCCAAGCACCCTTTCAGTTCTCTGAAGAAATCTAAAGCCTGTCAAGGGTTCCTTCAGTGACCCCATCATAAGGGAAAGATTTTTAAAGGGGTCATGACACAAGGATTAAGATTTTCCTTGATCTTTTGACATGTAAGGAGTCATTGTACTATAAAACATACTGCAAGTTTCAGAACTCAAAACTTCCTCCTTACTGCAAAAAAAAAAAAAAAGGATTTGTTGAAACCAAGCAGCCAAAATGACTTGTTCTCTACTTACTCTACATTGTGATGTCACACTTTGGAAGTAATTTATATCTGACTGCCTCATAATAACACATCAACACATACTTCACCTTATCACTTCAGTACTGCCCTACAAAGGCAAAACGCCGTAACATCATGTTTGGTCAAAAATGAGTTAATGTCATTTTTGGGGTATTCAAGACCTCCTTTATCATGTGAATAAATATCATGAGTCAATTTGATTGTTTTAACGAGAAATTAGAGGGCTATGACAACCGTAACATCCAAAACCATACGAGAAACCACAGCAGAACGCCATAACAGTTGTTACGGCTCTTAGCCTTTGTTCCGGCATGCTGAATTTGAGTTTAAGGTGTTCTGACTTTGTTTCGCCGGGCATCAAGAGAGATGTTACGGTGCCGCTGTGAAGTTACTGTAGTCTGGCTTTGTCATACTGTCAAAGATTACCGCTCTTTTATTGTCACTGAACCGCGTAACATACACACGACACAACTTTGATAAAGTGTAGACTGCCGACTGCTTGTTTGTATTATTACTCTGTGATAGCGATGTGATAGGGCGATGGTTCAGATCTGTCAATGTCAGTGACAGCCCGGAGCTTGCTAAATTTAATCGGTGTCACGTAAATTAGCGCTAACGTTGACGCTGACACTCGCCTCACATCAGATGCTGAAAACCAAATATTAAATACAGGAGGCATCCTACCTTTCCACGCAATCCGATATAATCCATAGAAGATATAATCCATAGCAATGCACGTCATCTGCTGTATCCACAACAATCCATACGTGTTTGAGCCATTCCTTCTTGCAGGTGTTCACCAGATTTTACAGCTCGTTATCGCTAACGTCCGTACAAAGTAGGCTAACCTAAATAGTAAAAGTAATTCCAACTTTTTTTCGGTATACTCTGTCTATATTATCTCAGAATTAAAAAGTAGTAATCCAAGTCAAGTTCGTTGACTGAGCATCTTGAGCAGTTTGGACTTCAAAGTTTAACCCTTTAACTGTCACCCCTCCCCTTTTTTCAGCATAGACATGAAAATCACTATCCAAACTTAAATGGTTGTATTTCAAGAATGCTTTGTCATATATACCTATTGACAAGTTGTGTTCCAAATTTTAGGTTGATATCTCAAAAAATTAGCTTTCAGTAAGATTTTATTTAGAGCAGTAAAAAACTTGGAATGAGCAGTCTCTAATCTCTAATGTATTGGTCTAATGTTTAATTAATTATTACTCTATATCTTGCATTTAAATACATATACCTTTGTATTCAATTATAATTAAATTATCTTTATTGTGAAAAGATTTATTGTATTTATTCATACTGTACATACTGTACTGCAAAGTAACTTATCTGTTATACTGTTTAACTGTGTTAGTGTTGCCGCACTATCCTGATCATTATAGCACTAAATAGGAACAACCAAAGGTCTTCTATATAATTTAAAACAAATACCATGATGACTAGACCTTGGTTAGGTGTTCTTATAATGTTTGTAAGTATGGTGAACAGCAAGTAAATATTGATTATATGTCAGTTACTGGCCTTTTGCCTTTGCATGACTCCTGATTTTTGGCACATGATACAAAGGCACAAGAGTACATTAACTGCCAAACAAGGGTCAAAGATCAATTTTGAGCTCAAGATTTTTTGCATACAAACATTTCTTCTGTATAGCAACTAGTTGTGAAATTTTGGGAGTCCTACCTATAATACTTTTGTCTGGACAAAACAGAAACTTTAAAGTCATTTTTCTCAGTTTCACACTCTAGTGAGTTAAGGTCTTTTGCTTTTGCAGGGCAGAGTAGCCCCCCTCAATAGCAGTGAGCAGTGAGATGGCAAGGAGAAAGCAGGTCAGTCAAGAGCAGAGAGCCAATCAAAACAGTTGGTGTTTACTGTCAAGTCTTAAAGGAGAAGCAGCACCAAGACCAAACATTCTGACAGAGGGTCAAAATGAGGATGGAAAATGACAGTGTAATAATAATCAAGGAAGATCCTTAAATAAATAATAAAAAAGGCATGGCATGACCCATGTACATACATAAATAGGAAATTTGAGGATAATTTAAAGGGTATCTGCCTGGAGAATAGACAAAGGGTTCCACCAGTGTGGCAACTGTGGAACCCTAAACAGTGCCTCAATTAGCTTGTAAGTTTTTCGCTCTTTTAATTTTTGCTCACTCATTTTCCGCTGAATTGGTCTAAACACTGCTTTGATAGTTGCTATTATAATAATAGAATAATATAGAAATATATAAATTATAGATAATATAGAAATTATTAATAATTTAGAATACATTATTTATTGCCAACTAATTCGTCACGTCTGTCTCTGTTTCAGTTTCGCAGGATGTCACATCAGCACAAGGAAATAAGTTTCGGAGTACATCACCTCTTCAAGTTTCAAAGATGAACCTGAAACTGACCCCCTGATCGACCTTAATTTGTTGAAACATTGCAAGGCTCGTTAATATTAAATCAAGGGCTCTCCTCTTTCAATCACACATGCTGTTTTGATTGCAATAGCCTAATTAAGTTACAGCTTGTGAAGATCAGCTTTCCAGATGAAAAACACGTACCTGAATCACAGCCTCCAGTTCCTGCTCCCCTTCACAACTCATCTGGAAACTGGTATCGATCCAAAGTACGCTAGTAACCGAACAGCAATGTTTTTCCAAATGTCCTCAATTCATAAGAAGACTTAAAGCATTAAACTGGATCTAACCCGTTTCTATGCAAACTGTTGACTGTGTTTTGCTCGATATAAATAAATGGTTTCTGTTGCACAGTGTATTGCATTAAATACCTATATCCTAAGAACGTGCATAAACGAATTAAACACAAAATAGCTCTGACTACTAGTTTGAAGTCACCAGTGTACAAGTTGAAATCACAGCACTTGCTCGAGGCGGGTGCCAGCGGTTGCCAGGGAAACCGGACGCTCGTGCGTTGTCATGGGAATGAAAAAGCAAGCTGTCTGGTTTCCATAGTTAAAAGGACGCTGTCGGTCACATCTGAGCAAGTATAAGCAAGTGTTTGTTAAAACTACATTAAAGTTATGTTAATAATAACTAACAAGAGTTTGTGTTTTTAACATGATTAAGCATTTCTCTGAAGAAAAAAATAAATAATAATATTTGAGCTGCCAAGATTAGAATGAGCATGAGGATTATAGAATACTGAATTATGACGTATAGCTGTTTGGACTCTTTAGGAGGGAAATGTACATTTTAGTAGCATGACACTTTGTTGATGCAGGACAACGCTATTATACATTTCATCATCCTACATTCATCATACAGTGAAGCGTCAAACTAAAGGCCATTTAATTCAGTTTTATTGGCCAATTGAAGAAAAACGAACAGGGCATCTTCACCCAGTGACTTAAACACTGCATTAGATAAAGAGAGAGAGAGAGAAATAAAAACACTTATCCCATACCAAATGCTAAAAAAAGAACATTAACAATCTAAATATATGCATATTAAAACACATATAAACCGATATTAAATATCTATGATTATTTAAAGTGACATAATAAATATTATTGCTATAAACTTGAAAAATGACTAATCCTGGTAAATATTTTGGTAAATGATCAACACCAGTGTATGTGGAGACAGCATGATTTACACCAAAGCCTAAGCAGGAATAAATTTTTTATGGTACAGAAAAGGGAATCGTTCAGTCCATTGCAAGGTGTCCAGGAAGATGGAACAGAAGCCACTGTAGGTCCAGAGCCTGGGAAGGAAGCACTCCACCTTCCAAGTGTTGAAGGCTCGGTTGTATGCTTCCACCTCCACACCATAATCCCCCTCATGCCCTGCCAGTGCCCCCCTGTCACATACAGTTGAACCCTCCTAGAACCACTAAACCCCAATTCTCATTAAGGGTGTGTAGGAAATGAATCTGAAAGATAGATTGGTGTTATTAATCTAAAAATGACATTGTAAAGATAAATTAATTGTTCTTTGACGAACACTTAATTTCAAGATTTTCTATGTAAAATAGAAATTATGAATATCATCCAAAACTCACCTTTTCCCATATATTGCCCTTTTATATTGTTATCTGCTACGAGGTAAATAACTCTGTCCATACAGACAGAGCGGGGAGAAGAGAGGTATTAAGTAATAAAAGGAGAACAGATGATTCTCCAGCTATCTGTTAATGAAGAGAAAACTCATTTACAAAAGTATACTCAGACTATAGTACGGTAGAGTTACAACTGTAACCCTGGTTCCCTAAAAGGAGAGAACGAGATGCAGTGTCAGTTTAGCTAATATGGGATAACTCTGCACAGGAGTGGCGAGCTCTGAAGCCATTCACTGCAATTTCATTGGCAGATTACTCTTCTTGCTCTGCCCCCTGCGCATCCATCATTGCACGTATATAGTGGAGAACAGCTCTTATCTGATAAGAATATTCAACTGAATGGAATAGAGCGATACTAAGACCTTTAAAGTGATAAATCAGTAGTGCATCCAGCGCACACATTGTCTTGTTCCCTCCTTTCAGGGAACCAGGGTTATAGTCGTAACCATAACGTTCCCTTTCAAGTCGGTCACTTTGACACTGTGTGAGTTGAGCTGATGCTATGGGAAATGTATGCCATCAAGTCATGCTAAAGGCACTGAAAGTGTCTCCCCTTTCTAACGTGAGTAGAAAGGGTGAAGGTAGAAATTTACCATAAAAGTGTATATGTGGTGGTGACACTAGCCAACTTGGGTAGCACAACAGCGTAATTATGAATACAGACCATGACAGCGCAAGACCTTTTTTAATGTAATGCCATTAGCCAGTAGGGGCATTACACAAATAAATTGTAAATAAATTAGGAAGAGATGATCAGCTAGCCGTGTTTGAATCACACGATCAACGTACACAAACTAACAGGTCAGAGCATATGCAACTTTTGCGCCTTGTCGGATATGAATGGAGGAGGGGAGAAAGCCTGCAGGGTAATAACTTGAGCCCTAAGGGGAGTGACCAACACCTTGGACACAAAACCTTCCTTAAGACTTGAAAACAGCTTTTGACTAGTCCGTTCTAAACTCTAAGCAAGAGTTATTAACCAACAAGGCTTCAAGATCCATGACGCACTTGACTGAAGCCAAAGTGAGAAGCAGCACAGTCTTAAAAGAGAGTATGCGTAAGTGTCATGTTCATTGGTGTATTTTGTCTTCGTGCTTTTATTTTGAAGTTCAGTTTAGTCCTTGTTTCCTGGTTCCTGTTTCCTGTTTGGTTTCTGTCATGTTCATTGGTGTCTTTTGTTGTTGTGCTCTTATGTTGAAGTTTAGTTTAGCCCCTGTTTCCTGGTTCCTGTTTGGTTTTTTGTAGTCCTTTGTAGTTTGTTATTATGATTGGTGTTCCCTTGATTGTTTCTTCCAGGTGTCCCTCATTCCCTTGTTTGTTCCTCTTGTATTTAAACCCTGGTTTCTTGTTCAGTCCTTGTCGATCGTTGTTTGATGTATGTGCATGAATGTTTGCTGCCCTAGTTCTCTGTTTATGTTTGCCCTGGTTCTCCGTTTAAGTTTATTTCCCCCTTGTGGGTTTTTCCTTTGTTTATTCGTTTGTTCATTTAATAAAAGTCTAAACTGCATTTGGATCCTCTCTCCTCGTCTGCCCTCGCTGTCTCATACGTAACACAACGATCGACCTCATATGGATCCAGCAGTACTACAGGCGAACTTCAGACTCCTCTGCCTGAAACAAGAGGACCGTCCTGTGGAGGACCACATCCGCGACTTCCTCGAGCTGACGAGTGTCGCGGACTTCCCAGACTCCTCCCTGGTGGCTTTCTTCAGGGTCAATCTGAACAGTTCGCTTAAGGAGCGGTTGCCACCGGCGACGCGCGGCTGGACTCTCCTGGAATTCGTGGAGGAGACTTTGCTGGTCTGCGGCTCGTCACTCACTGTGGGCGTTGTTGAGGAGGACCCTGTCTCTCCTCCCGCAGTGGTGACCCTCCAGTCGTCCATGGCTCGTCCTTTCGTGCCTGCCCCACCTGCCAGCAAGCCAACCTCCACGCCTGCCTTAATCCACGAACCAGCGTCGCCAGCTTGGTCCGCTCCAGAGCCGGTGTGCCCAGCTTCCTCTGCTCCTGCGCCAGCGCGCTCAACCTCGTCAGCCCGAAGGAGGAGGAGGAGGGCAGAATCTTCTGCTCGCTACTCCACACCTTCCACAGCCAGCGAGCCAGAGCCCACGGTGAGCGAGCCAGAGCCCTCGTCAGCCACAGTCAGCGAGCCTGAACCCTCTTCAGCCATGGTCAACCAGCCAGAGCCCTTAGCCCCAGAGGTCAGTGAGCCAGTGCCTGTTGCTTCAGAGGTCAGTGAGCCAGCGCCTGTAGCCTCCGATGTCAGTGAGCCAATGCCTGTAGCCTCCGATGTCAGTGAGCCAGCGCCTGTAGCCTCCGATGTCAGTGAGCCAGCGCCTGTGGCCTCGACCGTCCAAGAGCCAGTGCCAGTGGCCATGACCGTCCAAGAGCCAGTACCCCCCGAGCTTTCCAGAGCTCCGCCTTCTGAGCTTTCCAGAGCTTCGCCTTCCGAGCTTTCCAGAGCACCACCTCCCAAGCTTCCCAGAGCACTGCCTCCTGAGCTTCCCAGAGCTCCGCCTCCCGAGCTTCCCAGAGCTCTGCCTCCCGAGCTTCCCAGAGCTCCGCCTTCCGAGCTTCCTAGGGCTCCGCCTCCTGAGCCTTCCAGGGCTCTGCCTCCCAAGTCTCTCGAGTCTTCCAGGGCTCCTCCTCCCGAGCCTCCCAGGGCTCCGCCCCTCAAGTCTCTCGAGCCTCCCAAGGCTCCACTCCTCAAGTCACTTGAGTCTTCCAGGGCTCCGCCTCTCAAGCCTCTCAAGCCTTCTAGGGCTCCGCCTCTCGAGCCTTCCAGGGCTCCGCCTCTCGAACCTTCCAGGTCTCCGCCTCTCGAGCCTTCCAGGGCTCTGCCTCTCGAGTCTCCCGAGCCTTCCAGGGCTCCGCCCCTCAAGCCTTCCAGGGCTCTGCCTCTCGAGCCTCTCGAGCCACCCAGGGCTCTGCCCCCAGATTACAGATGAATATAAAATACATTAATAAAACAAAACACGTCATAAAAAAAAGACAATCTCATTTAATACTGCAAAACGCTAGAGAATAAAAATGTGTTTTAAGCCTGCGTTTAAAAATAGACAGTGGTGAAGCTTGTCTAATGTCAAGTGGTAGCTGATTCCATAGCCTTGGGGCAGCAACTGCAAATGCTCTATCACCCTTACGTATACAACGTGACCGAGGAATATGCAATAACATTTTGTCTTCAGATCTTAAAGACCTAGTTGGAAAGTATGGCTGTATTAAATCCCTAATATATGACAGGCCTGGTTATTAAGAGCCTTAAAAACAAACAACAGTATTTTAAATTGAATCCTAAAATAAACAGGAAGCCAGTGCAGAGAGGACAGGATTGGTGTAATATGATCCCTTTTTTTAGATGATGTCAAAAATCTGGCTGCAGCATTTTGAACCAGTTGAAGACGGAAAAGAGAGGATTGAGGAAGACCAACATAAAGAGAATTACAATAATCCAATCGAGAGGTGATAAAAGCATGAATAACAGTCTCCAGGTCTTGAAAAGATAAAACTGATTTAAATTTAGAAATCATTCGTAACTGATAAAAACTATTTTTCACTACTGAATTTATTTGTCGGACTAAGCCCAAGTCAGAATCTATAATGACACCAAGATTCCTCACATGCGAATTAACATGGTGGAAGTGTTGGCCAAGCTTGTTAGCAAGAGCGATTCTAGATTCAGCAGAACCAAAAATAATCATTTCAGTCTTATCATTGTTTAGCTGGAGAAAGTTACTCGATAACCACTTTTTTATGTCTTCAATACATTCCAAGAAGTGTTGAACAGAATCACCTGATTTCAAAGGCAGATAAAGTTGTGTATCATCAGCGTAAAAATGAAACAAAATATTATGTCTCCTAATAATATTTCCAAGAGGGAGCATATACAAATTAAAAAGAATTGGCCCCAGAATGGATCCCTGAGGAACCCCACAGAAAACAGGAGCTACAGATGAAGAGAATTATCCATACTAACTGTCAGCATCCTGCCTCCTGTTGTTTGTCTCCAGGCCTCTAGAGGTCACCTGTGTTCCCCTCTGCCTTAGTTCTTACTCGTGTGTCCTTGTTAAGCATTATCCAGGTCACCTGTGCCTTGTTTCCCCTAGAGTACTTTAGCTGTGTTTTTCCCCCTTGTCCCTCACTCGGTTTTTGAGTCTTGCCATGTGTTTCCTGCTGTGTCCCACCGAGTCCTTCCAAGTTTTCCAAGTTTTCCAAGTTTTCCAAGTTTTCCAAGTTTTCCAAGTTTTCCAAGTTTTCCAAGCTATCCCAAGTAATCCCAAGTAAGCTGTTCTTAGTTATCTGATTTTGTTTTTCTCCCCTCGTGGAGTTATTTGATTTCTCTCCTGTTATTATTTTCATTATCTCTACCTTAACTATACCTCTTTCTGAGAAGAACTTTTGTTGGATTTTTGTGGACTTGCAAAGCACCCTTTTTTTAAAATAATCTACTTTGCCTGGACTACTGCCTTGAGTGTTTCGTTTGGGTCCAACTTTACCTCCTCTGTGGCTAAGTGGTAGAACACTCAACTCTCCACATCTGAGACCCAAGTTCGAGCCCAGCTCGTGACAGAAAAACCGAGTCAGTCATGGACCCAGAGACACTCAGTTCCAAGGACCTATTGGCGGTGATTGCTCAACATGGGGCATCTTTCCAGCGCCATGAAGCCGTTCTTAGCCGACAAGAAGAGTTGATGACCAACTATCCTGGCCGATATGATGAGTTCCATCTGCCAGCTCTTTGAACATCTCCCTGGTCCTTCACCTTCCCCCAGATCACCCCCGAGTGGTGACAGGCCTTCTCCAGTGGTGGAGCCCCGACTTCCACCTCCCAAGCCCTTTGCTGGAGATCCAAGTGCCTGCCACGGTTTCCTTACCCAATGCTCCCTCACCTTCGAGCTCCAACCCTCAAGTTTTCCCACAGACCGTTCCAAGATTGCTTACATTATTACCCTTCTTTCAGACAAGGCGCTCTCTTGGGCCTCCGCAGTGTGGCAATCCCAGGTGGCCTGTTGTGACTCCTACGCGTTATTTGTGGAAGAGTTCAAGCGGGTGTTTGATCATCCTGTCAGTGGTCGAGAAGCTTCCAAGCGCCTACTTTCTCTCCGTCAGGGTTCCCGCAGCACGGCGGATTTTGCCATTGAATTTTGGACCATAGCAGCAAGGAGCGGATGGAATGATGAAGTGCTGAGGGCCTGTTTTCATAGAGGGTTGTCTGAGCCCCTTCAAGATGAGTTAGCCACCCGAGAACCAGCTGGGGATCTCGAGTCCTTCATAGCTTTGGCCATCCGCCTGGACAATCGTCTGAGAGAGTGGAGAATGGCTCGCCGCCAGGTGTCTCAGCCCCAGGTTCCTCTGAGCAACTCCGTTTCTCCTGTTTGTGTTCCTTCGTACAGAGCTTCCCCGGCTCCTGAACAGCTCCATGTTTCCCCGGAGGACATGCAGTTAGGCCGTTCCAGGCTTTCTCCCAATGAAAGGGAACCTCGCATGAGGGAGCATCGCTGCCTTTACTGCGGGGTTGCCAGCCACTTCCGCTCCACTTGCCCCGAGCTTTCGGGAAACGCCTGTCCCCGCCCAGCTACAGAGGGGCTGTGATGGGGAAAATTAGAGCTCCTCCTACTAACGCTGTCCTAGCTATTCCAGCCACTCTGTCCAGGGAGGGCCACCAGCATCAGGTCCAGGCTATGATCGACTCCGGTGCCGCAGGTGACTTCCTGGATCTAACCTTGGCTAAGGAACTTAAGATCCCTACCCAACTACATCCTCAACCCCAGGCAGTTACAGCTTTGGATGGCAGACCTCTGGAACCAGGCAAAGTAACAGAGGCGACTCAGTCCCTACAACTTACCGTCTTTCAACACCAGCAGGAGGAGACCTTCTATCTCATTGACTCCCTGAGTATCCTATTATCCTGGGCCACCCTTGGCTGTGCAGACATAACCCCCAAATCGACTGGCCAACTGGCACCATTCTAAGCTGGGGTTCAAATTGCCAACTCACCTGCATGCTTCAGAGTCCCTTGGCCTCTAGTTCCGAGTTTCAAGAGTCTGTCGACCTCTCCCGAGTCCCCAGTGTTTACCATCGGTTCATGGCAGTGTTCAGCAAGTCCTGGGCTACTTCCTTACCGCCTCACCGCACTTACGACTGTGCCATTGATCTACTCCCTGGTTCCTGCCCTCCCAGGGGTCGGATCTTCTCCTTGTCCTACCCCGAGCACTCAGCTATGGATACCTACATTAAGGAGTCCTTGTCAGCCGGCATCATCCGTGCCTCTACTTCCCCAGCTGGGGCGGGCTTCTTTTTTGTAGAGAAGAAAGACGGAGGTCTTAGGCCTTGTATTGATTACCGGGACCTTAACAAGATCACGGTTCGGAATCGATACCCCCTTCCTCTCATGGCCACTGCTTTTGAGCTGCTTCAAGGGGCTTCCATTTTTACTAAACTGGATCTCCGCAATGCTTACCATCTCATGCGAATCCGGCAAGGAGACGAATGGAAAACGGCCTTTAACACCCCCATGGGTCACTACGAATATCTGGTGATGCAGTTTGGGCTCACCAACACCCCCCGCAGTAGTCCAAGCCCTGATTAACGATGTTCTCCGGGACATGCTTAATCTGTTTGTCTTTGTATACCTGGATGATATCCTCATCTTCTCGAGATCACTGAAGGAGCATGAGGTGCATGTTGGCTGGGTTCTCCAGAAACTACTTGACAATAATCTCTACGTAAAACCTGAGAAGTGTGAATTTCATGTTTCCCAGACTCAGTTTCTCAGGTTTATCGTCACTCCTGGCCACCTGGAGATGGACCCCAAGAAGGTCAAGGCAGTCCACAACTGGCCCACACCTGCCACAGTCAAGGAGGTTCAACGTTTCATTGGCTTTGCAAACTTCTATAGGAAGTTCATTAAGAATTTCAGCTCTGTGGTAGCCCCCTTGACAGCACTTACTAAGGGAGGAGGAACCAAGATTCACTGGGATCCAAAGGCAGCGAGGGCCTTCGAGGATCTCAAGTGCTGCTTTACTTCAGCTCCGATTCTTGTGATACCTGACCCAGAAAGACCTTTTGTGGTGGAGGTGGACGCCTCAGAGGTGGGGTTGGGGGCCATCCTGTCACAGAGGGGTGAGGATGGAAAGTTACACCCTTGTGCCTTCATGTCTCGCCGCTTGTCTGAGGCAGAGCGTAACTACCACGTGGGGGATCGAGAGTTGCTTGCGGTAAAACTGGCCTTGGAGGAGTGGCACCATTGGCTTGAGGGGGCTCAGCATCCTTTCCAAGTTCTCACGGACCACAAGAACCTGGAATATCTCCAACAGGCCAAGCGGTTGAACCCTCGGCAAGCACGATGGTCCCTGTTTTTTAATCGATTCCAGTTTCTCCTGTCTTACAGACCTGGCACCAAGAATGTCAAGCCGGATGCCCTCTCTCGAGTCCACTCGCCTGAAATACAAGAGAAACCCTTGGAATCTATTATTCCGGGGTCTAGGATAGTTGCGCCTCTTGAAAGAGGGGTACGAGAGGCCCTTGTCCATGAGCTCGATCCAGGCGGTGGTCCCGCCGGACGCCTGTACGTTCCTCTATCTGTTCGGGCCCGGGTCTTGCAGTGGGGTCATGAGTCGCCCTTGACGTGCCATCCAGGTAGTGCTTGCACACTGGAATTCCTCCAGCGGAGGTTTTGGTGGCCGTCCATCAAGAAGGACATTCAGGTCTATGTGGAGGCCTGCCCTGTGTGCAACCAGGGAAAGTCTACACGTCAGCAACCCCAGGGACTGCTCCATCCCTTACCTGTTCCCCACAGGCCATGGTCACACCTTTCTCTGGACTTTGTTACAGGACTTCCTCCATCCCAGGGCAACACTGTTATCCTGGTGGTTGTAGACCGGTTCTCTAAGGCTGCCCGGTTTATTCCCCTGCCCAAGCTGCCTTCGGCCAAGGAGACTGCTGAGCTCCTAATGAACCATGTCTTCCGGATATTTGGTATGCCCCTGGATATGGTCTCTGATCGAGGTCTCCAATTCTCATCCCGGTTTTGGGGGGCCTTCTGCAGGCTTATTGGGGCCACAGCCAGCCTGTCGTCTGGGTTCCATCCAGAGTCTAATGGGCAGACGGAACGGCTTAATCAGGATCTGGAGACCACCTTGCGGTGTATGGCGGCCAGTAATCCCACGTCTTGGGCCACCTATATCATTTGGGCTAAATATGCCCACAAAACCCTCCAGTCCTCGGCCACCGGATTGTCCCCTTTCGAATGCCAGTTTGGATACACCCCTCCATTATTTCCCAAGGAAGAGGCCCAAGTTGGTGTTCCCTCGGCCCAGCACTTTGTCCTACGCTGTAGCCGCCTACAAGAAGCCTGGAAGAAGGCCAGGCATACCCTCCTTCGGACCTCCCAGAGATACCAAAGCCAGGCTAATCGCCGCCGACGGATGGCCCCTAATTTCCGAGCTGGTCAAAGAGTCTGGTTAGCCACTAAGAACCTGCCCCTCCGGGTCAAATCTAAGAAGCTTTCCCAGAAATACATCGGCCCTTTTTGCATAGCAAGGAAAGTTAACCCTGTCTCTTATCGTTTGTTTCTCCCTCGTTCACTTAGAATTAACCCCACTTTTCATGTTTCATTACTAAAACCTGTCTTGTCTTCTCCCTTTTCCCCCCTCGCAGACCCCCTCCACCTCCCAGGATCATTGACGGCCAGCCAGCCTACACAGTGCGCCGGATACTGGACTCCCGGAGGATCCAGAACTCTCTACAGTATCTGGTGGACTGGGAGGGCTACGGGCTGGAAGAGCGCTCCTGGGTTCCAGCAAGGGACATCCTGGACCCAAGTTTGATCCAAGAGTTTCGCACCCTGAGGCCAGGGTGTTCTGGAAGGAACGTCAGGAGCCGTTCCTAGAGGAGGGGGTCCTGTCAGCATCCTGCCTCCTGTTGTTTGTCTCCGGGCCTCTAAAGGTCACCTGTGGTCCCCTCTGCCTTAGTTCTTACTCGTGTGTCCTTGTTAAGCATTATCCAGGTCACCTGTGCCTTGTTTCCCCTAGAGTACTTTAGCTGTGTTTTTTCCCCCTTGTCCCTCACTCGGTTTTTGAGTCTTGCCATGTGTTTCCTGCTGTGTCCCACCGAGTCCTTCCAAGTTTTCCCAGCTTTCCAAGCTATCCCAAGTAATCCCAAGTAAGCTGTTCTTAGTTATCTGATTTTGTTTTTTCTCCCCTCGTGGAGTTATTTGATTTCTCTCCTGTTATTATTTTCATTATATCTACCTTAACTATACCTCATTCTGAGAAGAACTTTTGTTGGATTTTTGTGGACTTGCAAAGCACCCTTTTTTTTTTTAAATAATCTACTTTGCCTGGACTACTGCCTTGAGTGTTTCGTTTGGGTCCAACTTTACCTCCTCTGTGGCTAAGTGGTAGAACACTCAACTCTCCACATCTGAGACCCAAGTTCGAGCCCAGCTTGTGACATTAACAGAAAAAACCCTATCTGTAAGATAAGATTTAAACCACTGTAGTGCTGTGCTCTTTATACCAACCCAATGTTCCAACCTCGCAAGAAGAATGCTATGATCCACTGTATCAAAAGCAGCAGTAAGGTTCTAACAGAATTAATACAGCACTTTTCCCAGAGTCAACCGTAGACAGTAGATCATTAAATACTTTCAGCAAAGCTGATTCTGTGCTATGATAAGCTGTAAAACCTGATTGTAGAGGTTCAAAAATGTCTGTTGACTTTAAAAATGGAAGTAATTGGGATAGCACCACCTTCTCTAATAACTTTGACAGAAATGGCAGCTTGGAAACAGGCCGATAGTTATTTAAACAATTTTGATCTAAGCCCGGTTTCTTAAGTAGAGGTTTCACTGCTGCATGTTTAAAACATCCTGGGACAATACCATTTTCTAGGGAAGAATTTATAATTATTTGTATACTTGGACCAATAGTTGCAAAAGCTGTTTTTAAAACATTACATGGAACACTATCATGTGGAGAGGTAGTGGGCCTCATATCACTAATCATTTCACTAAGATCAGAGAGAGAGAGACATGCTGAAAACCAGAGAAAACAGCAGAACCAGTAACCGAATTAAATACAATACCTGATAGAGTATTGGTGAAAGACGAGCGAATGGTAGTAATTTTCTCTTGGAAAAAAGTCATGAATTTGTCACAGATCGCCTTAGAGGGAGCAACATTATAATGACAGTTTGGATTTATTGCCAAATTCATAGTTGAAAATAAAATCTTAGGTCTATTAGAATGTGTATTAATTAAATTTGAAAGGTAATTTGTTCTTGCCAACTTAGACGCATTGTGAAAGATCTTTAAACAATCTTTATAAATCTGGTAAGAGACAGTAAGGTGATCTTTCTTCCATTTCCTCTCAGCTCTACGGCAGGTCTGCCTCAAAGACCGGGTATGTTCATTTAGACAATAGAGAGAATTTTTTGTTTTTGATTCTTTGTACTTCAGAGGTGCAATACAATCTAATATCATTAAGCAGAATGAATAAAATGATAAAATTAACTCATCAGGGCTAGATCTGGTTTGAGCGGCCAAAGGATGGGTGTTCATCGTACAGGGCTCCCGAGCCCGTGTTGGATGTGTCCGTCATGACCACTTTGCATCTGGTCACATGACCAATCACAACGCCCTATGTTCCCTTTACAAAAGGCTTCACTACAATGTTGTGCTGCTAAGCGCTACGGGGAACAGCTTTAGCTGTGAGCTGAGCTGAATAAATGTGTGGAACACGTCAATGAACATTGACCGGAATTTATAGCCTCGGCTGATGTAATCATTAGATGCACCTGAGGCCAGGCTATAAATGGATACGTCACCAGGTGTTGTCAGAAACTCTTTTTTCAGAGCGATTCTGTTTCTGTGTGTTTCACACACCCTGTCAAAACTTTCTTTCCTCTGTTAGGAGATAGATACAGATAGATGCAGTGTGCAGTGAACGTTGTTCTATTTTTCTCTTCTGTTTATAAAATATTATATATATATATATATATACATATATATATATATATAAAAAAAAGAAAAGAAAGAGAGAGTGACTGAAAGCAAACGGTGCGTGTTCCCCTCTTCTTGCTCTATAGCTGAAGACTGCACACATCAGTTTTTGCTGTTTGTTTTGGGGTAGAGCACGCTGCTCTCGCGTTGCAGCAGGGCGTGCTCGCCTCGCTTGCTTCCGGGAGTCAGCACTCACGAAAAGATCGTTCATGGGGCTCGTGCATGGATTTGGCTGAGGAGCAAGAGACGGGTTGATCCCTTTCTCTCACTCTCTCCCCAAACCCAGCTGGTCCTTCACATGATCTCGAAGCGCGTTCCGAGGCTTCTTCGGATCATGAGGTGGATCGCTATTCTCTTCCCGCCTCCGAGCTTTCCGTCCGCGATAAAAAATCTACGGAGGAATTGCTCGATGTTGTTACTCATGCGGTTGCCAGATTGGACTGGCCACGCGAAAAAGAGACCCCCAAACGCTCCAATTAGGGGATAGATTTTACCTTCCAGTCTAAGAAAGGGAACGCCTCATGGGTCCCTTCCCTTTCTTTGATAACCTCCTTGAAGAGCTTTTTCAGCTCATGGAGAACCCCTAAAAAAAAAAATATATATATATATATATATATATATATAAAAATATATATATATTTTCTTCCCGTGTTCACATACCCTCGGCGTCATTATATTACGCTATCGTGGGTGCTGAGGCACGGGGGTATTCAGTGATGCCGCCGGTCGAAGAGACGCTTGCGGGCTATCTCTTGCCGGGCTCGACATCGTCACTTAGAAGCCCTCTCTCCCTCAAAGCCTTGTAGGACAACCTCCACTTTAGTGGGAAGGGCTTATCAAGCAGCAGGTCAGGCTGGTGCTGCTCTGCACACTATGCTGTTTTTCAGGCATACCAGGCTGACCTCCTGGACGACCTGAGTGTGGGTTCTGCGCTTGACGAGCAAGCCTCAGACCCACCTCGGTCCTGACTGAAGGGAGGCTCAAAAGCAAAGCGTGGCGAGTCGTGCTCCTCCTCCCATCGATTGGGGACAGTCTCGCCACCCTTGCCAGCCCTCAGGACTATAAATTCTAGTAAGAGAAAACCCTGACGGTCTTGCGCCTAGATTAGGGGTAGCTCCCTCGGGACGGGCGCGTGCTTCACTTCACCCCTCCCGGTACCCCCTCGAAGCCCCTCCATTTCCGCCACCTCTTGGTGTTTCGGGTTGCAGAGGCTTCCGTCAAAATTGGGTGTTTTCGCTGTTCCTGCATTTTATTCAGGACGCGAAACACCCGACAACCCCTCAACAGGAAGTGTTAAAATATAATACCCATCTCAGAGATCCTGGCAGCGTGGAAACTTCTGCCGGATATATCCTTTTCTGTGGGTCTTATAAGGGCGTCAGGATTTAATTCTCTCGCCGCTTTTCCGTGTTTCAACGGCGTGTTCTCACTACCGTAAACCGGATTTCTTTTTTGTAAAAAAAAAAACTCTCAATCTCCTGGTTAAAGGGGCCATGGTATGTGTTCCCCTTCCAGAGAGAGAGTTAGGTTATTACACTAAATACTTCCCGTTTCCCATGGAGGGTGAGGGGTGGCGTCTGGCTTAGATCTTAAGCTTGAACTACCCGTGGGTGTTCAAGTCCAAGATGATGCCTGTCAAGACGGTCGTGTCTCAAGCCCTACAACTCGTTTTACTGGTCACCATCGATCTTATGACGCACTTCTATACTTCATTTAGAAGTTCTGCCACAACATGGAAAGTTCCTGAGGTTCACTTCCGGGGGCGAAGTCTTCCAGGGTCAGGTTCTTTCACTCAGCCTAGCCCTTTTTACCCGCACATTCACAATACATGATGTAGCGCTGGCTCCTTGCAACTCCGGGGCATCTGCATTCTGAATTACGTAGACGACTGGCTGATCCTAGTGCAGTTCCAGGAACTGGCAGTTCAGCACAGGGACATCGTCTTAGCTCATCTGTTTCTCTGGGGTTGAGGCTCAACGCCAAGAAAAGCGTCCTCTCTTCCACTCAGAACACTGTCTATCGGGGCATCGTATGGAGTTCAATCACTATGCAGGCACAACTGTCTCCCGCTAGGATTGAGTCCATTCAGATCACCCTGAGCAAAGTCAGGCTAGGTTGCACTGTTATCAGTATCAACGATTTCCAGGTCTCAGGGCGAACGCGTCCACGGTGATCCCTCTGGACCTTCTGCTCATGAGACCGTTTTTGTTGTGGCCAAAAGCCAGGGGATTTCTTCCAAGGACCAAAACCCCTGGGCTAAATAGGGTTACGCGCCTCAGGCTTTGTTCCCTTTCTATGTGGTTCAGACCCCGGTTTTCTGCCTTGGATCCCACTCTAGGTGCGTCTTGTTGTCGCAGACTGCTAACGACAGACGCCTCCCTGACGGGCGGGGTAGCGGCCTTAAGTGGTCGTCCAGCTTAAGGGGATAGGAGGGTCGTCAGCTCGGTTGTCACAGTCACTGTCTCGGGTTGATGGCTGTATTTCTGGCCCTGAAATACCTCCTCCTGAGGCTGCCATGCCTTGGTGCGGGTGGACAATACAGCGGTAGCCTCTTACATAAATCATCAAGGAGACCCACGTTCTTGTCAGCTGTATTTCTGACACGTCGGATTCTCCTTTGGGCCCAGGGCAAGCTCCTGTCACTCAGGGCAATTTACATCCCTGGACGCCTAAATGTGGGAGCAGATTTGCTGTCCAGACAGAACATACCGAGGGCGAGTGGAAACTCCACCCCGAGGTAGTACAACAAATTTGGGAGAGATTTTACAGAGCAGAAGTGGACCTCTTCGCCTCTCAAGAGACTGCGCAATGTCCCCTCTACTTCTCTCTGAGTCACCCAGCCATCCTGGGTCTGGACGCGATGGCGCATACATGGCCCAGAATGTGTCGGTATGCTTTTCCCCCGGTTTCTCTGCTCCCGGGAGTCTTAGCCAGAATTCGCTAGCAAGGGTCTTGCCTCTTACTGATAGCGCCTCACTGGCCGAACAGGATTTGGTTCTCAGAAATTATATCTCTCCTCGACGGCTCGCCTTGGGCGATTCCGGACAGGAGGGACCTTTTGTCTCAGGCACAGGGGACGATATTTCATCCCCGGCCCGAATTGTGAAACCTTTCATGTCTGGCCCCTAAGGGTACCAAATGAGGTTCACGGGGTTTTCTCTTGAGATTATCGAGACCATTTCAAGTGCTAGGGCTCCCTCCACTTGGAACTGATCTGGGTAGATTTTACAGGGCAGAAGAGGACCTCTTCGCCTCTGTTGATAGCGCAATGTCTCCTCTACTTCTCCCCGAGTCACCCAGTCCCCCCCTCCCCCTCCACCTTGGGAGGGGCTGAACGTAGTAATGCAAATGCACCTGCATGCGTTTCCTTCTACTAAAGTTCTTATTACAGAACCAGCTAACTGCCAGTTTGTTTCAGTTCTGGATTTTCTGTAGAAAGAACTGTCAGCGGGCACTTGCCTCGCCACTGCCAGGTTCTATGTGGCCACTGCGGTTTGCCACGGCTTGGTGGGCGGGGTGCCCTCAAAGAGGCATCCTCATTATTGCCCGGGCCTACGAGGCGCGTGGTCAAGCTTCGCCAGTAGGTTTCAGGGCGCACTCTACCAGAGGGCTCTCCTCCTCTAAAACCTTGGCTAGAGGTCTCCCTCTGCAGCAAGTTTGTGACGCGGCAGGTTGTCCTCTCCGCACACATTCATTAGATTTTTATAGTTTGGATGTTTTGCCACTCTGGGCTCTTATGCCCTTGAGTCGACATCTGAAGCTCATGTCTGGACAAGTTTGTGATGTGGCAGGCTGGTCCTCTCCGCTCACATTCATCAGTTTTTATGACAAGTTTGTGTTGCGATAGGGTTCTCTTCGCACACATTCATCGAACTTTATGGGTTAGATGCTTTGCTACTCCGGACTCTTATGTCCTTGAGTCGACATCTCAGCCCATGCCTAAACAAGTTTGTGATGCGGCAGGTTGTCCCCTCCGCACACATTCATTGCACCTTTTTAGTTTGGATGTTCTGCACTCTGGGCTCTTATGCCCTTGAGTCGACATCTCAGCTCATACCTGAACAAGTTTGTGATGCGGCAGGCTGGCCCTCTCCGCTCACATTCATCAGTTTTTATGACAGGTTTGTGGTGCGATAGGGTTCTCTTCGCACACATTCATCGAACTTTATGGGTTAGATGCTTTGCTACTCCGGGCTCTTATGCCCTTGAGTCGACATCTCAGCTCATACCTGAACAAGTTTGTGATGCGGCAGGCTTGTCCTCTCCGCTCATATTCATCAGTTTTATGACAAGTTTGTGTTGCCATAGGGTTCTCTTCGCACACATTCATCGAACTTTATGGGCTAGATGCTTTGCTACTCCGGGCTCTTATGCCCTTGAGTCGACATCTCAGCTCATACCTGAACAAGTGTGGGATGCGGCAGGTTTTCCTCTCCGCACACTTTCATTGGACTTTTTTAGTTTGGATGTTCTGCACTCCGGGCTCTTATGCCCTTGAGTCGACATCTCAGCTCATACCTGAACAAGTTTGTGATGCGGCAGGCTGGTCCTCTCCGTTCACATTCATCAGTTTTTATGACAAGTTTGTGTTGCGATAGGGTTCTCTTCGCACACATTCATCGAACTTTATGGGTTAGATGCTTTGCTACTCCGGACTCTTATGTCCTTGAGTCGACATCTCAGCCCATGCCTAAACAAGTTTGTGATGCGGCAGGTTGTCCCCTCCGCACACATTCATTGCACCTTTTTAGTTTGGATGTTCTGCACTCTGGGCTCTTATGCCCTTGAGTCGACATCTCAGCTCATACCTGAACAAGTTTGTGATGCGGCAGGCTGGCCCTCTCCGCTCACATTCATCAGTTTTTATGACAGGTTTGTGGTGCGATAGGGTTCTCTTCGCACACATTCATCGAACTTTATGGGTTAGATGCTTTGCTACTCCGGGCTCTTATGCCCTTGAGTCGACATCTCAGCTCATACCTGAACAAGTTTGTGATGCGGCAGGCTTGTCCTCTCCGCTCATATTCATCAGTTTTATGACAAGTTTGTGTTGCCATAGGGTTCTCTTCGCACACATTCATCGAACTTTATGGGTTAGATGCTTTGCTACTCCGGACTCTTATGTCCTTGAGTCGACATCTCAGCCCATGCCTAAACAAGTTTGTGATGCGGCAGGTTGTCCCCTCCGCACACATTCATTGCACCTTTTTAGTTTGGATGTTCTGCACTCTGGGCTCTTATGCCCTTGAGTCGACATCTCAGCTCATACCTGAACAAGTTTGTGATGCGGCAGGCTGGCCCTCTCCGCTCACATTCATCAGTTTTATGACAGGTTTGTGGTGCGATAGGGTTCTCTTCGCACACATTCATCGAACTTTATGGGTTAGATGCTTTGCTACTCCGTGCTCTTATGCCCTTGAGTCGACATCTCAGCTCATACCTGAACAAGTTTGTGATGCGGCAGGCTTGTCCTCTCCGCTCATATTCATCAGTTTTATGACAAGTTTGTGTTGCCATAGGGTTCTCTTCGCACACATTCATCGAACTTTATGGGCTAGATGCTTTTCTACTCCGGGCTCTTATGCCCTTGAGTCGACATCTCAGCTCATACCTGAACAAGTGTGGGATGCGGCAGGTTTTCCTCTCCGCACACTTTCATTGGACTTTTTTAGTTTGGATGTTCTGCACTCCGGGCTCTTATGCCCTTGAGTCGACATCTCAGCTCATACCTGAACAAGTTTGTGATGCGGCAGGCTGGTCCTCTCCGTTCACATTCATCAGTTTTTATGACAAGTTTGTGGTGCGACAGGGTTCTCTTCGCACACATTCATCAAACTTTATGGGTTAGATGCTTTGCTACTCTGGGCTCTTATGCCCTTGAGTCGACATCTCAGCTCATGCCTGAACAGGTTTGTGATGCGGCAGGCTGGTCCTCTCCGCTCACATTCATCAGTTTTTATGACAAGTTTGTGTTGCGACAGGGTTCTCTTCGCACACATTCATCGAACTTTATGGGTTAGATGCTTTGCTACTCCGGGCTCTTATGCCCTTGAGTCGACATCTCAGCTCATGCCTGAACAAGTTTGTGATGCGGCAGGCTGGTCCTCTCCGCACACATTCATCAAAATTGAATGGTTTATATGTTTATGCTACTCCGGGCTCTTATGCCCTTGAGTCGACATCTGAAGCTCATGTCTGAGACCTCTCGCGTTTTTGTGAGTACACTGCACAACCGTAGGGGTCCGGACAGCCCCAAGTGCTGGCGGCGTGGGTATTGCGTTCCCGTAGCGCTTAGCAGCGCAACATCGTAGTGAAGCCTTTTGTAAAGGGAACGTCTCAGGTTACATGTGTAACCCTTGTTCCCTGAAAAAGGCGGAGCGAGATGTTGCGCTGCTTACCGCACTGGGGCGTCCCAGGACTGCTCTTCAAAAGAAGTATCTGACGACACCTGGTGACGTATCCATTTATAGCCTGGCCTCAGGTGCATCTAATGATTACATCAGCCGAGGCTATAAATTCCGGTCAATGTTCATTGACGTGTTCCACACATTTATTCAGCTCGGCTCACAGCTAAAGCTGTTCCCTGTAGCGCTTAGCAGCGCAACATCTCGTTCCGCCTTTTTCAGGGAACAAGGGTTACACATGTAACCCGAGACGTTTTTCTCGATATAAATAAATGGTTTCCATTGCACAGGCATTCCATTAAATACCTACAGTTGCAATAGAAATTAATCAACCCCACTGAAAGCAATACATTCTGGTGATGTGAATTAAAACACATAAATTAAAACCTCAGTAAACAGTCAAAGTAAGTTTTTAATACACATTTGAGTGAATTTGAGAACTAAGTGTTCAGTTTACCCAAATTTTAAAATGAAAAATAACTAATTCTCTAATTCTCAAATGTCATGTAAAATATATTGATCATTTGTGAAGCATCAATTATCATCCTAATAACAGCAAATAAATGTTTCAGGTAAGTGTTCTAAGGCTTCGGACACCTCTCTGTTAGAATTTTTACACATTTCTCATGAGCAAAAGCTTCCAGCTCATTGACATTCTTTGGTTTCTATGCTACCACTGCTTCCTTGATATCCCAACAAAGGTTTGCGATGGGATTTTAATGATGGACTGAAAGTGCCATTTAAGGACATTCCACGACCTATCCCTGAACCAAATTTTGGACAACTTGGATGTATCCTTGGTGTTATTGTCTTGCTGGAAAATCCAGTGATCACCAAGCTTCAATATACACACTGAAGGCATCACATTTTTCATGCCAAAATGGCCTGATACCTGAAATAATCCATGGTTTAGTCACATAGTCAGAATAGCCATTTCCTGCAGCTGCAAAACACCCCATAACAGGACTGACCCACCTCCATGCTTGACTGTGGGAATGGTGTCGTTCTTGTCATCAACTTGTCATCTTACTCCAGACATACTTCTGACCCATGGGTCTAAAACTAATTTTCAGTTTAGTGTCATATGTCTATAAAACCTTCTCCCAGGACTCCACAGGTCTTTCCTAATCACTTCTTGAATATTCATTCAACTGGAGTAAACATTTCTCTTGGTGATGTTTTGCTTTCTTCCACGCCCCAAGAAGGTTGTTGTTGTACCATATTTAAAAAAAATGATGAATGGTGCTGACAACTTTGTCTATTTAAAATTGAAGTGCCATGGAAATGTACTATTTACTATTTAGCCATGACCTTTCTTGTGTAATGAAATAATCTCCTCTATTAGCTTTTGAGACACCTTATTAAGTTGGCTTGTGAGAGCCAACTTACTGAAATCCTATTTAAACTTATTATTAAGTTGGCTTGTGAGAGCCAACTTACTGAAATCCTATTTAAACTTATTATTATTATTATTATTATTATTATTAAGTTGGCTTGTGAGAGCCAACTTACTGAAATTCTATTTAAACTTATTATTATTATTATTATTATTATTAGTGGTGCTTGCAAAGCATCACTATTGTAATCTCACATACTTATTTTTATTTTTATACTTTTTATTATTCTATCTCCGTACAAAACTTCGGCACCTAACTCGTCCCGCACCGTTTGGCGTAGACCCACGAATGAGGTGTCAAATCGAACGGCCTATTGAGGACACGTGTGCTATGACTTTTATAAGCGATCGGGGTACGGTAATTGCCCCAGGGGCAAAAAAGCGGCCGAAAAATCCCATAGACTTAACATTGCGACAAACTTTGACGCGTCACAGCTCCGAGCGAGGATTTCGCAGAAACGTGTGATTTGCCACATTTGAAGAGGCTGGCAGGCTCTGTAAGAGCATACCTCAAAATGGGGTAAAAGTTGCACCCCTGGGGGCAGGAGCTGCCCAAAAATGCCCCAATTGACTTACAATGGTGTAGGACGGCCCATGAAATGAAATGGCATTGGGATTTGTATTCAACATAGCTCTGGATCACAGTGTCATAGAGACAATGGGGCGGGCTCATTTTACTCAGACGACCAATCAGTATCTCAGGATCATTTTGAATCTATCAAGCCACGCCCTAGCAACAATTTAGAGCACCTTAGCAACAAGTCCCATAGACTTCTAATGAAAGACATCAAAGGGATATCTCCGGATAGAAGTTTCATAGAAACACAAGGGTGGTCTCGTTTCACTCGGGGCAGCAAACAGCCAATCATGAATCACCTCAACACTTCCTAGCCCCTCCCTAGCAACCATTGTCGAGCACCTTAGCAACCAAAATCCATAGAGGATATCTTCCATTCTGAATGTCACAGAGGCATGGGAGTTGGTTTATATCATTCATACTGACAAGCAGCCGTTGGAGATTAATGATTGGCAGCTGCCAAGCCACTCCCTAGCAACTAAACAGAGTACCCTAGCAACCCTTTAGCAGTAACTATATCTCTGCACCAGAAAATCAGAGAAACTTCTGGGTTGATTTATTTCAATCAGGATGGCAAAGAGACTTCATTAGTATCACTAAGGTAACTGCCTAGCAACCAGATGGGGTTACCCTAGCAACCGAGTAACAAATCACATATCTCTGCATCAGAAAAGCGTAGAGACTTCCGGGTTGACTTATTTCAATCAGGATGGCAAGGACACTTGATTACTATCACTATGATTACTGCCTAGCAACCAGATGGGGTTACCCTAGCAACCGAGTAACAAATCACATATCTCTGCACCAGAAAATAGTACTGACTTCCGGGTTGATTTATTTCACTCAGGATGGCAAGGACACTTCATTACTATCACTATGGTAACTGCCTAGCAACCAGATGGGGTTACCCTAGCAACCGAGTAACAAATCACATATCTCTGCATCAGAAAAGCGTAGAGACTTCCGGGTTGACTTATTTCAATCAGGATGGCAAGGACACTTGATTACTATCACTATGATTACTGCCTAGCAACCAGATGGGGTTACCCTAGCAACCGAGTAACAAATCACATATCTCTGCACCAGAAAATAGTACTGACTTCGGGTTGATTTATTTCACTCAGGATGGCAAGGACACTTGATTACTATCACTATGGTAACTGCCTAGCAACCAGATGGGGTTACCCTAGCAACCGAGAAACACATCACATATCTCGGCACCAGAAAAGAGTACAGACTTCCAGGTTGATTTATTTCAACCAGGATGGCAAGGACACTTCATTAGTATCAATATGGTAACTGCCTAGCAACCACATGGGGTTACCCTAGCAACCGAGTAACAAATCACATATCTCTGCATCAGAAAAACGTAGATACTTCTGGGTTGACTTATTTCAATCAGGATGGCAAGGACACTTGATTACTATCACTATGGTAACTGCCTAGCAACCAGATGGGGTTACCCTAGCAACCAAATAACAAATCACATATCTCTGCATCAGAAAAACGTAGAGACTTCCGGGTTGACTTATTTCAATCAGGATGGCAAGGACACTTGATTACTATCACTACGATTACTGCCTAGCAACCAGATGGGGTTACCCTAGCAACCGAGTAACAAATCACATATCTCTGCACCAGAAAATAGTACTGACTTCCGGGTTGATTTATTTCACTCAGGATGGCAAGGACACTTGATTACTATCACTATGGTAACTGCCTAGCAACCAGATGGGGTTACCCTAGCAACCGAGAAACACATCACATATCTCGGCACCAGAAAAGAGTACAGACTTCCAGGTTGATTTATTTCAACCAGGATGGCAAGGACACTTCATTAGTATCAATATGGTAACTGCCTAGCAACCACATGGGGTTACCCTAGCAACCGAGTAACAAATCACATATCTCTGCATCAGTAAAACGTAGATACTTCTGGGTTGACTTATTTCAATCAGGATGGCAAGGACACTTGATTACTATCACTATGGTAACTGCCTAGCAACCAGATGGGGTTACCCTAGCAACCGAGTAACAAATCACATATCTCTGCACCAGAAAATAGTACTGACTTCCGGGTTCATTTATTTCACTCAGGATCGCAAGGACACTTGATTACTATCACTATGGTAACTGCCTAGCAACCAGATGGGGTTACCCTAGCAACCGAGAAACAAATCACAGATCTCGGCACCAGAAAAGAGTACAGACTTCGGGTTGATTTATTTCAACCAGGATGGCAAGGACACTTCATTAGTATCAATATGGTAACTGCCTAGCGACCAGATGGGGTTACCCTAGCAACCAAGTAACAAATCACATATCTCTGCATCAGAAAAGCGTAGAGACTTCTGGGTTGGTTTATTTCACTCAGGATGGCAAGGACACTTCATAAGTATCACTATGGTAACTTCCTAGCAACAAGGAGGGGTTACCCTAGCAACCAAATAACAAATCACATATCTCTGGATCAGAACATCGTAGAGACTTCCTGGTTGACTGATTTTACTCTGGATAGCAAGGAGACTTGATAAGTATCACTATGGTAACTGCCTAGCAACCACATGGGGTTACCCTAGCAACCGAGTAACAAATCACATATCTCTGCACCAGAAAACAGTACAGATTTTTGGGTTGACTTATTTCACTCAGGATGGAAAGGAGCCATGTATTGTATTACCTTGCTAACTGCATAGCAACCATATGGGCTTACCCTAGCAACCTAGTAACAAATCACATATTTCTGCACCAGAAAATTATACAGACTTCTGGGTTGATTTATTTATGACCACAATTTCTGTTCTTTTCAAGCAGGCTATTTGACGAGTTTTGCCACGGCAAGCACCACTCACATTTTCTTCAGGAAATGTACCTATCTAGTTATTATTATTATTATAATAATAATTATTATTCTTCAACACAAAAGTTCGGCGTGTAACTTGTCCCGCAGCTTTTGTCACACTCCCCTGAGTGAGGCATCAAATTATGCGGCCTATTGAGGAGAGGTGTGGAATGACTTTTATAAGCGATCGGGGGTACGGTATTTGCCCCAGGGGCAAAAAACGGCTGAAAAAATCCCATAGACTTAACATTGCGACAAACTTTGACGAGTCACAGCTCCGAGCGAGAATTTCGCAGAAACGTCTGATTTGCCACATTTGAAGAGGCTGGCAGGCTCTGTAAGAGCATACCTCAATATGGGGTAAAAGTTGCACCCCTGGGGGCAGGAGCTGCCCAAAGTTGCCCCATTGACTTACAATGGTGTAGGACGGCCCATGAAATGACATTGCATAGGGATATTGTATTGAACATAGCTCTGGATCACAGTGTCATAGAGACAAGGGGCGGGCTCATTTCACTCAGACGACCAATCAGTCTCTCGGGATCATTGTGAAGCTATCAAGCCACGCCCTAGCAACAATTTAAGGCACCTTAGCAACAAGTCCTATAGACTTCTAATGAAAGACATCAAAGGGATATCTCCGGATAGAAGTGTCATAGAAACACAAGGGTGGTCTCGTTTTACTCGGGACAACAAACAGCCAATCATGAATCACCTCAACACTTCCTAGCCCCTCCCTAGCAACCATTGTCGAGCACCTTAGCAACCAAAATCCATAGAGGGATATCTTCCATTCTGAATGTCACAGAGGCATGGGAGTTGGTTTATATCATTCATACTGACAAGCAGCCTTTGGAGTTTCATGATTGGCAGCTGCCAAGCCACTCCCTAGCAACTAAACAGAGTACCCTAGCAACCGTTTAGCAATAACTATATCTCTGCACCAGAAAATCAGAGAGACTTCTGGGTTGATTTATTTCAATCAGGATGGCAAGGAGACTTGATAAGTATCACTATAGTAACTGCCTAGCAACCACATGGGGTTACCCTAGCAACAGAGTAACAAATCACATATCTCTGCATCAGAAAAGCGTAGAGACTTCCGGGTTGACTTATTTCAATCAGGATGGCAAGGACACTTCATTAGTATCACTATGGTAACTGCCTAGCAACCAGATGGGGTTACCCTAGCAACCGAGTAACAAATCACATATCTCTGCATCAGAAAAACGTAGAGACTTCCGGGTTGACTTATTTCAATCAGGATGGCAAGGAGACTTAAATAGTATCACTATGGTAACTGCCTAGCAACCAGATGGGGTTACCCTAGCAACCATGTAACAAATCACATATCTCTGCATCACAAAAACGTAGAGACTTCCGGGTTGACTTATTTCAATCAGGATGGCAAGGAGACTTGATTAGTATCACTATGGTAACTGTCTAGCAACCAGATGGGGTTACCCTAGCAACCGAGTAACAAATCACATATCTCTGCATCACAAAAACGTAGAGACTTCCGGGTTGACTTATTTCAATCAGGATGGCAAGGAGACTTGATTAGTATCACTATGGTAACTGCCTAGCAACCAGATGGGGTTACCCTAGCAACCGAGTAACAAATCACATATCTCTGCACCAGAAAATAGTACAGACTTCTGGGTTGATTTATTTCACTCAGGATGGCAAGGACACTTGATTACTATCAATATGGTAACTGCCTAGCAACTATATGGGGTTACCCTAGCAACCGAGTAACAAATCACATATCTCTGCACCAGAAAATTCTACAGACTTCCTGGTTGACTTATTTCAATCAGGATGGCAAGGAGACTTCATTAGTATCACTATGGTAACTGCTTAGCAACCAGATGGGGTTACCCTAGCAACCGAGTAACAAATCACATATCTTTGCACCAGAAAACAGTAGAGACTTCAAGGTTGACTTATTTCACTCAGGATGGCAAGGAGACTTGATTACTATCACTATGTTAACTGCCTAGCAACCAGATGGGGTTACCCTAGCAACCGAGTAACAAATCACATATTTCTGCAAAAGAAAATCATACAGACTTCTGGGTTGGTTTATTTCAATCAGGATGGCAAAGACACTTCATTATAATCACTATGGTAACTGCCTAGCAACAAGGAGGGGTTACCCTAGCAACCAAATAACAAATCACATATCTCTGGATCAGAACATCGTAGAGACTTCCTGGTTGACTGATTTTACTCAGGATAGCAAGGAGACTTGATAAATATCACTATGGTAACTGTCTAGCAACCAGATGGGGGTACCCTAGCAACAGAGTAAAAAAAACATATCTCAGCAGTTATAAAATGCTATTTGACGAGTTTTGCCACGGCAAGCACCACTCACATTTTCTTCAGGAAATGTACATTCTAGTTTTTTTTATTATATCTCCGTACAAAACTTCGGCACCTAACTCGTCCCACACCGTTTGGCGTAGACCCACGAATGAGGTGTCAAATCGAACGGCCTATTGAGGACACGTGTGCTATGACATTTATAAGCGATCGGGGGTACGGTATTTGCCCCAGGGGCAAAAAAGCGGTCGAAAAATCCCATAGACTTAACATTGCGACAAACTTTGATGCGTCACAGCTCCGAGCGAGGATTTCGCAGAAACTTGTCATTAGCCAAATTTGAAGAGGCTGGCAGGCTCTGTAAGAGCATACCTCAATATGGGGTAAAAGTTGCACCCCTGGGGGGCAGGAGCTGCCCAAAGTTGCCCCCATTGACTTACAATGGTGTAGGATGGCCCATGAAATGAAATGGCATAGGGATTTTGTATTGAACATAGCTCTGGATCACAGTGTCATAGAGACAAGGGGGTGGGCTCATTTTACTCAGACGACCAATCAGTCTCTCAGGATCATTGTGAAGCTATCAAGCCACGCCCTAGCAACAATTTAAGAGCACCTTAGCAACAAGTCCCATAGACTTCTAATGAAAGACATCAAAGGGATATCTCCGGATAGAAGTGTCATAGAAACACAAGGGTGGTCTCGTTTGACTCGGGACAGCAAACAGCCAATCATGAATCACCTCAACACTTCCTAGCCCCTCCCTAGCAACCATTGTCGAGCACCTTAGCAACCAAAATCCATAGAGGGATATCTTCCATTCTGAATGTCACAGAGGCATGGGAGTTGGTTTATATCATTCATACTGACAAGCAGCCTTTGGAGATTCATGATTGGCAGCTGCCAAGCCACTCCCTAGCAACTAAACAGAGTACCCTAGCAACCGTTTAGCAATAACTATATCTCTGCACCAGAAAATCAGAGAGACTTCCGGGTTGATTTATTTCAACCAGGACGGCAAGGACACTTCATTACTATCACTACGGTAACTGCCTAGAAACCATATGTGGTTACCCTAGCAACCGAGCAACAAATCATATATCTCTGTGTAGCCCAAGTGTTTAAAGGATACATATAAAGATTGCCCCTCCCCCCCTTTAAATTTTTATCTGGATAACAGCTAAAGTCTGGAAACAAGGTATAATTAAATGAGTGATGTTTTTCCTTGCTAAACTCAGTTTCGTCAGTAGGGGGCACCCTAAGCTTTACACTAGACTAGGCATCAGTAGCTGACGCTGGTATAGTTGAGAGTGTAGTCAGTACGTGATTAGAGAAGTTCGAGTGTACATGTTACGAAGATTGCTCCTGATCTCACTTGTATTCTCTATATTTCTTACAGGTAAGCTGATGTTAATTGATACTGTGGTAATGTACAACGATATTATGTTTCCGTAGAGCTTTAGTTGGTATCAGAGAGATTACGAAATGTTGAATTAGACGGTGGTTAATAGTGAGGGATGACCACTATGCTCCGCACATAAAATGGCGGACGGCAATGTGGATAACTCCGGTAAAAGCTAGTCACTTTCCGGCTAAGCTAACATGAGAGAAGTATGTGTTTAGCAGCACATGTGTTAACAGGCCTATGTTCACCATGCTAACATGTTAATACCTCAGCTAGTGTCATTCCCTAAATTATTAATTTGTAAAAGAGTATTTCATAGTGTATTGATAGTTGTAGACGGTTTCAGACTAAGTGTTAAAATGTTTTTATTATTTTTGTTCTCTGCAGATAATATGGAAGAAACACAGTAACAGAAATTGAGTTAAACATGTTAAGTGGATGAAGTCAGTTCATAAGCATAATTCATAGAGAGTTAAAAATTGATTAAAACAAGTAACAAAGCAGTGATAAAAAGAGTAAGAAGAGGAGTTCATATAATAATTAATGCTGGAGTAAATGCGGATGTACTGAATTGTTCATTTCATGGATATGTATCTAGAATTCATGCATCACTAATTTGTATTCATGTAAAGAAAAATAATGTGATACTTTAATGTTATATGTCAAACCTTTATGTCATGACAGAGTGAGTATTGAACATGTTTAAATGTGGTTATCGTGTTTATGGGTTTAGAGAAGGTAACCTGTGTTCGGTAACGTGCCCAGTGTCATGCATATGGGAGAACGGTTGTACAATAAGACGTATAACTGTTTATAGGCAAAAGTGATGTCAATATAGTTGAGAGTGTAGTCAGTACGTGATTAGAGAAGTTCAAGTGTACATGTTACGAAGATTGCTCCTGATCTCACTTGTATTTTCTATATTTCTTACAGAAATAAATGTGTTGTACCAAGAGTGGACGCCGCTTCATTCTTAAAAGTGTAACATATTTTGGTGAGCCAAGCCAGGAGGAGGCGACAAAGTGACCAGCACTATTAATCCCCCTCCTTCCAAAGATTCGAGCCTTCAGCAAATGTTAGTGAAATGGACGTCAAACTGCTCCTGCGTGATCAAGTGAGTGCAGCTCTGTGGCAGCTAGGGGAAGTGTCTCTCATGGATGTCTGCAGGCAACTGAAATGTGATGGCCTGGACAGTGGAGAGCCCTGCAGCAAGACACGGCGGGCACTCATCAAGATGGCAGAGAGTGTATTGGATGAGGTTGAGGAAACTCAAGAGACCGATGAAGTCAATCAGTACTGTGCTGACCTATTAACATTCATCGAAAGACAAAATAAAAGATATAGTCAGCCAGACCAAGAGTACCCATCAGGGGAACCAGCTCCAAAGGAAGGGCTGTAGGAAAATTTCGCACTACACGCCTCTCTTCTAAAGACTACAGATTCTCCACTCAAGAGCCGACTAGAGCCAACTCACCCATTGCCTGAGGTAACATTGCGAAGGGAGTTTAAAATCTGTGGGCAAATTGGAGAGAGTGGTCAGAGGGATAAACTGTCGTATCTCAGTTTAGTCCGCCAGATTGAGATGGGAATAGAAAAAGGGCACACACAGACTGAAGTAGTGGAAGCTGTAATCAGAGCTGTCAGTCCGGGACTGCCTTTGAGAGACATGCTAGAGATCAAGCGTGGGCTGACCCTCAGTGCACTCCTCACGATTCTTAAAGGCCACTATAGGGTAGACAGCTCAACAGAACTTTACCACCAGCTTCTTAATATCTCCCAAGAGCCCAGAGAGACTGCCTTAAACTTTGTATTCCGTGCAATTGAGCTGAAAGAGAAGCTGTTATGGAAAGCAGCGAATGAGGACACCGATGAACAGTACAGCAGAGCCGTCATTCAGCCAAGTTCCTCCGCTCAATAGAAACTGGATTGTTAAGTGATTCAGTGAAGTTCCAAATTCTACCCTACCTCAGCGATGTGAGCATAACAGATGAAGAACTTATACAGAGATTGGATGAAGCAGCAAAAGTTGAAAGTGAGAGACAAGAGAAGCGGAAAAGGTCCACTGCTGGTAAAACTCCCAAAGTGCAGGAGCTCCAATCAGACTCTCAGGTAAAATCCACACCTGCCCAGAGCCCCTCTAAACTTAAGGAGTCCAACTCAACAGTGGCAATCAAAACAGTAAAGGGAATGAGACTAAGCCTGACAGCATGAATGCACAGCAAATGTTGGAAGAGCTTCGCAAGGAAATGAAGCAAATGTTTCTGGCTATAATGGAGGCAAGTCCCCGCCCTCTTGGACTAAAGCAAAGAGTGAAAGGATGTAAAAAGTGCAAGGAAAAGGGGATGGGTGAGAACTGTTCGCACTGTTTCAAATGCGGTCAGGAGGGCCACTTCTCTCGTGGATGTAGAGCCACGTCGGGAAATGGGCAGGGACTACTGGGGTGGGGCCAGCAGTAGTCCAAGACAGAGTGCCCCAGAATGAACAGCCACAACCCAGCCCAGTCATGCAGTCAATGACAGCCCCTAAAGAAAGAGTAGCCAGCACCTCATCAGCTGCAAGTGTGGTTAACTACCTACCTCATCGACACCAGCCACAGTTGGTAAGCCTTGTAGGAAACAGATGTATGGTGGACTGTGTTATGGACAATCGCCCAGTTAAAGTCCTATGGGACACCGGAGCACAGTCCAGCATAGTGAATGACCCGTGGCGACTGAACCACCTTCCCCATGCTGTTGTCAGGCCCATATCGGAGCTGTTGGAGGATGAGACACTGACAGTTCTTGCTGCTAATGACACCCCCATCCCATATATTGGCTGGATTGAAGTCAGTTTCAGACTAGATAGTGACCCCGCTACGACAAATGACCTACAGGTGCCAATACTAGTGTCAAGTGACCCAGTGGTTGCCAGTGACCCCATCATTGGCTACAACGTTATTGAGGCCATAATAAACAGAAACGAAGGAAAGACTAAAGGTGGAAGAAAGCAGTTGGCAAACAAAGCGAGTAAAGCCTTTGCCATAACAGTGAGAACTGCTCGTCAGGTGGTCAAGTTGATGCAGAGCAGTGGTTTGAACTCAGAAACTGGTATAGTTCGTACGGGTGGAAAGCGAGTGCCTTTACCAGCTAACCAAGTCACCACTGTCTATATAAGAGCACATGTGAGTTCACGAGCCAGAGGGCAACACATGTTCTTTTCACCTGACATGCTCAATCCCCACCAGAAGGTGTGGTTTACAATGATGTACTGGTGCAGATTCCAGAAAGGGAAGGACCATACATACCAATACCAGTGACCAACACCTCTGACCACACCATCTGTTTGGACCATCATAGAGTGATCGGACACTTGGAACCCATCAAGACCGTATATTCAGCACCTATTCAGACTAAAGAGAATGAGACATCAGTTGAAATGAAGGACAGCACAGGGTTCAAGTCCAATAAGACATGTAGCACACTACATCCGGATAACAAGCATGTGAAAAGATCAACTTCATGGGACCCCCTGTGGACCTCCACCACCTGACAGAGGGACAGCAGGAAGCGGTAAGGAGAGTATTGCGGGAGGAATGTGAGGCCTTTGCCTATGACAGTGACGATGTTGGCAGTATACCATCTCTTAAGATGCACATCACCCTCCATGATACCAGCCCAGTACAAAAGACCTACATGTCTGTCCCAAAGCCTCTGCACAATGAAGTTAAGGAGTACCTGCAGGATCTACTGAGAAGAGGGTGGATCACACCCTCCCGATCCCCTTATTCATCGCCGGTGGTGTGTGTCCGTAAGAAGGACGGTAGTCTTCGTCTTTGTGTCGACTTTAGAGAACTGAACCGCAAGTCAGTCCCTGACCGCCATCCAATACCAAGGATTCAGGACATGTTGGATGCGTTGGGTGGGAGCTCGTGGTTTTCGGTCCTAGACCAGGGTAAAGCATATCACCAGGGTTATCTGGATGAGGAGAGCCGTCCTCTCACAGCTTTCATCACACCCTGGGGGCTCTACTGAATGGGTGCGTATACCCTTTGGCCTGAGCTCGGCACCCGCAGAGTTTCAGAGGAGCATGGAGCACTGTTTGGCCGGCCTGAGAGACACGGTCTCCCTCCCATATCTGGATGACAATCTGGTACACAGCAGCAGCTTCGAGGAACACTTGGAGCATATCCGTCTTGTCCTTCAGCGTTATAGAGAACATGGTGTGAAGTTGACACCGAAAAAATGTGAACTATTTAAATCGAGTGTGAGGTTTCTTGGCAAGTTGGTGACTGGAGAGGGGTACACAATGGACCCTGCAGAGATGGCTCCAGTGAGGGCTCTAAAGGGAAAGACACCCGCTACTGTTGGCGATGTGCGCCAGATGCTCGGGTTCCTCTCCTATTACAGACCCTTCATCCCTAACTTCTCCCGTGTGGCCAACCCACTTTATAACTTACTAACCATCCCGAATACCGAAAACCACACTCCAGACCTGACCATGAAGAGGCCCAAGAAAGCTGGAAAGGTAAATAAGGGTCACGTACCATCCCAGCACACCCATACAGTGGACCAGCTCCCATCAGGAAGTATTGGATCAGCTGATTGATGCACTCACAAGGCCCCCTGTCCTCGGATATCCCGACTTCAGCCCAGCCATTCGTGTTACATTGTGATGCATCCCAAGTTGGCCTGGGTGCTGTGTTATATCAGAGACAGCAGGGGAAGATGAGAGTGATAGCCTATGGCTCCCGCACCCTGAGTCCATCAGAGAAGAAATATCACCTGCACTCTGGGAAACTAGAGTTTTTGGCGTTGAAGTGGGCCATTTGTGAACGTTTCGGGACTACCTGTACCACGCTTCATCGTTTGTAGTATATACAGACAACAACCCGTTAACGTATGTGCTCACTACAGCAAAACTCAATGCCACAGGACACAGATGGGTGGCGGAGTTGGCCGATTATAACTTCACCATACGGTATCGCCCAGGCAAGAACAACTCCGATGCGGATGGGTTGTCGCGGATGCCAGTGGACATGGAGAATTACATGAACAGCTGTACTGTTGAGGTCAGTCCAGATGTAATCGGTGCATCTATGGAAAGAGTCACAGTGGAAAGGAGAGACCCTTGTCGGGGCATTGGGGTAATCCAGGTCAGCGCCTTGAGACTGGTGAAAGACGATAAGACAAATCAATGTCTCACTCTGGATCAAATCCGCAAGGCTCAGGAAGAGGATGAAGTCCTGTCAAGAGTCCTCTGGTATAAGTCAAAGAACAGGAGGCCGAGTAGAACTGAAATAAGATCAGAGAACCCTGCGGTAGCTGTACTGTTGAAACAGTGGTTAAAGATTTATGTGGACCAAGATGGTGTTCTGCTGCCGTAGAACTTCCTGTAGAAAACAACTGCTGATCCCCAAAGCTTATCACCCGTTGGTCTTCAAAGAGCTACACCAAGATATGGGTCACTTGGGGGTTGAAAGGACGCTGGACCTTATTCGAGAACGGTTCTTTTGGCCACAGATGAGTAGGGATGTTGAACATTTTGTCACGAAAGTGTGCGCATGTCTCAAGAAGAAAAAGCCAAGTAAGCTGACCCGTGCACCAATGGTGTCCATACAGACCACCTATCCATTCCAGCTCGTCTCTATAGACTTCCTGCATTTGGAGAAATGCAAGCATGGCTATGAGTATATATTAGTGGTTATGGACCATTTTATGAGGTTCACAGCAGGCCTATGCGACGAGAAACAAAGCAGCCAAAACTGTAGCTGACAAGATATTCAATGACTTTGCATTCAAGTTTGGTTTCCCAAGCAGATTACATCATGACATGGGTAAAGAGTTTGAGAACAACCTGATGGCCAGCTTGAAGAAACTCTCTGGCATCCAGGGCTCACACACGACACCATACCACCCCCAGGGTAACGGGCAGGTGGAGAGGTTTAACCGCACCCTGTTGTCAATGCTGCGTACCCTAGAGGACAAGGAGAAGGAAGATTGGAAGGAGTCCCTTGCTAAAGTTGTCCACGCAGTACAACTGCACCAAGAATGAGGCAACGGGTTACGCACCTTATTACCTTATCTTTGGACGTTCTCCTCGCCTGCCCATCGATCTGTTGTTCAATCTTGGAAAGGATGAGGCCCATGACACCTATGATGACTATGTAAGTCATTGGAAAATGAGAATGCAAGAGGCATATGATATTGCGGCTCAAACAGCTGTCAGGGGAGCAGTTCGCGGAAAAGCCCTCTTCGACAAGAAAGTGCAGGGGAGAGACCTTTTCCCAGGTGACAGAGTTCTCCTTAGAAACCTCACTCCCAGAGGGGGGCCTGGGAAGATTCAGTCCTACTGGGAGGGGCAAGTTTACAAAGTGATTGAGAGAAAAGCTGATGGCAGCCCCGTTTATGAGATCAGCCCAGAAAATGGTAAAGGCAGGAACAGAGTGGTTCACAGAAATCTTCTGCTGCCCTGTGACTTCTTACCCCTTGATCAGTCACAGAAAGACACCCCAAGCTCTTCAAAGGAAAAAAACAGACCACGACGGCAGCAACGGCGGCAGCCAGAGCCAAGTGAAACCTCTGGTGATGAATGCAGCGACACCTACCAGTGGCATCTCAGGCCTAGCAGGGGGGGACGGCAGAGACAGACTTTGCTGAATCCTCTGGCAGAGCCTTTCCAGCCTCAGCAGGATCCTCAGCATAATGAAGAGGATGTGCCACTACAGAGCGAAGAGGATGTGCCACTACAAAGCGAAGAGGATGTGCCACTACAACCTCAGAGACCTGACTTGAGTTCTGACAGGCCTGAGCATGGTGAGTCAGAGGCAGACCCTCTAGTTCTGACACAAGGAGAGCGGCAGGCGATAAGGCAACAACCCCAGAGGCTGAGACAGCAGCCTGTTGTACTGAGTTATGACACATTGGGACAACCATCCCTGGTGCAGAGAAACTGTAAGGTAACCGAGACTCAGGTGACACAGACTAAGGTCTATTGGAGGCCTTGGATGGCTGAGGTGTGTTAAGGTTCATGTTAATGGTTTGCAGAAATGTCAGGAGACATTTAATTTTGTGGGGGAGAGTGTAGCCCCAGTGTTTAAAGGATACATATAAAGATTGCCCCCCCCCTTTAAATTTTGATCTGGATAACAGCTAAAGTCTGGAAACAAGGTATTATTAAATGAGTGATGTTTTTCCTCGCTAAACTCAGTTTCGTCAGTAGGGGGCACCCTAAGCTTTACACTAGACTAGGCATCAGTAGCTGACGCTGGTATAGTTGAGAGTGTAGTCAGTACGTGATTAGAGAAGTTCAAGTGTACATGTTACTGAAGATTGCTCCTGATCTCACTTGTATTTTCTATATTTCTTACAGGTAAGCTGATGTTAATTGATACTGTGGTAATGTACAACAATATTATGTTTCCGTAGAGCTTTAGTTGGTATCAGAGAGATTACGAAATGTTGAATTAGACGGTGGTTAATAGTGAGGGATGACCGCTATGCGCCCGCACATAAAATGGCGGACGGCAATGTGGATAACTCCGGTAAAAGCTAGTCACTTTCCGGCTAAGCTAACATGAGAGAAGTATGTGTTTAGCAGCACATGTGTTAACAGGCCTATGTTCACCATGCTAACATGTTAATACCTCAGCTAGTGTCATTCCCTAAATTATTAATTTGTAAAAGAGTATTTCATAGTGTATTGATAGTTGTAGACGGTTTCAGACTAAGTGTTAAAATGTTTTTATTATTTTTGTTCTCTGCAGATAATATGGAAGAAACACAGTAACAGAAATTGAGTTAAACATGTTAAGTGGATGAAGTCAGTTCATAAGCATAATTCATAGAGAGTTAAAAATTGATTAAAACAAGTAACAAAGCAGTGATAAAAAGAGTAAGAAGAGGAGTTCATATAATAATTAATGCTGGAGTAAATGTGGATGTACTGAATTGTTCATTTCATGGATATGTATCTAGAATTCATGCATCACTAATTTGTATTCATGTAAAGAAAAATAATGTGATACTTTAATGTTATATGTCAAACCTTTATGTCATGACAGAGTGAGTATTGAACATGTTTAAATGTGGTTATCGTGTGTATGGGTTTAGAGAAGGTAACCTGTGTTCGGTAACGTGCCCAGTGTCATGCATATGGGAGAACGGTTGTACAATAAGACGTATAACTATTTCTAGGCAAAAGTGATGTCAATATAGTTGAGTGTAGTCAGTACGTGATTAGAGAAGTTCAAGTGTACATGTTACGAAGATTGCTCCTGATCTCACTTGTATTCTCTATATTTCTTACAGAAATAAATGTGTTGTACCAAGAGTGGACGCCGCTTCATTCTTAAAAGTGTAACATCTGCACCAGAAAACACTACAGACTTCCGGGTTGACTTATTTCACTCAGGATGGAAAGGAGCCATGTATTGTATCACCTTGGTAACTGCATAGCAACCACACGGGCTTACCCTAGCAACCGAGTAACAAATCGCATATTTCTGCACCAGAAAATCGTACAGACTTCCGGGTTGATTTTTTTACGACCATAATTTTTGCTCTTTTCAAGTTATAACATGCTGTTTGACGAGTTTTGCCACGCAAGCACCACTCACATTTTCTTCAGGAAATGTACCCATCTAGTTAGTGGTGCTTGCAAAGCATCACTATTGTAATGTCACATACTTATTATTTTTAGTGGTGCTTGCAAAGCATCACTATTGTAATCTCACATACTTATTTTTATTTTTATTTTTATATCTCTTAACAAAACTTCGGCACCTAACTCGTCCCGCACCGTTTGGCGTAGACCCACGAATGAGGTGTCAAATCGAACGGCCTATTGATGACACATGTGCTATGACTTTTATAAGCGATCGGGGGTACGGTATTTGCCCCAGGGGCAAAAAAGCGGCCGAAAAATCCCATAGACTTAACATTGCGACAAACTTTGACGCGTCACAGCTCCGATCGAGGATTTCACAGAAACGTGTGATTTGCCACATTTGAAGAGGCTGGCAGGCTCTGTAAGAGCATACCTCAATATGGGGTAAAAGTTGCACCCCTGGGGGGCAGGAGCTGCCCAAAAATGCCCCAATTGACTTATAATGGTGTAGGACGGCCCATGAAATGAAATGGCATAGGGATTTTGTATTGAACATAGCTCTGGATCACAGTGTCATAGAGACGAGGGTCAGGCTCATTTTACTCAGATGACCAATCAGTCTCTCAGGATCATTGTTAAGCTATCAAGCCACGCCCTAGCAACCATTTAGAGCACCTTAGCAACAAGTCCCATAGACTTCTATTGAAACATATCAAAGGGATATTTCCGGATAGAAGTGTCATAGAAACACAAGGGTGGTCTCGTTTGACTCGGGACAACAAACAGCCAATCATGAATCACCTCAACACTTCCTAGCCCCTCCCTAGCAACCATTGTCGAGCACCTTAGCAACCAAAATCCATAGAGGGATATCTTCCATTCTGAATGTCACAGAGGCATGGGAGTTGGTTTATATCATTCATACTGACAAGCAGCCTTTGGAGTTTCATGATTGGCAGGTGCCAAGCCACTCCCTAGCAACTAAACAGAGTACCCTAGCAACCGTTTAGCAATAACTATATCTCTGCACCAGAAAATCAGAGAGACTTCTGGGTTGATTTATTTCAATCAGGATGGCAAGGACACTTGATAAGTATCACTATGGTAACTGCCTAGCAACCACATGGGGTTACCCTAGCAACCGAGTAACAAATCACATATCTCTGCATCAGAAAAACGTAGAGACTTCTGGGTTGGTTTATTTCAATCAGGATGGCAAGGACTCTTGATTAGTATCACTATGGTAACTGCCTAGCAACCACATGGGGTTACCCTAGCAACCGAGTAACAAATCACATATCTCTGCATCAGAAAAACGTACAGACTTCTGGGTTGGTTTATTTCAATCAGGATGGCAAGGACACTTGATAAGTATCACTATGGTAACTGCCTAGCAACCACATGGGGTAACCCTAGCAACCGTGTAACAAATCACATATCTCTGCATCAGAAAAACGTACAGACTTCTGGGTTGGTTTATTTCAATCAGGATGGCAAGGACACTTGATAAGTATCACTATGGTAACTGCCTAGCAACCACATGGGGTTACCCTAGCAACCGAGTAACAAATCACATATCTCTGCACCAGAAAATCATACAGACTTCTGGGTTGATTCATTTCAATCCGGATGGCAAGGAGACTTCATAAGTATCACTATGGTAACTGCCTAGCAACCACATGGGGTTACCCTAGCAACCGAGTAACAAATCACATAACTCTGCACCAGAAAATAGTACAGACTTCCGGGTTGACTTATTTCACTCAGGATGGAAAGCAGCCATGTATTGTATTACCTTGGTAACTTCATAGCAACCAGATGGGGTTACCCTAGCAACCGAGTTACAAATCCAATATCTCTGCATAAGAAAAACGTAGAGACTTCTGGATTAGTTTATTTCAATCAGGATGGCAAGTAGACTTGATAAGTATCACTATGGTAACTGCCTAGCAACCACATGGGGTTACCCTAGCAACCGAGTAACAAATCACATATCTCTGCATCAGAAAAACTTACAGACTTCTGGGTTGGTTTATTTCAATCAGGATGGCAAGGACACTTGATAAGTATCACTATGGTAACTGCCTAGCAACCACATGGGGTTACCCCAGCAACCGAGTAACAAATCACATATCTCTGCATCAGAAAAACGTAGAGACTTCTGGGTTGGTTTATTTTAATCAGGATGGCAAGGACACTTGATAAGTATCACTATGGTAACTGCCTAGCAACCATGTAACAAATCACATATCTCTGCATCAGAAAAACGTACAGACTTTTGGGTTGGTTTATTTCAATCAGGATGGCAAGGACACTTCATAAGTATCACTATGGTAACTGCCTAGCAACCACATGGGGTTACCCTAGCAACCGAGTAACAAATCACATATCTCTGCACCAGAAAATCATACAGACATCTGGGTTGATTCATTTCAATCCGGATGGCAAGGAGACTTCATAAGTATCACTATGGTAACTGCCTAGCAACCACATGGGGTTACCCTAGCAACCGAGTAACAAATCACATAACTCTGCACCAGAAAATAGTACAGACTTCCGGGTTGACTTATTTCACTCAGGATGGAAAGCAGCCATGTATTGTATTACCTATGGTAACTTCATAGCAACCAGATGGGGTTACCCTAGCAACCGAGTTACAAATCACAATATCTCTGCATCAGAAAAACGTAGAGACTTCTGGATTAGTTTATTTCAATCAGGATGGCAAGTAGACTTGATAAGTATCACTATGGTAACTGCCTAGCAACCACATGGGGTTACCCTAGCAACCGAGTAACAAATCACATATCTCTGCATCAGAAAAACTTACAGACTTCTGGGTTGGTTTATTTCAATTAGGATGGCAAGGACACTTGATAAGTATCACTATGCTAACTGCCTAGCAACCACATGGGGTTACCCTAGCAACCGAGCAACAAATCACATATCTCTGCACCAGAAAACACTACAGACTTCCGGGTTGACTTATTTCACTCAGGATGGAAAGGAGCCATGTATTGTATTACCTTGGTAACTGCATAGCAACCGCATGGGCTTACCCTAGCAGTCAAGTAACAAATCACATATTTCTGCACCAGAAAATCGTACAGATTTCTGGGTTGATTTATTTATGACCATAATTTTTGTTCTTTTCAAGTTACAACAGGCTGTTTGACGAGTTTTGCCACGGCAAGCACCACTCACATTTTCTTCAGGAAATGTACCTATCTAGTTAGTGGTGCTTGCAAATCATCACTATTGTAATCTCACATACTTATTTTTCTTCTTATTATTATATCTCCGTACAAAACTTCGGCACCTAACTCGTCCCGCACCGTTTGGCGTAGGACCCACGAATGAGGTGTCAAATCGAACGGCCTATTGAGGACACTTGTGCTATGACTTTTATAAGCGATCGGGGGTACGGTGTTTGCCCCAGGGGCAAAAAAGCGCCGAAAAATCCCATAGACTTAACATTGCGACAAACTTTGACGCGTCACAGCTCCGAGCGAGGATTTCGCAGAAACATGTGATTTGCCACATTTGAAGAGGCTGGCAGGCTCTGTAAGAGCATACCTCAATATGTGGTAAAAGTTGCACCCCTGGGGGCAAGAGCTGCCCAAAATTGCCCCCATTGACTTACAATGGTGTAGGACGGCCCATGAAATGAAATTGCATAGGGATTTTGGATTGAACATAGCTCTGGATCACAGTGTCATAGAGACAAGGGGCGGGCTCATTTTACTCAGACGACCAATCAGTCTCTCGGGATCATTGTGAAGCTATCAAGCCACGCCCTAGCAACAATTTAAAGCACCTTAGCAACAAGTCCCATAGACTTCTAATGAAAGACATCAAAGGGATATCTCCGGATAGAAGTGTCATAGAAACACAAGGGTGGTCTCGTTTGACTCGGAGCAGCAAACAGCCAATCATGAATCACCTCAACACTTCCTAGCCCCTCCCTAGCAACCATTGTCGAGCACCTTAGCAACCAAAATCCATAGAGGGATATCTTCCATTCTGAATGTCACAGAGGCATGGGAGTTGGTTTATGTCATTCATACTGACAAGCAGCCTTTGGAGATTCATGATTGGCAGCTGCCAAGCCACTCCCTAGCAACTAAACAGAGTACCCTAGCAACCGAGTAACAAATCACATATTTCTGCACCAGAAAATCGTACAGACTACTGGGTTGATTTATTTCAACCAGGATGGCAAGGAGACTTCATTAGTATCACTATGGTAACTGCCTAGCAACCAGATGGGGTTACCCTAGCAACCGAGCAACAAATCACATATCTCTGCACCAGAACACACTACAGACTTCCGGGTTGACTTATTTCACTCAGGATGGAAAGAAGCCATGTATTGTATTACCTTGGTAACTGCATAGCAACCGCATGGGCTTACCCTAGCAACCGAGTAACAAATCACATATTTCTGCACCAGAAAATCGTACAGACTTCTGGGTTGATTTATTTATGACCATAATTTTTGATCTTTTCAAGTTACAACAGGCTGTTTGATGAGTTTTGCCACGGCAAGCACCACTCACATTTTCTTCAGGAAATGTACCTATCTAGTTAGTGGTGCTTGCAAAGCATCACTATTGTAATCTCACATACTTATTTTTCTTCTTATTATTATATCTCCGTACAAAACTTCGGCACCTAACTCGTCCCGCACCGTTTGGTGTAGACCCACGAATGAGGTATCAAATCGAACGACCTACCTATATCATTCATACTGACAAGCAGCCTTTGGACTTTCATGATTGGCCACTGCCAAGCCACTCCCTAGCAACCAAACAGAGTACCCTGGCAACCGTTTCGCTACAACTATATCTCTGCACCAGAAAATCAGAGAGACTTCTGGGTTGATTTATTTCAATCAGGATGGCAAGGACACTTGATAAGTATGACTACGGTAACTGCCTAGCAACCACATGGGGTTACCCTAGCAACAGAGTAACAAATCACATATCTCTGCATCAAAAAAGCGTAGAGACTTCCGGGTTGACTTATTTCACTCAGGGTGGAAATGAGCCATGTATCGTATCACCTCGGTAACTGCATAGCAACCACATGGGCTTACCCTAGCAACCGAGTAACAAATCACATATTTCTGCACCAGAAAATCGTACAGACTTCGGGTTGATTTATTTACGACCGACTTTTGTTCTTTTCGAGTTACAGCAGCTGTTTCACGAGTTTGCCACGCAAGCACCACTCACATTTCTTCAGGAATGTACCATCTAGTTAAGTTGGCTTGTGAAGCCAACTTACTGAAACTTATTATTAGTTGGCTTGTAGAGCCAACTTACTGAAACCTATTTAACTTATTAGTTGGCTTGTGAAAGCCAACTTACTGAACCTATTTAAACTTATTAAGTTGGCTTGTGAAAGCCAACTTACTGAATCCTATTTAAACTTATTGTTATTATTATTCTTCTTACTAAGAAATTTCTATACGCTACTCCTCCTAGAGCTTTAACTCCACATACTCCAAACTCGGCACAGACCTTCAGACTAATCCCGAATAGTGTGCTATATCTTTTCTAACTGATCGGACTTACGGTTTTCCTAAAAATGACGATCAAACTCAGAAAAAACTCCCATTGACTTAACATTGCGGAATGTTCAGAAATTTGAATCCCAACTGACATTTTCACACACACAGACAAAAAGGGCCTGTCAGCCCTGCATCTCTCCCTCTCTCTCTCCCTCAGAGGATTTATTTTATCAAGCAGCCAAAAAGTAATGACCTAAAATCTTCATAGCCACACGCTAAAACATGCTAAAAACGTGCTAGCATCTATCTGAGGGTCAATATCTATCTATCTATCTATCTATCTATCTATCTATCTATCTATCTATCTATCTGAGGGTAAATATCTCTCTCTCTCTCTCTATCTATATCTATCTCTCTATATATCTAAGGGTAAATATCTATCTATCTATCTATCTATCTATCTATCTATCTATCTATCTATCTATCTATCTATCTATCTATCTATCTATCTATCTATCTATCTAGCAACTAAGTTAAACTTTTTTAACACTACACTGTAGAACTGGCTCATTAGAGTCATTAATTTGGGAATCAGACTACACTGGTCACACTGTAAGTTTCACATTGTAGATTCAAAAGAACCGGCTCATTGGAGTCATTAATTTGGGAATCAGACTACACTGGTCACACTGTATGTTTCACACTGTAGATTCAAAAGAACTGGCTCATTAGAGTCATTAATTTGGGAATCAGACTACACTGGTCACACTGTATGTTTCACACTGTAGATTCAAAAGAACTGGCTCATTAGAGTCATTAATTTGGGAATCAGACTACACTGGTCACACTGTATGTTTCACACTGTAGATTCAAAAGAACTGGCTCATTAGAGTCATTAATTTGGGAATCAGACTACACTGGTCACACTGTATGTTTCACACTAGATTCAAAAGAACCGGCTCATTAGAATCATTAATTTGGGAATCAGACTACACTGGTCACACTGTATGTTTCACACTGTAGATTCAAAAGAACTGGCTCATTAGAGTCATTTGTTTGGGAATCAGTCTACACTGGTCACACTGTATGTTTCACACTGTGGATTCAAAAGAACTGGCTCATTAGAGTCATTAATTTGGGAATCAGACTACACTGGTCACACTGTATGTTTCACACTGTAGATTCAAAAGAACTGGCTCATTAGAGTCATTAATGTTGGGAATCAGACTACACTGGTCACACTGTATGTTTCACACTAGATTCAAAAGAACCGGCTCATTAGAGTCATTAATTTGGGAATCAGACTACACTGGTCACACTGTATGTTTCACATTGTAGATTCAAAAGAACTGGCTCATTAGAGTCATTAATTTGGGAATCAGACTACACTGGTCACACTGTATGTTTCACACTGTAGATTCAAAAGAACTGGCTCATTAGAGTCATTAATTTGGGAATCAGACTACACTGGTCACACTGTATGTTTCACACTGTAGATTCAAAAGAACTGGCTCATTAGAGTCATTTGTTTGGGAATCAGTCTACACTGGTCACACTGTATGTTTCACACTGTAGATTCAAAAGAACCGGCTCATTAGAATCATTAATTTGGGAATCAGACTACACTGGTCACACTGTATGTTTCACACTGTAGATTCAAAAGAACCGGCTCATTAGAGTCATTTGTTTGGGAATCAGTCTACACTGGTAACACATGCTAGCATCGCCTAGTGAAGTCGCTAAAACATGCTAAAAAGTGCTAGCATCATGCTAACACATGCTAGTATCGCCTAGCAAAGTGCTTAAAACATGCTAAAAGCGTGCTTAGCATCATGCTTAACACATGGTAGCATCGCCTAGCGAAGTGCTAAAACATGCTAAAAGCGTGCTTAGCATCATGTTAACACATTCTAGCATCGCCTAGCGAAGTTTTAAAACATGCTAAAAGCGTGCTTAGCATCATGCTAACACATGCTAGCATCGCCTAGCGAAGTGCTTAAAACATGCTAAAAATGTGCTTAGCATCATGCTAACACATGCTAGCATCGCCTAGCGAAGTGTTAAAAAATTCTAAAAGCGTGCTAGCATCATGCTAACACATGTTAGCATCGCCTAACACATGCTTAGCATCGCCTAGCGAAGTGCTTAAAACATGCTAAAAATGTGCTAGCATCATGCTAACACATGCTAGCATCGCCTAGCGAAGTGCTAAAAAATTCTAAAAACGTGCTAGCATCATGCTAACACATGTTAGCATCGCCTAGCGAAGTGTTAAAACATGCTAAAAACGTGCTAGCATCATGCTAACACATGCTAGCATCGCCAAGAAAAGTGCTAAAAGATGCTAAAAACGTGCTAGCATCATGCTAACAAATGCTAGCATCACCTAGCGAAGTACTAAAAATTTTTAAAAACGTGCTAGCATCTATCTGTCTGTCTATCTATCTATCTATCTGAGGGTCAATATCTATCCATCTATCTATCTATCTATTTGAGGGTCAATATCTATCTATCTATCTATCTATTTGAGGGTCAATATCTATCTATCTATCTATCTATCTGAGGGTAAATATCTATCTATCTATATATATCTATCTATCTGAGGGTAAATATCTATCTATCTATCTATCTCTCTATCTATCTATCTGAGTGTCTATCTATCTATCTATCTATCTATCTATCTATCTATCTATCTATCTATCTGTCTATCTATCTAGCAACTAAGTTAAACTTTTAACTACTTTAAACTACAAACTACTTTAAACTTTAAACTAATTTAAACTTATTTAAACTATAAACTACTTTAAACTTCAAACTACTTTAAACTATAAACTACTTTAAAATTCAAACTAATTTAAACTTTAGACTAATTTAAACTTTAAACTAATTTAAACTATAAACTAATTTAAACTTCAAACTACTTTAAAATTCAAACTAATTTAAACTTTAGACTAATTTAAACTTTAAACTAATTTAAACTATAAACTACTTTAAACTTCAAACTACTTTAAACTTCAAACTTTCTGGTCCAAACTTTCACAAGCCAATTTAAAGTTTGTACTCAATCTAAACTTTTTCTAGTTATTACTTCAAGTTGGCTTGTGAGAACTTCAACTTACTGAAATCCTATTTAAACTTATTATTATTATTATTATTATTATTATTATTATTCTTCTGAGACTAAAATTACCAAGACTAACTCCTCCTAGAGCTTTTAAGCTACAGGCACCAAACTCGGCACAGACCTTCAGACTAATCCCGAATAGTGTGCTATATCTTTTCTAACTGATCGGATTTACGGTTTTCCTTAAAATGCGATCAAACTCGGAAAAAACTCCCATTGACTTAACATTGCGGAATGTTCAGAAATTTAAATCCCAACTGACATTTTCACACACACAGACAAAAAGGGCCTGTCAGCCCTGCATCTCTCCCTCTCTCTCTCCCTCATTGCATAGATATTTTGTATTGAACATAGCTCTGGATCACAGTGTCATAGAGACAAGGGGCGGGCTCATTTTACTCAGACGACCAGTCAGTCTCTCGGGATCATTGTGAAGCTATCAAGCCACGCCCTAGCAACAATTTAAAGCACCTTAGCAACAACTCCCATAGACTTCTAATGAAAGACATCAAAGGGATATCTCCGGATAGAAGTGTCATAGAAACACAAGGGTGGTCTCGTTTGACTCGGGGCAGCAAACAGCCAATCATGAATCACCTCAACACTTCCTAGCCCCTCCCTAGCAACCATTGTCGAGCACCTTAACAACCAAAATCCATAGAGGGATATCTTCCATTCTGAATGTCACAGAGGCATGGGAGTTGGTTTATATCATTCATACTGACAAGCAGCCTTTGGAGTTTCATGATTGGCAGCTGTCAAGCCACTCCCTAGCAACTAAACAGAGTACCCTAGCAACCGTTTAGCAATAACTATATCTCTGCACCAGAAAATCAGAGAGACTTCTGGGTTCATTTATTTCAATCAGGATGGCAAGGAGACTTGATAAGTATCACTATGGTAACTGCCTAGCAACCACATGGGGTTACCCTAGCAACCGAGTAACAAATCACATATCTCTGCACCAGAAAATCAGAGAGACTTCTGGGTTGATTTATTTCAATCAGGATGGCAAGGAGACTTGATAAGTATCACTATGGTAACTGCCTAGCAACCACATGGGGTTACCTTAGCAACCGAGTAACAAATCACATATCTCTGCATCAGAAAAACGTAGAGACTTCCGGATTGACTTATTTCAATCAGGATGGCAAGGAGACTTCATTATTATCACTATGGTAACTGCCTAGCAACCAGATGGGGTTACCCTAGCAACCGAGTAACAAATCACATATCTCTGCACCAGATAATCGTAGAGACTTCTGGGTTGATTTATTTCAATCAGGATGTCAAGGAGACTTGACAAGTATCACTATGGTGACTGCCTAACAACCAGATGGGGTTACCCTAGCAACCGAGTAACAAATCACATATCTCTGCACCAGAAAATCAGAGAGACTTCTGGGTTGATTTATTTCAATCAGGATGGCAAGGAGACTTGATAAGTATCACTATGGTAACTGCCTAGCAACCACATGGGGTTACCTTAGCAACCGAGTAACAAATCACATATCTCTGCATCAGAAAAACATAGAGACTTCTGGATTGACTTATTTCAATCAGGATGGCAAGGACACTTCATTAGTATCACTAAAGTAACTGCCTAGCAACCAGATGGGGTTACCCTAGCAACCGAGTAACAAATCAAATATCTCTGCACCAGAAAATCATAGAGACTTCTGGGTTGATTTATTTCAATCAGGATGTCAATGAGACTTGATAAGTATCACTATGGTAACTGTCTAGCAACCACATTGGGTTACCCTAGCAACCGAGTAACAAATCACATATCTCTGGACCAGAAAATCGTAGAGACTTCTGGGTTGGTTTATTTCAATCAGGATGTCAAGAACACTTGATAAGTATCACTATGGTGACTGCCTAACAACCAGATGGGGTTACCCTAGCAACCGAGTAACAAATCACATATCTCTGCAACAGAAAATCGTAGAGACTTCTGGGTTGATTTATTTCAATCAGGATGGCAAGAAGACTTGATTAGTATCACTATGGTAACTGCCTAGCAACCATATGGGGTTACCCTAGCAACCGAGTAACAAATCACATATCTCTGCAACAGAACAACATAAAGACTTCTGGCTTTGTTCATGGGACTCAGGGTAGCAAGGATCAATCAATCAATCAATCAATCAATCATCTATCTATCTATCTGAGGGTCAATATCTATCTATCTATCTATCTGTCTCTCTGTCTGTCTGTTGTCTATCTATCTATCTGAGGGTCAATGTCTATCTATCTATCGATCTATCTATCTATCTGAGGGTAAATATCTATCTATCTATCTCTCTATCTATCTGAGTGTCTGTCTATCTATCTATCTATCTGAGGGTAAATATCTATCTATCTATCTCTCTATCTATCTGAGTGTCTGTCTATCTATCTATCTATCTATCTATCTATCTATCTAGCAACTAAGTTAAACTTTAAACTACTTTAAACTAATTTAAACTAAACTAATTTAAACTATAAACTACTTTAAACTATAAACTACTTTAAACTAATTTAAACTAATTTAAACTTCAAACTAATTTAAACTACAAACTAATTTATACTTCAAACTAATTTAAACTACAAACTAATTTAAACTATAAACTACTTTAAACTTTAAACTAATTTAAACTTCAAACTACTTTAAACTTCTTCAAACTTTCTGGTCCAAACTTTCACAAGCCAACTTAAAGTTTGTCTCGACTGAACTTTTTTTTCTAGTTATCGCTTATTCTTCTTAGCGGTGAAATTTCTATATCTAACTCCTCCTAGAGCTTTAACTCCACATACTCCAAACTCGGCTCAGACACTCAAACTGTTCTGACTCGAGTTGCTATATCTTTTCTAACTGATCGGACTTACGGTTTTCCTAAAAATGACGATCAAACTCGGAAAAAACTCCCATTGACTTAACATTGCGGAATGTTCAGAAATTTAAATCCCAACTGACATTTTCACACACACAGACAAAAAGGGCCTGTCAGCCCTGCATCTCTCCTCTCTCTCTCCCTCATTGCATAGGGATTTGTATTGAACATAGCTCTGGATCACAGTGTCATAGAGACAAGGGGCGGGCTCATTTTACTCAGACGACCAATCAGTCTCTCTGGATCATTGTGAAGCTATCAAGCCACGCCCTAGCAACAATTTAAAGCACCTTAGCAACAACTCCCATAGACTTCTAATGAAAGACATCAAAGGGATATCTCCGGATAGAAGTGTCATAGAAACACAAGGGTGGTCTCGTTTGACTCGGGGCAGCAAACAGCCAATCATGAATCACCTCAACACTTCCTAGCCCCTCCCTAGCAACCACTGTCGAGCACCTTAACAACCAAAATCCATAGAGAGATATCTTCCATTCTGAATGTCACAGAGGCATGGGAGTTGGTTTATATCATTCATACTGACAAGCAGCCTTTGGAGTTTCATGATTGGCAGCTGTCAAGCCACTCCTAGCAACTAAACAGAGTACCCTAGCAACCGTTTATCAATAACTATATCTCTGCACCAGAAAATCAGAGAGACTTCTGGGTTGATTTATTTCAATCAGGATGGCAAGGAGACTTGATAAGTATCACTATGGTAACTGCCTAGCAACCACATGGGGTTACCTTAGCAACCAAGTAACAAATCACATATCTCTGCATCAGAAAATCGTAGAGACTTCCGGATTGACTTATTTCAATCAGGATGGCAAGGAGACTTCATTAGTATCACTATGGTGACTGCCTAGCAACCACATGGGGTTACCCTAGCAACCGAGTAACAAATCACATATCTCTGCAACAGAAAATCGTAGTGACTTCTGGGTTGGTTTATTTCAATCAGGATGGCAAGAAGACTTGATAAGTATCACTATGTTGACTGCCTAGCAACCAGATGGGGTTACCCTAGCAACCGAGTAACAAATCACATATCTCTGCAACAGAAAGTCGTAGAGACTTCTGGGTTGATTTATTTCAAACAGGATGGCAAGGAGACTTGATAATTATCACTATGGTGACTGCCTAGCAACCACATTGGGTTACCCTAGCAACCGAGTAACAAATCACATATCTCTGCAACAGAAAGTCGTAGAGACTTCTGGGTTGATTTATTTCAATCAGGATGGCAAGGAGAGTTGATAAGTATAACTATGGTAACTGCCTAGCAACCACATTGGGTTACCCTAGCAACCGAGTAACAAATCACATATCTCTGCAACAGAAAGTCGTAGAGACTTCTGGGTTGGTTTATTTCAATCAGGATGGCAAGAAGACTTGATAAGTATCACTATGGTGACTGCCTAACAACCAGATGGGGTTACCCTAGCAACCGAGTAACAAATCACATATCTCTGCAACAGAAAATCGTAGAGACTTCTGGGTTGATTTATTTCAAACAGGATGGCAAGAAGACTTGATAAGTATCACTATGGTAACTGCCTAGCAACCACATTGGGTTACCCTAGCAACCGAGTAACAATTCACATATCTCTGCAACAGAAAGTCGTAGAGACTTCTGGGTTGGTTTATTTCAATCAGGATGGCAAGGAGAGTTGATAAGTATAACTATGGTGACTGCCTAGCAACCACATTGGGTTACCCTAGCAATCGAGTAACAAATCACATATCTCTGCACCAGGAAATCGTAGAGACTTCTGTGTTGGTTTATTTCAATCAGGATGGCAAGAAGACTTGACAAGTATCACTATGGTAACTGCTTAGCAACCAGATGGGGTTACCCTAGCAACCGAGTAACAAATCACATATCTCTGCAACAGAAAATCGTAGAGACTTCTGGGTTGATTTATTTCAAACAGGATGGCAAGAAGACTTGATAAGTATCACTATGGTAACTGCCTAGCAACCAGATGGGGTTACCCTAGCAACCGAGTAACAAATCACATATCTCTGCAACAGAACAACATAAAGACTTCTGGCTTTGTTCATGGGACTCAGGGTAGCAAGGATCAATCAATCTATCTATCTATCTATCGGAGGGTCAATATCTATCTATCTATCTATCTATCTGTCTGTCTCTCTGTCTGTCTGTTGTCTATCTATCTATTTGAGGGTCAATGTCTATCTATCTATATCGATCTATCTCTCTCTCTCTCTATCTATCTATCTATCTATCTGAGGGTCTATCTATCTATCTCTGTATCTCTATCTATCTGAGGGTCAATATCTATTTATCTATCTATCTATCTGTCTATCTGTCTGTATGTCCATCTATTTATCTATCTATCCATCTATCTATCTATCTAGCAACTAAGTTAAACTTTAAACTACAAACTACTTTAAACTTCAAACTACTTTAAACTTCAAACTACTTTAAACTATAAACTACTTTAAACTATAAACTACTTTAAACTCATTTAAACTACTTTAAACTCATTTAAACTACTTTAAACTTCAAACTACTTTAAACTATAAACTACTTTAAACTATAAACTACTTTAAACTATAAACTAATTTAAAGTAATTTAAACTTCAAACTACTTTAAACTTCTTCAAACTTTCTGGTCCAAACTTTCACAAGCCAACTTAAAGTTTGTACTCAAACTTTTTAATCTAGTTATTATTATTATTCTGAGACTAAAATTACCAAGACTAACTCCTCCTAGAGCTTTAAAGCTACATGCACCAAACTCGGCACAGACCTTCAGACTAATCCCGAATAGTGTGCTATATCTTTTCTAACTGATCGGACTTACGGTTTTCCTAAAACTGACGATCAAAACTCGGAAAAACTCCCATTGACTTAACATTGCGGAATGTTCAGAAATTTAAATCCAAACTGACATTTTCACACACACAGACAAAAAGGGCCTGTCAGCCCTGCATCTCTCCCTCTCTGTCTCCCTCAGAGGATTTATTTTATCAAGCAGCCAAAAAGTAATGACCTAAAATCTTCATAGCCACACGCTAAAACATGCTAAAAGCGTGCTTAGCATCATGTTAACACATGTTAGCATCGCCTAGCGAAGTGCTTAAAACAAGCTAAAAACGTGCTAGCATCATGCTAACACATGCTAGCATCGCCTAGCGAAGTGCTAAAACATGCTAAAAGCGTCGCTAGCATCATGCTTAACACATGCTTAGCATCGCCTAGCGAGTGCTAAAACATGCTAAAAACATGCTAGCATCATGCTAACACATGCTTAGCATCGCCTAGCGAAGTGCTAAAAAATGCTAAAAACGTGCTTAGCATCATGTTAACACATGCTAGCATCGCCTAGCTGAAGTGCTAAAAATGTGCTTAGCATCATGCTAACACATGCTAGCATCGCCTAGCGAAGTGCTAAAAAATGCTAAAAACGTGCTAGCATCATGCTAACACATGCTAGCATCGCCTAGCGAAGTGCTAAAAAATGCTAAAAACGTGCTAGCATCATGCTAACACATGCTAAAACATGCTAAAAACATAATAGCATCATGCTAACACATGTTAGCATCACCTAGCGAAGTGCTAAAACATGCTAAAAACATGCTAGCATCATGCTAACACATGCTAGCATCGCCAAGCGAAGTGCTAAAAGATGCTAAAAACGTGCTAGCATCATGCTAACACATGCTAGTATCACCTAGCGAAGTACTAAAAAATGCTAAAAACGTGCTAGCATCTATCTGTCTGTCTATCTATCTATCTATCTGAGGGTCAATATCTATCTATCTATCTATCTATCTATCTATCTATTTGAGGGTCAGTATCTATCTATCTATCTATCTATCTATCTATCTGAGGGTAAATATTTATCTATCTATATCTATCTATCTATCTGAGGGTAAATATCAATCTATCTATCTCTCTATCTGTATATCTGAGTGTCTATCTATCTATCTATCTATCTAGCAACTAAGTTAAACTTTTAACTACTTTAAACTACAAACTACTTTGAACTTTAAACTAATTTAAACTTTAAACTCATTTAAACTATAAACTGCTTTAAACTTCAAACTACTTTAAACAATAAACTACTTTAAAATTCAAACTAATTTAAACTTTAGACTACTTTAAACTTTGAACTAATTTAATCTTCAAACTACTTTAAAATTCAAACTAATTTAAACTTTAGACTAATTTAAACTTTAAACTAATTTAAACTTTAAACTAATTTAAACTTTAAACTAATTTAAACTTCAAACTACTTTAAACTTCAAACTACTTTAAACTTCAAACTTTCTGGTCCAAACTTTCACAAGCCAACTTAAAGTTTGTCTCGACGAACTTTTTCTAGTTATTATTATTCTTCTTACTCAGAAATTTCTATACGCTACTCCTCCTAGAGCTTTTAAGCTACAGGCACCAAACTCGGCACAGACCTTCAGACTAATCCCGAATAGTGTGCTATATCTTTTCTAACTGATCGGACTTACGGTTTTCCTAAAAATGACGATCAAACTCGGAAAAAACTCCCATTGACTTAACATTGCGGAATGTTCAGAAATTCAAATTCCAACTGACATTTTCACACACACAGACAAAAAGGGCCTGTCAGCCCTGCATCTCTCCCTCTCTCTCTCCCTCAGAGGATTTCTTTTATCAACCAGCCAAAAAGTAAACTTCAAACTACTTTAAACTTCAAACTACTTTAAACTTCAAACTACTTTAAACTTCTTCAAACTTTCTGGTCCAAACTTTCACAAGCCAACTTAAAGTTTGTCTCGACGAACTTTTTCTAGTTAAGTTGGCTTGTGAAAGCCAACTTACTGAAATCCTACTTAAACTTATTATTATTCCGCTTATTCTTCTTAGCGGTGAAATTTCTATATCTAACTCCTCCTAGAGCTTTAACTCCACATACTCCAAACTCGGCTCAGACACTCAAACTGTTCTGACTCGAGTTGCTATATCTTTTCTAACTGATCGGACTTACGGTTTTCCTAAAAATGACGATCAAACTCGGAAAAAACTCCCATTGACTTAACATTGCGGAATGTTCAGAAATTTAAATCCCAACTGACATTTTCACACACACAGACAAAAAGGGCCTGTCAGCCCTGCATCTCTCCCTCTCTCTCTCCCTCAGAGGATTTATTTATCAAGCAGCCAAAAAGTAATGACCTAAAATCTTCATAGCCACACGCTAAAACATGCTAAAAACATGCTAGCATCATGCTAACACATGCTAGCATTGACTAGCGAAGTGTTAAAACAAGCTAAAAATGTGCTAGCATCATGCTAAAATCGCCTAGCGAAGTGCTAAAACATGCTAAAAACGTGCTAGCATCATGCTAACACAAGCTAGCATCGCCTAGCGAAGGGCTAAATCATGCTAAAAACGTGCTAGCATCGCCTAGCGAAGTGCTAAAAATGCTAAAAACATGCTAGCATCATGTTAACACATGCTAGCATCGCCTAGCGAAGTCTTAAAACATGCTAAAAACGTGCTTAGCATCATGCTTAACACATGCTAGCATCGCCTAGCGAAGTGTTAAAACATGCTAAAAGCGTGCTTAGCATCGCCTAGCGAAGTGCTTAAAAATGCTAAAAACGTCTTAGCATCATGCTTAACACATGCTTAGCATCGCCTAGCGAAGTGTTAAAACATGCTAAAAACGTCTTAGCATCATGCTTAACACATGCTTAGCATCGCCTAGCGAAGTGCTTAAAACATGCTAAAAACATGCTAGCATCATGCTTAACACATGCTTAGCATCGCCTAGCGAAGTGCTAAAAAATGCTAAAAGCGTCTTAGCATCATGTTAACACATGCTAGCATCGCCTAGCGAAGTGCTAAAACATGCTAAAAACGTGCTAGCATCATGCTAACACATGCTAGCATCGCCTAGCGAAGTGCTAAAACATGCTAAAAGCGTGCTTAGCATCATGCTTAACACATGCTAGCATCGCCTAGCGAAGTGCTAAAAAATGCTAAAAACGTGCTAGCATCATGCTAACACATGCTAAAACATGCTAAAAACATAATAGCATCATGCTAACACATGTTAGCATCACCTAGCGAAGTGCTAAAACATGCTAAAAACATGCTAGCATCATGCTAACACATGCTAGCATCGCCAAGCGAAGTGCTAAAAGATGCTAAAAACGTGCTAGCATCATGCTAACACATGCTAGTATCACCTAGCGAAGTACTAAAAAATGCTAAAAACGTGCTAGCATCTATCTGTCTGTCTATCTATCTATCTATCTGAGGGTCAATATCTATCTATCTATCTATCTATCTATCTATCTATCTATTTGAGGGTCAGTATCTATCTATCTATCTATCTATCTATCTATCTATCTATCTGAGGGTAAATATTTATCTATCTATATCTATCTATCTATCTGAGGGTAAATATCTATCTATCTATCTCTCTATCTATCTATCTGAGTGTCTATCTATCTATCTATCTATCTAGCAACTAAGTTAAACTTTTAACTACTTTAAACTACAAACTACTTTAAACTTTAAACTAATTTAAACTTTAAACTCATTTAAACTATAAACTACTTTAAACTTCAAACTACTTTAAACAATAAACTACTTTAAAATTCAAACTAATTTAAACTTTAGACTACTTTAAACTTTGAACTAATTTAATCTTCAAACTACTTTAAAATTCAAACTAATTTAAACTTTAGACTAATTTAAACTTTAAACTAATTTAAACTATAAACTAATTTAAACTTCAAACTACTTTAAACTTCAAACTAATTCTAAACTTCAAACTAATTTAAACTATCAAACCAACTTTAAAGTTCAAACTAATTTAAACTTTAGACTAATTTAAACTTCAAACTAATTTAAACTTAAACTTAAGTTAAACTTGTAAACTGAGCTTCAAACTTTACTGATAAACTTAAGCTACTTAAACTTCAAACTATTATTATTAAGTTGGCTTGTGAAAACTCTAACTTACTGAAATCCTACTTAAACTTATTATTATTCCGCTTATTCTTCTTAGCGGTGAAATTTCTATATCTAACTCCTCCTAGAGCTTTAACTCCACATACTCCAAACTCGGCTCAGACACTCAAACTGTTCTGACTCGAGTTGCTATATCTTTTCTAACTGATCGGACTTACGGTTTTCCTAAAAATGACGATCAAACTCGGAAAAACTCCCATTGACTTAACATTGCGGAATGTTCAGAAATTTAAATCCCAACTGACATTTTCACACACACAGACAAAAAGGGCCTGTCAGCCCTGCATCTCTCCCTCTCTCTCCCTCAGAGGATTTATTTATCAAGCAGCCAAAAAGTAATGACCTAAAATCTTCATAGCCACACGCTAAAACATGCTAAAAACATGCTAGCATCATGCTAACACATGCTTAGCATTGACTAGCGAAGTGTTAAAACAAGCTAAAAATGTGCTAGCATCATGCTAAAATCGCCTAGCGAAGTGCTAAAACATGCTAAAAACGTGCTAGCATCATGCTAACACAAGCTAGCATCGCCTAGCGAAGGGCTAAATCATGCTAAAAGCGTCTTAGCATCGCCTAGCGAAGTGCTAAAAAATGCTAAAAACATGCTAGCATCATGTTAACACATGCTAGCATCGCCTAGCGAAGTGCTTAAAACATGCTAAAAGCGTCTTAGCATCATGCTTAACACATGCTTAGCATCACCTAGCGAAGTGTTAAAACATGCTAAAAACGTCTTAGCATCGCCTAGCGAAGTGCTAAAAATGCTAAAAGCGTGCTTAGCATCATGCTAACACATGCTTAGCATCGCCTAGCGAAGTGTTAAAACATGCTAAAAACGTGCTTAGCATCATGCTTAACACATGCTAGCATCGCCTAGCGAAGTGCTAAAACATGCTAAAAACGTGCTTAGCATCATGCTTAACACATGCTAGCATCGCCTAGCGAAGTGCTTAAAACATGCTAAAAGCGTGCTTAAGCATCATGCTAACACATGCTAGCATCGCCTAGCCGAAGTGCTAAAAAATGCTAAAAACGTCTTAGCATCATGTTAACACATGCTAGCATCGCCTAGCGGAGTGCTAAAACATGCTAAAAACAGCGTAGCATCATGCTAACACATGTTAGCATCGCCTAGCGAAGTGTTAAATCATGCTAAAAACGTGCTAGCATCTATCTGTCTGTCTATCTATCTATCTATCTATCTGAGGGTCAATATCTATCTATCTATCTATCTATCTATTTGAGGGTCAATATCTATCTATCTATCTATCTATCTATCTATCTATCTATCTATCTATCTATCTATTTGAGGGTCAATATCTATCTATCTATCTATCTATCTGAGGGTAAATATCTATCTATCTATCTGAGTGTCTATCTCTCTATGTATCTATCTGTCTATCTAGCAACTAAGTTTAACTTTAAACTACTTTAAACTACAAACTACTTTAAACTTCAAACTACTTTAAACTATAAACTACTTTAAACTTCTTCAAACTTTCTGGTCCAAACTTTCACAAGCCAACTTAAAGTTTGTCTCGACAAACTTTTTTTTCTAGTTATTATTAAGTTGGCTTGTGAGAGTCAACTTACTGAAATTCTATTTAAACTTATTATTATTATTTTTATTATTATTATTATTATGAGACTAAAATTACCAAGACTAACTCCTCCTAGAGCTTTTAAGCTACATGCACCAAACTCGGCACAGACCTTCACACTAATCCCGAATAGTGTGCTATATCTTTTCTAACTGACCGGACTTATGGTTTTTCCACAGCGGATGATCATAACTGGAAAAATCCCATTGACTTAACATTGCGGAATGTTCAGAAATTTAAATCCAAACTGACATTTTCACACACACAGACAAAAAGGGCCTGTCAGCCCTGCATCTCTCCCTCTCTCTCTCCCTCAGAGGATTTCTTTTATCAATCAGCCAAAAAGTAATGACCTAAAATCTTCCTAGCCACACGATAAAACATGCTAAAAACGTGCTAGCATCTATCTGAGGGTCAATATCTATCTATCTATCTATCTATCTATCTATCTATCTATCTATCTATCTATCTGAGGGTAAATATCTATCTCTCTCTCTCTATCAATCTATATCTATCTCTCTGTATATCTAAGGGTAAATAAATATCTATCTATCTATCTATCTATCTATCTATCTATCTATCTATCTATCTATCTATCTATCTATCTAGCAACTAAGTTAAACTTTTTTAACACTACACTGTAGAACTGGCTCATTAGAGTCATTCATTTGGGAATCAGGCTAAACTGGTCACACTGTAAGTTTCACATTGTAGATTCAAAAGAACTGGCTAATTAGAGTCATTAATTTGGGAATCAGACTACACTGGTCATACTGTATGTTTCACATTGTAGATTCAAAAGAACTGGCTCAATAGAGTCGTTAATTTGGGAATCAGACTACACTGGTCACACTGTATGTTTCACACTGTAGATTCAAAAGAACTGGCTCATTAGAGTCATTCATTTGGGAATCAGACTACACTGGTCACACTGTATGTTTCACACTGTAGATTCAAAAGAACTGGCTCATTACAGTCATTCATTTGGGAATCAGACTAAACTGGTCACACTGTATGTTTCACATTGTAGATTCAAAAGAACTGGCTCATTAGAGTCATTCATTTGGGAATCAGACTAAACTGGTCACACTGTATGTTTCACATTGTAGATTCAAAAGAACTGGCTCATTAGAGTCATTCATTTGGGAATCAGACTACACTGGTCACACTGTATGTTTCACATTGTAGATTCAAAAGAACTGGCTCATTAGAGTCATTAATTTGGGAATCAGACTACACTGGTCACACTGTATGTTTCACATTGTAGAGTCAAAAGAACTGGCTCATTAGAGTCATTAATTTGGGAATCAGACTACACTGGTCACACTGTATGTTTCACATTGTAGAGTCAAAAGAACTGGATCATTAGAGTCATTAATTTGGGAATCAGACTACACTGGTCACACTGTATGTTTCACACTGTAGAGTCAAAAGAACCGGCTCATTAGAGTCATTAATTTGGGAACACACACAGACAAAAAGGGCCTGTCAGCCCTGGATTTTGTATTGAACATAGCTCTGGATCACAGTGTCATAGAGACAAGGGGCGGGCTCATTTTACTCAGACGACCAATCAGTCTCTCGGGATCATTGTGAAGCTATCAAGCCACGCCCTAGCAACAATTTAAAGCACCTTAGCAACAACTCCCATAGACTTCTAATGAAAGATATCAAAGGGATATCTCCGGATAGAAGTGTCATAGAAACACAAGGGTGGTCTCGTTTGACTCGGGGCAGCAAACAGCCAATCATGAATCACCTCAACACTTCCTAGCCCCTCTCTAGCAACCATTGTCGAGCACCTTAACAACCAAAATCCATAGAGGGATATCTTCCATTCTGAATGTCACAGAGGCATGGGAGTTGGTTTATATCATTCATACTGACAAGCAGCCTTTGGAGTTTCATGATTGGCAATGGTCAAGCCACTCCCTAGCAACTAAACAGAGTACCCTAGCAACCGTTTAGCAATAACTATATCTCTGCACCAGAAAATCAGAGAGACTTCTGGGTTGATTTATTTCAATCAGGATGGCAAGGAGACTTGATAAGTATCACTATGGTAACTGCCTAGCAACCACATGGGGTTACCTTAGCAACCGAGTAACAAATCACATATCTCTGCATCAGAAAATCGTAGAGACTTCTGGGTTGGTTTATTTCAATCAGGATGGCAAGAAGACTTGATAAGTATCACTATGGTGACTGCCTAACAACCAGATGGGGTTACCCTAGCAACCGAGTAACAAATCACATATCTCTGCAACAGAAAATCGTAGAGACTTCTGGGTTGGTTTATTTCAAACAGGATGGCAAGAAGACTTGATAAGTATCACTATGGTGACTGCCTAACAACCAGATGGGGTTACCCTAGCAACCGAGTAACAAATCACATATCTCTGCACCAGAAAATCAGAGAGACTTCTAGGTTGATTTATTTCAATCAGGATGGCAAGGAGAGTTGATAAGTATCACTATGGTAACTGCCTAGCAACCACATGGGGTTACCTTAGCAACCGAGTAACAAATCACATATCTCTGCATCAGAAAAACGTAGAGACTTCCGGATTGACTTATTTCAATCAGGATGGCAAGGACACTTCATTAGTATCACTAAGGTAACTGCCTAGCAACCAGATGGGGTTACCCTAGCAACCGAGTAACAAATCAAATATCTCTGGACCAGAAAATCGTAGAGACTTCTGGGTTGGTTTATTTCAATCAGGATGTCAAGAACACTTGATAAGTATCACTATGGTGACTGCCTAACAACCAGATGGGGTTACCCTAGCAACCGAGTAACAAATCACATATCTCTGCAACAGAACAACATAAAGACTTCTGGCTTTGTTCATGGGACTCAGGGTAGCAAGGATCAATCAATCAATCAATCAATCAATCATCTATCTATCTATCTATCTATCTGAGGGTCAATATCTATCTATCTATCTATCTATCTATCTATCTATCTATCTATCTATCTATCTATCTATCTATCTGTCTCTCTGTCTCTCTGTCTGTCTGTTGTCTATCTATCTCTCTGAGGGTCAATGTCTATCTATCTATCGATCTATCTATCTATCTGAGGGTAAATATCTATCTATCTATCTCTCTATCTATCTGAGTGTCTGTCTATCTATCTATCTATCTATCTATCTATCTATCTATCTATCTATCTATCTATCTAGCAACTAAGTTAAACTTTAAACTACTTTAAACTAATTTAAACTAAACTAAACTATAAACTACTTTAAACTATAAACTACTTTAAACTAATTTAAACTAATTTAAACTTCAAACTAATTTAAACTACAAACTAATTTATACTTCAAACTAATTTAAACTACAAACTAATTTAAACTATAAACTACTTTAAATTTTAAACTAATTTAAACTTCAAACTACTTTAAACTTCTTCAAACTTTCTGGTCCAAACTTTCACAAGCCAACTTAAAGTTTGTCTCGACGAACATTTTTTTCTAGTTATTATTATTCTTCTTAGCGGTGAAATTTCTATATCCTACTCCTCCTAGAGCTTTAACTCCACATACTCCAAACTCGGCTCAGACACTCAAACTGTTCTGACTCGAATTGCTATATCTTTTCTAACTGATCGGACTTACGGTTTTCCTAAAAATGACGATCAAACTCGGAAAAAACTCCCATTGACTTAACATTGCGGAATGTTCAGAAATTTAAATCCCAACTGACATTTTCACACACACAGACAAAAAGGGCCTGTCAGCCCTGCATCTCTCCCTCTCTCTCTCCCTCAGAGGATTTATTTTATCAAGAAGCCAAAAAGTAATGACCTAAAATCTTCATAGCCACACGCTAAAACATGCTAAAAACGTGCTAGCATCATGCTAACACATGCTAGCATTGACTAGCGAAGTGCTAAAAAAAGCTAAAAATATGCTAGCATCATGCTAAAATCGCCTAGTGAAGTGCTAAAACATGCTAAAAACGTGCTAGCATCTTTCTGTCTGTCTATCTATCTATCTGTGGGTAAATATCTCTCTCTCTCTATCTATCTATCTATCTATCTGAGGAAAAATATCTATCTATCTATATCTATCTCTCTATATATCTAAGGGTAAATATCTATCTATCTATCTGTCTGTCTGTCTGTCTGTCTGTCTGTCTGTCTGTCTATCTATCTATCTAGCAACTAAGTTAAACTTTTTTAACACTACACTGTAGAACTGGCTCATTAGAGTCATTCATTTGGGAATCAGACTACACTGGTCACACTGTAAGTTTCACATTGTAGATTCAAAAGAACCGGCTCATTAGAGTCATTCATTTGGGAATCAGACTACACTGGTCACACTGTATGTTTCACATTGTAGATTCAAAAGAACCGGCTCATTAGAGTCATTCATTTGGGAATCAGACTACACTGGTCACACTGTATGTTTCACACTGTAGATTCAAAAGAACCGGCCCATTAGAGTCATTAATTTGTAATCAGATTACACTGGTCACACTGTATGTTTCACATTGTAGATTCAAAAGAACTGGCTCATTAGAGTCATTAATTTGGGAATCAGACTACACTGGTCACACTGTATGTTTCACACTGTAGATTCAAAAGAACCGGCCCATTAGAGTCATTAATTTGGGAATCAGACTAAACTGGTCACACTGTATGTTTCACCTTGTAGATTCAAAAGAACTGGCTCATTAGAGTCATTAATTTGGGAATCAGACTACACTGGTCACACTGTATGTTTCACATTTTAGATTCAAAAGAACTGGCTCATTAGAGTCATTAATTTGGGAATCAGACTACACTGGTCACACTGTATGTTTCACACTAGATTCAAAAGAACCGGCTCATTAGAGTCATTAATTTGGGAATCAGACTACACTGGTCACACTGTATGTTTCACACTGTAGATTCAGAAGAACCGGCTCATTAGAGTCATTTGTTTGGGAATCAGTCTACACTGGTCACACTGTATGTTTCACACTGTAGATTCAAAAGAACCGGCTCATTAGAGTCATTTGTTTGGGAATCAGATTACACTGGTCACACTGTATGTTTCACATTGTGGATTCAAAAGAACTGGCTCATTAGAGTCATTAATTTTGTAATCAGACTACACTGGTCACACTGTATGTTTCATACTGTAGATTCAAAAGAACCGGCTCATTAGAGTCATTTGTTTGGGAATCAGTCTACACTGGTAACACATGCTAGCATCGCCTAGCGAAGTGCTAAAACATGCTAAAAAAGTGCTAGCATCATGCTAACACATGCTAGCATCGCCTAGCGAAGTGCTAAAACATGCTAAAAATGTGCTAGCATCATGCTAACACATGCTAGCATCGCCTAGCGAAGTGCTAAAAGATGCTAAAAACATGCTAGCATCATGCTAACACATGCTAGCATCACCTAGCGAAGTACTAAAAAATGCTAAAAACGTGCTAGCATCTGTCTGTCTATCTATCTATCTATCTATCTGAGGGTCAATATCTATCTATCTATCTATCTATCTATCTATCTATCTATCTTTCTATCTATCTATCTATCTATCTATCTATTTGAGGGTCAATATCTATCTATATATCTGAGGGTAAATATCTATCTATCTATATCTATCTATCTATCTGAGGGTAAATATCTATCTATCTATCTATCTGAGTGTCTATCTATCTATCTATCTATCTATCTAGCAACTAAGTTAAACTTTTAACTACTTTAAACTACAAACTACTTTAAACTTTAAACTAATTTAAACTTTAAACTCATTTAAACTATAAACTACTTTAAACTTCAAACTACTTTAAACTATAAACTACTTTAAACTTTAAACTAATTTAAACTATAAACTAATTTAAACTTCAAACTACTTTAAAATTCAAACTAATTTAAACTTTAGACTAATTTAAACTTCAAACTACTTTAAAATTCAAACTAATTTAAACTTTAGACTAATTTAAACTTCAAACTACTTTAAACTTCAAACTATTTTAAAATTCAAACTAATTTAAACTTTAGACTAATTTAAACTTTAAACTAATTTAAACTATAAACTAATTTAAACTTCAAACTACTTTAAACTTCAAACTTTCTGGTCCAAACTTTCACAAGCCAACTTAAAGTTTGTCTCGAACAAACTTTTTTCTAGTTAAGTTGGCTTGTGAAAGCCAACTTACTGAAATCCTACTTAAACTTATTATTATTCCGCTTATTCTTCTTAGCGGTGAAATTTCTATATCTAACTCCTCCTAGAGCTTTAACTCCACATACTCCAAACTCGGCTCAGACACTCAAACTGTTCTGACTCGAGTTGCTATATCTTTTCTAACTGATCGGACTTACGGTTTTCCTAAAAATGACGATCAAACTCGGAAAAAACTCCCATTGACTTAACATTGCGGAATGTTCAGAAATTTAAATCCCAACTGACATTTTCACACACACAGACAAAAAGGGCCTGTCAGCCCTGCATCTCTCCTCTCTCTCTCCCTCAGAGGATTTATTTATCAAGCAGCCAAAAAGTAATGACCTAAAATCTTCATAGCCACACGCTAAAACATGCTAAAAACATGCTAGCATCATGCTAACACATGCTAGCATTGACTAGCGAAGTGTTAAAACAAGCTAAAAATGTGCTAGCATCATGCTAAAATCGCCTAGCGAAGTGCTAAAACATGCTAAAAACGTGCTAGCATCATGCTAACACAAGCTAGCATCGCCTAGCGAAGGGCTAAAACATGCTAAAAACGTGCTAGCATCGCCTAGCGAAGTGCTAAAAAATGCTAAAAACATGCTAGCATCATGTTAACACATGCTAGCATCGCCTAGCGAAGTCGCTAAAACATGCTAAAAACGTGCTAGCATCATGCTTAACACATGCTAGCATCGCCTAGCGAAGTGTTAAAACATGCTAAAAACGTGCTAAGCATCGCCTAGCGAAGTGCTTAAAACATGCTAAAAACGTCGCTAGCATCATGTTAACACATGCTAGCATCGCCTAGCGAAGTGTTAAAACATGCTAAAAACGTGCTAGCATCATGCTAACACATGCTAGCATCGCCTAGCGAAGTGCTAAAAAATGCTAAAAACGTGCTAGCATCATGTTAACACATGCTAGCATCGCCTAGCGAAGTCTTAAAACATGCTAAAAACGTGCTAACATCATGCTAACACATGCTAGCATCGCCTAGCGAAGTGCTAAAACATGCTAAAAACGTGCTAGCATCATGCTAACACATGCTAGCATCGCCTAGCGAAGTGCTAAAACATGCTAAAAACGTGCTAGCATCATGCTAACACATGCTAGCATCGCCTAGCGAAGTGCTAAAAAATGCTAAAAACGTGCTAGCATCATGCTAACACATGCTAGCATCGCCTAGCGAAGTGCTAAAACATGCTAAAAACGTGTTAGCATCATGTTAGCATCGCCTAGCGAAGTGCTAAAAAATGCTAAAAACGTGCTAGCATCATGCTAACACATGCTAGCATCGCCTAGCGAAGTGTTAAAACATGCTAAAAACGTGCTAGCATCATGCTAACACATGTTAGCATCGCCTAGCGGAGTGCCAAAACATGCTAAAAACAACGTAGCATCATGCTAACACATGTTAGCATCGCCTAGCGAAGTGTTAAATCATGCTAAAAACGTGCTAGCATCATGCTAACACATGCTAGCATCACCTAGCGAAGTACTAAAAAATGCTAAAAACGTGCTAGCATCTATCTGTCTGTCTATCTATCTATCTATCTATCTGAGGGTCAATATCTATCTATCTATCTATTTGAGGGTCAATATCTATCTATCTATCTATCTATTTGAGGGTCAATATCTATCTATCTATCTATCTATCTGAGGGTAAATATCTATCTATCTATATCTATCTATCTATCTGAGGGTAAATATCTATCTATCTCTCTATCTATCTATCTGAGTGTCTGTCTATCTATCTATCTATCTATCTATCTATCTATCTATCTATCTAGCAACTAAGTTAAACTTTTAACTACTTTAAACTACAAACTACTTACTTAAACTATCTTTAAACTCATTTAAACTTTAGACTAATTTAAACTTTAAACTAATTTAAACTATAAACTAATTTAAACTTCAAACTACTTTAAAATTCAAACTAATTTAAACTTTAGACTAATTTAAACTTTAAACTAATTTAAACTATAAACTACTTTAAACTTCAAACTACTTTAAAATTCAAACTAATTTAAACTTTAGACTAATTTAAACTTTAAACTAATTTAAACTATAAACTACTTTAAACTTCAAACTACTTTAAAATTCAAACTAATTTAAACTTTAGACTAATTTAAACTTCTATTTAAACTACTACTTTAAACTTCAAACTACTTTAAAATTCAAACTAATTTAAACTTTAGACTAATTTAAACTTTAAACTAATTTAAACTATAAACTACTTTAAACTTCAAACTACTTTAAAATTCAAACTAATTTAAACTTTAGACTAATTTAAACTTTAAACTAATTTAAACTATAAACTAATTTAAACTTCAAACTACTTTAAACTTCAAACTTTCTGGTCCAAACTTTCACAAGCCAACTTAAAGTTTGTCTCGACAAACTTTTTCTAGTTATTATTATTCTTCTTAGCGGTGAAATTTCTATATCCTACTCCTCCTAGAGCTTTAACTCCACATACTCCAAACTCGGCTCAGACACTCAAACTGTTCTGACTCGAGTTGCTATATCTTTTCTAACTGATCGGACTTACGGTTTTCCTAAAAATGACGATCAAACTCGGAAAAAACTCCCATTGACTTAACATTGCGGAATGTTCAGAAATTTAAATCCCAACTGACATTTTCACACACACAGACAAAAAGGGCCTGTCAGCCCTGCATCTCTCCCTCTCTCTCTCCCTCAGAGGATTTATTTTATCAAGCAGCCAAAAAGTAATGACCTAAAATCTTCATAGCCACACGCTAAAACATGCTAAAAACGTGCTAGCATCATGCTAACACATGCTAGCATTGACTAGCGAAGTGCTAAAAAAAGCTAAAAATATGCTAGCATCATGCTAAAATCGCCTAGTGAAGTGCTAAAACATGCTAAAAACGTGCTAGCATCTTTCTGTCTGTCTATCTATCTATCTGTGGGTAAATATCTCTCTCTCTCTATCTATCTATCTATCTATCTGAGGAAAAATATCTATCTATCTATATCTATCTCTCTATATATCTAAGGGTAAATATCTATCTATCTATCTGTCTGTCTGTCTGTCTGTCTGTCTGTCTGTCTGTCTGTCTGTCTATCTATCTAGCAACTAAGTTAAACTTTTTTAACACTACACTGTAGAACTGGCTCATTAGAGTCATTCTTTTGGGAATCAGACTACACTGGTCACACTGTAAGTTTCAAATTGTAGATTCAAAAGAACCGGCTCATTAGAGTCATTCATTTGGGAATCAGACTACACTGGTCACACTGTATGTTTCACATTGTAGATTCAAAAGAACCGGCTCATTAGAGTCATTCATTTGGGAATCAGACTACACTGGTCACACTGTATGTTTCACACTGTAGATTCAAAAGAACCGGCTCATTAGAGTCATTCATTTGGGAATCAGATTACACTGGTCACACTGTATGTTTCACGCTGTGGATTCAAAAGAACCGGCTCATTAGAGTCATTTGTTTGGGAATCATGCTAATTCATGCTAGCATTGCCTAGCGAAGTGCTAAAACATGCTAAAAATGTGCTAGCATCATGCTAACACATGCTAGCATCGCCTAGCGGAGTGCTAAAACATGCTAAAAACATGCTAGCATCATGCTAACACATGCTAGCATCGCCAAGCGAATTGCTAAAACATGCTAAAAACGTGCTAGCATCATGCTAACACATGCTAGCATCGCCTAGCGAAGTGCTAAAACATGCTTAAAAGCGTGCTAGCATCATGCTAACACATGTTAGCATCGACCTAGCGAGTGCTAAAATATGCTAAAAACGTGCTAGCATCATGTTAACACATCTAGCATCGCCTAGCGAAGTGCTAAAACATGCTAAAAGCGTGCTAGCATCATGCTAACACATGCTAGCATCACCTAGCGAAGTGCTTAAACAATGCTAAAAACGTGATAGCATCATGTTAACAAATGCTTAGCATTGCCTAGCTAAGTGTTAAAACATGCTATAAACCTGCTTAGCATCATGTTAACACATGCTAAAATCACCTAGCGAAGTCGCTAAAACATGCTAAAAACATGCTTAGCATCATGCTAACACATGCTTAGCATCGCCTAGCGAAGTCGCTAAAACATGCTATAAACCGTCTTAGCATCATGCTAACACATGCTAGCATCGCCTAGCGAAGTGCTAAAACACGCTAAAGACGTGCTAGCATCATGCTAACACATGCTAGCATCGCCTAGCGAAGTGCTAAAACACGCTAAAGACGTGCTAGCATCATGCTAACACATGCTAGCATCGCCTAGCGAAGTGCTAAAACATGCTAAAAACGTGCTAGCATCATTTTAACACATGCTAGCATCGCCTAGCGAAGTGCTAAAACATGCTAAAAACATGCTAGCATCATGCTAAAACATGCTAGCATAGCCAAGCGAAGTGCTAAAACATGCTAAAAACGTGCTAGCATCATGCTAACACATGCTAGCATCGCCAAGCGAAGTGCTAAAAGATGCTATAAACGTGCTAACATCATGCTAACACATGCTAGCATCGCCTAGCGAAGTGCTAAAACATGCTAAAAACATGCTAGCATCTATCTGTCTGTCTATCTATCTATCTATCTATCTGAGGGTCAATATCTATCTATCTATCTATTTGAGGGTCAATATTTATCTATCTATCTATCTATCTGAGGGTAAATATCTATCTCTCTCTCTCTATCTATCTATCTATCTATCTGGGGGTAAATATCTATCTATATCTATCTAGCAACTACGTTAAAATTTAAACTACTTTAAACTACAAACTACTTTAAACTTTAAACTAATTTAAACTACAAACTAATTTAAACTTTAAACTCATTTAAACTATAAACTACTTTAAACTTCAAACTACTTTAAACTATAAACTAATTTAAACTAATTTAAACTTCAAACTACTTTAAACTTCTTCAAACTTTCTGGTCCAAACTTTCACAAGCCAACTTAAAGTTTGTCTCGACGAACTTTTTCTAGTTTTTAATTGCATTTTTGCATAGAAATACATTTTTGCTTACAATGCTAAACTTAAATTTTAAAACTTAAATAAGTGCCAGTGCAGATTGATGACTTAATTTTGTTTTAAAACAATTACTTGTGTAGCCTTACATATTTAAGAAAGTGCTACATACAATAGGGGTTGAATAAATATGACATGGCTGTATTGTTTTTTAAATCCTGCTATTTAGAAATATTACGCTATATATTCACACTATGACTTTGAATGTGTCACTCAACTGATATAGATGTAAAGTTTAAACGATCTGGATCATCAGAAATGCTTCCCTTTGTAAATCCGTACTGTCTTGGGGGGTTGAATAATTTTGATTGTAACTGTATATCTTAAGAACGTGCATAAGCAAACTGAGTTCTGATTACTAGTTGAAGTCACCAGTGAAAAAGTTGATATCACAGCACTTGCTCGAGGTGGGTGCCAGCGAAACCGGACGCTCTTGTGCGTTGTCATGGGCATGTTCCAAATGGCTAGAGTGGCTAAGCAGTGGCATCAACACAAGATGTAAGTGACCGTGTTGCCACAAATGGTGAGGCGCTATCAAGTTGAGCCAATATTGACGAGACCTCATATGTAGCAACCCTGAAGGGGTTATGGCAGTGGCGCCCATGAGTCCCAGGGCTCACTGAAAATGTTTCAGCAGAAATGCCCTCCCCAGCTTGAAGCTCGTTAAGCATCAAGTGCAGTTGTCGAACAGATGCACCTACATGGTCACTGAGTTGAGATTCATTCATAAGAAGGAAATCTAATGTCCAGGGGCCAACATGCTCTTTGCCCAATTGACTCTGAGGCCCAAATGCTTCAACAGGTCACTGAGTTCACTTTGCACACCTGTTCCTCTGACTGTGCTAAAAACAACCAGTTATAAAGGTAGTTCAGGACATGCCGCTCAACCCAGAAAGTAATCCATATGATTCCAGTGTTTTAATCCATATTTTCAGAAGTGATATGATAGGTGTGGGTGAGAAACAGATCAATATCCAAGTACTTTTTTGTATGAAAAGCTTCCCCTACCCAGGAGAGGACGGGATGCATGAAGAATGTGAAAAACCAAAAACACAAGAAGAAGAATGTAAAATTTTCAGTTTCTTACCCACACCTATCATGTCTGTATGAATTTACAAAGACTTGGGAGGATTATGCTGTAACACGTCGATCGATCACTACCATGGAGACAAAATTCTGGGAGTTGGTTACAAGAATCGGGGACAGATTGACTATCTGGAGTCATTGGAGAGGGAATTAGTTGCTAATACGCTAACGATCAAGGCAGACTTGGAACACGATTTGGAAAAATTGAAAGACCTTGAGAATCATAGTTTTGTAGAATTGTTGGTATTCCTGAGAACGAAGAAGGCCGAGATATGGTGAAATTCCTTGACGAGCTCTTCCTGATTCTGCTCGACATAACAGGCCATAAGCTGGAAAGCTCGGAGATCAGCTGAGGGACACAGGCCCCGGTCAATTCTGGCCATATTTCTGAGATCATCCGATAAAGATCTTGTGTCAAGCAAGGCGAGGACTAAAGGAAGGCTTTCTTGGAAGAACCACAACATTTTCTTGTTCTCAGACTTTGTGAATTCAACAAGACAGAAACGTGATCGATTCAAGGAATGCATTAAACTCTCACATGCCCACAGCATGCATTATCAATCATAGAGTCAATGGAGTAAGTTATTGTGTAATGCAGCTTAGTGGACCTGACTCACTGAACATTCACTTGACTGTTTGAGGAAGTTGGGCGCCTTCTTTGTTTCTTTTTGTGCTGGTTGCGCCTAGCAGCCGGAGTATGTTTTGTGAAGTAACACTCCTTCAAGACAGTTGTGGTTGAATCTGCACGTTCTTTGTTCTTATGCCTCTTATTAGTTGGAGTTTGTTCTGTGGAATATTTCTTGCAAAACATTGGAGTGATTAGGGCTTTTATGTATTTTATGTAACAGCCAATTAAGCCTGACTCACTAAACATTCACTTGTCTGTCCGAAGAACTGAACACCTTTTTTTGTGTGTACATCCCACCTATTGGCTAGAGTTTGTTTTATAGTTTATTTTCTGCTGTATAATTCGGTTTCACAATATTTGTACAGAAGCACTGGATTTGAGCAATCAGACGGCAAAGCTGTCACAGGGGCTCTCGTAGGCGTACATGGACCGTTTGAGTTTAGAGGGATGGATGCCGGCTGGTGCTGTCGTGCGCACGTTTTTCTTTTTCCGTTTAGGGGAAGTTCAGGGTTTGTTTGTTGCTCTAATTTTGGAACGTGGTCTTTATAATTTAGTTTTTGACACACAATACATTTTTTTCTAATATGTCAAAATGTCAACTGTTAATATAAGTGGATTGTCTCTCTCCACATGGAATGTGAATGGGTTGGGGCACCCCATAAAAAGAAGGAATGTTATTTCTTTTCTTAAACGTAAGAAATATGATATAGTGTTTCTTCAAGAAGCACACCTCAAATTAAAACTGCTACGAGAAGTCGTCTGTCTGAGGCAAAGAGGCAAAATGGAATGACAATTACCTCAGTATCAGTCTCCCTTGAAGCGTTTTATTACGCACAGGCAAGCACACAGTTTAAGTCGATGTGGATCAGGCGGAAAGTTTGAGTTGTCAATTGAGTTCTGTTCAGTTAATTTTTTAAATGTTTTGTTCATATTTTAATCGTATAAGTTTTTTGTAATATTGCGTTGTTCTTATGTCGTGTTTTCATGGCCTCTGCTGTCACTGCGGTGGGAAAAAAACATTAATCTGCTTGGTGTGGTGTCTCTGTTGTTCATACGTTCTCTTCAAAAAATAAATAAATGTATAATCTGCTATATGCTCGTCCTGATTAAAAATGAAAATGTGAACAAAAATTTAAATGTCTTATTATCATTAAAATATGAAAATTAAAATGACGGGTAATAATAGAGTATGACCAAATTTTTGTGACCCTGTCCATCAAAATTACCTACGATGACAAAGTCTAACGCAAGCACTGTATGTGACTTTATTTTTTATTTTTATTTTTGCATAGCTGAATTTCAAACATCACAAGTAAACACGCTACTAAGATGGACAGAAAACATGGACAAGTTCTTGAAAAGGAAAAATATTGAGGATGGTTAGCCTATGTGGGATAGTCGTGTGCCGTAGAATTTTTTAGTCGTAAAAAGTGTGCCGTGTCAGAAAAATGTTCTACTGTTCTAGTTGTTGGTGACCACAGTAGGGCGTGTTTGTGTTGGGTGGGTGTTCGGGGGGAGGGGTTTAATATGAATTATTGATTCCATTTTTATGTTGTTTATATGTTTTATGATTGTAATCAATAAAATTGTTAATAAAAAAAAAAATAGCCATTTAATGTTGACAAAAAGCATTGAAAATATCCTGAAAGGGGGGCCTGGGTAGCTCAACGAGTAAAGATGCCGACTACCACCCCTGGAGTCGCAAGTTTGAATCCAGGGCATGCTGAATGACTCCAGCCAGGTCTACTAAGCAACCAAATTGGCCCGGTTGCTAGGGAGGGTAGAGTCACATGGAGTTACCTCCTCGTGGTCGCTACAATGTGGTTATCTCTCGCGGTGGGGCATGTGACAAGTGAAGCCTCCACAAGTGCTATGTCTCTGTGGTAATACAAACCACGTGATAAGATGCTGTATTGACGGTCTCAGATGCGGAGTCAACTGAGAATCATCATCTGTCACCCGGATTGAGTCACTACGCCATCACGAGGACTTGGAAAAAAAAATCCTGAAAGATAGAACCTTGCTTATAGGATAATATTTATATTAAAGGTAGAAAATTATATATGTTCATATTATACATATTATTAATATTATACATAGTATTTGTATTACTATTTTGTTATTATTTATGTATATTTTTACATACTTTTTAAAACCGACTGATTCACATATCGTCACCTTCCTAAAATAATTGCCTAAGTCATTTTTTCACTTTTCTCAGAAAACACAAAACACTGAACCAATAATTGAATATATGATATTTATTGATAATGTCACTCAAAAAGGTAGAATTGCGTGATCTGTTCAACTGAGGATGTGGGCGATTTTACCAAAGGTGGCCAGCATCATGAGGAGATGACTTATGCAAAAAAATCATTTTTGTCAAAAAATGACTTAGGCAATTATTTTAGGAAGGTGACGATATCAGAGAAAATATCTGTATAGGTCAGATGGAGCTCTAGAGAGATTAACAGGTGTTAAAGAGATTTTTCTTCACCCCGCAGTAGATACTCGTCGTCACCCATTATATTTCTGGTAGGATTTTACACCAGGCATTTTTTGCTGTTTCTGCTTTTCTTGTCAAATGTGCTGTTTTGTGACTTTGTGAGGGAGCACCACGATAAACAGGCATCAAAGCTAGATTGCTCCGATGTCCTGCGCTTGCAACATTGACAGCTTTACTTCTTAATTATAAAGGAGCGATAGGTTTAGTGCATCACCCGCATACAGAGAGATGCGGTACAATGCCATTTGCATGTTGAATCTTAAGTTCAATCAAATGTGACTTCCTCACTGTCCATACTTGCTCTAAAGTCATCAAGTGTTCATTGAGCTGCACAAGAGAGGGAGAGAAATAGGGACACGGAATATCTGATTTACTAGCGCAGATTCTGGAATTGGAATTTGATGGAGTTTGATACAAAAACAAGATTATTGATTTGATTTGCTCATCTGTGTGGATTGGTTTTCCAATGCTCAGCTACATGTTAAAGTGAATAAAGGTGTGTGGGAATTCCCCGCTTTATGAACGTGGAACATAAGTGAATGATTACATTTACGCACATTGCCCGCAATCCCGCACCGAATTCCAGGTCCTGCGGGTATCCCGCTTCTCAGATGCAGGACACACTCACATTGGACTGCAATATGGCGATGCCATTGTGAGTACATGCCTGTATTTGTGTATGTGGTGGGGTCACATTAATTTCATACCAGCCATATTTAAATGTGCGCAGGGTAAAAAGCGTGGAGCTGACTGGAGCTAGCAAGCATAACGTTGCATAAAGAGTATTATTGAACCATGTCAAATCTCAGCAGTGGCGCTCATACTTAGCAGTGGCGGTGTGCCACTAATGAATGCATATAGGGGAAACACTGCATGATTCTAAAGAGCTTCAGAGATCACCTCTCCTGGGTGGAGTTATACCATAGCATCAGCTAAACTGATGCAGCGTCAAAGTGACCGACTTGAAAGGGAACTGTAGTCATGTGCCTACATATTAGTAGGGCTACATGAGCGCAAACCTTTATGAGCCAACAAAAACATCATAATATACACTGCAAGTTGTAAAGTGCTTCATACATTTATTTTGAATCATTTGTCCCAACCTATAGCATAATAACTTTTCAAAATAAGGTGTTAATTATGTTATGTGACAAGTTATTATAGTGACAAGTGTGGTTTGTTATTACGGATACTTGTAATATCTATTAATCAACAGTTCACCCAAAAAGGAAAATTCTATAATTATTAAAAGGATGCTCATGTTGTTCCAAACCCATTTGGGGTTACCTTCTTCAGTGGAACACAAAAGGAAATAATTGAATGAATGTTCCGTTGGCTCAAATCAATACAATAGCAGTACACACTGACTAACACTTAATTTAACAGTTGCAATAACCAATGAGCTTGCGATATAATACCATTACATTTGGTTATGTTCACAAGAAACATAGCTACCATATTTAATTTTAGATCTTAAATTATATATTTTTTTAAATAACGACTTTAATTACAGTCTGTTTATTACACAAAGTGATGTATGCCTTCAGAAGTGTTGGTATATGATATACAAGTTGCATGGACTACTTTATGACACTTTTGGGTGCTTTATTAAGCATTAAAATGAGTCTCTCTGTACTGCCATTGTACTGAATTCATCCAACAGGACATTCATTAAATTATTTCCTTTTGTGTTCTGCAGGAGAGAGAAATTCCTATAGGTTTAGAACAGCATTGAGGTGAGTAAATAATGACAAAATATTCATTATTGGGTGAGCTATTCCTTTAATAATCATGAAGTACATACTAACCAAGCTGACAAGTGTTGTGTCTCACCTATGACAGGGTTGTAACACTGCATAGTCAGTGAATTATATTTCACAGCACACAAACCAATGAGGTGCAGCTTTCATTTACATGAGGTTGCTGTAAAGTTAGTCACATACTTCAGTGTTGGGACAGTGAGAGTCCAGAAATTACTAAATTTTGACCAATTTTGCTGGGGAATCTACCCAATTTTCTACCCCAAAACAGTTCTCTGAAGGCTCCAGCTATTTATTGGAAATATATTTGTTTTCTGACCTCCAATTACATAAATCTCTCCATTCAGATTTGCAGAGATGTGGTTTGTCCTGGGCCACAACATTGGGGCAACAGTGACCCACTTTCCCTCACGAGTGATGTACTTCCAGGTCTCTGTGGTGGACCAGGTGTTGGACTGAGACCCTCTCGATCCTCCTGCAAGTTAGTTAGACAATTTAGGAAGATTTGGCTGATTTATCTGAATTTAAATGTCTCCATTGGTGGCTAGACAACATAAGGCTATAATGCAGGCAGTTTCTTCTTTATGTCTCAAAAAGTTAATGTTCTTTATACTGTAGTCCCCTCTATCCTAAAGTGGTTTCAGTTCAGAACAGTTCTCGCAGGTGGCAGATCCGACTGTCTCTACAATTCCTGACCCAGCGCAAAACTGCCTGGGCACAAGAACAGTCATCTCTTATATGCAGATCCTCATCCTGCAGGCAGGGCACCAGTCGGTCTTTGTGCATCAGCAAAAACTCCTCATGTTGTTGCACTGCCTCAAAGTTTTCAAGAAATATGCTCCAGGCTTTGGCCACCACCTCAGGGCAGCTATATCTCTCCAAACTCAAGGATTCCCAAGCAGTTGGTGGCATCTATTTGGTGCTGCAGATATCGGCTACATACAGTGTGGACGGTATGGAACTAGAGCTGGCTGGAAGTGCAAACAAGTCCCTCTACATTGTTTTTGTTGATGGAAAGTTTCCCTGTGTAGGCAAATTCCAGTAAGGTTGACAACACATTTGGATCTACATCATGAAGTTCGACACGAGCAGCAATGCTCTCTAAAAAATCTCCAGAAAACATGGAACAGAAGTAATGGCTGCAGAGTGCAAGTATGCTCTGGTGGCAGGGGAAATCCTGTCCACCAGCACTTAAGGTGCTATCCACAAGTTTGGGTTGAGAACAGAGGGAACGCAGGCACTCTAAGATGCTCTATGGATGGGAAGAGAGGCAAAAGTCTAGGTCGTCTACATTACGCACCATGACGACACTCTGACTTATGACCTTAATGTATTCAAAGCTAAGCAACAGCTGTTTTCACGGTTTACCTACACAAGACAAGACAAAATGGGTATGAGTCACATGCAATCCCTTTATGGCATTCTTGAACAAAGCAGTCTAGTTTACTGACAGCCTATTTGACCTGACGTCAATTTGTTTGCCTTTTTGGCTTGGGGACAGAACATTTAAATAACAAACTGGATGAGCAGGAATGAAGTCATGTTAGCACATCAATGCGAGTCAAATTATTGGACATTTATCGGCAGATTTAAAAACAGATTGTTGCCAAAGGCAATTTATTTGAAAAGCACACTGGGAGTGTATATTACTAGGAATTAAACTAACTACCATTCAAGTTTAATTTCCTTGCCTGGGACAGTTTGCTTGCTAAATACAAAAGTATTATTGGCAAAGCCACAGAGGATGTAAAACAAGAAATTATTTCCCCTTGATTTTTTTTACTATATTATATTTGAAGAGTTTTCAAGTCATTTCAAGTCAACATGTGCTCAATGTTTTTTGTTGTTCAGATGATGGTATATTTTACCATAATACATTACAATAACATTTCAAACTCCATTGTTAAACACCTGAAGTACCAGAAGTATTGATATATTTGAATAGTTCTTGAATTTCTTAGCATTGTCATTTGTTTTATAATAGAACAAAACAGGAACATTTCTAAAATAAACTTATCTAGTAGAGAATAAAAGCAGAAATCATACATTATTCACAGCATTTGTTAAAAAGTATTTTGTTGCCGCTGGGTGAGATGATGACACACTCTCTTCTGCAGAGTCATTATCAGCATGCTTGTCTTTCACTCTGCTATTTTTAGGCCAGTCATTCAGGGGGACTATACACAGAATCTGAAGTGTATGGATGAGCTCCCACCTGCTCTTAAAGAGATAGACACAAATCTAAAACAGTCAGTTGATCATTTATTTCATTATTACAGTAAGCAACCTCCAATATTGGTGCAAGATAAAACAAAACAGTCTCTAAAAGTCTGCCGATCATCTACGAGAAACATAAACTTCAATAAAATAGCTTCAAATTTTGATAAGTCTGACACAGCTTTAAAATGTAACAAACAGGTCGGTTTATGGCAGACTTTCACATATTCTCCTGGAAAATTGGAGTATGTATGCCAAATTATCAAACTACATAAATATTGTTACCATTTCTACAGCAAATCCAGAAAGAATAGAAATGTAGTTTACACAAACACTGAAGTCTGTATGTTCATTTCCACAAAAAAGCTTATTGTCATTCCTCAAAATCAAATATCTCTGCCTCCTTTTCTTTCCAGAAAGCAAAACTACGGTCAATATATTTGCAAATCTCATCATTACTCAGACAACTAATATCTGGACCATTTTTCAGAGCATCTCCCTCATCTGGGGTGGGTGTCTGAATGATGACTTTAGGCACGTGCCTTGTTTCTACTTTTTCTACTGTCTGCTCTAAGTTTTCAAGCTCTGGTTGGCCTGATCCATCTCCAAAATAATTTACTTTAATATCCTCAAATCCATCCTTCCACTCCCGGTTCCCAGCCTCAATGTCCTGAATCACAGCCTTGTGGAAATCCCAGACTGTCTCCCAGCTAAAACAACCCACATGGTCAAAAACTTCAAAGCAAAGCAGGTGTCTCATTTTCCTCTCATCTGCTGGCAAATCCAGCTCTAGTATGTGGAAGTAGCCAAGCATGAAGAGGTCCAGGGTCAGTGTGTCATAGTCAACAGGAGATCCATCTACACGGGGCAGGAACTGATCAGGTGAATAAATGGCCTGTTGGCGGTTGAGTCTTCGGATCTGCCGTAACGGTATCGAAGGATATCATGCTTCTCCAGTTCCCAATCATCTTGTTGATAGCACTTCTCTGTTTGAAGAAGTGCCCCAATTTACCATTCTCCATGGTCATCTTCTGAGTGATATCTAAGCTAGCTATGCGTTCACACTTTGGTTTCTTGGGCATCTCCAGAGAATCAACACGTTGCTTCCTCTGGGCATTTTTTAAGGTTACAGTGTAAGCTGACTTCTTCCACTGTCCCAGAAACAAGACCACAATACGTTCCTTGCGCAAGCTTGTACTTTCTATTACTTCACTGATGTCAATATAGTCTGCATCTGAATCATTACTCTGGTCATCCTCTGGTCTTTGTAAAAGATTTTGAGAGGCCTCGTCCGATCTATTTTCTACTGACTCTTGTTCTTGTGTACTCAATGAGTCGGTCCTCTCTGAGCCCTATAAAGAGGAAGCATTCTGATTCTCAAAGTTGTACTTCAGATTCCTCACAGAGACCCCAAATTGGTGGATCTCATTTTCTATCTTCTCCCTCCTGCCTCTTTTCGAGACTGGTCTCTCTGAAGCCTGAGAGAAGACATTCACAAGCTCAGTGTTTGGCATTTTGCAGTAGGGCTAGTCTGTTAGGTTAGTCATAAGTAGCGACATACTCTTCACAATGCCTGAAATACGGTTGCACCAAACGGGCAGGGGAGTCTGTGTATAGAGGTTCCTGTGTTGGGGGTTGACTGTGATGTTGACTATGGGTGCCGGGAGAATGTTCCGGATTTCTTCAGCCAGACGAGCAAGTTCCATTTCATAGCCTTTGCAGTTCTTGTGCATGGACACACTCTCAATTTGCTTTTCCAGATAAATTAGGTCATCCTCTGTTAGAAGCTCTCCAAATGGACCCAAGATGGCATTGTGAGCCTGGGAGAACCTCCAGCTGTCCATTTTAGCACATCTACTACAATTCTCCTGTTACAGACAAATAAGATCAAATACATTCTGTTTAAACATCGTGAAAGCTGCACATTTTGTATGGAATGTTAGAAGACATTCATTCAGTATTTATATTTTACCTTCAACCTCTGACTTTCTTCTTCAAATAATCTGGTTTGTAGCTGTCGTACCATCACCTGTCTCTTCCACTCTGCTATAGGTCTACCCTTCTCATCATGTGTTGGTACCAGGTAGTCAATATCAGACAAATTAGCCTCTGTGTGTAACACCACCATTTTATTCTGAGAAAAGAAAGACGCATAATGTAATGTGGAGCAGAAAAATGGTGCCCTAAACAAGTTCAAGTACATGAAAAAGAAGCACTATCATGCTCAACTTTTCTTCTACAGGCATGCATCATTGCTTCATTAATCAGGTTACAAATGTAATTTATGTGAATAAACGGAATACCACAAAAACAATTTGCAAATAAAGCAGCATTTCCAACCCATGTGTTCAAGAGAACACAATCCAATAGTGAATGATACAGTCACATGACTTTTTTATGTGCATCTAAGATCTAATTCAGTAAATTTGTTTCCATTATAGTTTATGCGTATGTCTTCTTACTAAATAAATAGTTTTTGCGCATTGTGGATATTGTATTTGTAATAGATTGGTGTAATTAACAGGTAGATTGCCATCTCGTGGCTCAGTATTGCAAATGCAGTAATTATATTACGGTTTATTATAGAAACGAGTTTTGACGTTTCCTGAGCGAACCGGCTTCGGTAGTTTGGAAGTCTGTATTAGGATGTTGAAGAGTAAAGACGTTTGAGAACTTCTTCCTTGGTCTGATTATTGTCCCGAACACAAAACACTACAAATGGCGACGAGGATATAAAACGAATGCCATTGCGGCACTGCATTGTAAAAGGAACCGTACACTGGTCGTGGAAAAAGGCAAAAAAAATTTTTCCGAAGGAACCAGGCACGTGTGGATTAACAGTTAGCAGTTAGCCTCGGAAAAAAAAAAAAAATCTAAAATGGCTGTGCCAGTCGGTCGCATGGATGAATACAATGACGCGAAGGAGGATTTTGAGTCATATCTGGAACGTCTGGAACAGTGGATGTTGGCAAACGAAATCAAGGATGAAAAGAAGGTGTGTGTGTCTCTCTGTGATTGGGGCGGATGCTTATAAATTGTTGAAAAATCTGGTGTCGCCGACCGTACCGAGTACTATGGAGTATTCTGATCTGGTGAGAGCACTGAGCACACATTACAAGCCAGCACCGATTGTAATCGCGGAACGTTTTCGGTTCCAAAAGTGTAACCAGAGAGAGGGGGAAACTGTCTCTGATTATGTGGTAGCTTTGAAGCAGTTATCAGCTACTTGTGTGTTTGGACAGTATTTGGATGATGCGCTGAGAGATCGTTTCGTGAGTGGATTACGCTCAGATGCAGTGCAGCGCAGATTGCTGTCTGAAAAGGGTCTGACTTTCCCAAAAGCTTGTGAGATTGCAGTAGCAATGGAGCTGGCATCAAAGAAATCGATGGAGTTTTCTGGACACAGCCAGGCTCATCAGGTAAATGCCTTGTCAAGTGCAGGTTTTTCTGAAAAGGGGAGAAAAGGACAGTTTAGACGATATAATGATAATAAAGCTCAAAGCAAAGGCCAAAGAGGAGAAAAAAGTAATTTTGGGACATCACAGACATGCTACCGATGTGGTGGAAGACACTCAGCACGTGACTGCAGATTCAAGAATGAAAAGTGTCATTCCTGCTCCAAAATTGGACACATAGCACGTGCATGTAGAAAAGGAAAAGCCATTTCTCAAACTCAGTATGTGGAAGCTGAAGGAAATACATCCAGAGGGGATGAGGAGGCTGAACTTTTTGGAGTGTATGCATTATATTCCATCTCAAGCTGTGAAAAGGGGTACACCGTGGATGTCACACTGGGTGATAAGAGCACAACAATGCTGCTGGATACAGGGTCAGCTGTGTCAGTGATCTCAGAAGATTACAACCAGACAAATCTGAACCTTTTCCTGTTAAAACCAGCCCCCAAGTTAAAGCTGAAATCATATTCAGGCCAATGTATCGCTGTTCTAGGATACATCAAGATACCAGTGCAGTATGAAACACAGAAAGTTACCTTACCTCTTGTTGTTGTGAAGGGAAGTAGACCAGCTCTGATTGGTAGGAACTGGCTTAAGGAACTACACCTGGACTGGAAACAGATTTTCACAGTGCACAGGGTGTTCACACAGGCAGAGTGGACCCCAGGAGTCAACGAGGTGTTACAGCGCCACAAAGCAGTTTTCTCTGAGAAACAAGGCTGCATAGAGGGTTTTAAAGCCAAAATCCGCATAAAACCAGGCACTACACCAATCCTTTGCAAAACTCGCCCTGTTCCTTACGCATTAAAGGAAGCAGTAGAGAAGGAGTTGGACAGGTTGGAGAAAATGGAGGTGATTTCAAAGACTGAAATGAGTGAGTGGGCCTCTCCGATTGTAACTGTGCCAAAAGCAGACAAAACAATTAGGATTTGTGGCGATTACAAGGTCAGTATTAATCAGTGTATAGAAGAGCAGACATATCCACTGCCTAACACCGAAGATCTGTTTGCTACTTTAGCAGGAGGAACATCATTCAGTAAGCTTGACCTGTCTCATGCTTACCAGCAGCTGATGTTAGATGAGGAATCAGAGAAGTATCTGACGATCAACACTCATAAGGGCCTATACAAATTTCATCGCCTCAGCTATGGTGTTTCCAGTGCACCTGCGATTTTTCAGTCTGTAATGGACCAGATTTTACAAGGGCTGGACCATGTGACATGTTTTCTGGATGATATTCTCATCACTGCTTCATCTGAGGAAAATCATTTGAGAAAACTGGATGAAGTGCTCACACGTTTGGAAAATCATGGTGTTCATGTGAAATTGTCAAAATGTCAGTTTTTTCAGAGCAGTGTGGAGTATCTTGGACATCGCATTGACCAGGATGGCCTGCACCCCACGGATGAAAAGGTGGCAGCCATAAACAAAGCGCCTGAGCCAACTAATGTCACGGACCTGAAGTCTTTCTTAGGGCTTCTTAACTACTACAGCCGTTTCCTGCACCTTACTCCACCCTCTACACAACTTGTTGAGAAAAGAGGCAAAGTGGGTTTGGACTTCGCAGTGTGCTAAGGCATTTGAAGATGCAAAGCAGCTATTACAGCAAAGTAGGGTGTTGGTGCATTACAACACACGGTTGCCACTCCGGATTGCCTGTGATGCGTCACCCTATGGAGTAGGGGCGGTAATTTCCCATGTCATGGACAATGGAGAGGAACGGCCGGTAGCTTTTGCATCAAGGACGTTAACGGAGGCTGAAAGAAAATATGCCCAAATCAAGAAAGAGGCACTGGCTATCATCTTTGGAGTTACGAAATTCCATAAATACCTCTATGGGAGGAAGTTCACACTGATTACAGATCACAAACCGCTGTTAACTATCCTTGGACCAAAGTCACCAGTTCCAACGTTGGCAGCATTAAGGATGCAACGCTGGGCTCTCATCCTCATGGCATACAGCTATGATATTGAGTACAGGAGATCAGCTGATCATGCAAACGCTGATGCTCTGTCTCGCCTACCCACTGCCTCATTCGACAACACAGGAGAAGAGGGAGGTATTTTTACTTCTCACACATGGAGGAACTACCAGTGGGTGCGAAAGACATTGAGAGAGCTACTTTAAAAGATCCTACACTGAACAAAGTGTGGAGCTACACAATGAATGGATGGCCCAGTCATGTTCAGGAGGAAGCACTGCGGCCTTTTTTCATACGCAGGCAGGAGTTGTCAGCGGAACAAGGTTGCATTCTTTGGGGCCAGCGAGTCATCATACCCCCAGGTTATCGACAGCGTTTACTGGAAGACCTTCATCATGTGCACCCAGGTATCTGCCTCATGAAAGCTCTCGCTCGCAGTTACATGTGGTGGCCTGGCTGTGATGGGGAAATTGAAGAGCTGGTGAAAGGTTGTTCTATCTGCCAAGCTGTTCAGAAAATGCCAGCAGTCGCACCGCTGCACTACTGGAGGTGGCCGGAAAGAGTGTGGCAGAGAATTCACATTGATTTTGCAGAGAAGGATAAACAGCATTTTTTGGTGGTTATTGATAGCCATTCAAAGTGGTTAGAAGTTTTCCCCATGTCTTCCACCACATCTCAAAACACCATTGTAGTGCTGCGAAGCCTGTTCTCTGCGTATGGACTGCCAGAAGAGTTGGTCTCAGATAATGGTCCACAGCTGGTGTCGAGGGAGTTTACACAGTTTCTGGAGGGAAACGGTATCAAACACACTGCTGTACCTGCATACCATCCTGCATCAAATGGAGCTGCAGAGAGGTCAGTGCAGATTTTGAAACGTGCGTTGACGAAGGATGTGTTGGAGGCGGAGAAAAAGGCTTTTTTACCACTTAGTCATAGACTTGCAAATTTTTTGCTCATGTACCGCAGTACACCCCACACAGTGACTGGTCGGACTCCGGCTGAGTTATTTCTGAAGCGCCAGATTCGGACACGTTTCAGTTTGCTTAAACCCAAGCTTGCCAGTCGGGTTGAAGAGAAACAAGCTACACAGAAACGTCATCATGACAGTGGTGGTTCATGTCTTCGGTTTTTTCAGGATGGGGAAGCTGTCCGTGTCCGAAATTTCAGGGCAGGAGTGGAGAAATGGATTCAGGCAAAAGTGCTGCAAAGACTGGGAGCTGTCACATACATGGTACAGGAGGGTCAGAGGCAACGCACAGTGCATGTCGACCACATGTTGCCATGGCGAGGAAAAGGTGAACAAATTAAAAAAGTTTTGCCCTCACCAGTGGTTGAGAATGAACCACCAGTCATCAGGGACTGTGTTTTTCCAGCTGTTGTCCCCAGTGCACCAGTCAAGCTAATACCGCCTACAGTTCTCATTAGACCAGCTGAACAGGTTGTCGATGTGTCATACAGTATTCTTATCTAGTGTTTCCATTTAACATCTTTTTAGTCGTATCCCATAATTTGCATAAATATATCCCATAATTTGCTGAAATAAATATGTGGATGAAAACCCAGCTAGTCCCATTCAAAGGTTAAATAAGTCAATAAATAGACTAAAATATAGTGAGAGACTATGTTATATTTTCTAACAGAAATAGTTAAATCTGCTGTCAGTCCAGATTTCTTGAGGCTGGCGATAGATTTTACATCTCCCAGTTTCATTTCACCCATCAAAAGTCTCACTTTCTCTGGTACTGGCTTACTCGCAGGCACACTGGAGCTGATGGACTTCACCACTGCAATGACAATCAGAAAAAGAGTGTTATTTGCTACTCTCATCTGTTTCCGATTATGTTCTGATCATATTCACATAGGCTGATTACCATTACTCAGTGAAGTGGAATTAAGTCATTAAATGAAATTAAGGAAGGATGAGTCAATGGTGACAGCAGTTCCCATACTTTTATTTTTGTCAGGATTGCAAAACGTACAAACGAGGTACTAAACAGTCCCTTAAGGCTTCCTCACCCATGGAGGCCATGTGGACATGCTGGAAAGTGCTCCTATGTGAAGTAGAGGATGGAGCCGAGGTGACCAAAGGGATAATGTTTGAAGGGGGAGGGGAGGGTGAGAGAGGTGGAGTGGGGTAATAAGCTTGAGGGGAATCTTCTGTCTCAGGGTGCTGGTGGGGTTGAAGGAAATGGTTAGTCAATCAATTAAGTGACTCTTACTAGAGACAGATACCAGAGCCTTGTGTCTGATTCATAGCATCAAAACATGCACATAATTACTTTCTTTATCATACATACATTTATGTTTAAAAGACTTAATGATGTTCACCTTGAGACTGTCCATGTCTTTGTGTATGTTAGTGATCTGTCTGTAATAATGGTAACACTTTACGGTAAGGGTACATGAATTATCATGAATTCATGTATTAATTCATGCATGAATTAGGCATTAATTCATGCGTTAATATTTCATGAATCTTCAGGAACTAACACAAATTCAATGTTTTCATTAATGACTTCATGGATGAACAACACCTTAATTAAACCATTAACTAAGATGAGTACATCATCATGAATTATGATTTATTACGCATGATCATGATGTTTTCTTTGTTCACAAAAAAAACATTGGTCTTTACTATCCATTGTGGATAAAGCTACGGTTATGGTACATGAATCATCATGAACTCATGCATTAAAAAAAGCATTAATTCATGCACGCAAGACTACTCTTCGAATTATTAAAGGAATATACAATAATCCACATTACCTCATACATGCATACAGGCTAGAACTGTATATCAATTAATGTGAGAACTGTTTTTCTGAATTATGATCTGAGTTATCCAGCATGTTCATGTCTTCTTCATAGCCTGCAGGTAAATGGACAGACCCCAAAATTGGCCAATCCCAGCACATAGCACACCAATTCTGTTGACATTCAAATACAGTAGTCATCATTAACTAAGCATTATCTTTTAATGACTTCATCATGTGTGTGGCCCCTCAACTAAAGTGGTGACTTGGTCCTTTAAAACACTGATGATCAATGTGTTATTAATGGTGGCATAACTGTGAAATGACATGAATATGAACATGAAAGTTCAAGCCTATGCAGACAATGTACTGTGGACACAAATGGACTTTGATCTTAACTTTACTGCTTTATTCTTAAACAGTACAAAGAGAAGAGCTGAGAAGGAATTCAGTAAATACACCATGAACTTTATTCTAAATGCCTGTATCTGAAAACTCTTTACAAAACCATAAAGCTGTTTTATTAAAAAAAAAAAAAAAAAAAATTGTTTTTGGGTAAGGAGTCACCTTTTAATGTATAAAGTTTTTTAAATGAATTTCAATTATTGGCTAACAGGGAAACTGGTGACGAATGTCCTTCAATAAACGACCAAGTAACCCTTTCTTATGTTTGTTTCCAAGCCAGTAGGTCCATTCTATTACTGCAAGATGCTCCTTCGAAAGCTTGGCAGTTCGGTTTCCCCTCAATCGCCAAATTGTCGATTTGTATGTTAACCATGCCCTCTCCAAGTGCTGAGTGTGAGCTCCAATTACAGGATCAACAAACCACCTTGAATGATTCACGGTTAAATGCCTGTAGCCCAAATTGGTGAGAGCAAAATGAGGCTACGAACGAGAACAACTTCTGCATTCATACGACTTGAACCGGTCAGCAGCAGAGAGGAAGAGGAGGAGGAAGAGGAGCGCGCCAAGTCCAAAAACACACATCGAGGTAATCACCTTTGCAGTTTTGTTAACATGGACTCCGTGGCTATGCGAAGAGGCAAAAGAAAGATGAATTACATTGGTATGTGGACTGACAACAAATGTGTCAATATTGATGTATGCATTAAGTTGATTTTGTCTGAAATTTATGTCCACTACTTCATAGCTAAGCAGCTGGCTCGCAAGTACTAGCTAACGTTAGCTGATTGATTAACGTTCGCCTTTGTCGTTAGCCTTCTTTAATGCCTATTTAATAATCGGCTGCAAAAGTTTTTTCGATCATGTATAATGAACCATAACAGTATTTTCCAGCTTTCTGCTTGGCAGCATTAGTCTATGGTGAATAACCCTTAGGTTAGGCTAATGGTTATATTATCATTACCTTGTTTGCTAGTTAACTGAGCATAGACTAACATTATACTAATGTAGACTAAGCTAAACTCAGTATGGTAACTTACTGGAACAGGTGAAACTCGGAAAATGTGAATATTGTGCAAAAGTTGATTTATTTCAGTAATTCAACTTAAAAGGTGAAACTAATATATTATATAGACTCATTACATGCAAAGTGAGATATTTCAAGCTTTTATTTGTTATGATTTTAATGATTATGGCTTACAGCTATGAAAACCTTTTCACAAAATTTTGAATTTGGGGGTTTCTTAAGCTGTAAGCCATAGGCTAATCATCAAAATTATAACAAATAAAGGCTTGAAATATCTCACTTTGCATGTAATGAGTCTATATAATATATTAGTTTCACATTTTAAGTTGAATTACTAAAATAAATGAACTTTTGCACAATATTCTATTTTTTTTTGTTTCACCTGTATAATGTTACCTTGTTGCAGTGTTAGCCAAATATAATTTTTAACAATGATATCGATATCAATAATTTTTTATTTTATACATAAGACCTATTTAATATAATTATAGTGAAATAATGAATTTGGGACCATGCAGATTGGCGATTTTCCTCTGATCGAGGGCTTTTGTCGTTGAGCTTGGTGACTTGCAAATTGGGCTTAAATCATAAATCAAGTTAATATGAACGTGGCATTAGTCTAAAAATCTGAATAAGATTCTTATTCATGTTAACTATGCCATGGTAATTTAAGCTGACATTTATAGATGACATTATTATGTTGGGAGTAATAGAATATAATTTATCAGCAATGCAATTACTTACAATAGATTGTAAGTACCAGTTAATTGAGTGACAATTAAAATGCATCTTCTAACAGCTTAGGTTCACGTTATCCTCCAACACTTTCTCCTTTCCCTTTCTCCAACAAAATGAAAAGTGTTAAGTTGTGTTATAAAGTGCTGTTTTGATATTGTTCTCTTCATCTTCTTTAATCTTCCACCCAGACCCGTCCGTGCAGCAGTCTCCACAAGACATGCCAAAGAAATCTGCATGCGTCAAGAAGGCTGAAAAAGGTGGGTTTACTAAATACTTTTTTTTTTGGCCCAAGACTTTTGGCTTTCAATGTATTATTATAAAAATTGTGACAACAATAATACTTCTATGCATAGAAATCTAGAGCAGTGCTGATATGAAGGTATATCTTGCCAAAAAGGGGTGTTAGATTTTGCTGTATTTGGCCGAGCACTGGTTTGGGTGGCTCGCCAATGTATTAGATGTCTCCAATACATAAAATAAGTAAGCTTGACCAGAGTTCTTGTGGGGAGAAGAATTTATTGAAAGTTTGTAGTGTAGCAGTCCTTCAGCAGCGATGTTAGCATGTCGCCCTTCAACAATCTTAACCCAACGTTCTGTCTGTGGGACAGAACTTTATACATGAAGACATAGCCTATGGGCTACAAACAATAGAAACCTGTTAGGACCTCCCACAGGAGATCGATCTAACTTACTAATCCACTCTGATCAATGCTGATTCTTTGTCATTCACACCAATCAGTTTCTGTGGGCCATACATCTGAATGGGCCATTCATCTGTATGGGCCATTTGGCACACACCTTTGCAGGCACAGACAGAGTGGATTACATCTGATACACAGTCACAATGTAAATGAATCTGTAACTGAAAATACAAAATCTATCAGGGACTACAACTCTCATTAACTGTTGAAATGAACATTTAGAAGATTTAGAGTGTGACTTACTTTTATTTACGGTATCTGATGTGAAAAGTGATGTTGATTTAGCTTACAAGTTAAACAGTCATACATTAGGTGGTTTCTCAATATTAAGGTAGCCTGTATCTTGGTATTTTTAAATTCTGGTAGGATCATTTTCATTACCATCCTAAATTTTGCATCAAATATTTTACAAAATTAATAAGCTTCAGTGAAGCAGTCATGTTCAGGTATGTCAATGATAAATAATAATTTCTGTGCAAAGAAATAGTTGTAATTGGATGAATTTTCACCCCTGATGAGACACCTACACCTTGTTTAAGTGAAAGCCATATCCTCTTTAAATACATTGTTTTCTCTAATATTTTACCCAGGCCTATTTGTGCATCAGCCTCCACAGAATCAACAAAAGATATCTTCAAGGACCAAGAAAAATGAAAAGGGTATATTTGCTTTTTTACATTGCCATTGTGGTCTTGCCATTGTGCATTAGTAGAAGGTTAATTTTACTCTATTACCTCCGATCATTATATATTGAAAGAAGTGACATACAGTTTTTTCGCTTTTAGGAATACAAATTTGGCTGTAATGTATGTTGCATGTAATGTTCCTGCCTTTTCTCAGTATTATTTGGCTTGTCTTATAGGCTACTAAATAAAAAAAGAGTTTACATGATGGTGGTTGTATCTTTAGTTTTGTACCTCTCAAAATTTCCAGTGCCTCAGTCCTAAGTAATGTTGGAGATTTAAACATAAATGAAAAAAATACAGCTGTTTTGTGTGTTTAGTTGAGTGTCAAGCAGTTGACTTGCCCAGCCCTCAGACATTAGCAAACATCACTTGCTAAAAAGAATACTGACATCTGTAACTAGATTCAATTTTTCATCTGTCATTTAAACTTTACAGTGCTTTCACCTCTGTGGAACCATCCACAGACCTCTGCAACAGAAAAAGCTAAAGAACCTGGTAAGCATGCGTGTAATGTTACTGTCTTTTCTCAATATTACATGACTTGTCTTGTACTGAATAAAAAAGAGTTAACGTGATGGTGGTTGCATCTTTAGTTTATCCCCACCACACAGCATTATACTATAAGAAGAGGTGGTTGGATGTGTGATAGTAATGGTTGCTAATTTTGTACCTCTCAAAATTTCCAGTGCCTCAGTCCTAAATACATCTGTTGGAGATTTAAACATAAATGTAAAGTTACAGCTGTTTTGTGTGTTTAGTTTTGCTGCTTTGAAACAATCTGTATTGTAAAAAGCACTATATAAATGAAGGTGACTTGACTTGACTTAAGTGGCAAGCAACTTGCCCAGCCCTCAGACATTAGCATACATTTTTTGCTAAAAAGAATACTGACATCTGTAGCTACATTAAATTTTACATCTGTCATTGAAACTTTACAGTGCTTTCACCTCTGTGGGACCATCCACAGACATCTGTAGATGAAAAGGCTAAAGAAACTGGTAAGTTTCACAGTCAACTACATTTAACATAACTTTGAAGTATGTGATTTTTTTTTTTTTATCTCAGTATTGCTTTTCATGTGCTTTTATTCTGCTTTGTTCAGTTGCTATTTAACTCTATAGATGGAAAGTGTTGATATTTAAAAATGCGTTAATCTGCATTAGTGTTGTCACGATACTAGAATTTCTAACTTCGATACGATACCTTGAAAAATATCGATATTCGATACCATTTTCGATACCACAGAGAAAAAAACTGCCACAATATTAAGAGGGTAGAACTGTCTAGAACATGACAATGAGGTATATTTTACATGAACAAAATGTCCTGAGGTATTGCACTTGTTCAAAAGCCTCTCAGATTGCCATACATTCAAAATCCAATAAAGTGCAAGTAAATAAAAAGTGCAATCTTTTGTATTTCCAAGTCAAATCAAATCCAATCTCAATGTCAACAAAAGATACTTAAACGTCAAGGGGGGTTGGGGTTGACTAGCTTTCATAAGGTCTCTCGCTCTCTCCCTCTCTGCGTGCACGCTATGTATGTTGTGTGCGTGCTATCTATGTTATGCGTGCAGTATGTTCTGTCTCGCATGTGCGCTATAGATTCGGGAGATTTTAACTAAATTGCGGGCATCAGGGAGAAGCTATCAATATGCGGGAGACTCCGGAACTTCCGGGAGACTTGGGATGTCTGGCTTCATATCAAAAATATTTCCAGATAGCACGCCTGCTGTGTTCTTTATCAAACAAAACTGGTCGCTGGGCGCCGCATGCACTCGCCATCTTTACATTCACTTCACTTTTGCTATTTAACCAGAGCGAATGAGAGGAGTGCGAGTGTGTGTGGTGTTTGTCAACGCGCCTTTGGAGAGAAGTGAAAGTGACAGCTCGGCTAGTATCGATACTTAGGGAAATTAGTATTGGTACCGTTCAGATATTTCAGTATCGATATTTATCGAAATATCGATATTTTTGACAACACTAATCTGTATAACCATATCTAATTATGAGGTCTTAATTTATTATAGAAGCCCCCACTCTGCAAACAGCTCTGCAGGAGGCTAAGCAAACCATTGAAGGTCAAAAGACAGAGATTGCCGCCTTAAAAGAATGGGTTGATATACTGAAAGAGGATCGAGATTTCCTCCGGGAGAGACTTAAAGAGGGTAAAACTGATTTGAGGACATTACAGCTTCAAAAATATTGATTGTCATAACACCATTGTCAAACAATTCCTATTCTCTTTTCACAGCTCTTGCCGTAAGAAGTGACAAGGGGGTAGATGTGGCCAGCAATATCCCACCTATAGAGCAGGCAGCTGGAAAGAGGAAACGGGAGTCAGATGTAACTGATTCCTCATCTTCTGATTCCTCATCTGATTCTGAGCCCGATTCTGAGTCCCCAGAGCCCAAGAAAACCAAGAAGAAGTTAAAGTTCCAGCCCAAAAAGGCCAAGAAAATGGGCAAAAAACTAATAGGTATGCAGTAAGTCGTACTCAAATTGATACAGTGGTCAGTCTCTAATTGGGCAGTAGGTAAAAAATTAATAATAAGCACTTTTAAAGCACTTTTCAAACTCTGTGTTCTCTAGTCGATTCCACAGTACACAAATGGCCATAGATCTAGTTCCACTCCCAACTAACTGGTTTGGAATTGTGAACTGTAGTACAGCACTATAATTAGGCTGGTTTGATTTAGTTGGATTCAACCATTAACGCTTTCTCTTGTTCTACAGTCAAAACCCCTAACGACTCCATCCGCCGCTACAACATGGTGTTGGAAAAGATGAAAAAGGAACGCATCGGCAAAGCTGAAGCATATACAAGGCTTGGGGTCGATCGGAATACTATTGTGTTTCAGGCTCTGATTGCAGAACTTGCAGCAACTAACACAGATCTGTTCAATACATTGAGGTCCACTTTCAAAAGAAAGGACAGTCTGAAAAGGTTTGCTGAAACTTGCAGATGTTTTTGTGACCAGGAGCCTACAGCTTCAGCTATCCTAAAGAAAAAGGATGATGGATCCTTACTGGATATTTACAAGAAGTAGTTGTAAAGAAGTTTTAGAAGTAGTTTGTTTGTACTGCCATGTGTTTGTGCTATGTATTAGTTTAGTTTAGTTTTGTTCAGCATTAAATATTTCATGATATGGAGGAGTCCACATCAGTTGCTTTATATAGGTGAAACTCGGAAAATTAGAATATTGTGCAAAAGTTTATTTATTTTAGTAATTCAACTTAAAAGGTGAAACTAATATATTATATAGACTCATTACATGCAAAGTGAGATATTTCAAGCCTTAATTTGTTATAATTTTGATGATTATGGCTTACAGCTATGAAAACCTTTCACAATATTCTAATTTTTAAGTTGGGTTTTCATAAGCTGTAAGCCATAATCATCAAAATTATAACAAATAAAGGCTTGAAATATCTCACTTTGCATGTAATGAGTCTATATAATATATTAGGTTCACCTTTTAAGTTGAATTACTAAAATAAATAAACTTTTGCACAATATTCTAATTTTCCGAGTTTCACCTGTACATTAAAAGGTGACTCCTTTCCCTGAATTTTTTTATTTATTATTATTTTTTTTTAAACATCTTCAGTTTCAGAGTTTTCAGATTCAGGCATTTAAAATAAAGTTCATGGTGTATTTACTGAATTCCTTCTCAGCTCTTCTCTTTGTACTGTTTAAGAATAAAGCAGTAAAGTTAAGATCAAAGTCCATTTGTGTCCACAGTACATTGTCTGCAAAGGCTTGAACTTTCATGTTCATATTCATGTCATTTCACAGTTATGCCACCATTAATAACACATTGATCATCAGTGTTTCAAAGGACCAAGTCACCACTTTAGTTGAGGGGCTACACACATGATGAAGTCATTAAAAGATAATGCTTAGTTAATGATGACTACTGTATTTGAATGTCAACAGAATTGGTGTGCTATGTGCTGTGATTGGCCAATTGTGGGGTCTGTCCAATTACCTGCAGGCTATGAAGAAGACATGAACATGCTGGATAACTCAGATCATAATGAAAACACATTGATCATCAGTGTTTTAAAGGACCAAGTCACCACTTTAGTTGAGGGGCCACACACATGATGAAGTCATTAAAAGATAATGCTTAGTTAATGATGACTACTGTATTTGAATGTCAACAGAATTGGTGTGCTATGTGCTGGGATTGGCCAATTTTGGGGTCTGTCCATTTACCTGCAGGCTATGAAGAAGACATGAACATGCTGGATAACTCAGATCATAATTCAGAAAAACAGTTCTCACATCAATTGATATACAGTTCTAGCCTGTATGCATGTATGAGGTAATGTGGATTTTTGTATATTCCTTTAATAATTCGAAGAGTAGTCCTGCATGCATGAATTAATGCTTTTTTTTTATGCATGAGTTCATGATGATTCATGTACCATAACCGTAGCTTTATCCACAATGGATAGTAAAGACCAATGTTTTTTTTGTGAACAAAGAAAACATCATGATCATGCGTGATAAATCATAATTCATGATGATGTACTCATCTTAGTTAATGGTTTAATTAAGGTGTTGTTCATCCATGAAGTCATTAATGAAAACGTTGAATTTGTGTTAGTTCCTGAAGATTCATGAAATATTAACGCATGAATTAATGCCTAATTCATGCATGAATTAATACATGAATTCATGATAATTCATGTAACCTTACCGTAAAGTGTTACCGTAATAATCTGAGCTGGGTTGCCGTGACACATCCAGTCATCTCGCAGCTCTTCCTCTATAGGACAGTTCTCCTCCAGAGGCTGAGCAGCTGCCCAGAGCTGCAATAAAGAGTTTTATCATCACATAATACATACTAATTCAGGTAATGTGTCAAAGCAAACTATTTTACATAGACCTGTAAGGAATTGCAATGAAATCCCACACTACTGCCATTTGATTAGCCGCACATAATCATAATCATACACTTGAACAACAGCTATTTGCGGTGTTTTTTGTACAATGTTGTGTTCCACACAACAATATGTGGGAGTTATGGTAATAGGGGGCCCAAGCTGGGGGGCAAAATAGTTGTACCTGAGCCCAACATCTAGATTCTACTTTACCAGAGGGAAAAGGCAGAGTATATGGAAACATTTAGATCACCCCTGATGAAACTGTTATATCCTAATGGACTCCATGCAGAATGCATATCAAATGTGTTCTCAAAAGGCTCTCTCTCTCTTACAAACACACACACGCACAGAGCATCAAAGGGAGCACTGATATGCCGCAGCATGCTATTTTGCAAGGTGGTCCACCCAATTTCCTCTTGCATGGCACTTTGATGTCCCAACAGCACGAAATGCGCTGTGACACAGCTTGAGCAAAGGCAGGGATACATTTCCCAGAACTTATTCAATTTATAAACAGATAAACATAGGGAGGGGTAATGTGCTTATATGGGGCAAAACTACATTAACGAAGTGGTCTATTGTCCTTCGTGACCTTTTAGCAACAGCTCAGTTCCTCACTCACGATCAGGATGCATCTGCTTCTTCGTGAAGGGTTAATTCAAAGCCAGTGGACACCGTGGCACATTTGCTTTCCATCATTTTATTCTAGCTTAGGCAGTGGATGCTGGAGCAACACAGTCCTTCCATTCCCTCATCTGCCTCATGGGCCACACAGATGCTGATAGAGAGGATACAGGAAGAGACTACAGGTAAAGCCATAAATCCATATGTCCTTTGTGGTGATATGTTGGAATCTGATGTTGAGCAATTTCAGAGTCCTTAATTTGTAATGGTTGCTCCGGATAGTTACTCTGGAAAAATGCAACTTGGATAAAAATCCCTTGCAAGATCTTTATCTTGAACACATGCAGCAGAATCATTAATAGGTCAGTTGAATAATCTTAAAAAAGTTGCAGCAAAGGAGAGACAGTTTAAAATTTCCTAATGTTCTGTTCCTCATCTGCCACTCACTCAATGATGAGTCGAAACTGAGAGTTTGACTTTCTTGAAGACCTTGGTTACCTCTGAACTTGAGAAAAGGCCCCGGACATACGGGTATAAAAGGAGGGAATCGTGCATCTGTTTATTCAGATTTCTTCTTCGGAGCCGAGGTCAGCAAGCTGAGATCACTTCTGTTCCACTCACCTCTGCAGAGCGTTGCTGTTGGATCTACGGCACGTATCAGTGGCTTTCTCCTTCTCTGAACGCCAGTGCAGCTTTGCCCCTGGGCACTTCGACAGCGCTTCTAAAAGAGAATATTTTTCTAAAAGAATTTATTTCTCTAAAATAGCTCACAGAGTCTGCCTACTCTCTTGGACCCGCTGAGTTGGATGATGAATTCACCGCTGCAATGGAGAGCGTCCTGAAGTCTGACAGACTACTCGACTAGACTGCCACCTTCGGGTCGGCACACCTAGTCTGAGGCTGATGCCCAGATGTCCAACATTCTTGCCCAGGCTGCCACGAGCGTGGGGTTGGACTGGAACCCTCTGTCCTCCCCACAGCCCTCAAGGCTAGATGATTGATTCTTCAGGTCCGGCGCTGCTCACGCTTGGATACGCTGCTTACACCTTTCACTGTCCGCAACTGATCTCCTCGTTCATCCGCTCTCACTTCCCTTGATGGCCCACGGGTACTCAGAGGTCCCCCAGGTGGACAGAGCAGTTGCGATCCACCTATGTCCGGAAATCGCCTGGTGATCCCCACCAAGGCGGCCTGTGGGATGACGTCGTCACCGACCGACAAAGCCTACAGCATCACCGGACAGGCCGCCTCCACCCTGCATGCCATTGCCCTCCTGCAAGTCCACCAGGCCAAGGCACTTAAAGATCTGCACTTGGGTAGGCCTGACCCTGATGTGCTGGAGGAACTGCGCTCTGCGACCGGCCTTGCCATCCGGGCCATGAAGGTCACAGCATGGGCACTCGGGCAGGCGATGGCTACCCTCGTGGTCCAGGAATGTCACCTGTGGCTGAACCTGGTCAAGATGCGGGAGGTAGACAAAGCTCGCTTTCTCAACACCTCCATCTCCCAGCTTGGCCTATTCGGCGACACTGTCAATGACTTCGCCCAGCATTTTTCGGCGGTAAAGACACAGACGGAGACACACCATTTCTCACATCATGCCTCGCCGCTGTTCCAGCACTGGCCCTGCTCCGTCTGCTTGCCAAGGGCGGCCCCCTGTGGCTTCCAAATGTCAGGAAACTCCGCCTCAACCTAGGCCCATCTCTCATCCCCAGCATTGAGTGCCCCGCAGGAAGCGCACGTCCCCATCTCTCGGATGTCCTCGAGGACCCGGAAGGTGTTCCTGCGACGGACAACCCAGGGAACAAGACGTTTGCTCTGGAGCTGGTAAGCAGACCCCCGGTGGAGGGCCGGAAGGAGAATATTTATTTACCCTCATTTCCTTTTCCGCACCCCCTACGGGCTGGGGTAACCACATTCTCAATAAAAGAGCTATTTTCTCGATCCCTGGGTCACCTGGCATGCAAACCGTGCAACCCGGTGCAACACTCCGGCAGTCCCTGTACCCACGACTGCTGTCCTGTTCTGATGAGTTCAGAGGACACCTACACAGGATCCTTGCCGGGTGCGTGGAGCAAGGTAAGTGCTTGCCTAAAAGAGACTTTTCTTGGCACCAAGGCCTCGGGACGCGCTTTTGCCTCCTGACGCAACACTACCTACTCCGCCCCGCTGCGAAGCCCCACCAGGTACGTCAAAAATGATCGTCCCCTTAGTGCCCCTCGCACGGAGCTTGGACGCATGGCTTTCGCTTCCCAACCCATCACTGCGGTGGTCGCACCGCTGGGGTTGATGCATATGAGACCACTTCAGTACTGGCTTCAGACTTGAGTCCCGAGATGGGCATGGCACCGTGGCACATACAGTGTGTTCATCACCCCCGCCTGCCATCAGACTTTCAACCCCTGGACAGACCTCTGTTTTCTGCGTACAGGTTTCCCCCAACAGCAGGTGTCCCCACGCATTCTGGTCACCATAGATGCCTCCAAACAGGGTTAGGGCGCCGTGTGCAATGGCCTGCCTAGAGTTGCTGGCTGTAATTCTTGCCCTGCGGAGGTTTCTCCCGCTACTTCGGGGCCAGCACTCATATTCCGGGCAAACTCAACATGGCAGTGGATGTGCTGTCGTGACAGGGCACGCTCAGTGGTGAGTGGAGGCTTCATTCTCAGGAGGTCCAGCTGATTTGGGTGTGGTTCGGCAAAACACAGGTAGACCTGTTTGCTTCCCAAGAGACCTCCCACTGCCCGCGCTGGTACTCCCTAGTGGAGGCTCTCCTCAGGATAGACGCGCTGGCACACAGCTGTCCCCGGGGGCTGCTCAATTACGTATTTACCCCAGTAAGCCTACTTGAACGGGTGCTATGCAAGGTCAGGGAGGATGAGGAACAAGTCACTCTAGTGGCCCCCTATTGGCCCATACAGACTTGGTTCTCAGATCTCATGCTCCTCATGACAACCCCTCCCTGATGAATTCCCCTTAGGAAGGACCTTCTTTTTCAGGGACGGGGCACCCTCTGGCATCCGCACCCAGACCTCTGGAACCTCCACGTCTGGCCCCTGGACGGGATGCAGAAGATCTAAGTTGTCTACCACCTGCTGTCATAGACACAATCAACCAAGCCAGAGCTCCCTCTACCTGGCAACTGTATGCTCTGAAGTGGCTCTTGTTCTCAAATTAGTGTTCCCAATCTGAAGAGATACGCAGTCAGGTCAGTGCTCTCGTTTCTGCAGGAGAGGATGGAGGGGAGGCTGTCCCCCTCCACCTTGAAGGTTTATGTAGCCGCTATATCTGCTCACCACGATGTAGTGGATGGTAAGTCCCTAGGGAAGCGCGATCTGATCATCAGGTCCCTTAGAGGCGCCCGGAGGCAGGCCATGCCTGTTCCCCTCATGTGATCTCTCCGTGGTCCTTTCAGGCCTCCAGAGACCCGCTTTCAAGCCACTAGAATCAGTCAAGCTCAGAGCTCTCTCCTGGAAGATGGCCCTCCAGATCGCACTCACTTCCATCAAGAGGGTTGGGGACCTGCAGAGCTCTCGGTCAGCAACACTTGCCTGGCGTCCGGTCCGGCAGACACCCATGTCTTCCTAAGACCTCGACCGGGATACGTGCTCAAGGTTCCTATTCCACTTGCACATAGTGCCTTTCCCCTCCACTGAGGTGATCACATGCACTCTTTCACCTAGGAGAGTCCACTAAACTCGCACTCCCTGGATGTCCTTCTTCCCTAGCCCTCTGGTCCGTGAATTCAGCAGAGGAATTCCCCGACCAGACCCACTACGTGTACTAATTACTCTGCAGTGGAATACGTGCTCCACTTTTTCTGCGGTATGGTCCAATGTTTTCATAAGGAAAAAATTTCCATTATTTGCTTAATTTATGCCCTGGAAAAATAGGTGACAATACACTCAATTAATTTATTTTCTCCGGATCATAAATGCTCAGTAGTTCATGTATGTTCAGAGTAAGAGCTCTGAATCACGCAGACATTCAGGTAGGAGGAAAAAAGTGGGACAACTGGGACACTTAAAGGAATGTTCTGGGTTCAGTCAAGCTAAGCTCAATCTACAGTATATGTGGCATAATGTTGATTACCACAAAAATTTATTTAGACACATTCCTCCTTTTCTTAAAAAAAAAAAAGCAAAACTCGATGTTACAGTGAGGCACTTACAATGGAAGGGAATGTGGCCAAATTTTGGAGGGTTTATACAGAAATGTGAAGCTTATAATTTTATAAAAGTACATGTATTAAGTCTTCTGTTAAAACGTGTTTATTATTTGAGCTGTAAAGTTGTTTAAATTGTAATTTTTTTGTACAGTCGTTTCAGGGTTTGTTGATGTTACATCGTCATGTTAATGAAGTTGTAAAATTGGTTATAACTTAACACAGAAATGGTTTGTAAGTGATTTTATCATGCTAAAATCATGTTTGCACACATATCCTTTATGTCTTGTGGCTATAATTCTGAAGGGAGTATTTTAACGTAAAAAATTGGCCCCCATTCACTTCCTTTAAAAGTGCCTCAATGTAACCCAGATTTTTAGTTTTTTTAAAAGGGTGAACGAGTCAAAATAATTTTTTGTGGTAATCAACATAATGCCACAAATGCTGTCATTTGAGCTAAACTAGTACTGAACATGGAAGATTACATTAACTTAACCAACTATCATTATGTATATACTCTTCCTTTACTAAAAATAAGCATTTATCCTAAACTAGTGTGTTTTAAAAGTAGTGACTTTTTGTTGGTATATTAGCGCAAATCAGCCACTTGATTGAAGCTAGCCAAGGTAAAAGAAAACACGACCCAGACTAAATTAAACATGGGTTCACCTGCAAGGACAAACATGGTTTGTACTGACTACAATTTAATAATAATACATTTTATTTGTGGGCACCTTTCAGGACACTAAAGGACACCTTACATGTACATTAAAATACACAAACAATAATTGCATTACATAATCTAACATGATAAATGAAACAAATACAAATACACCAAGACAAACAAATGCAATTCTTAAAAATCAGAAATAAGATCATCTAAAATAATGGGTTTTGAGATGTGATATAAAAGTTAGCAGAGTAGGGCTATTTCTTACATCTTGTGGTAGAGAATTCCAAAGACAAGGAGCAGTATAACTAAAAGCTCTAGGCCCCATAGTAGTCAAACGTATAGAGAGTACAGTAAGAGTAAGGGGAAGAAGAAGATCTAAGGAATCGGTTTGGTAAGTAAACATGAAGAAGATCACGTAAATATGAAGGTGCTAAATTATGAAGTAATTTAAAATAAAATCTTAAATTCTATCCGGTTTTTGACTGGCAGCCAGTGAAGTTTTTGGAGTACCGGAGAAATGTGCTCTATCGAAGGTGTTCACATAATGATCCGAGCTGCAGAATTTTGGACCATTTGAAGATTGTGCAGAAGTTTTTGTGGGACTCCGCTAAGAAGAGAATTGCAATAGTCTATACGAGATGTGACTAACGCATGTACAAGAACAGCAGTGCCATTAGCCGTTAGAGATGGTCGAAGGCGATTTATGTTAAGTAAATGATAGTATGCTGACCGAATAATGTTATTTATATGTGCTTCAAATGTTAGAGTAATATCTAATATGACACCCAGACTCTTAACATGAACTCAAGGAAAAACAACTGAATTTTCGATAATTTTTACATTTAGATTTGGTGCCCATTAGTTGGATCTCAGTTTTGTCGCTGTTAAATTTAAGAAAATTACATGTTAATCATGATTTAATTTCTGTCAGATCAATAGTGACAGAGGCTGTATAATTGAATTAGGCTTAGAAGACAAATACAGCTGGGTGTCATCAGCATAACAATTGAAATGTATTCCAAATTTACAAAAAATGTGTCCTAAAGGTTAAAGGTAAATAATAAACAAAAGAGGGCCCAAGACTGAGCCCTGAGACACACCAGTAATAATCTCTGAGGTCTGTAATCTAAAACTTTTCATTTGAACAAATTGTGTTCGACCAGATAGATATTATCTAAACCAAGTCAAAGGAATACCAGTAAGACCAATGGAAGTCAATCTCTCCAGTAGAATGCTATGTGAAACTGTATCAAAAGCAGCACTTAAATCAAGAAAAACAAGTATTGATAGAAATCCAAAATATGTTTTGTCCAATGAAATATTGAAACAATTTACAAAATGTATGTTTTATTTTCATGTTATGTTATTAATAGACCTTTTTCACACTCTCTTTGCAGCTGTCGTAGGAATCCTCTCGCAGCTGTGGTAATTCGTTTTTTAAAACTAATTCCAGGGTAATATAACACAAAGCAGATTGCTATACATTTACACTCAATATTTAAAACATTTATAATATAAACAATTTTGTGAGATTAACACTGATAAATAAGGCAGAAACGCATCATCACAGACTCTCGAAAAAGGTATATTGTATGTCCAATGTAAAATCTGGGTCCTGAAGCAAAACCAGTTGAAAAAGGAAAAATATTATGAACTGAATGATTGATAAAGATTCCAACAGCAAACACTGAATATACAGTTGCACATAAAGCTCCTATGACCACATTGCAACAAATAATTTCCTCTTCAAGTCCCATTCTTTTTCTTATATAAAAATAATAAATAAATCAATTTACTGAGTTTTCTCTGACGTCAAAGTATTTAAAAGATTAAACTTCTAATAAATGTAATTGGCTGTGTGAACAGGTTAAAAACCAGGAAAGATTTTTGTCATTGTTCATTCTCTATTAAATGGTAATCGCTGTTTCATGTCAATATCAGACCACTGTAGGTCAAACACAAACGGAACATTCTTAAAATATGACTGAACGTTTGTTGCGAAACATGTTTAAAGATTTATCATAGTGGACTTTATCTTAGAAACTCATAAAAATCTCCCTTACCACCCCCTATTGGATGATTAACTCCAGCATGTCTATAAAGGCTGCACGCTGACTCCAAAAGCATGCATGATTAAACTCCCTTAACTCCACAAGCATGTTTTTATAATACTTGAAAGTTCCTGCAATAAACAAATCACAGAGCTAGGCTGTACACCCCACAAGAATCATCTATCACTAATTCAATTATTTATTTATTTTGTACTGAAATAAACCTTAAAATAAAAGCAAGAAGAGACACATTTAGGACAGCTGGCCTTTAATTTCCATGCCTGAAGAGGACATGAAATAGCATAGATGCACATTGTAAAATAAACCCTTGATCAGTTCATTTGATTGCAGCTGTCTCACAGAGATGGCACTCACACTCTGTGCGGAGGGTTGTGCTCAGAGAGGGTGACCTCTTTGGGATGAAACCAAAACATGAGGAAATACCTAGCACGCAGCTCTCTGGACAGTGGCCCAAACAATCAATTACAGGCACTGTTAGGAAATGAGATGGCCTGTCCCAAGCCTTCTGAGGTGGAATACAACCTTGTTGCAACTTGCAATTCTGATGACCAGGGTATATATAAAAAAATGCTTTATTCCTGAAAGAATGTTGATTTGGAACTTTTAGAGCCTTTTCCACTGGAAGGACTGTCTGGGAGCAAATTTTAACGAACACTATATTGATGAAGTTATTCAAATTGCAATGACCAGAGACATGGGACCATCTACTGCCAACCGTTATGTAGGGTACATAGGTAAAATGTGGCATTTTCTGAGATTTTTCTGTCATAGGAGTTGATTTAAATATGGTACAAATGGCTATATCAGTTTCATTCCATAATAGTTAATGATGTAATTAATGCTGTTTTAGGAACAGAAGAATAATCACAATGATTGATGATTAAGCTTAAAGGAATGGTTCACCCAAACATTATAATTCTCTCATCATTTACTCACCCTTATGCTATCTAAAACTCCTGTGACATTCTTTCTTCAAGATTTTTTGAAGGATGTTTGAGGTGTTTTTGTCCATACAAGTCAATGGGGTCCAACATTTTCAAGCTCTGGAAAAGACATACTGTAAAGGCAGCATAAAAGTAATCCATACAATTTTTTTTTATTCTGTTTTTTGGAAGTGATACAATCAGTGTTGGGTTCCTTTTTAAATGTAAATCTTGACATCTTCAGTCTCATTGGTGCAATCATAAGAGAAGCTCATTAACACCTCCTTGTACAAGAAGCATATAGCTTGAAGGCTCAAGCGAGAAAATTGATGTGTGCATGATAAAAGTGAACGTTCTCAGAAAGTGAAGCTTTTGGGTGAAAAATAACTGAATTTTCACTTTGTTCCTCACTCAAAGTGATTATATTGCTTCAAAACACATGGATTAAACCACTCGAGTTTTATGGATTACTTTTATGCTGTTTTTATGTATTTTTGGAGCATGAAAGTTTTGGATGTTATTGAGTTAAGAAAAACACAAAGTCTGTGTGTTCTGTAGAAGAAAGGCATATGTGTTTGACAGCATCAATTAACTGCCATTGCCCCTAGTTTTCATATCCACCTCAACAGACCGATAGTCTCAAGAAAAATCGGTGACAGGAGGTTGAATGTTTTGTCTGCTAAAATCGGACTATGCTTTTCGGATTTCCGAACTGGCCCCAATTTTCTGAAACATTTAATTAACCCAGACCCTAAACTTAACCCTAAGAGTATAGAGCCAAAAACTGCATTCTTTCAAATTTATCTCACTAGTAATAGATCAACAAGGATGTGACATCAAAGGTAAAGCACAGGCAATTTTCGAAGCATGAACATTCGCTACAATGTGGCGCTTGTCCGGAATTTGGGGTATTGTGGTCCCTTTTTGGGAGGCAAAACATTTGGAACTAACACGTTGATTTCCTATGTGATCATGTTGACCTCAACAAAACACTCTTATTGTTTAGTTTAGCATTTTAAACACATCATCCAGATCATGACATGGTTTTAAGGAGGGAGCCCTACTTTTCTTTTTAGATTATTCTTCAGTTAGCAGAAACTTTTATCCAAAGCAACAAACATATTTTTTTTGTTTCTCATATTCTTTTTTGTTTACATACAGTTATGAGGAACAGATGAGTTGCTGCAGGAACAGATGTGTTAGAGTGGAAGTAAGGTTAAAGGAAAAAAGATAAACAATCAGATGCACATCTGAAGCTAACAAACATCCTGTTCTCTAACCTATTTGATCGATTGTGTATCTGTTTCCAAGCATTAGAATGTTACAAACCCTGAAACTAAACCCTGTGGATCCCATAACCAGCTCAGCCCCTGGCCCTCTACTTGAGCTAGGCTGCTGGTGAGAAGGTAAATGATACACCCCTTGCATGTAGAGACTACGACCGGCTGGATCTGATGCTTCACCTGCCTTCCTTCACTAATTAGAGCTCTATTGTTGAGACAGGTCAGTTTAATTTTGACATCTAGTGGTGTTTTGAGCCTCTCACATCAATATATGAGCAATTGATTGTTCATTTATTCATGCCCATGTTGACAGGCAGCTTATATTACTGCATTAGATCTATTAAAGAGTGTGGCCAGGGTGACTGGAGACCAAGTAATTAATTCATACTAAGGGGGTGTGAAATATCAGATATGATACTTTAAATTTAATGAAAAGTTTTAATTTAATTCTTAACTGGCTTTAAATGCTTTTTCTACACATTTTAACATTTACACCACTGTATAAAGACCACTTTGAAAGTCGTACAGTTGAAGTCAGAAGTTTACATACACCTTAACCAAGTACATTTAAACAAAACTTTCCCTGTCTTAGGTCGCTATTTTAAGAATGTGAATGTCCAAATAATAGTAGAAAGAATTTGTTTTCAGCTTTTATTTCTTTTTATCATATTCCCAGTGGGTCAGAAGTTTACATACACTTTGTTAGTATTTGGTAGCATTGCCTTTAAATTGTTTAACTTGTGTCAAACGTTTTAGGTAGCCTTCCACAAGCTTTTCACAATAAGTTGCTGGAGTTTTGGCCCATTTCTCCAGACAGAACTGGTGTAACGGAGTCAGGTTTGTAGACCTCCTTGCTTGCACATGCTTTTTCAGTTCTGCCCACAAATTTTCTTTTGGATTGAGATCAGGGCTTTGTGATGGCTTCTCCAATACCTTGACTTTGCACCCCCACAACATGATGCTGCCACCCCCATGCTTCACGGAAAAGTCTCACCCTTTTTCCTCCAAACATAATGATGGTCATTATGGCCAAACAGTTAAAAAATATATATTTTATCAGACCAAAGGACATTTCTCCAAAAAAGTATGATCTTTGTCCCCATGTGCACTTGCAAACTGTGGTCTGGATTTTTAATGGCGGTTTTGGCTTCTTCCTTGCTGAGCAGCCTTTCAGGTTATTTTGATATACTTACTTGCGTACTATTGTTTGTACAGATGAATGTAGTACATTCAGGCATTTGTAAATTGCTCCCAAGGATGAACCAGATTTGTGGAAGTCCACAATTTTTTTTCTGAGGTCTTGGCTGATTTCTTTTGATTTTCCCATGATGTCAAGCAAAGAGGCACTGAGTTTGAAGGTAGGCCTTTAAATACATCCAGAGGTACACCTCAGAAGCTTATTGGCTAACTGACCAAAGGCTTGACATCATTTTATGGAATTTTCCAAGCTGATTAAAGGCACAGTTAACATAGTGTATGTAAACTCTGACCCATTGGAATTGTGATTGTGTCAATTAAAAACAGTCTGTCTGTAAACAAATGTTGGAAAAACTACTCATGTCATGCACAAAGTAGATGTCCTAAACGACGTGCCAAAACTATAGTTTGCTAATATGAAATTAATATAGCACATATATTCGTTTATGTTCCATTCCAAAAAGGAAAATATTTGTTTTGAAATATCTAACAAATTGCAATGAAATTTCCAGGTTCAACTTCCAGCCCAATATCCAAGTCGTTCATGGAAATAAACTGGAATTGACCTACACTCCATTTACAATAGAAGTCAGTGGTATGCTTACAATTCAACAGCTGAGTAACCAATATAGTCCACTGAGGTTTGCTATATCATAAATTTACAGCATATCCCTATACAACATACTTAAAGGACATTAATATTCAGCTCCACTAGAATTTGTTCATATGGATTTTAGATCACATGTCAGGATTAGTTTGTTAAATGTGTTTTATCAGCTGAGCAAGGTATGTTGGAAGAAATCCAAGAAATAAATCTGAACTCAGTGAATGAACTGCAAAAACAGGTGCTATTTCTATTGCCCATTAACGTAGATGGACAATGCACAGTTGTGATATATAATAAACGAAAAAACATGGGCCTACACCAACAGAACTCCACAAAGACTGATCTATCAGCTCAGTGCTCTAAATCTGAAATCCATTTCCATGGCCTACGTGGTTCAGTTGGTGAGCCCGGTCCCGCTCCACCACAATGTTCACCCTTTAAAAATGCATGACTCAAATTGAGCAGCATCTTATTTACCTTGTCAAACAAGAAGGCTTAAGGCAATTGAGATTATTAAATGTACTGTACTGCACACATAAGCCTTTTCTCAGAACATGGACACTACATGACATATCCTGATCAACAGATTCTGCCGTGATTCATTTTTCAGGGGATCTTGACGGGAATGGGCATGTCAGTCAAAAGAAATGAGTCACACGAGTGGGCACTCATGATGAACTATCCCTTTAAGGGCAAGAAATTGATCACTGATGAGAGCTTTTGCTTCCTGGGATTGTATGACTTACTTTCTTCCATGGAATACAAAAGGTGATGGTAGCCTCAGTCACCATTCACGTTCATTTTTTTTCCATACAATGAAAGTGAATACTTACATATTACTTACAACAATGGCATTGTGCCTAACATCTCCTTTATGTTACATAGAAGAAAGTTATACTTGCTTGAAACAAAAGGAAATTTTTTTTCCATCCAATGTCAATGAATGGTTACACAGACTAGGTTGTCAAGCCTCAAAAAGGATGCAAAATCATCATAATCCACATACAACTCATGGTTTACATTCCAAGTCTTCTTAAACCATGAAATGGCTTGTGCGAGGAACAGACCAAAATTGAATGTCATTATTCAACTAAAATCTTGAAATCTGCCCTAGCGTGAGAGAGAAGAGAGACGCTTGTTCACACTGGCTCACAATTTAACTTTGCACACAAAGGGGTCATGACATGCCTTTTTTTAATTTATTTTTTATAAATATGTTCCATGAGGTTCACTTATAATATTAGTAAAGGTTTTTGCACATAAAATATGCTTATATTTGTAAAACATGATAATTTTCCACTCTCATTCTGATGCTTGGTTTTGGTACTGCTTCTCCTTTAAGACTTTAAATGCCCTTGCCATCTTGTGTGTTGTTGTTGTAGTCGTGTTGTTGTGGATGTGGTCAAATACAAATGTCTGTGTGAAATCACAATGTGGTGAAAGTAAAGTGTCATAAAGTGTCATATATATTGTATATTTATATCTAAAATAATCTGACTACAAATGGCATTTAGAGTACATTTTTGTTCAACTGTATTTAGAAGTTAGTTCAGACATCGCTTCAGACTCGAGTTTAAAAAGCACCTTTTAAAATGACACAAAAAAGTAAACAAATCCAAAACAACCAAACAAACAGTACAATAATATTTTCATTCAGACTATGTCATATGTCAGTGATTTCAATATTTCCACAAACAAGATATGAGCAGCATTAGATTTCAAATAATGGGCAGCTTTTAACATTTGCGAGCCATAATCACTAACCCTAATGGATTAGCAAATTTATCCACTGCTCTTGTTAAAAATGAAATCTTACATTTCTCTCCACAGAGCGAAGGTATCTGGCACACTCAAAGTGGCCGTTGTATTCGGCCAGATCTGCAGCTGTGAAGCCGTCTACGTCTCTCTCTTTTGGGCTGATTTGGTGACTCAGGAGGATTCGACAGCACTGGAAAATGATGTATAACGTCCAATTTCATAACTGTACACATGATTTAATAACACAATTAATGTCAATTGTGATTCAGTTTTAGGCACATGGGACTTGTAGCCTAATTTAGGCCTACCTCTATCTCCCCATTCTCTGCTGCATCATGCAGAAGTGTGCCACCCCAGTAATCCTTCTTGAACTTTGATCCCATCTGTAGCAACCACTCCAGGATGCGATGGTGCTCTCCACTGGCAGCAAAGTGTAAAGCGGTCGCCCCTTCATTATCTTGACTAGACAGGCTAACGTCTGTGAAGGAAGCCTGCAACAGAGAAATCACATCGAACCCTAATGAAGTACATGTAAACCTGTAGTAGATCTGTACTTAAGTATGACACTAGAGCATGGAAAGTTAAAAGGATAATTCATGCCCAGAAATAAAAATTCTGTAATTATTTGCTTACCCTCACATTGTTCCAAATCCATATGACTTTCTTTCTTGTGCAATACACTAACAAAGAAATGTAAAGGGGTCATGGCATTAGGAATCAAACTGTCCTTGATCTTTTAACATATAAGAGGTCATTGTACTATAAAAACACACTGTAAGTTTCAGAACTCAGAACTTCCTCCTTACTGCAAAAAGAGTGTTTATTGAAAGCAAGATGCAAAATGACACTTTCACCACATTGTGATTTCACACAGACATTTGTATTTGACCACACCCACAACAACACAACTACAACAACAACACACAAGATGGCAAGGGCATTTAAAGTCTTAAAGGAGAAGCAGTACCAAAACCAAGCATCAGAATGAGAGTGGAAAATTATCATGTTTTACAAATATAAGCATATTTTATGTGAAAAAAACCTTTACTAATATTATAAGTGAACCTCATGGAACATATTTATAAAAAATAAATTAAAAAAAGGCATGTCATGACCCCTTTGTGTGCAAAGTTAAATTGTGAGCTAGTATGAACAAGCGTCTCTCTTCTCTCTCACGCTAGGGCAGATTTCAAGATTTTAGGTGAATAATGACATTCAATTTTGGTCTGTACCTCACACAAGCCATTTCATGGTTTAAGAAGACTTGGAATGTAATCCATGAGTTGTATGTGGACTATGATGATTTTGCATCCTTTTTGAGGCTTGACAACCTAGTCTGTGTAACCATTCATTGACATTGGATGGAATTTTTTTTTCCTTTTGTTTCAAGCAAGTATAACTTTCTTCTATGTAACATAAAGGAGATATTAGGCACAATGTCATTGTTGTAAGTAATATGTAAGTATTCACTTTCATTGTATGGGAAAAAAATGAATGTGAAGGTGACTGAGGCTACCATCACCTTTTGTATTCCATGGAAGAAAGTAAGTCATACAGGTTTGAAACAATATGAGGGTGAGTAAATGACCAATAAATTAATTAATTGGGGTGAACTAGCCTGTTAAAATTTCATCTGTGTGTAAAGTTATACTCACAAGCCATACCACCAGAGCATGGTTGCCCATATGAGCAGCAGCATGCAGTGGTGTCATGCCATCTTTGGCTCTTAGATGCACATCGGCCCCACAGTCTTTTACCAGATACTCCACTACATGTAGATGTCCCTCCTGGCATGCCAGATACAGTGATGTGGCACCCATTTTAGTCTGTCGATTAACACACCTGAGAAAAGGTGCATACACTCACCTAAAGGATTATTAGGAACACCTGTTCAATTATCTAATCAACCAATCACATGTCAGTTGTTTCAATGCATTTAGGGGTGTGGTCCTGGTCAAGACAATCTCCTGAACTCCAAACTGAATGTCAGAATGGGAAAGAATGGTGATTTAAGCAATTTTGAGCTTGGCATGGTTGCTGGTTCCAGACGGGCCAGTCTGAGTATTTCACAATCTGGTCAATTACTGGAATTTTCACGCACAACCATTTCTAGGGTTTACAAAGAATGATGTGAAAAGGGAAAAACATCCAGTATGCGGCAGTCCTGTGGGCGAAAATGCCTTGTTGATGCTAGAGGTCAGAGGAGAATGGGCCGACTGATTCAAGCTGATAGAAGAGCAACTTTGCCTGAAATAACCACTCGTTACAACTGAGGTATGCAGCAAAGCATTTGTGAAGCCACAACACGCACAACCTTGAGGCGGATGGGCTACAACAGCAGAAGAACCCACCGGGTACCGCTCATCTCCACTACAAATAGGAAAAAGAGGCTACAATTTGCAAGAGCTCACCAAAATTGGACAGTTGAAGGCTGGAAAAATGTTGCCTGGTCTGATGAGTCTCGATTTCTGTTGAGACATTCAGATGGTAGAGTCAGAATTTGGCGTAAACAGAATGAGAACATGAATCCATCATGCCTTGTTACCACTGTGCAGGCTGGTGGTGGTGGTGTAATGGTGTGGGGGATGTTTTCTTGGCACACTTTAGGCCCCTTAGTGCCAATTGGGCATCGTTTAAATGCCACGGCCTACCTGAGCATTGTTTCTGACCATGTCCATCCCTTTATGGCCACCATGTACCCATCCTCTGATGGCTACTTCCAGCAGGATAATGCACCATGTCACAAAGCTCGAATCATTTGAAATTGGTTTCTTGAACATGACAATGTTACTAAAATGGCCCCCACAGTCACCAGATCTCAACCCAATAGAGCATCTTTGGGATGTGGTGGAACGGGAGCTTCGTGCCCTGGATGTGCATCCCACAAATCTCCATCAACTGCAAGATGCTATCCTATCAATATGGGCCAACATTTCTAAAGAATGCTTTCAGCACCTTGTTGACTCAATGCTACGTAGAATTAAGGCAGTTCTGAAGGCGAAAGGGGGTCAAACACAGTATTAGTATGGTGTTCCTAATAATCCTTTAGGTGAGTGTATATACAGGCTTGATTTCATACTTTCCAAATGAGCGGTAGAGGTTGACTGATGTGAATATGAGCTGTGAGTGAAATTTACAGTGAAATCCTTTCTCCACACAGGCTATTGGTGTTCCCATGTCATTATCTATGGATGAATGCATTCTCCCTTCTATCAACCTCTTCACCACACTACTCAATCGTTTGCATTTCTCTGTACTGCTGTGTCACTGGCCATCTCAACTTGTGTGGCCAGCAGGATGAAATTCACTCATTCACTCAAGATTTTCTCATGTGCTAAAGGCATCTTGAAATATAAAGTCTGGTTAGATGTACCATCTGAACCATGAGATTACCAATTTAAACTTAAAGGGAAATAAGAGAAAAGGAAGGTGCTTTTCAACCAGATTCTGTGAATGTCTACGAACCTGTTAAACCAATTACTGTCTACCCATTAATCATTGGGGGTTTATGTGAAGTTCATGGGATCTTTAGTGTCTTTAAAGGCCTCATCTTATCAAATTATATCCCTAGCCCAACAGTTTTGAAAACACTATCAATAAACTGAACACTTTAGCCAAATACATTTTCTCATAAGTTTATTCTTCATAGAAATTGCATCCTAGTCAGACATAATGGATAAAGTGTCAAGAAATGAAATAGTTTCCATGTAAATATACTTTCCCGGCAGGAAGCTGAAAAATTTGGGAAGATATGGGGTGGACATATTATTTTTAGTGTTGGCTCAAGTTAGAGCAGGGGAGTCATTATACTGATAATTAAACATCTACAATTCAAATGTCTCAAACAGATTAAGGATAAATTAGGAAGAGTTATTATTGTTTTAGCATTCAGGGGCAAAGGTTGAATTTGGCTAATATTTACGCACCTAACGTTGATGATCAGGGCTTTTTTATAGATCCTGAAGGCATGTTGCAAGCCACTGGCACCCATCATGATATAATATTGGGAGGAGACTGTAATCTATTGATGGACACTGTCCTTGATCATAGTGAAGCAAAAGTGTGTAAGCCCCCTAGAGCAACATTGACACTTCACAGGATGTGTAAAAATCTTGGACAGATACTTGGAGACTTTTGAACCAATCTGGTAGGGACTATACATATTTTTCATCCGTCCATAAGATTTATTCTAGAATAGAAACATCTGAGTCTCAGATCACACCCAGGTGAGTTTAGAGGTGTTGCCACATGAAAATAAATCATATAGATGGCCTCAGAGAATTTACCTGATTTAAATACAGATATAATACCATTTTGTCATGGAAAGTATAGTTTTGTCTATTCAGGGCAATACAGTCTTACTTCAAGTCGAGGGACAAAGTTGGGATGCTTTTGGCTAGATATATAAAACAGAGGGAGTCTTTTTCTACCAATCCCTCAGTGAAATATGCTGGTGGTGAAATATTTACCTTGGCCATTAATATTAATAATGATTTTAAAGAATTCTATCTTGATCTCTATAGTTCCACATCTTCGTCTACTGATGAAGATATTAGAAATTTTGTGGAACAATTTGAACTCCCTAAACTGACGACTGAGCAAAGCAATTCTCTTGATTCTGAGATAACATTGGAGAAGCTTGGTGAGGTAATTAAAGCCTTGCCTACAGGCAAGTCTCCGGTGCCAGAGGGTTTTGCTGCTAAATTTTTTAGATCTTATTCTACAGAACTGGCTCCACTTTTGTTAGAAGTTTATACAAAATCATTAAAAAATGGAAAGTTTCCGCCAACAATGACACAAGCCCGGATAAGTCTGATTCTTAAAAAGGAGAAAGATCCAAGCGAGTTCAAGAGTTACCATCCAATTCCCCTGATCCAGCAATACATAAAAATATTGGCAAAAATCCTGGCAAACCAATTAAGTATGACATCTCTTATACATATAGATCAGGTGGGGCAGCTCTTCTTATAACATTAGGTGTTTCATCAATATCATGTTGTCAGCGGCGAAAGATCAGACTCTGGTCGCTGCCATCTCACGCATAGGCCGATCGACAAAGGTGGGCTACGCCTACCCAAAATGTTTGTTTTATTATTATGCATACGGTCTTAGACATTTGGCTTATTGGTTGCTTCCACCTGAGAGAGCCCCTACCTGGTTTTGTATTGAACAGGAAATTCTTGCCCCAATTTTACACTTGCAAAGCCTTTCTGTCAAACTAATCTGAGAAGTTAAGTTACACCCCGTTATCATGCATTAGCACTCAGTATGGCCAAAAGTGTCCAGTGGATGTTTTTTCTTTAATGAATAGAGTGAACACCAAACAAACAGGAACAAATGAAACCAAAACACGAAAAAACATCAAAAGAATAAACACAGGCTGGGGAAACATCCACGAAAGGCAAAGATAACATACATCAACATTCACATTCAATAAAAAAACGACCGACAAGGGAATGGAGGAACAAACAGGGTTTAAATAGACAGACACAGGATGATCACAAACGACAATCAGGTGCGAACAATGACAGAGTGCTGGCAGTGATGAGGGCCGGGAATTGTGGGAAGTGGAGTTTTTGACAAAGACTAGTGAAACACAGGGCAGACAACAAGGGAATCGTGACAATTTATTTATTTCTGTGTGAATGTGCTTATGTGACCACAGGAGTGTTTGTTGGGGGTTGGGGTGGCGTTGGGTATTGGGAGGGGTAGTGATGGGGATTAAATGTAAAATGTGTAAAAAAGTTAATCACAAAAAAACAAAATCTGAATAGTCAGATAAACTGTTAACTATACATTTTAATGAACATCAAATTATAATAGATTATAATAATATCATAATAATAAATTACATTTTACCCCCAGATTTTCAATTTCATGGACATTTGTTTAACTGAGCAGTTCTAACACTGTTTTTCCCATGCCTGGTGACAGCACATTGTGTCACCAGGCATGGGACCGCCGCTGGGACAACCGCTGCTTGGTTTCTATTTTTGGGGACATGGTGCTGTGTATTGCTCTGCCCACAAAGAAATATAATTCTCCTTATAACTGTTCAATAAACATCATATTTGCTCAGATCGGCTGTAATTGTTTTGCACAGCATTTTCCCTTCCGTTGTGAACAGACCACTTACATGATGCTCATTGCGTTGAGCCTAGGTAGGACACAGTTTTTTGGTACCCACAGATTCCAAGAACATATTAAAATGTTAATGGAGCTCAAAATGCATAGGTTTAGCATATGTTGTGCTGCACTGTTGTCTTAAAAGTGACTGCACAATCCAGGACAGATCTCTTTAGGTGTTAAGCATGAGGATTGGGACTTTTAGTACAGATATATTAAGATGCAGTGCTGATATTTCACTTTGAGCATGTTGTGACATGTGAAAGACAGGGTACATCCATTATACACCAGTTCTCTGGCACTAACGTGGGATTATGTAACTATAAAGGCTAATATATGCACTCTGCCACATGTTTACTTCCTGTTACACTACCTGAGGAGGGCATATGCTATGAGACACCCACATTTTCATGAGAGTAACAAAAGGCAGGAAGCATAGAGAATGTGGATAAATAACCTGATATGATAATTGCTATGATAAGTTGTTTTTAAAATGTTCTTTGGCTTCATTACATAATACATTGGGTCAGGATAAGAGGACACCACAAGAATTATTACATTCAAAATAATGATGTGTGGTAATAAATGTAATCTCTGATTACCTTAAAAAGTTACATTAGGATGTTCTTAAAAATATTATTGTATTTCTAAAAAAGTTTTTTGGACATTCTGCTCCAATTCCATTAATTGAGTGAAATCGCCTAAAGGTCTCAGATTTGCAGATTGAATTGTTCAATAAATTAAATGAAATCATACCACCATAACAAAATATCTTTCTACTTCAGATAAATGTTTGGCTGTACTTTCATTGGATCAAAAAAATTTCATTTTTATTTTCATAATTTGTACAACACAGAGAGTGGCTCCAACAAATAATGCAATGCAGACAAAGACTTGTGACCCACAAGAACATCTTGTCACATTTGTCTTTTCATACCCCTCTACCACATGAGATTAACCTGTATTGTTTGTGTGTCTAAACTAGTAACACTGTACCCTGAAGCTTGACCATTCAGCAACTTCAGACAGGTGAGGTCTCCCTTTGCTGCAGCATAGTGGGCTGGAAGAGCACCAAAGTTTGTTTCAACTTCTGCTCCATCTCCATAATCCAGCAGCCATTGGACAGCCTCCACCCGCCCAAACCGTGAAGCAAGATGGAGCGGAGTGGCCCCTCCTGAATCCTGGTCCTCAATACACACACAGACAAGAAAGAATGTTTATAAAAAACAAAATAAAAAAAAAACAGGTATTTACAAAAAGTTTGTTTTTCTTCATTGAGCAGAAAAGGCTAATCAGTGAAATTCCTTTAAGGACTGTTTGGCAGTTACAGGGTCATGAAGATTAACACACTGATTTTTTTAAAGATGAAGTGTGTCGTTTCTGCACAGCTAGTGTCACCAAATGAAGTTGAATTAGCTCTGAATAAGACCCACCTGACCAGAATTGCAAATAAAATTGCAAACTTAGTGTCTATGGAAGTCATGTGTGTTTTGGTAGCCTTATGCAGAATTTTTCACATTTTCTAAAAAAAACTAAATAGCACAATACATAGGACTTCAATTGAAAACTAATTAAATTCTAACAAAAATAACCTATATCACTTCCTGCTACATAGTAGCCCTATTCTTAATCAATGTAAAAAGCGTAATTCTGTCCAGGCAGGTTCACTTTCCATGAGGCAGCAAACGCTACAGTTTGCTACCGTGAAAAATAATCTGGAATCATGTGTAGCAGTCACATTAAGCCCTCTTTGCAACCTGAACTTCATCAGACTGTCGATGTGTGACACCAGCGGTGATGCAGCACAGCAAATGATGAAGACAGGTGTCTCGAGATGTGTTTAGAAATAGTAAAGCTCTTTTAAATGTAAGGCGCAATGATCAAAGACGTTGGTCCAGTGTGTGTTTACATAGAAAAACGATTTAAAAACAGAGCAGGTGTGAACAGCCCGTAACTAACCCTATAGCCTGCTTTCAAAACTGACCCGAACCTGGCCCAAAACCTTATGGTTTGTCGGGTACCGTCGGACTCCGATCGGGTTGAAGACCTCTATACACGTGCAGAATAACTAAATAGTGATTTTGGTATTTGAATAACATGCACATCCCAATTAATAATGCATGATTTTGGATTGGTTCATAATTAAAAAGTACATATCATTTTATAATGTGAAGTCATACAAACTTTCTTTCGTCTATTTGAAATATCCAACCAAATCTGCCAAGCGTCCTGCAGCGTTTAAAGGTGAACATAGTCACGTCATGGGGGGCCTCCACGGTGTACAGGCCCATGGGCCTCTCAGGTCTTAATCCATCCTTGGCTGGCCTTGAGTGATGCAATCACACACTGAGTGATGGACATCATTTGAAAGCGAAGAGCACGAGACCTAGCTGACAGAGTCGGCTGTCATTATGTCCTCTATTGCCATTGAGAATGAGAACCTTATAGATTTAAAAACCCAAGAAGTTCTGCATGATCGTGTGATTGATTACTTTACTAAACAGAAAAGGAGGGCTGATTTTCACTTCAAGTAAATTGGTAACTGCATTATTAGAGCAACATCTGGAGTTTTCTAGGTGTAAATTAGGCTGCTTGAGCATTCAGTATCTTTTCAAGTTTTGAAAATGTATCGAATATCCTGACGAAACAAAACTTTTTGAAAGCAACATTTAAGTTGCAAATATTATTAGATACCTTTTTCCAGGTATTGTAGAACTCCTTGGTAGATTCATATGAAAAATTATAATTTTTGAATGTCAGTTTGGGAGACATAGCCAACACTTATTGTTATTTCACAAGTATTTCACAAAACAATTATGCTGCTTTTAAAATTAGGCTGGCTTGAGCATTCAGAAACTTTTCCACTTTTGGCTTTCATGCATGGACGAGTTTTTAAAATGTCAATTGGTGATATTATTTGGCTACAATGTTATGTATGATGTCCAAAGGGTGTCTTATTATTTGTGAAACTGTGCTTTCTGTGTTTTCATGAATCGCAATGATGGCCTAGACTTAAAATGCACGGGTCACCAATGATTTCGAATGATGCTGTATCCAAGCAGCTAGGTGTCATTGTAAGTCCAAGATGACACAAACATAAAAGTTACTGAGTGCACCTTTAAATAATGTGTCAGCTCTCATACCAAAATGAACATGTTTAATGTCATTAAGGACACCTAAATTTGCTCCCAGGTAAATTAATTTTAATAACTTAATGCTTAATTCTTGTATTGATTCAGATGATTTAGATGTCGTAGTAAATAAAGAGTTTACATTATATGGAGATAGAATTGTTGCTTATTAATATACAAAAGGAAAGAGATTTACAATTAAAAAGTTGGTTCACAAATAAATTGAATGAGATCCACAAATAAATGTTAGGAGTTTTTCACAAATAAATATAATGAGATATGTGTGACACTCCTGTTCTACCCGCTCTGTACGGGACTCAAACCAGCATCTCCGCATGTGAGGTGGATGCATTAACAAGGATGCTAAAGGCCACAGCCTCTAGCATCAGTCGCTAGTGCACCTCTGGAGGTCAGGAGAGAGAGGTTTGTACACATTGCACAGCTATCTCTGAGCTGGCCACCATTACATATGCAAATTAAAAAATTATTTACAAATATATTTTTTAACTCAAAAATACAACTCTGTCCAGCATTCATTTGTGAATCACGTGCATTTCTTTTGTGGTTCGCTTCCTGTGCATTTGTGGATCGCTACATGCATTTGTCATTTTTGAAACAAATCTAGCATCAAGACATGCACACAAATCTATAAATAGGTGGACTCCATCCATCGACTACTCAAGCCAATCAGATAAAGGCCACATGACTCGGACTAATCGTAGCAATCGTTTTACAATCAGGGCGGGAACAGAATCACAGTGTTCTCATGAGCATGGAAAACATACATGGCGAATTCCAAATGAAAGTGAGCATCCCTATGCCCTACACCCTCCGAAGGGCTGAGCCCTTGAAGTGTGATCTCCGGAGGGAGCAGGGCACTCACGTCTCACGTTTGGAACACCCTTGATGAAGTGAGTAATGAAAGACACGTTACTTCCACTTTATCTTCGCCTGAATGTTACCATGACGACACAGCGCAGGTGTTCTAACAACAGGAATCCCTTTGCTGTTAATTTGTTGTTGAAAATAAATATACTTTTGAGGTCTTAATAATAAATAAATAATAAACCACAGGGTTTATACTAGCCTACAGGAAAAAAGAAGAGAAGGAGATAAGGAGAAGTATCAGTTATAAAAGGACAATAGTGCTGGTAATATGTTCTGATTGACAACCTTGCATTAAAATTTATACAGAGGACATGCCTGTCACGGTATTTAAATCCTATGTCTCTTCCTTGTCTCGTGCCTTGTTCATATTGTGTGTGTGTGTGCGTGAATGTGTGGGCGTGTTGCTTGTTACCGTGATTAGCGCTCTGCCGCAATCACTCCTCTTACCAGCTGTTACTCATTCCCATTCCCTTTAAATTCTCACCACTCTCTCATCCCCTTGTCAGATCGTTGTTTGTGATGTCCAGTGTTGTTCTCCACTCTGAAGTTCCAGTCCAGTTCTCTCGTTGTTCCTGTTTCATGTTCTGTTGCTGTTTCCCGGATTCGTCGTGTCCGTTCTACACTTCTCATCACTCTTCTCACCACGATCACCTGACCATTGGAGACTCTGCGCCACAAGACCATTACCCCGGACTTTTCCCAATCTTCACATTTTGCTGTTAATAAACTAACTGTCACTTGCAACTTGCTTCCTAGTTTCATTCCATTACAGAACGATCTGACCACAAGATGGAAGCAGCGAGTAACAGTTCAGACAGCCTAGAAGAATTCGTGATGAACAGCAGATTTCGTATGGAGAACCAAGAGAAGAATCTCAATGACACGGCTCGCGCTGTCCAGGCTCTAGTGGCGCAGGTGTCCGGACTCACCCAGCAAATTCAACTTCTGCGAGCTCCCACTGCGCCACCCTGATTCCTCAACCACCACCAGCGGCCCCCTCCCAGTCGGAGCCCCGCCTACCGGTTCCAGAGTTATATTCAGGTGAACCTAATTTTTGCCGAGCTTTTCTTACACGATGCTCAATGCATTTTTCTCTACAGCCCAAGACATTCTGTGATGAAAGAACCAAGGTCGCCTTTGTTCTGACGCTACTTTCTGGGAGAGCGGCTCTATGGGGAACGGCGGTGTGGGAGAATCAAGACGAATGCTGCGCCTCTTTTCAAACACTCTCCGCGGAGATGAAGCGAGTTTTTGACCGTGCTGTCTCCAGTAGAGAGGCAGCCAGAGTGCTGGCCGACTTGCGTCAGGGAGAGAGATCTGTATCAGACTTTTCTATTGAGTTCCGGACGCTAGCAGCGGAGAGCCAATGGAACGAGGAGGCGCAGTGGGACATGTTCCTGCATGGGCTGGCTGACCACGTCCAGAAGGAGATATACGCCATGGATCTTCCCACCAAGCTCAACGAATTGATCGCCCTGGCGCTTAGAGTGGACGCAAGGTTGTCCAGAGTGGAACGGCGAGTACGAACCAACCACCCATCGGGACGAGTTGGCGGCCAATGCTCTGGAGGCGGGGACGCGTTCAGCCCCGTCTGTGATCCCGAGCCCATGCAGGTGGGTCGAGCTCGGCTTTCCCGGGAGGAGAGGGAAAGGCGGAGATCCCAGGGACTTTGCTTGTACTGTGGAGGAGCTGGACATTTTGCCTACAACTGTCCTTTAAAAGGATCCGCCCGATAGTAAGTATGAGGCTACTATCGGGTGGGATTTCCGCGAGAAGACCTCATCCACATCTACCCTCCTTCCGGTAAGTCTTCAATGGTCTAATCACCGTCACGACTGCCGAGCACTGCTGGATTCTGGGGCCGAAGGAAATTTCATGGACTACACCTTTGCACTTAACCACCAAGTTCCCTCAAGTCTCTCACTCACCGGATCGCTGTACACGCCCTCAATGGCCAGAAACTTCCCACCATTTCCCTAGCCACTGAAGACATCACTCTCGTCACGTCTGGCAATCACACCGAGACCATCTCCTTCTACATACTGGACACTCCTCTTGCCCCCATCGTCCTTGGTCATCCCTGGCTCACCCATCACAATCCAAGAGTGGACTGGCAGTCTAAGTCTGTGTCAGCGTGGAGCAATCAATGTCATAAGTCTTGTCTTGTTTCTGCCTGTCCGTCTGTTTTTGTCCCTGTTTTTCAGGAAGAGGCGGTGGATTTAGCTAACGTGCCCGCGGAGTACCTGGACCTGAAGGAGGTGTTCAGTAAGTCTCGGGCGGCTTCTCTCCCTCTACATCGTCCCTATGACTGTGCCATAGAGTTATTGCCAGGTACATCTCCGCCTAAAGGCAAGTTATATTCACTCTCGGTTCCAGAGAGGGAGGCTATGGAGAAATAGATTTCTGATTCTCTAGCTAATGGATTCATGCGCCCTTCCTCTTGTCCAGCGGGGGCGGGATTCTTTTTTGTGGGGAAGAAGGATGGATCTCTGCGACCTTGTATTGATTACTGGGAGCTGAACAACATCACGGTAAAGAATACTTATCCTCTGCCGTTGATGTCTTCAGCTTTTGAGAGGTTGCAGGGAGCATCTATCTTCACGAAATTGGATTTACGTAATGCTTATCATTTGGTCCGCATCAGGGAGGGGATGAATGGAAAACTGCTTTTAACACCCCCAGGGGCACTTTGAATACTTGGTCATGCCGCTCAGCCTGTCCAACTCCCCAGCGGTCTTCCAGGCACTCGTCAATGACGTGCTGCGAGACATGGTTGATCAGTTCATATATGTTTACCTGAATGACATATTGATTTTTTCTTCGTCTCTCCAGGAACATGTGCAGCACGTCCGGCTAGTGCTTCAGAGATTGCTAGAGAATGGGCTTTTTGTCAAGGCGGAGAAATGCGTTTTTCATGCACAGTCTGTTCCTTTCTTAGGGTACATCGTGTCGGTTGAGGGAATGTGCATGGATCCTGAGAAGATCAAGGCTGTGGTAGATTGGCCAAGTCCAGAGTCTCGTAAGGCCCTACTGAGGTTCCTGGGGTTCGCCAATTTCTACCGGCGTTTCATTCGCATTTTCAGTCAACTAGCCGCACCTCTGACTGACCTCCCCCAGAACAACGTTCAGGTGGTCAGACGCAGCTGAGGCTGCATTTGCCAAACTGAAAGGTTGCTTTGCTTCAGCCCCCATCCTGAAAACCCCTGATCCATCACGTCAGTTCGTGGTGGAGGTCGATGCATCAGAGGTGGGGGTAGGCGCAGTGTTATCCCAGCGTTCTCCTTCAGACGACAAGATACACCCTTGCGCGTTTCTTTCTCATCGCTTGTCCTCAGTCAAACGTAATTATGACATTGGTAACAGAGAGTTGTTGGCAGTCAAGTTAGCTTTGGAGGAATGGCGCCACTGGTTGGAGGGTTCAGGGGTACATTTTATCGTCTGGACCGATCACAAGAACTTGTAATATATTCACACAGCTAAAAGATTAAACTCCAGGCAGGCTTGGTGGGCTCTTTTTTTCAGTCGTTTTGATTTTACTCTCTCGTACCGCCCGGGTTCCAAGAACATCAAACCCGATTCTTTATCTCATATTTTTGATCACTCCGAATGCCCGTCTACTCCCGAGTGCATTTTACCAGAGACGCTATTCATCTCTACACTCACATGGGAGATCGAATCGAAGGTCAAGACGGCCTTAGAAGGGGTAACGCCTCGGCTCGGTGCCCACCGAACCGCTTTGTTTGTGCCGGAGGGGTTACGGTCCAGCGTTATTCAGTGGGGACATTGTTCTAATGTGGCTTGTCATCCAGGAGTTAATCGAACTAGATTTTTAGTCAAGCAACGATTCTGGTGGCCTTTGATGGCTTGTGACGTTCACAGTTTTGTTTTGGCTTGCTCAGTCTGTGCCACTGGTAAGAGTTCCAATCGACCCCCAGATGGGTTACTTCAACCGCTGCCGGTGCCATCGAGACCCTGGTCCCATATCGCTCTAGATTTTATCACCGCCCTCCCACCCTCACAGGGACACACGGTAGTTTTAACCGTGGTGGACCGGTTCTCGAAGACGGCCCACTTCATTCCCTTGCCCAAATTACCCTCTGCCAAGGAGACAGCGGTGATTGTCATTGACCACGTCGTTCGGCTACATGGCCTCCCGACAGATGTGGTCTCTGACAGAGGACCCCAATTTGTGTCCAAATTTTGGCGAGAATTTTGTAAATTACTGGGAGCGACTGTTAGTCTGTCCTCAGGGTTTCATCCCCAGAGCAATGGTCAATCTGAGCGAGCCAACCAGGATCTGGAGAGAACGTTACAATGTTTGGTATCCAAGAATCCTTCCTCATGGAGTCAACAACTGTCTTTTGTTGAGTACGCCCACAACACGTTACCAGTATCATCCACGGGCCTATCTCCCTTTGAGTGTAGTGTAGGTTACCAGCCACCTATTTTTCCTAGTCTGGAATCTGAGTCGCGGTCCCTCCGCTCACGCCTTAGTCCAGAGGTGTCACCGCACTTGGACTAGGGCCCGTGAGACTCTACTCCAAGTGGGGTCACGCACCAAGGCCAAAGCTGATCGCCACCGGTCTAGGCCTCCCGTATACGTCGTTGGTCAAAAAGTGTGGCTTTCTACTAAGAACATTACTCTACGTTCCGTATCTAATAAACTTGCACCTAAATTCATTGGCCCGTTCGCTGTCACCAAAATTGTTAGTCCGGTGGCAGTCCGCCTCAACCTTCCTCCAGCGTACTGGAGAATTAACCCCGTATTTCATGTATCCAAAATAAAACCCGTATTTTATTCCCACATTAACCCGCCGGTTCCGGTCCCCCCCCCCGCCGCGACTCGTAGATGGGGAACCTACTTATTCGGTCAACCGTATTCTGGACTCAAGACAGAGGGCACGCGTATTTCAGTACCTGGTGGACTGGGAAGGTTACGGTCCGGAGGAGAGAAGTTGGGTGCCGGCCAGAGACATTCTGGATCACTCCCTTATCGATGACTACAATCGGCAGGTAAGGGAGCCTGGGAATGCCAGGAGGCGTTCCTAGGGGGAGGGGTACTGTCACGGTATTTAAATCTTATGTCTCTTCCTTGTCTCGTGCCTTGTTCATATTGTGTGTGTGTGTGCGTGAATGTGTGGGCGTGTTGCTTGTTACCGTGATTAGCGCTCTGCCGCAATCACTCCTCTTACCAGCTGTTACTCATTCCCATTCCCTTTAAATTCTCACCACTCTCTCATCCCCTTGTCAGATCGTTGTTTGTGATGTCCAGTGTTGTTCTCCACTCTGAAGTTCCAGTCCAGTTCTCTCGTTGTTCCTGTTTCATGTTCTGTTGCTGTTTCCCGGATTCATCGTGTCCGTTCTACACTTCTCATCACTCTTCTCACCACGATCACCTGACCATTGGAGACTCTGCGCCACTAGACCATTACCCCGGACTTTTCCCAATCTTCACATTTTGCTGTTAATAAACTAACTGTCACTTGCAACTTGCTTCCTAGTTTCATTCCGTTACAATGCCACCCAGGGTCATGTGATCATAAATGGTAAAATTATTTCCTCAAAGTGACCATCACATATACCCTTTGCTAATGGCCTTGTGGAAGGGCCCTACGTAGAGGGCTTGAGTTGCCCACTTTCATTTGGAACACCGCTTTGTGCGGTGTCCCCTTCCCACAGTGCCCTTCAAGGGTGCAAAAACGCAGTTTGGAATTCTCCCACAGATAAGCTCCAAAGCTGCAAACTCTAAGAAACGGACGCCATCAGAGGAATACTGTGATTTAAGGTTTGTATAAGAAAATTTTGGCTTGTTAAATGTTGACAGCTGAAAATTGCCCATTTGTAGAGTGTCCTGATCATTAGCTTTATAGCTAACCTGGCTGACTGTATGAGTCCGCTATTTTAATTTTAACCAGGTTTCTTGACTGAAATATGTAGTGAAAACCTTTACTCTTAATATTACATGGCAGATCCAAACAGACACACTACTAGACACTACAAAAGATCAGTAGTACAGATAGAGTCTTTATAAAACATGAATCATATTATATGATCTTAGGAGCAGAAACAATACATTAATACACTATATTACACAGTGTACATGTTCAGCTATGGCAATAATATGGTTTCACATTATGTTAACTTATTTTTAAAAGGATCTCAGTTCATGGACAATGGAGGAGTCAGGAGACAATGAAACAGATTCAAGGTCAGACTTTTAATCTTCAGCTTTTTCAAACAATTGACAGTAACCATCAAAACAAATAAATAATTAATAAATAATGTGCTGAAGCCACTGCAGAGGAGTGTGATCGGAACAGAGGGTGAAGGCCCACCCCATTAGGTAGTAGCGGACGGTAAGAACAGCCAACTTAATCGCAAGACACTCCTTCTCGATGGTACTTTACTTTTTCTCCCTGAAGGAGAGCTTGCGACTAATAAATAGCACTGGCCATTCCTCCCCCCACCTCCTGAGAGAGCACCGCTCCCAGCCCCCAGTCAGATGCATCAGTCTGCAAAATAAAGGGGAGAGAGAAATCAGGTGTATAAAAAAGCGGGCCCCCACACAGTGCAGACTTTACCTTAAGAAGGCCTGTTGGCACGACTCTGTCCACTGGACCGGATCGGGAGCCCCATTTTTAGCAAGGTTAGTCAGCGTGCTGGTGACATAAAAGTAGCTAGGCACAAAGTTTCGGTAGTAGCCAGCCAGCCCCAAAAACTGCCTTACCTCCTTTTTGGTCTTGGGCACCGGGCAGGCTGCAATCGCTGCAGTTTTGCAAAATTACTAAATTCTTCGGGTTGGCTGTGAGTCCCCTGTCGCAGCGCTCTCAGGACAGCCCTCGGGTGTGGCATGTGCTGACACCAGTCATTACTATAAATTATGTAATTGTCTAGATACGTGGCGGCATATGCCGTGTGCGGTCTGAGGATTTTGTCCATAAGGCACTGAAACGTGGCTGGGGCTCCGAACAAACTGAACGGAAGCGTCACAAATTGGTGTAATCCGAACGGTGAGGAAAAAGCTGACGTTTCTCAAGATGTTGGAGTTAAAGGAATCTGCCAATAACCCTTTGATAAATCCAGCGCCGAGTAAAATTAAGCTGTGCCCAACCGACATTGGATATGCATCAAATTTGGATTTCCGGTAGTCAACACAGAACCAGACAGAGCCATCGCTCTTCGGTACCAGAACTACCGGGCTGGCCCAGTCGCTGTGCGACTCTTATATTACACTCATTTCAAGCATTGCCTCTAATTCTTCCTGAACAATCTTTTTCTTGTGTTCAGGAAGATGGTAGGGGTGGCTACAAATGACCACCACCAGGGTGGTCTCAATATGGTGCTCTATGAGGTTTGTGCGACCGGGTAGGGGTAAAAACACGTCCGCAAATTCCGCTTGCAACCTGGCAATGTCTGTAAGCTGTGACAGTGAGATGTGGTCTCCACAAGGGACTGGGGTGAATGAATTTGATCTGTTCACATAACCTCATAATTGAGATCTCCAGCTTGTCATGTAACCTCAAAGTCATTGCCACTTGGCGAGTAATTTGGAGATTGAGGTGGGCAGCAATACAAGCACTTTATCTCCCAGTGCAAATTTTGAGTTTTGCCCTAAGGTCATGAACGTATTGAATTTGGTTTTTACTATTTGAAGATCCTTCCTCCCAAACAGAAGGGGTTCGAGCCACTTATCCCAATTCATAGCATCTTCATGTACAAACTCACAAATCATATTTTTTAAGCTCTTATTGAATCACTCAACCAACCCGTTGGTTTGCGGGTGATAAACCCTGGTGCGAATTGATTTAATGCCTAATAATTCATATAGTTCACAAAGATTGTTGTGAACTATATGAAGTCACTGATCAAGATCAAGAAGTTTCCTTTGGAATCCTCACTCAGGAGTGCCTACGCAAAACCACGTGCTGGGATGTTGTGCAGGGGCACTGCTTCCAGATATCGCGTTGCATAATCCACCAGAACTAATACAAAGCGATGGCCTCGTGAAGTCCACCCTAATGGCCTGACGAGGTCCATGGCAATTCTCTCAATCAATGCAGAGGGCGCAATGGTGCTTTTGGGGTGGCCGGTGGATTCACCAACTGACATTCATGACAAGCCGCACACCATTTGCGAACGTCCCTGTGAATGCACAGCCAAAAGAAACGGTCTTTTCGTGACCTAAGTGGCCAGCCATCGGGTCATAGTGAGCCGCATGGTAGAGTGTTTCCCGACGGTTCTTTGGTACTAATAGCTGAGTTGTATTGTATTAATTTGTTTTGCACTTTCACGCAATGACATTGTAATAAAACTGACATAACAGAAAATTAAATAATCTCATACTACACATTTTAAAAGGTGTCCTGTATTGGAGCAGGAACCACTGAGTTTTGGAACAGGTGAGTCAAATGCTCAAAGTTGATGGGCAGTACACAGGGGGAACATCTGAAAAAGATGGCAATAACTAATGAGTCAATTATCACTGTCAGAACATGAAGCTGTATTTTAGAAATTGACCCTGTAATCGTACCTCCTAAAACATTCACACAAAAGTGCTAAAATTCTAATGAATATTACCTTACAACTGCTTTTCTTATAAACATTAACATAATGTGAAACCAAATTACTGGCATAGCAGATCTTGTACACTGTGTAATATAGGGTATTCATTTATGGTTTGTGCTCATAAGATCATGTAATGTGATTAATGTTTTATAAAGACTACTGATCTTTTGTAGTGTCTAGTAGTGTGTCTGTTTGGATCTGCCATGTAACATTAAGAGTAAAGGTTTTGATGAGATATTTCAGTCAAGAAACTTGTAAAAAAAAAAGCTAATGATCAGGACACTATAAATAGGCAATTTTTAGCTGTCAACATTTAACAAGACACTACACGTTTATAAACAAGAGAAAATTATACAAATCTTAAAATCGCAGTATTCCTCTTACGTCCATTTTTTACGTTTGCAGCCTTGGAGTTTGTCTGTATGTAATTGATTTCATGCTCATGAGAGCTGTGACTCTGGTCCCACCCTTATAGTAAAACGAAGTGTGATTGAAGATAGAATCTGCTACGATTAGTCTGAGTAATGTGGCCATTATCTGATTGGCTTGAGTTGACGATGGGTGGAGTCCACCTATTGTGTGCACGTCTTTACACTAGAATTGTTTCAAAATCAACAAATGCATGTAGTGATCCGCAAATGCACAGGAAGCGATCCACAAATAAATGCATGCGATTCACAAATGAATGCTGGAGTTGTGTTTGGAGTTAAATAATATTTGTACTTTGTTTTTTTGTAAATCTAATTTTATTTATTTTTTAATTCACTTTTGTGAAACTCCTTTTATTTGTGGATCTCATTCAATTTATTTGTGAACCAACTTTCTAATTGTAAATCTTTCCATTTGAATGTTAATATGCAACAATTCTATATCCAGAACAATACCATATCGAGTGTGTTGTAAAGACATTTTAAGCAGTTCTATTCACTTATACAAATTTTGTCATGTGTAATCACTATGAAATGAAGCTTTTCTGTGATAATTGTTTGACTCAATTCTGATTCACAGCCTCCAAAGTTTATAATCTGGTATTTTAAATTGTATCTTTTATTTTTCTAATACTTTGAAATGGATATAGACCTTATTCACGCAAGCGCCATCTTTGATTTTGAAATGGAATGACACAGAGGCTGTGAGGGATAGACTTACAGTCTCTTCAATGGGCTGTACTGCAGTTTAAAGTGTTTTTGGAAAAAATTATAAAATATTTGTCCAAGAACATTCAGTATACCAAACTCCAGACAACATGAGTTGTGGAAAATCAGATGTGATCTAGGAGCTTTTTACAGCTTTATACCATTCGTGCCACTGAAGAGACTGTAAGTCTATCCCTCACAGCCTGTTGTCATTCCCATTCCCAAAGATGGTGCTAGCGTGAATAAGGTCTATATTTGTAGACAAAGCAGGTATCAGCTAACAAAGGAAACAAGTTTTTATAAAAACACTTTTTCCTGACATTTATTCACTTCAAAACTTACTGCAATTTGTGTCAAATTCATCAGACACACAAAAAAGCATGCTATTTTAATTTGTTCCATCCAACAGGTGTAAAGTCTTTCTCTAATAATGGAGTTAAGTGATAAAATACATTTTGTACTTTTTCTGAGTGAAAATTTTTCCATCTTAACAATGTATTGTACATTGGAGCCAATTTTTTTCTCAGTTGAAGCTGCCTCTAACCTAAATTAAAATGGCAAAATGTATCCTACAGAACAGAATTTATCACACACTGACAGTGTTGACATGTTGTGACCGAAAATTTAAAATATATACAATTTACCAGACTGTGTCCAACATGAGCAGGAAGTAGGAAAGGGGTACTTGGTTATAGCAAGTGTTTGGTATGTTACTTAAAAAATTGAAATAAAAAGCAATCCACCACTGATTACTAATTAATTTTGGAAACATGTAATTAGATTACTTTACTAATGACATTACTTTGAAGTTACTTTCTAAAACCAATCAAACCTGTGGGGAAAAAAACAAATGAGACACTAATAGCTCTTTTAGTACTTTAATATTGTATGAAATTACAGCAATATGACAAAGACAGCAACTTGGTTAACGAGATCCAATGCATTTCTAAAAATGCAACTTGACTTTCTTATCTCAAATATGCTGCAGTAGTATCTTCATGTGTGTGCTATCTACATCCTCCTTAGCCGTGTGTGACATGTATGTGTACAGTAAACTTGTTTACCTGTTTTTGTGTTGGTGTGAAAGACAGCATTTCTGAAAACCCATTTGCAGACAGCATTGATTGTAAAAACCATTGTGAATTTGAATGCTTGTTGTTGCTTTTCGGTGTGCATATACAGGTTTGCTTTTGTGTTGTATTGTTCATGTCTGTTTGCATGCATTTCTGTTTGTGTGTAAATGTGCAGCATGTGTGCGTTTGCACAACTTGACAGCGAGTTGATTGTCTCCCTGCCTGTGCTCGAACGAATTGAGTATCCATTATCACTTGCGCATCAGTAACGCCATAGCAGTGTGTTTTATTGTGTACAGTACATAAAAAAACACAAGCCGTTTGCTTAGCGACGTATTTTTCAAGACGCCTTTCTGCAAATTTTCCCAACCTGTGAGCAGGGCTGGACTGGACCCGGTGGGCCGACGCACTTTGGGGCAGATAAGAGGCAGACTGGAAAACAGTGGAACTGAGTGGGCCGGTGGGTCAGCCGTGATAAGCTAAAATGAGTCGCCACATTATACAGAACGGACCACAAAAAGGCGCCGTGATATGCAGAAAAGGACAGCGAAGGAGGATAAATTTAAGGAGGATTTATCGGCGGCTCAGTCACGGCGTGGAGCATGCTGACACAGAGCTCGCTGAGATTGATTGTGAGTGCATTAATTATTGAAACGCTTCAGTTTCATTTTATTTGAATAAACAACTACACTCTGCTTCGTCCATAGTAACAGAGCTCACTCATCTGCCATCGCCTCGGTATACGTGTCCTCAATGCCATGGTGTTTTGTTAGAGCACATGCTCATTAGCTGACACAGCAACACACATAGAAGTACCAACATAGGAATGTAAAACATTTTAAAAGGCATTCTACTAAATTAATATTATTGTTTTAGCAATAAATGTGTAATCCAAGTAACTTCATTTTATTAATGTCTTTAACAGTAATCAGATTAATTCATTTTAAGTAGCCTGTTACGTTACTGAGTTACCTCAAAATGTAATCATATTACAGTTACACCCAACACTGGTTATGGCTGACCATGACATTAAGTGATTGATTCAGGATTATAAAAATATCTGACAGAGTTGATGCAAAGGACATAATTTTTATCCCAGTTCAATTGGAGATTACAATAACCAGTATACAGTAGTCTTTACCACATGTGATAACCCAAACTTTTAATTACTAACACTAAAACAATTTTCAACTCAACCTCTTTGGCAAGAGACATTTCACAAATACCTTTTGAACATTACAAGACAGAGGAAATGAGAGGAAGTTTTAATATTATATGATATAGACCTTATTCAGGAATCTCTATTCCTTTTAATAGGAATGAAAATGAGAAGCATAGTCTCTTCAATGGATTGTATTGCAGTTTAAAGTGTTTTGGATAGTTCCATGGTCAAAACATATATATATATATATATATATATATATATATATATATATATATATATTTTTTTTTTTTTTTTTTTAAAGAGAACTTTAATTAGACAAAAAACTCCAGACAACATGAGTTGTGGAAAATCGAATGTGATCAAGCAGCTTTATACCGTGCGGCATGCGTGCCATTAAAGACTGTAAGCCCTCACAGCCTCGTTGTCATTCCCATTAAAAATCAAAGTTTGCGCTACCGTGAATAAGGTCAATGAGGTGTTGAGAACACTTTTGAAGAAAAATATCGTATCTCAGTCGATCCCTAAAATGCAAGTGAATGGAGATTTCTCTGTTGAAGCTCGAAAAATCACAGTGAGTCAGCATGAACGTCATCGATCTGACTGCAGTGGTTAAATGAATGTCTATATAACGTATTCGCGTTGCCATACAGATCTAAACCAAAACCAACCAATTTACTGTACAGCATTCCTCCTTACTTGTAAACAGCGTTGCTCTTCCGGCTGTAACACACGTGTGCCAGTTCTCACGTGTTTCAAATACCAATGCGATTACGTCACAAGCAAAAAAATACTTAAAAATGTTTCCAAACCAAAAGTGATTGTATCGCTTTAGAAGACATTAATTTTACAGCTGGTGTTGTATGGATGATGTTAATGCTGACTGTCTGTGATTTTTGGAGCTTCAAAAGAGAAATCTCCATTCACTTGCATTTTAGGGACCCATTGAGCTAAGATATTTTTCTTCAAATGTGTTCTGGTGAAGAAAGTCATACACACCTGGGATAACATGAGGGTGAGTAAATAATGACAGAATTTTCATTTTTGGGTGAATTATCCCTTTAAGAGAGGTAATCTAATGATGTAATAATCAACACAATCATAGCAACAGTTTGTATTGTCCATCTTAATATAGTTCTGCTGCTGCTGACACAGACCCAGTTTTCCGACTGGCCAGCACACCTCTATTCCAGCAATGTGACCAAATTAGTGTAGGCATCTTTATTTAATCAGACCAAGGAAATGTTTTTTATAATTCAACCGCATACAAATTTGACCTCACCTTGGCAATCTCAGGCTTAAAAAAATAAATTAAAAAAAATTCTGATGAACATCCAGCAAGACCACCAACTTGGAATATTGTTATCACTTTAGTCAATGATAAAGCATTTAAAACATCTACTTTAATACTGCACAGCTGGCCATAAATTAGATCAAGAGGTTGTTGAGGTTAAAGAGCCGGTTTGCATTAGTATGAGAACAAGCTGCGGTGGGATCTCAGAGGGGCGGCATGGCCTGCGCTCCCCTTGTAAACAAACAGTGTTAATGGTTAGATTGAGCCCCCTCTGACCCATCTGGTCATGATTACAGTGGTCATGCAATACTACTGGGCAAAGTGTAAACAGAGCAAGGGAAAGTGATGTCACACCACTCACACTGTTCTACGTTTCTGTACTGAGTGAACCATTTATTACGTAAGGGGCAAAATTTAGAGCAGGTGTAGCATACCAATGATATTTTTGTTTGCCTTGTGACCTAATGATGTGCTGTTATATTTTGGTAAGCAACATGAACAAAGTGCATACAATATTGAACATATAGTACTGTATGAATGTAAGAGATGTACAGCAGAAAAGGGTGGAAAGGGGTGTGAGTTTGGTGTTACTGAAATGGACGTACATGAACAAACCTCAATACACTTGACCGCAGCAAAGAGTGAATTTCATGACTGGACTGACAGTGTGTTTATTAAAAACTACTGAAAACATTTGATAAACCTCCGCCCCACTCTGTCCACACCACTGTTGGGTTAAGTGATAGGTCACCCAAAAAAACAAATGTTTCATGACAGAATTTCTATAAATTTTCTATGACTTTCTTTCTTTCATGGAACACAAATAAAGGCCAATTCCATTCTAATCCGTTTTTATTTAAAAACTGTTTTCAGTTTGCTAACATCGTCGCTTTCCAAAGTATGCTGCAATGGAGAGCAGAGGCTTACATTCTGCGATTGCAGCTCCCTTTGGAACAACATGTGGGCAAGTAAATTATGACAGATTTTTTTTTTTTCTCCAATAATTATTCTCACTCACCTTTGCATTGCATCCTGCAACCTGAATGAGCCACTGTAGTTCAAGGGTGTGACCTGTAGCTGCAGCATCATGGACCGGTGTGGCCCCATTAAGGGCCCTCGTGCTAGCCACCAGCCCCGCCTCTGTCACCAGAAAGCGAAGGCAGTCCAGCTGACTGCAGCGAGCTGCATGGTGCACTAGTCCCGCCCCTTGAGCATCCACAATGGCTGCAGTCAGACATCCAGTTTTAGCTAGTTCGCGGAGGCCCTGTAGATCTCCCTCACGGGCTGCAGTGATGGTCTTTTGGTGCACCATGTCAGCCCTGCCTCTCTGCACCTGCACTGGCTGCATTTGACAGGATCTGGTAGGCTGCCTTGTGCAACTCAACCTACCCCTTCTGCACACATGCGTGCACGCACACACACTGGAAGCCGACACCTAACTGTCTGCTAGCTGGCAGGGTCGGGTGAGCGGAGGAGAAGAGCAGGTCCGGCCTGGTGAGCTGTAAAGGTAATGAAAGACGTCACAATGCATTGGTGCTCATCATGGTCCAGCCATTGCCTTTGTACTCCGTTACTTATACAAGGTTGCCCTCACCTCTGTTTCTAGACACCTGTGTAACGAGAGTGCTGGCCTCTGAAGACCTACTAAAATATGTGTGTGACTGGTGTGCATGCATGTGGCATGTGATTAGAGATTACAGTACAGAGAGCCTCATTTTCACATGTTAAATATTCATTTCTGTCTGAATGTCCAAGAGTGTGTCTGGAAGTAGAACAAGGGATTTGGACAGTTTGGTTAGAGCATATGAACTTAATGATTTGGTGCCAGGGGAGATCAGCTCAGTCCGTTTAGCTCATTTAATAATGCTGTTGTAGCTTTGTTGTACTGGTAACAGATATCTCTGCCTCATTTTGTACGTGCACGCTCCATCACATCCCATTGTAACTGCAGCCTCCAAATTACAATGTACACATGAGGGCTCTTTCTCTATGAATCAAAGGGTATGTACATCTACAACACAATCAAAACAATGTGTAAATCTCTTTTATTATACATTTTAAGTATGTAATGAAATTGTTTGCATCATCTCCCAAATTATCTAGTGCATCTGAGGCCATACAAGTGCAACCACATATCTGTGATTACATGAACATATACAATATCACAGAGTATTTAATATTAAATACCTTAAAAACCCTGTTGAAGGGGAGCTGTGACGTGAAATTACTACAGTTAAGCCAATAGCTATACCCAAGCTGTTTAAAGTTTCTTAAAATTCCATTAATTCCATCAATTATTTACAGTAATCATTTAAATACCCTGCAGCACAATTTATCATGGTGCATCCAAAATGATTTACATTAAATATGACATTCTGCTGTAAAAGAAAGAGCTTTTAGATCCATGTACTTGGGGGGAAAAATACCATGAAACATGAAGCCAACATTGGGATGGGTGAAAATGGGTGAGAGTCAAAGGTGTTTTGGGGATATGTTTTCTTTGTGATTAAGTACAAGCTTAAAGTCTCCTTTTAAGTTATTTAAAATGTATAGAATGTGGGCAATTGGCTTCAAAAAGGAAATCTTAGGGGGTGTTTTCATCTCACTGGAAAATTTATGAAGGATCACACAAAGTACTTGTTAAAAAAAAATTCTACTCAACCTCATGAACAACAAATCAAAAACTCTGGCAGCATTTACACAAGATTGGCATGACCAAGAATGTCTCTTGGCATGCCCCCAATCCCCAAAGAGTGTGAAGCCATGTAAACTAACTTGCTTGGTTTAAATGTATTTCTTATTTTTCTGACAAAATGACAAACAGCATTTAGAACTGCCCGTCAGTGTTTTTGTTTGGATGTAAAATGATGGTTAACACAACTTCTGCATGTAGCACATTTTGGATTCAAAACTGAGAAGTTTAATGAAAGGTGAGAAGTTTGCATCCCTGGCCTTTACTCATGAAATTCTGCTTCACCAGAAATGTTCTTTGTGTGCAAAAATAACATCGTTCAACCAAGATCAATTCCACTTCAAATCAAATTCAATACCAGTAGGTCTGTGCAACATCCACACCACAATGGACACTCCAGGGAACAAATGTCAAAAGTTCATTCTCTCCAGTTGCTCTACATTGTCTCAGATCCTCCACAACAATGTCCACATCTTCATGTGAAGTACTACACTGATTCTCAGATCATTGGAAGCCACATCATATGGAATTCAGAAGAATTAACAGAACATGACATCCTTTGTTTAAGTCCTTTTTAACATGACAAATAAAGGCAATTTCAACATATTATGGCCTATTCAAACAAACATGATGCAACGAATTGACACTTATAGAGTGCACCAGTGCCTGCTCACTTTTTCCGCATCTTGGTTCCTGAAATATTTCATTCCTCATTCCTTTTTTCATTTTCATAAGATTTTTTATAAACGAGTTCTAAGCCATGAACCAAACCAACCAGCTCTGAGGTAACTTCGATTTGAAGCAAAAATGTATTTGAAAATCACACAAAAACAAAGGCTGTATACTTTTTTTTTTTATTAAACACAATTTTTCTCCCCAATTTGGAATGTCCAATTCCCATTACTTAGTAGGTCCTCGTTGTGGCACAGTTACTCACCTTAATCTGGGTGGCAGAGGACAAGTCTCGGTTGCCTCCGCTTCGGAGACAGTCAATCCACGCATCTTATCACGTGGCTCGTTGTGCATGACACCGCAGAGACTCTGCGTGTGGAGGCTCATGCTGCTCTCCACCTTCCATGCACGACTTACCATGCGCTACATTGAGCGCGAGAACCACTAAGCATGACCATGAGGAGGTTACCCCATGCGACTCTACCCTCCCAAGAAACCAGGCCAATTTAGAGTCACTCAGCACACCCTGGATTCAAACTTGCGACTCCAGGGTTGTTAGTCCACGTCAATACTCGCTGAACTACCCAGACCCCCACAAGACTGTATCCTTAACGTCTTTCATGAGGGCATGCAGTACAATCTCAAAGCATTGCGAATTCTGTAATCGAATTGAAAACTATATAAAAATATAATTCTATTGATTTCAAGTTGTTGACCAAGTATGGAAACAACACATATCAAGTTTATTGCAAAATATTACGAATACAAAAAGTAGTATGAGAGTGTCAATGCAGTGCTCTTTTGATGCACTTTATTAGCCGTAATTCTCTAAACTGAGTGGTGGTGGCGTAGTGGGCTAAAGCACATAACTGTTAATCAGAAGGTTGCTGGTTCAATCCCCACAGCCACCACCATTGTGTCCTTGAGCAAGGCACTCAACTCCAGGTTGCTCCGGGGCTATTGTCCCTGTAATAAGTGCACTGTAAGTTGCTTTGGATAAAAGTGTCTGCCAAATACATTGTAAATGTAAATGTAAACAACCTATCCCTTCGGGATCATGTGTAGTTGTATAGTTCTTTACCAGAAATACCCATCTTAAAAAACGAAATTGAAATAGTGCAGACTGCTGGCCTAAACAGAAGCATTTATCATCAAATAATAATTTTGAAGCTCACAGTTGGTACATCTTTAAAGCTTTATAAGTTATCGTTAAAAATCAATTGGCCTGTGGAGAAGATGAATATGATTTTTACTTTAGTGCCTTATTTTAAATATTTAATTATCCTGTTGCAGCTGATTACATAAATACAGACATAATTAAACAGTGCTGTAAGGCTGATAATACAATTAGGGCAGTCAAATTTAACACATTACCTTATTCAATTAATTCAATGTTTAATGGCATCCAATTTAAAATTTAAAAGCTGTTTTATTGTGCTCTGTTCTACAAACTGATCAGAACAGTCTGAGCCTTTGCAAAAGCACCAGCAGTGACTCACATGTAGTACTCACGCTTATACAGTTATTTCCATCCCTTGAACAGAGCTCCTGTATATCAGTATGTAATGAGGGAGACAAGCCTTGGATCATGGCTAATTTATATATTATTCAACTCCAACTCTGAGTTTTAACAAATGCAAAGTCATTTGGCACCTTTGTATGGCAGAATGTAATTATAGAAACTCACAAAGTTTTAAATATCACCCACAAGCGGATTTCTAATCAGGTACAGAATAAAGTTATTTCAGCCAATGGTATAGTTTAGGGGTTCAAAGGGGCAGGATTTGACAGGACACAATGACTTACTGATCTCCTCTGTCTGAGTGGCAGGTAGCACCCACACTAGCCAACAAACTCCTGCAGGTGGACAGGACTCTACACCCTACAGCAGGGGGGAATTGTCTGAATTATTCAAAGGAGCTCTTGTGTTTTACAAATCTTCAGGGTCAAGACCTGACCTACTTCTGACCGAAACAAGTGCGAGATGTTTTAAAACTTCACTGATCTCTGGTCATTATGGGAAATGGAAACACCAGAGTTGCATTTCAATTAATTCATGTGATCACTCTCTATTGCACTATACATAAAGGAGAAATTGTGAACCTAAAAATCTTTGAAAATGAAGAATGAAAATGTTATGAAACAAAAAGAAGAGATCAAATCAAAGTAATGTACTCTGAATTTTTCAACTAAGTATCTCTACCAGGTTCAGCCACAGGTGTCGTTCCTGAACCACGAGGGTGGCCATCGCCTGCCCGAGTGTCCCTCGTGTTACTTTTGTGGTCCTGAAGGCAAGGTAGGCTTTGGAGTTCAGTGAGAACATCATCCTACAGGCCTTGGAGGAGAGCACCGTGCGATCCCGCCAGGTGGCAGCGTTCTCGGGACACAGGTGGATCGCAACTTCTCTCTCCACCTGGGGGACCGGCGAGTACACGTGGGCTGCTCCGCTGTCGAGGGTAGTGAGAGCAGATGAGAGAGGGGGTCGGTTGCGGGCAGTAAAAGGTGCCCTCCATGACCTCGCCAGCTCATCATGCACCTCCGGGAAGGAAGGGGGGTGCGTGGCTGTGAGCGGCGCCCAGACCAGAGGAACCAATCATCTAGCCGTGAAGGCTGTGGGGAGGACGGGGGGTTCCAGTCCAACCCCACGCTTACGGCAGCCCGGGCAAGCATGTCAGCCATCTGGGCGTCAGCCTCTGACTGGGTGTGCCGACCCGAGGGAGGCAGCTCAATCGAGTTTTCCGCGTCAGAAGACGGAACACTCTCCGATGCAGCAGTGACCTCCTCATCCAGCTCGGGGGGCTCGAGGGGATAAGCAGACTGTCGAGCCGCTGTCAAATATTCTCTTTAGAAGCACTGTCGAAGCGCCCAGGGGCAAAGCTGCACTGTTGTGCAGAGAAGGAGAAAGCTACTGATATGCACCGTAGATCCAACAGCATACACTATGTAGAGATGAAGTGAACAGTCAGTGAATGCAGCTCGCTGATCACACAAACGCTCGGCTCCGAAGGAAAAATCTGAATGGACAGACACATTTGCCTCCCTTTATACCCGTATGTCCGTGGACGGTACATGCAAATTCTGTCTGCCAATTTCTCATTGGCCTTTTCTCAAGTTCAGAGATGCGCTTGACAGCCTCTGACAGTTCAGAGGCTGTCAAGAGAGACCCCTAGTGTCGCTTCTTCGACACAACATCGAAGTGAGCGACAGACGGGGAACTAATCATCCAATCGTGTTTCAGCAGTGCAGTGCATAAAATCATGCTGATATGGGTCAGGAGCTTCAGTTAATGTTCACATCAACCATCAGAATGGGAAAACATGTGATCTCAGTGATTTGGACTGTGGCATGATTGATGGTGCCAGATGGGCTGGCTTGAGTATTTCTGTAACAGCTGATCTCTTGGGATTTTCACACACAACATTCTCTAGAATTTACTTCAAATGGTGCCAAAATAAAAAACATCCCGTGAGCGGCAGTTCTGTGTACTAAAATGCCTTGTTTATGAGAGAGGTCAACAGAGAATGGCCAGAATGGTTTGAACTGACAAAGTGTATGGTAACTCAATTGTGGTGAGAAGAATAGCATCTCAGAATGTTAAAACATTAGTACTGCATTGTTAAAAATGTATATTAACTTGTTTTCTTTGCATTATTCAAGGTCCGATAACACTTTTTGTTATTTTGCAATTAAATGCTCCAAATATTTTTATTTGGAATTTGGGAGAAATGTTGTCAGTAGTTTATAGAATAAAACAAAAAGAAATAATTTTACTCAAAAACATACCAATAAATAGTAAATGATAAACAAGGAACTGATAATTTTGCAGTGGTCTCTTGATTTTTTCCACAGCTATATATAAAATCGGACAATAAAATGAAATAAAGATGCTTGTGATTGTTGATACTACCAGTAATATGGCAGGTTTTACATTTCTCAGGCCAGCAATTATTTCTGTGTTCTCAGTTCTGAGAAATAAAGAGATAACAACAGTATTGATTTCAGAGTCAGGAGTCGGTTATTCTGTTAAATAATTTAGTACCATTATGAAACACCACACAATAACACCGTATCAGACCCTGGTCTGAAGTTGCACTCTTGTTGCACTCTCCACCAAAAATTAGAGGGTACACTGGGGTTGTGGTTCCAGGACCATTCACAAACAAAGCACCGATTTCGAGGGCCATAAAACTGTAACACACCATCAACAGGATTGTGATCTCAAATTTTCTATGCTTGGAGTGAGATGATATCAACAGCATCTTGTTTCTTACTTTACCTGCCCTACAATGATAGTCTAGTTTACTCCCAGGTCATGTGAATCCACTCATATTTTTCAAATAGCCTGGGCTGCATCAGTATGCAGGATGATTCTGGGAGCTGACAAAGACCTCTGTTTGTTTACTTCCTTCACCCTCTGACAAATCTCCTTGATTGGCTGTTGAGAGGAATGTCTGATCTGCTACTATGGGTGTTCATGATAAATAATAAATAATGCTATTAAAGCTTGTTACAATGTTCTTAAACTAAAATTTTATTTATATCATCATTTACTCACCCTCATGTAATGTTGTCCCAAACCCATATGACTTATTTTTATCTGTTAGACAATTAAAGAGATGTTCGGCAGAATGTCAGCCTCAGTCGCCATTTACGTTGAATGTATATGATGAATGGTGACTGAGGCTAACTTTATGCTTAGTATTTCATTTTCTGCTACACAGAAGAAAGAAAGTCATACAGGTTTGGAAAAATGAGTAAATGCTTACAGAATTGAAAATCTTTGGTAAACTATCTCTTTAACATCACTTGGAGAATTGTTATCAAGGCAACATGTTCACCATAATAAGTCTCATTGTTGGCCAGTATGATTGACACCAAGCAGGTGGTGGGACGAATTGCTGCAATCACATCCTAAACCTCCACCTGTGCAGTCACCTTGGAAACGGGCAGAAATGTGACAGCTACAACGAGAATACAATCAGATCAAAATCAGGTGCAATCAAAGCATACTGGATTTTTTCTAAAATGGCATTTTAAGATGGACAGTACTTATGCCCTTACAGCCCTGTTTTTATTCCTGGCAAAAATTTTATATGGCACAATATGCAATGATGCAATATTCCTCACTATGGATGACAGAGACAAGAACAAAGTGGTGAATGACATTCGTTCTTTATCAAGGCAAGCCTTTGTAGAACAATGTTTTTGTTTACAGTATAATTTTGAAAGGAAAGCCCAGTCCTGCTCACCCTCTTTGCCCTCTTTTAACAAGTGTTCAGCTGTGATTTTAATGGAGTCATGCTCCACATTAGAGAGAATAATATGGGGAGGGAGCCTCTTTCATTTAGTTGATGGCTGTCTGTGCCTCCCTCTACAAAAGTCCTTCTCTTCATGAAATGCTCCACACCTGTGTGAAGCACCAGATTATTGGCCTAAAGGTCCAAAAGCAAGAGATTAATAAAGCTGGCTGGATAAAGAAAGGCAAGCCTGTTCAGCATTCTACTTACTCATGCCTTCTATATACAGTGAATTTCTGCTTTAAATGTCTGTATTGCTTTGGCCAACTGCAAATATTTTGCATATGATACATAAAAGTCCTCACCTTAGTTCCTCCTGATGTAAATATAATGTATGCTGCCTTTCCACCAACCATCCTAGCAATGGTGTTTCTGGAACAGTAAGTAATGTCTTTCGCTTTCAGACAGGATCAGAGAAACAATGTGAACCTGGGTTACGTTTGGAAGATATAAAGGAATGTTCCGGGTTCAATAAAAGTTAAGCTCAATCGACAGCATTAGTGGCATAATGTTGATTACCACAAAAACTTATTTCAGCTCGTCCCTTCTTTTGTTTAAAAAGAGCTAAAATCTGTGTTACAGTGAGGCACTTAAGGCTGTCGCACACTGGACGAGAAGGACACGCAGGTATGAAACACAAGGTACGTCTTAAATAATAATGTCCTTTGATAATGATTTGGGTCAAATTGAATGGAAAATATGCCAGTTACTAACCTTTTCAGTATAAAGTTATAGCCAATTGTACATCTTCGTTGCCATGAAAATGTATTGTCAACCATACTTAAAATCCTACACGCCTGTAAAATGATGATATAAACAACTTTACAGATCAAATAATACCTTAGTTTTAACAGAAGGATTAATGTAAGTGCTCTTATAAAATTATAAGCTTCTAATGTAATTTCTTACATTTGTTTGCTTTATTAGATTTAAAACGTGCTGATTTCACATCGATTTCAAGTTGATGACTATCTTAAACATTTAGTGGTAACACTTCTCAATAAGGTTCCATTTGTTAATATTAGTTAATGCAGTAGGTATCATGAATGAACAATGAACTATATTTTAACCATTATTAATCTTGGTAATGTTAATGGATAAACAAAATTGTTCTTTGTTAGTTCATAGTGCATGGACTAATGTTAACATATATATATATATATATATATATATATATATATATATATATATATATATATATATATATATATATATATATATAATTAAATTTTTTATTTGTTTATAATGTATATTGCTCCTTGTTATTCATTTTAACAAATGGAACCTTATTTTAAAGTGTTACCCATTTGACTATTCTATATGAGATAATATGATTTCCTTCATGTTCATGATGTCACAAATAGTCCGCAAAGGAACAAAGCATGAGCTTTCATATAATCATATGAAATTAAAACTAAACATTCAATTTCAAATCCTGGCAAAAATTTACATAGAACAATTAGAAAACTATTAAGAAATGTTAATATTGATAAAATATAACTAAATGAATAATTTAAATAACTTGTAAACAACATTAAAAAAAAAACACTCAAACTTTATACAACAAATAGACAACTTAAAATTGACTCTTGGGCCCAACTTATCATGTAATTCAGGAAACAAATCTCCATGCATCCCTAGAAAGAAAATGAAATGTGAAGGTTCTGGTTCTGGAAAGTTCTGGTTCTTCAAAAGATTGCGGATGGCCCTTTCCTTGTCATTCTCTTCCATCTGTGGGAAACAAGGCTCTTCATCTGTGCCTCTGAATTGCTGTTTATTGCCATGTAGCCATTTCACAACTGTTATGAGGACTTTAATTATTGGAACTTCAGGAAATCGAGTTTTATACTTCTCTTTTATGGACAATCTTATTGAATATTGACTTTTTAATTTGTTAGAAATCTACGCTACACCTCACGTCTGACTGGATTACCTCAAAGGAAATTAACACTGCTTCACTCACCGATGGTCTTCGCTGGGACTGCTACATGAAGTCTTAAACTGGCTGCATAATTCCCTGTCCATTGTCGACGTCCAGTGGGGCTGGAGTGCATGGACATTGAATTCGAGTCGTGTTGGTGGATGCACTGAGGATGTTCTGCCTTCTGTTGCCCATCTTGGCCTACTGGAGTTTCGCTTTTTGCCCTTGCTAGTTTCAGTGGAGAGCTTGTTTCCAAGTCCATGCAATAATTTTTCTTCTGATATGGTTTCATTCTACTCCTCTCTGGATTTACGGCATTTGAATTCCTCGGACTGATTGACAGACGGAGTATACAACTATTGCATTGCTCTTGGAATTGCGTGTCGCCCCCGTTATATCCTTCGAGGGTCACACTGACATACCTACAGATTACCAGCTGTGACATTTTTATTTCACGAGTAAATAGGCTGATGGTCTCCCTGTTTCTGTATTGCTAACCTGTATATCTGTAATTACGATGGAAATCACTCTATCCATAATCCTGTGCAATTATTATTTTAAAATAATTTTACAATTGTCATACCTGCCCAGGGACTACAGGTGGAAATTAGCAATTGTTGCTACAACCTGGCCCAAGACATATTCTCTTGTTTAACAAGTTTAATGTTTATTTGTGCATTGTCCCTGTTTCAAATAAACTTATTTCCATTCGATTCCATTGGACTTTTTTTCATCACTGAGACCTGGCTGAATCCTGGCGAACAAAGGGCCCTGGGGGATCTAACACCACCAGGCTGTGACTTCTTAAACTTTCCACTGACTTCAGGACGGAGAGGTGGTGTTGCCACTGCTTTTAGAATCTGTTTTAAAAAGACTGACATCTTGGGTCCTGCTTTCCTCCCAGATTTAATAAGGACTTCATCCAACAATTTTTGGACTTCTCTCTGGACTGGTGTCTCGTGGTGATAGACTCATGATTCTTGGGGATTTTAATATTGATGAATGCTGTCCATCAAAACCTCTGGTAAATGAATTTATCTCCCTCACTGAGTCTTTAAATATTGTACGACATGTCACTGGTCCTACTCCCAATATGGGTCATCCATTGAATCTTGTGTTGTCTTATGGTCTTTCTCTATCCAACTTAGAGGTCTTAGATACTGGCATTTCTGACCATTATCCAATAATGTTTTAGTCTGTGTCTACGTGTCCTCTCCCTACTTTTTCTCTGCCTTTACGTCATTCCCAGTCCATTCAATCATCTACTGCCAAACTTTTTTCAGAATTTTATCTAACGCATTTGACAGATGATGTCTTAGTTAGACTCGACACTGAATAATTGGTTGAAGCTATTAAGAAATCCTGTAATTTTATACTTGATAATGTCGCTCCGCTCAAGCCAAGGGGAATTAAGGGTGTTTCATGGCCTTGGTTAATTGACGTCACCCGCGCTCTCAGACAAGAGTCCAGAAAGCTGAGCACAAATGGAAACGAGACAAGCTTCATGTCTCTTACAATATTTTAAAGGAGTGTTTAATTAACTATCAGAGAGCTGTAAAGGAAGCAAAAGCTATTTTGTTCTCTACATTATTCTCTGATAATGCTAATCGACCAAAAGTATTGTTCAAAACAATTGATTCTAAAAGTGCTTTTCTGGATGCCACCAAAGAGAACTGTGAAACATTTTTAAACTTCTTTACTCACAAAATTGAGCAGATTAAAGGTGCGATTGTACTTTCACAATTTGATCAACCACTAATGGCACTTTTCCCCTGCAGTTTAGTGCAGCCTCAACGTGGGTGGGATTATAGCAATAATGTTGGTAGTGAATATTTTCTCTGACCAATCAGTGATTTGCAGGGTTTTGATGTCACATTTAGTATCGGCTCGGCTCGCTTGGAACCTCGACCGAGATGGTACTAAAAAAAGTACCAGTTACTATCCACAGTGGAAAACCCCCAAAATACGAGCAGAGTCAAGTCAAGCCATACCATGCAGTGGAAAAGCCCCATTATTCCTTCCCTGTCCAGCTGCCTGACTCACTTTGAACCAGTTACATCAGAACAGTGAGCAGATGTAGTCTCCAAGATGAAGTGTTCCAGTTACAAGCCGGATATTCTTTCTCCATGCCTTCTTAAATAAGTTTTCACGACTATCATTTCCAGTGAGACAGCTATAAGTAACGGCTCATTAGCAAGTGGAGTTGTTCCAAGTAGTTTTAAACATGCAATTCTACATCATTTGTTAAAAAAAACTTTTTTGGGATCCAGCAATACACAACAATTACAGATCAATCTCCAAACTGCCTTGTATTTCCAAGATTATTGAGAGAGTTGTTTATTCGCAGCTCTACTCCTATCTAAATGCATTCAACATTTTAGATTCATTTCATTTCATCTGGTTTCAAACACTTGCACAGCACTGAATCTTCATTGTTGAAGGTCACTAATGATATATTTCTCTCCGTGGATTCAGTTTCACCTGTCGTCTTAGTTTTATTAGATCTCAGTGCTGCATTCGACACTATAGACCATAATATTCTTCTCAATCATCAAGAATGTTTGGTTGGCATCCAGGGTATGGTCCACCAGTGGTTTTCCTCCAATCTAAAAGAAAGGACGTTCTCTGTAAACTTAGGTCATTTTTCTTCTATGTCAGCTCATTTACAGTGTGGTGTCCCTCAAGGGTTGATTTTAGGACCCTTGTTATTTTGCCTGTATATGCTTCCTCTGAGCTCTATTTTTTCAATGTTATGCTGACGAATCCCCATTTTATTTCCAAGTGTAGAAAAGAATTGTTCATCTGAGAATTCCCTAAATTGCTTCTAGGAAATTAAACATTGACTGGCAAAAAATGTCTTACAATTAAATGAAAGCAAAACCGAAGTTCTGATTTTAGGTTCCTCGACATCCTCCTTGCCTGGCCTGGTTGCCAATTTAGGTCCTCTGACATTGAATGTACAAGATCATGTGAGGAGTCTTGGAGGGATTTTTGACTCTTCGTTAAGTTTCAATAAGCAGATCAGTGCTGTTGTCAAGGGTAGCTTTTCCCACCTGAGATCTATCACTAAAATAAAACATTTTCTTTCCCATAAAGACTTGGAAATTGTGATCCACTCATTTATTACATCAAGGTTATACTGCAACTCACTGTACATTGGTCTGCCCCAAACTACATTATCCTGCCTACAGCTAGTGTGTGTGTGTGTGTGTGTGTGTGTGTGTGTGTGTGTGTGTGTGTGTGTGTGTGTGTGTGTGTATGTGTGAGCGTGTATTTATCACTTTGTGGGGACCAAATGTCCCCATAAGGATAGTAAAACCCGAAATTTTTGACCTTGTGGGGACATTTTGTCGGTCCCCATGAGGAAAACAGCTTATAAATCATACTAATTTATGTTTTTTGAAAATGTAAAAATGCAGAAAGTTTTCTGTGAGGTTTAGGTTTAGGGGTAGGGTTAGGTTTAGGGGATAGAATATAAAGTTTGTACAGTATAAAAACCATTATGTCTATGGAAAGTCCCCATAAAACATGGAAACACAACATGTGTGTGTGTGTGTGTGTGTGTGTGTGTGTGTGTGTGTGTGTGTGTGTGTGTGTGTGTAATATTCATACATATCTATATGTATATATTTGACACATACTGTACTTCAGAGTGCCTTGTTCTCCTCTTGGAAGTGACTTCTGAACAAAGGCTTTTGTCTTGTAAGATTAATTTATGGTAGATTTAGAATTGTCATTTAGGGGGTGGCTAGTGTGGTCTGGAGGGAAATAGGAAGATACCTTTCAGAGATAATTCCAAAGTTCTCCAAAAGAATTGGAGTCCACAATTTCCTTATAATGGTAAGGTCACACTTGAAGACAGAAAAAGACCATTTTAAATATCAACTGCAACAATGGCATGAAGTCCAATTTAAATACTTGAAGTGGAAATAAATTACTTACAGATGAAATCAAAGGGTGCACCAAAGACAATGTGCAGAGCATACTGAAAAACAACAAAAACTATTTCAAGAACAGTTAAAACTGCATGAAAAGTACTATGCAAATATGTGTTTACAGTATCGTATAGGCCAGGTTAAGCATGATCCATGCTCTGCCAGTTGAGCTACAGAGCTTCTGCATTTCAACTGGCAGAGATAGTGCAAGGATGATAGTAACAACAATGTTTTAATTTCCCATGAAATACATAAACTTATAAGTCAATAGACTGAATGCACTGTACGTTTATTATAAAAAATAAATAAAAGCATCTGCCAATTGAATAAATGTTAAAGCATGTGTCCTTATTCATTCTTTCAACAAATACTTATATTTATACTTATACGTATATACCACTTATAGGTTTAATTATGTTAAAAACATGATTTCTCTATATTCCTCACCATCAATATGAAAACCCCACAGTCTGACTGCTGGTGTGGTTCCTGTTGCACTGGTGATTGATGGTGTGTCTTTGGCTCCTGGTGTGGGCACTGTTGCACTAGTGGTTTATGATGTGTCTCTGACCACTGGCGTGGGCACTGTTACACTGGTGGATGATGGTGTGTCTCTGGCCATTGGCGTGGGCACTGTTGGTTGATGGTGTGTCTCTAACCGCTGGCGTAGGCACTGTTGCACTGGTGGTGGATGGCGGGTCTCTGACCGCTTTCGTGGGCACTGGTGGTTGATGGTGTGTCTCTGGCCGCTGGAGTGGGCACTGTTGCACTGGTGGTTGATGTTGTGTATCTGACCGCTGGCATGGGCACTGTTGCACTGGTTGTTGAGGGTGTGTTTCTGACCGCTGGCGTGGGCACTGTTGCACTGGTGGTTGATGGTGTACCTCTGACTGCTGACGTGGGTACTGTGGACACTTTTGGTTGATGGAGTGTCTCTGACCGCTGACGTGGGCACTGTTGCACTGGTGGTTGATGGTTTGTTTCTGACAGCTGGAATGGGCACTGTTGCACTGGTGGTTGATGGTGTGTCTCTGACCCCTGACGTGGGAACTGTGGGCACTATTGCATTGGTGGTTGATGGTGCGTCTCTGACCGCTGACATGGGCACTGTTGCACTGGTGGTTGATGGTGTGTCTCTGGCATGGGCAATGTTGCACTAGTGGTTTATAATGTGTCTCTGACCGCTGGCGTGGGCACTGTTGCACTGGTGGTTGATGGTGTGTCTCTGACCGCTGGCGTGGGCACTGTTGCACTGGTGGTTGATGGTTGATCTCTTCAAGGGAAAACGTGCACCACACGCATTGCTCAATTTCGGGAACTTTGACAAAATACTTACAGTACACAAGAGTATTAGGCTACCATAAATTCACATACCATAGGCCTAAATAAAACAAAACAAAAGGGAACAACCAATTTATATTCAGAAATATATATAAAATGCTCAGTGACTTTATCGGAATGCCTATTTACAAAACACAATCCGAATGGTATCGGAAAGTCCCCAGAAAAATATTTTATTAATTAAAACATGTTAAAAAACTTAAATCTTCAATAAAAATAACAGAAACACACCTACAGATTAAGTAGTAAGCAGATAAAACTACGTATTAAAATCCAGATTCATTGTTCACCAAATAATGATTGATTTATTAAGATATTGCAAACCACAACAACTCACCGTGTTCTCTGATGATAGTTCATGATTGTTGTGTTGTCATTAGCTCCACCCTAACTTCCGGCCTGAGACTGCTGGGCTGAAACTAGGTGACGTATCACTCTGTGGCTCTGCAGATAGATATTATTTGGACAGCCACCGGTTATCTCTACGGCGAAAGATTCGTTCATAAATATTAATTAGATCATGGTGCCATTGTTTACCTCCTTTCATGCAGCATCCAATCACGAACCATAAGTATTCATAAGCCAATCCTTCAAGAAAATAGGGTTCCTTAATTCGCTACCTGACTACCGCCACTTGCCTTAGATCAATCAGCGAAGCCTACTAGCCAATCATCACAGTATGTAATTAATATTTATGAGCTAAGCCCGTATCGAAGTAGAATTCGTAAATTCTGGTTCATAATATGGAGGTTGAAAGTGTTTCAAATAATTTGAGCATTTTTTATTTATAAATGCTGATTTTTAAAAACATTGCCCCAGCTGGATTCAGCTGCCTAATGTCTTCCAAATGAAGCTACTGTATATTTACACCTTAAAAAGAGTAAAAGTCCTCAAGCCTAACTATGATCTTCAAGACAAAACTGGTTTTATATGAAATAACCCTTTTATTTTTTATTATTTTTTTGTTATTGTTTCATTTGTATGTGTATGAATATGTTGTTATAATCTCGGTTTGTAATGACATTTTCGTGGATATTTGCCTATTTGTTATATTGTTGCAGAGTTTGAATCCAGAAATGCCCACAGAACAAAAGAGTGCACAGATCTTTTAATTAAGGAGATGGCATTGCTGGGATTTTCCTGACTCATTGACCTAATTGAATTTAATGAGAATCTGATTAAAGGGAATTCAGTCTATTAAATGCAATGCACATTGTAGATATTACAGCAGGGTTTAATATTCTGTATTTTGTTTTTATCTGTAGTTACATAAAGTAATATAATATATATATATATATATATCTGTATAAAATCAAAAATCAAGCATGTATTCAACATATGTTTTCCCTATTTTCACATCCATAGAATAATGGCTCACAAAGAAATAAACACTCCCACACATCATTCATTGTGTTGCATAAGTTCCACGTTTATTTCATATCTGACAATGTGTTAAGTGTACACAAATATTTGACGCATAACTCCAACACTCAGAACGAGACACTGAACTACAGCCGATTGAAGATTGTACAAACAGGTTACAACTGTATAATACTCCATTCACAGCAATCATGTTTATATACAAGGCAAGTAAAACAAAGAGGGAAAGATAGAAAATGCCTATGAATGAATTTTGTGCATAAGACATGAATGGAAGCACACAAATAATTGCTGTCATGAAGAAAACTGATTTATTCTTCTTTCACTTTGGAAGATGACAAAATGTGTGCAATTCATTTTTTTTTAGCTTGGGAACATGATAATGGAATTATTATATTTTTTTTTTTTTTTTTTGTAAATTGCTTTTAGAAATGGTACAGGACAGGCTATAACATGAAGTATATCATTCGACTCTCTGTGTTAATTTCTACAAGGTGCACAGCCAAAAAGACAACTCTCATTTACATGTACGTACCTCAAACTGAAAGTGTTTTTTGAACTTTTTTTTTATAATTTCATCCATTTCAAAAATGCATCTGCTATTATATTTGCATATGCACTATTTTTTTAATTTTTTTTATTTATTTTTTTTAAGTAGTGAGTGACCATACACTATACAGTATGTACTCTGAACTGGTCGTAACAGAGAATAGAACCTGATTGTACTGTTCACACATAAATAATACAGAAAAGCAAAGTCATTAAGGATTAAGAATCCTTCAGAAATTAAAGATCCTTTTAGGTTTGTGTAACAACTTGTGTATAGCCTACCAATTGCTTTTTTCTTTTTTTCCCCCACAGAATGAGCTGGTCAAATAAAACAAACACAAGAAAAAGGTTGCAAATCCTATACAAATCTACATGAATTTAGATGTGTACAGTATGATCACACAGACAGATCAAGGCTTTCACATTTCATGCACTGTAGGTTGGTTGGGCTCAGTCATGCTCATGAGCCTGACTCGTGCAGTTTTTTGATCTACAATCTGCAGGTATCTGCAAGACACCTCAGGCCATTTGCAAACAGTTGGTCTGCACTCTGAACAATATGAAGAAAGGGCTTGCATGACAGAGTGCAGGATCGTTCAATCACACCACTTTATAAGCAGTTTGGCTTTAAGCAACAATTGTGGATCTTTATGCTCTGCTACAATGACTGCTTTACTTAAGATCAGGCCCACTTGCTTGCAAATGCTTTGGTAACACTTTAAAATAAAGTTTAATTAATTTACATTAGTTTTTGCATTAGGTATCAGGAACAAACAATTAACAATATCTTTTTCACAGCATTTGTTAATCTTTATTAATGTTGGTTAATAAAAACACAATTGTTCATTGTCATAGTGCATTAAATAATGTTAATGAATGCAAATTTTGATTTAAAAAATGTATTAATATATGTTGACATTAACATTAACTAAGATTAAACAATGCTGTAAAAGTATTGTTCATTGTTTGTTCATGTTAACTGATGTTGTTAACTAATGTTAACAAATGGAACCTTACTGTAAAGTGTTCCCAGTGGTTCTGTATACAACAATGGTTATGTAAAAAAGAGAAGTTATGGTATTATATTAGCTAATTAGTAATGTCATATTCGACATTTCCATGTCCATATTCGAAATACAGTTCGACTAAAGTGGAACTTAAGTCAGCAGTCTCAACAATTCCAAAGTGATGATATTATTCCAGATTTTCATGCACATTTTGTTTGGGCATAATACAACTTAGACAGCATTTTATGGGTTTGCGCAACCTAAGCCTATTGATATTATACACATCACAAGAAGAAGACCAGAGGCATCATTAGAAATATAATAATAAAAAGAATATAAAATGTTTCGCCTTAGTCCATATAATCATATGGAGCAATATATCATATGATTACAATCACAACAAATTAGAGCTGAACATTTTTAGATGGTCAGCAGGGCTTATTTCTGGAATACAGAGATGATCTGATGATGTTACAAGTGAGAAACTTAAAATGTTTCTGGTTGAGTAACCAGATAGATTTGTTCAATAGAAAGAGAAGATAAAATATATTTTATACCAGATCTTGATGTTTAGAAAATGCAGTTAAATCTACTCGCATGAAGTGCAGGGCATCATTACTTACTATGCAAACAAACTGAAAACTGTTTTTGCCTGTGCACATTTGTTTTTACACACAAAGAGAAAGAATGATACAAATGGGTGGAGCTGAAAGTGGAAGTTCACCCTGTTAAAATGTGTAAAGTGTTTAAGAAGATGAAGATTATAAAACAAAAACAGAGTGTAGTAGATGATGCTATAGAGGCACAAAATCAGTTCATCTCTCTCACTGGGGAGCTTGTATAAAATTCCTGTAAAAATTTCAATTTGTTCGAACTATCTTCAAAACCTTTCATTTTCTTTATAAGATTTACCACTGTACACACATACACTCATTTAGGATTTGGGTTGATAAGTATGGTGTTTTTTTTTTCTAAAAGTAAAATTCAAGTAATCTACATGTAAAAGCATCTATCCCAGCATTCATTTCTGTCCTATTCCCCAAATGCATTTAATTGTGTTAGGGGGAATGAGAGCAGTGTGGTCAGTAAAAGGGAGGCTAGTCAACTCAAAATAAAAAAGTGCCATATGCAGAAATTGCACTGTACTTCTTCAAAAATATTATAGTCTTTGTCAATAAATACATGCTGAAATAAAATACAAATAAATTAGGCAGATATAAGATCATTTGGGGATACTGATAATTTTGCTATATAAAATATATTAGATTATTAGGCAGATTATGATACATTTTAGATAAATCTAACGACCGGTTATCCAACAAAAATAGGCTGAATCTTTATAATGGTTCTCATACAGAGATATGAGAATGCAACCACATTCTGTTGCCAAATTTTTCCTCATGCGTCCTGATTATTTTGAAATCTTTAAGCATTTCAAGGCTTTACAAGGGAAAGATTATAAAGGTATATGAGTATTTATGTTGGGTTCAACTCTACCCAAGAACTGCACTTAAAGAGAGAAAGAGCATAATATGATGTGATTCATCTGTTCCTTGCTAAGAATTGCTTATCATTGATCAATTCTATCAGCCATAGCCAAGAGATGCATAAACATATGGTCGGGTGACTTAAATACTGATCAGTTTTATCGTTTTAAACCCAGAGATTTACACAAGTCAGGAGTAACACAATAAGGCCATGTGACTGCAATAATTTACTAGTCTTAATTTTCTCACTGAACTCGAGATGAGGCACAGCCTTGTGGATATGGATATCACTCTTCACAATAAAAAAAGTTTGATCTGTTTGCATGAGTTTACAGCTTCAGAATTAGGAATTTCCATTGCCAACCCTGTTTATTTCTAAGCTGTTGCTGAAGACTACATAAGCATATACTATTTCTAATCCAATAAAGTGGTTAGCCCATTCCATTGGCGCTAGAAGTTGAGTCTGTAGATGAACAATGGGGGCTTACATATACAGGTGCTAGTGTGGGCAGGTGCAGGTACACACATAACAGAGGGAGAGGGGATAGAGACTTAATTGAGCACAAAACTGGAGGCTTTTTCAGCAGATCTATTTACAAGGTTAGTCTTTTATATTGTTTTTTTTTTTGTCCTTGAAGAGATTTACAGTCTGTATACATGTGATGTTCTCAAAACCTCATCTGCCCGGCTCTTCTTCTGGACAGTTTAGACCTGATGGGAAGGAGAGTTTAGCAAATGTTGATTTGACACTTCTGATGTTAAAGTGAAAGATTTCGATATGCAGTAAATACATCAATGGTCACTGTTCATCTATACCTGATAGATCCAGCAAGCAGTGGATTGAAGGCATACAGCCAGTCATGCATCTCCTTATCATTACTGGCTTGAAGGAGGATCCCACGATGCTCTGTGCATACCGCAAACGTGTAGGGGGTCTGTATTTCAAGCAGACACTGGATTACATTTCAGTCAATAAAGAGTCAATTTAATCAAAAAGATGTTGAAAGTAAGATATTCTATCTGTTCATTTTAAGCCAACAGAAAGGCTATACCATAAGATAGGCATCTTAATTACTGAAAAGTACATGATGGTTAGGATATTGCCTTATAAGGCAGCTGTCTATGTAGGAAGTAGGCAGCTCACTAAGTTTTGGAACAGCTATTGTGTTAAATCCTTAACCCTATAACGCTGTGTGTATCAAATATGATACACAATGTTTGACGGCTCCTGTTTCACTCTCTGTTCAAGCTGAAAAGCCAAATAAAAGTGGTATGTAAGTTCCACATGTTTATGGCACCATCTAGGGGATATTTGTGAAAAATGTGGTTTCAATGTTTATATTGATCTATTTAAAATGCCGGTGAACTTGTACGAAAAGTGACTCTTATGTTGGGATAAATGACAGCTTATTTTAATAAAGTATAAGTAACAGTAATGAATATATTGTTACTGATATTTTAAAATGAGTATTTGCTGAATATAAGCAACTTGTGCTTGGTTAATGTTTTTTATATTATTTTATTGAAAAAGCCAGTTGAAATAACATGTATCAAATATGATACAACAGGCTTTTGAGGTGGTACTAAAAAACGGTATGATGTTAAAAAACAATTCTTTCATATGTCAGACTTTACAGGGTTAAAATAATATGGCTTATGTGTTTGTGTGTGTCTGTGGTTTACCTTTAGCATGGCCTGCTGGTCTTCACTGTATTCCACTTGTGCCGAGGACAGGTTAAGAATGGCCCTTTCCACTGTGTCTCTATCTGTGTTGTAGATGTAGACATAAGGCCGGCGTACCACCACATATCTCTTCACCCAACCATTACTGTGGGGCTCCAGGAAGTGCAAATACCCTTTCTTTGACACAATAGGGCTGCAACATCAAAACAGAACTCAGGTTAGAGTCAACTTCCAAATGCAAATGTAAAATTGGCAAAATTTAGAAAATCTGGATAACATTAATTAAATAACAGATATGGCATTTCATATACAGGCTAATTCCTTGCCCTCTTTTAATTTTTAGAAAAATAATAAATAAAAAACGTATAATGCACTATACAATCTCCCCACCAAATTAAGCATGCATCTGGTGATTTGTCTTGAAAAGTAAAACCTTTACTTTTACAATACATTAACATTACATTTCTCTACTTAGTAGAATTGTAGAGCTTTTTTTATTATTATTATTCTAATTGACCTGATGCGGATTTCCTGAATGTCTGGCACAAAAGTACAGGTCCTTGGTCTGGACTCTGGTGGGGACTTCTTGCCCTCTGTTTCAGTGTCAGGGTTCGGGCTGACAGCTCGGGAACGTGGTGTTGGGGGTCTATATATGAGTAGTTGTCACAAAATTTATTTTAATATGCAGTTAACACAGTGTTACACTTTAATGCAAAATTAACCTACAAATGGCTTACTTATAGTAGACTCTGCTACTTGGCTGGGATAAGAGAAAGAATTTAATTTAAAAAAATTACGCACTTCAGCTTTAAACATCCTGTTTAGAGAAAGCAATCGGTAAGTACTGACCTGAGTTCAGTGTTGTTGCCATAGCGTCCCTCGACAAGTGAAGGGCATGTGGAAGAGGGTGGTAGAGTGCTTTGAGCACAGACTGAGGCAGAGTCTTTCAGAAGAGTCACTGACATCTCACTTAACTAGAACACAAAAGAGAAATTAGTTATCAGACACCGCAAACACAACAAACACTTGTTTTTCTTTGATGATGGGGACTTTCCATTGACTTTTGTTGTTTTATATTGAGCTAATATTGAGCTTTATATTTTGATCTCCTAACCCTACCACTAAACCTAACCCTCACCCAAAACTACATTAATTGCACTTTTTTACATTTTATTTCAAACATTATTTAGTATATTTATTTAAGAATTTTTCCTTATGGGGACCGGTGGCTGCTCCCGTAAATGTAGCTGATTTCAGGTTTTACTATCCTTGTGCGGATATACAGATATATATTAGGGGTGTAAAAATATTGTATCGTACGATATGACGCTCACTGTACAATACCATATGTACTGTATCATATGTACTGCAGCACCAGGACATGACACCGTTGTTTGGAATTTCGACAAGCTGTACCGCTACAGTACAATCTACTTGGCATTTGCCATTGATCTTCTCACTTACTGTATGTACTGTGAGTGTGTTGCTCTGTTTTCCTGTGAGCTCTCAATATTGCGCTGCCTGGTTTTAATGACACTATAATGTTTTTTTTAGCCAACACTGAGCATGACATGCACAGCAAGACGCTCATAAGTTATGAGTCATAACCTTCAAAAAACTAACAACGTAAAAAACGGTGCTTACTTGAGACTAATAATTATCTGCTTTTGACTTTGTAAACAACTTTGAGAACAACATTGGGCACATTTTATTAGTCAGTAATAACAGCTGTAAAGTTTACGTGCAAAGTGAAACGGGGAAGAGTACAAAAAAAATTATGTGTGCCAATAAATTTTTGTTCACTTGTTCAGCATGTTCACAGGGGGCTTTCAGACAACAAGGCATGATGTTCTAGAAAGCTGCCTTTAAACTATGTGTATTGTGAAAAGTGCTATAAATGACTAGAGCGTAGACACAATTTTTGTTTCTCTTGAGAAAATAAGTTTGAGTTCATATTAGTTTCTTTTTTTCAACAGTCAAACAAAATAAATGCACTGCTGTTGTATAAGTTACTTAGAGCTCTGCATTTTTTTGCCAATGTCAGACACTTATGTGGCATTTATGATTTAAAAGACATTTATGTTGAATCCTTGAATTAATTTGAGCAAAACTATTGTGGGTGCTCGTAGTGTATTGTAGCGTATTGTATCGTATTGTGAGGCAATGTATTGTATTGTATCGTATTGCTTCAATATGTATTTTTTTTATTGAAGCAAAAAAGTTATCCAACACCTATATCACCCATGTGAAATACGAACTGCCCCCCCTTACACTTAATAGCTGGTTGTGCCACCTTTAGCAACAACAACTGCAACCAAACACTTCAGATAGTTGGAGATCAGTCTTTTTCAACATTGTAGTGGAATTCTGGCACACTCTTCTTTGCAGAACGGCTTTAGTTCAGCCACATTGGAGGGTTTTCAAGCATGAACTGCCCATTTAAGATCCTGCCACAGAATCTCAATCGGGTTCAAGTCAGGACTTTGACTAGGCCACTCCAAAACGTAAATTTTGCTTCTTTGGGCATTCAGAGGTGGACTTACTCCTATGCTTTGAATCATTGTCTTGCTGGATAGTTGCGCTTCAGCTTCAACTCACGGACTGAAGACCAGACATTCTCCTTTAGAATTTTCTGGTAGAGAGCAGAATTCATGTTTCCCTCAATTATTGCAAGTCGCCCTGGCCCTGAAGCAGCAAAGCATCCCCACACCATCACACTACCACCACCATGCTTGACCAAAGGTTAGGGCTGGGCGATAAAACGATATCGATATATATCACGATAAAGAAAATCCACGATAAGCTTTTGAGGAATTTTCAATATTTACTGTGTGTCGCTAAAACACAAGCAGTTCGGATTTCTCAGGCTGCGTTTCCACTGGGGCAGACGAAATCCGCTCAAAGGCGCTCACAGCACTAGGAGAGAGCTTGCTCCACACCGCTACCAATCATACGATCCACCTTGCAAGCATGATGCTCGGCTTTCATAGGAATTAATTGAAAACACTCTCAGATTCGTTCACAACGCACCAGTGGTAATGTAGGGTCAGACTGGATGAACTTGCTAATGCTAGCTGCCTTGCTAACAATTAGGTTACGTCGGACACCGGATTGATTCCATCCGCACCCCAAGACTTCATGACAACGGTTGCGCCCTCTCATCGTCTCTAGTGAAGAGCGCAAAAGAACAACAGTGATGTGGACAACAGCTCTGATCTTTCTGCGCTGTAATCTTGAATATTGTTCTCTAGCACCAAACATGCATCATATCTGCCCTGTCCCCTCCGCATGCGTTGCCTCTTTTCCCTGCATGTGTGTAGACATGAAGCGGCATATGAGTTAACGTGGTTTAAAAGCACCTTTTAGACCATAACTTTTTTCCCTTCTAAATGTATCTTTATTAATCAGCATAATACGGGCCTTCGAATAAACAAATCGATTTCTGTTCTAATTTTGTGAAAATTAATTAGATGTCTGGAATTGATAAGGAAAGACAAAAATTACTAGTTGGTAGACTAATCTCTTACTTTAATGAAAAAAATGTAACATCATATCGAACAATATGAAAAAGTTTATCGTGATAACAATTTTGGCCATATTGCACAGCGCTACCAAAGGTATGATGTTGTTTTTGTGGAATTCTGTGTTTGATTTACACCAGATATAACGGGACCCCTGTCTTCCAAACAGTTCCACTTTCGACTCATCAGTCCACAAAACATTGTCCCAAAAGTTTGAGGATCACCAAGGTGTGTTTTGGCAAAATTCAGACAAGCCTTAATGTTCTTCTGGGTTAGCAGTGGTTTTCGCCTCGCCACTCTTCCATGGATGGCATATTTGGCCAGTGTCTTTCTGATAGTTGAGTTATGAGTAGTGACCTTTATTAACGTGAAAGAGGCCTGCAGTTCCTTGAATGTTGTCCTTTGATTTTTGTGACTTCCTGAATGAGACTTCGCTTTGCTCTTGGAGGAATTTTTGAAGGTCGGCTAAATCTGGGAAGGTTCACTAGTGTGCCAAGTTTTCTCCATTTGGAGTTAATGGCTCTCACTGTGGTTCTTTGGAGTCACAACTGAGTGAGAACTTTTAGCCAAATAAAACACTTTGTGAGGTATTGCCAGCTAACCCCTGTCTTACCAAGTGTTTTCCATTGCTTGCTGTTTATGTCTCACGTTATGACCATTGTGCCTGTTTAACTGGTTATCATCTTTTGGATCACTGTTTTGCTTTGTTTGCCTTTTTGGACTGCTTGCCTGTTATTGAATCACTGCCTGTTAAATCGACTAAGTCTCTCTGCTCAGCGATTTGGATTGTTTGCCTGATTTGTTTAATAAACTTCCTGCATATGGATTCTAAAGTTGCCTCCATGTTCAGTTCGTCACACAGACAGAAAAGTTTGTATTAAGTTTGGAGCAGAAGAAATAGAAATAAACCTTGTGTAAATTGTCAGCTTTACGCTAAGCTAAAATGCTATTTCTAACCAATTTACATGCACGTTACCAGGGACGATCATATTTTTTATCAAGAAAATTCACGTTGGATCATAATTAATTTTTTTCTAGTAAGACCTTTGATATTAGATAAAATCTTATTCTTGATAATAGTTTTTGTATTGTTTTCCTGTAACAATAATCATTAAAAAATCCTTAAAACAAGATCAATTTGATTTATCTTGTTTTAGAAGCAACACTGCATAAGATATTTAGGTTTTTCAGAGGATGTATTTTTAGCATGTGTATTTTGTCTTACTGTACTGGCAGAGTTTTATAGTCAAAACAAGTGAAAAATGTACCAGTGTTGAAGAAGTAATTCCAAAGTATTTAGAATTTACGTTACTGACCTTGAGTAATCTAATGGAATACGTTACAAATACAATTTTACAGCATGTATTCTGTAATCTGTAGTGGAATACATTTCAAAAGTAACCCTCCCAACCCTGTATGTGTATGTATATATATATATATATATATATATATATATATATATATATATATATATATATATATATATATATATGTATATACACTGGTGGCCAAAAGTTTGGAATAATGTACAGAATTTGCTCTTATGAAAAGAAATTGTTACTTTTATTCACCAAAGTAGAATTCAACTGATCACAATGTATAGTCAGGACATTAATAATGTGAAGAATTACTATTACAAACTGAAAAAACATTTAAAACTTAAACTACTTCAAAGAGTTCTCATCAAAAAAATCCTCCACGTGCAGCAATGACAGCTTTGCAGATCCTTGGCATTCTAGCTGTCCAGATTTGTCCAGATACTCAGGTAACATTTCACCCAACCCTTCCTGTAACACTTGCCATAGATGTGGCTGTCTTGTCGGGCACTTCTCATGCACCTTACAGTTTAGCTTATCTCACAAATGCTGATCCAGAACACTCTTTGCCAATTATCTGTTGTCCAATGTCTGTTTTTTTGCCCACTCTAACATTTTCTTTTTGTTTTTCTGTTTCAAAAGTGTCTGTCTTTGTAATTCCTCCCATAAGGCCTGCACCTCTGAGTCTTCCCTTTACTGTTGTACATTAAACTGGAGTTAAGCGGGTAGAATTCAATGAAGCTGTCAGCTGAGGACATATGAGGCATCTATTTCTCAAACTAGAGACTTTGATGTACTTATCCTCTTGTTTAGGCCTTCCACATCTCTTTCTGTCCTTGTTAGACCAATTGTCCTTTGTCTTTGAAGACTGTAGTGTGTTGACACCTTTGTATCAAATATTCATTTTTTTTTTGGACAATTTAAAGCATCGTAAAGCCTTCATTCCTCAAAACAATGATTGACTGACAAGTTTCTGGAGAAAACGGTTTCTTTTTTTTGCCATTTTTGACCTAATATTGACCTTAAGACATGCCAGTCTATTGCATACTGTGGCAACTCAAAAAGAAACACAAAGACAATGTTAAGCTTAATTTAACAAACCAAATATCTTTCAAATGTGTTTGATATAATGGCAAGTGATTTTCTAGTACCAAATTAGCAATTTAGTATGATTACTCAAGGATAATGTTTTGGAGTGATGGCTGCTGGAAATGGGGCCTGTCTAGATTTGATAAAAAAAAGATTTTTATCAAATATTGATGGTGCTGTTTTTTACATCATTAATGTCCTGACTATACGTTGTGATCAGATGAATGTCACTTTGGTGAATTAAAGTACCAATTTCCTTCTGAAACAGCAAAATCTGTAAATTTTTCCAAACTTTTGGCTGCCTGTGTGTGTGTGTGTGTGTGTGTGTGTGTGTGTGTGTGTGTGTGTGTGTGTGTGTGTATTCATTCCCATGTTTTCAGTGAAGATATTGTGATTACTATTTTCAATGAGGTGTATTCTCCATGGTCTGTTTAGTGTGGTTATGCAATGAATATGTACTGATGATGGCAAACAGGATGAAAAACATGCACATTTGGTTTTGGTGTAAAATATTCTCAATAATAACATCTTCACCTTGCTCTCACTAGCGCTAACACACACGTGGCTGTAGTCCCTGTTAAAGGTGTGGTTAAGCAAACGCAGGCACTGGAGGAACAAACAGAAAGAAAGGGTGTTTAATTAGAGTCCTTATTTTATAAAAGTTATTCATTAGATTTCTATAAAAAAAAATATTCCCTCTTGATAAGTCTTAGGATTGTCATTGATTCACCTTGGCAGCCAGCTTCCTCTGCCTCTCATTGGGTGTGTCAGGGCCGGTGATAGGGCTGTGGCCAAGGCCCAGATGGGTGGAGGGGGAAGAGGACTCGGTTAGATCCTCACTCACGCAGGACAGCAGCGACTCCTGGCTCAGCAGCAGGGTGGACTCCAGCTTCTCCCTAAGGAGGAGGTAATGCCTGGTTTTCTCCACCTAACACGGCAAAAGGAAAAATGTTTTTAGATCCTCACAAGAACAGCCAGTAATATAGTTCTACTTCAAATTAATGGATATTCTCACCTCCTGCAGGAGGCTCAGTTTCTCCAGCTCCCACTGATGGTCCAGGATGAGGCTGTCACTACGGGGCCTCCAGCCAGCCAGGTTCTCCTCCCCTCTCACATATGCCACCGATGTGTCCAGCACCCTCCTGCGCCTTCTTTGCATTCCTACACATTCAGCCATCATTTCAACAGAAGCCTTTAAATCTAGGGCCTATTTACACTTGGTCAATTCATGCATCTTCAATCGATCTGTCCGATTCAGGATGCACATTCCATTTACACTTGGCCACATAAATTTGTCCCTGCAAAATGCTTAAAAATCTGATCTAGTATTCCCGTGCTATATGCGGGATTCCCACCATTTTTAACCAATGAATTTCAATGACATTTCCATTACAATTCCAGGTGTTGACTTTCCATTACCTTTCCAGGTGTTTGTGATTCCCTGATAAAGATTTATACAAACCATTTTAATTCAGACCAATTTAGTTATGAATTATTTCTATTGTTTTTTTATAGCAATTTTGACTAATTAATTAAACAAAATGACTCAAGAGAATGATTCACTAACAAATCAAAATTACTATAGCTTGAGAGTTTACTCTACACAAGTCTAGATGACTAAATATTTCATGACCATGGGAACCCTGTATATGCATGCTTATGCCTGGAAAGCTACATTTGCTGCACTTGATGTGGCTCATGAAAACTAAAAAAAGGAGGAAGCTAAAATTGCTTGCCGATTGTGGTACAAAAACTTGGGGCTCCCACGCTTTATGTATTCTGAAATTGTTCAGTTTGAGATTTGTGGCCTGAACAATCAGATTTACACTTGTAAGTGGTACCCTCGGTTGGCTGATTGATCAGGTTGCTATCCATCTCAAATGCGTCTTAGAGGGGATTTGTGCTTTGTCTTTTCTTGATTGAATCTGATTAGTAAAAACACATGAATTAATCAAGTGTATATACTTCCCTAAATTGTCCAGTATCACAAACTCCTTGGAAAGCTGAAATGTAAAGAAAATAGTGTCTTACCTGGGCTCCCTGCATCAGCCAGGTGGCACAGACTGACCTCATACACGCCAGTTACACGGTTCCTGCGCATCAGAACAAAAAAACAAAAACATTCTTACAGCAGCTTATATTTAAATAATGTTACAAGAGCAAAACACTTCAAGACGTATGCCGTGACTTGGCTGTAATTTGGAGCAGACTTACCCTTCAGATGGCCTCAAACTGCCACTGCTGAAGAGGTTCCTGATGGAGCGAGATGCTGCAAGCTTGGCATCTCGTGAATAGAACACCATGCATAAGTCTTTGGTTATCACTGTAGGCTGTGTGCAGTTCTCCATCTGGGGGACATTTTTTATTTTTTTATTTTTTCAATTTAAATAGTTTCAGAATAGCTATTTTAAACCCTGGCTTGCTGAAGAACAAGCAAAAACTACTGACCCACAAGGGTTATTGGTATATTTCACACTTTTACATATGCACTGGGCTGAAACTAAATCATTTAGGCCTGCAACTCTCCCAAAAACAAGTGTCCCCTCCCACATAAATTACTGAATGGCCTTGGTTACCTCCAGGTAAGCAGACAGAGTCATGTAGATTTTCTCTCCATAAGGAGTGACACGATTTAGCAGCAAAGAGTTGTGCATGGATGAATCCCAAGCAGCCTCAAAACGGTAGAATGTCCTACAGAGTATATTAAGGGTAGAAAATGGCCTTAAAGTCATGATTTCATATGAAGACCAAGGGAAATTTACCTATTCTCCTACTTATATTACAATTACATGGATATTAAAAGATCATTTTTAAGTGCATTAACTTTGATAACAGTGTGTGGGTGAAAGTCACTTCAAGCATTACAATATCTGTTACTAAGGTTGAGGTTAAGGTTAAGGTTGATATAAATGGATTATCCTGTATTGTATAGTGCCAATTTAAGGACAAAACAGTGACAATGTTAAACAATTTACAGACAATATAAAATGCATGCAACAAAACACTTGAGATGAATACAACCACCACCAATGATGTTTGGAATGATGGCAGTTACAATAGAGAAAAATGACAAAAGCAAAAATAAAATGATGACGTATGAAAAATGTGACTAGAAGAGGGAGGCAGGTACACAGGGACAGTTATACCTAGGATCAATCCCCAAGGAAATGCTTTAGGTGGAAAGGAAAGATCAATAATAATAGGTGAGATGATTCAAATATGTATACTGCAGTCTCTGGTTCTCAATAGAGCACCATGCAATTTCATCTCAAGATACTGTATCTCACGTCAGCTCACTTCTGCTCAGGTTATGATCTGGTGCACAGTTCACAGAAACTCCAACAACAGAACAAGTATTAGATCCACCCAAATCTATGACATTTCATGAGATAATTCTGCATGAAAATAGCATGGGCTGCTTCTTATAGATTCATGTTATAATCACCCTGCTGAACTTCCATCCTTCCCTCCCTTACTCTGATAAATTCTGGTCATAACCCGCTAAAACGATCACACATTTGATCCACTAATATTTCTGGCTCTCAGCCTGGTAAGAGTCTTAAATCTCCATATGCCTGAGTTAGAAGTACTGTATATAAGAGGGGCCGAGCATTTCTGAGGCCTGTGATAGATTAATCTTGTGTGCTTTAGATGTTGAATGTTAAAGTGAATGCACTGGGATAACCCAATGTGCAGCCTTGAGGTTGTCGTTCAGATGTGCAAAAAGGAAATGGGAGTGAAAGAGAACATTGAAAGTGTAAGATTTGTGAGAGAGAGTTTGAGAGAGAGAGAGAGAGAGAGAGAGAGAGAGAGAGAGAGAGAGAGAGAGAGAGAGAGAGAGAGAAAATATGAAACAAGGCCTATAAGTACTGTGGGTTGCTTTGGGGTTGTGTTCATGGAGAAGAAGATCTAGCCCATTCCACTTTTAAGTCAATTAATTAAGATTAACACACTCTTAAGGGGTTCACACACTGGATGAGAAGAGCCATGTGTCACACAGGTAGGACAAAGCATAGGTATCGCACATAGAGTGCGTCAGTCCGGTGTGGCATAGAGGTGGTAGTCCAAAACAATTAATCAAACGTTACAGTATATACAAAGGTTTTTGCACTTCTTGAAGAACGAAACATTTGACATCAATACATTTGCAGGTTGGTGTATGAAAACAATGGTGTACTTGCACAAAACTAAAAGATTAACAAGGGAAGCCATTTATTATTCAATTGCTCTTGTTACTTGTTATTGAAATTTAATTGTCTACACACAATGTATCTTCGGGCCTAGGCTAAAGTCAATAATGTATGTAATAATAATGTTGATAATGATTTGGGTTGAATTGAATGGAAAACTACTGTAAGTGGCACTGAAGAATTTTTAGCAGCCCCCGAAGTCGTAGCTGGGCGCCATTTATGGATGCGAAAAGCTGCAGTAGCGCTGTGCGAACATTCATAGAAAATTATATAGAAATGATAGATCCTTTTCCACCATCATGCCAAGTGGTTCTCATTGTGGAACCATACCAACGAATCTGAATCAGTACGGTTTCTTTTTCCACTTTGGTGCTTTGAACTCAGGATAATAGTAAAATGGACTGACTGAGCAAGTGACCAGTCATGAATCGCCACATAATAAAACCATTCCACCAGCACAATTGAGTATGGTTAGCTAACCAGGAAACACTAGCATTTGGTATCATTAACTAATAATGAACTATTTATTTTTAAAGCATGCATTCATCTTGGTTAATGTTGATTTATGAAAATTCAATTGTTCATTGTTAGTTCCTAATCCATTAATTTATGCTAACATATACAACACTAATTTAAAACATTATTTTATTATGTTGAAATGAACATTAAGATTAATAAAAGTGCTGTAAAAGTGTTGGACATTGTTATTTCATGTTAACTAATGTAGATAACATATGTTAACAAATAGAACCTTATTGTGAAGTGTTACCACTAACTGTGCTGATAAATGGTTTGGTAACCATACCAAACTGTGCTCAAGTGGAAATGCTAGTGGTATCATTGCTAACTGTGCTCAGAACCATGATGGTGGAAAAGAGATTTATAGTTTCGAATTTTTCCAATCCACCTGATGCATTCTGTGTATAAGCACTTTTACACACTCTCACAACAACATACAGTGCTGAAAAATCCAGCTAAACCCATGACCAAGAAGGTCTACCAGCCCAGTCAAGTCCCCACCAGCTAGTAGTTTAGCAGGTCAACCACTTTAACCACTTTAACCAATTCCAAAACAAAGCCACCATCTAAATCTGTTTTCATCTAGTTCCAGCAAGATTTGAGACCCTCAAACAAAAGCAAATGCACACCTTCCCATAAAGTTCACACAAGGCTCAGATTTAGAGAACACCCAATCATCCCAACTCTGATGCCATTGTTTGCACACTGCCTACAATACTAAACTACCACATTTATTAAGCTCAGCAAGCAAACCTAGCTAAGAGGATTGTGAGTAGAACTTACACCTCCCACTTACACATGAAAAAATAGATTTCCTGTTGTTTTACCTTCCTTTTCGATATTTCTTTCTCTTCAGCCAATCCAAACTATAATTCATGTTCTTGGCAAAACATACAGGGAGATATTTTTAATGGATCTGCTTCCATTGAGGGCTTGAATAAGATATTTTTTATACAAGACAGTATTCGTGCTACCACTGAGGTCATGGTTGCAAGGATTGTTGAGCTGTTGCACTCTGCCAGCCAGGCTGCTGGAAATTAAATCTTGTTCCCGTAACAATATGGTTGGGAGGGACACTGCAGGATTGTCCTTAACTTGTTCCACACTCCCCTGCAAACTCCAGCACTTGGAACACTAGAAACTATATTTGAAGGGTGTGGACACTGTATACTATGCTGTTGCCAAGGTGACACGTGTGTGCTAAGAATGATATTAAACTCTTGAAGGAGTCAAGGGAAGCTTTCTTATTGCTCAGGCCTGTTCGAATCATTATATGCACATGACTGTTTTTCATATTTTTTTAGGGTTTATTTTTAAACACTGTTTTTCAACTTTTCAAATATGTAATGGCGGTTTGAAGCAGCACCTATAGATCAATCATATATAAAAAACATTGCAAATCCCCCAGTGTTGAATTATGTTTTTGAATAAATACAATTCTTAGTGGTATCTGTAACTGCATCAGCTAACAGAACAGCCTTGGCAGAATAACAAGAAAACAGATTTGCATAATAGCAATGCTCTCATACCCCTCTGTGGCGACATCACCCTTATGTTTACAAACAGGCAGCTAATTCCTGGGATTAAAGTTGTCCTGATTTGGTAATTACAGTTTGTAAGACAAGCAACCCTTGTTTGCTCTTAGTCAATAGGCAGCACAAGAAAGACTGCCAAGCATGAAACCTTTAAAGAAATTTGATCAACACTGCTCCCTAGTGGAAAACCTGTCTAACAACGAGTAGCGAATGCCAGATGAGGTTTCGTTTTAATAAACTTGACTAAACACATATTTCGTACAAGAACTTAAAATCTCAGTGGACTGATAAAACACTAATCTTGCTCAGAGTTGATACATGATTAATACTGAGGTTAGCAGGACAAGCCCTCCAATCCAATAATAACACAGATCTCACAGTGTGTGGTCTGGCCCACAGTAATCACCCCACACAGGCAAAGTTGTGTTTTCAGTGCTACTTTGACATTTGTGATGGAAATTCATGTGGTTTTGGAACAGTTTTAATAAAACCATACATTTTTAATTAAGATATGTTATCTCAATTTGTTAAGAATTTGTTGAGCAAGAGCTGTAAATTTATATAGGACTGTGGGTGGTAAGAATGACTCACTACGAATGCGTTTAAACTGCAAGAACATGTCTATATAGTTGAAAGATTCCAGTGATATTTATTAGGTTATTAATGCACTTCCAATCGCCTTAAAGGGATACTGTAGTTCACCCAAAAATTTTATTTCTGTCATTATTTACTCACCCTGATGTTGTGCCAAACACATATGACTTTCTTTCTTCCGTGGACACACAAAAGAAGATGCAAAGCAGATTGTTAGCCTTACACCCAGTCTACACCGGACACAAGTGGCACGTCGCATACTGTTGGGTCAAAAGCAATAGAACCCCATTACAATCAGTGATGCTGTCTACACTGGAAGTGTGTCCGTGGGTGCCGCTTTCCATTTTGCACTGCACATACTGGCGCTATTTTACAAATGAAATGGTTTAGAACGTTCGCGTCGACGCGTCCAGTGTAGACAGCCTCAAGCCGTTGAGTCGCGTAAATGGACACGCCCGGTGTGGACGGGGTGTTAGTTACCATTCACTTTCATTGCATCTTTCCATTCCATCTACATACAGTGAACCTGGTGACCTCAAAGGCTAACATTATGCCTAACATCTCCTTTTGTGTTCCATTGAAGAATAAAATAAGTCATACAGGTTTGGAATAACATCAGGGTGAGTAAATTATGACAGAATTTTCACTTTTGAACTTTACATTTAAAATGGGTTCAGTATCTTGACTTTGATCTCTACAACACCCCCTGTGAATGATACAGCCAAAAACGCAGCCCATACAAAGCCAAGCCATGCAATCCACAGTCACCTAGAGGTGCTATAAAATATCATACACAAAACATACAATACAGAACAGAGGCTTTGCACACGAAAGCATTTCCATGGGTGCCAAATTCTCTCACATTTTCAGAAATAGTAGAAGGGAAATAAATAGACAAACCAACATGAAAGCAGAAATAATATGAGAGCCAAATAAATTATGCAAACAATGATGGCGGTCGATTGGACAGATGGGCATGAAAATAAAAGGATGAAAAAATACACAATCTGTCTGTGTCTGATAAAATGAGAGGTAAGGGATTTGAAAGTAATATACCTAGGCATGTCGGAATCAAGAAACTGTCTGGAAAACACAAAACAACATTCTGTTAGTGAACTAGAGAAATGTCAGAATTTCTAAGAAGAAAGTTGTACAGAAAAGCTTGTGTTGAGGCCCAGATAGCTGAAACTGTTCTGCAGAGACTAGTTCATCACTGCAGACGCTTTGTTTCTAATGAGGTTTGCTTTTATGTTCAAGTATAGTGAGGCACACACAGCTGTCAAGGCCTCTACACAATTCTCTTGTGACTTCTTTGTCCTTGATCCTTTGCATTGGTGCATAATTCCAGCTTCAAAACATGGTTTTATGGGGGGTGTGGATTATTTAGTGAGGCCTTGTGGTTAAATCGCAGGAGAGGAGGTCACGACTGCTTAAAAAGCGACCTTCAAAAATGTATTTTATTCAGTAATTGTTTTGCATCAGTGGCATGCAGGTGCTGTGGGGTCTCAATAAAATCTAAAAGATGAGGCATTGGGACTTTTCAATTAAAGCGTTTCAAATCTGGATGCTGATATATGATGTTTTCTAAGGTGATGCCATAGAAAAGCATTGTTAATTTATGCTATGACAAAATGCTTTGTTAGGCTGCTTGTGTAACATGACATGAAAAATGTGGCCTCTTGACTACAGTTTCTGTCATGATAAGGATATGTTGATGATAAACTTTATTAGTAAAGTGTTTGACAGAATAAGTTGTTTAAATTGCTAAAAAGGGATACAGTAGTTCACTCAAAAATACAAGTCTGTCCTCATTTCATCCTTATTTTGTTCCAAACCAGTATGACTTTCTGTCTTCCAAGAATGTCAGTCCTTAACTTTCTGCCTAATCTCCCTCCTGTGTTCCTCAAAAGAAAGTTATATGGGTTTGGAACAAAATAAGGGTGAGTAAATGATGACAGAATTTTCATTTTTGGCTGAACTATCCCTTTAAAATGAAAACATCCTTCCTGAAGCACAATCAAATAAATCTGATTAAATATTTGCATGCAAACCACAACTGTGTGATGTGATCAGTAGTGATGTCAAGCACTCTATCCACTATGTGAATCAGTGAGCAGTGATTGGTTGAGATTAAGTGGCATAGTGTGGACAGATTGAATGAAATGAATAGATGAAGAATGGACACAAATGCAGACCAGCATCAGATGAGAAGACTTGCACAACTATCAAGGAGGTGAACTAGAGAACCATCTTTCAGTTGCCTGTCTGTCTGAAAATACTGCATTGCTTTATTTTCCCCCCAGATCCAGATTTGTAGATTCACGGAATTACATTTTTCTTTTGACCTTGTGACCTCCTTCAACGAGGCTGATAAAACCACATTTTGTCTTGGGATGGGAATGACAATTATGAGTTTCTTAAAGCAGAAAAAGAGCAGCTACATAAATTAGTCTGTTAGTCATGCATTTGAAGCATCTTGAACCATAGCTCTCCGGTTATGTCATGCAAGAGGCTCTTTGCAATGATTAAACTCAACGACCACAGAACCTGAGCATTATATTATACCCATACATTTATTTATTTTATTTGTATTATCTTTATTACTTTTTATCCCAAATTTGGAATGCCCAATTCCCAGTGCACTCTAAGTCCTCGTGGTGGCATAGTGAAAAATCTCAGTTGCCTCCACGTCTGAGATCGTCAATCCGTGCATCTTATCACGCGGCTTGTTGAGCACGTTACAGCGGAGACATAGTGTGTGTGGAGGCTTCACACCATCCTCCGCATCATCCACACACACCACGCACCCCACCGAGATCGAACCACATTATAGTGACCATGAGGAGGTTACCCCATGTGAATCTACCCTCCCTAGTAACTAGGCCAATTTGTTTGCTTAGCAGACCTGGCTGGAGTCACTCAGCACACCCTGGATTTGAACTCTAGGAGTGGTAGTCAGCTTCAATACTCGCTGTGCTACCCATTTATAAAAGAGGTGTGCAGAGAGATCGGTTGCACTGAAACATTTTAAGTACGTATCTAGAAGGCACTTTCCACAAATACAGTATACTTGTGTCCCATAATTGCTTTTTTAAAGCATAGAGGAAAAAATTATTTTGAAGCGAGAACTATTAGACATGCTATATAAACTATTATCTATAAAATCAAATTAACCTTGCATGAAAAGCTGCAAGTTTTAAACACATCAAAAGTCTGTATAGCCCTTAAATTTGTGATTTTGGTCGGTACCGCTTCAGAGGTCTTGAACCTCTTGACTGTATAACGAGTAGAATCATACAAAAAAAAAATACATAATCTGCTGAACTGATCAATTTAGCCTTATTAAAAAACAATAATAATAATTATTAATTTTAAGAACTAAACAACAAATCTAAATGATTTTAAACAAACATTGTCTGTAAATTATTAACTACAAAACAACTTTTAGTCCCAAATTAGCTAGCCCTTTATTAAGTGATAGATTATATTAGGCTTAATTGACAGCTCTGCTAACCCTGGTATAGTTTGTATCTTTATTTATTATTAATTATACATTAAACATGAATTGTTTTAATTTTCTATTAATGTATATTGCTAAAAACAACACACACAATTAAGGGTTTCAAACCGTATGGTATGTCCCAAAGTTTGGTTACAGCAATGCAAAAATTGCAAACCTTATTTAAAATTAATTTAAAATAAAACTTAAAGGTTAAAGGAATAGTTCACCCAAAAATCTCTCATCATTTACTCACCTCATACCATCCCAGATGTGTGTGACGTTCTATCATCTGCTGAACAGAAATGAAGATTTTTAGAAGAATATTTCAGCTCTTTAGGTCCTCACAATGCAAGTGAATGGGTGCCAAAATTTCGAAGCTCCCAAATCCACATAAGAGCAACTTAAAAGTACTCCAGATGACCCTGGTTGTTAAATCCATGTCTTAAGAAGTGGTATAGGTGTGGGTGAGAAGCAGATCAATATTTAAGTCCTTTTTGCTTCACTTTCACTTTCTCCTTCTGCTTTTGGTGATTCACATTCTTCCTGCATGTCATTACCTACTGGGCAGGGAGGTGAATTTATGGCAAAACAATCACTTAAATAGTGATTTCTCACCCACACCTATCATATCATGTCTGAACACATGGATTTAACCACTGGAGTCATATAGATTACTTTAATGCTGCCTTTGTGTGGATTATGGAGCATCAAAATTTTGGCATCCATTCACTTGCATTGTATGGACTTCGTATGGTACAGAGATGAAAAATTATTCTAAAAATTATAATTTGTGTTCTGCAGAATGAAGAAATACACATACACATCTGGAATGCCAGGAGGGTGATTAAATTATGAGAGAATTTTCATTGCTGGGTGAACTATTCCATTACATTTACATTTACATTTATTCATTTGGCAGACACTTTTATCCAAAGCGACTGACAAAAGAGGAAAACACAAGCAAATCATCTTAGGGAGACAGTGGTACGAAAAGTGCCATACTACAAAGTTTCACTATCATCAGAATAGTATACAAAACAGATTTAAGCGCAACAAGAATTGTATTTTGTGAATTTTTTTTTTTTTTTAGTGACTGGTTAAGTGCTCTTGGAAAAGATGTGTTTTTAGCCGTTTTTTGAAGATAGAAAGTGAGTCAGCTTCACGGATACAGTGTACATGTTTTATATGATCATTTGTTGAATAAGTAAAAATCACTTAATTTTATTTGCTTTTTTTAGATCCTTCTTGCACCCTATTCATGGAAAGTGCCAGAAATGTTTACATTGCTAGTGTACCATGTAAATCCTACAAGTCTAAATATATGGCATAAATATATGCACCAGTTGTCAGTCACCACAACGACCCTAAGAGTTATGGTATATTTTTGCAAAAGAACATATAATTGTGAATATGCTTCTTTTCTTTATCTAAGGCTGGCACAGTGGCTGTGCTGTTTGATTCTGAAGCACTCCCTTGTGACAGGCCTTTAAGAGCCGTTTGGAAGGCTTGCCTCACTGCTTCATTTCTCTTTGGCAAAAACTCATTGTTTTAAGTTGTGCAAAGAACTGTTTGTCAGAGGTTTGACTCCAGCTTTTAGATCATATGCCAATGCTGAGGAGAGAGTTGTATTAAGTGTAGCAATCACTAAAATGGAGTCCTGGTACTAAAAAGGCCGGAGCAGGAAACAGTCGAAATGAAGCACATCTGCTACTGACTGCTCAAGAGGACCCAGGCTTCACAGATAAAATAATATAATCCAAACATGCACTGTAAACAACTGTGGAAATATTCTTGAATACAAAATGTCAAGCAAACAACGTTTTCAGGGTGATTTGTGTGCCAAAGTACTATTAAACACGAGAACATTTTATTTGTAAACTTCTAAAGTGGTTTTCTGCTTTCTTGACGTCATGGTATGTATGAGGAGTTAGAAAGTACCTGTCATCTTGTGCTGGTTGGATGTATCCTGCAGACAGTATGTTGAGAGAGAGGATGTTGGGGTCTATGATTGTCTCATCTGCTTCGGGTGTATTCCGGATGCGTCCTATCAAATCCATATCAGAAAATTAGGTTATCGTTCTGGTTTAAAGGAATAATCCACCCAAAAATTATAATTCTCTCGTTATTTACTCACATGCCATCCCAGATGTGTATGATTTTATTTGTTCAGCAAAACACAAACAAAGATTGTTAGAAGAATATTTCAGCTCTGTAGGTCCATTCAATGCAAGTTTATGGTGGCCAGAAATCTGAAGCTCCAAGAAGCACATAAAGGCAGCATAAAAGAAACCCATTCAGCTCCAGTGGTTAAATCCATGTCTTCAGAAACGATAGGTGTGGGAGAGAAACAGTTCAATATTTAAGTCCTTTTTTACTATAAATCTCCACCTTTTACCAGCAATGACCAGTAGGTGGCGAAATACACAACAAATGGCAATTACCAAAATCAAAAGTAGTTGAAAATGTAGTTAAAGTGGAGATTCAATGTAAAAAAAAGGTCTTAAGGTGCACTCTAATTTTTTCCCCATTAAAAAAGTTTTATTCCTAAAGAAATTAATTGTAAATTTGAAATATATGTATAAAATCATGAGTACTCACATGAGATGAGGACTTCAGTCATATCAGTAACCTTATAAAAGCAGATTTATTCTACATGGGGCAGGGGTGCCCTCATGGGGGCTGCCATTTTAGAATCACATGATCAGCTAAATACTCCTCGCTTAATCTCAGTAACCCTCTTGTTATTGAACACTTTCACTCTTGGATTAAATTAATCATGGCTGATTGTAATTTTTATTTTCTACAATGGTATCTATAATTGAAAACTATTGATTTTGAATGATGCTGCATCCACACCACTAGGTGTCACTGTAATTCCAAGATAACAGGAGAAAAAGTTACTGAGTGCACCTTTAAATATTGATCTGTTTCTTACCCAAACCTATCATATCATTCTGAAGACATGGATTCAACCACTGGATTCATATGGATTACTTTTATGCTGCCTTTATGTGCTTTTGGAGCTTAAGAGCACTGGCCACCATTCACTTGCATTGTATGGACCTAAAGAACTGAAAATGTCTTCTAATAAAAAAAAATTGTGTTTTGCAGAAGACAGAAAGACATTCACATTTGAGATGGCATTAGGCTGAGTACATGATGTAAATTAATTTATTTTTGGGTGAATTTTAAACTAAAAGCAAAAGGTTTCAATTTAAAGTTAGAATTTGAGCCCCAACTCACCAACAACCAGCTCTCGCACTTCCTTCCACTTAATATCTCTTCCTGTCTCATGTACAATCGTGATTGTCACTCTCCTTTGGATGCCCTGTTTTGTAAATATCATATTACAATATTCAAATTTTATAATACAGAGTATAGGACAATAGGTACGCAGGTAGGAAAAACAGAATAAAAAAAGAGAAAAGAATATTTCCCAGTACCTGATGTAACATGAATGTACCATGGCAGGGCATGCCCACTCTGTGATCCACTACAGCTGGGATATAGCTGCAAAAGAGATAAACAGTATGTCAAGTAAAATAACCAGCACTTTCAAGCTTACCTGGGTCTAAAAAACACACAAAATAGAACCAATAGATTTATTATTAGCTATGTTATAGTACTTTTTAAGAATGCCTAGCTTAGGGTGTGCTAAAAATAATCACGGTTCCTTTGTTTCACTGGTTGTTTGAGACATTAATCAAATTTACTCAGTGTGGATCTGTTCAGACAAGATACTCACTCTCCATTGGCCTCAAGCTCACAGATTTCAAAGAAGACCATCAGGTCATATTTACAGTGGCACGGTCCTGCTGTGGGTCGTGTGAGAGCTGTCAGTTTGGTAGCAGGTACTATGCAAAAAATAGAGAAAGACAGAGAAAAACAGAGAATAAAATCAGTATTGAGCTAGTCTTATACCAAAGGATATTAACACTCAATGGCAGATGAGAGGGATACTAATTTCATAGGAGAGAAGAAGATATGAATCACAGTATGAGAGGAGGAATAGTTTGTAGTTAGAGAGGAGCAGGATTGGGAGATCAGGGTCCAGTTTAAAGGCACACTGCTGTTAGAGTGAATAAAGTCATGTGAATAACAGTGATCCCTTAACATCTGCGCATGCCAAGTTGAACTCAAACTTAACTAGTACAAATCCTAACAAATTTGTATTTTAAGCTAATTCAATTTTTAACTGTTTTAACAAATCAGTGAATCCCTGTTGAAATAAATAAATAAATATTGGGTAGATTAAGCTGGTCTTCATGGACTCCCAGCTTAACCAAGTGGTGTTTATCTATTTCAGTCAGCTGGTCTCCTAGCCTGACCAGGTGAAAAGTGCCTAAAACCCCTCTAAAACCATCAAAAAAGACCATCCTAACCACCTTAGGCTGGTTTAAGCATTTTTGTTTTCAGCAAATAAATGTAATAAACAGGAACCTCATAATATTAATAACAACCCAAATCTAATATGTTAGGTTTAGATCTGGCAGATGTTAAGGGACTACTGCACCATCAAGCTCAGTTTCAATAAATACACCCAGTTTTACACATGCAGTGATACAGTCTTATTCCAGTACTGTTCATCAATTTATTTATATTATATGGTGTCAGAGAGAAATGCCACAACTGTTCATCTGCTTGATGAGGTTTGAATGGAGAGACTGAGGGAGAGAAAAAGACGTACAGTACATCCACACAGAGTATTTGTGGGCCTAAACACAGTCACTGGAACAAAGCGTCTTTCAGTCCGTCAATGCAGAGAGCGTTTGTGTGACTCCCTGTAGAATGAAGGAAATAAGTAGACACTTTCTCTAATATTGAAAAACTGTTTAATAAATGGGTCATATCCTTAATGTTTTTTCCCTCATTTCCACTTATAATGTTCATTTTCATTATCATTTTGCACCCTCTCTCTGACCCTTAGAATTGGTAAGTATTTAGTTTTCTTTTTGTAGACATCTGCATAAAAGGCCTCTTTGCAAGTGAAATGAATAACAGCTATTATTCAAGCACCGCGAATTTCCTTCCATGCCCATTATAGCCCATTATTGCTTGCACTGCCACATCCTTCAAGGCTTCAGCAGCCTCTTTGCAAAGCCTGCACTGAAATGTAACAGGTTCACAAAACAATCCATGCTACAAGGTGCAACTGGGCATACCCAAACTAAAGTAATTCTTTCCTAATGCTGAGGTCCTTCTGAAGAATATGCAGAGCAGTAGGTGCTACACACAGTTGATTCACTGCATTGCATTGCCTACAGCCCATTTACACTACCAAATTCTTATGAATGGGCAGTCTTCATCTATGACGACATTGCTTGATGAGGAATGGAATACACAATATGATGCAGAAGGTGCAATAACCAGATAAAAACCTCAGAATTAAATTGCAGTTGACCCAGCCCATTAGCGCTTTATACGCAATGTTTTGCCAAACCCACTTGCGCCTAGACTTAGCGCATGCTTGCATGAAAATATCAAAAACTTATGGCCTTTCCCACTGACTTTGTGTGAATGACATATCACATAGAGCTGTGCTTTAGGCATAGCACTCTTACAATAGGGCCCATTATCTAACTGTGATTGAGGAGACCAAAACTGAATAGACATGGTTGATGTGTTTGGAAAAGAGACGTATTTACAGTTTAGTGTCAATAAATTACTTTTGGACTACGGAGGAAGTTTTGAGTTCTGAAAGTGATTTTTAAGGGTACTCTAAAAATAATCAAACTCTTTTATTTAAAATAAAACAAGGAAAATATGGTTTCTCGTATAATATGACCCCTTTAAGAATTGACGAGGACCTGAACACTGTTTGATTGAAATGCAATGATATCAGACTTGGATCAGACTTTATCTGAAAATGTAATCCCAGTGCATTAGACAGACTAGAGGTTTAGTTCCAGGGACATTCTTTGGCCTTATTTACTCGTAACCATTACAGACCCGGTTTCTGTGCTTTTATTACTGAACAGATAGACAAGGGTGGGGCCGGCAGTCTGGCTTGCTCCTCCCCCTCTAGGAGGTAGGAAACAGCCATGCCTGCTGCATTGAGGGCGTGGCTTGACAGCGAGTCCACCAGAGCCCCATTGAAGACCTCTGGCAACAGGTAGCGAATCAGCTCCAGGTTCTTCTCTCGCTCAGGAGGGGTTTCATTATCTGCGGCTACACCCACCACCAACAACAAAGACTGTGACATGGGCATATGGACCCCAAACAACAACATAAATAAAGCCAACAACATAAATAAAGCCAACATAAATAAAGACGAAAACAAGATTATCTGCTAAACAGTTTTAGACTCAAACCTGATTTGGCAAGTGCTTTATGTTTTAAAAACTTTTGAACATGCAGTGGCCTATGGGGTGAAAAGGGGTGGCTTCTATGTTAATAGGAGATTTCTCACCTGGTTTGGAAAGGGGCATGACTCTCGGGAACTGCCGCCTACATGGACGGAACGGGCTGAAAAAAGACAAATTATCAAATGAGCTGGGGATGAGTGAAGACAGTTGTAGCATGTATTAAAGGGATAGTTCTCCAAAAAATGAAAATTCAGTCATCGACTGATGTTGTTTCAACCCCTATGACTTCCTTTCTTATGAGCCTATTTTGTGTTCCACAACAGAAAGTCATGCATATTTGGAACAACATGAGGGGGAATAATTGATGACAGAATTGACATCTTTGGGTGAGCAAATATTTTATTAAGAGTTGTAAATATGAAATATGTCCAGGACCTACCTAATGAGATCCTTGCAGAGCAGAGGGAAAGGCTGCTTCTGGTAATGTCCAAAGACTTCAAACACGATTGGCTGAGTCTTTATGTACTCTATAAAAGACTTGGTCACCTCCACGGCAATCTGGAAAATTAGAGAAACAAGTGTTTTACCCTTTTACGCAGCCTAATAAAACAGTATGATGTGGTGCTGTGTGCTGCAGTGTTAAGTGTAGATCTTACATTCTGCACATGATAGAAGCCAAGTGGTGGACCACGTCCAGTGTTCTTCAATGGTTCTGTGGAAAACGCTTCATCGTGCCTGTGAATAAAACTACAAACGAGGAGTTAATAAAAGTAAATTAGATATAAAATTTTAGATACAGAGAAATTACACTGTCTTTTAAGGTGCACTCAGTAAAGTTTTGAATATGCCATCTTGAACTTACACTGATCCCTAGTGGCATGGATGCAGCATCATTCAAACTCAATCGTTTTCAGTTAAAGATGCCATTACAGAAATTCATTGTTCACATCAGCTATTATTACTTTAATCTGTGAGTGAAAGTGTCCAATAACATGATGGTTACTGAGAATAAGCAAGTAGCATTCTGCTGGTCATGTGATTCTAACATGGCAGCCCCCATGTGGGGACCCTCTCCATGTAGAATGAAACTGCCTTTATAAACTTACTGATATAACTAGAGTCTTCATCTTAAGTGTACCTTTAACCTGACAAAAGTTCACGTACATTGACAAACACATGGTTTTAATGGAAAATGCTTTTGAAAAGACCAGTGTAGAGCAGCATACATTTACATACTGGTCTTTTCAGCATGGAAGTATTTCTTTAGGAAACAAACTTTTTCATTTAGTTTAGAATAGAATAATTTCACTCACTTGAACTGGCAGAATATGTCTGCATACTCTGCAGATATGCTTGACGCCTGCAGCACAGTAACTCTGAATGTGAAGACATCTCCAATCCTCAAGTGATCTAGAGCTCCGTCGAGTATGCCATCAAGACCTGTTTTGACAGGGCTGTCCAGCTCCTCTGGGTTAGCTAAGACAACAACATGAAATAAAAATGTCTAGTGAAAAAAAAGAGAAAACTCCATGGGATAGCTGAAGCTGGCATATACTGTAGACACATATACACCCACACACACATTTACTTAGCAATTTAAATTGTGACATACCATAGACTAGATGATAGACTATGTGATAATTACAATTAGTATGGAGATTAACCATAAGCCACACCCTAAAAGAAAACGTTTAGCATTTTTGAATAAAAAAGGTTTTTATTTATGGATAATTTTACTAAAGGGAGGTTTTTTCCAGATTTAGCTTGCATTTGCAGACAAGCATGTCCCTGAACTACTTCATAGCAAAGTACAAACACACACACACTTAGGTCATGCTTTCAGATTAAACCTGAAAATTTGGCACATTTAACAGTACATATGGGAGAAATTATGTAATCAAACAAACATTAAAGATGCTCACATGTTCCAAAAAGAACACAAGCATTTTTGTTTTTACCTGCACAGGTATTATTGTTGACCTCATCTGCTGACAGACTCATCTCTACATTCTGACCCTCCCCTTCCACAATCCGCAGTTCCTCCTGAGAAACCCCATCACGGGACAGACCAGTAGGGCAGGACTCTGATTGAAACTGCTCAGCAGGAAACGGAGTCACCAAGTCAGTTTCAGTCATATAAATACATTGATAAGAACAGCATATGTTGTGTTTTTTAGATGCTGAACCCAGTAAAGAATACTGCTGTGATGGTTTGTCCCCAACAGGATGCTTAATTATCTTGTGCAAAACCAGCTTTACAAGATAGACCAGCACCAAACCAGCATAAAACACCCAGGACAGATGCTCTTGTCAGTTAGTATGTCAAGTGGACCTTGCAGATTCCATAGTGTGCTTCATTATGTAATTTGTTATTTTTAAGTGTTTAAATGTTTTAAAAAAAATTACCTTCTCAAACTGCTGGTCTTCAAATGAAATCTTGGCGGTCCCTGACTGTCTGACACCAGAGCCGTAGTCTGGTGCCTCCTCATCAGCTGGAGGAAAAACCAGAGCACCTTCACATCACTTCCTCACGAAGTCACACAAAAAGTGCCCTTCAGATAGACAATCTCCAGTGCTTAATTCACCCTCGCCCAAAAAATCCCCCAAGAACCTGTTTCCTATTTCCATTAAACCATATCTAATAGTCAATATCCATATCCATAGGCGAAATCGTGGGGGTCAGGACCCCCCCATCTGAGGGTTGTCCCCCTAAAATATAATTAAAATATGTGTATTGTAAATAATATAATGATATATTCTTAAAATAATTGTTTAAGAAATAAAATAATACAAATGCAAATGGGGCAACAACAAAAAAAAAACTTGGTGTCCCCTTAAAAAATTGCTCTTGAGAATTGTTATGTTTATTGTCCCCCTGTTTTCACTGTCACGTTTATGTCACCTTTCATTGTGGTCCACCCCGCGTTTTCCGTTTCACTCTCGCCAGTCGCGTCCCATGTCACTCTTCTTTGTTGTCCGTCCCGTGTTTTCCGTTTCACCGAACACGCTCCCTGCCATGTCTTCCTTGTTGCCCGCCTGTGTTTCTCTGTCTCTGTTAGAACTACACTTCCCTTCGTCCTCACTCCTCATCACCGCTGTCACAGCGTAATTGTCCACACCTGTTCGTGATTTTGTTATCACCGTGTCCGGTCTATTTAAACCCGCTTGTTTTCCCGTTCCTTTGTCGTTTGTTGAATGTTGTTGATGTTCGCTCCCATGGCTGTGTTCCCGTGTTTCAAGTTCTTGTGTTTTCGTGTTTTGTTTTCATTTTGCCCATCGTGGTAGTTTTGTTTGTTCGTGTCTGTTTGTTTCCATTCATTTCAATAAAACCCGCGTTTGGATCCATCCGCATTCATAACACCCCCCCAACATTTTGATGACATTTTCGCCCCTGTCCATATCTAACCCTTGAATCAAAAAGTTTTGATTCTAGATTAGTGGTTCTCAAATGGTTGATCAAACCCAAAATGGTTAGTCTGTTCTGATTGGGTACAAAATGCAAAATGCAATTGTGCATAGTTAGGACAGCAAAATATATAGGCTTATTGATTTTTTAGAGGGAGGAGAAAACACATATTTTGCTTTTATGTCAAAGGCATCTGATCAAACTCTATGGTATTTTTTATACTTTCTCTAGAGAAGCCAAATTAGGTACGCAGATGCAGCATGGACAGGTTGCGAGACATGCATTTATCCTAGAAAATCCTTAATTAACAAAGAAAATAAGACCCAAACTACATTATATATAAGTTCATACACAAGTTTGTACTGACCATAATGTGTTTTGTGTGGTGATTTTTTTATTTAATACATACAGTATAATTAACAAAAAGAATGATACTTTTTATTTATTGATTTTAGAGGCATTTTTGTACAATAAGGTTGTATTGATTAACATAAAATAAATGTTCCGTGATCAAAACAAGTGAAGCTCAAATGACAGCATTTGTGGCATATTATCACAAAAATGAATTGTGACTCGTTCCTCCTTTTCTTAAAATATAAAAAGCAAAAATCAAGGTTACAGTGAGGTACTTACAGTGGAAGTGAATGGGGGCCTATTTTTTAACTGTTTCAAAAGTATAGCCACAAAACATAAAGGATAAGAGTGTAAACATGATTTTAGTGTGTTGAAGTCACTTAAACTTTTCTGTGTAAAAGTTATAGCCAATTTTACAACTTCGCTACCATGCAAACCCTAAAGGACTAAAAATGACAATTTAAACAACTTTACAGCTACACAATGTACACACAGTACAAATAATACACAAGTTTTAACAGAAGAATTAATGCATGTGCTTTTATGAAATTATAAGCTTGACATTTCTGTTTAAACCCTTAAAAATTTTTTTTGACACATTCACTTTCATTTTCCCCATTCACTTCCATTGTAAGTGCCTCACTGTAACCTCAATTGTTGCTTCTTTTTTTTTTTTTAAGAAAAAGGAGGAACGAGTTGAAATAATTTTGTGTGGTAATCAACATTATGCTTCAAATGCTGTCGATTGTTCTTAAATTGTATTGAACCCGGAACATTTTTTTACTTACCTGCATTAGTTAACATGAACTATGAAAAATACTTGAATTGTTAATGTTAATGCATTATGAACTAACTAACATGAACAAACCATTGTTTGTTCATGATCCCTAATGAATTTACTAATGTTAACAAATAGAGCCTTATTGTTAAGCGTTACTGTTTACTTTTGTATGATAAACAAATTTGGGTTTCCACTTTAGTCCTAAAGCAAAGCCAGTTGAAAACCACTGATGTATACAAAAAAGTGATGCAGGATAATGAAAAGGGAATATGTGCCACTCACCAGAGTGTAATTAGAACTGGAAACATAAGTTATATTTATTTGTTTCTGCAGGATATTTGCAGTCCTAACCTTACCTGATATGGCCTGTACAGCGACTCTGAGGAAACCTTTGACCTCGCCCTTCTCACTGACAATGGCGATCCGATGCACAAGGGGCACAGGATAGAGCAGATTACTTAAATACACAAATGCCCTGGAGAAGAGAGAGGATAGGAACATATTTCAGATTGAAGTAAAATAACACATTAAGCAAAAGGGGGAAAACACAACATTGAGAAGCAAAGCAACTAAACACAGGCAGGGACTGCTGCGGCCCTGGGCAGCTTGAAGATCAGGATACAAATTCCTGATTTTTCCTCAAAGATCAGGATCCATACTTTAAATCAGGAAGGTTATTTAGGCTAGCTTTTCTTTCTTTTTTTTACCCATTTATATACTGTTTTTAGACCGTTTTTTTTTTTTTTTTTTGGTGAGTTTATGGAGCATGGCATTGGTGTGAAACCAAAAAAAAGGCTAATGTTTATATGCATACTGTATAGTTAAATGTGTATACATTATATAAATTGATGGTTTGTCTGAGCGATGATATATCCGTTATGAACATGCGGAGTGACTGAATATGTAATTGTGTAAAAGAATATGACCCTGTCTGTGGGCTATTTGTATAATTTAATGTACTCATCCATGATCCAAACCAAAAACAGGTATATTGGTATGTTTTCCAAAACCCAGAGATTGAGATTCAACATTTAATTAAAAATTCTATATAGAATAAATAACATTGATAATCATAATTAATACAATTTTAAACCCCAGCCCTAACTCTGTTTCCCCTTCATCCATATGCCGTCAAGGACTACATTGCCCATTCGCTGAGGTTAAACATTAAATAATATGGCTGTGCTGAATAAAACAAGGAATTTGGTGAGGTGCAAAAAAGCATGCTTTGGACAAAAACGTGTTTTTAACTGATTCAAAGGGTGAGAAAGCTAACAAAAAATGTACAGTACTGGACATTGCAAGCTAGAACAGAAAATACCAGTATTAAACACCCCAACATAAAAGCATACAATGTACTTACAGTAAGATGCTGCAAAAAGCAGTTGTACTGTCACATGTGCAGCATGTTGCAACTTAAAGGAGTGAGCCAATTCATCAAAGGTTTCCATGTAAAATGTCACCAAAAATGGTTGAAATAAGGCATATGATCTCACATGCCCAGAAGAGAGACAGCTGTGCTAGAAACCAGCTCTTTCATCTTGAGATATGTGACCATTCTGAGTAACCATACTGCTGTTTTACAGGAACCAATTGGTTTGTCATTAGATGAATAGTTCATTTTCATTCATCAGACGTTCATGCCATGTAAAGAAAATCTGGTCTTGTTTGTTTCTGAAGAATAAAAACAAACAGCTAATATGAGTGTTTGAGATAATGGCACTTCAAAGTTGACGGACTCCTTTGAAGAAGCGATGCGGTGCATTTAGAGCGGGGACACAGACCTTGATGTGACACAATAAGTGTAGCTGTTTCGGGTGGTTGAGCTGAGATCGAGCCAATTCTGATTTCAGTTATCAAAGTCATTAGGCTGGAATTAAATGCAAAAGCTCAAGGTGTGTGCCCAAAGCGATTGGATGAAAGTAAAATGTATGACAATGAGAAAAGATAGGGGTGGAGTCCAGACATGCTGACTAAATCCAGAAAATTCAGAAAAGTGATCTCTTTAATGCCTCAGTTGTTTCTACAAGACAATGAGATCAAATGGAGACTTCTGTCTCCGGGTTTTCAGATATTTCTACTGAGCAAAATACCTTAATATCATATGTATCTCTATAAGAGTACTGAACAATGTCACAAACTGTGCTTAAATTGGCTACTAGAAGATACTAAATTCATAGATTTCAATAACACAAACATTTCTCATCAAATCAAAAATGGGCTATCTACAATAATGTTTTAGCTCAATACTCATTATAAAAACTTGTTTATTTTTTTGCTTCTATTTTTATTTCTCCAAAATAATTTTAGGAGAAACATCTGAGACAAAATTGATACTTGTGAACTCAATTAATGGTGCACTCAGTACATTTTATTTTTTTAAGTATGTCGAAGTGGTTTATATTGGCTTACACTGATACCTAGTGACATAAATGCTGCAACATTCAAACACAGTAGTTTTCAGTTACCAATGCGTTACAGAAATTCACTATGCACAGTAAACCAGGATTATTTGAATCCAGGAATGACAGTTTCCAATAACTGTGCAGTTACTGAGATGAAGAGTAGTCTTCAGCTGGTCATGTGATCCTAACATGGCTGCCCTCATGAGGGCACCCCTCCCCCATGTAGAATAAAAGAGCTTTTATAAGGTTACTGATATGGCTGGAATCTTCATTTCATGTGTGTGGTCATAATTTTATATACATTTTTCAAAATTACTATTCTGGTCAAACTTTTTAATTGAGTTTTAATAAAACATTTTAATTGAGGAAAAAATAAATAAGGCCTCTATATCATGTATGTTGATAGAGAAAGGGTCTACTTTCACCAAGTTTACTTCATATCTCTGTAAAAGTGGGTGTCAAATTCAGTTTTTGAAAATCTATACACAGCTGGAGTTTTTCTGAATCACCTACAATTTATTTGACAAACTTCACTCACAAACTATAGAGCATGACACACTCAGACTTGAAATATTTAATCAATCTTAGTGTGTGTTTGTGTCTGTATGCTATCTTCATATTTGCATGCATCTGTTCTTTTTTCTGTCCTTTACTTACTGTACATGTGTGTAAGTGTAGTGCTACATCACGTTTAACCTATACAAAAGGCTACTATATATACACGTGTTAGTGTGATTTCTTTGTGTGTGTTTATATAATGTGCAATAAGATTGTAAGACAACATAAATAACCCAGCAGTCTCAGTGTGAAAGAGCTAGTTTCCTTTCCCAGCATGCTCCTGAAACCTCACCAACCTTCCCACTACACTGAACAATGGTGAGCGATTGTAAAACGGGTCCTCAGCTTTGTTGGAGCTTCTGCACAGCTCTCCCTCATCATCATCCTTCACATCCTCCCCCTCCTCCTCAAAATCCGAACATGTGTCATCCGATAAGAAATCATCGTCAAAGTCGTCCAACTGTGTCCCCACCTTCTTGTCGGGCCATGACTGGACCAGCTCAGTGAGTTCAGAGGTCGAAGTGGGCTCAGAGTGGGTGGGGGAGGAGTTGGGGTCACTCGCTTGCTCACTAAGGCATGTGGAGAAAAGGGGGTTTCTGGTGTAGCCAAAGACACGGGAGCCCAGTTAGTAAGAGGGGCATGCTGAGTTTATTTTTATACTCGCAAGTGGGTACGCACTAATAATTGGCCAAGAGTCAGGGAGAGTTACAAGATATACAGCCTTTAAGAAAATAAATAAATAAATTGTAAAAAACTGACCTGATAGCCATTATATCTGAAACAGTTTTGAAATATGAACTGCAGCCTATTTAAGAGGATGGTCCGTCCTTACTTTTTAAAGACCCCATGAAGTGAACCCATGTCTGTTAGTTCTGAAGCTATCTATATGCTAGTATACTACTAAAAGTATACTACTGGGAGGGCTTCTGAAGTGATAAGGTAAAGTATGTGTTGATGTGTTGTTGTGGAGGCTGTCAGATGCAAATGTCTACCAGAGTGTGACATCACAATGTGGAGGAAGTAGAGAATGAGTCATTTTAGAAGCTTGGTTTCAACAAATTCTTAAGTCTTACAGTATGTTTTTATAGTACAATGACCTCTTAAATGTCAAAAGATCAAGGAAAATTGTATTTGTCAAGTCAAGACCCCTTTAAAACAATGTAAAGGCAAGGTTTAGCAAATCTATTCAATAGAGCAGTTCTGTAATAGAAAGGCCCAGGGAAAATGTGTGACCTCATTTGAATTTGCACAGAGAATCGATTGCATGCTCTTCTGAATAAAGCAGCATCAAAAGCCAATCCTAAAAATTGTGTGAGTAATAACTCTAGACTATGTCCTCAGAGGAATGAACACTCTCAATGATGTACATCCTCTAGAAAACAGCTTTTAGCAGAAGCTTTTATTGTATTTCCTCTTCTCAGAACTTGCCCTGCCCTGCGATATGCTCTACTTTTAAAAGTAGACAAATACGATGAGAATTGCTGCTTAGTATATTGGATTACATTCTGCATATCTGAAATACTTTGTTACAATGGGCTATTCAAATACATGTGTCATTTGAAGAGAGGATAAAATCTGCCAGGAAGCATTCTGTAGTGAAACCCAGTTGGTTTATCTTTTCATGCTCTTACATATAACCTAACAACTCACCTTCCAACCAGACGGAACCAAGGGAACCGGTCGTAGAAGGGATCTCCTCCTGTCAAGACACTGTCACAGTCATCCAGAGCATTGCTGGGCACCTCAGCAGCACGATCATACATCTCCCTCATCAGGTCCAGCCTCTGCCTGCAGGGGGCAGCATTACACATCATTTAGATGGCATACAACTACATACTGTGACAAATTAAAATAAAACTTATGTAAGGGAGGATGTGCAGTTATCATGTCATTATTCCAATAAAACCCCCATATATGGTGATCCGGTTTTGTATCATCTTGAAGATGTTTATTTTGTCATAATGACCAGCTGGTTGTACATTAGCAGCTATTACATGGCTTCTTGTAATGAGACAAATAAGTAAATAAATGGACATTAAATATATATATATATATAAATGAAATTAATTAATTATGTAATAAAAAGAGACTGAAGAGAGACATGAAAGTATCATAATATAAGATTCCTTTTGCCAGGTACAGTTTGATCAACAGTTTTTCTGTTATTATACAAAACTATTCCCCCGCAGAATGCAGCGATTGACAAATCAGTTGCATAACAAGAAATAATAAAATATATATATATAGGGCTTAAATATACTAGGCTTGAAACTCAAGGGTGAAGTTATATAAAGCTACACTCAGTAAAGTAAAAATTTTTAACATCATAAAGTTATGTAAATAAAATAAAAAAGTACCTGAGCTTCTCCAGTGTCCAGTAATGCGTGGCTCCATTCTTCTGATCTTGGACTTCTACAGCCACAATGGTGCGAGGGAATGGGCTCTTCTCCCGGTCTTTGGTAGCCTCAGGTAGTAACAGGTCAGGTGGAAGAGGAGAGTACAGCGTGTCTGTCAATAATGCAAACTGGAACTGAACCTGTGAGGGAATGTAAGATTACCGGTAAGTCAATCAGTTATGATGTTGTCATATTTTATAGGTTTAAATGAGTGATTCAGCACTTTCTAATTTCACCAAAGCTTTCACCTTCTTCTTAAGCTCCACACTAATGGCATTGGCCTCCTTGAGAAAGATGGCATTGCCCCAGAGCAGGTCTCTGAGGGATGTGAACTGGTAACATCTCCATTTACGGAATGCCCACAGTGCTTGTTCTCTCTCTCTCTCGGTCCATTGCACTGTGGATAAAAGAAGTCATACTGTAGGCAATAGGCTCAATGCTCAAGGGTTTCATTTGGGTCATTCAGTCTAGTTCAGGCTACCATTTACAGTACAAAACTTTTTGCCATTCCGTTTTGCAATCTACAGTACATATAATCTCACCCTCCTCCTCAGGTTCATCATTTTCTTCTGCTAGGTCAGGGTAACATCGATCAACCTGCTTCTGGAGGGCTTCTAGTTTGCTCTCATAGTCCTGGAAAAGACATTGAAATAAACTCTCAATACAGATATTCTAGTGTAAAACTAATAATAAAGTTATAAGTATAGGGACAAAGTTTAAGGTAACAAACACTATTACAATGATGAAAACTAGCAGTGAGAAAATATTTTTGTTTAGTATTAATGTGTACTATAATTCAAATGTAAACTAAAGAGAATTAATAAGAAATTACTTTAGATTTGTTATTTTTAAACAGTGCTTGATGATCATTGGTTTATTCTGTCAAAAAGAGAAAGAAAAACAAGAAAGGGGCAATCGATGAAGACAGCATGTACTGTGCTATGTTGTTGTGAATATAACTTTGAATGTGAACTTTAAAAGGTCATTTGTAATAATTGTTTTTGCATAATGCAGTTTCTTGTAACTTGGCTTGTGTTTTTATCATTGGCAGATATAATTTGTGGTTTTATAAGACATGAAATATTAAATTATTACCTTTCTGAAAAAAGAATAGAGAAAGGAAAAGTAAAAAAACAACAAAAAAAAAACACCAAAGGAATAAAAAGAATTTACAAATGCACCACAAAAACTAAACTGAAACAATAATAAAAAAAACATAAACATTAAAAATATATGATATTATAATAAAATATAAAATAACCTTGATAGGCACCAATTTGTAGGGTATAACAGGGCTAAAGGCACACCTTAAGGAACACTTTCTTTTTTAGTGTATCAATGTTTAAGAAATAAATGTATTTTTATTGAATATTGATGGAAAACCTTAATTTGTGTGAAAATAAAGAACAAAAGTTTTGAATAAAACTAATTTTTTTTAAAGTGGCGGCGAGGTGCCCCCCCACACCTGGTAACTCACTTGGGGTAAAAGGCTAGTTTCCAATATTTATAGGGAACAGTTTGTCAACTTATGCAAACATAAGAGACCGCAACATGCTTTTTTTGTATCATTCAAAATAACCAGTTCAGAAATGGGTGCATAATTTCTGGAGGTTTTTCTCTCCCCAATTTGGAATTCCCAATGCACTCTACATCCTCATGGTGGCGTATTGACTCGCCTCAGTCTGAGAGGCGAAGGACGAATCTCAGTTGCCTCTGCGTCTGAGGCCGCCCGTCTGCGCATCTTATCACGCGACTTGTTGAGCGCGTTACCGTGGAGACAGCGCGTGTGGATGCCCACGCTGTTCTCCACAGCATCCACCTACAACTAACCACACGCCCCACTGAAAGCACACAACATTATAGAGACTACAAGGAGGTTACCCCATGTGATTCTACCCTCTATAGCAACCGGGCCAATTTGGTTGCTTAGGAAACCTGGCTGGAGTCACTCAGCATGCCCTGGATTCAAACGCGTGACTCCAGGGTTGGTAGTCAGCGTATTTACTTGCTGAACTACCCAGGCCCCCATTTCTTGTTAATTTCAATCACATTTAGCATTTCATAACATCTCAGTTATTCTATAAACAAATTAATCTCCACTTTAATTGGATCAATCATTGTGAGACCACTTTGAAAAATGTTCATAATAAATCTATTTGCCATAATGTGTTTTAAAGTGACCTTTAGCCTCTGCAATATGGGGGGCTTTCACCTACTGGACAGTTATTGATTTTCATTAGCTAAATACATTTTCAACATTTTCAAAAATTATGAAATATTAGATCACATGACCACAAAATAAAACTTTAGACATTACACACAATGATCTCATGGAAAAGGAGACTTTGGCAGTGCAAAGTGTCAAAATAGTGTTTAAGAAAGTCCTGTGGTAGTTTTTGTTTCTATTTAGTGTTTCGGAGGAAATAAAATCAAAGGAGCCTTTTAGTCTTCAGGGAGTCTTCAGCCCCATTGTGCCCTACATTTTATGTCAGCTATTTCACTTACTAATCTCTGTTGCTCCAGCAGATTGTTGGCCTCTTCTCTTTCCTTGCGATACTGATCTTCAAGTTCCTGCAGTCTGTACATACAAAGAGCTAATGAGTCAAGCAATACAATCTTAGTTTTGAACTTCTGTTATCCTTAATTTTTCTTCTACCTCTGATCCATTTCTTGTTTCATATCAATGCCCTGTTTCTCAAGCAGTTCTCTTTGAGCAAACGCCCAGTCTACAGGCTCCATCGGAGTCTCGCTACACGGGGTCCTCTCACGTTTCTGACGGGCCTGCTCTGGATGGTTAAAGCGGAACACGTGGCTCTTGCCCAGAATTATTCGATTCCCTATAAAAGTTCAATGGGTAAAGATGTCAATGAATGAAGTCTCTCTGATTAGAATTGGAAACTCTTTTCCCTGACAATAGTGATACCACTTCTTTTATGTTCAATCTGATACCAAGTGCTATCAAGGCCAATTTCGATTGTATACATCTATGTATACAATATATCCAATATGATATTCTATATTCATATTAAATAGACATTTAGTATATAATTTAAATAAGACAGTAAATTAAATTATATTTAAAACCCATCATCATTGACAAAAATTAAACAGTACATTTTAAGACATGAACATCAATGAAAATCTATTAAAATAAATGCCAGATAGGGGAAGAGTTATTTATATTTATGAGGAAAGTCATACCTGACTGGATGATTCTGCAATACTCATCAGGGAATATATCTGATTAGACAGATATATTCTGGACTATAGCCCAATCCTAACCTAACCCTGTCAAATCAGGTAGCACTTTACTTGTTCTTCCCATGCTATCCTAAACCCACTAGCAGGATAATTGTGAGAGGAAACATTTGAAACAGACCTGATCTGAGAACAGTGGGCTCTGTCACTCGCTTCCCATTGACGTACGTTTCTGCTCCCTCACATGGCTCCAGAATGACAGCTGTAAAAAACAGCAAAAACAGCTAATAGGACTGTGGCCTATACACACATGTTTAAACATGTCTGTTTGTAGTTTTGTTAACAAACCTTCTCCCATGGGTCCAGTGCTGCTGGTGAAAGTGCAATGTTCCTCCTTAATGAAATGACCACTCAAAACAATGTCCTGCCTTGTGCTGGCGTCCTCTCTCCCGACCCTAAGCAGAGCAACACAACAAGCAACCTTAGGAGAAATCAGACTGAATGGAAGCATACTTGTTTATTTGTGACTTATACAGTATGCTCAATGGAGAAATTAAAACACTTGGCTTGACACTAACCTGGTAATTCCATCTTTGATGTAATATAGGAGACATTCAGACATCAAAGGATCTTCGTTTAGATTCACCAAGTGGGGTGTCTGTAATTACGGCCCAAAAATACTTTTCATCAATGTAGGTCAATAGGACATTTTTAAACATCAATCTTATATCAATATATAATATAATATATATCAATATATATATATATATATATATATATATATATATATATATATATATACTGTATATATATATGAAATTAAGTGGTTCGGGCAGAATCAATTGAAGAAGTTTATTACTTTGGATAAGAGGTTTAGAACAAACTCTAATCAGAATGTTTCAAGAAATATCAATACTGCTTTGCTTGCATTGTAAAAACATAAAAGACCCCGAAGAGGGATAAACAAAATTCATTGAGACATCATTTTTTACACACAAATTTCAATTTGGATATCCAACCCAAATAACATGCAATTAAATTTAGATGTCAAAAAGTCTAAAACTCCTAACAGGAAGGTCTTTAAAAATGCCATGTGGGCCATGATCCATAAGATCTAAAGACTTGTTTGTATTACATCACTGTTACTATAAAGACTAGGAGGAATTACAGCATATCACATCAGATAGTAACAAGGGCGTAGCCAGGAAATTACTTTTTGGTGGGCCTCAATAAACTTTTCTTTTTTACTAGATTTTCCTTAACAACAGAGAAGATGCGCATTCAAACAAATCATCACACTTTCAGAAATCAGAATGTATGTATTTAAAAATATAAATTTTATAAATATATATTTGAAGTCAAAGAATATCTCTGATATTCTGAGTGGGCCTGGGCCTAATTCTCTATGCCACTGGATAGTAATAAGTAAAACATCCATAGATCACAGATGGTGTTAAAAAGACCTATGAAGGGAAAATAATTTCACAGAGGTACATTGGAACAGTCTTAAAAGAGCTATCAGGAAGCAACCACACAGTGCCCATGGCAACCAACCTCATTGGGAGAGAACAGCCCAACCGTGTCTATAAAAACAGGCTGAGGTTTTCTCTGTGGGAGCTTCAAAAAGGGGAATGTAAATATTCACAGGTTTATTTAGTTATTTGCAAACAACACATTAGCCATAATATGTGGTTCACCTGCATACTGATTGAAGTGTATGTTCCAAACTAAATTCAGTGAGGAAAACTAAATCCCTTTACCTTCTTTGGTGAAAAGACACCAACAGTTCCTCCATCCTCACGCATTGCCACACCCATCTCTGCTAGCAGTGCTTCTCTGTAAATCCCAATGGTTCAAATGTGTTTATAAAAATCAAACTTGTATATGGTCATATCAATAAAACTGCATATCAATAACATGCTCTGGCTGTCACATGGTTATAGAGCATTTTCAAATTGAAAAATGCCAAATAAACTGTGACTCTCGCAGCAGAGTTATTTGAAACCCTACTGCAGCAGTGTTTACTTTTATAATAACAGAAAGAATATTTATATAAATCTACATTAAGTAATTAAAAAAATATACATTTATGCTTCTAAATGAAGGTGGGAACGCATCATCATTATCTTTGAAAAGGGTCCATTGGCTGCATTAAACAAACCTGTCCATTCTGATGGCCTCTGTTCGGCGAAGCTTCTCTTCCCATGTTTCATTGAGCTCAGCAATGATTTTCTCTGTTTCCTAATTGGAATTGCAAACAAAATCAAGTTAATCCATGCAAGAAAGGTTGTGGTAGCATTATAGATTCATTTCTTTTAGATCTTTTGACAGAAAGTGTCTAAACCATATTGTCAAATTATGACACGTACTGTATTTTGCATTGTGTTTTAGTTTTTTTCTCCCCAATTTGGAATGCCCAATTCCCTATGTGCTCTAAGTCCTCATGGTGGTGTAGCGATTCGCCTCAATCTGGGTGGTGGAGGACGAATCTCAGTTGCCTCCACGTCTGAGACTGTCAATCTGCGCATCTGCGCATCTTATCACATGGCTTGTTGAGCGTGTTACCGTGGAGACATAGTGTGGAGGCTTCACGCTTTTCTCCATGGCATCCACGAACAACTCATCACATGCCCCACCGAGAGCGAGAACCACACATTATAGCGACCACGAGGAGGTCACCCCATGTGACTCTACCCCTTCTAGCAACCGGGCCAATTTGGTTGCTTAGGAGACCTGGCTGGATTCACTCAGCATGCCCTGGATTCAAACACACAACTCCAGGGGTGGTAGTCAGCATCTTTACTCACTGAGCAACCCAGGCCCTCGTATTTGGCATTGTTACATAACAGTGGCCTTACTGTGAATGATTTGTCATTAGCTACATGTTTTTCCAAAGTAAAATACAAATTTATTTTGAAACATGTAACATTGTGCAACTTGCTCTGCCTCTAAAACAACCCCTCACCTCCAATTACCTGTTATTTTGATGCCATTTCCTCTAAATTCCCACCCTAAAATTTTTTTCTGTTGAATATCATGTTTTACAACAATATGTGAACACCCCAACATCACACCCATGTGTGCTTATTGAATTTTATTGGTTTGGTTTACTGTATTTATTAATTATTGCAATGGTTAAAAACCATTGGCATTAACTGGAAGATGTCCTTTTGCTGTTATAACAGCTCCCACTCTTCTGGGAAAGCTTACTACTAAATGTTGGAAAACGGCTTCATAGATTTTCCCCTATTCAGACATAAGAAGATCAGTGAATTGGTGTTGGGTGACAGGGCTTAACTTACAGTTCAACCCAAAAGTGTTCAGTGGGGTACAGGTCTGAGCTTTGTGCAGGCTAGTCAAGTTATTCTACCAGACTAGACCATACATAATTTATTTTAAGGACCTTGAATTGTGCACTGTTGCATTTGTCATGCTGGAACAGAAAAGAACACTCCTAAAACTGTTGCCATAAAGCTGGAAACTCACAATTTTCCATAATGTCATTGTATGCCGTACAATAGCATTAAGATGCACTTTGCTGGAATTAAATGGCAGAGTCAAACCCGTTCATTAGAAGGGTGTGTCCACATACTTTAAAGTCTGCATGAAAAGGAAACTGCGATTGACTTTACTTCCATATAGTGACGTATTTCAGAGTGAAATGGCTAATCGAACATAAAAAATGTAGGGCGGGGACTTGAGTTTATCCATCGGTTGTTGATTGGATTGTGAAAATTGGTCGATGCATACCATAATGGATTCAGACCTGAATGGGAGTAAACACACACACACACACACCATTTACACCATGCAGCTAGTGCCAGACCCAGAAAAACTGAGAAGCAATCTCAATACCGGCCTGATTTTCTGCTGACTTGTTAACCGTACAATGATCTTACCAACAACATAAATCCATAACCAGCCCACAAATGCACACAGCACATTGTAGCCTTTGCTTACAACGTGCAATGCAGATGAATGAGAAACAAGCGAGTAAAATATCTGTATTTCAATGTTTTGAATCACAACACACTAAACATAAGGGGAAAAAAGAACAGTCACTTGTGTGGTACATTCCATGATACCTGCTTTAAAAAAAATATGAATAAACTCCAGATGCATCTGACTCGCGTTGTATTAAGTAATCACAATTGGAACCATTCAGATGTGAAATGTCTCAAAAATAAGCATGAATTTGCTTTTATTCATCTTCCTTCAATGTAAATGTAAATTCAAGCCAGTGGGCCAGTAACCAAGGTAGTTTGGGGAAGGAACAGGGTTTTGGGAGGGAAACAGCTCAAAATACACCTATTCATCTCCGCATTAGATGAAGTGCCAGGGTTCAAACTGACTTTGCTTAACTGCAGAACGGCCATGCATATGTCAGCAGAGAAGAGTCAGTCATATCACTGGAAGAACAAGTTATGGCATTTTGATTTAAGATAATGAGGTCCAAAAAAACAAAGCAAATATGCATGGATGAATCGTTCACAATAAGACCAGTAACATGCATTAATAAAATAAATAGGGTACATTTTGATTCTAGCCTTGTAGTATACGTAACTCTAAGGAAGTAAAATGGGTTGCGAATGCTGTTTCTTGCTGACTTTAATCAGGAGTTATATAAGGGATATGCAAGTTTGCAAATGTGTTTTATATGGTGCTTTATGGCATTCACCTTGAGTCTCTCAATAGCTTCCTCACTTCCAGGGCTGAACATGATGCGATCGTGCAGGCTGCTGATGGAGCCAGCCCGGCTGGACAGGGCGGAGAGAGAGGGAGAGGGGCTCATCCCGGTGATAGCATTTGTCACTGTGGAGAGATCACCTCTTTGATTGACAGCTTGGCCACTATTGTTATTGTTCTTGTAATCGGATAAGTCTGTCAGGGAAGGGGAGAGAGGTGCGGGGGGAAGGGGAGGGAGGGACGGACACAGAGTTCAGAGAGACAGAAAGAAGCAGACAGATAACGAAGAGCAGAAGGAAGGAAAGTAGAGAAAAGAAGACAGAAATAGACATGTAGCTTGAAATGAATTTGAATTAAGAGAGCCACAAATTTTACATGCGAGGAGAAACGCCGGAGTTACGAAAGAGAGAATAGACATTCGCAGCCCAGTAAAGGGGACAAATGAAAAGAAAATAGGAGCTAAATAGCAGCACAGAGATACACTAGCCATCTCAAGCACACTGTGACACTGCAGGCTTCAGCTAAAGCATTACATATTGGCTACCCAATGAGAGCAACCTGAGAGCCACCGCTGAAAAATTGAACAGGCATGCATGCATTGATCTACTGTATGCTGTTAAAGGGATAGTTCTCCTGAAAATGGAAATTCGGTCATTATTCACTCACCCTCATCTTTTAAAACCGGTGTGTCTTTCATCCGCAGAACACAAAATGTGAATTTTAGAAAAATATCTAGTCCGCACTTTCCCGATGATTCCCTGATTATGAATGAATCAACCATTTTGACTTGGATCTTTTCATGATTAGATCACTAATCTGACTGATTCGGTTATTTGGTTAGGGAAGATTATCATAGTGTGGCAACTTTTGGTCTTTTCCTTGCACTGAGCCATCATACAGAGAGACTTCAGAAGGTTAGGAATATAGCACACATGACACTTTAAGATGATTTTGTGCAGTTCTTTGTCATTTTGGAGCTTGACAGCCCCATTTCATTAAATGGAAAAGAGTGGCAAGGATATTCTTCAAAAATTCACTTTTTGTGTTCCAAGAAAGAAAGTTGTAGTGGTTTGGATCAACATGAGTAAATGACTGAAATTTCATTTTTGGGTGAACTAGCTCTTTCGTTGATACCAACATTTTATTAGTGTACATTCAGAAAAACAATGCTGTTAGTCTATTCAAGCAACTAAACAGCAATACCTTTTGGTCTTGTAGCTCAACATCTTGCACGTTATTCAGAAATGACCCATCTCTCATAATGATGAACAAACTCTGATGTAATCTAATGCTGTCTATGGTACATTTAAACATTAGCAGTGAGCATTACCGTCATCACTGACCACAGTGATCATAATCATAACTAACCACAAAACATCCATTACCAACTCCATAATACTCTCATGAAATCAAATTGCTAATGTGAAAAACGTAGTCTTCATCTGAGCAACAAAATGCATATGATGGTTACTATACTTTTGAGACATTTCTAACATTACATGTGATGCCACCTATCCAAAAACTAAATATAATTTATGTCTAATAATGCTAGTACCACTTGAAATGCAACAAGGGACTTTAAATGTATATTCCATAGAGAGCCAGGCTTTGTAATGTCACTTTAACCTTCAGCACAATAACATCTCAGCTCTGAATGTGCTACTATGGCAACAGAGTGCTTACTCTGTGGTACTATACTCCTCAGGGAGTTGCAAGGCAAGTATCCTGTGTAAAACGTAAGAAGACATGGCCCCTAGTGATGGATGACTAAACCCTAATTTAAGATGGAGATTGAGGATTCTGCAGTGTAATATGCATAGTGGCAGCTGATATGCAAGAATTACATAATACACAATGAAGAAGTGCTAATACGTTCTGTTCAAGTCAGTGCTACGTGCCTCCCTGACTCAAGAGATCTTTTTTCCCACTCTATACAAATAATCTGTCTGTTTGAAAAATGGCTGCACTATACACAGAGCAAATGCCATCAAAGATGCACTAAACTTATTTACATATCTGGCTATTGGCTAATCTACAAGGGAAAAAATCTGGATTTGGCATAAAAAATCATCTAATGACAAAACTCTAAGAAAATTTTAATGACAAGATCAACACCATGAAATCTCCCTGCTTGCATCATTATTAATAATATACAAATAATATTTGTATTATTGCCAATTTAAAACAAATGATGATGCAGGCAGGGAGATTTCATGGTGTGTCTGTCAATCTGTCATAATTTACTCATCGTAATGTTGTTCCAAACCCATATTTCTGAAACACAAAAGGAGATGTTAGGCTGTATGTTAGCCTAAGTCACTATTCTCTTTTATGGCATCTTTTTAGCATTCAATGAAAGTGAATGGGGGCTGAGGCTAACAGTTGTGTTTCACAGAAGAAAGAAAATAATACAGGTTTGTGCAACACAAAGGTGAGTAAATGATGTCAGAATTTTCCTTTTTGGGTGAACTGTCCCTTTAAGTTAAAGGTCAAAGGTGAGTCGTAATACAGATGGCCATTAAGAAGCAGTAGGTTTGAAGCTCAGTTGTTATTAAAGCTGCAGTCAGCAGTAGGCAGCAAGAGGATAAAGCTTAAAAGAACACAAGCTGTCACTCAAACACACATCTGCTACTGAGAAGTGTCAAGACCTCCACCCATGTCTGGTATAACTTTTGTTCATTAAATATACCAAACTGAGCCTGAAAATAATATTGCATCTCTGTGATTATTCTTATAGAGTCTTTTTTTTTTCTTTGCATATTTACTAATTTGTTGTCAGCATTGTAGTGGTGGTGGCGTAGTGGCAAAAGCACAGGGCTGTTAATCAGAAGGTCGTTGGTTTGAACCCCACGGCCACCACCATTGAGCCCTTGAGCAAGGCACTTAACTCCAGGTTGTTCCGGGGGGATTGTCCCTGTATTAATTGCACTGTAAGTTGCTTTGGATAAAAGCGTCTGCCAAATGCATAAATGTAAAATGTACATTGAAACAATTGTTATGCAATGTTTAGCCTATTTTATTTAACGCATAGAAGACTATTGTAAGGGCAATTCAATATTTAACTAATATGACAGATGAGTGGATGAGTGAAATCAGTATGACATCATGTTCATCTTGCTCAGCATTGCAAGCCAAAAGAGGAAGATGACAGAAGAGAGTAAGAAAAAGAGAGAGAAAGCACACAGCCCTGCAGCACCAGATTAGATAAAGCACCTTCCACAACAGCAACCAGGGTTAGAAGACAAGGCATTGTCACAAAATACTAAACAAAAATGGCATCACCAACACAATTATTGGTAATAATCATTTTGGCATAAATGAGATAATATTATACAAATGTAACTTTTCTTGTATTTGCAGTATATTATTGATAATTATGATCATATTCATATTTACATAATAAAGAATTATAATAGCTTGTTAACACATTTGATAGCCTTTACAAATTACAAGTTAACCTTAAAAGTCTGGATATTCAAATCCGCCATTGGAGGGCCAATGTCCTTTAGAGTTTAGCTCTTACCCGAATCAAACACACCAGAACAAGTTGAGCAAGGTCTTTAGGATTACTGGAAAATTACAGACAGGTATGTATGAGAAGGACTGGAACTAAGATCTGCTGGATGGTGGCCCTCCATTAGCAGACGTGAATATATGGCTTTCATTTGATGTGGCATGAATATTCTAATATGATTTTTTTATGATTAAGATTCAATGAACCCTGGTGCTATAGAGATCTTTATCCATATAAGCTGTCAAAGCACAGAAGAGAGAGTGAGATAGAGCCCAAGAAACACACATTTCAAACCAGTAAAATCCTCAACTGTCCCCCGAAACGCTGAGAGAGAATAACAAAGAAGAAACAAGTGTGAGAGGAGAAAAAAGAGAGAAAAATATCAAATCGAAGAGAGGGAAAGAAAGATAGAGAGAAAAGTGTTAGACACAGTGAAGAGTTTCAGGAAAAACTGATCTAAAAAAGCTGAACAAGACTTTTGAAAGTCACTTAATGCTGAATTGAAGCAAACCCAGAGAGTTGAACTCCAGATCCTCTTTTAATATGAATTTCCACACTGAGATCACCGTCAAGATACAATAAGATGAGAAGAGTGATTCGAAGAAAGAGAGAAATAGAGTTAGGAGTGCACAGGGAAGAGAAGAGGACCCAGTGAATCAATGTGTGTACAATCTTACAAGTACAATCTTACATGTACAATCTTACAACCATTATGCTTAAAAAGCCGACAACGTGTGTGGTCATGTAAATGGTTTTCATTCATTGGGGTAAGGTTATAAATGGCTTAAGAACAAACCGATCAGCACAAGTAAATTTTTGCCAATTACCCCGATTTTGCTCTGCATGTAAACACTTTTAATGCCATTTTTTACTGGCTTATCCAATGTGTACATGTCTGTTTACATTATGACGTTAAAATAAGAGAATAACCCAATGATTTCAAATCTCATGTAAATGCTGATTTGTTGCATCGAATATTTGGAGTGAGCTGATTTTTGGTAGTTATCAGCGTATTGGTGTGCATATAAACGCACAACACGAGATGTGAGCATTTTAAAAAGGATGCACCATGATATGTGTATGCTTGTGTGTTTTAATGTCTTTCATGATTAACTATGCAACTGTTTTTAATCTATTCCATAGACATAGAAAAGTAGGTATTATGCATATTTGAAATTATCAATGTGTCATAATCATTGTCTGATGAAATATTAGCAATGAAAGGGATGTGATTATCAGATAAAGCTGTCTTACTCTCGATGATGTCACCGAGGCCCTGGGCGTAGAGGAGGTCCTTTAGACGGGACACCTCATCTTTCAGCTCACGCACCAAACGGTTATTAGGATCTTCATTGATCACAGCATTACAACGGATCTGCTTGGCCCTGTCCGCATACCTGCATCACAAACAGAACTGTCCGTGAGTGATCAGGACATAACATTACCAAGAGCACATGATAATATATAGTGGAGTTTCAAAATCTGAGTCCACATTCAAATTTTAGGATTTTAAAAATGTAAAACAAAGAAACTTTATGATATAAAATGAATGAAATATTTAAGATTCTACATGCTTACTAATCAAAAAAATATATATTTTTTATCTATACTACTTCAAATGAGAAAAACAAAAGCATTTTCATAAGTGGATTTAGACTTTTGTACCCCATGGAACAGTATGCTCCACAATGTGCTTTAACAAACATGGATTATCTTATGTTTAAATTGCATAGGACATTTTCATTAAGCCAGGTACACAGAAAAAAGAAAGAGATTGAATTGAACTAAAAGGTTTTTTGAGACATTCTTTTCTATAGCACCAACACAAATGCGCACACACTTCTCATGGGTGCCAAATTACTCAGTTCAGCAGAGTTACTGCACAGTAGCATCTTTGAAGGGCGTTTGAAGTGTGAGGCAGGTGCGTGAAGAGGAAGAGGGACAGTTCTCATTACGTAACAGACTGCTTTAGCTGTCAGCACATTAGCCAGCTCTTTAACACCCTCAAACAGTGGGAGAATGATTGAATGAATGCTTTGTAGAGGCAGAATACCTAAGAGTGCTGAGGGTTTCATCATAATTGATGTCGGCTGGACTGAGTGCGGCCACCATTGCAGTGCGAGAGTTGCCACCTGCACAAGGTCACAAGGTCAAGTACTTCAAGAATGAGAGTAAATTAAAATCCTGCTTCATGTGGCAGAATACCTTTGATACATACCAAGATTCTCTCTCAGGAGCCAGGTCAAAACAGAATCTCTGTAAGGAATAAAATTTTCCACTTTCTTCTTCTTTTTGTTCTGTGTGGATCAGGAGAACATAAAATAATCACCATTAACATAAAAATAAAAGAAAAGTTCACCCAAAAATCTCATCATTTTCTTACCATTATGCCATCTCAGATGTGTATGACTTTCTTTCATCTGCTGAACACAAATTAGGATTTTTAGAAGAATATTTCAGCTCTGAAGGTCCATTCAATGCAAGTGAATGGTACCAAAAGTTTGAAGCTCCAAAAATCACTCAAATGCAGCATAAAAGTAATCCATAAGACCCCAGTGGTTAAATCTATATCTTCAGAATTGGTATGATGGGTGTGAGTGAGAAACAAATAAATATTTAAATCCTTTTTACTATCAGTCTCCACTTTCACTTTTACATTCTTCTTCTTTTGTGTTTGGTGATTCACATTCTTCATGCATTTCACCATCTACTGGGAAGGGAGGTAAATTTATAACATAAAAGGACTTAAATATTAATCTGTTTCTCACCCACACCTATCATATACATTCTGAAGATATAGATTTAACCACTGGAGTCATGGACTAATTTTCTGCTGCCTTTATGTTCGTTTTGAAGCTTTACAATTTTGGCACCCATTCACTTGCATTGTAAGGACCTACAGAGCTGAAATATTCTTCTAAAAATATTTTTTGTGTGTGTTCAGCAGAGGACAGAAAGTCATACATCTGGGATGGCACGAGGGCAAGTAAATGATGAGAGAATTTACATTTTTGGGTGAACTATCCCTTTAAGAAGTAGATCAAAAGAAAATAGCATATGCAGCAAAATATCACATTCTTAAGAATCTTTGTTCTGTCTCCAGTAAAAATATCTAAGCATCCTTTATAAAAGTGAAATCTATCTGAAAATCTAAACTTTGTAAGATATTAAGTACAAAATGCACTTATATTCAAGATACATTCTCAAAAAACAAGTCATAATATCTTAAGCAGTTTTGCTTTTCAGGTAGATATATCTGGTATTAAGGATGTTTTACTTAATAGCAAGGCAAGACATAGAGACAGATAGACAGACAGGTGTAATACCTTGTTTGATCCAGAATCCTGCAAAAACAAGTGATAGAATGTATCACAGGTGGCTCAGATGAAAATCATTATACTCTTTATGCACAAATTAAGAAATAATCATATATTCTTAAAGCTAAGATCAAAACAAAACACTTACCACCTCAGCCAGAGCTGAAATTACTTTACCCAGGGTAGTGAGGGATTTATTGATGTTTGCCCCTTCCTGGGATGGAAGTAGATAAAATATTGAATTAAAATACAAAAGTCAAACGTCTAAATGAGGTCCTCTACAAAGCTTGGGAGACTGAAGATGAGTATTGTCAAAATACTAACATGCTTTTTATGTACAGATAGTACAGATACTACAGTATGTAGTGAGTAGTAGAGAATGAAGTAGAAAATAAAAAACAGAGGTTGTAGGCCTAATGATATGTAGAGGTTTAAAGCAACACAGAGGGGATATGATGATGTAGAAGACCACTATAGCGATACTGAGAGAGAAAAATAGAGGAAAAGAAAGGAAAATTACATTTAACAGGAGATGGGAAGTGAATTGAGAGAGATTAAAAACACGACACTCACCTTGAGTCGTGTTCCTTTGGCTCCAGTGGAGTCTGCTCTCTCACTGCCAGCTAAATCCACCAGACTGATTTTGCTGACCTGCCAGAGAGGTTCATGAGAGGTCAGTAATGAACAAGCTAAGAACTGGACAAGCTTGTATCAACTTTCACATGAAAAAAACTCCCAATGTCAAAAGTCATCCAATCCAACTCCCATAAATTCCTCTGCAAGGCCACAAACGATTATAGACTGATAAATTGAGTGCCGTGAGAGAAGAAGGCCAGCCTCACTATCTGAATTGAGCCTTTTATCATGACTGACAGGGTCTGTAACACGGCAGAGCAGTGAGTACCTTTTCTGATGTGTTGTCTGTCTCTGCATCATGCCGCTTCTGGGTGAAGATGATGTTGAAGACAGCGTGGGAACGGCTGCTTGTCTCATTCATGTTAGTGGCAGCTACTGTCCTGAAGAACAGGAGATAGCAGAACTTCACTATTTAGAAATCTCATTCATATCAGCTGTTCAGACACATGGGTTTAAGCTAGTGTTCTGGCAAGTCTTCACTGTAGAATTCATAGATATTTGTACATAACGTCGTTCACACATACATTTTTGTATGTTTGGTTAGCCACTGAACTCTACGTGCTTAGCATATATACAATTGTACATATGTGCAGCTTTAGAGACAAAGATATTTTTGGTAATCTTTTCCCTTGCATATGCACGCACGCACGCACGCATGCATGCATGGACGCACGGACAGACAGACTTTCTGAGCAAGGCTTTTATATATCAATGAATGATGGAGAAACTAGATGTATGATAGAACCATACTTTACATATGAATATCTATGAATACTAATGAGATCACATTGCCATATCATAACATCAAAGTATTTTCAAGTCCTTGTGCCACTGTGAATCATATGCTTCTAAATATGCACAGAAATATAATGATCAAAAAGATGGAAGTTATCTCCCTGATGCATTAAGATCTATTCTTTAATCTACTCATACATTCATCAAATATTCCTAAAATTCAATTCCAATAGCGCTTAGATTAACAGCAATTTAAAACTGCAATTAACTGCACAGAGCAAGTTTGCTGTGGTCCATAAAACAAATTATAGTCCTCATATATTCCACTCAATTAGCTCCTGTTTGTTGTGCTGTGCTATTGACTTGCTATATAACAAGTTAAATGTATGGTGTGGGAGGAAATGTGTGTGATAACAGTTGTAATGTATTTGAGTCAAATTAGAGAACTGTTGAATGACACTAAGCTGAGAAAACAACATAAAAGCAACGCCTCCAGAAATAAACTGATCCATTTGTTGCCATGGCTTTATGATGCAAGCACAATATGTAAATGTGTTTTCAAAGAAGACAACACATGTAACCAGAAAACATATATAAGAGGCCAGGGCCTCGTTTCCCGATAACAATTGATCTTAGCGGTTAAGAGTGTTTTCTACAAGCAATTCTACGAATGTTTGTTATTTTTTACTTGCGTTTCCCAAAACTGCACTCAATATAAACGAGTGAGGATGCACTTTAAGTGCTACTTAAGTCGCTGTCCGTGTGACAGTGCTGAAATGTGAATGTAAAGTGCTGCTCATCATTATAACTTCATTATATTTCTGCTTAACTTTACAATACTTTTTAATTTACCTCGCTAATATTTGTTTAAATAATTTTTCTTAAATATTCAATCTAATTAGCTGCATATTTACATATTGTTTTACATTAATTTTGTGCAGAACGATCTATTTTTTTATACAACCTGCTTCCATAATCAGGTGTGCATGTGTAATATTTGTTTTCACAAATTTATCTAGATGTGAAAGCTTCCAGGATTGGTGAAGACAGCGGATGCCCTTTGGATGATCCTGCATACAAGCATTACAAGCATACATTGAATATTACGAGGTTCACCGTGTAATCACACAGTGCAAAATAAGAAGATGTTTAGAAGATGTGCTTTAGGAACATACACCAATAAAGCGGAGGTCTGCTCTTTACTCCCAAAATTGATAACGGTGACAGCAATGCTGCATGTGCGGTGCTACACAAATTGTAGTGCTGGCAAAATGCGCATGTGCATTAGCTATAAAAAGCAGAAAAATTGCGTGCTTAAGTGTAATGAGAGTTAAAGAAGCACAATTTATGATTCTAATATTATCATGTTTAATTGCTGATTTGAAATATGTTCTTTGACTCTTGATCAACCATTTTTCAGATTTCTGTGTTCTCCCATTCAAGTAGATAGGAGCTGCTCTGGCATGCCTGAAAATGGCCTCCAGAGAGCATTCCAGTGATGGCCAACAGTGGACTGATTTGCTAGAAAGAATTTGGTACTACATAAGTTATGATGCTTTTGGGAAACGAGGCCCAGGACTATTCTCAGGAGTGAGACTACTGGTCTCTACAGCAAAAGGCAATCATGTATTACTTGAAACCTAATTCAAATGTTCATGCCCTGGTAGATCTTAATCAGTGGTATGTTTTTAAGTGTGATGAGCACTATAGAATAGAACAGAATAGATCTATTACCTGGCCTTATTCCCTGAGTCCATCAGGTCTTGGATGTCATTATACGATGTGACAGCGAGTTTGGACAGGTCCTCTACATACGGGCCCAGTAAGGGGTGCTCACGCACACGCAAATTTCCTTTGTTTTTGGGGTTCAAAAGATCTCGTACCCGCTCACAGTAAATCTCCATATAACTAACCTGAAAGACCAAACATGATAGACTTAAATGTAAAAAAGGCCCTAAAATACAATCTAACTGAGTATTCTATCATACATTGCACACAAAATTCATAATATATGCTATGTTACAGAGCAATTGTTAATGAGATGCTAATAACATATTTTCCCTTGGTGTTTTGTTTATGGATATTATATCTCAGAGCCCAGATTCATCAAACACCATGTTTACAAAAACTCATTTCTGAAATAAGCTAGAAAAGGGTTGGAGACAAACAAAAGAGTGGGCTTAATCAAATCTTACCTCAACAGAATAGGACATATTGTTATCAGTATTGGTTTCATTAATCTTGGTGAAAAGGTCTTCACACAGCTAATGGTTTGGATGAGAAAACGAGAGACATAATAGAGAAAGAGATAAAGAGAGTAGTTAGTGAATAAATCGTTTCATGCTGTTTCACTTGTCATTTAATTCTGTTTGAATTTACATCGTTCACACTGATTCTGAATTCATTATCATTTCCATGTTTATTCAGGAGTAGTGATGTGACATGAGTGACAATATGTGCTTAAGATACACAAAAAGGCCACTCAAGTGTATATCGTATGTAGGTGCTTGAATTTATATTTGCAAATGAGTGCCCCTCATTGTGTTTGCTTGTACATGTATATTACCAGTGGGATGATTCCTTCCTGGTCCTTCTCCTGTTTTCCCATCATAGTATACGATTTTCCAGCCCCTGTCTGGCCATATGCAAAAATACAGACATTATAGCCCTCAAAGGCATGGAGTAGCATCTCCTCTCCAATGTCTCTGTACACCTGCTGCTGGGAGGCATAGTTGATATCCTCTGGCTGTGGATGGATGAAGAAAAATATTAAAAATCTCTGAACCATTAATTCAATAGTCATTATTTCTTCTAAGAAAAAAAAAGAATACCCATTTATAAAAGATAAATAAATTTAAGTTATTTTATCATTTACTCACCCTCATGTCATTCCAAACCCATTTTAAAAAAAATTCAGTGGAACAGAAAAAGTGAATTGTACAAGATGTTCTTTTCCATGCAGCGAGTCCCCACAGGGAACAAGGTTTTCAAACTCTAAAAAAGGACTTGTGTGCTATATTTAAAGTTGGGCAGATGCTATTTGCACCCTGGTGCAAATTATGGGATATGATTTTTTCTAGGGTTGTCATGATACCATAATCATATCTTACTATACCAGCTAAAGTATCACGATACCACACAGTTTGTCATAGTGGTTCTTAGAAACTAGTCATTCCACTTGTTGCTCCAGATAATAACTGATGGATGAACTAGGAGAAGGCTCAAATGGACTAACTTGTTACCAAATATATTCTTAGTTTGATGTAAAAAACTAAAAATTCAGTTCAAATGGCAATGGCTTTAAAATTTTGTTCCATTATTCTGTGATTATTTGAATGTTGGTAACATAAACAGTATAATGTGGAAAATACCATTTTGAACAGTTGTTTCATTATTGCAACCGCTTCAGCCCCTCAGAGAAAGCCTGAAGGATAAATACCTGCGCCCTGAATGGAGTGGTCACAAATTTCGGCACATAGCCTTTCCTGGGTTAAATAACTGCTTCTAATAAGCCTGGTCCAAACTCTAAGCAGGAGTCATTGACAGACAGCATTTGAAGGACCCCAACATGTTTTACTGAAGCCAAAGCGAGAAGCAGTGCATTCTTTCATGAGAGTATGTGTAATCTCACTGGCTCAAACGACGGGCACTTGAGTCCCAAACTGGCACGGTGGTGGGGCAAGATGGTTTTAACCGCCTCGCATCACGTAAGGATTTCACAATCAAAGGGTCTATTGATAGACCACCCAGTGGGATATGTCCAGTTGCTATGGCAGCAACATACACTTTGAGCATAGACGGGGTGAGACCCAGTCTAAACGTTCTTGTAGAAAGTGAAGTATAGGCTGTACAGTGCATTGTACAGGGTCCTCGTCCTGAGAGGAACACCAATCAGCAGACAGTTGCCATTTCAACATGTATAAAAGTCTTATTGAAAAGGCTCTTGCTTGTAATATGGTGTCGAGCACCGGTTACGAGAGCCTGTGCGCATCAGTTGGTGATGTACAATACTTGGTGAAGTGGACAGGAGGGAATGTAGACTTGTGTCCTGCTGGCCATTTGTGGGCTAGAGCATCCAAGTTCAGCGGGGCATAAATCAGGGAGTACTACAAGGGACAGTGTGTTGTCTCAGGTGATGCAAATAGCTCTATTTCGGCTTCCCCGAATTAATCCCATTTCATCAGAAATGTCTAAGGGCAAAGTCTCCATTCTCCTTTATAATGCCCTGTCGCGAGATCAAATCTGCGCCACAGTTCAGGTGACCTGGAACGTGTGTTGCACGTATCGATAGATGTTTCTCATGCCAGCGGAGAAACTGACACCCTAGGTCCTTCAATGAATGTGATCGAACTCCCCCATGGTGATTTATGTAGGCCACGACCACTGTGTTGTCGGTTCTGATCAGAAAATGAAACCCCTGGGCGTTAACGTGCTCTTTGATCAGTTGACTATCAGTCCCAAATGCTTCAAATGTGCAAGTAACAAGTCTCTGTGTTTGCCACCTTGTTCCTCTGACTGTGCTAAGAGCAACCAGTTATAGTGGTAATTCATAATGTGAACAAGTCCATAGGACGAATATGACACCTAGCGAGTGCCTTATTTAAGCTTCTCAGATCCAAAATGGGACGTAATCTTCCATCCTTTTTGACGACAAGAAAATAGCGACTGCGAAATCTGCTGTGGTCATCGTCCGCTGATACCATCTCTGTCACATCTTTTGAAAGGAGATTTAATATCTCTGAACAGATAATTGGCACGTCCTGCACAGTTATGGTGGAGGACATAATGGCATTGAAACGAGGCAGCCTCACAAATCGATGCACATAGTCGCGCTCGAGCACGTAGCAGAACCTAATTTACGGCTTGCGACAGCAGGGAAAGTGAGAGGGCTATTAGGTGATATTGACAGGCCTAAAATCTCTGCGTCACAGCGTCAACAACAGTACAAACAGGCATTGAAATGACCTGTGTCAAGGCACTCACTCATTCCCAGCTCACAGCGGTGGGGAAAGCAAGAGGCGCCTAAAAACTCTGTTGCAGCATAGGACGTCTCCTGACATGTTGCCAACCATAGTAAAAACAGAGTGCGATCAAACAGTTCTCTGTACATCCTGACATTCACTGTCAGTGAAATCAACATTTATATAAATTTTTATTTATTATTTTAAGTAGCCTTAAAGGAAATATTAAGAGTGGAAATCAGATGGGAAAAAGAGTGGGACAAGACGCAGATGTGAACCGTGGTTGTTAGGACAACAGTACACATTCACACACCATCTTTATACTCCACGCCACTGCAGCAAACACTATTGGTTAGCTTGTTGTATATTTCTGTGGTTCCACCAGACTATTGGGGTGCAAATAGTTTCCCGGTGTGGCAGAAGCTATTTACAGCGGGGGAAGTTTTCTGAAACCATAACAGCTTTGTGTGAGGAACAGATCAAAATAGTAAAGACAAATTTTATGGTCCCTTTTCACAGTAGAAAGTCATGAGGGTGAGTAAATAATAACAGAATTTCCATTTTTTGGTGAAGTAATCCTTTACTGTTGATCAAAGTTTTCTTTTTAGTTTCTCTTAATTTAATATTCTAAATGTACTTTTTGATACAGTTTCACTGACTCACCGAGGTATGTGACCAGTAGGAGTAATCGAAATTGAAGCTCTTGTTCTCTTTAGGTGCTTTGGGGTTGATGATAGCTGAAAGACAGGAAAAATATAACAGAGAGTAAATAAGGTGGGGAAAAAAACAGAGGAGAGTTCCTGAATGGACACCCAATACCCGAATGTCAGGCACTAAATTGCCACACAGTGTCTGTAGTGCCGTCCAAAGTCTGTCGAGTTCCTGTAGTATGCCCAAATGAGTCAACAAGGATGTGCTCTAAAGCTCTGCTGTTCTCACCAGCCTTAAATGGAAATCACAGGGAGGCAGGCATCACACCAGGCAGTAATTAGCTTAATATGAATAAGGGAATGGGTGTAAATGAAAATGACCTACTTAGCAGGATTTTAACAGGAAGACTGGAGTCATCTGAACTTTCATTGTCAAAGGAAATAATATTTAGGAATATACACTTACAATAAAGAAATAACCCACGGGAAACTGTGCTAAATAGTTTGCAGTATATTTAACCATATGTATGAGGCCTAAAGTGACTGTTTTTATGGCGGCAACAGTAATATGATAAAAGACACCAACAATCAATAAATAGTTACATTTACCAGTAGTATCAAATCTAGGCTATTTATGATTGCCAAACAAAAAAGTAACATTGTGGATTAATATAGAATGTGTGGTCACAGGTGAGCATTAAAGCAATAAGCCACTTGAGTTAGTGAGTCACAGTGGTACCACGCAAGGGGCGCAAAGCGGAGTGTCTAAACCCCATCACTGTAACGCACTTCCTCAAGTGGCTTATTGCTTTTATAAAATGGTGGCAACAGCAATATGATGAAAGACATTAATCTTTATTAAGCAGTTAATTACTGGGAAACACTTTACAATAAGTCTATAATTGTAAACATTAGTTAACTACATTAATGTGAGATAATGAACAATACTTTCACAGCACTTATTAATCTTGGTCACAGTTAATTTCAGCATATAATAAATAATCCTTATTAAATTCAAAGTTGAATACATCAACATTAGTTAATGCATTACATACTAACAAAGAACAATTGTATTTTTTTATTAACATTACAACACAAGATTAAAACATTTGCTAACAAAATGTTATTCATTGTTAGTTCATGGTAACTAAAGCTGCGTTCACATTGCCAGCGACAAGCAGCGCCAAAACGACCTCATCTCATTCATTTTCAATGAGAGCTGGCGACTTCCGGCAACACGAGCGACAACGACCATTGGCGATCGAATGTGGGCGTGTCCAGAGAAGCAACAAAGTTGAGAAATGTTTAACTTTATGAAAATGGAGAGCTACTTTCGGGAGCGACAGTCAATACGAGAGAAGATGGTATAGCTCAAGTGATCCTAATATTTTAATAATAATATTAATTGTAAAGAAACAGTGCTGCTTAGACTTTCCATACACACCACTAGTGACCTAACTGCAGTGTGAACGCAGCTTATTGCATTTACTAATGTTAACAAACCTTATTGTAAAGTGGGACCAATTAAATAATTAATAATAATAATCTGAATACACAATTCTTCTGCAAAGTAATATAGTTCATTTTCATAACTGTAGGCTGTTTGTGGTTACTAGGCAAATAATAATTTGCACATTAAGTCAGAATGTGCATTGCCAGGTGTGCGTTTATAGTCAGTTTACAACAGCATGGAACACAGCTCATTCAATCAGAATTAGGAGTCAGACTCAGAACCATCAGATTTATAGTTTCAATAAACCATAAATGTATGGACTGATGTTAGTGTAGAGTCTATGTGTTAAAATACCCCATAAAAATAGCTTGATGAGCACAGTTTTCTTTCCTCTGATGATGTATTTCCTGTTTAAGCTGGAGGTTTGGGTCTCTTTTTTAAATAGCCAATAGCATTTACTTACATCACAACAATGAATTGTGATTTGCTACATGCTAGTCAGTTACAGGTGTAATTAGGGGGAGGGGCTTTCTCATTCAAGAAAGCATTTAATGGGACAAAAATCTCTGTAGTGCAAGATGAGTCATCATTTTCTTTGGTCCGAATTCCAATAGGAAGAAAGACGGTAAATGTTTTTACATATATAGCTGCTACATGGGGAATTTAGTGTACACTTGTATATAGATGGCATCAAAGCTAATAGACATGGACTAAAAGCAACAAAACTCCAATCTTAATTTCATGGTGTCTTCAACAGAACGCTAGAGAGAATTACACTTAGTGTTTGTCACTGAATTATGAGCCTACAAAATTGTCAAGAGAATGTGTTAACTATCCGTAGATGTAAGAGCTTCACTTGCACCATTACTCCACAAAAAGCAGTTTAAGTACTAACCAGATGTAATGCTCAAAGATTAAATAATATTTGGAACTACATCCCACAGGAATGATTAATCAAATAGGCTACAGAGGATATTTGGACATATAAGAGATGTGCGTTGCCAAAAACTTTCTAACAGCATCACTACTGTTTTTATGTTGAGTAAGTGTCAATTAAAAGTAGGCAAAAATAAAAATCACGAGTGACCCCAAAGCCCTTTAGCTCTTGACTCATGTGGCAATGTGAAGGCTAACTGTGCAATTCATCCACTTTCAGTCAGTACCAAATGAGGTCAATGGAATCATGCACCTGCATTTAAATTGCCTTTACAATCACTCCTGTACCTCTCCTAACGTCATTAACGGACCAGTTTTCCATCAGGCTTACGCACAACCAGCCCACGTAGCATCACAGATGCTGTAGCCTAGTGTCTGACAGCTAGTATGAGCAGATATCCTGACAGAACATACTGTCTCTGCTCTGAAATACATCTCAGCTGCCATACAGTGGGATGTGAAAGACCAAACTTTTACACTAGCAAATTATTTTTACTTGAAAAAAACAACTTTGAAGTATCCATAAATCAAAAGGCCTCAGATACAAACATACTGTGAAAATAACATTTCAAGACCACTTATTTACAGTACATACTTGAGCAACCTTTACTGAATTGAGAGATTGAGTCTAGTCAACCAACCTGTAATGAGGAAATCTTTATGAACAGTCACTAACACATATATACACACGCTCACAGTGGTTTTATCTCAACTACAATAACATAGTCGACAGAGAAGCAGATAAATGGGATGCATATTTTATCACAATTGCACCATATGTTCCCTTGAAGCTACACAATGCATTTTGACACACCAGAATGACCTTCAGAGAGTCAACAGATCAAGAATGGATTCTCTGCACTCAGCAAACACTTATCTTATGTCTCCAGCGACATGTACTGTAGTCAATGAACAAACACACAATCTCATTATATAGCTCACTGATCTACATATATACTTCATTTTATATGCCCTACAATGTGACCTAGATAGGAAATTTGTTCACAATAATGAAAGTTCATAACCCTGTGCTAGTGAAAAAGAACTAATATATGTTCTTATTTTTGGTGTGACATCACCGCAGTGCCAAATGCAAATTTAGCCTTATTCATGGACTCCTAAATGCGTTCTCTTTTGTTAAGGTCTGTTTTATACATTTTGTTAAATTCATTAAAAAAAACTGTGCGGATTTATGTTGTCACAATCAGTCTCTGGCCAACCATTACCTGTATCGCCTAAGGTTGCCGAAGGTCATTTTGTTCTTTATTAATACAGGGCCATTTTTTTTAATCTTGAGAATAATGTGGCATTCGATCATTTTAATACTGACACTCAGAGACACTCTCTCTTTCTCTCTCTCTCTCTCTCTCACACACACACACACACACACATACATACATACATACATACATACATACATACATACATACATACACACACACCAAGTAGAAGGATGTGTAATTGCAAAATCCCTCCTGTAAATCCATGCACCAATTTTCAATTATATCACTAAAGCCAAGCTAATGCATGAAAACCATCAGTTTATCTAGTAACTAAAACTACCTATAAGAGAGCTGAGCTCCATATATTAACAAATCTTATTAATCTAGCAATAAAAAGAATACAAGCTATTCTAAAAACAGGCTTACATATCTATTACATATCCTAATTATATGATCTATATGAAACTTTTAATTGAAGCTCCAGTTATAGCCATCAAACCCCATTTGAACATCTGCATAGGAATAATACACATGCATATACATCAGTCAACATTCTGCGGCTACATTACACAACACTGAAAGCCCTCTTTTAAAATGGCCGACTCCACTTAAGGAGTTGGAGTGAAATAATGAATTCACTCATGTCAGTAAAAGGGACAGATCCTTTCACTCAGCCTATACATCTGTGTTTGATCTCTAGGGCATGCTGTTCCAGCTGGACAACAGAGTATTTGAATTATAATAATAGAGTTGCATAGCCCACAGGGCATCATGTATGTTTAGTATAAAAGCACTGCATTGTTATATCTACTCTCATTAAGTTCCAAATTGTGTTCCAAATTTTGTTCCAGCTTAAGAACAAGGTATGCTTTAAAGGTAATTTAAAATGTCAATGCACCTGAAGCACTTGCTTCAATTATTGAATATAGCAGAAAGCCAAATAAAAATAAAGGCTTTTTTACCTATATCAGACAAAGTGCTTTGGACTACTATTTTTCATTGAATATTTTAAATGGAACTTTATAAATGTATACATTTTAATAAGTTCATTAAACCAGTGAATTGGTATTAAATGAACCATGCACAATAATTCTTAAAGCTATTTTATTTCAGTCGTTGTTTTGTTTGGTTGGTTGGTTTAATTAGTTCTTAATTAATAGTTATGTGTGGGAAATAAAGCATTGATCTGTGCAAATGACACTTGGTTGAGTGTACCAGTTGAGTGACAACTGATTCTGAGCATTCCACCAGCAGGCCTGTTGCTAGGAACCCAACAGGTCACATTCTCCTCTAGGTGGTGGAAACTGTGATGGGCTTGGAGTCCACAAACCAATCAAATCATTGCTGATGATGCAAACCTTAAGATGCCACAACTTGAATTATTTATTTGACTCATGGTGTTTGATTTCATGATCCTGATCTGTTGTACTACAGCATGAAGTAATTTATTAACAAAAAACTTAGGTAAATAGTCAATTATGTCTAGCACAGTAAATATCTAACTTTCTAAGCAGGAGGACTTTTGATCACTGTTAGGGACCAAGCTGGCAGGCATGAGGAGTACGGCCATCACAATCACCTTTTAATACCCATGAGAGGATGTGGTGACTGTATGTGTGGGCACAGCAGAGAGAGGGAGTTTTTGTGTTCTCTGAGGTCAAGTTTAATTTAATATAAATGTGTGTAACAGTGTGTAACACCATTCACATAACACTTTTGCACACAGAAGTTCAAATTATTACCTAATATTATTTGCATTAAGAATATATGACACTGTCTTTGCCACAACCTAAAAACTCAATTGAAGCCACAAGTCACAGGTCTTACCATGTTCTAGTTCTGATCTGAGGGTGATAACGCTCTTCTTTGTGTTTTATAGATCATTATCTTAGACAGTGTCATGTGAAGTTTCTAAAAGCTACTCCAAAGCCTGCCAGATAACCACATTCATTCAATTCCTTTACAATATACACACATTCGCTCTTTGTCTTGTGCCTGATATGCTTGAAACTACTCTGTTAATGTTTTCACAATCACTATTATGAATGACATACGAATCACAAACTGTACATGACATATTTTGGTAACACTTTACAATAAGGTTCCATTAGTTAACATTAGTAAATGCATTAGGTATACAAAATCAAATAACTATGTTAACAATTAAGTTAAATAATGAAAGACAAATTGTATAAAAGAATTCCAGTCAGAGAGCTTCATCTGAGAAAACACATCTCCATCAGTCATCTCCATGCTGGATCATTTCCAGTTTTATTGGATGCTTAGGCTATTGATTTTAACGTTAATGAATGCAAGAAATTGAATGTTACAAATGCGGATACACTCATTTCAATGCAACTATAAACTAATAAATGTGTATTAATGTAAGAATTGCTCTATGTTTTTTATATTTGTTTAAAATGTTAAATTCTTTCAGAAATAATGATGATGAATTTGGCTACAGCTACTGATCTAGAGTCAGTTTTCTCTTCCCACTAGTAATTACATTTTGTAGGCTTGTAATTAATTTTTGTCTGGCCTCGCCAATCAGTACACACGCTTCGCCTATGGGTTAGGATTAGGGGTTAAAATTTCGAAATATATCACGAATGCTTGTTTTAAACCTGCAAGTTTTTCTCTTTCATCATACACAACAGGACTTTTTACATTGCAAACATATTTATGTCGGGGGGTCTGAATAAGGTGTTACAATTTATGGTTAGGTTTGGGAATGGGGTATGGGTTAGGGGGTAAAATTAGGAAAAATGTCACGAATGCCAGTTTGACACGTTCTTTTTCTTCCATCCAACACAACAGGGCTTTTTTTCATTACTTTCATGGTTAGGTCTAGGTAAGGTGTTCCACTTCATTTTTAGGTTTACCTTTGTCTCAACACACATTTAGTTTAACAAGGAAGAAACAAAACACTGAAGTCTACAAGGCCACCTGGGAAATGTATAAGATTGATTGGAGTATGAGTCATAAGTTTTTTTTACTGAAGAAAGTCGTGATTTCGTGAAAGATCTCTTACGAATTCTCCATCTCATACCATTCTTCCTAATTCTTATGAGATTGGGTTGGACAGGTTTAGAAAAGAATAATATAAAACAGCTCAAATGTCAGAAAACAGAAAAAAGAAGTGTTTAACTACATGGTATTTTTCCCCCACACATTTTACATTTGGTAGGCATTTTTGTCACTTTTGGTGACATTTTTGCCCCAAACTCTGGTTATTATCTGACACTGGTAAATACTAAGGTGATGTTTAGATTGACCAGTTGTAAATACTTAGCTCTGTTAAAAGATGAGACACCTTCAGCTGAGGACTCTTTTTATAAACAGCAGCCTCAATCAACAGAGGGAACAGAATTCGGCGTGTACAAAATAAGACGGAGACAGGTATGATCAGAGGAGCATCATTTTGTGCTTCTTTCAAAATGACAATCAAATCCTCACAAACTCTTATCTATAGTCTTTCATTGAGGTTAATCTCATGTAAAACTACCACGCTAACGACTGAGCCATCACACAGAATTCACAGCACCACTGAGACCAATTAAATTCAGACTGTGTCAGTAAAGATCTTTTGGTGTAAGAAACCATAAAACAGAATCGTATATTAGCACTCGCAGAAAGAAGAGCTTAAATGTACTTTTGCATTTTAATGAGACCATTTTCTACAAAAGGAAACCATTTTATAAGAACTTAAAGGCTTGAGTGAGCAGCCCAATGGTGCCTCAGTGATAGCTGGGTGGCTTAGACCAGCCAGAGCTGCCAATCTCTCAGCTTTCCACCATTCTACAGATTAGTGGGAACTCAGCTACTGACCCATCTCAAGCTGGCAGTGGTGACAAAGATGCCAGCACGGAGCACAAAAGAGACTCTCTGGGCTCAGACTCCTACTAACAACCAGTTATTTACACCCTCAGACTGAGACTGGATCTGGCATCTCTCTAAATTAATGCTGACTAGAAAAACTCTTTCATGACATCACTGACCCTCCCCCTGTAAACTGAGTTTATATTTTAGCTGTGAAACATAAAAATCTGCAAAGTAATTGAGAAAGATTTGAGTGTGTATGTATACATTTATTATATTCACATCATTGTGTGGTCAAATATTTTTGTTATTGTATATACTTGAAATTTTTCAGCTATATACTGTATGTTAGCTGACAAGTCCATAGAAAAAGTAACAGAGATTGCAGATTAATGATAATTTATAAATTAATTTTGTTGCGGTGTATGTTTTTATTCTAGGCCAAATGTTTTTTAGATTAACAAATAATTTATTTATCGGAAGCTAAAAGCTAATCTCCAAGTATAAGTTAATAAAATAATTCAATAACTCAAATGTCCAATCTTCTGGCCATTATCGCAAAATAAACCCCTTCAGCGTGAGATAAGATCCCTCTGCTTCGCATTGCGGTCCTGATCACCCTGTCACGGTTTGTTTTAAGATAATGACTGGCTTGACATTGTCCCTAGCAAGTACTGTTTATGCATTTTTGGGTTATGAGAATACACTAAAGTGCTCTCTCACCCAGGATGCCATCAAAGCCATTACTCCACATACCATACAAAAGAAGGTCAAACATGTTTAGCAATTAGAGGTTTCTAACACTAGATTTTATGCCACTCTGCTGGGCCTTCATACAGCTCAGTTTAAACAGCCTGGCCATTGTGTTGAGATCTTTGAATAGATGTATTTGAGTGGACTCTGAATAGACACAGGCAAACCACACAGACTGTCTGCATAGGTAATCCTGCATTTCAAATTGCTGTGCAGAGACAGCATGGTCATTGGGTTTCATACAGAGATCATTGTGAGCAAATGGAAAAGCATTGTTTATCCATATTCCAGCAATAATACAATGGTACCTATGAACAAAACAGGCAAACAATCTGGAGCAGACACTAAAACAGGGTTCCTACATCTTTTTAGCTATCAATTTTGATGAATATATGTAATTTATGTATTTTATGTATATTCACGATTACTGGATAAGGGGTTATTTTTCTTTAAGAGACTTCACTCACGACAGGGTATTTTTATATTATAATCGAATGGAGTCTTTGAGAGCGAATGTGTGGATCCAAATGTAGTTTATTAAAGAAAAGGTGAAATATAAAACAAAGCAAGGCTCAGACGAGACAAAAACTCACACAAAATACATCCAGCACAGGACAAGAACTGACCAAGAACACAGCAGAACAAAGGGATTAAATACACAAAGAACTAATGAGAAAACAGGGAACACCTGGAACTAATAAACACAAGAACCAATGAACAAAGACAAGGAAAAGAACTACAAAACCCACAAACAAACGAAAGACACAAAGTGAACAATAAGTCGCAAGTGTAATCCTTACAGAGCACCTCCTTTAAGAAGCGGCTCCTGATGCTCCTAAACAAATACACATGAGCTGCGTATAACTAGAAGTAATTATATTGACTGTAGAAAGTTCCATGACATTTGCATGACGTTCTAATATTTTATTAATTTCAATGACTTTCCAGGGTCTGGAAATCCCCATTTTTAAAATCCCCTCATTTCAAGTACAAGATAAAGGCAACGTTAAATATTAAGTCAGAGTAGGAAGAGCACTTTATGTCCTATGCAAAATATGTCAAACAAACATAAAGGTTACAGACAAAAGGTAATGATTTGTTTTTGAAATCTAGGTCTATGATGGGTGCTGAGTGCAGACCACGTCATCGGTAACAACAGTCCAATTTTCCATCACCGTATGAGCAGGTGTCAGATGTGCTTTTAGAAATATTGTCAGAACAGTGGTGTTCATCTCTTAACCAGTAGACAGAGTTGACCAGCACAATCCATTTACAATGACAGAAAGTGTTTCTACTTATTCTTCTGGCTCATTTCTCTGTTCTTCATGGATCACAGCCGGCGCCCATTAAAACAAAATAGCTAGTGGCTGATGATTTGGGCTTTTATGCTCACTCACTTACTGGTATCACTCAAAAACAATGTCATATTTGCATCACGCCCCATTAACTTAGGGACTGAAAACTCACAACAACAAAAGCAACTTCTGCAACTTGGCTTACTGATCTTGCCAGCCAGTGCTCCTTCCTTGTATAGTTCTTGCCCTGTACTGTACAACAATACCATGGTGTTAAATTACATCCGCTGTCATCAAGACCCCTTTGTTTCTTGAATGTGCACAGTGTTTCTTTTTTTACAAACAGACAGAGGTACCACAAATGGCTTACAGTTTTATAACGTACTTTCTTTTTTGACCACTGTAGTTTTTGACTCAATATTTGTTATAAACATCTCTCAACACTGCATCAAGTGTGACCATGAGTGACGATGGTGGACGCTAAATTGGGCCAAACTTTAAATATTTCACAAGCTCTCATACATTATTGACCAATGGCTTTGACTTGCCAGGAAGATTAGAAATCAAATTGCTCTCCAGTCTCCTATCAGTTCCTTAAACTTTGTAGAACCAATAAACTTTCTGCAGCATGATGACAATGGGCATATCATGAAAATGAAAAATTTTTACAAAGGAGGAAAATAATAATATATATCCTGATTTCAATTTACAATACATTAAATATATTCAAATATACACTCACCTAAAGGATTATTAGGAACACCATACTAATACTGTGTTTGACCCCCTTTCGCCTTCAGAACTGCCTTAATTCTACGTGGCATTGATTCAACGAGGTGCTGAAAGCATTCTTTAGAAATGTTGGCCCATATTGATAGGATAGCATCTTGCAGTTGATGGAGATTTGTGGGATGCACATCCAAGGCACGAAGCTCCCGTTCCACCACATCCCAAAGATGCTCTATTGGGTTGAGATCTGGTGACTGTGGGGGCCATTTTAGTACAGTGAACTCATTGTCATGTTCAAGAAACCAATTTGAAATGATTCGAGCTTTGTGACATGGTGCATTATCCTGCTGGAAGTAGCCATCAGAGGATGGGTACATGGTGGCCATAAAGGGATGGACATGGTCAGAAACAATGCTCAGGTAGGCCGTGGCATTTAAACGATGCCCAATTGGCACTAAGGGGCCTAAAGTGTGCCAAGAAAACATCCCCCACACCATTACACCACCAGCCTGCACAGTGGTAACAAGGCATGATGGATCCATGTTCTCATTCTGTTTACGCCAAATTCTGACTCTACCATCTGAATGTCTCAACAGAAATCGAGACTCATCAGACCAGGCAACATTTTTCCAGTCTTCAACTGTCCAATTTTGGTGAGCTCTTGCAAATTGTAGCCTCTTTTTCCTATCTGTAGTGGAGATGAGTGGTACCCGGTGGGGTCTCCTGCTGTTGTAGCCCATCCGCCTCAAGGTTGTGCATGTTGTGGCTTCACAAATGCTTTGCTGCATACCTCGGTTGTAACGGGTGGTTATTTCAGGCAAAATTGTTGTTCTATCAGCTTGAATCAGTCGGCCCATTCTCCTCTGACCTCTAGCATCAACAAGGTATTTTCGCCCACAGGACTGCTGCATACTGGATGTTTTTCCCTTTTCACACCATTCTTTGTAAACCCTAGAAATGGTTGTGCGTGAAAATCCCAGTAACTGAGCAGATTGTGAAATACTCAGACCGGCCCGTCTGGCACCAACAACCATGCCATGCTCAAAATTGCTTAAATCACCTTTCTTTCCCATTCTGACATTCAGTTTGGAGTTCAGGAGATTGTCTTGACCAGGACCACACCCCTAAATGCATTGAAGCAACTGCCATGTGATTGGTTGATTAGATAATTGCATTAATGAGAAATTGAACAGGTGTTCCTAATAATCCTTTAGGTGAGTGTGTATATATATATATATATATATATATATATATATATATATATATATATATATATATAACAATGAAATAGCACAATATAGGATAAAAGGGATTAAAAAAACATTGTCTCTGTCAATACACTGTCAAATGTTTTGTCAGGTAGTCTAAAAATATGTGCTTCATGTGGTAACATCTAAATTGACCCTAAAACGATTTTTGTATCCAGGGGGATAAAAACATTTAAGAGGATAAATTAGTGAGTCAATAAAACTTATGAAAAATATTGAAAAATGGGGTCCATGAAAAACTAAGGACAAGCACATTTTTATATAAAATCTTACAGCAACTCACAATATTTATCTAAAATAAAAAAATTGTGAAGGCAGCTGACCTTGAGGCAAACGCTCTTATCTTTTGAATGTTATTTTCTACAAGCTATAAAATTTCAAAATTTGTGCTGGGAACTAATGATAAATTAATATTTAGAGGTACTTTTATATGCTTGCCCTTTTTATGTTAACAGAGTTATTTAATATACTGTATCTGAATTAGAATTAGGTATTAGGTAAACTACATTAGACTGCATTATGATACACCAACGAAAGTATTTTTATGGGTCAGGTAAAGTAGTAATAGCTTCTTAAGGTAAACATCGCACATTTTGTATAACTAAATGAACTAGATTGATTCAAGTCAAAATATTGGTTATATTATTATATAAATAATATTATATTATTTAGCATATCTGAATCAACCTGTCTATAATGTATTTTAATGGTTAGATCGGACCTTAAGGTAACAAATGCTCATTTTCAATATGTTTGCAGATTTTAATGGAAATCATTAAAACAGACATTTTAATTAGTTCATCTTACTTCATGAGTCTTCTGAAACTTATTCACAGAGAGAATTATGTCAACTTATTAATTACTCAATAAATGATCACTCACCCTACCAGCTAAAACATTGGTTGCATAAGAATTGTCAAAAACATCATTGCAAAACTCATCACTCCTAATTACAGCTGTAGTGGTCATCGACATTGCTGCTTGTCTGTTGTTCATTGCAACATCACTTTATTTTTATCTCTGTTTAATAGCTCTCCATCTCTCTGTATACACATTAAATTAATGGCTGAATATGAAATTAAGGTTCAGATTTGCTGGTGCATTTATTTACCCCCAGGTCAGTGATCGGTTAGCTACTGTATCATATTGTCTCAAAATGGCTGCCCTTATGAAATTCTTAAATATGAAGTCAAACACTCAGACAGGGCCCATAAACACAGAACCAATGCAATAAGAGGGAAAACAGCATCTAAACACACACAAAAGGTGACCCTCAATAAATCTGATATTGGAGCTGGTTGTTTTGGGTATTCTGTGGGGTTTAATGTCTGGAAATTCTTTACGGGAACACTGGGGCTCAGGTGCAGTTGGATACTCACTGGTTGTGTTTCCAGACATCTGGATGATGCACTTCGACTCTTTACTGATCTCTCGAGAGTTGAAGGGACGGACTCTCACCGCCACCTTCACTGAGGCCCCTGACATGGTGCCTCTGTATATGTGGTGAAAGCACTCCTATAAGTCCAGGTAAACAACTCACACCTGTCAAAAGAGAAATGGAGCATTCACAACACTTATTTCAACAAACTAAAGCCCAGAACATCATCATTAAAGCTGAAGTGTGTCATTTCACCAATAGCTTTACCAAATGGAATTGTTTTCAAAGAGGTTTCTTGAAAAATCCTGCCTATATATTTACAGGACAAACAGATAGCCCTGCCCCAAACACACACCATTGATTGAGCCAAAGTTGCATTGTCGGGCAGATTGGGATTTTTAAACAAAGAGAACAAAGTTTTAATAGTGTCATAGAGTCACACCCAAGCATACTGTCACTGTATGTACCATGTTTGGTGAAGGACGCACTTCTCGGCCGGTAAAACAGCGATCTTTTAGGTATGCATGAGAGTAGTATGATGAGATCACTTACAGTAGAAAAGAGCCTTCCAACTCACAGTTCACCGCCATTCTTTTGTATCAAGTGTTTTGAACATGACGTCACCTCAGCTCTCGAGGGATCATAAAATGTACAGTCAATCCACGCTTCAGAATCTTGCTGGAAATATTAGGCCATCCAGATATTTCTCACTTACTTCTTCATGGATATTAAGGATCAGTGTTGGGGAGTAATGGAATACATGTAACGGGATTACATATTTTAAATACTAAATATTAGTAACTGTATTCCACTAAGAATCTGCCAGTGCTGAAGAAGTAATCCAAATTCTTACGATTATGTTACTGATCTTGAGTAATCTAACAGAATACGTTACAAATTACATTTTTCAACATGTATTTTGTAATCTGTAGTGGAATACTTTTTAAAAGTAACCTTTGCAACCCTGCTAAGGATTCGGACATACTGCTCCATTGGCATACTACTGTATACAGTAGGGAAGTATGGATATTCGGACACATCAACAGTGTCTACACTGTTTGGGAAACCTACGTAAAATTAACCTAAAAATGGCTTACTTATACTTACCTCGCCATATTAAGGTGGGAGAAGAAGAAATATTGTACTGCTAGAAAAAATGACAAACTTCAGCTTTATGTTAAATAAATAAGTGTAATTACATTACAACAATTAGAAACGAAAGACGATTACTAATTGAAAATTAGCATTTTGCTCAATGCAAAAAAAATACAATAGGAAAACAGTTAAATGTACAGCAAATCTAATTTAATCCATATTAGTTAAGATTTAATTACAGATTTATTGGATATGCATATATGTACAGCACTTGTCCCTTATGAAAAGAAAGAAATGATAGTACCCCTTCTGTAGTCTCCATTACACATCAGCAGAAAAATATTGATTTAGACCCTTCTCCAACACAAATTAAATTAAATTTTTTAGAGGCTGTAAATCTTAGCTGCCTAACACCAAAGCAACCTATGTGTATAATTTCTGTTGTATCCATTTAGAAATTGCATGAGGGCTTGGCACATGAAAATCTGTTTCATCTGAAGCAAATATGGTAAGCATGAAATCATTGTAACTGAGCAGTGGCGACTAATGATAAGGTTAAACAATAAATACAAATATATTCTGCAAAGTATGTGCAATATATTAATGTTTAGACAAAACTGAAAGGTTGTGTTTATATGACACCAAAAGATCATGCATGTTCAGCTACAGATCCAGTGAGATACTGGGCCGACAGCAACAAAAGAAGTGCATGGCTGGCTAAATGTCAGTACGCTTCCTAAGATTACAATAGCCTAGTAACAGAGCTGGCAGCCACAAACCCAGACTCCAACTCAGCCTCAAAACTGGACCAAACGAAGGTACAATTAATGTATATGGGGATATTTATGGCCTTTAAGCCTCAGTCTTGTTTTCAACGAATTCTGTCATTTTCATTTAGACTGAAATCACACTGAGTCACATTCTGGTTTGTTCTGTGTCATTAAGGAGTCTCATTACTCCAGTCTAGTTAGAATCCCTGACATGAACCTCAAGACAGCATGACAGTTAATAACACACGTCTTAATCTCAGTCAAAATGCTTCAGTGTTTTTGTGCTATCAAGTTGGTTCAGAAGTGATTGCAATAAATAAACTCTGTATATACACTTCATATGGTGTATTATGCTATCATTTCCCCCCCTGAGCTGTTACAGAATAGTAATTAAGCAGGAACAGAATAAACGATTAAACATTAATTTACCATAAATTAAATTCTATAAATGATCTAATACTTCCTCTATTAATGTCCATTCATAACAACTAGTGATTGACCTTGGCTTTATTTTTAGGAATAAATCACAAAGGAAATGGTCAAGTCAGTTTTGCGGGTCAAATAGTCGCCAAGACATTTTTTCAAACAAGAATAGTCACTCAAAATACAAACTTGATCTATTTTATAAAATATACTGTCACAATTAAGATTGGACTTCTGTTCCACTTCATGAACTCAAATGGACATTGCAGATCCTCATTACAGATAAGCAGAATGTATCCAATCTTTTCTACAAAATTAATTCCATAAAATCATAGAAGACATAAAAATGTTTCAGGCTTCAAGGCAATTGTCAAGAAATCGAAATAAGTAGTTAATCTTGCCAGATATGACTAAGAAAACAGTGACCTACGAACGTAGTGGGATTCATAAGCAGTTGCATAAGCTTATGATGCCAGATGCCATTACGTTTTAACCAAGCTGCTGTTATTATACGTATTGAATATTAATTAAAAACAAAAATGTGTCCTATCTTTCCACAAAAAAGGATTCACTCTAAAATCGTGATACATTAGCAATATCCTGAAGTCATTACTGAGAGGCTGACTAGTGCCAACCCAAGACAATGAATGACAGTGCATTTTTCCTGCCTGCACTTAAAAATATGTACACATATAGGATAGAGGACCATTTATGGTGAACAACACCTGTTCCTATTCTCAATAAAAACTCTCTCTCTCTCTCTCTAATAATGATAATGTCTGGATTTGTTGACAGGCTCTGAATGGCCGCACCCCATGGCAATCCCACCCTGGTGACCCAACACCAAATAAACAGACAGAGCCTCATTAATACTGCATTATCCTCTAAAACACAATGACTATGAAAAAAATTCTTACTTTTACAATGGTGATCCTCTGATGCACTCAACTATTGATTCTACAGATCAGCTCCCAGAACTGCCTCTTGTGCTGCTTTCTCAGATTCTCTTGATTTTTACAGCTCTTCCTCTTAAATGTCGAAAACAATCTCCTTTTTCCTCTGTTAATCAGAGGGTCCTTTATTATTCCAGAGATGTGTCGTGTAGCTGGGTGCCCAGTGAGGCTTACTCGTGTGAAAGAAGGCTTCTTGGAGCAGATTTTAGAGAACCCTGTAATGTAGAAGCCAAAATGGCTCTGCTGACTGCCTATAACAGTGATGCTGAGACTGACTGAACCAGTGACATCATCACTGTGGAAGGCAGGAACATCAATGCAGTAGAGTGAGAGAGAGAGAGGGGGGGGAGGAGAGGAGGAAGGGGGTGGAGGGATGGAGAATGTGTGATTAGATTCCCTGTTGAGTACTGCGTGCGCGCACACACAACACACACACACACACAAAGCTCTGCATAACCTGTCTAATACATGAGATTCAGTGGATTATGCTGGTTAGCATGACTGTATGTGTGTGGTCTGTTAAAAGAAACAAAATAAATAATGTAGAATGAATTTAAAGATATTCAAAATATTTTTGAATAAATGTCAATTGTTTGCCCCAAAGAAACATAATTCTGAATTATAGATAATTAAAAAACAAAATACAATGTCATTTTTGACATCTCTGGTTATTGAAAGGGTAGTCTAAATAAAAAAAACTAGTCTAAAATTAAGGAATTGAAAAGATAAATGTCCCATCATCACTTCTGTAAAGGTGAAAAATTATTTACATTGTTTTACTCTACTTTTAATAAATTTAAGGTAAAAAAAAAAAAAAAAAAAAGGATTCCTTCACAATTTTACACATGCTAAAAATAATTGACCACGGATCATTTAAATATTTAAATTTAATGGATTTGGAATTACAAATACTTAATACCCATACAGGTATATCTAATTAATCAATGTCTGTCAGCATATTAGAATCAAGCATTTAACAGCTTTTACAGTGCTTATGCTAACAGTACTTAATTTCCTTTACTTTCCTTTTTTCCATAAAAAGAGTGAACAGAATGACAAAGAACAGTAAATAATATTTGACCTCTTTTTGGCCTTTCCGCTGAGCTATCTGTCAAGGAAAATCAGCTTTCGGGATTATTCTCAGTTCACAAAATATTAGAGCAAATTGGACTGTGCGCTCCCCACAAATCCAGTAAACCCATGTAACACATTCACAAAGGAGACATTTCCCTCTGACATTAATCCACCTCTGAATTCTGACTCAGCCTCTGTTTGCATTTTCTCTGTATCAAATGAGAAAGTGAATCAGAGACAAAAAAAAACTGAAACAAGAAACTTATCACATTATTTAATCATATTAAACTTTTTTATCATAATTGGATAAAAAGAGGCTTTGTATGGGTTGCCTAATCTTTTAACAGTCCCTTTTAATAATTAAAAAATAATATTTAAATACAATAAACTATAATTCAGGAAATGTCAACAATTCAAAAATAAAATATATACAATTTTACTTAAAAGTGTATATATATATATATATATATATATATATATATACACACACTTTTAAGTACAATTATATATATGTTTTTTTTTTTTTTTAAGAATTATTAAGGATTGAACAATCAAATGCATGTAGTAGACATTCATAAGCATCTTTTGGAGAAGATAACAGAGGTTTTGATGCATTTGATTTGAAGTTAAAAGATGTTGAAGATGATACATGTTAAAGCACTGAACATCGATGCTGCTGGTCTAAATGTGACAATGTAATGATGAAAAACAGACCTGCACATCAGTCTCTCTAAATGCTGTAATGATGATATATAGTATTTTTGTGTGGTTCGGAGCAATTGTTTGGTCTGTCGCTGTACAAAAGAGGGAAGGGACACAGACCATCCATGGTGCATCCAGAACATACCATGGCATCGGCTGCTTAGGTTTCACTCATATCGAACACAAAGCAATACACTGATCTAGCTATACACATAGCCAGGTCATCAGTTGGTTGTTGACTTCATCTGGGACTTAATTTTCTATTGTTTGTTTTCTATTGCCTTTCATTCTGTTATCTTTTTGTTTGTTTTATACCCTCCAATTCCTCTTGTTCAATTTGTATCTCACTCTGGCCACAACTGAGCTACTTCAAACTACATCATCTATTCCTGATAAATATCAAAGTCTCTATGGCAACTCAATCATTACACAGAGATCCATTTGCGTGTGACTCACAGTTCTATCAGGAAGACTCACAGACTTGAGTGAAATTTAAGATGACATTTATTTGATGAATATAAAACAGAAATGTAATGTCTCTCTTTGGCGTAATCCCCAACTGGCGGTCCAAAGAATTTGTACTCGTAAACGTCATATCCTGCCGGAGATAGGAGGCAGGGGCGAGGAGCCTACCCCCATGCAGGCCGGGACTCAACTGGTTGTGGTGGGGTGGTGGAGGTTGCCCTGTTAGCACACTGAAACAGCAATGTGATAGATTGTGAGCAGACTTATAACCACTGGCTTACATGTGATTGGCTAGGATTTACCTAGCTAATGATGATGTACAGTTGCTAGTCCTCCCGCTAGAACTACGCTCTGCCTACATTTCCAGAAATGTGCATCTAAAACATTACAGATGCTGTGCAGTGAAGACAATGGCGGCCACCTGACACTAAATCACAAAGTTACTCCTGTCCATTCCATATATGAACACTGTAAAAAATGAGCCTGCATTTTATCCAGCTTATGGTTTTTTTTTAAGTCATAGATAATACGAAATGTGAATTACTGCATCTACATAAAAACACATGTTAGACCAATAATATTCCCAAAAATGTTGTCCCAACTAGCCTAACACAGTTGTCTGAATGAAAAATTTTATATTGAACAATGTTGCTGATTTAAAGCATTTAACATTCAACATTCGGTTGAGTGAAACGCAATTGATTCATGTGTAAATAAGACACTGCATTAAAAAAAGAAATCAGTAAACAAGGTTAGACAGAGGGATTATAAGACTAGCATTCCATTGGCCACAGCATACAGGATGAAATACTCGCTTCATTCACTGACTTATGCAGCCAAACAGCTCCGTGTTACAGCTTCCCTTAACTGGGTGAATGGGATGATCTCTGACTCTGGATCAGCAGCTGCAAGCAACGTACTACATGGTTTGTGTACGCAGACAAAATATCTTAATTTCTTAAAATATTAGCATTTTTTTCTATAATAAACAAGTAATATGATTCGTGAAATAACGTTTTGAAGACATTTTGGTAGCAATAAAAATTATTCCATTCAAGTTGTATCAACATGCGCACTTGCAATTGTATGCGATCAACCAGTGATGTCTGTACGCACTGTGGATCAGCTTAAAACATGCGAAACTTTGCTCAACAATTATTTTACAGTGCAGCATTATAGAGTTATATATGTGCCAAAATCTGTGCACAAAAAATTATATTTCTGTGTGAAAAATTATATTTTGAGCACATAAAATGTATCTGTGCAGGCAAGGTGATATTTTGAGCAGTGTTGCATTACTTTTAAAAGTAACTTGTTAGAGGGGGCCACACGTGCCACGTGATAAGATGTGATAAGACACCACGGACTGACGGTCTCAGATGCGGAGGCAACTGAGATTCACCATTCGGATTGAGGCGAGTCACTACGCCACTATGAGGACTTAGAGCACATTGGGAATTGGGCATTACAAATTGGGGAGAAAAGTATGAAAGTATATTTGGTGCAAATCAAATGAGCACCCGTGACAGTGTTATTTGTAGTTGTAGAGATTAGCCACACATGTGTATCAGTAAATTTGAAGTCACAGAGAAATTTTTTTTAAGAGTTGCAAGCTTGTAAATTTTTTTTCTCTACCACAAACACAACACAACAGTTACACCTCAAATTCTTCATTGCAGATGCACAAATCCTTTTCTACGAATCACATTTTTGCTACAGTTGTTGCAGTAAATATGGTGCAAAACATATTCACACACCCACATCAAAAAATTGAAGTCAGGGACAAATTCATCCAACAAGAGTTGCACACTTGTAGAATATTTTCTCACAAATATATATTTTTTCTTTCATATTTTTCTCGCACAAACACATATACAAAACTACAACTGCTTGAATCTGCTACTACGAGTCTCAAACACAGTTTTTTGCGCGCTCTCCCTTTTGCACCACATGTCTGTGTAAAATATGGAGCAAAAGTGAGTTGTGCATCTGTAGGCAGCAGGCGGGCACTGTTCAGAGATCAGAGAATTTTGGCCAATCAGAAGAGCTAGTTTGGGCGCCTCTACATTTGTTTATATTTTATATATGCACGCTGGTCACTCCGGTCAAGCAGCCACGATTAAAATCCATATAACAGAAAGACATGCTTTCTGACTCCTGCTGAGTGCAGAAGATAGCGAGTCTTACTATATTGACAAAAACGCGTTTATTACGTGTCTGAGACGTGCTGGTGTTTATTAATATGTTTGATTTAGCCTATGTGAAATCTGACTGGTTAAGACTCTTGGATAGAACAGGTAAATATTTTATAACCAAAGTTTACTGAATTAAATGACATTACATTTACATATTACATATAATAAATGTGACTTTTCTGCCAAGGATCTCTCATTGTCATTCATATGTACCTCGTAATAAACTTTGAATTGCAAATTAAAAGTACAGTGTTTGAGAAAATTAAAGGCAACAACACCCCAAAATTCAAAGTGCATCCTAGCACTTGGATAATTTCCTCACATTCAAACACTCTTAAAAAGCTTTCCTTTATAGGTTTGCTCACATTTTCAAAGGATTATATATTTTCATGTTATGTTACTTACACGTATAATATTCATGAAAGGATGTCATATTTAGTATGTAAATGTTTGCTTGTTTACTTAGAGAATGTTGATCACAACGAATGTCATGTCTCTTGTACCATTTTCAAGATATAAATGTTAATAATTGAACATCCACTATTTTTGAGTGGGAGTTTGTAAGAATCCTCCACAAAAGATCACAAATCAACTTTTTGATTGCAAATCGATTGTGACTCAAAGAAGGATAAAATGGTTCTTAAGGCATTGTCAAGAGACTCTGTAAAGTTCATTTTCACTGTACTGATCATTTATTTCACATTCTGTCACTTTACTCACCAACCTGTTTCATGTTTTAGGTGTTAGATTAGTTTTATGTTTAGAATAGCAATAAAGTGTGTCTGTATTCAAGGATAATTTGGCTGTGGTATATTTTGATAAATAATCTCATCCCTGTTTTAAAAATTTCACTTCAAAGCTGTACCTAAATATGTGTGATATTATTTTCAATATGCCATAAGATTAATATAACTCCAATAAGTGAATTAATCATAATTCCCTTATTAAAGCTAATTCCTTACAATAGAAATTGTTAACAGATACAATAAACGTTGTATTATGATTTTAATTGTGAAGAATTTTATTCAGACAAATAATCTAGTTATTTGTAATTTATCTCATTTATAATGTTTGTCGAACGCAACTAATTCCATTATAAATTTCCTTACATAATAATGTAGAATAAGGACAATTTAATTAAATTCTTAGCTCACACATACTGTACTGTTCCTACATATAATGGTGGAGGTACGCGGGCACTTTAATCCATAACGCGTACATTTACATCAACCAAATTTCCTACAATAATAAAGACTAAATAACTGGAATGTGCATGATTTGTTTTCCATCGAAAATGAATAATGAATAACCACTGCCTTATCTAAAGCAATAAAATCCAAACTTGAACCTGCATCATATATGTCATCATATGTGGTGCCCATTGATAATGCCAGAGTCAACTTGAGAAGTTTTTCAGACGTCGGGATAAAATTCAGTGGGGAATGCAATCCTAGCATGTTCAAGGAATAAGTCACTTGTTATTTCAGCGCACACATGTTTCAGCTGATCCACGGTGTGTACAGACGCCACTGGTTGATCGCATACAACTGCAAACGTGAATATTACTTGAAAGGAATAGTTTTTATGCTACCAAAATGTCTTCAAAACTTTATTTCACAAATCTTATTTATTATTTTATTATTTTAATCTGTAATATTTTAAGAAATTAATACATTTTGTCTGCGTACACAAACCATGTAGTACATTGCTTGCAGCTGTTAATCCATAGTCAGATCTCATCCCATTCTCCCAGTTAAGGGGAGCTGTAACATGGAGCAGTTTGGCGGCACAAGTCAGTGAATTGAGCGAGTATTTCACCCTGTATATCATGCTGTGGCCAGTGGAACACTAGTCTTATAATCCCTCTGCCTAAATGCATTTACTGATTTTTTTTTAATGCAGTGTGTACACATGAATCAATTGCAGTTAACTCAACCGAATGTTGATGAAAGTGGTAGCTAACATGGCCAAGCTAAAAGCTATGTAAATGTAACTTGGTAACCTAGATAGCCAAATATTAGCCAAGAGAAACATACTAAGAGAGCTAGCCAGATTGTTAGCTAGCTAGTAAGTCTATTGGCAGTGTACAGACTAAAACAAAATATTATATAAAGGTTAAATAAAAACAGATAAATTAACAAAAGAGCTGCTTTCATGTTGTCATAGTGTGTTACACATTTCCTTTCTTGAAAACAAACTATCCCCTTCTCCTGTGGCGGAGTGAAAACCCTCCAAAGTTGCCTTTGTGTACCTGTGCTGTGAGAAAAGGAACGTGAATGGAGGAGAGAGAACAAATGGTGAAAACTGACAGCAAAAAAAGCTCTTCACTAAAAAGTGTTTGTTGTTACACTATTAACTCTAGTTGTTAATGTGGAGTCGTGTGAGCAGGGGCGAAAATTTCATCAAAATGTTGGGGGGGACAATAAACATAACAATTCTCAAGAGCAATTTTTGAAGGGGACACCAAGGTTTTTTTTGTTGTTGCCCCATTTGCATTTGTATTATTTTATTTCTTAAACAATTATTTTAAGAATATATCATTATATTATTTACAATACACATATTTTAATGATATTTTAGGGAGGGGGGGGGGCAACCCTCAGATAGGGGGGGTCCTGACCCACCCGCGATTTCCGCCTATGCGTGCGTAAAGGGGAACTAGAAAGAGTCAGCTGACCCGCCGAAGTGCTCTGCAAAGAGTTGTGATGAAACAGAGTGTCTAAAGCTAAAGGTGATTACTTTGGTGGTCTTTGGTGGTCTTTGGTGGTCTGGCCTGCCAACCCCTCATTTGTGACTCTCCCTCTGCATTCCTGCAAACCAGTGGCTCACACACTGCAAGGTACCAGAACCTACTGACCCAACACACTCGTGTTCACATACCCCAGAGAGCCTGACCTCTCTCACGTACACCCACACCCTGTACACAAACACACATATAGTACACACAGCCATGTGTTTATTTCAATCATTTGATTTTGTAATGGTGTTTTAAATTTTTTTTTTTTATTTAACAGAAATTTTGTTTGATTTTTATTTAATTGTAAGATTAACATTTTAATTTTTGTTTCAAATGTAAATCTTTAAAGAGATATTTTGTCTAGTGGTAATTTCCTAGTACTGTAAAAAGATTTATAATATTGCTGTGACCTGTGGTTTATAAAAGCTTTCCAAGGTCTAAAGTGCATTTTGACAGGTCTAATCCTGTCTGGCGGCCGATTTATTTGTTTAAATATTATTATATGAACTGAATTATTTACATTTATTGTGGGGGCCGTCACCGTTACACTCCTCTTCTTTTCGTTTTCATTAGCAGTATGATCTGTGGTCAAGCCAGACAATCAAATTTACCACCTCATCGATGATTGGCTGAATTTCTGGCACATTATAATGCTGTGACCTTGATGAGCAAACAAGCAGTCAAAGGAGTTACGTAAATTTCAGAATTCTGAAAGAAACTTAATTCAAGAGCAAAATTGATATTTGTTTGCTCAAAGGGAATTAATCTTTGCAAGACGATACATTGCTTTACAAATCACATGTGCAATATATCTTTTGGTGCCCTCAAAATACCATCTTGCACACAGAGAACATTTTTGTGCTCTCAAAATATACTGCATGCTCAGAATATCATTGTGGCACACATATAATTCCATACAGCATGTGGTCAGAATACAAAAGGAAGACAAGAAATGGTGTATTGCCCAGACGGGAAGCAGTGAGAAACCAGCTTTCAGTTCGACACAATGCCAGTCTGACCAGATCCCTTGTGGCTGCGTCTCTTTTTCCCTCCCAACCCTTCCTGCTCCCCTATCTCAGCTCAAAAGAGCAATACCCTAAATAATTTATGCAGCTACTAACCACTGGTGTGTGCCTGACACTGGATACGGTCTTAAAGAGACAAGCCTTTTGCAAGAATTAGCACTGCTAATATTTTACAAAAGGTATTAGTAATACATCCTACAAAAGAAACCAAATCTCTCTGCAACAATATTCAGTATGTTCTATATAATATCTCAACCTCTCTCTCTCTCGTTATATAGTGTTTTTTTGGCAAGTAGAAGCACTGCAGTTTCTGTCTAATCTATACACCAAATAAATCAGTTTGCATTAACTCTACAAACTAGTTTACGAACTAGAGGTTTTTGTTTAATCTTTGCAAAAACTCCTGAGAAATTAAACTCAGCTCTATAAATAATCTTCAATATAGAATTTAGTGTTTTCAAAATAAATTATGGCAGGCACTATTTAGAAGCATTATTTATTCCTTAATGGTGTAATTGCCATCACCGATGAGGGCCTTTTATTGAAGGATGATTATTTATTTGATTAACAGTCTACTGTATGTTTCAGTCATATAAGGAATCATGATGAGGTCAAAGACCTTTTTTTCTCCCTGATGAAACTCTTACATAAAGACCAATGAGTGGAGGTACATTGACCCAAGAGTATAAATTGCTGTGGTCGCCAGGACAGTGAAAGACAGAGGCTCATAAATACTACATACACTAAGATATTGCAGTCTAAGTGCAGAATTGGAGCCAGGATCTACTGTCAGAGCCAGGATCTACTTACAACTACACTCGTTAAAGTACTTGAGTACATTTTTCAATTTTTTTTACTTTTTAAGTATAAATAAATAATAGTACTTTTACTTGAGTTGATTAAAAATTAAGTATTCAACTACACTACAGTTATTTTTCACCACAATTTCAAAGTATAAAAACATACATAATATGTATTTGGGAAGAATAAATTGGCAAGTTAAATTGGCAAGTTATAAGCGCTAAATCTGTTCATATACTAAAACGCGCTGTGCGTGGCACGACGGAAGCCTACCCCGAAATTAACAAAATTACGAAATTCAAAATATAGGGTCTTATTATTTTTTCCACCATCCGGTTCCTCGCACCATCATGTGCACAGATCTTCTATCAATCCCGCATCAGTTCGGTATAGTACTCCCGTGTTAAATTCTGTAACCGTTAGCCCCTCTTGTTCAAAATAAACTGTCCTAGCAGGTAATACTCTCGCTCATGGTGCTGAACTGTAATTCCCTGTCCTGTGCTGATGTTTATCTGTCTGAAAAACCTCACCTGCTAGAGGCCAAAAAATCCCAGGTGCTCAGCAGTTACAGAAATACTCAAATCAGCCCATCTGGCACCAACAATCATGTCATGGTCCAAATAACTGAGATCACATGTTTCCACATTCTGATGGTTGATGTGAACTTTAACAGAAGCTCCTGACCCGTATCTGCATAATTTTCTGCACTGCACTGCTGACACACAATTGGCTGATTAGATTATCGCATGGATGATTGTTGGTGCCAGATGGGCTGGTTTGAGTATTTCTGTAACTGCTGAATTCCTGGGATTTTCATGTACAACATTCCCCGAATGGTGCCCAAAAAAACAAAACATCCAGTGAGTGGCAGGTGTGTGGATGGAAATGCGTCATTGATGAGAAAGGTCAACAGAGAATAGCCAGACTGGTTCGAACTGACAAAGTCTACGGTAACTCAGAAAACCTCTCTGAATATTTGTGGTGAGAAGAATAGTGTCTCAGAATGCTATTGTGAGATGCGGGTTGGCGCTGTTTTGGCGACACGAGGGGAACCTACACAATATAAGTGGTTTTAATGTTGTGGCTGATCGTTGTAATTGTTTAAGATGGCATGAAATGAAAGGTCACCCTTTCTATTTTCTAAACGCATGTTATTGATCTTATTGTGAATGATTCATCAATGCATATATTTTTTACTAATTTATATATTTTTACCTTGTAATCTTTAATAACAATTTCTCAATCTTCCAGTGAAACAACATACTTCTTTCTGGTGAGGATATGGAGGACTTCTCCAATCATTTAGTCAGTTTGCCCCTTTCTTATAAATATCACAACCTTGAGTTTTTTTATGCATCAATCGCATGCTGGTGGAGATGGCAAGGTTTATTTTTGTCTGTTTTCCTTCAAAACTATCGTTCTTTGATCCAAACTTCCTTGGTTACGGGTCAGCTGGCTTGACTTTGCATTTCGAATGAATGAGGAGGAATAATGGAGAATTCGCAGTTGTGTTCGAGACATTTCATGCCTGAATTACAGAGGTGATCACCAATAAATACAATGCTTCGGATGCCTCTTGAGTTTATTTATATTTTTGAATGCAGTTATCTTGGGATGCACAGCATGGGTGGGTTTTTTTGTGTTTAAATTTAGTGTATTGTAATTCAAAACATTAAAATATGGTTATATTCAACTCGTTCGTTTTTCAACGGCTACAGCCTCTTCGTAACAAAAACTGCAAAGTGCTCATGCGTTATGTTGTCTTTTTGATCATAAATGTGTTGAGATTGCTGCTCAATTTCACAGATAACAGCTCTGATTCAAGCAGTAATGTGGTAGGGGTGTGTGTGTCCGCTGCAAACTTGCATTCACATCTGCCTCTGTTCCGCTGTGCAACGCCCATATTTTCACAATCCAATCATCAACCAATGGATAAACTCAAATCCCCCCCACCTTACATTTTTTTCTTGTTCGAAGCTGTTTCACTCGGAAACACGTCTCAATGCGGAAGTCAGTCGCAACATCCATTTCATGCCGACTTTAAGTTTAGGCCTGTACTGTCGAGACACAATTTGCTTACAAGTTAGAAGAGTTTATACAATTAAACACAGTTTGCACTTACTGTGAAAGTCCAAAAGCTAAAGGGAGTATTTTATACTGAGTATCTGGTGAAACTGTATACATTGATACACATCAGTTTATTCAGTGTATTTTGCACTTAAGAATTCAGTGCAAGTGCATGTTTTGAAGAAAATTTTGAATTATTTACTACATAACATTTAATAACCTATAGTGAAATATATATTTATTGTTTTGTGGCAGCGGGGGCGTGGTCAAGCGCCCGTCCGGGAGAAGAAAGCGGTAAGAGCGCTTACACCTGAGCTAAATTATGCCTAACACCTGTCTCTAATTCCAGTGAGCATGAGGAGAGCGGCATAAAAGCAGACACAGAGCCTCCAGTCGAGAGAACCCGACAAGCCAACCCAGTGTGCTTGGGTTGTATTTGTGTAACCTTTGTGAGAAAGACGGCAATTAAAGCCTTACCTTTTTGTTGAAGTCTTATTTCCTGTCCTCCTTCCCGTGAGGGTTGTTAAATGTTTATATACTAAATATTATATTGTTTATTATTTTATGTATTCCCTATTCTCTTATTCTAAATAAATCCTTTGGATTATTGTACTTTTCCCCCTCCAAAATCAGTCTTTGCCATGTTCTTTATATTTCTGTGGGAATATAATAATAGTGGTATCAGAGTAGGATTTTATATATAGTCGGGAGACAAAGTAATTGAACCCGGTGCTCCACCCTGACAGAGTTTAGGCAATACACACCTAAGAGGGTAGGGGATGCTACATGTATGTAGGGAGCACAGAAGTCGAGAGGGTCCTCGCTGCAGACTGTAGCATGACCATGTATTGGATTTAATCCTCTGCTTAGTGAATTTGGATGACATAGTGGATGTTTTGGGTTTTATGCATTACATTGAGTGGTATATTACTTACTATTAAAGTATTGCAATGACACATTAGTTTAGTACAGATTAACGTTTATAAATTGTCAACCATTTATTTAGTTAATTACTTGACCTAGTTTTTTCTCTTAACCAACATAGAAACTATATAATTTAAGCAATATATTCATACTACTTAATAAATTTGCTTCTCGTTTTATATACATAAATACACATGCCATGCGGGTGTATTGTTTGTTTTCATATTTTAACATGTAGCAGTCAGACATGTTTGGAAGTACACAAAAGTGAGATTAAAGCAGAGTAGGGGTACTCGAACTCGGACTCGAGTCCAATTTTGAACGTACTCTGACTTAGACATTTTGGACTCTGAAAATATTCAGAGTACAGTCGAGCCACGTCATGTGTAACATGAAAAGAAAGACGAAAAAACAGCAAAAAATTAAGATAAGGAATGAATTACGCCTGTCATTTTTCGGCACCACACTGGCAAGCAGCAGTAGCATCTTCTTATACTTCACACATCACACACACATCACACACTGGATCGCAAGTGCGATGTCTTCAATGTCAGCAATCATTTGGTTTTGCTTATGAAAATCATAAAGAATTTATTTGCAAGACATCCGGTAAAAAGAAGCACTCTGCAGATTGCAAATTTTGCAAATCAACTCTTAATGAAGTGTCTGGCACGACTTAAAATTTATTCCGTGATGTTCAAAGAAAACATAAAGAAAGGTAAGTTGCTTAATATAAACTTTAATACTAACTATATTAGGGCCGGGCGATATGACGATATATATATATATATATATATATATATATATATATATATATCGGCTTTCAGTGTGCACACACTTATAGCGTGCGGACAGAAATGAGGCCACCTCATCGTGCATCATCAGTAACTAATTATATAATGGTTTATGCTTGGACGGATATAAATTATATGCAAATAATTTAATATCTCAAAATGCAAGTCTGTCTGAGTATTCATGTAAAACACAATCGGTTATGTCTTAAGTAAATGTAAAATGATGGTAAAAATTGTCAATACAGTATATTGCAACTGTGCATTAGATTTTAAAGTGACAGCAGTCCAATAAACCTGCAGCCGTAATGTTAATCAAACAACAAATGTTTTTTTACATTTAATTGGTTTATTGAATTTCTGTAGTATTTCTTCTTACTTGAATACTACTAATAGACCTACTTGAGAAAAAGTATCGTTATGGTGAAATAAGATTTTCGGATCATCCACCCCTAAACATTAGCATTTGGTGATACCAGTCTTGAATTTTTCTTAAAATGTTAAATGTAATTCTTAATGTGGTAAATATCATAAACCCTGTTGATGGGACTTTTTTTTTTTTTCATTTTAGTAAGGAAATTAACATATCACCACAGAAATGCAGTGACTGGAAATGTAGTCCTTTTAAATAAAAAATGTGATGTTCTCTAATGTCATGTAATTATTTTCATTCAATTACGTAATGTGCTCTGAATTACAATAACTAGTTAAGTAGCTTATACAAAACTTTGGAAAAGATTATGCACATTAGATTTGTTTTATATTTAACTTCTGTTTTTGAATTAGTAAGAATTGCTAAAATGTTTTGGGGTTTTTTGTCCCAGAATAAGAGTACCAAAGACAGCAGCAACCAGCAGATACTGCACAGCCCAGCATAGTAGGATTTGCAAGACCAGAATTGGCAAAACAAGCAGTGCAACTTTATGATGCAAATTCTCCAAGACAACAAGGAATGCATTATGCCATCATTAAGGATCTGCTCATTGGTTGCACTTTACCACTGTAAATTGTTGAAAATCAGCATTTCAGGCATTTGTTGAAAGTAATGGACAACAAATTTTCAACAAAAAAGAATCACTGAAAAACACATTCCTTTGTTGGTTGATCAGGTTAAGTATTCAATTAAAAAAAGCTCCAGACCCAATCATCTGTGTTCATAACAGCTGTCATATGGTCTGATCGAACCAGGCGGCCCTTCTACGGCGTTACAACAATGGTTCGAATTACGTGGGAGCCAGTGGGAGCTGAGCTCCCATAGAGAGAGGATGAGCTCCCATGAAAGCAGTAAAATCATACACCTGTGGGGGTCTCTAAAAATCATCAGCACCATTATTTTAAATTACAAATAAAGCATTTTTTCCTTCAATATATTCCTTCAATGTTTATGTTAACCCTTTTGCACGTATGATCGATCAACACCGGTGTGATTAGAACGGTCAGTGCATCACGTGATCAACTGCTAACTTCAAACGTGCTTTCGCGCTTTGGCTGGCGCTGAGCCAGAGACAGACGCGCTCAGTGCTGCTGTCATGTATCACAACCATAGACAGATCAACTGTTCTGTGTTTTCAACCACATAATGTTTATTTTACGTTTCAGACATTTAAATACACATAAGTACTAGCAAAAAATATTTTGAGTTTGTAAAATACACACTGATGTCTAGGGAAGCGGCAATAATAATCCTTTCCATTAACGTTACGTTACAATAAGACACGGTTTCATATCAGATACACATTGTGTAAGTAGCTTTACATTTTACTCTATTCTTCTCCCAGTTCACCGGCCACTTACTTTCATGTATTGCGTGAGAAGTTGAGGAATTGACGCGTTGTAAAATAACATGGCGCCGCCCATCGCACATACAGCTCAACTAACTTAACGCGATCGTTATAAAGGCGTTTAAACAACAAAACACATCCACTTGCACATATTTGACAATCGGAATATCAGTGTTTCAAAGCTAATACATTTGTGAATATTTTGTATAAAAAAGGAAAAATGACATAAAAGCAGATCATCATTCATTCAGCGCTGTGTTGTGGTTGCGCTGTGTAACGTGACAAGCGATGATGCGTCACCATGGAAACATTAAAGTGACAGGTTCTAAATAACGGTCACATAGAATAACTCACGCTGGGGGATCAGTTAGAATATTTTAGAAATAGTGTAAAGTTCAGAACCAGCAACCATGCCACCAAAAATAAAAAGACTGCTACCAACATCAGGTACAACTTTGGCAAAATTCGGGTTTATTTCAAAAAAACAAAAAACATCATCAGAGGACAGTCTACTCGTTTCTGTACTCCTGTATTAATAAACATTGAAATCAAAAGAGTCAAGTGCAGTGTTAAGCAATTATTTATCACACACACCACGCCTGCTTATAGGCTACTTTTTTTTTTTTTTTTTAAGAGACCCCCACAAAGATGAAATCATAATTCGAACCCTGGTTACAACCCATGGATTAAACCAAAAGGAAGATCAGCTGGAGTCCTTTCTTTTAGACTGTATGAGGTTTTGTGGCAGACATAGTAGAGACAACATAGCCATGGCATTTGATGAGATCATTGATGAATATAACTGTGGCAGGATGGAGGGCGGGGTTGTGATTCTGCACACCCGGCCCCTAATCAGGCTAATTAGCCCTCAAGAGGGATAAAGGCTGACCGAAGATGGCAGTGCGACAGAGAGAGAGATTTATGGACAGCTGTCTGACTGTCCATCAGCCAGGGGCCAGAAGACTGCCTCCGATCCACCCAGGGAGGCGCGGCTGTCGTCGGTTGGATGAGTGGCCGAGGACCAAGCTATGACGTATCGGAGAACTGGCGAGTAAGTGTTTTTTTTTTCTCTCTCTTTGGGAGGATGTGACCTGAGAAGACAAGACTATACTGGTGAGAACAAGACAAAGGTTGTCATGTTTTTCACATTCTCTGCAATTAGTTGTGCACGATGGAATGAAAGAAGCCAAGGCCTTTTCTTCAGCACTTGCCAAAATGTCAAAATTCACCTCATTACTTCACACTAGTACTCAGTTTAAAGAGCGATTTGAGGCTGCATTTGGGACAGATAGATCAATTCCTGCAGCTACATCCACATGCTGGAACAGTACATTCAAGCAGATACAGGCCATTACAGCACTTGACCATAGTGCTCTCTAACACATTTGCAGTTCAGACTTTCAACATGTTCTTTTTTCAGTTTGTGAATGGATTTCTGTTCTCTTTCCTTTTGCGGAAGCAACAGACCTTAAGAGGGTGAGAAAATGGTCACTATTAGTATGGTGGTCCCCACTGTACTGGACTTAAACACTCATCTGCTCCAAATATCAGAATCAATAAGTAATTGCTGGCCATTAGCCACAGCCCTTCAGCAATCACTTTTAAAAAGATTCTCTACGATCTTTGTGTGAACCAAAATGGTTGCGCAAAATGGGAAAGAGGACCAGTTCAACCATAATGTCTATTTCTTGGCTACAATGCTTGATCCTCAGTTTCGCCTTAACTGGGTTGATCTAGATGTAGCCAACGGTGAGATTCCAGATTCGGTGAAGAAATTCAGAGAGGATCTGAAAAAATCACTTACATTTACATTTATTCATTTGGCAGACGCTTTTATCCAAAGCAACTTACAAAAGAGGAAAACATAAGCGAATCATCTTAGGGAGACAGTGGTACGAAAAGTGCCATATTACAAAGTTTCACTATCATCAGAATAGTATACAAAACAGATTTAAGTGCAACAAGAAATGTAAATAATTTTTATTTTATTTATTTATTTTTTTAGTGATCGGTTAAGTGCTTTTGGAAAAAGTTTTTAGTGCGTTAACTTCCCGGATTGAGTTGGGAAGGTCATTCCACCACCGTGGTATGATGAAACTGAAAGTCCGGAAAAGTATTTTGGTGCCTCTTTGTTTTGGTACGACAAGGCGACGTTCCTTAGCCGACCGCAGGCTTCTGGTGGGAACGTAGCTCTGCATAAATGTTTTTAGGTATGCTAGAGCAGACCCAGTGACTGTTTTGTATGCCAGCATCAGGGCCTTGAATTTAGTACTTTAGCCAGTGGAGAGAGAGACAAAGAGAAGTGTAACATCTGCTCATTAAAGTTCATTAAAGACCAGACGTGCTGCTGCATTCTGGATCATTTGGAGAGGTCTAATAGCACATGCAGGAAGGCCTGCAATGAGAGCGTTACAGTAGTCCAGTCTACTTATAGGTAATGCATTTATTTGCTGGTTTAGTTTGACTGTGTTCTACAGTACATTGCATTTTCAGTGTTGATTACAGCTCATGTTAAAAGATCAGAGCTGTGTTCAGAAATAAGTTTGTTGTCATTCATAGACAGATTAGGCACAATAATAAAAACTGAAGATCATTGTTATGACTAGCTGATAGATTTAACTCTACTCGGAGTACTCTCTCATCCTATAGAATGGGTACATTTTGGGTCATTTTTTAATTTTGATAAATTTAAAAAGATTTCAAACAAACTTCTTTCACGTTGTCATTATGGGGTATTGTTTGCAGAATTTTGAGGAAAATAATGAATTTAATCTATTTTGGAATAAGGCTGTAACATAACAAAATGTGAAGCGCTATGAATACTTTCCGGATGCACTGTATAATATATATATATATATATATATATATATATATATATATATATATATATATATATATATTAATGAACATTAAGTATGCTACAGTAATGACAAAACATTTCAATGTGAAAACACATGGGCATTAAAAACATCCACAACACTAAAATCCACTACATAGAGGATTAAATCCAGATCAATATTTAAGTATTTTATTTACTATAAATTTATTTTATTTACTTTCACCAGCCCTCCTAAGCGCTCTCTTCTCTCCTAAGAGTTCTTAATTTGTTTTGATGATTTGCATTCTTCATGCATATCGCCATCTACTGGGCAGGGAGCAGAATTTATAAGAATTTATCAAAGATTGTCTGGTATGTGCTGCCGAATGATCTCTCTGGTAAACACAGGACAAATAAAAAAACTAATTTGTTTTAAAGAATTGGAGCGCTCCACACTGTGGCTGCCATTCGAGGCGCCATCCTTAGATCCTATCCTATTATATTCTGCAATCATCTGATCATATATGATATACGTGAGGAACAGACTGAAATTAACGACACAAGTAAATGATAACAGAATATCATTATCTTTAATATACAGCAGTAAACATCAACTATGAACAAAATGTGGAATTCTCATAGTGTGTGTCAGTCACTCATGGAAATTAAAATAATAATTTTGCCTCAGTACTAAATGTATTACTACTGTATATTGTTCAACTTTAATGATGCTCCTATCTGGTTTAGTTTCACGCAGATCGAGAAGTGCAGTATCTGGCTGATGGGGGGTATGATTCTAGCCATTTAAAATGTTATTAAATGCTTAAAATCCAACTTTGAGGCTGTGAACATTTATTAGGCTATATTGTTTTTTATTTCTGTAGATCCATGCTAATACTCTACCTTCCTGAGGTCCAGACCTGGCATCATGGAATTTGAGGCAATCCGCACCATCACTCAACTGTGCCTGCAGTATCAGTATGTTATGCCCGATAGGAGATGAGAGGGAAAATGTTACTTGTAACTCTGTTCTTATGGTCCATCAGAGTGCGATTCCACATTGAGTACCAGTCATCAGCCCAGCCTCTGGAGCTCATTAGGGCAGCTAGACAGGTTGGAGCTCCTCTGACTATGGAGACCACATATCAGTAACGCAACTTGTCAGCAAAGGTCAAACTCTTGTGTTCTAGCTACCCATTTGTCAAAGAATATTTTTTGTTTCTTTGTCAGGCGCTCCAGTGGTCTGCACTTAAAAATTGGGACATTGACATGGTTGTGTCAGATTACTCACCCTGCATGGCTGATCTCATGTATTTGGACAATGGGGATTTCATGCAAGCATAGGGGGGGGGATCTTATCTATGCAATTTGGTAGGCTGTCACTGGTGTTCCAATACGTTCAGACATTTACACACCTATTATTTATGTATGCCTTATGATGGCCAAAGTCCAGTGGGAGGTAAACAGTGGTTCACAAAGTGTTTACCAGTCAGACTAATGATTGACTCAGCAGAAAGAATCAGGAATTGTTTAGGCATCAGGTCAGAGTTCAATCTAAATTCGAAAAGTGATAAATTATTAATTATTTTTTGAAATCATTACTTACGGTACATTAAAATAAACATATTACAGATGCTTGATGTTATGACAACATCAAGTTGTCTAATAATGTTTTAATAACATTATTCAATTATTATTAAAAAATGCAGACACTTAAGTAACACCTACAATTTCATTGAATTATAAACAAGATATCAAACTCCATAGCATCTGCAAACAAATTGTCCATGACCTTTTCTCATTTCAGCCATTTTTGCAATTATCTTACAAACTAACTAGTTCCAATGTAATTGTATGGATATATGATGTTCACACAGCTGTAGCATATCATAGTAATCGCAGGTGTAGTTTATCATCTATGGACATGCTCCACAAAATTTGAAAACCAGAGAATGTCCAAATACTTTATATTTACAGTTTCAAATTAAAATTTAATGTAAAATTTTTTGGTTCAATTTTTTCTTGGAAAGTGTGTGTGTGCTATAGCCTATTATTTGTATAATAATACCGCTTGGTTAGATATTGTGTTATATGTTACAAATACATTAACACATTTTTAAGTGTGGCTTAAATATCCAAATACATTTCGGGCCACTCTGTTACGATTAAGCAGAGAATTGTGACATCATAATATAACAACACTTTTTCACAAGAGGTTTTTCACTTTTTGACACTATAAAGAGCCTGCTCAACTCACATATCAGGTCACAATGCAGGCTTAGTCATTTGGGATCCAGAAAAAGACTTTACGGTAAGCTGGGGAGAGATTCACTCCACCTATTCATTTCTATTAAAGAGAACACAAACAAAGATTTTTAGAAGAATATCTCAGCTCTGTAGGTCCTCACAATGCAAGTGAATTGTGATCAGACCTTTGCAGCACCAAAAATCACGTAACGAAAATATAGAAATAATCCATAACACTCCAGTGATGGATTTTTGGAGCTACAAAGCTCTGATCACCATTCACTTGCATTGTATGGACCTACAGAGCTGAGATATGTTTCTAAAAATAAAAAAGAATAAGAAAGAAAGTCATACAAATCTGGGATGGCATGAGGGTGAGTAAATGATAAGAGAATTTTCATTTTTGTGTGAACTATTCCTTTAAGGCCTTCAGCTGTGCTATAAATGACTAACTGTCTGTTTTCTAATTCTGTTTGGAGCCATACGTGCAAGTAAATATGTGTCATTTAATTTCCTTGGTGAAAGACGACAATATTCACTGCAAAATCAAAGGAAGTCTATTATAGGGACAAAGGCAGTCACAAAGCGAATCACACCTCGACTGAAGCATGCAGCAGGAGGGGAGTTACAAGCGGTTTATTGCATAGAGGTGTAAAACTTGCAAAATGAAAACTTGCTTTAGAGTGTTCATAAAACCAACGTTACTATTAAAAAAATAAAAAAATAAAAATAAAAAAAAAGTTAAAAGGCTAGACCCATTTTTGGTACAAGAGCACTGGTTTGTGATACAAGAGAACTACCCACTACCCTCCCTAAACAATTGAGGCTGATTTTTCCTTTGCACTCAAGCAGCCATAGGCATAACCCCATGTGTTCCAAAAACTCTTCGTCCATATTGTATAGTCCCCCACAGCTAACTTTTACACACATTTTTCCCACCTTTACTCTATACATAAAATTCAATTCGGTCTTCGTATTCTTAAAATATGCAAAAGTAAATAAGGATTAAGAATAGTTCAAATGAGAGTTAAAACAAAACACCAATGAAAACTAAATAGGATGGATAAAACCTTTGCACAGTATAACAGTAATGATTTCCTAAAATGAGGTGTGCGCTTCCTACTTAATAAGGTCCACTTGCTAAAAATAGGACATCTAAAATTGCAAAACCAAAATAAATATTAAAATGTCAGTAAAACGATAAGTCCTTTGAACACAGTTAATATTCTGTGATGGGATACCGCACTCTTAAAAATTAAGTTTCCAAAAAGGGGTTTTAGCAGCGTAAAAACAGAGCTCAGTAAAAGGTTCTTAAAAAAAAAACTTTTTGTGCAATGGGAAAGTTCCACTGATGTTAAAGGTTCTCCATGGAACTATAGATGCTGAAAAGGCATTATGTTAACATTCTTAATTTTTAGGTAAGGTAAAAAAATATATATTTTTATAAGATTAATAAATGCTGTAAAAATATTGTTCATTGTAAGTTCATGTTAACTAATGTTAACAAATACAGCCTAATTGTAAAGTAAAAAAAAAAAAAAAAAAATTCTGTAAGTAAATATTCGCACTGACATTAAACAGAAATCTTAGGTTGTTTGCTCTTGTTTTGATGAAAGAGTAAACACAAACTAAATATTAAAATATATTTGAAGGGAACTGTATTTATTTATTGCGGTCCACAAACTGTAGTTATTTTACCAAGTTTTACTTTGAATTGGTTAATTTGTGTTTGCACAAGTTTAAATACTCATACCAAAAACACAATTCATGGTTTTAGGATCTCAAAACAATTCTTCTGCCACAAGCTGGTTGTAACTGAACTCAAAGTTAGATGATTGACCAACAGGTGAAAGGGTTGCACACACTTTACAGGAGATAACATTGACTCAGTCTTACTGTGCAACATTATGTCCTCTCTATCTGTTCCTCCACCAGTATATCTGTTACAGCCCTTCACCGTCCCCCAGTGGCCAGTTGTACCAGCTACAGTTGATGTCAGAAGTTTACATACAGCTAAGCCAAATACATTTAAATTCAGTTTTTCACAAGTCCTGGCATTTAATCCTACAAAACATTGCTTGTCTTAGGTCAGTTAGGATCACTACTTTATTTTAATAATTTGAAATATCAGGATAATAAGAGAGATAATTATTTTTCTTTCATCACATTCCCAGTGGGTAAGATGTTTACATACACTTTGTTAGTATTTGGTAGCATTGCCTTTAAATTGTTTAAATTGGGTCAAATGTTTTGGGTAGCCTTCCACAAGCTTCTCACAATAAGTTGCTGGAATTTTGGTTCATTTCTCCAGACAGAACTGGTGTAACTGAGTCAGGTTTGTAGACCTCCTTGCTCACGCATGCTTTTTCAGTTCTGCCAACTAATTTTCTTTTGGATTGAGGTCAGGGCTTTGTGAAGGCCACTACAACATCTTGACTTTGTTGTGCTTAAGCCATTTTGCCACAACTTTGGAGCTATGCTTGGGGTCATTGTCCATTTGGAAGACCCATTTGTGACAGATCTTTAACTTCATGGCTGATGTCTTGCTTCAATATATTCAGATAATGATCTTTCCTCATTATGCAATCTATTTTGTGAAGTGCACCAGTCCCTCTTGCAGCAAAGCACCCCCACAACATGATGCTGCCACCCCCATGCTTCAGGGTTGGGATGGTGTTCTTCGGCTTGCAAGCCTCACCTTTTTTCCTCCAAAAATAACAATGGTCATCATGGCCAACAATTTTTTTTTCATCACACCAGTGGAAATTTCTCTAAAACATAAGATCTTTGTCCCCATGTACACTTGCAAACTATAGTCTGGCCTTTTTTATGGTGGTTTTGGAGCAGTGGCTTCTTCCTTTCTGAGCAGCCTTTCAGGTTATGTCGATATAAGACTAATTTTACTGTGGATATAGATACTTTTCTACCTGTTTCCTCCAGCATCTTCACAAGGTCCTTTGCTATTGTTCTGTGATTGATTTGCACTTTTCGCATCAAACTACATTAATCTCTAAGAGACAGAATGCGTCTCCTTCCTGAGTGGTGTGATGGCTGCGTGATCCCACGGTGTTTATACTTGCGCACTATTGTTTGTATAGATGAATGTGGTACCTTCAGGCATTTGGAAATTGCTCCCAAGGATGGACCAGACCTGTGGAGGTCCACAATTTTGGTTTCTGAGGTTTTGGCTGATTTATTTTTATTTTTCCATGATGTCAAGCAAAGAGGCACCGAGTTTGAAGGTAGGCCTTAAAATATATCCACAGGTACACCTCCAATTAGACTATCAGAAGCTAAATTAGGCTTGACATCATTTTCTGGAGTTTTCCAAGCTGATTAAAGGCACAGTTAAATTTCTGACCCACTGGAATTGTGATATAGTCAATTTAAAGTGAAACTATCTGTCTGTAAACAATTGTTGGAAAAATTACTCTTGTCATTCACAAAGTAGATGTCCTAAACGACTTGCCAAAACGTTTGGTTACGTATGTAACCTCCGTTCCCCGAGGGAGGGAACGACACGTTGTGTCGGAGAAGCAACACTAGGGGTCTCTCTTGAGCGCCGATATCCACCTCTGATCTATGAAAAAAGGCCAATGAGAGTTGGCAGCCGGTATTTGCATGTCCCGCCCCCGGACATACGGGTATTTAAGCGGCGCAAATACGGGAGTTCATTCAGGATTTTTCTGAGGAGCCGAACAAGGCGATGTTTGCCAACATGGGAACGGGCCAGCCTGGCTGGGCCTTTTTTCTCTCTATGTTTCTCGCATAGAGCAATCACGACCGGGGCCCTTACACGCATATAGGGAAGGGGGTCTTACCCAGACCCTGCGGAGACCACACATGCCCTTTTTCTTGGGGAGGAAAAGCGGTAGACACGTCACACGGCCGTCTTATGGCTCGTGTGGAAAGTATGGTGTGGTGGTAGATCCAGCCTCGAAAAGGGGGAGTTGCTACAGCACGGCGACCGGGGCAGCTGTAACTGCCTAAGGGAGACACGGGGGTCCGCTCGTAAGGGGACAGAACCGTGGAATTACACACAGGGGGAGTCCGAGCAGGAGGCCTTACCTGTGGAGCACCTATACCAGTACAGGGTAGCCATCAGGGTACCCGCAGTGGCTTGGGTCGGCGAGTTCCTCCGCTGAACCGCGGACCTGGAGGGCTGGGGAGGAATCGACCAGGGTCCCGACTCGGAGTGGGGCGCCCTGGGAAGAAGGCGCTACTTTACCTTGACGTCAGGAAAAGGGCGCTAGGCGCAAGCGATCCACCCGGCCGGTCGGTCTACGTGTTACCGAGTTCTACGGGCTCGGACCTGACAAAACACGAGACACAACCGTCTCAACGCGGAGGTTGTAAAACCTCGCGAAGGTGTTGGGTGTTGCCCAACCCGCGGCTCTACAGATGTCTGCTAGGGAGGTGCCCTTGGCCAGTGCCCACGAGGACGCAACACCCCTTGTTGAGTGATCCTGATATATATATATATATATATATATATATATATATATATATATATATTCCACACCAACCTGCTGAATATATCTGTTTATAATGTCGCAAATAAAGTTTGTGCTTAAATTTTTGTTGTGCTCATCTTCATAAAGATGTTTATTGACTGACAGAAGCTGTACACATATACAGCTATACCTGAATCGATGATGTTATAGGCTAAATTTAATTGACACAGATAATGGCAATTAACCTCAAAGATTTTTGAGGTAAAATGTCCAAGATTTAGGCCAGACATTTTCTGAGAAAAAAAAAAAAGATATAACCAACAAGTGTCAAGTCACTGCTACATTTATGCATTTGGCAGACACTTTTGTCCAAAGCAACTTACAGTGCACTTACTACAGGGACAACCCCCAGGAGCAACCTGGAGTTAAGTGCTTTCTCAAGGACACAATGGTGGTGGCTATGGGGATCAAACCAGCAATCTTCTGCTTACTAGCTCTGTGCTTTAGCCCACAATGCCACCACTCAGAATTGTGTATGTTTCGCATCCGTTTCTTGTGCACAGATCCAATAATACCACAGTGGAATGGGGGGGCGTGTTCATGTGTCTGTCTGCGGGAGAGGGAGAGCGGTAAGGCTCCTCACATATGTTGTGATAACTCTAACACCTCTCTCTAACACGTCTCTCATAGGTATGGCTTGAACATATCAAAACCACATAAACTGCTCACACCACCATCCAATGACAGGCTGTCTTACATCCTCTTCGAGTGGCATGTGGGAGAGGGGGTGTGTCTTATAACTGAGTCAATAGTCCAACAGCATTTTTTTTTTGCTTGATTCTCAATTGGTTTATGAAAAGGAAAAGCCATTGGCAAATGGATGAGTAAAAGCAATTGGCAAATGAATAAGAAAAGAAATAGTCAAATACCTTTTTTAAAATACAAGGTAAACAGTACTTTTAAAAAATATTCAAAAGTGCATTTAAAAGACTCATTAATGTACTAATTTATTGATGCATTTAATAATATTTTAAACATTACATTTTTTTTTTTATTAAATGCACAATTTTATTGTTAAATATAATTTAAAAAAAAAGTATTTGTCTTTGACTTATTCAAGTTTTTATTTTCAAATTAATAGATTGATAATGTATTCCTTCATTCTTTTTTAATTGGCACTCCTGGGCTTCAGCTGGTATGGATTGACAAATGCTAAAAGAAAAAGTCAAACAATAAAGAAAAGCAACTGGCAAATGGATGAAGAAAAGCACTGACAAATGCTTTTTAAAATGCCATTTAAAAGGTGCATTTAAAATGACTTATTAATGTGCTATTACATTGCTAAACAAATACATTTTAAAACATGAATTAAATAAAATTTTTAATGTGTCTATTTCTAAGTTTTTCAATTGGTTTATTAATAAACATTTAAATGTGTCTTTGTCCATTTATACATTTAAATTATTATTTTCAAATTTAATAAATTGATCATTTATTTTTTCATTTTTTTGTAAATGGCACTCCTGGGCTTCCACAGTAAATGGGCACTAAGTCACAATTTACACACTTCTAAATATTTGAGCGTTGCACCATTAAACTTAGGTAGGACGTATAAACTAAATATTTACAGAAGACTCCGACCAGTAGTATTGGTTGGAATAAAAAAGCAGACTAATATTTTATGACATCAGTGAGCTAATGTTCTGAGTGACAGGCATCAATCCTTTCAACATACAGCATGATGTACAATTTAAACTCGTTTACATTTATGAGAAACAGAAACCTTTAAGCGGCTATTCAGCATGAAAACGTTGAAATGGTGCAGTCTTCAAGGTGCATCGCCCGGTGACCATACCAGAGGGATGCACAGTGTTCGACAGCTTGCGGACATCAGCTGGCACTGTGGGCGTCCTCAGCCCCACTCAGACCAACCCTAGCAATGTGGAGACCATTGATTATGACAATAAGTCAGGAGAGGTGTCGTAATTTATAAATATAGTCATATAAATATAGTCATATTTCTACAAAAGAATTGCTGAAATTTGAAAATGGTATGTAGCATACCAAGAATACCGACTACTTTGCTATTATTAGTAACTGTTATTTAGTGTTAAATTAATGTAGTTGGGTTAGGTGGCTTAGGTTTTATTGTGAATTTGTTATGTACATTTGTTGCGTTTTGTATTTACTTATATTTATATTTTTAAGTATACTTTAAACTTGTAAAATATTGTGCAATTTAAAGAAGTTTTTTTTTTTTTTTTCAATAAAGCGGTTCTTTAATATCATTCACCATCGGTTTGTGGCTCTTTATTTTATTATTGGTTCAGGCACCGGTACCGTTTTAAAAGAATCAATTTGGCAACAGTATCGTAAAAAAACAAACGATACCCAACCCTACTCCAGAGTACAGGTCTAGGTGTAACACTCATTCCTTTGACGATAAACGCGAGTCCGACCATCACCCCATGGTGAGACAAAACCATGTGAAGAGCAGTTTTTGCCAGTCCTGTCTGGTCCAGTGAAGGCAGGTTTGTGCCCATAGGCAACGTTGTTGCCAGTGATGTCTGGTAAGGACCTGCCTTACAACAGGCCCACAAGCCCTCAGTCCAGCCTCTCTCAGACTGTTGCGGACAGTCTGAGCACTGATGGAGGGATTGTGCATTCCTGGTGTAACTCGGGCAGTTGTTAATTCCGATAGCACACGAAGGCAGCATTAGTGATGTCAGATCTTTTGGCAAAATGTGAAAAAGAAAACAACAGTAGAGACTACTATGTTTTCAAAAAATTTAATTAATGTAAATAAATCCATTGTTCTTTTCTAAAAATCAGCAAACTTTTAAATATTGTGCCAAATTATTGCTGCTCTTTCCTTTGATCAGACACATCAAAGTTTGTGTTTCAGATAATGAACCACATTTAGTGGCATTCAGTCTAGGGCTGCAACTAACGATTATTTTGATAATCGATTAATCGGACGATTATTTTTTCGATTAATCGATTAATTGGATAAAGTTTTTTAAATTCAATTTGATTTTTTTTTGTAACAAAATAAAACACTAAATCAGTGTATTTATGTGTAAAAGTGTACTTTAAAAAGTGCAAAAGCCACACATTGAGTTTTACTAATATAATCTTTAATTTGGACATTTTAAACCTTAAAACACAAAAGTTTGTCCAGTTTTTAAACAGTAAAACTTAAATATCCAAAATATAAATAAACAAAACAAAATATTGAGTTGTGCTCATATAAACTATTAAGCAGCAGATTTAGTTGAAATATCAAAATTATAAATAATAAACAAACAAACAAATGTTACTGTTTTATACAGAGGTAGAATGTAGAAGAAGAGGAAAACTGTCACTGTTCAGTGTTGTTCATACGAACATGTTTCTTATTCACTATTCCAAAAAACATCTCAAATATATAATTCATTTAATTTTTATGAATTATAAGAATATATTGATAAATTAAATATTAAGATATAATATATAAGAGAGAGAGAGCGAGCCCCGGCCGCGCGCGCGCCCTCTCACGTCTTCAAACAACACGAGCGCTGTCTTGCTCTCTCTCCCTCGCGCATATTAATCAAAATCTATTGACACGATAGTAAAAGGTCGGAAGACCGCAGTTTCACGTGGAGCATTTGGAGATTTTTAGAGATTAGAGACTCTAGGAACAACATCTCAATGAACAAAATCTCAACTAAATTATAAAGGCCTGTCTCAAATACAAGCCGGTGCAGTTCGACGATTTGGGAAAATAAAAGCCCGGGCTATTATTTGAAGTTTTACGGGTATACCATTTTCACATCTTCATATAATGAGGATACAGTTTTTGCTTACCGTGCTGTTTCACCTTCATCCGTGACACCAACGTGTTTCCTCTTCATGTGTTCGTGCATCACTGTGGTACTTCCATGCCACACAAGCTCAGCTTTGCATAACTTGCAGGTAACGATCTTCTTTGCTGCATTTAATGTAAAATGCTCCCATGCCTTAGATGACTTGGGGCGCACACTTTTTCTGCCGCCGATTGATTTGTACTCTCTGCCATTTCGCGTGTGACTGTTGTCATGAAAGTAACGTCATCAGTAAACGCTCCCTGTGACGTAAGCAGACCAACTAATCGATAATGACATTCGTTGACAACGATTTTCATAATCGATTATTATCGATTTTATCGATTAGTTGTTGCAGCCCTAATTCAGTCATACAGCAGAGGTGGGGGACTCGAGTTACATGACTTGACTCGAGATGCAAATTTAAGGACTTGGGACTTGCTTGACTAAATGAAGAAAATGACTTGAATTTGACTTGAAAACCATTGACTCGAGAATTGACTTGACTTGAACAGCATGAGTTGACAATGACTTGAATGTTTTTTATTATTATTATTTTCAATAACTTATTATAAACAGTAATGTGTATAAAATATTGTGACAATAATTAATTAATATGCAAATGAGAGTAATCAATGGCCAGCAGCTCTAGCCTGACGACGCACTCACATTTCCATGTTTTTCAATTATTAGGGACCGGTTGTATCTGTTACGATCCCGTGTTGTCTGCCCCATGTTTTCTGTTTCACTCGTCACTGATCACGCTCCATGTCACGTTTTCAGCCCCGTGTTTCACTGTCCGTGTATAAACTACACTTCCCTTCATTCCCGATCCTCTTCACTGCCGCCTCTGTGTTATTGTCCGCACCTGTTTGTTATTTTGTCATTATCGTGTCTGTTTATTTAAACCCCGCTGTTTTCCCTTTCCTTTGTCGATCGGTGTGACGTTTCATGTTTGTACCTATGTTTGCTACGTTCCTTGATGTTTGCCCTTCGTGGATGCTTTATCAACCCGTTTACTCCTGGATGTTATTTTGTGTTTCAGTTTGATTTTCCCATCGCAGACTTTTCATTTGTTCCTGTGTTTGGTTATTTGTATTCTTTTCTTTTGCTTGTTCAATAAACCGCGTTTGGATCCAAACCTCCCGTCTGCCTTCTCCTGCCCTTCCACACCATCATTACAGAACGAACAACCAAAATGGATCCAGCGGTGCAACAAGCCAACTATCGCCTGCTCTGCCTGTGACAAGAGGACCGACCGGTGGAGGATCCTATCAGCGACTTCCTCGATCTGGCGAATGTCTCTGACTTCCCGGACTCAGTCCTGGTATCCTTCTTCTGGGGCAATCTTAATGCCGCACTGAGGGAGCGGTTGCCACCGGCAACGCGCGAATGGACTCTCTGCGGCTTCATGGAGGTGACTTTGCTGGTCGGTGGCTCGCCGTTAACCGTGGGCGTTGCTGAGGAGGACCCTACCTCTCCTCCCTCAGTGGTGACTCTCCAGTCGCCCATGGCGCTTCCTGTCACGCCAGCCCCATCTGTCAGTGAACTCACCCCCACGCCAGTCGCTTTCCACAAGCCAGCGCGGTCCACTTCGACTGCCTGGAGAAGGAAGAGAAGACGGGCTTCCGCCTCCCGGCCCACACCTGCCCCGGTCTGCGAGCCAGAGCCCACGTCTGCCCCGGTCTGCGAGCCAGAGCCCTCGTCAGCCACGGTCAGCGAGCCTGAGCCCTCGTCAGCCACAGTCAGCGAACCTGACGCCACGCCAACCACGCACAGCGTTCCAGCGTCGCCAGTCTCATCCGTCCGGAGGAAGAGGAGAGGAGGAAAGTCATCTGCTCTCCAGCCTCCGCCTCTCACAGCGCCGTCCCCAGAACCCCCTGTGGCTCTGTCCAGCGGACCCAAGCTCACGCATACCACAGCTAACCAGCCACAGCCTGTAACCCCAAACGTCAGTGAGCCAGTGCCAGAAGCCTCTAACGTCAGAGAGCAAGCACCTGTAGCCTCGACCGTCCCTGAGCCAGCACCTGTAGCCTCGACCATCCCTGAGCCATCGCCTGTAGCCTCGACCGTCCCTGAGCCAGCGCCTGTAGCCTCGACCGTCCCTGAGCCAGCGCCTGTAGCCTCGACCGTCCCTGAGCCAGCGCCAGTGGCCTCGACCGTCCAAGAGCCAGTGCCAGTAGCCATGACCGTCCAAGAGCCAGCGCCATTAACCAGGACCGTCCAAGAGCCAGCGCCCCCGAACCTTCCAGGGCTCCGCCTCTCGAGCCTCTCGAGCCTCTCAGGGCTCCGCCTCTCGAGCCTTCCAGGGCTCCGCCTCTCAAGTCTCTCGAGCCTCCCAGGGCTCCGCCTCTCAAGTCTCTCGAGTCTTCCAGGGCTCCTCCTCTCGAGCCTCCCAGGGTTCCTCCTCCCGAGCCTCCCAGGGCTCCTCCTCCCGAGCCTCCCAGGGCTCCGCCTCCCGAGCCTCCCAGGGCTCCGCCTCCCGAGCCTCCCAGGGCTCCGCCTCCCGAGCCTCCCAGGGCTCCGCCTCTCGAGCCTTCCTCTCCGCCTACGCCATCGCCTCCCTCGGCTCCGCCTCCCATCTGGAATCCAGTCCTTTTGAGGGGGGATTATGTTACGATCCCGTGTTGTCTGCCCCATGTTTTCAGTTTCACTCGTAACTGATCACGCTCCATGTCACGTTTTCCTTGTTGTCCACACCGTGTTTCACTTTCCGTGTATAAACTGCACTTCCCTTCATTCCTGATCCTCTTCACTGCCGCCTCTGTGTTATTGTCCGCAGCTGTTTGTTATTTTGTCATTATTGTGTCTGTTAATTTAAACCCCGCTGTTTTCCCTTTCCTTTGTCGATCGGTGTGACGTTTCATGTTCGTACCTATGTTTGCTACGTTCCTTGATGTTTGCCCTTCGTGGATGCTTTATCAACCTGTTTACTCCTGGATGTTATTTTGTGTTTCAGTTTGATTTTCCCATCGCAGACTTTTCATTTGTTCCTGTGTTTGGTTATTTGTATTCTTTTCTTTTGCTTGTTCAATAAACCGCGTTTGGATCCAAACCTCCCGTCTGCCTTCTCCTGCCCTTCCACACCATCATTACAGTATCAAGTGACGCAGGACACTCAAATCCATAAAAATACAACCCAGTTATTAGTCCCGAGGAGCCATCCAGGCTCCTCAGGACACTTTCCTACGGCGGGTCACCTAGGGCAAAAATGAACACTGCACCGTTTAATGACCTGCTTTTATTGGCCGGGCATTTGCAGGGATGTGCGCAGATGGTGTGCGGCTTGCTGCGGCATGCTGTCAGTTGGTGAATCCACCGGCCACCCCAAGAGCGCCATTGTGCCGGTTACTGCTAATCGAGTTCCCCTTCGAAAGAATTGGCATGGACCTCGTTGGGCCATTAGAACGGTCAGCACACAGATATTCTGTTAGTCCTGGTGGAATACGCAACACGATATCCAGAAGCAGTGACCCTGTGCAACATCTCAGCATGCAGTGTAGTGGAGGCACTCTTCAAAATGATCTCCCAGGTGGGGATTCCAAAAGAAATCCTCAACGACCAGGGCACTACATTCATGTCATGCACACTACGCAAACTTTATGAATTACTGGGGATTAAATAAATTCACACCAGTGTTTATCACCCGCAAACAGACGGGCTGGTTGAACGATTTAATCGTACTCTGAAAACCATGATTACGTAAGGTCATACACAAGGATTTTCTCCCTTCGAGCTCCTGTATGGACGCCAGCCACATGGTGTGCTTGACGTCATATGGGAGGTGTGGGAGGAAGGATCTTCCCAAAGCAAAAATTTAATCCAATATGTCCTTGATCTTCAAGCAAATCTACACACCCTGGGACGGCTGTCACAACAGAATTTAATCCAAGCTCAAGAGACACAAAGCCGGCTGTATAACAGGGGTGCCCAGCTATGGGAATTTGCACCGGGAGATAAAGTACTTGTATTACTCCCCACAACGAGCTCGAAATTTGACCATTTTGACCACTTGAGGTTACCTCTTACAACTCCATATCGAGAACCCACCGGGAGTAGTTGTGCGTAGTCGGCCACAAGAAAAAGGTGATTCGGGACGAATTGGAGGCAATGTCCGAAATGGGGGTAATAGAAGAATCGCAGAGCGATTGGGCAAGCCCGGTTGTTCTTGTACCAAAGAGTGACTGGTCGGTCAGTTTCGGTGTTGATTACCGACTGTGTCTAAATTTGACACGTACCCGATGCCCCGAATTGACGAACTGCTCGATCGGTTGGGTGTGGCTCAATTTTATTCGACACTGGATTTAACCAAGGGATATTGGCAGATCCCCTAAACTCTATTATCCCGAGAGAAAACAGCCTTTTCCACACCATTCAGATTACACCAATTCGTTACTCTTCCATTCGGTTTGTTCGGGGCTCCTGCCACATTCCAGCGCTTAATGGATAAAATCCATTTAATGTCCCAAGTCCAAAAAGGAGGTGGGGCAGTTTATGGGGCTTGCTGGCTATTACAGAAGGTTTGTTCCTAATTTTTCTGATGTTACCAGCTCCTTGACTGATCTCACTAAAAAGGGGGCACCAGATCTGGTCCAGTGGACGGAGGCGTCCCAACAGGCTTTCATAAGAGTTAAATCTTCACTCTGTGGCAGTGGTGGCTGGTGATAATTATTTTTTTTTGGGGGGGGCGCTTTTTTTGTGAGCGAAAATAAATACAAAGCAGTACCAAAAAGCATGTTGACTACTTGAACATACATTTTGCTCTCCTTTCTTTCTGGCCAGCAAATTTCTCAATGACTCTCTGATTAAGGTCAGTCATCTCAGTAACAAGTCTCTTTTCCCATGGAGAGCAAAGCCAGTGCATTCAGCCTCTCTTGGGTCATGGTGTTTCTGAGAAAAGTTTTTATTTTTTTCAAGGTTGAGGAGCACCTCTCAGCTTCAGCCGTGGTCATGGGTGTGGTAACGATAACTTTTAGGAGAGTCACAGTTTAGGAAAAGACTTCGAGATTATTCTCCATAAACAGCTGGAATAGGTCCACAGCACCACGGCAGGCTTTGAATTCTTCCTTGCTGTAGATGAGACTGAGCTCTGTCTTCAGCTTGCTTCTACTGAGCATCGGGTACGCTTTCATGGTGCTGCTCAATGCATCTTCAGGAAAGGTATCCTTGTACTCATCAAACCTGTCCCCCTGCAACAAAGTGGCACAGACAAGGTGGTCTGTGAAGGAGAAACGCTCCCTAGTGTGTCCCAGGATCACAGACCTATAGATATATATAATTATGTAAATGTAAGGTAGTAACCTGGAGTAGGCCACTAGTTGTCACAGTTGCAATGACTTTTAAAATAAAAAGAGCGCCATTTGAGTTTTTGTTCCATACAAGACAGTACTTTGTGGTGGTGTCATATTTCATTTGATCATTTATTTATATGTTGGCAATTTATTATTTTTGGGATGCTGTTGTATAATATTAAAATTATGATTTTTGTAAGAATTTATACCAAACAAAAAAAAAATTCTTGAGTCTGTAGAATATGATATGTGGGCAGGACATCTCTGCAGCACAACAATAATGTAAAATGGTATTTAGACTCATTTCTCTAACAAACTCACCTCTGCTACAATCCTTTCACGCTCTTCTGAACTGAGCGCCCGGCGCATCTTTATTGGCCGAGAACCACTGCTCTGCTCACCAATGGAATGGAGAGAGTTTCCTTTTTTTCTTCCTCCAACGAACGTCTTGTGAAAGGGTTTTTTTTTGTAAATCAATGACAGAGTTTGGTTTAACTGCTGCCATTATCTCTGCGAAAGTGATCAGCCTAGCAAAGTTTTGGCGGAGTCGCCTGCACACTCGCAGTAGTGGCCCAGAGCGTAAAGTTGAATGACAGGTGACGAGAACCAATCAGATTGGATAAAATAACATGTATCCAATTCTGATTCGCCAGGGACGCAGCAACCTGCGCCCGAAGGAGAATCTTTAAGAAACCAATTAGAGACCAGCTTCAGGTCACATGCTGCCCGAAAAATTAAGGACTCCGATAGACATCCATTTGTCCGGCGTCCCTCGCCCATTAAACCGCATGAAACATATGGAAAAACATAGAAAATAGTTAACCGATTAAAGACAGTTTTTATTAAATGCTGAGGCTCTTACTACTTAGGCCTGCACTTCGTATGAGTAAACTATTTTATTTTTTTATTTTTATTTAATTTTTATATAATTTTTGTATTCATGTATATTTCTGGAATTTTGATGAGGGCGGCGCCCCAGCGCCCTCTATTGACAAGCCGCCACTGCTCTGTGGTGGAAGCTTTTACATGCTCCTAACTTGTTGGCAGGCCGGACATTGCCCGGGCCTGAGTTGGGCGTTGGTGGTATGTGGAACGGGACGTGGTCATGTGTCTGTCACTGGGGAGAGAGGAAGCGGTATGGGCCATCACCTGGTAATTTAATGATATATAACACCTGCCTCATTAGTAACAATGGAGACGGGCTTGAAAAAGCCGCCGAGAACGCCAGTGAGGGAGAGAGAGAACGACACGAGAAACCAGAGATTGCCATGTCCTAGTAAACCTTCTATTTAGCTGAAAAGCCTGGCCTTGATTTGTGTGGCTGGAAAGCCTGTGTTTTTGTTTGTGAAGCTTTAACAAAAAGCTATAGTACCTGGACTGCTGTCCCGCTGCCTTCTTGCTCAAACCGGTTACACTAACCATTTGTTGGCAAAATAAAAACATAACAGGAAGATTTGCAGTTACAACACTTTAATTAAAACGTGACAAGTAGTATAAAACATACAGAATGACTCGTGACGTAATCCAAGTGCTCTCATAGTGATTGTGACTTCTGATGACTTTTTCTAAAGCCCTTGAATGCAATACTTTTATGACTATTTGATATAAATTTATCTCTGAAGGGAACTGTCTTCAGAAAAGTTTCGATGGCATTTTCTTTTCACCTTAGCTCCATATAATGTCTAATAAAGTATTGTTTTAAGCGCAGGGCTACTTTGTGTACAGGCGTTACCAGCGTAATAGCTATATTTCTGCTGCATAAGCGCCACCTACTGCCATTTTTATTTTTTTAGATCAATGTGAAAATTGGACCACATTTTTACTCAGCATACACGCAGTGTTATACATTTTAACCGGTTAATTCAAAACTAAACAATTCGGATAATAAGGTATTTATAAGTATTCTAAAGTAAGTCACCACGATAAAATACAGTGCATGTTCATTAACGCAATTTACAAATATATATATATATATATATATATATATATATATATATATATATAGAATAACACATTACTGTTATACAATTCATACAAAAAAAATACATGTAAAGATATGTAAACAAGTTAATTTTTCAGAGCTAAAATAAATATTTATTTAAAAAATTAAACTAATTATTTTAGTACTGTGGCTTTACTCGACTTGAAACTCATCAGTATTCGACTTGTCTTGCTTGATTTGTCTGCACTGCACTTGAGACTTGACTCGAGACTTAATGGTTAAGACTTGAGACTTGCTTGTTACTTGAACATGTGTGACTTGCTCCCACCTCTGCCATACAGACCATTCCTCAGTGTCTGTCACGAAGGCGGTCACCTTCTACCAACAAGGTGACCGCGTCCCATGTAAAACCGACTTTGGTTATTCAGTATTTATTCACAAAATGTAAATTAATATACAAAAATATAAGGAATCTTTAAAGTAAACAGCCAAATATTAGATCTGAGCAGTGGCGGGCAGTGCATTTCAATTCTAGGCCTTCAGTGTGAATTGTGTCATTAAGAAAACTTATAATGATGAGTCGATGAACTAATACATTTTCACATTCATTAGAATTAAAATTTCGTGTCCTGGTGTTTATTATTAATAAAACAGATTCATTTATTCATGGATTTTGATTCCAGTGATGGCTGCATAGGATTGTTTCCGATTCGTGTTGTCCAAACATTTCCAATAAATCCAGAGCGTTGTAAAAGTCCAAAAGTCAACATGATTTGAAAAAGGATAGATGTAATAATTTCAAAATTCCCAACATGTTTTTATCTAATGAAATATTCTGCCTCAATCCATGTTTGTTGGCGTTTAGACTTTCAAAACCATTTTCACTCTGGTGAAAATACTTGCTGTACGCAAAGTGATGCACCTTCCGGGGCAGTCTAGCAGCTAAAATATAGGCTATATATATATATATACATATATATATATATATATATATATACATACAGTGGGTACGGAAAGTATTCAGACCCCCTTAAATTTTTCACTCTTTGTTATATTGCAGCCATTTGCTAAAATCATTTAAGTTCATTTTTTTTCCTCATTATTGTACACACAGCACCCCATATTGACAGAAATTGTTGACATTTTTGCACATTTATTAAAAAAGAAAAACTGAAATATCACATGGTCCTAAGTATTCAGACCCTTTGCTGTGACACTCATATATTTAACTCAGGTGCTGTTCATTTCTTCTGATCATCCTTGAGATGGTTCTACACCTTCAATTGATTCCAGCTGTGTTTGATTATACTGATTGGACTTGATTAGGAAAGCCACACACCTGTCTATATAAGACCTTACAGCTCACAGTGCATGTCAGAGCAAATGAGAATCATGAGGTCAAAGGAACTGCCTGAAGAGCTCAGAGACAGAATTGTGGCAAGACACAGATCTGGCCATGGTTACAAAAAAATGTCTGCTGCCCTTAAGGTTCATAAGAGCACAGTGGCCTCCATAATCCTTAAATGGAAGACATTTGGGATGACCAGAACCCTTCCTAGAGCTGGCCGTCTGGCCAAACTGAGCTATCGGGGGAGAAGAGCCTTGGTGAGAGAGGTAAAGAAGAACCCAAAGATCACTGTGGCTGAGCTCCAGAGATGCAGTCGGGAGATGGGAGAAAGTTGTAGTAAGTCAACCATCACTGCAGCCATCCACCAGTCGGGGCTTTATGGCCTCTCCTCAGTGCAAGACACATGAAAGCCCACATGGAGTTTGCTAAAAAACACCTGAAGGACTCCAAGATGGTGATAAATAAGATTCTCTGGTCTGATGAGACCAAGGTAGAACTTTTTGGCCTTAATTCTATGCGGTATGTGTGGAGAAAACCAGGCACTGCTCATCACCTGTCCAATACAGTCTCAACAGTGAAGCATGGTGGTGGCAGCATCATGCTGTGGGGGTGTTTTTCAGCTGCAGGGACAGGACGACTGGTTGCAATCGAGGGAAAGATGAATGCGGCCAAGTACAGGGATATCCTGGACGAAAACCTTCTCCAGAGTGCTCTGGACCTCAGACTGGGCCGAAGGTTCACCTTCCAACAAGACAATGACACTAAGCACACCGCTAAAATAACGAAGGAGTGGCTTCACAACAACTCCGTGACAGTTCTTGAATGGCCCAGCCAGAGCCCTGACTTAAACCCAATTGAGCATCTCTGGAGAGACCTGAAAATGGCTGTCCACCAACGTTTACCATCCAACCTGACAGAACTGGAGAGGATCTGCAAGGAGGAATGGCATAGGATACCCAAATCATGACATTTGCGACAATACCCATTAAACTCTCCATGCCTATATCATTTTCAAGCCAAACCAACCTGAACATGCATGAATAGGTTTTCTTTGCCTAGCACAAAGCTGAATTAAAAAAAAAAAGAATTTTAGCCCTATAAATCAATTAAACAATTTGATATTATGACATCACAAAATTAATAAATGTTCTTAAAAATGTCCCTTTCATGACACAATGCTCTGTTTGTGGAATTTACATTCTAAATGTTTTCAAATAAATATAGTAATGTAAATGTTTGAAATATTCTAATTCCATTAAACTCAATGACCGTTTGACCTAGAGACATGAAACCAACTGTAAAACACTCAGAATGTCATTCTTTATATAGTACAAGGCTTGTTTTGGGGAGTAAATGTTCAGTCTTCCAGATCTTTCAAATCTTCCAGATGCGCTGAACGACTTCTACGCTAGAATTGAAGCAGAGAACGATGTGGTGGTGAGGAAGACCACCCCTCCTCCCAACCACCAGGTGCTCTGTCTTACCATGGCTGATGTGAGAAACTCTCAGACAACCCACGGAAGGCTACTGGACCAGACATCATTCCTGGCAGAGTGCTCAGAGGATGTACAGACCAGCTGGCAGATGTTCTTACCGACATCTTCTACATCTCTCTGAGCAGCGCCGTCGTTCCAACGTTCTTCAAGGCCACCACCACCACGTCCCCATGCCAAAGAAGTCTTCAGTGTCCTGCCTCAACGACTACCGTCCCGTCACACTCACACCCATCATCATGAAGTGCTTCGAGAGGCTCGTCATGAGGCACATTATGACCCACTGCAGTTTGTGTATCGTCCAAACCGTTCAACAGACGACGCCATTGCCCTCACCCACCAAGATAAAAAGGACTCATACGTTTGAATGCTGTTCATAGACTTCAGCTCAGCATTCAACACAATAATTCCTCAGCACCTGATTGGAAAGCTGAACCTGCTGGGCCTGAACACCTCCCTCTGCAACTGGATCCTGGACTTCCTGACTGGGAGAACTCAGTCCAGGGTTGCCAGGTCCCAGAAATATTTCAAGCCCAATGACAACTCAAAACCCGCCCAAATGTAATGAAAACTAGCCCAATTGTCCAGTGTCCAATCAGATTAGACAACAGCTGGATTCCCACAAAGGACCTTAAAATAAACTTATATATATATATATGTTAAGTTTAAAGTTTTGGCCTTTTGTCTTACCCAAATTCTTAATATCACACACTGTGTTTTTTTTTTTTACACAATCTCATACAATAAAGGTCAAACAAGAACTTGTCCTCTCTTAGATTTTCTGACCCTAGTCAGAAGTACTAAATTACTTACTTTTTCTCTTCTCAGCACTTCTCTCTGAATTTCTGTAGCACTGAGTTATGTTGCCCACACATTGTGTTACAGCCATCAGTTGCAAGACCGATGCAATTCAGTATGGACAATTTGTTGTCATCCAGGAATTTGAACAATGCATTTGCTATAGTCAGTGAATCACCAGCTACTATATTTATCATTCCTGCAAAAGTGCTAATGATTCGTGAGAGCTTCTTGCTGTAATATCTGATGACTATGCATAGTTGTTTTCTGGTTGTGACATCAGTGCTCTCATCAACAATAAGAGAGTATGGTCCACTTCCTATATCATCCAGAAGGTCTTCGTGTACTACTGGTCCTATCACTGAATTAATTAGTGCTGTGCATTTCGTTCGATGTAAACTAATACCTTTCTTGGAAATTTCTTCCACAACACTTCCTAAATGATCAACAGTTGAAGTGCTTGAGTGACAAGCAACGTGGGCAGCCAGCTTCAACTCTGCCTCTTTCACAGCAACATTAGTTCTTAGAAAGGAACTGCCTGTGTCAAATAATGTTCTGGCATTTGAGAAAGGAGCCGCATTTTTTTTATGTTTATCAGTCGCAGCATGAGCTACCAAATCACCATCAATGGTGAGATCTGATTTCACATTTGCAACATTTGCAGAATTCAGCAGTTGTTGCCAATTCCCGGGGATCAATACCCACTAATAAACAGTTCCCGGCCGCATTACATAATAAATATAGCCCAAAAAAAACGCAACCCGCGACTCAGTAATTTTTCCTGCGACTCAGAGTAGAGTGACAGAACTGCGATTTCTGGTAATTAGTAGTCAATAAATGCATTTATTTTATATATTTATGTAACACACCGACATATGTATGTAGCATGAGTATGTTGTTACAGCGATGTTGTTTTTTTTAAAGATTAAATCAGCTAATATTTGAGGATTAGTGTTCGCTTACCATTATTTGCCTCAACTTATTTCAGGCTAGGGTTTCTGTTGCCTTTTTATGTTACCACATGTTCATTGTTTTCACTAATCTCATGGTAACTAATGTCATATTTATGACTTTTCAGATAGTACAGAGACAGGCTGGTGACTTCAAGCTCGCACCGCACAATGGGTCAATGAACTATTAACTATTAGCAGCAGTTACTTAAATGTAAAATTTAGTGAAATGAAGCTTATTGTTTACAATTCTTACAATTCTATATATAGTAATATAATTATCTATGTATTATAAATATTATATATCTAATGTATAATTCTTACAATACTTATTCATATACACAATATATTCAGCTTTAAAACAACTTAAGCATACTCGTATATAAACTGCCATTCAAAAGTAATGAGGCTGAAAATTCAGCTTGGCATCACAGGAGTAAATTACATTTTAAAATACATTAAAACAGAAAACAGTTATTTTAAATTGTAATAATATATTACGATATTACTTTTTTTTAAACGATGGATGAAACTGAATCAAGAGAACAGATTTTACAATTAATAGGGTGTTCGTTACTAACTTTATCCAGCTCCAATCCTTGCCTAATCTGTTAGTTATCCGATAACATCCCTTATCTCCTAATTTAATGAGTAATACTCAACTATAAGGTTTTAATTTACAAGTTATTTTTATTTAGATGTACTGATAATATACAGAATAAGATAATATTATTCTTTAAACGTCTCACCTTCTAAAAGTGCGTCGCAAACGGTTTGTTCTGCTGCATCTCTACGGTGCGGCATGTGTTTGCTGCTACTTCCGGGAACTATTGAGAGGCTCCACGAGCCGCCATTGCTGTAAAAAAAAAAAAAAACGTTCCATTGGAGTTGTCGCAACTCTCTCTCTCTATGGCTCTGGTTTAGATAAGCCAGCTCAGGCATTTCCGGTCAACTGTCATTCCTGAAGATGTTCCGCGCTGCCTGCAGGATCTACCTCGAGTCAACACAAATGATGATTTACACCGCCTGATTCATTCAAATTCAAAGACTTCATCAAGCAAACGTGAAAAGGGATGTATTATATCCAGCTATATCCATGACTACGAAGGTAAGTTGGCAAAAGTACACTATAATTATTTCGTTCTGTAAGCTAGCTATAGACAGCTAACGTTATCGAACGTAAGTTAGCTACTGTTAAGTTGAAAGACCAACGATAGCTTAACGTTAGCATTGGTAAACAGAATATAACCGCTAAGTTGGCAGCATTTAGATATATAGATCTGTCTCCCGCTACTCTCCTTGACATAACCTGGCTTGGCACTAGCATAACATTTTGTCTTGCTATGTGGTCTTTGCTTAATTCGTTGCCTCAGTTTCTGACAAGAATGAGGCAGGAGAGGTGTCTGTGAGGGCAAGCTGCTTCAGGTCGATGAGGAAAAAAGAGAGACCACACAACTTGAGTGTGGGGGAATGAGAGCAGGTTCAATAATGTTAATACGTTCTGCTTTCTGGGAATTCCATGTGCCAGTATAAAATAGGCTGAAAAATAGATAGTGACTGTAATGCTATTTGGACCTACAGCCTGCTGTTGCACCAACAGAACCGTGCACCAACTAGGGCCTACACTGTGTGTGTTTCAAAAAGTATTTTACTCAACAGTACATAGTACACTCTGTTTATTGTGTAGTAGACATCGTGGACACAGGTAAAAATTCCCAGAGAGTAGAGGCAGGTAGGTTGCCAGCATTTGACATTGTACACCGTGAGCATGTTTAAAACGCATAATTAGCTACACCGTGACTCCATGTAGTTCTGTTATTAAATATGTATTTCAGTAATCTCAGCCACTCTCAATACAATTATTTACCTGAATCTCAAAACACATGAGATACAGTATCAATTGATAATTATTATTATTATTTTTTTTTACAGGTTGTTCTCAAAGACTCTAAACCCGTTGAGCTGTTGACCTGTCATTCCTCATGTGTGGCAGGGCTTGCACTATGCAATCATGTTGCAGATTTGCTCTACCAGACCTCACATTACAGCCAGCAGGGAGTAACAGCTGTCCCCCCTACTCACAGCTGCACAGGGTCTGAGCTGCAGTGGCACAAACCTAGACCCCAGGTGATGTTTTCAACATTATCTGTCTCACTTCTTCCTGGTTATGTCACATAAATCGCATCAACTTTCAAGGCTCCATGCAGCATCCTTCCTTCTGAAAATATGATCATATGAGCTAAACATTTTTTACACAAAGTAAATAAGTTCTTGTACAAATTTCTTGACCGGGCTTTAAGCCTGGTCCAACAAATGAGATGGTGGTGTTGTCAGCTAGGCCAAAGAGAGAAGATTGGCTGAAGTGATCAGGTAATCTGTAGAAATGGGCAGTATGTCTGCTACATGAATTAAAATATGTACTGGATATGTAAAATTGTACTTTGTATTTTTAGACTAGTCTTGATTAGACTTAAGATGAACCTCTAATTGAACTGAATGTCCATACAGACACACACACACACACAACATCTCTGTAGCATAGAGCTACACAACACTGAAGTAGAATTTGACATGAAAAGCATTAATTTATGATAATAACAAACAGTACATAAACGCTTGTCTAACTGTTCAGTTGTGTATGTTTTCAGGAGTAACTTTTACAACGGGGCCTGTGACTGGACCTGTGACCTTCCAGACATGTCAGTTCTGCGTGTGAATGAGATTTACAGAGGAATGCCAAGGGAAACTGCTCCACCCACAACAACAATGGGAATAGCATTTATTAAATGGGTTATTCAAAGAACATTCAGAGACGGGAGAGTCATAAAAACAATCAAACAAAAGGTTGATTACTTTTACCTACCTATGCTTTTGGCTTGTCAATTTCCATGGTTAACTTTCAATCAGTTTTTTTTTACAAAGTTCAAATAGTTTGGTTTTCATTACATTTCTGAGCAGTTTTCATGTGCTCATTATTGTCATCTGCCACAAATATATTCTAATAGAATAGAATTCTAGTATACTATGTATACAAATTATGTTATGTAGTTGAACATGTCATCATTAATTTATTAAATTACATATTTTCCTATAAATGTTATTTATGTGAGTGTTTGAGGTTATATCTCATTAGTACCTAAAAAAATAGTATTGTTTAAATGCTTTTTGTAATGGCCACAATAAAATACACAATGCTTTGGGGAGTATTTTAAAACAAGGCAGTTACAAACAAATGTAGGTTTATTCACTGGAAGCATGAAACTGAAAATGAGGGGAAAATACAGATCCCTGTATGATGTTGTAGAGATGTAAATCCATTCTTTATCATTGAACAAAAGCAGTAGCTAACAACAGTAAAATAGTATAAATACTAAACAGAACTGCGCACTGGTCTTGATGCATCCATTTAGACCCAGCAATTTAAAGCAAAAAGCTCTGGTAATTTAACAGAAGGCATGCAACTACATAGAGCTGGTTAATGTTACCAAACATATTTAGGGGGATAACCATGTCAAAGAATTTGTGTTCCTTTAAATGGCGAATAAGGCGCTCAACATGCACTCTCATAGTCTGGGTCTCCCTGACCTCGTGTGCTGGCATCTGAAATCTCCCAGAAAGAAATGCAGGCCTGTACACTTTACAGGGCACACAGTCATCCTTAAGAAAGTCCAGTGGCGAAAATTTCATCAAAATGTTGGGGGGACAATAAACATATCGATTCTCAAGAGCAATTTTTGAAGGGGACACCAAGGGATTTTTTGTTGTTGCCCCGTTTCATTTGTATTATTTTATTTCTTAATTATTTTAAAAATATATCATTATATTATTTTCAATACACATATTTTAATGATATTTTAGGGGGGGACAACCTTCAGATAGGGGGGGGGGGGGGGGGGTCGTCGGAGGGGTAAGTTTGAAAACTAATATCCGAATTGAATTTAGCTGAGGATGAACAATTAGGGACGCAACAGTGCCCAGCTTAAGTCCACTCAAAATGCTGAAATTTAAACGTCTTTTTCATGTCGTTCACTTATTTTTGTAATCGATTTAAACAAGTGAATAACTGTTACAAAAAAAAAAAAAGATTGATATCGCCTTACAGGCTATATTTACACTGTCTATCATAAAATTTAATATGCCGCTACAGCAAGTGACGTTTCACCGGAAGTTTTTGAGCTGGCTTATATTATTCCGGAAGTTGTCATTAACGTTCCATGCATATAGCCTCCCTGGCAACACTGACTCAGTCACTCCGGATCAGGAACAGCATCTCCACCACCACCAAACTGAGCACTGGGGCCCCCTAGTGCTGTGTGCTCAGTCCACTGCTGTTCACTCTGCTGAATAAGGCCACGACACAATTTAGTGAATCGCATTTGTCATTTTTCGAGCACCGTAGAAGAGGACGGACCATGTATATTTTTGTTCTGTTTTTTGAAGAAAAGAACCGCGTAAAGTGAAACTGTTTGAGTCCGAAATGCTTACGTTTATTACTATCGTTTGCGTACTGGTTTGAAGTTTTTTATTTTTGAAGAGCAATGTCTTGCAGAAGGGGAGCGTTGATTGTGTTGGAGGGAGTAGACAGAGCCGGAAAAACCACACAGGGTCACAAACTCGTGCAGGCGTTACAGCAAAACGGACGAGCCGCAGAAATTATGCGTTTTCCCGGTAATATCACGGACCCATCAGCTGCAAAACCCATAGCAGGCAGCTGTTAATTATCTAGACAGACCGCAATTCTTAAAGAGTAAAGTGAATTATACACGTTCTTGTCAGTATGTATATGCTTCAAAAAACAATAGTTCTTATCAAGTAATAAATGAATTGCTAGTAATGGGATATAGCCTACTTGGAGTGCACATGACGTCACAAATGCTGCTTACTTGGAGCACGCATGTGATAAGCAAAAAATGTTGTCTAAGCATACTGCTTGGATTCGAGACACAGTTCTGTACTGACAGCATAACTTGTTTTCCTTCTAGACAGAACCACTAAGATTGGCCAGCTCATTAGTTCATACCTGGGGAAGAAAAATAATCTGGAGGATCACACTGTCCACCTGCTCTTTTCAGCAAACCGCTGGGAAATGGTGTAGGTTATCACTATTAATCCAGTAAAACATATGCACAGGAACGTCCTATTGATTGGCCCATATATATTGATCTTGTATGGGTTAACTAAGATTTGCACTGTCCTTTGGTCATGTCTGAATCAGTTTTTTTGGGGGGGGGTCTGCAGTGAGAGATTATACTTCTCTGTCAAAAGTTCATCAATGTGTGTCAAGTCTGCTTTTTCAGAGTCTGTTTCTCACTTCAGGCCTCTGATGAAACAGAAATTGGAACAAGGCATTAATCTAGTGGTGGACCGCTATGCATTTTCAGGAGTGGCTTTCACTAGTGCCAAGCCTGTGAGTGTTACTACAACTCCGACATAAAAGTATAAAAATGGGTGTATAAATTATGTGGATATTTTAAAATGAGCATGATGGCATCACATGCTTTTTTTTATTTTATTTATTTAGTCAACAGTAACACAATTTGAGCTATATAGACATTAGTTTAATTGTTTTGTGGGTTTAGGGCTTCTCTCTGGAGTGGTGCATGCATCCAGAGGTGGGACTTCCAAAGCCGGATCTGGTAATGTTTTTGCAGCTAAGTCCTAATGTTGCAGCAAACCGTGGAGAATATGGAATTGAACGGTATGAAACGAATGCTTTTCAACGCACAGTTCAGCAAAGGTTTGAAAAGCTAATAGAAGATCAATCAGTCAACTGGAAGGTGATTTATTTGCATATAATCCTGAAAATTCTACTTTTACAGTATATAATCACTTATCTTGTAATAGTTTTGTTTCTGCATCAAATGGATGTCTGCTGTTTTGACTTAAATGCCTTTTCTTGGTTAGGTGATTGATGCTGCCAGGACAATAGAAGAGGTGCATAAAGATATTAAGCTTTTGAGTGAGGAGATCATCATATTATCTGAGAATCAGCCAATTGGAGATCTATGGACATGAACACATCTCCAATTGCTATTGAAAAGCTTTTCATATAGACCTAATTAGAAACCAAGTGAATAATTCTTGTATTTTTATTTTTGAATGAATTGATTAAATAAATATTCATAAAATAAACATGTTTACAGAGATTATTAACATGAAGGAAAACATTTCTGTATAATTACACAACCTACCCAGTCTGTAAACGCTCAACCTTCCTTGGTTGCCATTTACAAGTTGATACAGGTCCAAAATCTCACTGACTTTCACTGGTTGAGAGTAAATGCCTAATCAGATCCGATAAGCAGTGCTCCCAACCAAAACCAAAAAGTGTGTTATGGCAAACCTGTGGTTAAGTTAAGATGGTAAAAAGGCACCATAAAACTAAAAATAAATCTATAGTGTTAAGACTCATGGATACACATAAAATGCGACAAAGTACATACTGATGATCCTTTGAGCTTTGACCCACTCAATTGATGCAGTCAGTTTAGCAGTTTAAGAAGAAAGCTGTGAATATGCCACCAAATACCACACTGGCCTTGGACATCAATGGTATTTCTCTTCTCTCAGGAGGTTTCTCCCGCAGTATTCTGACAGTCTTGCAAAAGTAATCTTTCTTCACAAAGACAGGATTTCAAACTCTTCATCTTCAGAATCAAAGAAACGTTCGAGCCGGTCTGAATCAGAGAATTCTGTTTAGAAATGTATATAGAGGGTATGATAAAATATACCTATAATTGTGTACACTAAATATACTGTAAGCATTAAAGCTTCTTGACCATATACACACTGCAGCTATATACTGTTGTCACTCAGTTATTTACTAGAGTGAAAACCACATTGTGGAATCAACTTCACACCAGACAAATGTAGTGACAATTGCATTTGCTGCACCTCTGTCGATAGTTAACACCAAAGATGTTCATTTATAGCGGTGAGATGCCACATTGCTATAGTTATCAGCATCAATCTTTGCCACTTCTTGAGTGAATCATGTATACACAATAGTAATTTAGGAGTTGTCACACCTAAAAATCTAGTGTGTATGTGGTCAGCATTTTTAATATATAGAAGACACATAGTATAAGACGTTACCTGGAGTGAGGTTAAGTACATCGGCACTAGTTAGATGGGATGGCTGACTGTCCACTAATTCAAACATAGGAAGACCTCTACAGTTTGAAACCTGTACTAGGACAACAATGGAAGTGAACAGAAGCTACTATAAATAAACACAATAATTAGCAAGAAAATAGAATAACCAAGTACCTTACGAATCTGTGCACACCAGTCATCAAATTCATCCTCTGTTTGACAGAAGAAGCCCTGAGAGACAAATTTAGTACAGATATTAATGCACATACAGTGAAATTTGTAAACTCTGGCAACTTAATCCAAGGGGTAGAATGTTATTCACACACACAAAAAAGTTGACACTTTTCAACAATTCAGTACTACAGAGCAGTGTTGGAGAAGCTACAAGTTACTCATAATATACTGTAAAGTATCTCTTTAAACAAAATAGATAGCTACACATAAAAGGTAGTGAACTACACTGCATTGACGGGACATAACACTAGAACTACCAAGGCAGTCATTTTGACCCTTTTTACATTTTGCAATGTAATAAATTTGTGGAAATAAAACCCATATAACCATAGGACCCTGACTTTTCTTAAATGTGTGTATATTCTATTCTAATATTGTTATTTTATAACAATTCTACCTAGTATTTCTACCTTGAATGGCCATAACGGTCATATTGACCGTACGCATTATCGCCGGTGTATCATTTCAGCGTTTGCTACTTTTAACTGCCGTCGAAGATGCGCGTAACTGTTGCCTTGCAACCATTTTGTCTAGTTGTTTTTATATGCTATTGCAAAGCAAAAACGTAGCTTTAGCTTTTAAATGTCAGCAAGAAAGAGACTGACTGCCACAGAGGCTTTAGCCTTGCTTCAGAGCCTTGGCGATGCGGAGTCTGATGGAGGAGCAGGTTCAGATAGTGATGTCTCTTGGTCTCTTGACAGTTCATCTGGCACTGACTCAAGAGTGATTTCAGAGATAATGCCAGTTCATAAAAAAGCCGAGTGGAGGGCAGAAGGTAGAGATTACCTTTGTTGACTGAGTAATCGATCCACAAGCGTCAGTAAATGATGACTTGTTCAAGTGAGCCCACTTATAGGAGAATACGTTAATTATGATTTTACAGCATGATATTTTTGCTCACTGTAAAACAAATATTGCTTTCTAAATCAGTTTGTTTTCCCGCAGTTTAGCGAATTTTCATATTCTTTATTAACTAGCCATTTTGGGTTAGGCCTATATGCGTTTCATACATGCCCATGAAGAGTTTTACTATGCATTGAAATGCATATTGGTGACGTTTTTATCAGTTATTATATCCGAAGATTTGTTTTTATTTTACAAAGAAAATAATAGAATATAATCAAATTTTTATCTGTAATTATCTACAATAGGTTCTGTGTTGATGAACTAATACATTTTCACATTCATTAGAATTTAAATTTCATGTTCTGATTTTTATTATTACCTATCCTAACATAACAGATCCATTTATTCATGGATTTTGATTCCAGTGGTGGCTGCATAGGATTGTTTCAGAGGATAGGATTGTTGGCATTTAGACTTTCAAAAACAAAACTTTGCACTCCCGCTTGCCTGACACAAAGTGAGGCACGCACCTTCTGGTGCAGTCCAACAGCTCTTACACTATTATATATTACAAAAAAGATTGTATTATGTAGGCCTATCTGCGCTCGCTTGGCGTTCAGTGCTCCATTTAATCCATTTTATTCAAATTGAGGATTTTGTTCGAGGATTTTTTGTTTTGTTTTGGGTGATGTCATAAAATATGACAACAGACATTAGAAGCTTCATTCTTAAACCTCAAAAGAAGCTTAGAATGTAAATATGACATGACAAAAATGACATTCGGTACAGTCTAGTATGAAAGCTATGGTCATTCTAGTAGTTATAGAATTCCAGTAGTTCTAGTGTTAATAGGACAATCTATTTTTAAATATATAACTCCATTTATAAAATTTATTAATCAAAAACAATGAAGGTTTTTGAACAATAAACAAATTATCCACAATACAAAGCGGGAACTCGATTCATAATTGTTTTATTTATTTATTTTTTGTTATCTGTTGTATTTGTATCTTTTACATGAACTATCTGAACAAACCAATTCACCATAATGAGTCAGACTTTCCAAGACTACACACGTGTAAGAGAGGACAGTTTAGGAGAGAAAGTTTGATTAAGGCGCAACTTGCGTGTGCAAAGAGTGATGCTTGTTGGGAAATGTAGCTTTTTACTTGACAAGCTACACTATTTTGAAAATAGCTGAACTACTGGTACACCACTGGAAAATGTTGTTAGGTTAGTAGTGTTTCTACTTTTACCTAGTTACTTCCCTGGTAAGGTCTAAATGTTGAAATTGAAATCTGAGTTTGCATTGCACAAAGCACTACTTACAGCAGCAATGGAGGGGTCAAGCTCGCAGATATGCATTCGGCAAGGAGGATGCTGGCAGTGGTAGGAGTCATCTGGGAACTGACCATCTTCACTCGGTTCCACAGCTGGTTGTGTGGTATGGGGGTCTAGATAAATCAGCTCATCACCTTCAGGATGGAATCAATAAGAAGCGCATGATGCGGTTTTAAATAGAATATACTGCCATATAGCTTTCAACATTTACTTCATGTCTACACCACAGATCAACTTGCAGGCAACTTTGTGACTAATGGCATAGATGGGTTTATCCTAATTAACTTTTCTTACCTACAAAGCCAATAAAGTAGTGAGCGCTGTTCGGCTTGCCACCTATTACTCCTAAAGACTGAGGCATCATGAAGCATTGCTGTAGATAAGATGTGAAAATAAAGGTTTCAGCAACTAACCTTAACAGAAAGTTGTTGAGTGATCACATCTATTCATATAACAGATATGAAATACTTACCTTGAGTGGTTCAATGTAGGCTTCATTGATGTCACTAAGGCCCAGTCTTAGAGGAATCAGTAGAACAAGAGGTTTCCACAGAACTGTCTCTTCCTCTGCCAGAGCACAAGCCCCCTCCAGATCTCCATTCATCTCCCGAGGCTCTTCAGAAGCTGCACATGCTCCCCTATCAAAGTCCAGCCATGGCATACACAACCTCTCTACAGACAGACAGTAGAATCAATGATCAAATCCATGTGTAGGACATGTGATTAATTATGTCACTAAGATCCTGAAATAGGAGTTAATATGTGAAAAATCATAAATGAAGGAACAATGTCCTCTCTCAAGGGTCAGTTCCTACATGTATTGTTAAACAAGCCAAGTACCAATGGAGGTCTCTGATAACAACTAAAGGGATTCTAGATAAATGAATGCTTGGTTTGACATAAACCTCACTTTAGGGGATTTATGTAGAATAGATCAGTACATAACCATTTCCTCACTTATGAGAAACTATGAAAGAGAACTCACTGATTTCCTCTATGACCACAGTATTGTCCATAGCTACATGAACTGCCAGTCGGCTCCAGGAGTCAAAAACTGCCAGTTTCCTGGATGAGCACAGAAACAACAGCACTATGAAACAACACTGGCCAATCAATACAACTTTGTTTAAATATTATTGAAGGGATAGTTCACCCAAAAATGAAAATTCTCTCATCATTTACTCACCCTTATGCCATCCCAGATGTGTTCTGCCTTCTGCAGAATAAAAAAACAAGACTTTTAGAAGCATTTTAAAGCTCTGTTTGTCCATTCAATGCAAGTGAATGGTGGCCATGCCTTTGAAGCTCGAAAATGTAGATAAAGGCAACATTAAAGTAATCCACAAGACTCCATCAATGTCTTCTAAAGTGATCCAGTTGCTGTTGTGTGAGAACAGACCAAAATATATCTCCCCTTTCACTGTAAATTTTGCCATTGCAGTCTCTAGGTACTATCATTTCAAGCTTAATTAAACTCCCTAGTGCTTGGCACATGTGCAGTGTGCTAGATTGTGCTATAGGAAGTGTAATCAAGCTTGAAATTATGATAGTGCCTAGAGACTACACTGATGAGCCAAAAAATTATTACCACTCACAGGTGAAGCTAATAACTTTGATAATCTCCTAACAAGGGCACATGTCAAGGTCTGGGTAGATTAGATGTAAGCTAACAATCAGTTCTCGTATTCAACATGTTGAATGCAGGAGAAATGTGCAGGAGTAAAGAAATGAGTGACTTTGACAGGGGCGAAATTGTTATGGCTTGTACCCCACAAGCCATAACAATTTGGCCCCTGTCAAAGCACCCAGTTAACAGTGATGAGTACCTACCGACAGTGGTCCGAGGAGAGACAAACCGGCAAGAGTGTTGGATACCCATAGCTCATCAATGCTCAAGGGAAACAAAGGCTATCCCATCTAGTCCGAACTGACAGAAGTCACAGAAAATGTTAATGATGGTTACGGGAGGAATGTGTCACAACACATAGTGCATCACACCCTGCTGTGTATGGGGCTGTGTAGCCACAGACCGATCAGAGGGTTCATCCATGACGCGCCTACAATGGGCACTAGAGCGGTGGAACTGGACCTTGGAGCAGTGGAAGAAGTCACTTGGTCTGATGAGTCCCATTTTCATTTGCATCACGTGAATGACAGTGTACTTGGGGAAGTCATGGCACAGGAAAAGCCGGTGGAGGGAGTGTGATCCTCTGGGCAATGTTCTGCTGGGAAACCCTGGGTCCGGCCATTCATGTGGAAGTCAATTTGTCACGTGCCACCCACCCAAACACTTTAGAATACCAGGTACACCCCTTTATGGCAGTGGTATTCCCTGATGGCAGTGGCCTCTTTCAGCAGGATAATGCACCTGCCACACTGCAAATATTGTCAAGAATGGTTTGAGGAACATGATGAAGAGTTCAAGGTGTTGCCCAGTCCTACAATTTCCCCAGATCTTAATCCGATTGAGCCTCTGTGGGATGTGCTGGACCAACAAGTCTGATCCATGGCGGCTCCACCTCACAACTTAAAGTATTGAAGGATCTGCTGCTAGTGTCTTGGGGCTAGATCCCACAGGACAACTTAATGGGTCTTGTAGAGTCCATGCCTTGGCGTTTCTGAACTGTTTTGGCAGAACACGGAGGACCACAAGCATATAAGGCAGGTGATAATGTTTTGGCTCAGTGTACAATGGTAAATTATTTTATTATGTTTTCACCCAAAACCAACATGATCACTTCAGAAGACATTGATTTAACCACTACAGTTTGATGGATTATATTTATGCTGACTTTATCTGCTTTTTGGAGCTTCATAGGCCTGGCCACCATTCACTTGCATTGAATGGACCTACAGAGCTGAGATATTCTTCTAAAAATCTTTGTTTGTTTTCAGCAGAAGTTATACACATCTTACATGGCATGAGGGTGGGTAAATGATGAGGGAATTTTAATTTTGGAGTGAACTAACCCTTTATGCCTTGATGCATCTTCCTAAATCAGCAAGAAACACAGAGCAGTTTCAATGTAAGTAAACATTACAATTAGTCTAATTTGGCACTTACTTGAGTACCTGTGCCACTGTGTTAGGACCATACCATTGGCCTATCCCCTTGCCCTCACCTACACCCATCTGAGCTAAAAGAAAAGAACAAGCCATATCGGTCATCCAGAGTAATGTATTCCTAAAGTGTGTTCCTGCATCCCCATTGTCTTGCTGGTATAATATTCAGGCAGCTGACTTGAGAAGTACCTATTTGATGAATGGAATAAAAGCTGTCCTTCTTGTCAATGAAGGCATTGAGGATACTGATATATTCCGCTCTCTGCCGCTGACCTGGATTCCATCTCCAGTCTAATGAAACACAACATACAGGTACAGTTGCAGTAAAAAGGAAACACTAGGATATACATGTATATCTGCATTCAAATGGTTACAAAATGTTATCTTCAACTAACACACAACAACAGACAACAATGATACATTTTAATGTCATTCATAGTGAAGAGTGGAAAAGTATGTGAATTCCTAGGCTAATAAATTCTCTAAAAGCTACTTGGAAGTCAGCTAGCCCAGAGTGTAATTATTGAAACTAGTCAGGATTTAGATGAAGATCATTTAAAAATATACAAAATACAGGTTTTCTATTGTGGCCAACTTACCTCTACCCAAGTGCCTAAAGATCAAGGCCTCCCCAAGGATCATCTGCCCACATCGGAGCATGCAGCCCCAGCCAGTGTCTGAAGTGGGTCCAGTGCCACCTGTAACATCACATGCGTTAAACCATCAGGATAAAAGCTAAATGGACTATGCAAGTGAATAATTAAATAGGGGCATTATATGGTAAGTGTGCAGACACTATTAGATCATGACTGATGACTATGACTCACCGATAGGGTGGAAGTTCTTTCTATAAGTGAACCACAAACGTGAAGTGACGTCAGACAGAATCTCATCCTTCTCTGAGATACAAAGAAATGCAAATCTCTTTAGATGCCAAAGCTAGAGACAACAGCAAAAATAGGACAAATGTTTCACACTGTTACCTGTTAGTCCGCTGAAATGCTTTCCCAAAATCCAGACAGGCTCTGAGGTCTCTGGGAAATCTTCGATCTCACCAAAGCGCAATGAGTCGTATGTGAGAGTAGCTGTTTTGGGGAAAATGAGACTGTTAAAAAAAGACTGAACAAACTATAGATTAAAAAAAAAAAACATTCATCTCAATTGTTCACTTACGACCACTAGAGACATTAAAAATATTTGTTTCTTCTCATAAAATCAATGACATTACTTTAGACATATGCTGCTCTTTGTTTCTTTGTCACATTACAGTTAGAGGCATGACACAATGCAACAACCTCTCTGCAACTACTTAGCTAAACAATTATGTTAGAGGTATGAAGAACAGTACAAGTATGAAGAGTACAAATGACAGGGACAACCTACATCAACCTCACTAGCTCTAGTAAATAAAGTGCTAACTGACATACCTATGCAACCTTTATCTCAAAACCGAGTGAGCTGTTTACCTAGACAGCATTATTGGTCATCATGTGGACGCGTTCCAGACGCTAAGTAGGCAGCTCACTAGTTTGTAAAACAAAGCCTTTAAAATAAAAATGTTTGTACGAATGGCCGTGGCATTTCTGTGCAGTGAAATCTAAAAACAAAACTGTGTCAATCCCTCAACTGAGAGCAGATTTTTGGTATATTACTGTCTAGCTGGCAGCAGTTGGGACATGTATGTACCATATTTAATGACAAAATCCCAAACTGTAGTGGCAGCCTCTCCAAAAACCGGCACGTATTTGCTTGTCGAATGAAGAATCTTGCTTTTTATCAATTTCATGAGACCCGGACATGTGACCGAATATGTAAAGGAATCGTTTCCTTGTGGGTTTCTTACCTGCATCCATCCCGACAGTGATTCAGCCTATCTTGTTTGTTGAGTAGCGTCTATACTGTACGGACCAATAGAAAATGACTTCCGCCTTGCCTCGGGTGCGTAATATCTGTGATAACCAATCAAGTTATTTCTACTGAAAGAGTTTTCTTAACCAATGGAATTTCTCCAAGGGAGGGACACGTTTCCCGGTCTGGGAAGCTGATGTAAACAAGCAGTATTTTTTAACAAGCCAGAGTTGTGGAATGTACATTTCAATTTTTTATTACACATTAGCATTTCCAGTTTCAAATTATTTCGTTTGTTCAAATATATGAAAATGAGAAGGTGAAAAATGTTGATGAAAAATGGGAAGCGTGGAAGTTGTGCAAATTATATGCAAATAATTGCAAATGCTAACACCAAGCAATACAATAATACTCATACAATTTGAATGTTAAAAAAAAAAGTGTGGGACGTACGTGTCATGGTGATGAAATGATAATCTAACATGAGAGCTGCCTCCATAAATCAAGAGTAGTGTCAACCAAATCACTTAACAGATATACCACAGGAATTTCGCGCACTGTGACAAACTTTGAGCAGACTTATGATTTTTAATTTTAGGTTGTAGTTCTCATTATAGCCAGCAGGTGTCAGCATGTAGGCGCAATAAAACAATTAACACAGAAATATGAATTATAATTAGAAGATCTAGTCAAGATGACATCACAAAATATCCTGGATCATATCCCAATGTATTTGATCTAAAGTAACTCATACAGTTCTCAACATCACCACTTATATACCTAATAGTTAGGGTAGGGCTATTGTGCTCTATGTGTATATTACATATTCATTCATGGCTGTCTGATCAAAAGTCAAAAGCAGAGGCACTTTGTTTCTGGGTTAATGAAACCACATGCTGAGAGTGATCACCATAGAAACAATATTCCTTTACTATGCTGTCTGATCTCAACTACATCCTCCCACTCACTTTCCACCTCTTACACTACTAGGTTACTTTAATATTATATAGAAATATCAGCATGAAGATTTTGTGTTTAAGTTTTAATTCAACCACAAGACAAGCGTCAAACTGTACATTTAAGTATCCTCAATATCAAAATGTTTTTTTTTTTTTTTTGCATAAATTCATTGTAGCACACACAATGTCATTATTCGTAGAATAATTTGTATAAACCGATATAAAAACAAATAGAATAGAAATACAGTTTCTTTAACACAGTTTAAAGTTATTATTAGTGATGTTTTCATAATATCTTACGGATGTTCAGAGCCGCACCAAAAACACCAGAAAGAATGAAACAAAGGGACAAATAACAAGAAATAAGAAAGAAAAAAATCTGCAGATACATGACTGTTGACTGCTCAGGACTTAAGCAGGCTGACAGGTCCAGAAGAAAAATGACAAACATAAATGTTACAGACATTTGAATGTCCTCTGCTCTCTCAATTGTGAGCACACTTCCAGTACTACAGTATTTGATTATAAGCCAACCAAAATCTGTTTTATATATTTTCACACTCATGCGTCAATTTATATAATTGGACCCATTCATTACAATGTTTTCTTGGGAAATAAAATCCTTTGATATGTATTGCATGCACCACATTTTGCCTATGGATTCCTGGCAATTTTTAAACTGCATTTTGGATCTTGCTTGGATTTTCTAATCTTGCCTTTTGACAGTCTGCATCTTTCAATTATCAAAACAATTTAATACACTGAAAAAAGCAATATCAAATCACAGAAACCTTATGACAAGCCAATGTTGGGCTAGGCAGCATTGAGCCAATTACATGTTCATTACACAAGCATAACATTTCTCAGCAAATACAAAGGTCATGGTAGCTTCCACTCCGCTGGGTTTGGCATTCTACATATCAGCACTACATTCAATAAGAACTGGTAACAGCAAGGAATGTCTCAGAGTGCAAGAGGCTAGGTTAAATGTATAACAAATCCTTCAAATGATAGTTCACCCAAAAATTAAAATTCTCTTATCATTTACTCACCCTCATGCAATCCAAGATGTGTATGACTATCAGTATTCTTCTACTGAACACAAACAAATACTTTTAGAAGAATATTTCAGTTCTGTAGGTCCATACAATGCAAATGAATGGGTGCCAAATTTTTGAAGCTCTAAAAGCTCAAAGGTAGCATTAAAGTAATCTATACGATTCCAGTGGTTAACTCCATAATCGTCAGAAGAGATAAGTGTGGGTGAGAAACAGATCAATATTTGTTACTATCAATCTCCACTTTCTCATTTTTTCTTTTTTCTGTTGGCGAGTCACATTCTATAAGCGCATCACCTCCTACTGGGCAGTGAGAATTTATAGTAAAAATGCACATAAATATTGATCAGTTTCTCACCCACACCTATAATATTGCTTCCAAAGACATGGATTTAACCACTGGAGTCGTATGGGTTACTTTTATGCTGCAAAGTATATGAGCTTCAAAATGTTGGTACCCATTCACTTGCATTGTATAGACCTAAAGAGCAGAGATATTCTTTTAAAATATTTGTGTTCAGCAGAAGAAAGTGATACACATCTTGGGTGGCATGAAGGGGAGTATATGATGAAAGAATTTTTATTTTTGGGTGAACTATCCCTTTAAAGAGAACGGTCCATCTTGGAGCTGAAGAGTGTCCATTAAAGGAAAAGAGCAAACTCTGTGCAAGTGTAAACATGTTAAGAGCAGTGAAAGACTGAAGCGGTGAATAGAGCCCCCTTCTGACAGAGTCCAGTATTTTTCCAGTATCATTTGCTAATACCGCCCTTCATTTTTCCCAAAGCAGGTAGAAGACCACATCCTTGAAGTAGTGACCGCAGGCACAGGCAGCTGCCACTAACCAGTGAAAACGGAAACTGGGGTCTGTATTGATTACACACTTTGTGATGTCTGTCTGTAAGAGAGCACAGAAAACACATATAAATACCAAAAAAACCTTAGTGTTGATAAATACTATAAAACATTTCACTTTTTTCACACCAGAGTTTCACACCATTTGATTTAAAATACAGTAGCTTTTCTTGAAAGGTATTTGACAATCAGAAAAGGAACTGATGTTTACACTCAAGTATGTGCCTTTTCAGCCAAAAGCAACATTCAGTGGCCTAAATGTGATATATTTCAGCATTCACGGTTCCATTTGTTTGGATTGGCTAAGACAAAAATTTAATTGCTAAGGGAATCTTACAGGGCCAAATTTGTCAAGACAACACAGCTCGTTGAAATATCTTAAATTAAAGCTAAATAGATCTTTCTCTCTCTCAAGTATTAATACACAAAACAGATAAAGACAAAATAATAATTATAAAATGGTAACAAATAACAATTAAAATAAGGTGCAGGTAAAAAAAAAAAAAACTAACACATTTTATTATATATAAATATATAAGCATTATATACATTATGAACATAAAAAATACTGTGACCGACATGAAGGCAGTAATTGGTTTCTGAGGGTGTGCAGCTCAAAAAAGAATTTAGCTGCAACTGATGCATGATTGTCCTCCCTCAGTAACACCTTTGATCTTTTTCTGCTGAACTGGAAAACAATGGCATGAGGTTTGTCAAAGTATTTCGCTCTCACTTCTGTAAATGTCCCACAGTGAAGGACAAAGTGTGTCTATGTCTCGACCTCACCAGTGTCCCAGTGAGCAAAGAATCGTTCTTCCTTATGAAGCCATGTTTGTCGGTGTCTGCCTTTTGCTATGGCCAGGCTGTGATCACTGAGCCTGTATACCTGTAATCTCTGTTTTGGATCTCTTATGGCACTTTATTGTTCAACTCGACTCTGCTCGCTTTACTTTTCTGAGCTTGCTTTTCCACTGCAGTTTAGTGCAGCCTCAACATGGGTGGGATTATAGGTAATAGTTGTGCCGTTTCTAATGCCGTGACATCAACTTAAACATGACATAAATAGTGTCGAGATATTCTCTCTCTATACAACAAAGGCACCAAGAGATGGGTACATCCCTTAATTTGGAACTTTAAACTTAACGGTAATGTTTTTGTATCTCTGTGTGAGCTTGTTAGAGTGTGTGTCTTTCATTTTGTTCCCAGGGCAATTCCACAGACAAAAACACCCCAAATGGCATGTAGACCCAAGTGCCCTCATACTCACATTAACAGTATGGAAAATAATGTGCAACCAGTTCTCCTTTATACCACACCAAGTCTCATTTCAGTTTTCAAATAAGTGTGTGGGTGTGGCCATTCTGTTCAAAAACAGCAGTTGCTAAATCAGGACACTCCCAAGAAGAACACCTTGAAAAATGTTGAGAATGGTTTTGCCTTAAGCAACCATTGTAACTCTTACAGACTGGTAGATCTGTAAGAGTTAGATACAGACCTAAACATAGGCATCATGTTATGACTGGCTCAGGGCCATGTTGAATCTGCCTGAACACTAATGAACCACAGGCATGACCTGCAATGAGAGGTGCACATACCAGTACAGCTCCTTACTCAACAGGTTTGCTGAACTGACAGATTCAACTGATTTCCAACCAAAAGCTGCATAAACGCTAAATGTTCTGTCTGTCTATACATAGTGGACAGAGATGGAAAAGCAGCGGTTTGCTTTCAGTTGGTGCATATTATTTTAGCTTAGTTAAAAAATATAAAAATATGACATACATTTTAGTTTAACTGACCATTCAACATCACAGGTCATAACTTAGAAACCACTATAAGAATGACTTTCAGGAATACTAAAAGGGGGTCAGTGTTTTTTGGTATAAAAGGGACAGGAAAGGACTAGGAGTGAAATTTCATGAAACTACAAACAAATGCAGAACTATAAAGGAGCACCTAAGCGAAATAATTTCTTCCAGTTCTAGAAGCTCCTACAGTATGATCTGGCGTATGGGATATCCCCTCTGTCACGATTCCCTTGTTGTCTGCCCTGGGTTTCACTTGTCATTGTTAAATGTACTACACTTCCCAGAATCCACCTGCCATCACCACTGCCATTTTGTTCATTGTTCTCACCTGTGTCTAATTCAGTCATCACTTCCTGGTTATTTAAGCCCTGCTTTTTGTTCACTCCTTGTGGTTCGTTGAATGTTGTTGTTAGCCTGGTATGTGTTCCCTTCCCGTGTTTTGTGTACCCGCCTTGTTTATTTTTCTAATAAAGTTTAAACTGCTTTTGGATCCGCATCTCATCGTCTGCTTCGCTGCCTCCATTCATAACACCCTCATAGTATTACGAGACAATTATATCATATAGTTTACTCCACAGATGCATCACAGAAGTTGCATGAAAGCAGAACATTTACACTGATGTTCTAATGCTGTACAGTCAGCAAAAATGCAATTACACAGGAATCACAATCGTTGGAAACAATGTATCACTCACTTGATTGTTCATTTTTAATTTGCTTGCAAAATCTGGAATTTCTTTTCTCTCATTTATGTCACAGCAAAATGTATATCTCCAGTGCTGAACCACTGTAGACTTGCTGAAGCTCATCAGATTTACACTTTCAAAATTAAAAAAATCTAGAAAGATAAACGGATAATATTTCAGCACAGAAAACGATAATTTAGTTCTGTTTAGATCATATCGGTTCTGGGTTTTTTTTTTTGTGCTACGCCACACTCATATTAAGGAAGTATCAAAAAAGTTAGATGTCTGAGACAAAAAAAGATTTTTGCTTTAAATTTTTGTATTTTTTTGGGAGCAATTGTGTGCTGACTTTGTGCATTTGCCACAGAAAATAAAAGTGCCATAAAGATTCATTTCTTACCCAGCCTCCTCTCCTTTTTAACCAGGATGCAAGGCTCTTGCTGACAAACTCTCCCATACAGTCAACAATGGTGTGTACCATGGCTGGATGGCCATGCCGGACACAGTCCACAGCTAAAGCTCCAGCTACTGCGTACAAAGACACAATCTTCCCCCATGTTACACCTGTGCAAAAGCAGACAAAGACAGACATGTATATATCTGTAACGAACAGAATTATCTTATTCTTATAAGAAAAGAAAAAGAAAGTCATAAAGGTTTGGAATGACATAAGAGGTGTGAGTAAATGATGACAGAATTGGATGAACTATCTTGAGTCAAGCAACTGTTTTCTGACTGTATTTACTGTTTAGTATACAGGTATACTGGGAAGACTGTATATTACAGAACTATAGCCAGGTGAGTTATTGATACAGTGGATGATATAAGAACATATTAATGGGATAATCCCTCACCCCTTCTTACAGATAGAAATATCATTGAACAGAGCAAGGGGGCGAGTTATTGTTACATAACTCTATCAGCAGCCAGGCAAGCTGTAAGCCAGCATGGAGACAAAGGGAACTTTTCTTCAGCACAGCGAATAGGCTGGCTGTAAACAATCACGATACATCACACAAGTGGGCATCATGATTTATTAGAGCTAATGTGATAAACCAAAGGCCTTTTGTGCACAAATAGAAACCCTAGATACACTATTCCAAAGTGGACTTCTGATCTGACTGTACCTACAAATACATTAATACATACAGTATACTAAATGCATTTATACGAAATACATACAATAAAACATCCATGGTACATGTACAGTGATGGTTTCAGATACTTAGATATAGTACTGAATGCTTACCATATTCATGTACAGTGGTATTTACATGGTACTTCCATAGTACATTTCCAAAAGCTGCATTATTAGTAGTATCATACTTTATGGAACATTTGGTTAGTGTTTACAGCATGAAATATAACAAAACTTATTAAAGCTGCACGCTCACACTACATGCACAAAAATACTGGACAATCAAGCTCCTTTTTATTATAAAAATACAACAATCCCTGTCTGTATAGAAGCACTATACAAAGAACTGAGCTGGGTTTTTCTGCTTGCCACAAAAATACAATGATCTCACTTTATCATGCATTTACATTTACATTTATGCATTTGGCAGACACTTTTATCCAAAGCAACTTACAGTACACTTATTACAGGGACAATCCCCCCGGAGCAACCTGGAGTTAAGGGCCTTGCTCAAGGGCCCAACAGTGGCAATCTTGGTGGTGCTGGGGCTTGAACCCCCGACCTTCTGGTCAGTAACCCTGAGCCTTAACCACTGAGCCACCACTGCCCATCACGCATGAGATGAAGACCCACTCACATCAGTAACCTTATAAAAGCCACTTTATTCTACATGGAGTGTGTCCCCTCATGGGGGCTGCCATGATAGGATCACATGACATGACCATTTAAATATTAATCGCTTAATCTCACTAACCGCCATGTTATTGGACACTGTCACTCAGGGATTAATTTAATGGTATAGGTAGCTCAAAACTATTGCGTTTGCATAATGCTGCATCCATGTCCCTAGGTGTCAGTCCTAGACGACATGAACAAAAACTTAATGAATGCACCTTTAAAGGAATAGTTCACCCAAAGATGAGAAGTCTGTCATTAATTACCCTTAGTAATCGATCTTCTCAAATCCTTTAAAAGTACATTTTTAAATAACATCCCAATGCATTAGCAAAACAACATTCCTGCAGTTAAATCTGGGCATAACTGGTCATTGAAAAAAACAAAATAATGAACACCTTTGACCACACAACAGCTATACTGCTTCAGGACAGGTATGTGCACTGTCAGGAGGTGCAAGGGTGTAACAGGGAGTATGCTGTAGTATGTGACCTGAGAGCAATCTTTCATGTATTAATAATATAAATGAGGGGAAGACATGTTACAAAAGTATACAGCACATGTTGAATAGCTCCCAGTGTTGAAAATAGGCCATCATTTGCAAACCTTTAAACATGGGAGGTCAAATAAATACTTGAATCACATGGGTTCTCTGGACGAGTGCAGCACTGTCTCTGTGTGTATATATAAATGTCAGAAAGAATCAATTTTGACTCTCCTAAAAGGAGAAAGCCTGGGTCTCTCGATAAATCACTTTTAAGAGAGGTGGTAAATGTATATAGACTGTACCTTCCACCTTAATTTTCCTAACATAAACAACTTTCTGCCTTTTTTGTTCCATGGAAGTCATACAGGTACAACATCAGTATCCTTTTAACCTGTTGTCAGAGGTTGCTTGTTCTTATGGGAATAAGATCATACTGTTAAATGGTTCATACTATTCTAAATTGTGTTTTTCACATTAAATGGATAACATCTTTAGAACTAGAAGCAGATACTAAAAGCTGTTATTTAGTATAACCAGTGGTGAATTCTCAGGGCCAGCAAAGCCTTCTCTGCTGGCCTAACATGCCAAATAAATAAATATTTGTTATCCTTTCATTCTCAGTCACCTTGTTGCCCATGTAATTTTAATCGCATGCCACTCTTAATTAATCTACAAACATATAGGGAAAAATGAAAAGTTTATCCAGAATTTATTCCTTGATCCTTACAAGCAACGTGTGACAACTGTTTTACAAATCGCATGCCCCAAGCCATGCTCCTTAACCAAAGCAACCCATGAGTTTGAGCTCCACCCCATCAGGCCTTCAGAATTTCTACAGAATCCCTCAACAGTGCAAATGAATGAGCAACTAAAGTCAGATTGTCAGATTCATCACCAATCAGATTGACTTATTTGTTCTTGGTGGGTGTGATCTTTAGGATATGTCCCAGTCGAGGCCTTCTAGCTGGCCTTGTGTGATGCAATCGCTTTTAGCGATGTACCTAATTTGAAAGCGAAGAGCGTGAGATCTTAGGCTCGTGCAGAAATTCTCAATTCGCCAAGATGCAGGTGCATGATGTCACACAAACATGTCGACACTCAGGGAGAAATACATAGTAAGTGATAAACATTCACTTTAGTAAGTAATATTGATAAATGAGTTTGTTTCCACATTACATGTTATTGAAACAAACGCCTGCAGAAACAGGTGTATAAAACATGGTAAATTATAATCACTTTTGATAATCGTACACCTGAAACAAAATGTTAGCGCTTCAGCATTGTTTATCAGTTGGGTTGCTAGGCAACATCTCTAACGAGAGTCAAACCCCTGCTAAGCTAATGGGAGCATTTCAGTTTTGTTCCTTGAACGTCATCTTCAGAATATCGGGGAATGGATTGCATTTATGGTCGAGATATCAAGTAGGAATTTCACACATCCAACTTGAATGGAAAGCAGCATAATCGTGTACCCTGACAAAACTACATTTAAATCGCAAATATTGAATTTCTTTTTTTTTTCAGGTATTATAGACCTCCTTGTTAGATTCATATGAAAAATTATGATTTTTGAATGGCTATTCAGAAGAAATTAATTTCACAAAAGAGCCATGCTGCAATTAAAATGTGGCTTGCTTGAGCATTAAATGTAATTTCAAGTTTTGGCTTTCATGCATGGATGTGCTTTTAAAATGTCAATTGTAATACTAGTTAGCTGCGACATAATAGATGATGCACATCCATGCATAGGGGGTCTTATTCATTGTGAAACTGTGTTTTCTTAATGGCATGAACCATACTGAAGGCCTAAACTTTAAATGTATGGCCGCCACGGAATATAACAGTGTATGTAAATCAAGTGTATGCATGAGCATTTTGACCAACCTGTGGAAAAAAGTTTTGCTGCGATGGCCAAAAAGGCATCAGAAACTATATTCTCAGATGCAACTGTAATGTTGAGCTGTAGTGCTACATTGCAGTATACATTCGGATGCAGGTACTCCAGCTTGCCACCTAGGAGACAGAGAGAGAGAGCGATGAATGTTTTCTTTCCGTGGCTCAAGCTATAAGCTTTCAAATCACATACAAAATAGTTGAGATTCGTATCTGATAAAAATCACTTTTTCAGTGCAGCTTCAAACAATGACTCAATAATGGATGCACTCTGTAGAAACATGCTATTATTACCACCATTTATCCATATCACAGGCCTAAAAAAAAGTGATGTACCTTAGAAAGAGCTTATTACTTTCAAAAAATTATTTGTTTCCATTATACGATCTTATACCCTACAAATAATAATTAGGGAAAAATAGTGAATCAATCCCAATTAAAAGTATCCAATTAACATTCATGAGCTTTGAACTTATCAGAGAAAAACAGATTCTTACAGATAACAAGCAGTTAAGACAACAGAATAACTCAGATGACAGTTATGTGGTATATGTCTAGGGGCAGATAGTCTGATCATCATTCTCATAATGTTAAAACACATGAGACAGCAAAAGTAGCCCACAATGCATTTAAATGGTACAAAAGGCAAAGAACTTGGCAAAACCACTCAATGAGTGACACATGGATGAACCTTGTGTATTGTAAATTCATATGCAGTCCTATTCTTTGATAATGGGGAAGTGGAGAAACACATGGGTTTATTCTAGTTTCTGGACGTTCGTGTAATATTCAAGGATGGCCAATATTCCACTGATAATGTTATGAACACCCGGACAACTCAAGAAAGAAACTTGACAGGAAGGTCTGTGATCTTTTAGCTGATATATCATATTAATCTATAATTTAACCTTTGGAATAAGGACTATCTATACATAAATACTAATAGGCTACATAAAACACAGTTCCTTTCTTCAAAACACTTTTCATATATTGTGATCAAAGAATCAACCCTAATTTACATCGGCCTGTCCATGTGAAGTTGCCTACTTGCCTAGACTGCAAAATGTGCACCCTATATACGAATTGGCTCATCTAAACAGCAGCACAGTGGAAATATCCCATTGAAAGTACACAAGTGAAATCTCAGATTTCCAACCTAGCCACAGCAGGACTGAAGACACTTCAGCCAGGGTTCCTCCCGATGATCCATGCTCCGGTTTAGACCACCCGATTTCAGCCCGGTGGAGTCTGGAGTAAATGTAATCTTTACACAGCACTTTCGACTGAGACACCAGCTCCTTATGCGTGGGGGAGCGATCAAACACTTCCATGACTTCAGCCGCAAACACTGAGGAGCGGCGCAATATCTCCATGTCCTTCATGAGCGGAAGATAAATGAAAAACAATAAGATTCATCATGCAGCTGCGTCCTGTCTACGTTCAAATTCTGCCTGGTTTAACTTTACAATAGCAACAACAAAATCATCATGGATTTATAACACGTGGTATATTAGTGGCTACAACAAGTAAGCAATAATATGCTTAAAACTCGTGTGTTATGTGTTTAGAAGATTCGAACTCACCTTTTTGGTCACTTAGACTGAACATTAACCAGATCCGCAGATTTAGAAGAAGAGTCCAGGATCGATTACCTCTCGTAAGTCATCAAAATCCTATGATGACTGATGACTACGATTTCAATTACATAGAAATCGACATTTTCAGAAAATATTATTAATGTAGGCTACTGTTGCACTTTGTACAGATGTATGAACCCTGTGTAAATAAGATTAAACTGCTGGTACAAGAGATAGTGCTTCTTCGTTTGACAGATGGGTTGTGTACGTATGCACATTTCCCACACGAAGTTTCCCTCTATGGATAAGCTCTCCTTTAAGGCGGAGATAAGCAACATTATATGGCTTTGATATTCCGCCCCTCTCGAAGACTATGGAGATAATTGTTGCATATTAACATTCAAATGGAAATTTCAAAATTCACAAATAGAAAGTTGGTTCACAAATAAATTGAATGAGATTCACACTTAAATGTAAGGAGTTTCACAAATATTAAATGAATTCACACATAAAAAATAATTCGATTTACCAATATATGTTAGGAGTTTCACAAAAATAAAATGGATTGACAAATAAATAATATGACATTTGCAAATAAAATTATTAACAAATATACATTTTTAACTCACAAACACCGCTCTGTCCAGCACTCATTTGTGAATAGCGCATTTATTTGCGAATGGCTTAAGGCATATATGTCGATTTTTAAACAATTGTATCCTCAAGACGCGCACACTGCACACAAATCTACAAATTGGTTGACTCGTCAATCAGATAAAGCCCATATTACTGACCCAAATGACTATAAACCAAATTACTGACATAGCAGATCTTGTACACTGTGCAATATAGGGTATTAATTTATGGTTTGTGCTCCTAAGATAATCTAATATGAATGTTTTATAAAGACAATACTACTAATGATCTTTTGTAGTATCTAGTAGTGTGTCTGTTTGGATCTGCCATGTAACATTAGCAAACGGTTCTGATGACACATTTCAGTCAAGAAACTTGGTTAAAATTAAAATAGCCCATCTGTCCATCCATCCATCCATTATTCCTATCTCTGTCTTGTCATTTGATAAGGCTATTTTCACCATGGAATATAAGTAAAGGAATCAACACACACACACACACACACACACACACACACACACACACACACACACACACACACACACACCCTGTGTGTATTTGTGGATGGTATTGAGCATGTAAGGAGGGTGCCAGCAAGTCTGGACTACCTCTCGAGAAAACAAAAGGCTCTCATGAGAATTAACATTTGAACTCTCTCTTGCACATGTAACAGCAACATCCAAGACGCAGCACACAGTGCAGCTCACAACTCACTTCTACAGTCTCATCAGCTCCCCCTTTTCCTCCTCACTTAAAGCTCAATAAAAACCTATGCAATGTTAAGTGTGTACAAAAAGTAACTATACATGTTTGGTATCATTTAAAGTGTCTCAGTGCGCCTGGTAAACTGGTCTCATTCGCCCAGTCAAAAGCTAAAAGAAGTTATAAAATATAAGAAATGTGGTGTGCCCCTTAAAAGATGTGCCCTCCCCAGATTATCCATACAAACTACCTCCTGTATGTAAATCTACAGGAATCAAGTACCCATTCAATTACAAATTCTGATCCCACAGTTGTGAACCCCTCAATAGGGGACCAAAATCTAATTATAATGACAGACACCACCATTTGGTAAGCATATTGAATTATCTGGGTTTATAAGGAAAATGGGCAAAAGGTTCGGTGAGTCTGTAGGTAGACTTCCCACACGATCGCAGTGTCTGTAGTTTTCGTTGCCACGTAAATATTCGAGTCATTCTGACGTGGAGCTGTCGAGGACGGCCCAGGCTATGCCTCCCCTGCAAGAGCATTGCACATCTCACATGTCCCTATTTTAGTGCAGGACCCATCCACACAAATCCCCTTTAATACATTTCTAAAATCCGGCCAATCAGTCCCCAAAATCAGCGGATGGGTGAGTCGGGAACTAACCGCGGCCTCCTCTCTATGTTTTTTTCCCCAGAATTTGATCACAAGGGTCACCATAGGTTACTTGGGAATATCCCCATGCACACACTTCACCCTCACCAGTTTACTTGTGCCCAAAGCCTCAGGTTGAACCAAGTGTTGGTGGATGGTGGTTTGATTACAACCTGTATCCACCAATGCATGGTGAGTACCCCCCTTGACACTTACCGGTATCCGTATGCTCCGGCCCGATCGGGGGCAGCCTGCTGGATATCGGAGACCCGCACTACCGTCCCCAGCTCCATCAAAGGGCACTGATCCCGGAAGTGGTCCGGGTCTTGTAGTAGTTTCTACCCATTTTGTGAAAAATCACTCAACATCTTTGGGATTTTGATTTCAGAAGAATAGACTTTATTATCATACAACAAAGCCGAGTTGCCTGCAGAACAACCTCCACAACAACTAAATCATCTCTGGGTTTTGATTCACTTAAATACAGTCCTCTAACAAGGTGGGGCTATTCCTATGCTTTAACCCTGGTCAGATTATTTTAAGAAGTGGACAGGAGATACCTGCCTCACCATATATTTTCTCAGCAGTCATGAGAGCACTTATATGAGGCTATTCCTGTTACTGCACATACCTTCAAATAGTCACACATATGTTGAGCACACATTCCATCACGACCACAGGCCTTTACACACACACAGTAAACTGCATGTTTGCCTGTCAGAAATAACTGTGGTACAAATCAACAATGTTTACATTGATTACACCTGATTAATGTATACTTAACTTGATAAAAATACACCACAGTCTCCACACCTCCAACACGCTGGCCCAGGCACCACGCCCGTACTTGCGTTGGCGGGCGCCCCCCACCCGAGAGGGAGGGTAGCTGAAGATCGGGGTCGGGGAATATGTCTTCTCCCACGGCCGGGGAACTGGCCTCGGGAATCCTCCTCGCCTGCGCAGGGCAGGAACAGGCCCTGGAGACAGAGTAAAGCAAGAGGGTAGAGGGGATGGGGATGAAACGGGGGAAAATACAGAGGGAGGAGAGAGAAAGTAGGAGGGCTCCTCCACCCTCGGGATCTCCGCCACATGGTCCTCCGCAAACCGGACGGCTTCCTCCAGCGATGCAGGGCGGTGGCACTGGACCCACTCAGCCGTTCTTTTTGGCAGACGTTGTATGAACTGCTCCAGTACCATCTGGTTGACCAGTTCCTCGACGTCGCAGTTCCCCTCTAGCAGCTATCTCCGGCAGGCGTCTCGGAGCCGTGGGGTGAAGGCGAACGGGCGGTCAGATTTCTCAAATTTCAGGCTCCGGAAGAGTTGGCGGTTTTCTTCTGGACTCTGACCAACCCATTGTAGGATGGCCTTTTTGAAGTCTGCATAAGCCAGGAGGCTCTTTGCTGGCAGTTGTTGAGCTATGAGCTGGGCTCCATCTTCTGTAACACAGGCAGGGACAAAGGGGAGCTGGTGTCTGGGGTCGCGGATGGGGCCGGGCAGCCTCCTGGCTGAGGAGGCTCCGGATCGTCTGCCAGTCATCTGCTTGAGCCCGTAGGATCTCGAAAAAGCGGTGAACTTGGTCTTGCCGGAGCTCAAGCAGAGTCTGATGGTGGTTCTGATGTAAACCAGCGAGGGATTGGAGGACCTCCACCAACTGGGAGGACTCTACGGGGCAACTTCCATCATCTTGGATAATCTCCCGGGTTTCGGCACTAGTGTGAAGGTTCCCCAAGGACGACACCAGTCAACAGGGTGCTTCAACTTAAGTGAGTACGTTTATTTACAGAAAATGAAACACTCGCTTTACAACTCAAACTTAATGAACACCACAGTCTCAGGGTGTCACTGGTAGCTCTCTCTCCTGGTCTACTGGCTATGTGGCTCTTTTAATCTGCTCTCCCTGAGTTCACTGTAATCATAAACAGGTGCTCAGGTGCAAGCACCCTTACCGCTCTCCCTCTCTCCGGATGGAGACTTGACCACGCCCCCGCTGCCACATGCTCCTATATTTGGTTTGTAGAATTTCTTCCTCGTTTGGCATAAATTACGTTGTTATTGAAGGCTAGTAACTGGAGGAGCACAAGTTTATATTTATATTCATTTTTAGCAAAGGCGTGCTTTGTCTTGCAATAAACATTATTATAAATAATCAATAATAATTGTAGTGTATATAGTATAAATATTAATAATATATTATATGCACTAATTTTAGTGCTGTTATTCGTAATAAAATCATTGAATTCTCGACATCTTAACATGTATTCATGGAAATAAGATGAAATAAATCTTTCTTTTCTGTGCATGTGTTTACACATGCTATTGAATCAGTCATTTGAACTGTGAATGTTGAGATGTTTGTAACTCCACCATATACATTTCAAACATCCCAACCCCCTCTCCGACACACACACAATGAATGCTAATTTGGGCATTCAGATTCCTGGGCACTACCATCTCACAGGACCTGAAGTGGGAGACACTCTTTGACTCCTTTGTGAAAACGGCACATGGTGTATAAGTGTTGTTGTTTTGAGTGCGTAGTTTAAAATAAAGACATGAGAGAGGCTGCATTTTTACCATTTATTGAACTTCAACAACTGTAAAAAAGGAAGTGAAACTTTAAATAGTACATATTTAGTAAATAGGGATATAGGCTACAAAAATATATGAATTTTCCATTGTACTATACATTCTGCTATAATACGCAAGATAAAATACACATATATTCTACCCAATTAAAAAAAAAAAAAAAAGAGATAAAAAAACTAAAACGTAAAAAATACTATATTAGTGCTATTTATGTATTCTATGTGCCAGTATACTCAACCGACAGCCGAAATCTATAGTGCACTCCCCCTAAATGACTGCGTCATGCGTCATTATCCAAACCGACCAACTTTGTCAACATTCCAAACACACCTTTGGTGGCTTCTTGGAGCATGTGCTACAGACAAGTCCCTAATGCTGTTTTTCACAAATTTGTCAAATATCTCAGATATCATGGCAAATCTATATGACACAAGGTGGGCAGATCTCGTGTTCTTGTCATCAAAGATCAGATAGCGCATGATATCTCAGAATTTCTGTCGCGACATTGTCGCTTTGAAAAAAGAGTATCCATATTCATTAGACCAAAAGTCATCCAATCTCCCATAATACCTCTCAAATAAACAAGACCAACAAATGCTTTTAGTTCGTCATCTGTCAGTTTGAACTTTTCAGCATTATTCCACCCTCCGCATCAGTGTCCTTTCGTATGTTTTGCCACTTTTCTGTGTCAATCAAACACAGTAAGCTGCTCAATGGATTGTAATATTGTCCTTGGCATAAGAAGTTGGCCCTGGGTTTCTCTCATTATATTGGCCTCTTGGGCTTTACACCGAGTGTTGCCAGGATTTTGTTCAACCCATACTGTGCTATCTCTTGCAGTCCCCAGCACATTCAATTTCAGAGTCTGAATCAGAGTCTTTCAATCTTCTGAATCTGAACCAGATTCAATATCAACGCCACCTCCATCATCTCTCTCCTGCTTTACATCGAACACCTCACATTCCTCGCCCTCAGATTCAATCTCATGAATATTTTGTAGCAAGTCCAACACTTGCTTTGCCGTCATACGCAACTTTTCATTGTAAGTATGCACATATTCCACGCAAACTGTGTAGCCGTCCCAACTACACAGTGAGCTCCAGGAAATCTGTGGCTACTTTATAGCTCTCGATACATAATAGACCATAATAGTGCCGCCCACTTATCAGCTTACTTGTCAATTGCCCTCACATAATTTTCGATGCGTCATTATATATTGAATAGGTGAAATTTGCAGGCATATTTATCAACTTAGCATGTTTGCAAATTGATCTCATATTTCGATCCGTGGTTTATTAGTATGCATTATATATATATATATATATATATATATATATATATATATATATATATATATATATATAGTGCATCTGTAAAGTATTCACAGCGTTTCACTTTTTCTACATTTTGTTATGTTACAGCCTTATTCCAAAATGGATTATTTTCCTCAAAATTCTACAAACAATACTCCATAAAGACAATGTGAAAGAACTTTTTTTGAAATATTTGCAAATGTATTAAAATAAAAAAATAATTAAAAAAAAAAAAAAAAATCACATGTAAATAAGTATTCACAGCCTTTGCTCAATACTTTGTTGAAGCACCTTTGGCGCCAATTTCAGCCTCAAGTCTTTTTGTGTATGATACTACAAGCTTGGCACACCTATTTTTGGGCAGTTTCTCCCATTCTTCTTTGCAGGACCCCTCAAGCTCCATCAGGTTGGATGGGGAGCGTCGGTGCACAGACATTTTCAGATCTCTCCTGAGCTGTTCAATCGGGTTCAAGTCTGGGCTCTGGCTGGGCCACTCAAGGACATTCACAGAGTTGTCCCGTAGCCACTCCTTTGTTATCTTTGCTGTGTGCTTAGGGTCGTTGACCAGTTTGAAGATTAACCTTTGCCCCATTCTGAGGTCAAGAGCGCTCTGGAGCAGGTTTTCATCAAGGATGTCTCTGTACATTGCTGCATTCATCTTTCCCTCGATCCTGACTAGTCTCCCAGTTCCTGCCGCTGAAAAACATCCCCACAGCATGATGCTGCCACCACCATGCTTCACTGTAGGGATGGTATTGGCCAGGTGATGAGAGGTGCCTGGTTTCCTCCAGACATGACACTTGCCATTCAGGCCAAAGAGTTCAATCTTTGTTTCATCAGACCAGAGAATTTTGTTTCTCATGGTCTGAGAGTCCTTCAGGTGCCTTTTGGCAAACTCCAGGTAGTCTGTCATGTACCTTTTACTGAGGAGTGGCTTCCGTCTGGCCACTCTACCATACAGGCCTGATTGGTGGAGTGCTGCAGAGATGGCTGTTCTTCTGGAAGGTTCTCCTCTCTCCACAGAGAAACGCTGGAGCTCTGTCAGATTGACCATCGGGATTCTTGGTCACCTCCCTGACTAAGGCCCTTCTCTCCCGATCACTCAGTTTGGCCAGGTGGCCAGCTCTAGGAAGAGTGCTGGTGATTCCAAACTTCTTCCATTTACAGATGATGGAGGCCACTGTCCTCACTGGGACCTTCAATGCTGCAGAAATATTTCTGTACCCTTTTTTTCTGTGCCTCGATACAATCCTGTCTCAGAGGTCTACAGACAATTCCTTGGACTTCATGGCTTGGTTTGTGCTCTGACATGCACTGTTAACTGTGGTACCTTATATAGACAGGTGTGTGCCTTTCCAAATCATGTCCAATCAACTGAATTTACCACAGGTGGACTCCAATCAAGTTGTAGAAACATCTCAAGGATGATCAGTGGAAACAGGATGCACCTGAGCTCAATTTTGAGTGTCATGGCAAAGGCTGTCAGTACTTATGTACATGTGATTTTTTTCATTTTTTATTTTTAATATATTTGCAAAGATTTCAAACAAACTTCTTTCACATTGTCATTATGGGGTATTGTTTGCAGAAATAAGAAAATAATAATAATGAATTTAATAAATTTTGGAATAAGGCTGTAACATAACAAAATGTGGAAAAAGTGAAGCGCTGGGAATACTTTCCGGATGCTCTGTACGTATATGCGCTATAGGCATTTATAGGTTAACTTTTTTTTAATAAACACGAAATCTGTTCACATAGATACTTGCATTATTTTTAATATCTATATTATATCTATCTATATTTTCAATGTATATATATATACTGTATTTAGTTATAAAATAAAATACACTTTACAGGTGTGTGTATATATATATATACAGGTGCTGGTCATATAATTAGAATATCATCAAAAAGTTGATTTATTTCAGTAAATCCATTCAAAAAGTGAAACTTGGATAATGTATACATTCCACACAGACTGATATATTTCAAGCGTTCATTCCTTTAATTTTGATGATCATAACTGACAACTAATGAAAAACCCCAAAATCAGTATCTCAGAAAATTTGAATATTGTGAAAAGGTTCAATATTGAAGACACCTGGTGCCACACTCTAATCAGCTAATTAACTCAGAACACCTGCAAAGGCCTTTAAATGGTCTCTCAGTCAAGTTCTGTAGGCTACACAATCATGGGGAAGACTGCTGACTTGACAGCTGTCCAAAAGACGACCACTGACACCTTGCACAAGGAGGGCAAGACACAAACGGTCATCGCTAAAGAGGCTGGCTGTCCACAGAGCTCTGTGTCCAAGCACATTGATGGAGAGGCGAAGGGAAGGAAAAGATGTGGTAGAAAAGAAATAGGGATAACTGCACACTGGAGAGGACTGTGAAACAAAACCCATTCAAAAATGTGGGGGAGATTCACAAAGAGTGGACTGCAGCTGGAGTCAGTGCTTCAAGAACCACCACGCACAGACGTATGCAAGACATGGGTTTCAGCTGTCGCATTCCTTGTGTCAAGCCACTCTTGAACAAGACACCGCGTCAGAAGCGTCTCGCCTGGGCTAAAGACAAAAAGGACTGGACTGCTGCTGAGTGGTCCAAAGTTATGTTCTCTGATGAAAGTAAATTTTGCATTTCCTTTGGAAATCAAGGTCCCAGAGTCTGGAGGAAGAGAGGAGAGGCACAGAATCCACGTTGCTTGAAGTCCAGTGTAAAGTTTCCACAGTCAGTGATGGTTTGGGTTGCCATGTCATCTGCTGGTGTTGGTCCACTGTGTTTTCTGAGGTCCAAGGTCAACGCAGCCGTCTACCAGGAAGTTTTAGAGCACTTCATGCTTCCTGCTGCTGACCAACTTTATGGAGATACAGATTTCATTTTCCAACAGGACTTGGCACCTGCACACAGTGCCAAAGCTCCCAGTAGCTGGTTTAAGGAACATGGTGTCCCTGTTCTTAATTGGCCAGCAAACTCGCCTGACCTTAACGGTGACATCTGTCGGTGACGCTGCTCTGCTTGCGACCCGGGCACACCGTCTACTGCGATCGTCGTTTCGTTTTGTTTTGTTTGTTGTTTGCGTTGGTTTGTATGTTTGTGAATGTGTTGCTGCGCTGTGGGAACGTGAAGCCAACATGTCAAGATTTATCCATTACACATATCTTGTGTTGATCATTGTCGGACTATGTGCACCATGCCAAATTCATTCAGCGGGCATCCAGGCCCAGCGTCTTACTACCTACACCCGAGATGCGCTGCTGGCACTCCGATCGTCCAATCTTCCACCTGTGGATTTACCAGCCTGCGTGAGCGCTCGGCCAGCGCGGTCGAAGAAAAGGGGTCGCGCGGAGGAGCGCGCCAGCGTCTACGACGGAGAGGCAGCAGGCCTCCTCTACCTTCAATGATACTATGCAACGCAAGTTCACTTCGAGCTAAAATAGACGAACTTCGGAGTAATACCAGGACATGCTCTGAGTATCGCACCTCAAGTTTAATGGTGATCACAGAAACGTGGTTACACCGGGATATCCAAAACTCCCTGGTTTACATCGATGGATTTTCACTTGTCAGGGCAGACAGGTCTGAACAATCCGGAAAAACAAGAGGTGGCGGCATGGCTGTGTATGTAAGTAACAACTGGTGCAAACAGTACACAGTTAGGGAAACACTTTGCTGTCCGGATGTTGAGATTTTGTATTTGACTATGAGACCGTTTTACCTCCCAAGGGAGTTCGGAAGTGTGGCCGTGTGCGTTGTGTACATTCCCCCAAGCGGGAATGCAGCTAGGGCCGCAGCTCGCATTGCTGACTGTGTACACCAAGAACTGCAGCGCGCTCCGGGCGCCCCCGTGTTTGTAATGGGCGACTTTAACCACTGTAAATTTGAATTAGCACTCCCTGGGTTCGAACAATATATCAAGTGCAGCACACGTGAAAACAAGACTCTTGACAAATGTTATGGCAATGTCAAAAATGCCTATGTAGCCAAACCAAAAGCACCATTGGCCAATTCAGACCATAACGCGGTTCACTTTTTTTTTCTTTTTTTTTTTACTTAATTCCCATCTACAAAACCATGCTGAAACGCAGTAAGCCACAAGTGAAAACAGTCACCGTGTGGTCTGATGAGGGGATAGAAACACTAAAAGGATGCTTTTTGTGTACAGACTGGAATGTGTTCCAAGACACAGATATTGATGTCACAACAGACACAATCACAGACTATATAAATTATTGTATAGATAGCATCCTTACAAAGAAAGAGGTTGTGGTTTATCCAAACAATAATCCTTACGTAACTAAGGACATAAAAGACTGCATAAATTGAAAAAAGGCAGCTTTCAGAAATAAAGATAGAACTGAGCTAAAAGTGGTACAAAAGGAACTTAATAAAGCCAGAAAACAGCAAAAGGAAGTAATTGAGAGCCATTTCACAACCATGAATTCTAAAAAACTCTGGGACTCAATGAAAGCCATTACTAACATGGCACCAAGCAAGGTACATATATCCACTACAGATGACCAGATGAAAGCTAATGAACTTAATGACTTTTACCTCAGATTTCAAACTCAGGATTTTAGCAATGAATGCATTAGTATCCTAAACTCCATCAGCACGGACTTGAACATAGGGCATGAGATAGACTGGTTACAGATACAGTCACTGTTCAGGCATCAGTGTACTAGGAAGGCTAAGGGTGTAGATGGAATCTCTGCCCGCTTACTGAAAACATGTGCGGATGAGCTTGTTCCAGCCTGGTGCCCTATCTTTCAGCGATCACTTGACTCCCACATCATTCCAGCTCTATGGAAAAAGACTGTTATCATTCCAGTCCCAAAGAAACCTTGTCCCAAGGAGAACAATGATTTTAGACCAGTAGCTTTGACATCCATTGTAATGAAATGTTTTGAGAAATATATGGGGTCTCTTTTAAAAACTGAGGTCAATAAGAGGTTAGATCCCTGGCAGTTTGCCTATAAACGGGGTAGGAGTACAGATGATGCTATAAGTAGCATCACCCATTTAGTCCTAAAGCACTTGGAGGACCCGAAGGCCTACGCACGCTTACATTTTATAGATTTTAGTTCGGCCTTCAACACGATTCAGCCAGTTATTTTACTTGAGACACTTAAAAATATGGGTGTAAGCTCTTTTATTGTTGAATGGTATTACTCATTTTTAACTAATAGGACACAATATGTTAAAGTACACCAGGCAGTCTCAGACCCCAAATCCATCAGCACAGGGGCACCACAGGGTTGTGTGAGCTCCCCTGTCCTTTTTACTATTTATACCAATTAATGTGTGAGTAAATATCCACACAATTACATTGTCAAATTCTCTGATGATACTGCTATCCTTAGCTTATTGTATCGAGACCAAGACACAGTCTCCTACCATTCAGAAATAAAACAGTTTGTGGACTGGTGTGATGCTCAACATTTGATGGTTAACGTCACTAAAACAGAGGAGATGATATTTGACCCAAGACCAATCTGTGAACATAATCCTGTACTTATTCACAATACACCAATACGTCAGGTTACGTCATATACACTCACCTAAAGGATTATTAGGAACACCTGTTCAATTTCTCATTAATGCAATTATCTAATCAACCAATCACATTGCAGTTGCTTCAATGCATTTAGGGGTGTGGTCCTGGTCAAGACAATCTCCTGAACTCCAAACTGAATGTCAGAATGGGAAAGAAAGGTGATTTAAGCATTTTTGAGCGTGGCATGGTTGTTGGTGCCAGACGGGCCGGTCTGAGTATTTCACAATCTGCTCAGTTACTGGGATTTTCACGCACAACCATTTCTAGGGTTTACAAAGAATGGTTTGAAAAGGGAAAAACATCCAGTATGTGGCAGTCCTGTGGGCGAAAATGCCTTGTTGATGCTAGAGGTCAGAGGAGAATGGGCCGACTGATTCAAGCTGATAGAAGAGCAACTTTGCCTGAAATAACCACTCGTTACAACCGAGGTATGCAGCAAAGCATTTGTGAAGCCACAACACGCACAACCTTGAGGCGGATGGGCTACAACAGCAGAAGAACCCACCGGGTACCACTCATCTCCACTACAAATAGGAAAATGAGGCTACAATTTGCAAGAGCTCACCAAAATTGGACAGTTGAAGACTGGAAAAATGTTGCCTGGTCTGATGAGTCTCGATTTCTGTTGAGACATTCAGATGGTAGAGTCAGAATTTGGCGTAAACAGAATGAGAACATGGATCCATCATGCCTTGTTACCACTGTGCAGGCTGGTGGTGGTGGTGTAATGGTGTGGGGGATGTTTTCTTGGCACACTTTAGGCCCCTTAGTGCCAATTGGGCATCGTTTAAATGCCACGGCCTACCTGAGCATTGTTTCTGACCATGTCCATCCCTTTATGGCCACCATGTACCCATCCTCTGATGGCTACTTCCAGCAGGATAATGCACCATGTTACAAAGCTTGAATCATTTCAAATTGGTTTCTTGAACATGACAATGAGTTCACTGTACTAAAATGGCCCCCACAGTCACCAGATCTCAACCCAATAGAGCATCTTTGGGATGTGGTGGAACGGGAGCTTCGTGCCCTGGATGTGCATCCCACAAATCTCCATCAACTGCAAGATGCTATCCTATCAATATGGGCCAACATTTCTAAAGAATGCTTTCAGCACCTTGTTGAATCAATGCCATGTAGAATTAAGGCAGTTCTGAAGGCGAAAGGGGGTCAAACACAGTATTAGTATGGTGTTCCTAATAATCCTTTAGGTGAGTGTAAGTATCTGGGTGTTTTTATTGATTGTTCCCTTACCTGGCACATTCATGTTGAAAATCTTTGCGCCAGGTTGCAACAAAGGATGTACTTTCTAAGAAGGCTAAGATTGTATGGTGTCAATAGCAAACTCCTGTTTCTGTTTTTTAAAATGATTTTAGAGAGTGTGATACGTTATAGCATGCAGACCTGGTATGGTAATCTTTCAATTCAGTTTAAATTCAAGTTGGGGCGTCTGATCAGTACAGCTTTTAGAATTGTAGGTTACCAAGAACAGTGCTACCTACAGTCATTGTACGAAAAATCTGTGCTCAGGGAGGCACATAAGATTCTGGATGACCCAACCCACATTCTCAATAAGGAACTAGAGTTGTTACCCTCAGGTAAACGATTTAGAATGCCGAAATGCAGGTTAAAGAGGTATAAAAACTCATTCATGCCAGCTGCCATCAAGATGCTAAACAGTAACAAATGACTGCTACCTGTAGACTTTTTATTCCCACTGTGTGTTTTCACGGTACAGTGTAATGAGGCATGTTTGTATTGTCTATACTCAGTGTATATTTTATGTGGTACTGTAGCCCAAGACACATTAAAGTATATTTTATCTTTATCTTTTATCTTTAACCCTATAGAAAATCTATGGGGTATTGTGAAGAGGAAGATGCGATACGCCAGACCCAACAATGCAAAAGAGCTGAAGGCCACTATCAGAGCAACCTGGGCTCTCATAACACCCGAGCAGTGCCACAGACTGATCGACTCCATGCCACGCCGCATTGCTGCAGTAATTCAGGCAAAAGGAGCCCCAACTAAGTATTGAGTGCTGTACATGTTCATACTTTTCATGTTCATATTTTTCAGATGGCCAACATTTCTAAAAATCCTTTTTTTTTTGTATTGGTCTTAAGTAATATTCTAATTTTCAGAGATACTGAATTTGGGATTTTCATTAGTTGTCAGTTTTTAATCATTACAATTAAATGAAATAAACATTTGAAATATATAAGTCTGTGTGTAATGAATGAATATAATATCCAAGTTTCACTTTTTGAATGGAATTACTGAAATAAATCAACTTTTTGATGATATTCTAATTATATGACCAGCACCTGTATATATGCAACACACATGAATACAAAATTATTGTAGGACTACAAGTGAGCCCCTGCGCCATCGCAGCCTTCAATGGGAGGCGGCTGTCACAGAATTAGAAGCAAAACACCTTCAAACTAGCTTTTCCTGGTGCGATTTTGAAAATTTAAGCGCACTGGGCAATAAAACTCGAAATATCTAGGAAAAGTCAAGAAAGTAGGGCCCTGGAATTTGATTGAGTGCAAAGATTTATTTTTTCTAAAAGCACAACGGTCAGATGACCTCATGCTTGGCCGTTCTAGTGTTAACTCGTCACGGTGCAGCGGTTGAAGCTGACGTGTCGCTCCAAAGAGTTGATTGGGAAAATCTAACACGAGTCACTCCTTTAAACACAGCACTGAAGATGTGTCGCAATGGTCAAAGACGTCTGTCTAGCGCATGTTTGCATGGGCCAACTAAATAAAACAAAAGCACTAATATCAATAGCAGCATCGATATTCCCGGTGATTTATGTCATAAAAAACCCCAGAAAGAACTCCCATTGTCACACTTCACAATTAATGCCATATGAAACATTGTAACCTAAGGTAGGATATGTCCTCTTTTTCGGACCATAAAAAAGCGTCCGGCCGGGCGAAAATATCCGAGATTCGGCTGTGCATCTGGTCTAATACTTCACTGTGTGTGCGCGTGCATATTTGCATTGCTTGAACCCCTCTTTGTAAGTCCCGCCTTCTCGAACACCAATTGGTCGATTATAAGAGGCTTGCAGCAACTATTGGGCAAATTCCTGCCTGTCAATCTCTCCACGAAGCGCTGTTTGTTTGACATCAAACTGTTGCTTGACAGTAGCAGCAAATGACAGCTGAGTGGAAATTTACAGAAGATTTGCACAAAAAATTCCCATGCTTTCGTCCAGGTCGAGATCCGTTGGAAGTAGAATGTATGATAAAGCTATATAATGGTACAAGTGATTTATAAGCACACATTAGCTCTGCGAAGCACAAAGGGCCAGCAAAAGGTGAAAGTTCATCAGGTAAATTAACGGACTACTTTTTGCAACCAGGTAAACTTATCACATTGCTTCATTTTCCATGGCCATTCAAAATAATGCTAATAGTAAATGAAGGTACACTCATGACATCAAATATAAAATTTTAGTACATGGACGACCCCCCCCCCCCCGCACACAAAAAAAGAATATGGTCAACCTACCTAAGGTATTTTCATTTAATTGTGGGATATCACGTATTAGTAGACTCTCAAACATAATATACAGTATGTTTCTTTACTTGATTAAGATTTGCAAACATATTTTATAACAATAAAATTAAACGGATCAAGTGCAGCTGTCATCTCCTTAAGCACAAGATTTCATGCTATCTGATAGTGTCCCCTGGTGGCCGAGGCTGGTACCACACACTAATTGATGGCTAGCATGAGAATTATTTTTTTATTATTATTTTTTTTGAGAGAGAATGTTTTTATTTTTTTTGGGAGCGAAATATATATAGTATATATATATATATATATATATATATATATATATATATATATATATATATATATATATATATATATATTTTTTATTTATTTATTTTTTATTTATTTTTTTTTTTGAAAAATAAAGTTTTAGAGCATAGGCTCAGGAAGGCACAGATACCTAAAACAATTGTTTTCACCTAATTAAATAAAACAAAATCCGAAATAAATAAGAACTGTTATATTTTAGCATCTTCACCCTTTGCAGACATGTAGGCTACTCTTGACATTTTCTCAACCAACTTCTTGAGGCTTTTTAAAAAGTATTGAAGGAGTTCCCATTTATATTGGGCACATATTGGTTGCTTTGGTCCAAGTCATCAATTGCAAAAACTTTATTTTTATAAAAATGTCAGTTTTGTAATTAAATAAACTAATGTGGTGGCACAATTATGTTTTTGTCTATAAAACCTTTATTTAATTAAACCATACGCCTTCAGATCAAAAGATTTTTAAGATCATGTGAAACATTTCAGTCAAGTTTTGACCGATAGTATGTGTGTGTGTGTGTGTGTGTATATATATATATATATATATATATATATATGTCACGTAACTATGAAATCAGATACATTGTCAGAGAAAAACTACAATCTCCAGCAGCCGTCGAGCTTCAAAATTGTTTCTCGCGCGAGCGCAGAGTACTATTCTTCTGTCTTATTCGAAGTTGTGAAGCTGAATAGAGGAAATCTCCTGTGCAGTACATCAGTCAATGAGCATGGATGGACGAGAATATGGATTTATAATCCACATACCAAACAGCGCGGCAGTTTGATCCCCTTTAGGAGCAGGACTGTTTTAGAGAGCTTTGGATTGGCAAGCTGTTTCTTTGGAGGGTCCCTGTCCAAGAAGGAGAGAGAGAGGGGGGGGGGGAAATCTGTAAGCCCCGAGCCGAAGGCAGATCCATTTGGCCATGGCAAACCTTCAATACATTCGGAACCAGGTAATCCAGAGAGATGGTGATGAGATCTCTAACAGGCATTGCTTTGCATTATGATTTCACATTACAGTAGTGAAGTAAAATACTATAATTAATAATAATACATTATAATAATGATCCCTTATACTATGCTACATGCATTATGTTAGTAATATTACTTGTGTAATTATAAACTGTTCCACTTAATAACTGCTTATAATGTGCATGATATTAGTGAAGTACCAAGTTAAAAAAAAAAGACACTAATAACTGTAATACACAGTAACATTGTACTGTAATGTGAAGTCTGACATGCCCATGGTTGGAAGGGTTACTTTTGAAATGTTTTCCAATACAGATTACAGAATACATGCTGTAAAATGTAACTTGTACATATTCCATTAGATTACTCAAGGTCAGTAACGCATTCTAAATACTTTGGATTACTACTTCTTCACTGGTAGATTTTTTCACTTGTTTTGACTATAAAAACTCCAGTTTTTAGTACTGCCAGTACAGTAAGACAAAATACACATGTTAAAAATACATTAAAAACCTAAATATCTTATGCAGTGTTGTTTCTAAAACAAGAATCAAATTTATCTTGTTTTAAGGATTTTTAGATATTATAACAATAGAAAAAAATTATTATCAAGAATATGATTTTTGTCCTAATATCAAAGAAATTATGATCCATCGTGAATTTTCTTGATAAAAAAAATATGATCATGCCTGGTAACATGTGCATGTAAAATGGCTAGAAATAGCATTTTAGCTAAATCTGACAATTTACACAAGGTTTATTTCTATTTCTTTTGCTCCAAACTTACTTAAAACTTCAATCTTCTCTGTCTGCTCGTATGAATGTAACACATCATGAGGGTTATGATGCAGGCGAGGGCAAACAAGGAGTGGGATCAAAATGCGGTTTATTATAAATTAAAGTGAACACAAAGCAAACAGGAACAAATGAAATCCTCCACATGGGGAAAACAAAACTAAATCATGAAAAACATTGAGAGTACACGGAACTGGATGAACAAACAGGAAGACAGGCAACGGAGCAAAACATCAACATTCATCAAACAACGACCGACAGAGACTGAACAAACAACCAGGGTTTAAATACAGAAAGGAACAAACAAGGGAATGAGGGACACCTGGGGAAACAATCAGGGAAGGAGGAACAATCATAAAAAGAAACTACAAAAGGACTACAAAAACCAAACAGTAAACAGGAACTAAACTAAACTTCAACATAAAAGCACAAAAACAAAAAGACAACAGTGAACATGACAGAATCCCCCCTCAAAGGATCGGATTCCAGACGATCCTAAAACAAAAATGACAAAAACCCACAAAAAAACAAAATGAGGGCACCAGGGGCAAACAGACAGTCCAAGGGGGCACAAGGGGCAGACAGACAGACCAAGGGGGTACAAGGGGCAGAGAGACAGTCCAAGGGGGCACGCAGGAAGTCCAAGGGGGCACAGAGGGCAGGCAGGAAGTCCAAGGGACAGGTTCAGGGGGCCTGGGAGGTGGCCGCAGAACAGGGACAGGTTCAGGAGGCCTGGGAGGCAGCCACAGGGCAGGGACAGGTTCAGGAGGCCTGGGAGGTGGCCATAGGACAGCCATGGGGAACTCCGAGGGCGGAGCCATGGAAGACCCAGGTGGCAGAGCCATGGGTGGCTCAGGAGGTTGAACCGTAGAAGGCTCTGGATTCGGAGCCGAGGGAGACTCAGGAGGCGGAGCCAAGTGAGGCGGAACCATGGGAGGCTCAGGAGGCGGAGCCGTGGGAGGCTCAGGAGGCAGAGCCGAGGAAGGCTCGGGAGGCTCAGGAGGCGGAGCCGAGAGAGACTCAGGAGGCGGAGCCGAGGGAGGCGGAACCATGGAAAGCTCTAGAGACTCAGGGGGCGGAGCTGAGGGAGGCTCAGGAGGCAGAGCCGTAGGAGGCTCGGGGGGTGGAGCCGTAGGAGGCTCGGGGGGTGGAGCCGTAGGAGGCTCGGGAGGCGGAGCCGTAGGAGGCTCAGGAGGCGGAGGCCTGGAAGGCTCTGGAGGCGGAGCCGATGGAGGTGGCGCCGTAGGAGGTTCTAGAGGCGGAGGCCTAGAAGGCTCTGGAGGTGGAGCCGAAGGAGGTGGCTCGGGAGGCAGAGCAGAGTGAGGCTTGGTAGGCAGAGACCTGGAAGGCTCTGGAGGCGGAGCCGAGGGAGGTAGCGCCGTAGGAGGCACTAGAGATGAAGACCTGGGCTGCGTTCAGCGCAGACAAAACGTTGCACAACGTTTTTTAAACAGAAACGGTGATGCGTTGAACGCACTGTTCTGATGACGCAAGAGTTGCAACTACGGCAGCTGAGAAGGCCATTCTTTGTGTTTTTTGTGAAGAATTTTCGGAGCCTGATGAAGTCGGTATAAATATGTGTTTAATACTGCAAAATATGCCCAATGTTACAGTTACTGCACTTGCCGCCCAGAACACGAGAGAACTTCCCAATCGAGTGAAGGGATTTGTGGAAACTGAAATGGAAGCACGTCTTACCTAATTCAGACTAAAACATCTATTTAGCCTCACATACTGACTTGATTTGTAGTTCATACTGTTTTAATACCCTGTATTTTCTTTCTCATTTTTAGGAAAAGCACTTAATTACCATTGTTTATTTCTATACCAAATGTCATACACTTGCAATGAAGCTAAAAATATAGCCTAAACAACTACATCATTATGTTGATATCCTATATTTTACAATAAAACTTACGACAAACATGTCTTCTAGTATCCTCAGTTGATGCGTAAACCGAGCTGCATCGAACACATTTGTAAAATACTTTATTTGAACCCATTGTGTGAGTTCACTTTAATTCCGCGTGCTTTATATACATGTTGCTTCTGATTGGACTGCAGTTCTGACACACCCACCAAACAAGAGAAAACGCATCTCAAAACACCGGTGCACGCCGTTTCCAGGAAACATGACGTTCAACCCGGAAACCGTAGCAAAACGTTGCGCACCGTTTTGAACTTGAACGTGCCCCTGGAAGGCTCTGGAGGCGGAGCGGAGGGAGATGGCACCGTAGGAGGCTGGAGAGGCTCAGGGTGCTCGGGAGGCAGAGCCCTAGGAGACTCGGAAGGCGGAGCCGTAGGAGGCTCGGGGGGCGGAGCCCTGGAAGGCTCGGGGGCGGAGCCCTGGAAGGCTGGAGAGACTCGGGTGGGGGAGCCCTGGGAGGCTCGAGAGACTCGGGTGGGGGAGCCGTAGGAGGCTCGGGAGGCGGAGCCCTGGAAGGCTCAAGAGACTTGAGAGGCGGAGCCCTGGGAGGCTCGAGAGACTTGAGAGGCGGAGCCCTGGGAGGCTCGAGAGACTCGGGAGGCGGAGCCCTGGGAGGTTCGGGGGCGGAGCCGTGGGAGGCTCGGGAGGCGGAGCCCTGGAAGGCGGAGCCGAGGGAGGCTCGAGAGACTTGAGAGGCGGAGCCCTGGGAGGCTCGGGTGACTTGAGAGGCAGAGCCCTGGGAGACTCGAGAGGCGGAGCCCTTGAAGGCTCGAGGGGCTTGAAAGGCGGAGCCCTGGAAGGCTCGAGAGGCGCTGGCTCTGGTACGGTCATGGCTACTGGCGCTGGCTCTTGGACGGTCATGGCTACTGGCACTGGCTCAGGGATGGTCGAGGCTACAGCGCTGGCTCAGGGACTGTCGAGGCTACAGGCGCTGGCTCGCTGACCGGGGCTGACGAGGGCTCAGGCTCGCTGACCGTGGCTGGTGTGGGCGCAGGCTCGCTCACAGTGACAGGCGTGGGCGCAGGCTCGCTCACAGTGACAGGCGTGGGCGCAGGCTCGCTCACAGTGACAGGCGTGGGCCGGGAGACGGAAGTCCGTCTTCTCCTCCTCCTCCTGGCAGACGAAGTGGACCGTGCAGGCTCATTGACAGCGACAGGCATGGGGGTTGGCTCGCTGACAGGTGGGGCAGGCGTGATGGGAAGAGCCATGGGCGAATGGAAGGTCACCACTGCGGGAGGTGAGGTTGGGTCCTCCTCTGCCACGCCCACAGTGAGTGGCGAGCCGCTGACCAGCAAAGTCTCTTCCACAAAATCGCGGAGCTTCCAGCCGCGCGTCGCCGGTGGCAACAGCTCCTTGAGCGAATCGGTCAGATTAGCCCGGAAGAACACCACCAGGGAGGAGTCTGGGAAGTCGGTAGCCCACACTAGGTCCAGGAAGTTTCTAATGTGGTCCTCTACCGGGTGGCTTCCTTGCCTCAGGTTCAGGAGGCGGCAGCTTGCCTGAAGAACCGCTGGATCCATTGCGGTCGGTCGTTCTGTTATGATGCAGGCGAGGACAAACAAGGAGTGGGATCAAAATGCGGTTTATTATAAATTAAAGTGAACACAAAGCAAACAGGAACAAATGAAAACCTCCACATGGGGAAAACAAAACTAAATCATGAAAACATTGAGAGTACACGGAACTGGATGAACAAATGGGAAGACAGGCAACGGAGCAAAACATCAACATTCATCAAACAACGACCGACAGAGACTGAACAAACAACCAGGGTTTAAATACAGAAAGGACCAAACAAGGGAATGAGGGACACCTGGGGAAACAATCAGGGAAGGAGGAACAATCATAAAAAGAAACTACAAAGGACTACAAAAACCAAACAGGAAACAGGAACTAAACTAAACTTCAACATAAAAGCACAAAAACAAAAAGACAACAGTGAACATGACAATGAGAAAGTGTTTCACCGCTGTTCAAATGCACTTTGGATTGCATCATTTATATGGATAAATGTTTTCCATCTGAAAGGACTAAATATTAAATGAAACAAATGATAATAAAATGCAAAGTAATCTCTTCAGTAATCAAAATACTTTTTGAATGTAACTGTATTCTAAATATCAATTATTTAAATTGTAACTAGTGGAATACAGTTACTTATATTTTGTATTTTAAATATGTAATCCCGTTACATGTATTCTGTTACTCCCCAACCCTGCACATGTTAGATAGATAAACAGACAGACAATTCTCTTTCACTAATGATTATTTTTGGCAAAATTAAAGGTGCACTCTGTAGTTTTTCCCCATTAAAAAAGTTTTACTCCTAAAGAAATTAATTGTAATTTTGAAATATATGTATAAAATCACGACCACTCACATGAGATGAGGACTCCAGTCATATCAGTAACCTTATAAAAGGCTGTTTTATCCTACATGGTGCAGGGGCACCATGATGGGGGCTGCCATTTTAGAAACACATGACCAGCTAAATTCTACTCGCTTAATCTTAGTAACTTTCTTGTTTTTGGACACTTACACCCTTGGATTGAATTAATCATGGCTGATTGTGAATAGTGAATTTCTACAACTGCATCTGTGAATGATATCTAATGATTTTAAATGATGCTACATCCACACCACTAGGTGTCACTGTAATTCCAAGATGACACAAGCAATAAGTTACTGAGTGCAGCTTTAAGTCATAATTTTTTGGCCGATACAAATAAACTATATACACTCACCTAAAGGATTATTAGGAACACCATACTAATACTGTGTTTGGCCCCCTTTCGCCTTCAGAACTGCCTTAATTCTACGTGGCATTGATTCAGCAAGGTGCTGAAAGCATTCTTTAGAAATGTTGGCCCATATTGATAGGATAGCATCTTGCAGTTGATGGAGATTTGTGGGAATGCTCATCCAGGGCACGAAGCTCCCGTTCCACCACATCCCAAAGATGCTCTATTGGGTTGAGATCTGGTGATTGTGGGGGCCATTTTAGTACACTGAACTCATTGTCATGTTCAAGAAACCAATTTGAAATGATTCGAGCTTTGTGACATGGTGCATTATCCTGCTAGAAGTAGCCATCAGAGGATGGGTACATGGTGGCCATAAAGGGATGGACATGGTCAGAAACAATGCTCAGGTAGGCCGTGGCATTTAAACGATGCCCAATTGGCACTAAGGGGCCTAAAGTCTACCAAGAAAACATCCCCCACACATTACACCACCACCACCAGCCTGCACAGTGGTAACAAGGCATGATGGATCCATGTTCTCATTCTGTTTACGCCAAATTCTGACTCTACCATCTGAATGTCTCAACAGAAATCGAGACTCATCAGACCAGGCAACATTTTTCCAGTCTTCAACTGTCCAATTTTGGTGAGCTCTTGCAAATTGTAGCCTCTTTTTCCTATTTGTAGTGGAGATGAGTGGTACCCGGTGGGTTCTTCTGCTGTTGTAGCCCATCCGCCTCAAGGTTGTGCATGTTGTGGCTTCACAAATGCTTTGCTGCATACCTCAGTTGTAACGAGTGGTTATTTCAGGCAAAGTTGCTCTTCTATCAGCTTGAATCAGTCGGCCCATTCTCCTCTGACCTCTAGCATCAACAAGGCATTTTCGCCCACAGGACTGCCGCATACTGGATGTTTTTCCCTTTTCACACCATTCTTTGTATTCCCTAGAAATGGTTGTGCGTGAAAATCCCAGTAACTGAGCAGATTGTGAAATACTCAGACCGGCCCGTCTGGCACCAACAACCATGCCACGCTCAAAATTGCTTAAATCAGCTTTCTTTCCCATTCTGACATTCAGTTTGGAGTTCAGGAGATTGTCTTGACCAGGACCACACCCCTAAATGCATTGAAGCATCTGCCATGTGATTGGTTGATTAGATAATTGCATTAATGAGAAATTGAACAGGTGTTCCTAATAATCCTTTAGGTGAGTGTATGTATTTGAATGTATATGTATTTTTTATGGTTGATGGTCAATATCATTTAAGAACAGCATAAATTTAGCTACAGTCTAGAATTTTACATTCTGTAAGTGGCATCAGCCATCAAAACAAATGTACAGTAAAAAACGATTGCTAACTGTTTATTATTGAAAAGGCTGGCATAGAAAAGAATAAACTGTTTGAAAGGGAAAGCAATAGCTTAAGCTTTGATATTACAAAAAAAAAAGAATTGGTTTGAAATGAGTTGTTCTAGTTCTACAAACTTAAATTCATTTATCAGAGCAACTAGATAAGATCTAGCTAATTGTCTTAAAGCTGCACTACATAAGATATTTTGGTTAAAATGAACAAATTGCCAATATTGATTGAGTACATAAACAAACAGTGTTCAAAACAATGTCCTTACCTTACCCCGATTCACTTCTGTAAGCCTTTAAAAATTATTTGTATTTTGTAGCTGTTGTTTTTAATTTGGCATGAAATCGTTGGTTTATGACGTTCATCCTTGCGCCATTACATCATTTCTGCGGAATGAAGAAATGAAGTGCCGGCTGTCTCACGTTACGGCTGGAGAAACTAACTATGCTGTTCAGCTCAGTTCAGTAACCCTCACATAATTCAGGAAAGCATCATTGCTGTCTAGATGGATGTTTATCTTTTATCCGTTTGGCAAAGTTGTTTGGGTTGTTGAAGCTTATATTGCTTGTCATGCTTTTATCAAACATTAATCATGTGTTAACTTGGGCTGGGCGATAAAACGATATCGATATTTACCACGATAAAGAAATTCCACGATAATGACAATAAGCTTTTGATTTACTACGTGTCGCTAAAACACAACAGTTTGGCTTTCTCAGATTGTCTTATCACTGGGGCGGTCGAAATCCGCTCAAAGGAGAGCTTGCTCCACACCGCTGCCAATCCTACGATCCACCTTGCGAGCATGACGCTCAGCTTTTATAGACGCTCGGAATTGAAAATGCTCTCAGCTTCGCTCACAACACGCCAGTGGTAACGTAGGGTCAGACTGGATGAACTTGCTAATGCTAGCTGCCTTGCTAAAGATTAGTCTACATTGGACACCGGATTGATTCCATCCACACTGCAAGACTTCATGACAACTGTTGCACCCTCTCATCATCTCTAGTGAAGAGCGCGATTGAGCAACAGTGATGTGGACAACAGCTCTGATCTTTCTGCGCTGCAATCTTGAATAATGTTCTCTAGAACCAAACATGCACATTTCTGCTCTGTGCGTAGACTGAAGCGGCATATGAGTTAACGTGGTTTCAAAGCACCTTTTAGACCATAACGTTTTTCTCTTCTGCTCTTAATCAGCATGTTACGAGCCTTTAATAATAAACAAATCGATTTCTGTTCTAATTTTGTGAAAATGAATTAGATGTCTGAAATGGATAAAGACTAAAATTACTAGTTGGTAGACTACTCTCTCACTTTAGTGAAAATATACAAATGTTTTAAAAAACCATTTTTTAAACGTTTTCTAAATTTTGTAAGTGAACTTCAATTTTACAAATTTAATTTAATAGAATGTAATGAAATCAAGTTAAGACAAAGTTCTAGAATTGTTAAGTAAACTGAACAACCTGTATCTGCATCCAGTATCGGCCAAATCAGACTAATGCTGATAATTTACCAATATGGTCACAAATGTATCATGTGTCCCTAGTCACAGCCATTAAACAAACTGACCATTTTATAAGGAATTAACTGTTTTCTTAAGTATACAGCTAAAGTGAAATATTAGACTATGTGAGTATTTAGGTCAAAATAATTGATGCTGGCTGTTTAGTTTGAAATCCATTTAACAGGGTTATGTTTTGTTGCCCATGCTTTTGGGCGTGAAAAAAAAAATGCATGTTTTTGTATGTCATTAGGATAATTGCAGTGTAATTATGTTTTGATGAGGGATTAGAGTCTTATTGTAGGTCTTTGACCAGAGAGTGGCACACCCAACAATCACCCAGCCTGGTTTGCAGAGTAATAAAACCCATGTTTCAGGGAGATAGAAGACATAACAAGTTAAATTATCCCAGTTAAACCACTCATAACATATATCATTTTATGGGTTCTCCAGTGGTTTGGCGGTACAGAGACTATGAAAGATCAGTGGTTTGATTGCTCAGTCTTTGAACAAGTTGCAATATGTCAATCAATGCGGAAATTATATGTTGATCTGAGACCGAGAGTTGTCACTGTTATCTCTTGAACTTTGAGATTAGGAAGTGCTTGTTGTATTTTCATGAAATAGTGTCACTTTCACATGAATTGTTTAGTACGCTTTACATTATGCTACACAGAACAAGGAAGCAGAAGCTCTAAATATTTTCCTAGCAGACCGAGCGCAGAAATATGAGAAAACTGCATCAAAAACTTCAGGGGATTTCCAATAGTTCCCTGTATGGATCCTCATCGTCTCTGAACCATCAGAAGTGGAGCTATCCTCTGGTAGACCTTCCTAAACTTGTTGCTTGATAAAAGGGGGCAAAACATATTGAGTGCACTGCTTATCTTAGGAATGAATATCTTGTTATATATGTCAGGTAAGAATTTTTACATTTCTATTTGGGGTATTTTTGTGTTTTGTCAGAATCCTCATCTGAACCCTGAGGAATACTTCACCAAATTTGATCGTATTGGTAAAGGCTCTTTTGGAGAGGTCTACAAGGGCATAAACAACCACACAAAGGAGGTGGTGGCCATTAAGATTATTGACTTAGAGGAGGCAGAAGATGAGATCGAGGACATCCAGCAGGAGATCACTGTACTCAGCCAATGTGATAGCCGTTATATCACTAAATACTATGGCTCCTATCTGATGGTCTGTGGTGATTCTTTCTTTCAAATACAGTTTTAAACAATTTTATCCTAATTTAAATGTATAGTTCACCCAAATGTCACCCTTTCACCCTGTTAAGCTCTCAAAAGAACAAAAAAGCACAGTAAATGTTGTCAATTTTGGGATTAATTATTCTGGCCTACTAAGGCAAAATGCAGTAACTATGCCAGCACTGTAACTGAGAAAAAAGGCTTCACAGTTTTTTAATTGTCCAGCCAAATGTGTTGTAAACTCAGCAAAAAAAGAAACGTCCTCTCACTTTGAATTGCTTTTACTTTCAGCAAACTTAACATGTGTAAATATTTGTACGAACATGAAAAGATTCAACAACTAAGACATAAACTGAACAAGTTTCACAGACATGTGGCAAAATCAAATGTAGCAGTCAGTATCTGGTGTGGCCACCAGCTGCATTAAGTACTGCATTGCATCTCCTCCTCATGAACTGCACCAGATTTGCCAGTTCTTGCTGTGAGATGTTACCTCAATCTTCCACCAAGGCATTTGCAAGTTCCCAGACATTTCTGGGGGGAATGGCCCTAGCCCTCACCTTCCGATCCAACAGGTCCCAGACGTGCTCAATGGGATTGAGATCCGGGCTCTATGCTGGCCTTGGCAGAACAGTGACAGTCCTGCAGGAAATCATGCACAGATCGAGCAGTATGGCTGGTGGCATTGTCATGCTGGAGGGTCATGTCAGGATGAGCCTTCAGGAAGGGTACCACATGAGGGAGGAGGGTGTCTTCCCTGTAACACACAGCATTGAGATTGCCTGCAGTGACAACAAGCTCAGTCAGGTGATGCTGTGACACACTGCCCCAGACGACGATGGACCCTCCATCTCCAAATTGATCCTGCTCCAGAGTACAGGGCTCGGTGTAACGCTCATTCCTTCAAAGAAAAATGGATGTTTCTTTTTTGTTGAGTTATATGCACACATTGCAATGCATTGATTAGATACACAAATCTGAGCATTGTTGAGATAAACCTGTCAGTCACAGGACAGATCATAGTCTAATAGGCCCAATTTAATATAGTCATTCACCTAATTTTCAACTCAATTTTAAAATGTGTTGTTACTGTATCTTGCCCTTGTACAGCTGCTCTTTAAGACATTTCAGTATACTATTATAACTATATATCAGTTGAGATTATCTTTGAAACTATGTAATTCTCTGTTTTGTGTGATTTTTCAGGGGACTAAACTATGGATCATCATGGAGTATTTAGGAGGTGGATCGGCATTAGACTTAGTAAGTTGGTTGTTAGTGGGTTCTTGGAAGTGAGAAAGCACGGAACCACAAACATTACTGAAAGATCACTATCACTATATCTGATATCAGTATCAGAAATTAGGGAATATTTTTTCTTACCACATAAAGCTCCACATAAAAAGTGTGATGTCCAAATATGTCAAATGTTTCAAGTAATCAATTAATTGAAATCTGATTAATTATTGAAAATGTAACCTATATAATCAAATGTAGTATCTGTATAAACAAGTAGTATCTGTAAATAATGCACAAGATATCTTTAAAGGACAGTTCGAAGTGATGTCATTGTCCGGTTCCTGGAAAAATCATTCTTTTGAACGGTTTCTTTTTTGTTGATCCGGTTCACCAAATCAGACTGAATCATTTGAAACAGTTCACATGTCTCGAAATGAGCCAATAACAGGGAGTAATATGATCCTAGAACTGGTGATATCTGCTTTTCCTAACTCTTCTTTGCAATGAACTACTCCACATGGTTCACAAATCAACAGTGTAATGAGTCGCTTGTAACAGTTCTCGAGTCACCAGTACACTGAACTGAGAATCGCCTCTTTCAGACATATTACTGAGAACTGCTAATCAGTGAGCACCTGATAAACGTGTGAACCGAGGACTTCAATGAGGGGGCAAAACATTTCAATCTTGAGACGTAAACCAATTTTACCATAGAGTATTTGCATGCAGATTATAGCTGAAGTTGTAATGCGCTTGAACATGGTTCCTGTAAAAAAACGGAAAGTTGATCATCCGCGTTTGTATATCAGTGTCAGTATTGGGTGCTTAAAGTGCAAAATTTTAATGTAGGATGTATTGTAAGATCACTGAATGAAATACTGATGACAATAAACACCCTTATTATTATAACATAATTAAATAAAATGTATTAATCAGCCATATGCGCCTACAAATCGTTTTATTGAATGTGTTTGTGCGTGTATTCTACGACGCCGGCATATTAGCATTATGTATAGTGACGTCATTACGCGATGACGTAACTGAACTGGTGAATTGTTTTTTGAACCCATCCATCTTCTATAGCCGCTTGTCCTATGCAGGGTCACAGGTAGTGCTGGAGCCTATCCCAGCTGTCTTGGGCTGAAGGCAGGAAACACTCTGGATAGGTGTTTTTTTAAACCGGTTCATTGAAATGAACTGTCCGAAAGAACCGGTTTGCGGAAAAGAATCGGACTTCCCATCTCTTATACAGTAGCATGTTCAAAAATGAAACTTCTGTCATCACTTACCCTTATGTGGTTCCAAACCCGCATATCTCACTTTCTTCTGTAAACACAAAGGAGATTGTAGACAAAATGTTAGAGACTGACAGCCTCAGTCCCCAGTCACTTTCATTGTACGGAAAAAGAGCAGTACCTGCATTCTTCAAAATGTCTCCTTGTGTTCCAAGGAAGATAGGAAGTCATACAGGTTTGCAATGACATGAGGGGAAGTAAATGACAATAGAATTTTTATTATTAGGGGAACTATCCCTTTACCACAATGAAGACAATAACAATGAGACAGTGAATACATAAATCTGACAATAAATCAAATAATTTAGACATACCAGTATCCATTGGATATGTTTTATACAGCATTTTGAAATGGGAGTGTTGCTAAACTGATTGTTTGAATCCAATTTCTTCAACAACAACAAAAAATGCATTTAAAATAACCTAAACCCTGGTTATTTTCTGACTCTGTTTGACATCCTCTTCTCTGTTAATGGACAGCTGAAGCCAGGGACTCTGGATGAGGCATACATTGCCACCATCCTCAGAGAGATACTGAAAGGACTCTACTACCTCCACTCAGAAAAGAAGATTCACAGAGATATCAAAGGTCCGTATTTAAAACTCTCCTCTACTTTTATATTATTTGTGTTGATTATTGCTGTGAAAATTGTTAATGTTTCCATCATGATAACCTCATACCTTTTGGCTATAGCGGCCAATGTGTTGCTATCTGAACATGGTGAAGTGAAGCTGGCAGACTTCGGAGTGGCCGGCCAGTTGACAGACACACAAATTAAGAGGAACACATTTGTAGGTACACCATTTTGGATGGCACCAGAGGTTATCAAACAGTCTGCATACGACTTCAAGGTAAGAATACATCCATGTCCCGTCTGCTCTTGAGTTTGACAGTTAACAGGTATCATGTTCAAGTCTTCCACCTGAACACCTGTTAGTTAGTGAGGACTGAAGACTGCTTCTGTTATTTGATGAAAATAAGCTCAATAAAATATTCAGAGACAGACAGATGGTAAAACCACTCACTCCCATTTTTTGCCCTTTTCCTTCCCTCTGTCTCAGGCTGACATCTGGTCATTGGGTATCACAGCCATTGAGCTGGCTAAAGGAGAGCCCCCAAACTCAGAACTTCACCCCATGAGAGTCCTGTTCCTCATCCCTAAAAATAACCCCCCCACCCTGGAGGGCTCCCACAGCAAGGCCTTTAAGGACTTTGTTGAAGCTTGTCTCAATAAAGATCCACGATTTGTTAGTACCTCTGCACATTTTTTAGTCTTCAGATTAAATACAGAAGTTTGAACACACCTACTAATTCTTCATTATTACTAATGTCCACAATTTAGAATAATAGTTAAGTCATTACAACAATTAAATAACATAAATCAAAGTATAGGAAATACAGTGACTAGAAATGTTAAATCCAAATTTTAAGATGATTTATATTTCATATTGACGGTTCACCCAATAATTACAATTCTCATGATTTACTCACCCTACTGGCATCCCAGATGTGTATGATTTTCTTTCTTCTGCAGAACACAAATTATGATTTTTTTTAGAAGAATATTTCAGCACTGTGGTTCCATACAATGCAAGTGAATGGGTGCCAAAATGTTGAAGCTCTAATATACACATAAAGGGAGCATAAAAGTAATCCATATGACTCAAGTGGTTAAATGTGTGTATTCAGACATGAGATATGATAGGTTTGGGTCAATATTTGAGTCTTTTTTTTTTGTCTTAAATTCTCCTCTTTGCCAAGTAGGAGGCAATATGCATGAAGACTGTGAATGACCAAAACAGAAGAAGTGAAAGGAAAAGTACATAATATTGATCTGTTTCTCATCACACCTATCATATCCACCAGAGTCGTCTTGAGTACTTTTATGTTGCCCTTATGTGGATTTTGGCACCCATTCACTTGCATAGTATGGACCAAAAGAGCTGAGATATTCTTCTATAAATCTTCATTTGTGTTCAGCAGATGAAAGAAAGTCATACACATCTGGAATGTCATGAGGGTGAGTACAAGATGAGGAATGCATGTTTGGTTGAAATTTTGCTACATATCCAGATACCTTTTATAATAGAAACTCTTGCAAAAATTTCTTTAAAACCATGCTAGCTGTGCGCTTGGCTCTTACTCTTAGCATTTAGTGTAAACGTTAATTAAACTTTGAAACGTGACAGACAGGGTAATTTAAATTTTTGTGCATTGACATCCTGTTTGTGTCCAACAGAGACCAACAGCCAAAGAGCTGCTTAAACACAAATTCATCACCCGCTACACCAAGAAAACCTCATACCTGGCTGAGCTCATTGATCGATACCGTCGCTGGAAGTCAGAGGGTCACGGAGACAAATCAAGCTCTGACGACTCTGACATGTATGTGTTTGGTCCACATTCCTGCTTGAGCAAGCAGTGTTACCTGTAAAATCAATGTACATTATATTTACTATGAGTTTTTTTCAATCAGGGAAGGAGAGGAGGATGACAGGGACCAGTGTCCCATGTGGACTTTCCCCACTGTACGGCAAAATTCTTTGAAGAAGTTACAGAGAGGCCTCAATCATTCAGACAATAAGGTAATATGTGTATTAAGGCAATCAGTTACATATTATACAACATTTAGTTCCAGACCAACACAACAGCACTCGCTTGATATGGGTTAGTAAGCTTTGACAAAGCTATTGGTTTATGTTGAATCGTGGCATTACAAAGCTAATGGTTGTCCAATGAGTTTCAAAGCAAGTGATCTTCCTGGTAACTCCATTTTCTATAACAGACAACAGATGTAATGAAGAGGCAGCCAAAATCACCGTCCCTGACCACTTACATTACGCCCATCTTCAGAGAGGTAACTGGTTTGAACATGTACTTGTTGTCAATGAGCCTCCAGTCACTGCAGTCTGATATGTTGTGTACCCAGCTGAAAGAGAAGCGACGTGTAAGTGGTAGTGGCGAGTGTGCGCTGGAGGAGCTGGAAAATGCATTGAACCTCGCTGAAGAGTCCAACCCTGGAATCTCTGACCGATTACTCTATCACGTCATGGAGAGAGTGTGCAGGTAGGATTTACAATACAAATGCAGTGTTTTAAAGGAATGTTCCGGGTTCAATACAAGTTAAGCTCAGTCAACGGCATTTGTGATATAATGCTGATTATCACAAAATATAACTTCTCGTTCTTCTTACAAAAAGCGAAAAAGGATGTTCATTTGGCCAAGCCATAAACATTAAAATACAAATTTCATAAGTATAGGGACAGCATTTTTATGCCACGTTAAAATAAAAATCAGTGATCGATAATTAAGTCGTAATGTTTTGAGAATAAAGGCACAATTGTATAATATAATAATTCTTATTTTGAGAACAAGTCGTAAGGAAATTAACATCAAAGTGATGTTGTGGACAACAGCAAAGGGGAGCGTCGGGGTACTAATAATAAATCCGTGTTGATGCGCCAAAAGACCAAAAATGTATTTATTGGTAAATCCTAAAGTATGATTGAACTAAATCCTCCACATCTGTTTGTTTCTGGCATTAATGAAGCTGCTGGCTCTTCTGTTCTATGGTTGTGATAGTGACGCACTTGTGATTTTTTTTTTCTTTCAAATTATTTCTACTTTATTCATGCAATATACTGTACTACTTTATTCTCAGAAAATGCCACAACCTAATTCGTAATTTTGACTTTCTCAAAATATTATGACTTTAACATCAAAATGCTACGACTTTATTCTCATTAAACGCATTTTACGAGATTATTCTCGAAACCTTTTGACTGTATTCTTGTAATACTATGACTTTATTTCATATTTCCACAAGACAAACATTATAGTTAAAATTATTTTATTGGGATAAAATCGCTTACTAACCTTATCTGTGTAAAGTTATATATTTAATATTACATCTTCGTTGTCAGGACATCGCAATGCTGGTAAACCCTGTAGTCACTGTAAGCTTTTTGAAATCGCACTAAAACCATGTTAATGTTTACGTATTTTAGCTATACTTTGGAAACAGTGAGTATTTAAAGTTTATGTACTGGCCCCATTCACTTTCATTGTAAGTGCCTTACTGTAACCAGCCATTTTATTTATTTATTTTTGCTATTTTTAAATAAACAATGGGGAAGAGTCTAAGTAATACTTTGTTATAATAAACAGTATGCCGCAAATGGTGTCGATTGAGCTGAACTCTAATTGAACCCAGAACATTCCTTTTAAGGTCTCATCCAAATGACTGTACATACAGTATTTGATTGTATTTAATTAAACTTTCTTACTGTGCCAGTTTTTCAGGTGATACAGATTCTATGCTATAAGATATTGTACTGCACTGTGGCAGTTGCATGCGGTACTGAATCTTCTGCAGCGGTGAACTGAGACTTGCTTTGTCTCGAACTCGCAGGTTTACACTCAATGGAAACGGCACGCCTTCGATGCATTGAGGTCCGTCTGACTGCTCCCAGGTCAGCCTTTCCCAATGGAAAGACTAAATTGATCCCTCCCCACTCCCATTTCCCTCCTCCTGAGCCAGTGCTCTATGCCCACCTGCTAGTGACCACCATTCTTTCCATTAAAGCTTATATGATGGGGGATTTTTAAGGTTCCCTTTAGAGCTTTGAAATGTAGAATATGAATGACAAACTAAGTTTGTGTATTCCATAAAATGATAAAGTACATTTAACTACAATAAATAACCTACAACAATAAAAGAAGAAATTGAGTGTTACTTCCTGGCTACCTTTCTGAAAGAAAACCAGACTAATTTGGTTTATGGTGTTTAACTGGTTAATCTGATCTCCCAGTCTGGCCAAGCTAATCTTTAGCTGATCTCCCAGTCTGACAAGTGCTCAAAACCCCTTAGAAACCAGCACATTTGACCTGGCTGGGAGACCAGCTTAGGCCGGTTAAAGCAGGGAAAGGTCAATCCCTTTGCCTAAAGAACAAATTACAGAGTGAAATACAGGCAAAGCTCAAATGGGGCAAAATAAAGAGAAGGAAAATGGTTTATACAGTTCAGTTTTATTTGAAATCCCTTCAATGTAATAACATGGAACTTACTACATGCAATGTGTACAGGAGCAATGCCTCAGCAACTTGCTACACAAAATAAATAGAAACAAAGTTGGAGAAAAGCTCTCTCTCAAAACTCTATTTAGTGCCTCTGAATGAGACAGGAAACTGATGTCTGAGTAAACTCCCAAAGCAATCCGGGATGGAAAATAGTTAATCCCTGTTATTGCCAGATTCATAAAGAGGAAGAAAATGATTCCAGTCCATAAAATGTACTCAAATGGGTGGAGAACATGAGCCCACACAGTGTATTTACATGTGTGAATTAAGAGGGATTTTTGTAACACATCAGACAAGGTGAGGTCATGTTGAAATGTTAGCTGCTCATGGTATATTGTTGAGTATACAAAGCAACGCTGCTTATTGTGTGGCAAACTAACTTAGGCCAACATTTTCAAGCTTACGCAATACTTTTTTCAGGTCTTTGGTTGGACCCTGTACAGTATGTTAAAATGGACAAATCCAGAAACCTTATAAATACAATTAAAAAAAAAATTCCTGAATCAAATATCACACAGATCTGAAGGTAAAGTGATGCCAATAAGTAAACAGAAAACTTTTGTCTAAAATGCAGTGGAAACTTTGCTTTATGCTACTAAAATAAAACAAATAACAACTGGCCCTCCAACAAAACAAGACCGTAATTTATATGTATAGTGAGATTTGCCTCGCACAAAACACTGGTAGTAACAAAACACGAGCCTAACGAATGAAACCTATGTATGATTCTTGACCAAAAAAAACAAACAAGCAATCCCATTGCTATAAATATTAAAAAAAACATTAATACAAATTAACATATGGGAACTATATGGGCCATTGATCTATATAGGTCTGGGTAATTTAATAGGTCAGCTATATGCCATTGATCCCAACTTTAAGATCAGTATTTAGTGACAGTAAAACTATTGCATGTGGCATTTTGATTGTTTTACTGTAATACCTTGAACTTTGATATTTTATGTAACTTCAACATTAGAAGTGTCATCTTCCCTGTGTTTAGACAAAAGTACAATATTACATTATGAATGACCCAAAAGATCAAAAATATTGACATAGAATTGTGCATTTGTGAATGCCTCATTCAAAACATTACATTTAGATTAGGTTAACAGATACTTTGTCAGTCCTCAATAATAAAAAAAATAATGTTTTAGATTTAATCAAATCAATGCTGAGATAAAGGATAACTGACCAAAAACTCCACTAAATAGTAACAGTCAGATAATAAATGACCCATGACTGCAGCGTCATTGAAATAACATTTCCATTCCTCTCGGAATATTGCCTGAACAAACCTCTCTCCTTCAGTCATTTAAATGGTAGAGGCAAAAAATCCACCCTCTATCACACAAATGTAGTTTTTGAGCTCTCCCAACACACTGTGCCTATAAATGCTCTCTAACCAACATTAATGTTTCTTCATCAGCAAGGCACATTTTACAGTGCTACTGTCTTTCATACCACTTACTTTACCAACTTGACTTAATATAAACCTCATCAACACTACCCCAAGTAGTATTCAGTCTCTGTTGTCCCTGCACAAATTATTGACATAACATGAGTTTTTCTGGTCCTACAGGACTAAACTTCTACTGAATAAACTGGCTTAACATGTGTCCACTCTGACAAAGAGTGAACGTTCATTAAATGTTGCCCTAATGCCAGATTCATCTTCGCAAAGTCCATAAAAACCTGAATATACTAAAAACACCCAAGTGTGATTTTTAGCAATTTTCTCTCTGGATATTTTAGTAAAACACACAAACATAAATTATTTTAGTCTAATGAAATTCTAGAAGAATTATTTAAGTTTAATATGGTTTTAAAAGAAGAGGCAGAAGCCTATTTATTGTTTTATTAGTGAGAAGATGAGGAAAAAAAAGAAAATAGAAATTTCAGACAACCTCCATTGATCCAAGGATTCAATAAGCAGCTCTAATTCCCAGTAAGCAGAAAGATAACAGACAGTCCAAAGTCAAGAATCAGACACTTCTCAGAACCATAAAACAGAAAGGAAAAATTGAGTAATGGTGTTTGGTCCTGGCAGACTGCGGGCCCAGCCCCCAGCTCCAGGAGATCAGTCTGACACACTCAGCTGCCCCCGTTCATCTCTGCTAGGCCTTTGGGTACAAGCAGACTCATGCGTCCTGTGGTGCTCGCTGCACTTTTGATCACCTCCATCCATCTACAGACACGTTACAGAGAGTTTTAGAATAGCAAAATTTATTTCCAAATGATTCCTTCACTTCTTACTTTCATTAAAGAAATTAACTACTTACTTAGGGCTGTCAATTTTACACATTAATGTAATACAATATACAGTTGAAGTCAGAAGTTTACATACACTTAGGTTGAAGTCATTAAAACACTTTTATTTAACCACTCCACAGATTTAATATTAGCAAACTATAGTTTTGCCAAGTAATTTAGGGCATCTACTTTGTAAATAGCATCATATTGTGGGGGTGCTTTGCTGCAGGAGAGACTGGTGCAATTCACAAAATACATGGTATCAGTATGTGATATAATTATGTGGATATATTAAAGCAACGTCTCAAGACATCAGCCAGGAAGTTAAAGAACTGTCACAAATGGGTCTTCTAAATGAACAATGACCCCAAGCAGACCTTCAAAGTTGTGGCAAAATGGCTTAAAGACAACAAAGTCAAGGTATTGGAGTGGCCATCACAAAGCCCTGACCTCAATCCAATAGAAAATTTGTGGGCAGAACTGAAAAAGCATGTGCGAGCAAAGAGGTCTACAAACCTGACTAAGATACACCAGTTCTGTCTGGAGAAATGGGCCAAAATTCCAGCAACTTATTGTGAGAAGCTTGTGGAAGGCTACCAAAAACATTTGTTTTGTAACATCTTACCCACTGGGAATGTGATTAAAAAGAAATTAAAGCTGAAATAATCATTCTCTGTATTATTCTGACATTTTACATTCTTAAAATAAAGTAGTGATCCTAACTGACCTAAGACAGGGAATGTTTTCCATGATTAAATGTCAGGAATTGTGAAAAACTTTAAATGTTTAAATGTATTTGGCAAAGGTGTATGTAAACTTCTGACTTCAACTGTAAATACAAAAATATCGCAATAAACTAAAAATTACTCATGTCCCCTGACATGATACAAGGAATTTTCCTACCATCAAAGCAATTCAAGTTTGGAATTCCACCTTCATGTTTTTGCTAGTCCAAGAGGAGCCCAGGTTTGCGTTCAGCACGTTTTTATACTTAACAATATGTTGATGGAATGGAACAGAGGGGTCCTGTGTTGCTTTTTCAAAGCTGATCTACTCTTAACTTGACATGGCATCTTAAAACACAGCACTCATGGCGCAAGATGCTGAAAACCAGCAAGTCGAAGCAACAGCCAAAGATGTCAGTCTGCATGTGTATATAGACCAGCAAATAAAATCTATTGTGGACAAGATCATGTTTTGTGTGAACAGTCCCCAAGTCTACCTTAAACAGACTGACTTTCTAATGAATATGGAAATAAAACAAATATATTGACATACTATATGAAATATTTAATAATTAATTATTAATTCTAATGCGCTCCCCCACCCCCTTAATTTGGGTACTTAATAGCAATGTGACCATTAATAATAAAATACATTTTGAATTTAATTAAATTCCATAATAAGTTTTAATCAATTAACTTCCCTAATATCAATAGCCACATTTAAAAAAAAAAAAAAAAAAAGCACATTTATGAATTAAAAAAATGAAAATATAATGGAGCTTTACCTTTCAAATGTATACTCGCTCTCTGCCCTGAAGTAGTAAACATGGGATTTGAACTGCAGCTTGAAGACATACTCCTTATGGATGCTATCTGATTCCCCTGGGGTGCTGACTGTGTAACCTAGCAATGGCAAACTGGCCAGAGGGAAGTCATCCTGGAATATAAACAATAATTAATTATAAATTACCCAGACCTTTAGACATCATACAGGAACTTGATGTTTTCAGGAAAAAATTCAAAGAGCTGGTGCATCTTCTCATACCTGGTGTGTCTTGTAGAAGAACAGGCAGAAGTTGGTAAAGATGACCCAGAGTTTCTGCCAGCCATTGCTGTTCTTGAACTTCCTCAGGAGGTAGCCAGACAGCTGGTTCTTTAATGGAGGGCAAAAGGAACTCAACAATTAAATTGCTACAACACAGCATGAACTCCTTATTTCACAAAAGGACCATTAGTGCTGCTTTAGAACTTAATGAAATGTAAAACTATTCAAAACATTGAATGAATAAACTAAGGGAGAGAGTGCCAATGGGAAGTCTTGATTTCATTGGCAAAGTTCATACTTGCTCCACAGCTTGGCTTTACTTGCCAAGTCTTGCTTTTTCTGGGGTTCAGTTGTCAAGCAAGAATCTACTAGGTCAGAGAGAAATGCTGTCCCAGATAGTTTGATTTCATTGACTTGTAGTGGTTTTTAAAAGCAGTATGTCTGTAGAACTTCATCCTTGAAGTTTAAAACCTTGTTTTTAGGTAATTGAGGATCACAGTGCTTTATATTTTGTATATGTATTTGTTTCAGGTAAAAGTTTGCCATTGAAATGTGCCACAAATCTCCAAGGTTATGACAACTCTTAAGAGCCGTTTACACCGACATAAATTTTCAGTGAAAGAGTGACCAGAATTTATTCATTTTCAGTGAGAGTTAGCAATCTGAGGCAACATAAGCATCAGAAACCTTTAGTGATGCGACAAAGCAAAGTTTAACTTTACACAAATGAGCATTGGCAGACAATGGAGCTCATGTGATCCATCTTGATATAGTTGGATATATCAGTTGAGTAAGAATGCCAACTAGCAACCAACAGAACAGTGATTTAGAGACCTTCGACGATATAGTGTCAGTGTAAACGCTATTGCTTTTCATTGACATGTATAAAGGTTTCAGTGTGAAATCCATTATGCCTGTTGGACTAACTCATAGAGGTATAAAAGACTTAAATCGATAGATTGAGGGGTCTTAAACCTTTTTCAGGCCATGGGCCCCTTGGTGGATAAAGAGATGAAGTGTGTTGCATTTTAAGCATGGCCTTCAATAACACATATGTTATGTATATGTAGTCAATAAAGAGACAATGAAACTTTAAGCTGAACATTAGCTTTAGTTGAACTTAACTTTTGTATTTGTGTATAATGCATATTTCAATAATTAAAAAATAAATAAAATAGTTTGAGATCAAACAACAATAGGTGATCCCCTGCACTACTGCTACAAATCCCCATTGAAGACCCTGGAGTTGCTGAGGTCTCTTATTTTAGAGTTTTGACCCTGCTGGTACCTGGTTCATGTGCAGGTAGTCATTGAGTGAGAGGTTCTGGTTTCGGTACCAGCACACATGTGTGATGGTGTTGGGTCTCTGGCCCTGACCAAGCAGGTAACGAGGGGGGAGCTCCGGAGAAACGGCTGGTGAACTGAATACTGAGAGCAGGCAGGCCAGCAAACAGAACACAGGCACAGGGAAGGTTGAAAACAAGGAGGAAAGAAAATGTGGTGCAGAGAGATTGATGAGGACAAAAAGGGCAACAAGGAACAAAAGAGGAAAAGAAGAGAAGACACAAAATGTGTTAAAATGTTAGCTTTCAATCCCTGAGTAGGGAAAAAAGACAGTTTGAAAAATATTCATAACTTTTTAGAAATTCTTCTAGAAATTAATAGTTAGAAGACCAGAAGCATCTATGATCATGCTTATTAATTCAGGAGAGATGGTTGTATAAAGTGAAAATGTGTTAGGAACATACAAACATGAAGGGAGGGAAGGGTGGAGAAGCTACAGGATGGAATGTAACTGGAAAATATGAGGGAGACAGATGCAGAATTCCAGATCAAAATCCCTAGAGCCTTTACCCCTCATCCAAAAGCTCTGGGAGCAGTTCAAACCTCAACAGCTAGACTATGTCATACTTCACCCCTAAATCAAACAAAATAATAAATAAATTATATTGTGCAAAAGGAAAATTAAGCTTATTTTTTAGGACTTTTGAGATTTGTTTTGCATTGTGACATGATTTTAAGGATTAAATAAAAAAATTAATGATTAAACTGAAAAAATAAAAGCAAACAATCTCATTCTCATTATTGTAATGCAAAATATCTGATTTATAGTATTTATTTATACTTAATGGTAATATTTGTTGCACTTTATTTAATTTATGCTGTATTTATAAACATCACCACCGTGTATTATTAAAAATCATTGTGTCTGGACAGGATGGTTTCTTATCACTGTATTAGAATAATGAGAATTTTTGGTGATAATGCCCTTAACTCGTGAAAATAATGTTAAATGGAATAAAATCTTAATGGTCCTCATTACAAGATTAATTTGCTTTTTGCAACATATGATTTTTTGTTTCCATTCCTTAGCTTTGAAATGGCCCAGACATTTTTTTGTAAGAGTCCCATAGATTGTTCACTGCACTTGCAGTCTAGACCTTTACAATCAGGCTCCAAGAAAATGTAAGAGGGTTTTTACACTTGATCACCTAATGCATTTTTACTGTTCGGATTGCTATCTGATCATGAAAAGATCAAATGGAAATGCCCTCCAAGATGGATTTGAGACGGATATTAATCCAATCACTGACAAAACTCATTCCAGACAAAACCCGGTCAAGTGTAAATGCATTTGTCTGTTCAAGCCACATATGCAACTATACTCCACCCAAACAGCGCTGCCTACATAAGCATAGGGAAAATTAGAAACCTAACATCTGTTACAGAGTATTTGAATATAGGGCTCGCGTTGTACAATAAATAATAAATTATGAAATGGTTGCAGACCTTTTTTCTTCATTTATTTTATGCGGATTGCTGACGAAACTGAAACAAAACACTGACAAGGAGTGCAGCTTGATGCATCTTACCAGCAACAAGCCCCAAGTTGAAAAATACACAGCACGCCACACACACACACACACACACACACACACACACACACACACACGTCGTGCACTGGGCAGTCACTTGGAATCAAACAATAAATTACATCTAGTGCGCTCAGTAATTTTCTTCACTTAAAAAGTTTTACTTCTAAAGAAATTAATAGTAATATTAAAACATATGTATGAAATCATGACCACTCATGTGAGATTAAGAGTTCCGTCATATCAGTAACCTTATAAATGCACTTTTATTCTACAAGGGGTGAGGACACCCTCATGGGGTCTGCCATGTTAGGATCACATGACCATCTGAAAATGACTTGCTTAATCTCAGTAACTGCCCTGTTATTGGAAACTTTCCTTCATGGATTAAAGTAATCCTGGCTTTCTGTGCATAGTGAATTTCTACAATGGTAATTGTAACTGAAAATTTCTGTGTTTGAATGATGCCACTTCCAGGGGACTAGGACTTCGACATACTTAAAAAAAGTTTAAAAAAAGAGTGCACCTTTAAGTTTGCTGCCCAGCATTAGCATAATCACAAACTCTGCTTTATTTGCATATGGTGCAGGAATTGGAGATTGTATTGATATCCATTTGGCAGAATCACACTGATGTGGCCAAGCCTAAATGGAATGTGCTAATTCAATCGGATAGCAATCTGATCAGTAAAAACGCATTAAGTGACCAAGTGTAAATCGCCTCAAAGTGTGTGTGTGTTGTAAATGCTACCTCCACGGCTAGGCTGTGGTCAGACATTGAGACGCTGGTGTTGCGGTGCCAGCACACATGCATGGTGGTGTTGGCCCTGTGGTGGCTCTGCTTGTCCAGAGAGCAGCGGGAGGAGTTCAAGTCATCTTCTGACTCCTGCTCCAGAGACATCTCATCTGATGACCCTTAAGATTGCACGGAAGGAGAGGAGGAACAGAGGACAGGAGAGAAAGGAGGAATTGGAAGGCGTGGGGTTTACATCTACTTCAGGAGCAGTGGTAAAGAGGCTAAGGGATAAAACACATCTCACACCTGCACAAGTGTGGACATGGGGGAATCTCACAAACATGTTTAATGTACTTACTGTTGGAGCGATCACACAAGCTTGGGTCCAATAGAACCTCTGATTTCTCCTGAGACTTCTTTGACATGTCAATCGCCATGTTCAAATCATCTATCCATTTGTTCATCTCTACTTTGGAGCTATGGAGGTGATAAAAAAAGTCTTCTTACTGGAAGTTTATGAGATGAACTTGGGCTTTTCACATTTGAAATGTCATTTCGAAATCTGGGTTTTTGTAATCCTGAGTTGTTTTTAAATGTACCACACAAAAAATTAATGATTTTTCATAATTTTGGGTTCTGTTAATGGATTTGCAATACATGCATCAGAGTAGTGATGGGACGATCGGATCATTTTACTGACTTGAATCTTTGAGTCTCGTTCAGCAAAATGAACGAATCTTTATTCAAATCATTCCGTTTATTTGAGCAGAATTAAAATAACATTTTACATGTTCAATAGCCAAATCCCCCAAGCACGTCTACTTTCGCAAACTTTGATTATAGTCCCAATAAGGAAAAATTGATAATGCAGCCAAGGACAAATGATTAGAAATAGAAATGATTAGTTCACCTCTGGAATCTTCTCAGAGTCATTAATTCTTTTGTCACGTGACAGCCGTATGTGCATAGCGTATATGGCTGTCACGTGACAAAAGAACGAACGACTCTGACCAAAAGAGTTGAAAGGTGAACTAATCATCTCTGTTTCCTGTACAGCGCCTATGAGGTTCTCAGGTAACAAATGAACTGAGGTTTCGCAATGCACATGCAGGCCAACACGAAATGAACGAATCACTTAGACTACTCGTTCTTCTGAGTCACATAAAATATTCATTCATAATGAGCAAATCGTTCATGAACTACCAATCACTACATCAGAGCCACTGTAAACTCTTATGCTTATGATTATCAGTGCACAATTTATTTTCTTTAGGATGTGCAGGAGAATGAAAAATCAGATTGATTTGCTGTTTCCCATGATTAAAACGTAAACAAACCTTTCATGGTATACACAGCTTTTCTGCATTGGAAAGAAACCTTTAAGTTGAGACGTTATTCATACATGGTGGTGTAAATGACATTCCACTCAGACAAAAATTAAACAAGTTATGGATTTAGAAGAGCGATAACCTGTTTGGACCCCAAGAATAGCATTAACTTATTTCTCATTTATAATAATGTTCTGTTGAAATCTGAAATGATCTCATTTCTCAACAAGCTGCTAAGTGTAGTGAATGCAAAAATAACAGTTTCCAAAACTGTCCATTGTTTCTTCCTCTATCTTACTAAAATAATTATGAATGGGATAAAAGGAACTGGTATTGTTAAAAGAATTGTTCCAGTTTCAATACAAGTTAAGCTCAATCAAAAGCATTTTGGCATAATGTAGATTACCACAAAAATGTTTCAACTCGTCCCTCCTTTTCTTAAAAAAAAAAAAAAAGAATAAGCAGGAGCAAAAATCAAGGTGAGGCACTTATAGTGGAAGTGAATGGAAGCCAATTTTTTAACATTTAAATACTGATTGTAGTGCGATTATAATAACTTACTAACCTTTTCTGTGTAGATTTATAGCCAATTTGACAATTTAGTTACATGACAATGTAATGTCAACAAACCCTAAAATTACTGTAAAAATTATGATTTAAACAGCTTTACAGCTCAAATAATACACAGGTTTAACAGAAGAATGAATGCAAATGCTTTTATCAAATTATAAGCTTCACATTTCTGCCTGGATGAGGAACAAGACAAATTGTATTTGTTGTAATCAACATTATGACACAAATGCTGTCAATCGAGCTTGACTTGCATCGAACCCAGAACATTCCTTTAAGTTGAATCCCACTCCCAGGTGACGATTCCCAAGCATAGTGGAAAAAGTCTTACTGATTGCTGTAACTCTCATTCACATATTTGTCTCACCTGGCTGACACCACTATGGTCCTCTCAGCAGAGTATATGGTGAAACAATGAGGAACAGACCACTCATTCTCACTCTCCTCCACCTGCAAAACACAACAACACACAGTCCAGTGAGAGGCCTGCCAGTCAGACCAACATTCTATGAGATATGTGACTGATCCCATCCATAAAAACAGCAATAATCTTCTTGTTAACATCCTGGCTACTAGCAATACTTGGGTCAATTGAAGTCAGAGAGGGAGAGAGGAAGGAACCGAGGAAGGTCCAAATTTTGTGGACTTTTGAGGTTTATTGCTTGGGAGTGGGAGATTGAAGGAGTTTCCTCATACTCACCGGAGCATCCAGCACAATGAGCTGCGGGCAGGAGTGAAGCACAGACATGCAGGTTAGTAGACAGAGAGACCAGAGGCCATTCTACTGTCACACCTAACCATTACACATTAAACGCACTTCAAACCCTCACCACATTACAGAACAAATCCCTAATAAGTAGGCAAATCTTAAGCAGTTTTCACAGCTCAAGCTATGGTTAGGGAAGGTTTTTTTTTATTATTATTTCTAGGAAGGACAGAATCTGCAGTATGCTGTTGATTACCACAGATAACAACTTGACACATCCCTCCATGAGTAAAAATAAGTGAAATGTTTACATTAAAACTGTCCATAATCATGAAACAAGCAGACTTGTTAAATCGTATATATTTTTGCATTAAATTCAATAAAACAATATACACATTAATAGATTTATGAGCGAATTGTACAGAAATTTGTTGCCCTTGTCTTTCATGAATAAGGCTAAAAGGTGTTTAAAAAAAAGACATGTTAAACAAAGACATCATAATTTAGTTTTCATTACATTTTCCATCTTTTCTCTGACCCTTGGAATTAAACGGGCTATTTTTGTCTACTGTGCCTTTAAGACTTCAATATAAATGCCCTCTTTACAGAGCGATGAGTCAAAATGATTGTCTGTGTTAATGGATTGTGTGTTATCATATTATAATAGATAGTATGTTACTAAAATAGGCATTAGGTTGAAAATAATCTGGAATTTGACTTAAAGCTCTGCACATTGTGCTAGTCCTTTACTCTTGTAAGCATCCCTTTTAGCTGGAACTTTGAACCTGTCTCTCATATCATTGCAGTTTCACATAATTCTGGGCCAGGACATTCAAATTTTAGTTAACTGTAGATACTGCAAATAAGGCCTGAAAGACCGCTGCAATACAAAAACAACCCTAAGATGCCAGATCACGCAGCTGTTTCAAGAAAAGTGCCAGAGTAAACACCACCATATATCACAGACTGCCTTCATCTGAGAGAACCAAGCAAGCCACATTAATTCTTACTTCATTTAAAAACACCACATAACTGAGATAGCTCTCTTCTCATGTTTAACTTGGGCAAATCCTCTCAGCCTAGCATTTGAGCAGACTGTTTGGACAGGGTCATTTATCAAAAGGGCTTTTCAGGCAAGCTAGTTGGCATGAGAGATGAGACTTATTGATGGGGAGTGAGTGCTAAAGCTTCAACCAAGTAAAACCAAGATGAACTGTGTGTACGGTCTTTGGTGTGTGGTACAAAAAAAGCAGTAAAAAATATATAAATTATTAAAACCACTTAAAAATTGTTTACATTGATCTACTTTATTATCTCAACAGAAAAATAGATAGTTTCCTCTTAAATATAGATTTCTTCTCATCAATGGCTTATGTACTCCAAACAGTTGAAAAGAGGAGAAAGAGACAGTTTATTATTTGGTGTTTTTGGCTATGTTAAGAATCACATTCCACCTATTTGCCACAACTATTTTTACCATATCTGTAGTATATTCTGTGTGCATAGAATAACCAGATGACTGACTACATTTATCAAAATATGTAGTGTATATATATATAAGCAATATCACATGAGCAGGAGTGCAATATGGCCCTGAATCTGCTGTGATTACCTATGGAACTCAGCCTGCGGCCGAATTACAACAGTGCTGATTTAGGGACATATAGCATGATTGAGAGTGTGATATTGCTTATATACAACAGTTCAATGAACAAGTACATTTTTAAAAATTAGGAAAAACTGAGGACAGTCATAAACGCATGTGTGCATGGAACTACTTTCAACGCGACGGATCAGAATCTGCCATTGCTGGTTCAAAACAAATGCGTAAAAACAATTTAACTTCAGAAATAGTATCACGGCTTGCGTGTGTGATCACCTGTTGCCACACCCAAACAGAAATGCTGTCAGCTTTCTGAAGATCATCTTTCTCAGTGGAAAAATAGCATCCAAACCAGGGTATTTTCCCCTATTTCGTGGTATTTTGCCGGTGTGCAAGGGTCAATCACTATAGAAACCGGAACGTCCGCCACCATTTTAAACAGCACCCATTGTGTTATTTATTCAGTCTGTTGCGTCTCTCAGCTGTGATGAGCCGTAATGCTGAAGTTGTTTGTTTAAAGCCATTTAAAGCTAATTCCTACCTTTAGTAGTGTCATAGTAATACAAGCGATCACAAAGAGCTGTTGTATGTAAACGGCTGACGCAGAGTCCCTTCACGTCACCAAACTGGCTCATATTACACACAAAAATTATCTTTTGCCACCACCTGCTGGCTAACACATTTAATGAAAAAAAAAAAAGACAAACAGTAGCTCTTAATACATATGCACTGCTCTTACACTTTAGTTTAGAATTGCACGAACGCAAACGGAGTGATGCACACACAGTGAAGTGTCGGAATACTGATGGCATCAGACCATCAGTGCTTATGGAACGTCTGGTAACTTGTCCTTCAATATCTTTATTAAGTTTCTTATTTTTTCCCCCTTTCAGCTTTTTATTTAACAGCAGTTTTAAAAATCAGAACGAGTCACATTTCATAAACTGGCCGTTTACATTCAATATGAGCCGTGAACAAAACATGGGACATCCACAAGATTAAATAAATGGTTTTATAGTTTAAAAGAATATCTCAGTTTTTTTCTTTAGAACCTTGTAAAAAATCTCTTAAAAGCACAAAAATATATTGGTTCTCCATCCAAACACACTGAATACTATTATTCAACTGATTATATTATTATTTTTGTTTAAGCATTGTAAATAATTTAATAGTATTTAATTATTATTTAAAAATAATCTATGCCATGCCTTTCATTTTAATTTTTAAGCACAAATGGAAGTTGCTGGTCCAGGATGAGAGATATCTGCTTCTATGAGAGTGAAGCTGTCAGCTTCTTTTCTCCTCACCTGCACAGTTGATAGTAAAGTGGTTTAAATAGTGCAGTTGTTGCTTCAGAAATGTATCAAGCTTCCCATATACACAGATACATTCTATCGGTTTGCTTTGCGAGTTGAAGATAAAAACCTTTATCATCAGGTCTGCGCACTGTCCTGAAAAATGAGTGACTGACCGGCAATGACAAAAGCCAATGAAATGGATGGGGGGTGGTGGGGGTAATTAAATGAAAACATCACCAACATCTCCCAACAGTCTTTCATGCTGTTTGTTGGCTTCTTATCACGTATAAACTCTCCCGTTGCTATGTGCATGTGTTTGTGAAAGAATTTCGGGATCGTAGTTTCATTCGGGCACAAATGGTCATGCATTGTCTACAGCTTGTCTGCAAACAGTCATGTTTGTGCACTTCACTTAGTATGCACCTAACTCGTCTCTGTTCCCACATCTGTCTTTGGCGCGCACCACTGCTATGCTGTGATTTAAACTGAACAACGAATCGATTCGGATTCTTTTGTGAATCGATTCAGAATAGTTTAGTATGATATATATTTATTTAAAAAAAAAAATTAAAAAAAAAATACACTGCACACAATGCAATGCCCTGAACTTGATGAATTAACTAGAAAAAATTATTTCGTATTAAAAATGCTAAATTATCTTTTTATTATTCTTAATTCGTAGATGATAACTAGATACTCCTTGCTGAATTATACTTGACTAAAACATAACATAATGAAGTCATGTGACAACAAAGTTACTTATTACCATTTGAAATGTGTACTGCTGCATAATGTATTTTGTCTTTATAATATAGTAAGCGGTTCCCTAGTATTCCATTCCGAACATAAACTGTGTCTAATGTGTATACTCACAATCATGCCATGCAGAGGAAGCTGTCCATGAACTTTGAACTGATTGGTTGCGGTCACTCCTTTGCTTGTATACAGCAGCATGTCTGAAAACTTTAGATGGATATGTTTTTGGTCAGCAAACACAAGTTAAAAGACTAGAAAAAAAAAATAAACAGACTAGAAGTTAATTCTTACTAAGAAAAACATCCTTTGCTGCAGACCCTTCTTGGTGAGCTTGTAGAGACAACCTTCCCTGATGAATTCCTGGAGAGCAGGAAAAAAACTACATTTAAATCAAAGGGTAACAGACTTCCTGTGTATAAGAATATAATTTGTTTGTACTTTGAGAATTGATTGGAGCACAGTGTCTAAACACATAATTATTTGTTTTTATTACAATGCAACTAATTTCAAATCCAGTTACTCAGAACTCTCAGTAACTCTCCATTTTGTAGGATGTCCATGACTGGGATTGATTCCATGACGTTTATTGTGTTGGCTAAAACTATTGGACTATTTTACCTTTATCAGCCCACCATACATAGGTAAAACAAAACTCTATTTGCAAGCTAAGAACTCACTCTTCCTGGAGCGGTAAGGTTCTCAATGCCTATCAGATCCCTCTGAAGTTCTGTCAGCTTCTGGAAGTTCTCCAATCTAATCAGATTGCTCTGAAGCTGTGTAGCCATCCCTGCCACCTCTTTCAGGGCCTCTGTAGAAAAATCACAGTCAGCACACATCAAACTTAAATAAGCGTGAGCTCCAAGAGGAGTCTCATAGACTTTCAACACACAAACTCTACAACCCAAAAAACATCATTTGAGGTTGAAGCAGGAAACTGTTTATTTGAGAAGGCCCACCATTGCAGTCGTCATGGTCTCTGTGCTGGGGGGTGTAATGCTTGCACAGGCGTTCCAGGATGAGTTTGTATTGCATGAGTCTCTGGATTGGCTTCAGCAGGAAAGTGTTGAGAGGCAGGTAGCACACCTTCTGCAGCTCAAACTCCTTATATACCGTCTCCAACTTCTTCACACGCTTTGTGGCTTTCTCTAGCTCTGTTAACACCTCATCATGCTTCTGCAGGTAGCCTGTGAACTCCTGTGGATATGAAGGTGTCAATACCTCGACATAAAAAAAGTGGAGCATCTGAATACTTATACCAATTTTTTTTATGTAATTGAGGGGTGTAATTTTTCAGTGTTACAATAGTTTCTCCTATTCCAGCTTACTATGTAAAGACCGCTATAAATAATCCATTGGTGGGATAATTTCCATGAAGAGTAAAAACTGTACATTTTTGCAATTCCGTTTTCTGCGACTAGAGGCCGAGAGATTAAATATTTCACCTTCAAACTCAAATATGCTGTGCTTTTAGAACTGAACTAAAGCCTCACCTTTAGAGCACACATGTTCCGCAGCATTACATCTCCAATTCGCTGGTAATCTCCTTTCACATGAGCATTAGAGCGGCCCTCCCTGCAAACAAGTGAAAATAATCAACGACTGAGGAAAAGACACCTTTCCCACCATTTTGGACATGAAAAACTTCTTTACCATCACATGTGTCATAACAAGTGTGTGTAGTGTATTAAATGAGATGGGTAAATACCAGAGTGCCAGCCTTTGGTCAATCTCTTTGAGGAAGCCTCTGTGGAATTCATAGATGGGGTCGATGTTGGAGAACAAGAGAGTCATGAGACCCTCGGGCATTGAGTTTCCTTTAATCACTGCACTGCGGAACCACTGAGAACACACACATACGACAGTTTGAGATTAAACACACATCCCAGCTAAAGGAAAACAACTTCAGAGATCTTCTAAAAGAAACACATTAAACATCAAAAAGAATCAGAATAACATATGCACTGTGCTGACAGAAACCACCACACTTTGCTCCAGACAGGTCTCGCACACGGTGAGCTAAACACATTACACTCATGATGAGTCATGATCACAGAAGTCTCTGCTCACCACTGTGATGACCTCCAGATCCTTCAGGTATGTTCGCTCTGTCATCAGAATCTCTTTAGCAATGAAGTAGGCTTTATCAGTTGGGTATCTCTGAAAATAAGCATAGATCACTCAGTGTTATTTATAAAAAACATTTTTTAAAAAAGCTCACCCACAAGAAATTTATTTCTGTAATTACTTTCTCAGCGTTATGTCATTCTAAATGTATACGACTATAGAACACATTTTTAATAATGCCCATGCAGCTCTTTTCCAAATAATGAAAACATGCAGTGACCAGTGTCTGTCATGCTCCAAAAGTACAGTACAAGACTTGAAGCTATACGGTGCATTAAGAAAGTATTCACTCAGACCCCTTTTTTCACATTTTATTATGTTGCAGCCTTATGCTAAAATGCTTTAAATCATAATTTTTTGCATTAATCTACACTCCATACCCCATAATGGCAAAGCAAAAACAAGATTTTTGATAACTTTATTCAAATGTATTAAAAATAAAAAACTGAAACATCACATTGACAAGTATTCACACCCTTAACTCAGTCCTTAGTTAAAGCACCTTTAGCAGTGATTACAGGCCTCAAGTCGTTTTGGTATGAGGCAACAAGCTTTGCACACCTGGATTTGGGAAATTTCTGCCATTCTTCTCTGTAGATCCTCTCACGCTCTGTCAGGTTGGATGGGGACCGGTGGTAGACCATTTTCAGGTCTCTCCAGAGATGTTCAATTGGGTTCAAGTTCAGGCTATGGCTGGGCCACTCAAAGACTATCACAGAGTTGTTCCTAAGCAACTTTTCCATTGACTTGGCTGTGTGCTTAGGGTCATTGTCCTGTTGGAAGGTGAACCTTTGGCCCATTCTGAGGTCCTGAGCACTCTGGACCAGGTTTTCATTAAGGACATCTCCGTATTTTGCTGCATTCAGATTTCCTTCAACCCTGACCAGTCCCTGCTGCTGGAAAACACCCCAACAGCATGATGATACCAACACCATGCTTCACCATTGGGATGGTATTGTGAAGGGTATTGTGAGTGCCTGGTTTCCTCCAGATATGACGCATGGAATTGAGGCCAAACCAGAGAATCTTGTTTCTCACAGTCTGAAAGTTTTATTTCAATACGTTGAAACGTATTTTTTTTTCTCTAGCATTTAAAACACTGAGTTCTTTTTTTTTTTTTTTTTTTGTCATGAATGTGTGGTTTGTCCCTGTTCCTTACTTTGTGTGCTGTTCAGCACTTTGGTCAGCCTTGTTTGCTGTTTTTAAATGTGCTATATAAATAAAAACAAACTTGAAACTTGAAAGTGCTTTAAGTGTGAGATTATTTGGAAAGGCCTGTCTAACACACTGGTCTATATAAAGGTCTCACAGCTGAAAATGCATAGAGCAAAAACCTAGCCCTGAGGTCAAAAGAACTGCCAGCAGAGCTCAGAGACAGGAAAGGCTAAAGTGTCTTGTACTTGACACACACGCAGTCATACACTATGCTTCAACTGACTTGCATTGCATGGACAAACAGACAACATATATTTTTCAAAAAAATATTTGTGTTCGGCAGAAAAAAAAAAGAAATTCATATGAGTTTGAAACAGCATAAGGGTGAGTAAATAATGAGAGAATGATAATTTTTGGATGAGCTATTCCTTTATATCTCATTCACACTTCTGCATATTCAAACTTGTTGAATCACATTCAGTTATGAGACATGGCAAAACCAATACTTGTATAATTAACGTAAAATCTAGTGTGACGCATCTTGACATGCCAAGTTATAATACGCAAATGAGATTTGAGAGCTGCGGCGGAGGGGAAGATAATTGGCGAATAACAACTTAAATTCTGGTCTTTTCCAGACACAAAGCTCATCATATGGCTTCAGACAAGATGAGTCATACGGGGTACTATTATGGTGCTTCTTTGTCTTTTATGGAGCTTGAGAGACCAAGGTCACAGTATGCTTTCATTTTATGAAATGTTTATGAAATGCAGTGTGAGCATTCTTCAAAATGTTCCCTTTTGTGCTCAAAAGAAGAAATTAAGTTGCACAGGCTTGGAATGATGATGACACAACTTTCATTTTTGGGTGAACTGATTTCTTTAAATTAGTAGCACAGTAAATAAAGTTAACTTTGAGAACATAATGTTACAAAAGAAGCATCAAATTTGGACAAATAATTTTGGAAATTTTTTTTTATAACTATTTAAGTAATAAAGAAATTTTACTAAATATGCATAGTGTCCATGCCCAATCAAACACACTTAAAGGCTTGGCATTTTGTGTCAGATGTGCACACCAATGTTAGCAGCGAGTCAAAAAGCTTCCTAATCAATTCAATTCCCATTAAGTAGTTGCCATTACCCTACATCCAAGAAAGGCTTTAGTGTCTCATGCACCAAAAAACCCAAAAGGGCATCCCTTATACTTAATCAAATACCATTAGAAGTCCCTGAGATGAGTTTTATACTCTTATTCAGAGCCTGGCAGGCTGGCATGCCATCAGTGTACCTTCCTTCTGCCCTCTTCATCCTCTTCTAGTCTGGTAGTGCCCACCTCATTCAGGATGGGGCTCTGCGGGGGCGATGGTGCCTGGCCGGGAAGACTGAGAGTGGACATCTGGAAAGAGGGTGACAGACAGAGTGGACCTTTGGAGTTGAAGGGAGACAGCTGTGGACTGTCAATGGCAGAGTCTGTGGGATGAGAAAAGAGATTGAGATTGTGAGTTAATACCACAGACAACAAGAACATAAAAACTCTCAAAGTGCTGCGGGACATCTGCTGGACAGGTAAATGGATTAAGATATTCAGTAGAAGGAATTCATGCTAACAGAGGCTACATCCACAGCAATGCATTTTTGTTTGAAAACGCATACATTTTGCAGCGTGTTCATCCACACTGGAATGGCATTTTCTGTAAAAAACAAAAAACAAAAAAACAACAACTTTCAATAGCCTCATAATGTGGGCAGTGATGTGGCCAGAGACAATTTGAACCTGTTGCCTAAATTAAATGAATTCCATTAAATCAAATAAATTTCATAACTCAGGATAGCTAGAAACACTGTAGCTGAATGAAACAAACAACCTCTATTTATGTGGAAATATTAATTATTGTTAACGTTATCAATTAGAAAATCACCACTGTTGTTTGCAGAGCAATAAAAAAAATAAAAAAAGCCCTGACGGTACTAATCACATAAGGAATGAAGATTAGAAACATGAAAACAAAAAGCAAGATAGCACAAAATATGAAGAAAAAAAAAAGACGGGCAAATATGAGGGGGGGGGGGGAATGTTGTTTCCCCCTCAAAGATGATAAGCTCAAGGGGGAAAACAAGAATGTGGAGACGGGGCATAAAAAAAGGAACATAATTCCAGAAAGAAACAGGTGGCTTTACGACCCATAAATAATACCTGCAGAGGATTATCTGGAATACTGCTGGGTTGGTGAGCCGGCAGTGGTTTACAGTTTAACTGGAAGTCCCAGTGGGTATGACATAAGAGAAGAGGGGAGGGAGAGGAGGGGCTAGAGCCGGGTTTTGGTTGCCAGCCTGAACAAACACTAGCAGCGCTCTACACTAGAACAAGGCTGTGGAACGTAGCATAAGAAGTGAAACTTGAACACAGCGTTCAGGTAGACTCCAACTACGTCTCCTTTTATTCTTCAATTTAGCTCCATCATTGCATTAACATGAAATTCCTATCGGTGGTTCATTTTAGTAGATAAGCCAAGCAACAATTGTATTTTTTTTTAATTGTTTTTGGAAACATGATATGTTTCCATGGTCAATAGGTGTCCTCAGGTACCCTCTGAAGTAATCACAATCCTAATATATGTGGTTTCGTGAATGTCACATGTTGTTACAAAAGAGTCTGTTAAGATCATACAGGTAAAATATAGATAAAATAAAATGGGACAGGGTTAATTTTATCAAATAAATTAAGTATAAAAAGAATGTAAATGTATAAGTAAATATTAAAAAAAAAGCTACACAAACTGTCAATACATAAGATTAAGGCATATAAAAAAATGGAAAAAGGAATTTACCTTGTTTTAGAATATTTAAGCATTTTCAATGTAAATGTCTAATGACTCATTTATTGTGAATGGCTGTAATGACAAGAGAACCAATGAGGTTTGATGCCATTGATGTTTTGGCATACAGGAGTTAATCAATGATCTGATTTAAGAGTGAGAAAGGATATATGACACAGAAGACGCATCAACTACTACTGAATCTCTCAGGATTAGGGCTGGGATAAACGATTGTTTTTTAAACGATTAATCTAGCGATTATTTTTTCGATGCATCGATTAATCTAACGATTCATTTTTCCAGTCCGATTCGATTTCGATTCAATTATCTCCCCATTAATTGACTAATAGCAATTTATACATGTTGATTTACATATCTCAATGAAAAAAATATATATTCCTTAACATTGCAATATATGTTTATTGCTCTTAAAATTCCAAAATAAAAGACTATACATGTGAAAAGTAATACATTCTTAGTCAGAGTTAGCATTCAATAAAACCTTGAAGCCTTGAAAACACACAGGCCTAGCTTACTGAAAAAAGTGCATCTTTTAATTCTTCTTTCAGATTAAAATAACAACAACTTGATGTCTAGCATTCAATAAAAAGGTCACCAAAAATACTTGTTTAGAGCAATTGAAAGAATACAGTAACCAATGTAAACTTGAGGGCTTTAAGCTAATACAGAAGTGCTTTTCCAACATAAAATAAATAAAAATTAACAGCGACAGTGGGAGCCAGCAGCCTGTCATGGCGTCCTTCCTGAACCAAAAGAATTGAACATTTATGTTGAAAACACATTCCTAGCTTACTGAAAAAAGTGCATCTTTTAATTCTTCATTCACATAAAAATAACAACAACATATAGTAGTAATACACTCTGCCACTCACCTTTTTCTTAAACTCAAAAATAAAATTCAAGTAAAAGTGTACAAGAGCAAAATAATGCATTCGGATGTCTAGCATTCAATAAAAAAATAAAAAGGTCACCCATCCACCCTTTCTTAGAGCTATTGAAAGAATACAGTAACTATTGTAAACTTGGGGGCTTTAAGCCAGTGGGGATTTCTTTAAGACTGCAAGGGAAGCTCAGCTTCCCCTATAATGTAAAAAAAAATAATGGTCAAATATGTACTATTGTGTAAACAATTTATTGACTAAAAATGCGTTAGAACACGTTCATCTCGAAGACGAGTTAGTTCAGAATCAGCTACATTACATATAGCAGGTCGGCTGACTCGATTTACTTCTCATACATTCCCGTAGCGTCAGTGCATTTCCCTGTTGAAGCAGAGCGTCCATTGACTTCAATGGGGCTGCTCTGAACAGTTTTTTCAGTGCTCGAAAATAGACGGTCATTGGATAAATGCTGCGATTATGTCCCGCCCACAGACGCTCAGCGTCTCTGGGGGTGAATGAGGAGTGGGCTGGCCCGGACTCCGGGCTTCTGCGTGATGATTGGAGGATCTGTCGAAAGACTGCATCTCCTTTTGATTGACAGCGAATCTGTACTATAAGAAGTCACTGAAGCTATTTCGCGCTCAGTCCCATCGCGGATTTCTCAAGTGTAGTTGAAAGACAAACTGCTGCAACCTATTTCTTTATATTTGTTTGGCGAAATTGCTAGTCAATTTGCATAATACATTTCACACAATTATACACCACATTCCTTGTTTCAGTTTTACCAAGTTTAATATATTTTGTTTTAGAGCGTTCGTTCGTTCATTCATTCATTCATACAGTAGGCTAGGCTAGCGTCGTACGGGTGAAACTGCGCACGATGGCAGACGGTGCTAATATTGTCGACCTGATTTTGGCGAAGCCATTTGAAAGTCTTCCTTACGAGGAAAAAATTAGAATTAAACAGCAGGGCAGATCAACACCTAAGATTGATTTAGTGCAAAAAATCGTTTAAGCAGCCTAGTTCTGCTGGCCATTGCGAAGACACTGGTCAAGTCACTGGAAAAGACGCCTAGTTGGTACGACAGATGTGACGTAGGGCAGATTTTACTTTTAAATAAGTTTATAATGTAGGCCGAAAATGAGCTTCCCCTCTTTGAAAGACCAGCAGCCGCCACTGCTTTAAGCTAATACAGAAAGTGCTTTTCCAACAAAAAATAAATAATGAAAATAAACATTCAGAATTCAACATTTATGTTGAACATACTGAAAAAAAGCATCTTCATTCACATGCAAATAACAACTTACACTCTGACACTTTCCTTTCACCTTAAGAATACTGTGCGTGCGTGCGTGCGTGCGTGCGTGCGTCGCGCGGCGCCTCTTCAGGTGCTGGTGCATTGCCGTGGTGCTAGAATGGAAAGCCATCTCCATTTTGCAAAGACGACATATCACGGAATTCCCATACTTTAGAGGAACGAGTGCCTTGCACTTCTGATAGTCTGAGGAGCCACTCGTGTTGCTACTACTCTCGGGCGCCGCCATCTTTGTTTTGGGGTCTGACGAATCGACGCGCATATTTTGCGTCGACGTATTTTTTGCGTTGTCCCAGCCCTACTCAGGATCCTTTTAAGCTTTAAAGTGAGTCATTATCAACTGCTATTGTATGGAAATCACTGATCTGGACTTAAAGATATTTTGCGTGTGTGTGTGTGTGTGTGTGTGTGTGTGTGTGTGTGTGTGTGTGTGTGTTCTGCACAAGAAAGTCACTCTATGGATATGGAATGACATGAGGGTAAATGAATAAAAAAAGCTAAAATCTTTGATTACTGCAGACCCATCAAGCAACCTAAATAACTGATAAAAGGCATTCATTTATTGAGAGGTTACCCTTAAATACCATACCCATGACAAACATAATAAAAAAAAAAAAAAAAATAGATCCTTAATTATTTGATAATCCTTTCCACTGCCAACAAAAAGCACAGAATGCATTTGTCACGAACCCCTTTCCTCTGCCCCATCTCCGCTTCCTCGAGCACGCACACATACACTCCGCGAGCGTGCTCGCTTCCCGCTCCCTCGCTCCGCCCCCTTGAGCTCGTACGCTCTTTTTCCTCCCTCAGGCTTCCACGCCCGGTTTTGCTATTACGAGCTCTCGCTCGTAAACTATCTCCCCCCTCTGACTCATGCTCGCTTCTCACGCGCATCAGCCTGAACATTATGACCACCTGCACTCACGCGCTTCCAATCCCCACACATTAGTTTCACCTGCACTCACGTGCTTCCGATCCCCACACATTAGTTACACCTGCACCTTCCCCTATAAATACCCAGCACTTCCGTTTCACGGGTGTTGGTTATTGTATTTAGATTCCTGTATTTAGATTCCCGTGTTTTGACCCCCGCTAGTCTCGTCTAGTTTTGCCCCTGCTAGTCTCGTCTAGTTTTGACCTCCCCACTGATTCGTTTCCTCTTAGCTTGCCAGCCCCCCATTCCTCTCGTCCCCCTGTCTTCGTTCCCGCTAGTCTCGTCTTGTTCCTCGCCCTAGTTGTTAACTGTTTTCCCCGCTATCGTTCACCTCCCTCATTGGATTTTCCCCCCTTGTTATCTCTTTGATTCCCCGGCTTCTGACCCTACGCTTCCCACGACTACTCTTCACTGGAGTTGCCCCTTGTTTGTACTTTTGCCTGGACTGCTTTTATTTAATAAAGCAGTTTTCATCCGACATTGTGACTGTCTCATCTTGTGTGTGTGTGTCCGGGTTACAGCATTGTCATCTCAATTATTCAGTGGACTTCAGGATGATGCAGACACCGTGTCTCCAGGCCTACGCCATTATGGTGCTAGTTTTAGCATTGCTCCATGCCTGCCCTTCGGGTCACTTTTTACACTATAGATTCTGCAGGATTTCAGCTTAGGGTTCAACCACAAACTCTCAAAATCTGCAACCCTAGATCAGCAAGGAAATGAAAGAAGCCTGCTGTTGTTGACAGTGGCACTGATCCACACCATTGTGAGACAGGTCCTTTAATTTACAACTAATCAAAACAAAACTGGAAACCACCAATCCTGACAAACTTATTAAGGTCACAACCTCATAAAAAATACTGCAGCAGTTTAAGAAAACTGTATTAGATTTAAGTAGTAGGTTATGAATGGGCGTATGGTTATTAGATGTGGCAATGTAGTAGTTGTTGTTTTTAAAACGATGTAAAGGACTTAAATATTCTTAGTTTTACTTGAGTCATTACAATACAGGTAAAAAAAAAAAAAAAAAAAATCAACTCTGAAATCCCAGTTCCCCAAAAGTGATTATTTTATTTCAAAAGGGAAAACGTGTGAAACACCAAACACACAGAGGTTTACTCTATTTTCACATTAGTACATTAAGGACCTTATAATAAAAAGAACAAGGCACGATTAAGGGAGGGTAAGAATCAGAGTAAGGCAGATCTTGTCCGGCTCTTTCTTTTCATGACCCCCCCAAAACTCTAGGTTTCTGCAGAACACATCTGCATTTAAGTATCTAGACTTTACTTGGGAACACCACATTTCATTTGTGCCTTTTAAACAATCATGTTTCTATTACATAAAAGGGGATGCATTATGTGAAATGGATTTCAATTTAAAAGTTGGTTTATTATTTTCAGAATCTATAGTAATGACACATTGTTTTGAATTGTATATTAAATGCTTCGAAAAACTGGGCCGAGTGCTTTAGTTATACAAATAATTAAAAAAATTTAAATGATTCATTATTTGTAAGATGGTCTCAAAGAAAATTGTGGGGTTAGAACCTGCAACATGAAAAACATTTAAATCTTGCATTAATCCAGTAAACAGGTAGTAGCCTGTTTAACCAACTGGAAAATATCCAAAGTTTCAGATACCGTTTAAGACAGTAAAGGGGGAAGTACCTAATGGGTATATTTGGCAATGAAGTGTTCTTTTTTATTAAAAGGACTTCATTTTTTTTCCTTATCCAACAAATATTGCAAACAGCATCTTTTTACATTTAAATGGAGATGTGCTGTGAGTGGAATATTCATGAAGACAGCGACAAATAACAGCTCTCAGCACATTTTAAACAGCAGATGATATGAGAGGATTAGACAAGGACCACCCCAGACTAGACAAGGAACATTACTGGAATCAAGTTTCTATTAGAGTAGGCTTTGTGAAACAGTTATTTGAAGACAAAAGTCAAATTAAAGAATTGTATACTTGAAATTAAAATAGTGCCTCATTATCACTTGATAGGTTAGTTTATAAAAAAAAGATTTGAATAGACGTTACAGTTACAATATAATGCTTAACAGGCCATTTGTTAACGTACATTCAAATAGATGGAAATATTATTAAATTATTATGCATATGTTTGTATACTAGTACATATTAGAATGTAAATGAACTACGGATCTATTAAGCATTATACATTGTATGCTAATGACTTCATGATAAACTTATTATAACGTACTGCAATAGTAGCCCTACAGGAGGGGATGGATCCAAGAGTGGGCCATGTTGGAATGGGCCATGTTTCATTGGCTCTCAAAATGACAATGAGAATTAATTATTCTCTGTATCGCCAAACTTTTTCATCAAACGCTATCCTGTCCAAACAGATAATACTCTATATTTAATATTTAAAAAATACTGCTAAAAATCATAAAATGCGGTTTGCCAAAGAAGTACAAAAGGACAGAGGAGAACAATTCACACAAGATAATAAATGGAATCTCAAGAAAGAAAGTTAGAGAAAATAACAGCACTAAAAAGGCAAAACACCGCTGTCTAATAGACGCAAATGTACTTATGTACACAATCAAATGTTCTTCACTCCGGAGTCCAGACCCCAGACCCCACAACAGAAACCCCAGGCATTTATGTGGTCTGGAAGTCATACAGAAACACACAGCACTAGGCTGATGCTACCTATTAAGGCGCTGTGTAATACTTTGCATCTTGCAGAGTAGCATTCATTTGAATGCATTAGTTGAGGCATCAACACCGCATACAACATCAAGATAAACTTTGAAAAGAGACACCTAAAGATACTGAACACTGCCAAATGTTTTAGAAATAAACTTATGTGCCTCAAAAGCAAATCACAGTGCTCCAAAAAGCAAACCTGCAGTACTGGTAGAATAATTAATGGCCAGAACATAGCCCCAAAAAATCACTTTACTTAAATATACTGAACAGTATAGTATAGTATCAGAATCAGTTAATCAAGTTGCAAAGGCCACTTTCCCAAATGTTTAGATTCACCAATGTTGTATAAACCCCTTTAAGGAACAAACAGTGATTAACTTAACTTTTCTTTATTACATTGACAGAAATGTGTCTAAAACTGGTCATACTGTTGATAATTCAGTTGAATTATACAACTGATTATAGCTCAGTTGAAAAAGTACTATCCATGAAGACTCTTAACAAACAAACTGATCTCTATAGTTCCTCCTGCTATCCAAACACTGCTCATACTTTTAGAAAGAGCTCCTATGCTTGTACACTGTGCATGATGATATAAAACATTCAAGCCCTATATTACATTCACTTTCTAAGCAGTGGTATTAACAGAATATAAAAATACCACTTACATTCGTTGGCACAGTAACATAAAATAAGCTACTTCAAAAGTACAATTAAATCTACATGTTTCTTGGGACTGAAGTGCATGGATAAGATGTGGGTCTATATTAAAGAAAATAACAAAATTATTATAATTAAAAAAGGACCTCAAACAAGCCCAGAATACAATCAGATTAGCTCAATTATAAGGCATGTGTGGCAGTTAAACAGCAGGGGGCAGTTTGGAGCTAATGTTTCTAAAATAAAACACAATACTGCAAAAGTCACTTTGGCTCAATTTAGCTTTTAACAGCTTTAGCCGTCAGTTCCACTGCTAATATTTCAAAGTCCTGAGCAGAGAGGATTACAACTGTATTACTGACCAGCACTGGAATAGACATCATTCTGGTATAAATACCTTTGTATAAGTCGGTAACACTATATGAACAGCATATATAAAATGCTTGCTATATGAAGTTGTTCTTAATGCATTATAATACAAGAATTGTGTTGTACAGTATAATGGATTACAATCTCTATAATATAGGTATATAAAAGGTATAATAAAAATGCATTACAGCATGTATTAAAAAGGCATTATGACCATCTTTTTAAAGCATTATATCTACAGGCAGCATATAAAGTGTCACCATGTAGTAAAGTGGTGTATGTTTGTAAAATATCACTATTCTATTAGTTTTCTCCTTCAATAGAAACGTCACGGTGCAAAATTAGCTTTTATAATCCAGCCTACCATGATTAAAAAACAAAATCAAAATGTCTGAACTTACAACTACTTACTGCCCTACAACTTATTTGATGCAGAGCATATTACTGAAATACAATAAAAAAAAAAGGTGTAAAGAGACAAGTACACTTGAAAAAGTTTGATAGAAACTGAAAGTACATATCAGGGTGAGAAGGAGAGTTAAGTGCTTTGTTACGTTCTGCATCAAAACCAACCATTCATTCAGCTGCCATTTAATTTTGGGGGCTCTACATTTTCAGTTGGCCTGGGGGGGTCCCCAAGGCCTATAGACCTGAGATTATGGCACTCGAGCAGAAAGTTGTCCACTCCTGACCCCACCAGTGGGTTGTTAAAGAAGAGGTTCTGATCTGCAACCAACTCCCAGTCCGAGTCTGACTCAGAGCTGCTGTTGGCAGACCCTTCTGTGGCTGTGGGAGGACAGCTGAGCTGCTCCAACTGCTCAACCAAATCACTGAACTGCATGGCCGAACTGTCTTCAGAGCGCACCGAATACGCAGGGAAATTAACCATGGAGCTGGCCTGCGAGAGGTTCTCTGAACCCGGAAGCCGCAAGGACAACGAGTCAGGTCCTCCAAAGCCTAGTGAGAGTGAGTCACTGGCAGAACCTAGTGGAAGGTTATCCAGTGAGCTACACTCAGAGTTGTAATTTAACCAGCGAACTGGACTCAGATCGGCCAAAGGCACTCTCTGAAAATGCATTGCCACTAAGGTCCTCAAGACCTAGAGTGTAATTAGTGGTCTGCACAGGGCTTCTATCAGCGTATTGAAATTTCTCAACATTCTCCTCATCAAACCCATAACAGTAGGCCTCTGCACCACCAGCATAAAATGACATTTCAGCTGGATCATCATCTATGTACTCCTCACTAATGTGCAGCGGAGTGCAGGCCATTTGTATCCGGTATGGTATCTGTCTGGAGTGCATTAACTCAGTCTGAAACACCTCGGGTGTGAGAAAACAGTTTTTTGCCCCACCTCTCCCCACCATTAAGACACCCACCCCTACTCGCTCGCTATCCTCATTGCCATTTTGGGCGGGCCTTACACTAGAGGAACTACTCTCTACAAACACAAACATTGGGCCGCAGTCTCCTGCCGCCTGGTTATGAGTGGCACCTGGGAAGGCGTAGGTGGATTGGGAGTTGGTCTTGATGGGGTCCTCCTTCATGGGACAGGGGACTCTGACAGGCTGCGGCCTCTGCTCGAATTGCTGGGGATGGTTCTGGGTCTCCATCCGCATGGGTGAGCTGGGGGTGTGCAGGGAGTGGAAGGAGGCAGTTGCAGAAGAAGGTGACACTGGGGCTCTCAGACTGGCGTTGAAAGACAGATGCTAAGATGGAAGGTTGATGTAAAAGACAAAGGGGTGAATGAAAAAATTGTACATTTTTCATATTGCTATTGGTGGTCAAAAAAGCGGTTATGACCCTGATTTTTAACTTGAACACTACTGACCTGTTTTGGCATGTCAGAAACCAAGGAATGAGATGACATGCAGATCTTACTGTTCCTCCTGTCACAAAGAGCAAAATTAATACAATGATAAGAAACACAGAAAGTCAAGCACTGCAATCAATGCATTTGGGCTCAGAAAGGAAAGACCAAATAGTAAACTGTATGCAAAAGTGATTTCAAGTGTGATTTTGTTTTTTAGTAAGAATATTTTTAAAGCCACTGTAGTTATGACTAAATTCACTCACCTCTGGTAAGGAGTTCTCCTCAACCCACTGTCCTTTATATACTCAACAAGTTGTTTCTCTGTCCTTCCGCTGTCACATATACAAAATATATTCAATTTAACAAAGTCATTCTTGCATTCTAATACCTACAAGCCCATATAAACACACAAGGGCACCTGTATCTGAAGGACGATCCTCTGCTGAAGAAGATGGCTTTAGATTTGGGCTGAGGCTGGTCTAACATACGGAAAAAGGAGTGATGCTCAACACAGTTCTTCCAGAAGATCTTACAATGATCCCTGCTGGCCATTAGAAATTCCAGCGTATCCTCATGAGGACCCTGTGGAACGAAAGTTTGAACAGTCAGAGGAGAAAGGATTGATCTGATCTCAGATGAAAAGGCAACATGAGGAAACATCTGGTCCTGATTCTTAGCACCCCATGTAAGTGATCCCAACAGAATAACAAACGTCACTCAGAATATATTTCAAATGTTTACATGGGATAAGAGATAGCCCCATCCGACCAAGCTCCTGAGCTTGAAAACATCACAGCTTTATTATGTGCCAAGTCAATGATCAGATGAACCTTTAACTGAAAGACACTAACTGAAACCTTCAGATGTCTCCCCGCTCTCCCTAGTCTGTGTCTCCCCGGAGTCTCCAGAGTTTAAGACTCATGAAGTCCATGGACATAAAAACAGCTTTTGTTTTGTTGGATGGGTAGTGGTATGTATTGGTGTCTTGAATGAATCTTCGCTCATTTGATGTTCTATGTCACAGTGGTCTCATATTGTCCCATATTATACTATATTCTGCACCCTTTGTGTTGAGATGAAGTATCTAAACGTTTGTAAATGTGCAGGTATAACTTGGGTACTCACATGAACTTCTGGGTGCAGTTTAATTAGAAATCTTTTCCTCTTGAAGCTCAGCTTCCGAATCTTGGACCAGTTGAAGGTGTTTATTTTGGTATGACCCTGAAAAAGTGAAATAATAACTAAAGACTCTAAAATCTTATTACATGAGCCATGTTCTAAGCTGTTGTAAAAATATGCACATCCATTGAATTCTATATTGAGAACTCTTCAATTACTCGCAAAAGGAACCACAAAGGGGTAATAATAAACCTTAACAAGGAGAGGAGGGGTCTTGTATCATCCTAATGGGGTTTATTTTGCGATTACTGGTTGACTGCACACTATCCCATTTATTACATTACTACTAGTTTTAACAAACAAACAAATAAATAAAAAGGACATGAACCATTGAAAGTTGAGTTGAAATAATGTTCTTATGTGAATTCAACCTCCGGTTTGCAAAAGAGTTCTGATGAACCTGTGGCATTTATTTTGCAACAATGACTGCCTATTGGCTTATTACATGACTGCTTGCATGACAATACTACTCACAACTACTTGCATGAAATATCACTGTGTGCCCGGAATATGCAGCTATTATTCAGAAATATTCGACCAATTAATACTGTGAGATTACTGCCAGAGAGCCGTGTAATAATCAGGTTTCCCACACTTTTCAACCAATGCATTTCCATGATTTTTCCATGACTTTTCAATGACTTGGAAGATTTTATATATTTCCATGACTTTTCCAGGCCTAGAAATCAAAATTTTAAAATTCCCTGATATTTCCAGGTTTTCTATGACTGTGGGAACCCTGAATAATACTAATAAATGTATTTAATTATTAAACATTCTTGACTTTAATTATACTGATGTAAGTCGAAGTACTCAAAGCCTTGAAAGCACAATGAAGGTCACCATTTCACATTGTGCCTAAAATGATCCCTTAGCTATGGTGTAAAAAATGTCATAAGTTTACATACACATAGGCTGAAGTCATCAAAACAATTTTTTTTCCCACTCCACAGATTTAATATTAGCAAACTATAGTTTTGGCAGGCCGTTTAGGACATCTACTTTGTGCATGACAAGTAATTTTTCCAACAATTGTTTACAGACAGATTGTTTCACTTTTAATTGATTATAAATCACAAATACAGTGTGTCAGAAGTTTACATACACAAAGTTAACTGTGCCTTTAAGCAGCTTGGAAAATTCCAGAAAATGTACTCAAGCCTTTAGAAAATTAGCTTCTTATAGGTGGTGTACTGAATTGGATGTGTACCTGTGGATGTACTTTAAGGCCTACCTTCAAACTAAGTTCTTCTTTGCTTGATATCATGGGTTAAATCAAAAGAAATTAGCTAAGACATCAGAAAAACAATTGTGGACCTCCACAGGTTTGGCTCATACTTGGGAGCAATTTCCAAATGCCTGAAGGTAATACGTTATCTGTACAAAAAATAGTACGCAAGTAGAAACACCATGGGGACCACACAACCATCATAACGCTCAGTAAAGACACATTCAGTCTCCTAGAGATTACCGTAGTTTGGTGCAAAAAGTGCAAATCAATCCCAGAACAACAGCAAAGGACCTTGTGAAGATGCTGGAGGAAACAGGTAGACAAGTATCTATATCCACAGTAAAACGAGGAAGTCACTGCTCCAAAACCACCATAAAAGCCAGACTACAGTTTGCAAGTGCACATGGGGACAAAGAACGTACTTTTTGGAGAAATGTCTTCTGGTCTGATGAAACAAAAATGTAATTGTTTGGCCATAATGATCATCGTTATGTTTGGAGGAAAAAAGAACTCCATCACAACTGTAAAGCATGGGGGTGGCAGCATCATGTTGTGGGGGTGCTTTGCTGCAGGAGGGACTGGTGCACTTCACAAAATAGATGGCATCATGAGGAAGGAACATTATGTGGATATATTGAAACAACATCTCAAGAAATCAGCTAGAAGGTTAAAGCTTGGTCGCAAGTACAGTGGGTACGGAAAGTATTCAGACCCCCTTAAATTTTTCACTCTTTGTTATATTGCAGTCATTTGCTAAAACCATTTAAATTAGTTTTTTTTCCTCATTATTGTACACACAGCACCCCATATTGACAGAAAAACACAGAATTGTTGACATTTTTGCACATTTATTAAAAAAGAAAAACTGAAATATCACATGGTCCTAAGTATTCAGACCCTTTGTTCAGTATTTAGTAGAAGCACCCTTTTGATCTAATACAGCCATGAGTCTTTTTGGGAAAGATGCAACAAGTTTTTCACATCTGGATTTGGGTATCCTCTGCCATTCCTCCTTGCTGATCCTCTCCAGTTCTGTCAGGTTGGATGGTAAACGTTGGTGGACAGGCATTTTCAGGTCTCTCCAGAGATGCTCAATTGGGTTTAAGTCAGGGCTCTGGCTGGGCCATTCAAGAACAGTCACGGAGTTGTTGTGAAGCCACTCCTTCGTTATTTTAGCAGTGTGCTTAGGGTCATTGTCTTGTTGGAAGGTGAACCTTCGGCCCAGTCTGAGGTCCAGAGCACTCTGGAGAAGGTTTTCGTCCAGGATATCCCTGTACTTGGCCGCATTCATCTTTCCCTCGATTGCAACCAGTCGTCCTGTCCCTGCAGCTGAAAAACACCCCCACAGCATGATGCTGCCACCACCATGCTTCACTGTTGAGACTGTATTGGACAGGTGATGAGCAGTGCCTGGTTTTCTCCACACATACCGCTTAGAATTAAGGCCAAAAAGTTCTATCTTGGTCTCATCAGAACAGAGAATCTTATTTATCACCATCTTGGAGTCCTTCAGGTGTTTTTTAGCAAACTCCATGCGGGCTTTCATGTGTCTTGCACTGAGGAGAGGCTTCCGTCGGGCCACTCTGCCATAAAGCCCCGACTGGTGGATGGCTGCAGTGATGGTTGACTTACTACAACTTTCTCCCATCTCCCGACTGCATCTTTGGGTTCTTCTTTACCTCTCTCACCAAGGCTCTTCTCCCCCGATAGCTCAGTTTGGCCGGACGGCCAGCTCTAGGAAGGGTTCTGGTCATCCCAAACGTCTTCCATTTAAGGATTATGGAGGCCACTGTGCTCTTATGAACCTTAAGGGCAGCAGAAATGTTTTTGTAACCTTGGCCAGATCTGTGCCTTGCCACAATTCTGTCTCTGAGCTCTTCAGGCAGTTCCTTTGACCTCATGATTCTCATTTGCTCTGACATGCACTGTGAGCTGTAAGGTCTTATATAGACAGGTGTGTGGCTTTCCTAATCAAGTCCAATCAGTATAATCAAACACAGCTGGACTCAATTGAAGGTGTAGAACCATCTCAAGGATGATCAGAAGAAATGGACAGCACCTGAGTTAAATATATGAGTGTCACAGCAAAGGGTCTGAATACTTAGGACCATGTGAGTTTTTCTTTTTTAATAAATGTGCAAAAATGTCAACAATTCTGTGTTTTTCTGTCAATATGGGGTGCTGTGTGTACAATAATGAGGAAATAAAATGAACTTAAAGGATTTTAGCAAATGGCTGCAATATAACAAAGAGTGAAAAATTTAAGGGGGTCTGAATACTTTCCGTATCCACTGTATGTCTTCCAAATGGACAATGACCCCAAGCATACCTGCAAAGTTGGCAGGTGGCAAATGGCTTAAGGACAACAAAATCAAGGTATTGGAGTGGCCATCACAAAGCCCTGACCTCAATCCAATAGAAAATGTGTGGGCAGAACTGAAAAAGCATTGGCTAGCATGGAGGCCTACAAACCTGACTTGGTTACACAGTGGAATGGGCCAAAACTCCAGCAACTTATTGTGAAAAGCTTGTGGAAGGTTACCCAAAATGTTTGACCCAAGTAAAACAATTTAAAGGCAATGCTACCAAAAACTAACAAAGTGTATGTTAACTTCTGACCCACTGGGAATGTGATGAAAGAATTAAAAACTGTAATAAATAATTCTCTAATATTATTCTGACATTTCACATTCTTAAAATGGTGATCCTAACTGACCTATGACAGGGAATGTTTTCAATGATTAAATGTCATTAATTGTGAAATACAGAGTTTAAATGTATTTGGCTAAGGTGCATGTAAACATCGGACTTCAACTGTATATACCAAAAAGTAATTAAAGACCCTATTGGCTTATTTGTTTTTAAACCATTTTTTTTTTACACTCTGGAAGCACAGGTAGCTTTAAATAACAAATGTATCCAATAACACAAAGTTACATGTACCTGAAACACCTGAAGGCCCATGTGGGCTACAGCCAGGTTGATCTTGGTGCCTTCTCGATCAGCAGCAGGATGAAAGTGCACCCCGTACATCTCCAGTTTACGAGCAATCTCCAGAACTTGGAAATCTGACTCTGATGGGGTCTGCCCACTACAGGAGGCAAAAATTGCAGAACATATTTAAAAGGTGCTGTAAACGAATTTAGCCTTCAGCAAACTCTTAAGTGTTCTCTCCAAAACCCTGCCATCCAAAGACATGGCAGCCAACCTGATGTTAGCAAACACGAACATGCAATTGCATTCCAGTAATTTTGTGCCAAGTTCAGGCTAATCGTGGGCAAATTTTGGAGCAGTGCCAGATCAGTGTACACTAATTTTGCTCATCCGTTAAGATGTTCAATCTGCTTAAGCTCCTCCTCTTCCCTTGTGGTTGTATGGCTAATAAAGATGACTGAAGCCACTGGATTACAATCTCAGCCTAGCATAGCCGCTGACACTGCTGACCTGCAATGCTTCTCTCAGTCTAGCCTCAGATTTAACACAATGGAACTGCACCATTAAAGAGAGCACAAACAAAAACACATGTCTAAGATATTAATACATATTACAGTTGAAAAATAAATGTATCCAAGTTGTTTTCAGTAGGTGAAAACGGTTTCATAAAACTACCTTTTGCAAGCGGTGTCAAATCTGTTAGAGTCCGAGTGATTGCTTACTGACCCTAGTCAAAAGAACCCACCTCCCAAGACTAAGATATTTTTGTTCCTAGGCTCGGGTCCCTCCTTCATTGAAAGTCTATGGGAAGTCTTATTGGTTAGAAAAGTAAAAGCACACCTTTTCTTGATGTCACACAATTTGAGGTATTATTCATACAAGTTGGTCAAGTTACAAAATGCTTCACTTAACCCTCTGGGGTCTGAGGGCGTTTTAAGCCCTGGAGAAGTTTTGACATGCCTTGACATTTGTGCTTTTTTCAGTTGCTTAAAAACATATTAATGGCTAAAGTCTGATAACGTCTCGGTTACCTACGTAACCTCGGTTCTCTCTAGAGGGAACGAGTATTGCGTAAGCTAGCTTACGCTACGGGAAAGATTCATCTTTTCTGAGATATTGAAGCCAAAAAATTATCCTTAATTTTGTATCATTTGTCAATGCAGTGCAGCAATTGCAGACCTTGAGCGGGCTAGCTAGCGAGCTCACTGGTTGCTCTGCAGCAACTGCTGCAGCCTATAGACGAACTTGCGTGAACTCGCGCCCAATGAGAGGCGCCCGCGCGCTCACTGTCCCAAAGCCCGCCAGAATGGGCGTGGCTAGGGTGCATATAAATTGTCAAGTTATTGTGCTTATACTAAAATGAGCTAGTGGTGCTCGGCAGTGACGTTCAAGTTCAGTGCCGTCAGGACCACAATATGGATCGGTGGATAGAAACAGGTTCTCTGAAGAGAAAAGAGGCAACCAATAAAGAGATTCACAGTGAGTCGGAGGCATCTACGAGCCAGATTCCAAATAAAAAAACTAAGAAAAGGAGGGTGAAGAGAAAATACGACGAAAGCTACTTAGCATTAGGTTTCAGCTACACCGGGCCCGAAGACGAGCCGTTGCCCGTTTGCGTTTGTTGCTACGAGGCACTGGCTAACGAGAGCATGAAACCATCAAATCTTCGCCGGCATCTGGAAACCAAGCATGGGGAATTTAAGTCCAAGCCAGTCGAAGTTTTTCAAAAGCAAGCTCCAGGAATACCGCACAAGCAAAAAAGTTATAGAATCGACATCTGCAGGTGGTGCTATTGCTAAAGCAGTGGAAGTCTCGTATCGGGTGTCCCGAATCATAGTAAAAAAGGGATGCCACATACACTCGGGGAGGAGGTGGTGCTACCAGCAATTAAAGAGACTGTGGGTATCATGCTGGGTGACAAAGCACGAAAGCAAATGGACTTGATTCCATTATCAGACAACACTGTGCAGCGCAGAATCGAGGAGATGGCCAGCAATGTGAACGACCAGCTAATATCGCGGATCAAAGCCAGTCGATATTTTGCTCTTCAGCTGGACGAATCCACTGACATAGCGATCCTCGCCAACCTGCTCGCCTACGTAAGGTATGAATACAACGGAGAAATAGAGGAGGAATTTCTCTTTTGTAAACCTTTGCAGACACGCACAACCGCAGAGGCACTTTTTGACATGTTGAACGGTTTCATCACAGAACATGGGATTGATTGGTCAAGATGCGTGGGAATAAGCACAGACGGGGCAGCAGCCATGGTAGGCCAACACACCGGCCTTGTTAAACGTGTGCAAGCAGTTGCTCCGCAAGCGAAATCTATCCACTGTTGCATCCACAGAGAGGCTCTCGCAGCCAAAAGAATGCCACCTGATCTCAAAACTGTTCTGGATGAAGCAGTAAAAACTGTCAATTTTATCAAGGCCCGCCCACTGAATTCAAGACTGTTTTCAGTTTTATGCGACGAGATGGGCAGTGAGCACCGACAATTGCTGCTCCATACCGAGGTCCGGTGGCTGTCAAGAGGGAAGGTGCTTGCACGGCTTTACGAGTTGCGAGATGAGGTGAGACTGTTTCTACTTGACTCCAAGTTCGACCTTTCTGGTCGATTCAATGATGCAGACTGGCTTGCCAAGTTGGCATATCTGTCTGACATTTTTGAGCACTTGAATGGACTAAATAGGAGCCTACAGGGGAAGTCGGTTACTCTTTTTCATACGCAAGACAAAGTTGAAGCCGCAATTAAGAAGATGGGGATGTGGGCCAGGCGCATGGAGGAGGCAAACTATGACTCATTTCCAAATCTTTCAGATTTTTTTAGACAGCTCAGACACGCACCTTTTAAGTGCTGTGCAAGATGATATCAAACAGCACCTGCACCTGCTGAAAACTCAGCTACGGATTTATTTCCCAACCCCCGACACAACAGCGAATTGGATAAGAAATCCGTTTGCCACACTGGATGACTACATCCTGACAAACCTCACCTCCAGAGAGCAAGACAGCCTGGCCGAACTGTCCTGTGACAGTGCTTTAAAAATTTACTTTTCTGAGAAATGCCTGCCTGCTTTTTGGCTGAAAGTTGCCACAGAATACCCCAAGCTGTCCGACAAAGCCCTGAAGTGGCTTGTGCCTTTTCCAACAACTTACCTCTGTGAATCAGGATTTTCATCCCTGGTCATGTTTAAGTCAAAATATCGGAACAGACTTAATATTGAACCAGATCTCAGATTGAGGCTGTCATCACTGGAACCTGACATGCAGAAATTAACGTCTGGCATGATAAATTAAATTCGTGGTATAGATACGCAGTTTCATGAGACCGAGCTGGTGAGCATTTATTTAGTTGTTTGTTTGTTTGTTTTTAATATAGGCCTATATTAGACAGACAGATGATAAAAAGAGGAAGGGAAAGATGTGGAGGGGGACAAAGGGGGATATTAGCCTACGTTCATATCGGGCTAGCAAATAGACTCCAATGGCTTTTCCTTTTGACAACTTTTATTTTTATTTTTAACCTGGAGTAGGCCTACTGTGTTTTCATTAAATGTGTATTTTGTAAAAAAAAAAAAAATGTGTGTGCAGTAAACGTTCTTTTAACAAGCCTGTTGTACTGATGTGATGACCAGTTATAGTTTTAGTGCTAGTAAGCCTATTTAGAGGTGCGGATTAATTCAGGTAGGACTGTGTGTAGACATATTTTATTATGTGTATTATGAGGTGGTCCGCGAAAATTCTTGATTAGAAATAGTGGTCCCCACACACAAAAAGTTTGAAAACCCCTGCTGTAGCGTATTAAACTGCTAGTAGTTTTGCCTGCAGAGCGGGCACTTCCAGATTGTAAAATCTGACAAAGGTGGAGGGGGAAGCCCAGCCTGCTGCCACACATATGTCCTGAATGGAAATCCCGCTGGACCATGCCCACGAGGAGGCCATGCCTCTGGTGGAGTGAGCCCTAATGCCTAACGGGCATGGCAGGTCTTTCGACGCGTACGCGGCAGCAATAGCGTCCACTATCCATCTAGACAGTGTCTGTTTCGAGGTGGCGAGACCCTTGGTGCGCCCTCCGAACGAAATGAAAAGCTGCTCAGCGCGTCTGAAAGAGGCGGAGCGCGCAGTATACAATCTCAGTGCTCTGACTGGGCAAAGGAGATTTGTGTCGCGTTCGCTATCGGATGCTGGCAGAGCCGATAGGGAAATAATCTGTGCTCTGAAAGGAGTACCGATCACCTTGGGGACATAGCCATGTCTAGGCTTTAAAATGACCTTGGAGTCACTTGGTCCAAACTCCATACACGCAGCGCTGACAGACAGTGCGTGAAGGTCTCCCACACGTTTAACTGATGACAGGGCAGTCAGAAAAACTGTTTTTTTTATTTATTTTTTTTATTGCAAATTAACAAAAGAGTAACACATACAAGGGAGTGAGACACATATACAATACAGAAGAGAGAAAAAGCACAAAAACAAAAACAACGAAATACAAAACAGCCCAACACAGTCATCGATAAAGTGGTGTATGTAGACAGATGAGATCCTTTCTGTGACGCAAGTATAGATAGGGGCAATCCGGTAGTATCAGTATATTTTTAGTGAGGGTATTAATCACCCCAACAATCACAACAACAACAGCAATATATTAATATTAGTGGTGATAGTATCAATGATAATATTTATAATGATAATTCATGACAATAATAGGAGCATTAGCTCTAGCAATCTATAATAATAATAATAGTGACAATAGTACTAATAACAATACATTTAGGTCAGTCAATAATGTCACCATACCTGCTCTAAACTCTAGGTCAGGGGGCTGATCCACAACTGCCAGTGAGCTCCACACAGATACCGACACCTCTCCTCTATTCAATATATTCAGAAAAATGGTTTTGAGTGAAAGGTATTTCAAATCCACGGATTCAAGCGGTTCGAAAGCGGGGGCTTTCATAGCTTCGAGAACTACAGAAAGATCCCAGATAGGAACCGATGGGGGGCGCGGGGGGTTCATCCTTCTAGCTCCCCTGAGGAAGCGGATGACCAGCTCGTTTTTTCCCCGTGACTGGCCGTGCAGGGGTTCGGCGAACGCCGCGACGGCCGCCACGTACACTTTGAGCGTGGATGGGGATCTGCCCTTATCCAACAGCTCTTGTAAAAACACGAGCAGTGACGACACCCCACATGTCCGTGGGTCCAGGTCTCTGTCGGTGCACCATTTTGAAAACACCGACCATTTGGACGCATAGAGTCTTCTCGTGGAAGGGGCTCTAGCGTGTATGATAGTGTTCATTACTCCTTCTGGCAAAGCGACGGGTAGTCGTTGATCACCCACGCGTGCAGCGCCCTGGGTGGGGATGCCAGATTGTGCCGCGAGCTTGAGAGAGGAGATCTGCTCTCACTGGGATGGGCCACGGGGCTGTCAGTGACAGCTGCGTAAGCTCCGGGAACCATGTCTGATTCTCCCAGCGCGGGGCTATGAGGAGCACCGAGTGACGCGTTTCCCTGATCCTCTGCATTACCTCTGGCAATAGCGAGACGGGAGGGAAGTCGTAAAGTGGGCGGTTGGGCCAGTCCTGGCCAGCGTGTCCTCGCTTTTCGAGAAAAATACTGGGCAGTGAGAGTTCTCTTCTGACGCGAAGAGGTCTATCTCTGCTCTGCCGAATATTTGCCATAATTTCTGGACTGTTTGAGCGTGCAGGGACAATTCCCCTGGGGGAACATTGTCTCTGGACAGTCTGTCTGGGCCGTCGTTCAGGTGGCCTGGCACGTGCATCGCCCTCAGCGAGCGCAGGTGGCCCTGGGACCAACTTAGTATGCGTTTTGTCACATGGAAGAGGTTCCTGGATCTGACACCGCCCTGACGGTTTAGATAGGATACCACAGATCTGTTGTCGAACGGACCAGGACGTGGTGACCCTGAGTGACCGGGAGGAAGCGCACAAGCGCGTACTCGACCGCTATCATTTCCAGACAATTTATGTGAAGGAGCTTTTCCTGAACTGACCATAGGCCGAAAACCGGCAAGCCCTCGCAGACCGCGCCCCAACCCGTGTTGGACGCGTCTGTCGAGATGACTTTTCGGCGAGATACAGCTCCCATCGTCACTCCCCGCTGATACCATTCGGCCACCGTCCAAGGCTGCAGAGCTGATATACAGGTCTGAGTCACTCTGATCGGCTGGCGGCCTGTGGCCCACGCCCGGCGAGACGCGCGGGTGTTTAGCCAATGCTGAAGCGGGCGCATGCACAGTAAACCCAGCTGAAGTACTGCTGCGGCTGAGGCCATGTAACCTAACACTCTCTGAAATTTTTTTACACGGGCGAGCGAGCCGTCATTGCCACAGAGTCTAGTTCTATTTCAAGGAAGGAAATTGCCTGACTGGGCTGTAGTGAGGTCTTGGTCCAATTGACTGCAAGACCCAGACTGTTCAGATGACTGAGGAGAACTGTCCTGTGAGACAGAAGCTCCGTATGTGACTGTGCCAAAATCAGCCAATCATCCAAATAGTTGAGAATTCGCAAGCCCTGACTCCGCAGGGGTGCGAGCGCCGCATCCATGCACTTCGTGAAAGTACGGGGTGCTAAGGACAGGCCGAACGGAAGGACGGTGTATTGATAAACCTGACCGTCGAAGGCGAATCTCAAGAATGGCCTGTGACGGGGATTTATCTGAATCTGAAAATAGGCATCTTTCAGATCGAGAGAAATAAACCAGTCCCCCTGGCGCACATGCGCCAGGAGTTTCCTGATTGTAAGCATTTTGAACGGTCTTTTTGCAAGCACCTTGTTCAAAATCCTGAGATCTAATATTGGTCTGAGGCCGCCGTCTTTCTTGGGGACAAGAAAATAACGGCTGTAAAACCCTGACTCGCTCAGTGAAGGCGGCACTCTCTCTATGGCCCTTTTGCACAGAAGGTTTGCTATTTCCGAACGAAGCATGCAGGCTGCTTCCGTGTTCACAGTAGTTTCGAGCCGCGCCCTGAAGCGGGGAGGGCGGCGATCGAACTGTAGCAAATAGCCCCGTTTTATTGTGCTTAACACCCATTTGCATATCCCTGGGATAGCTTCCCACCCTTTGAAGCGTAACGCTAGAGGGTGAATGGCCGAGTCGCCCTGATTGCCGTACACAGCGGGCTGAACAGAATGTGTGAGCGCGCTTATTGTGCTTATGCATGACTGCTCGCAGACAGCAGGGACATGCTGTTCTGTGAGCGACTTCCCGATTGAGATGAATTGTTGATCTGTTAAGTGATGCGCGAGCATAGTCACGGGCACGGGGCTTACACATAGAGAGGTGTTTGCTGGCCGTGTGACAGAGCGGGCAGAGAGGGGACGTGCGCACGGGCTCGTGGGCGCGTTTATTGACTCTAACACTCGAGCGGGCTGTGCCCGCTTTATTTGAGTGTGCTCTGATAGGAACACGGAAAGTGTAATGCTTGTGTGTAGGGGTGAACACTGGATTGTGGGCACGTTTTCTACACATAAGACATGTTTGCTCTCTAATAGGGACACGGGAAGTGTAATGCTTGTGTGTAGGGGTGAACACTGGATTGTGGGCACATTTTCTACACATAAGACATGTTTGCTCTTTACAAGATCTTTTTGTGTCGCCGTGAAAACGGCGTTTGAGTGCAGGCAAGCGGGTAGTAACACCAGCTTGTTGGCTGCTGAATTCACCACTGTAGTAGCCTGAGAGAAGGGGAGGACTTCGGGGAGGACCGCGGTGGGACTGAGCCATCGTTTTTTTTCAACAAAGCTAGGAGGACTTCGGTTGTTCAGGTTTCAGTGCAATCTTAGGCTGAGGCCCGCGGGGGCGGCTGTCTGCGGCGGCTGTCTGAGCGTGATCTGGGGCGGCCGCCCTGTCAACGCTGGGAGGTCTGGCTTTGTTGAGCTGGGTGCTGTGAAGATGCACGTGTATGAGGCTGGTTACGTGGGCGGCCTGCAGAGGAGCTAGCGCGGCGAGGCAGGAAGAGATTCATGGCTTGGGTGGCTTTCTGGACTTCCGAAAAATGGTCAACAATGCCACTTACCGTGGAACCGAAGAGACCGGACGGAGAGAGCGGCGCGTTGAGGAACGTGGAGCGCTCAGCTTCTCCCATGTCGGCTAGAGTTAGCCACAGGTGTCTCTCGGTTACAGTCAGCGAGGCCATGCACTTCCCTAGGGCTTGAGCTGCAGCTTTGGTGGCGCGAAGGGCGAGGTCCGTCACGCTCCTTAGATCTGTAACAGCCTCTGGGTGCCTGCCTTTCTCATCCCATTCCCAAAGAAGGTCCGCTTGGAGGATCTGCAAGACGGCCATGGAATGCAGAGCAGATGCGGCTTGGCCGGCGGCGGAATAGGCGCGGCCAACACAGGCGGAAGTAGTTCTGCAGGCCTTAGACGGGAGCACTGGCTTAGACCGCCATCTCGCGGAGGGCGGGCAAAGGTGTGCTGCTACCGAATCCTCAACCGGGGGGATGGAAGAATAGCCCTTCTCGGCGGCGCCGTCCACTGAAGCGAGAGAGATGGAGACGTGGGATCGAATCCTGGCCGAGAGAGGCGCGTTCCACGATTTAGAGAGCTCGGCGTGGAGTTCCGGCAGGAAGGGAGCGGCCCGGGCCGCGGGCGCCGCGCGGTGACGGCTTTGAAGAAAGCAGCCGTCGAGTCTGTTGGGAGCCTCCTCAGGGGGCGGTGACCACTCGAGCCCGAGGAGGTCGACGGCCTGTGTGAGGAGGCGTATCAGTTCCCCTTCGACTCCGGCACGGGTCCTGCTGGATTCCTGGGCCGATGAGGAGGCTTGTGACCACTCCTCGCTATCCGAAGCCATGATGGAACAGCAGCCCTTGTCCTCCGCCTCGCTCTCCGAGGTGGCAGCAGTGCGGCCGCTCGGCGGCAACTGCGCGTCCCGGGGGGGCGGGGAGGGTGAACGCGATGCTCGAGGGAGAGTCTCCGGCGAGACAGTCGCTTCTAAACGCGGTTCCGGCAGCCTATGGGAGCGGCGCTTCTTCCGGCGCGGCGAAAACAGAAGGCGGCGCGGCGGCTTCGGTCCTGAGCGCTTCGAGTCGAGCCCGCAGGGTCGACATCGGAAGCTCCTCGCAGAGGTCGCATCCGCCGTCAGCGAAGGCGAGCTCTGCATGCCCCAGTCCCAGGCAGAGAGCGCAGATGATGTGGCGGTCTCCGGCGCTGAGAGGGGTGCGGCATGAACCGCAGGTGCGAGGCATCTTTAAAAAGACGCTCGTGCTCTTTTGTGAAGTTCACTGAGGAACTAGTTTGCTTTAAAAAGGATACGTCGCCGGATGGCGTAGCTCGCAGGATGGCTGAAGGTGGCGGCCCCTTGAACGGCGACGCGGCTTCTTGCAGTTTCAGAGATGCGAAGAGCTTCGCTGAAGAGATGAAAATCAGGGTTCCAGCCTACGAACTGCACTTATATGCACCCTAGCCACGCCCATTCTGGCGGGCTTTGGGACAGTGAGCGCGCAGGTGCCTCTCATTGGGCGTGAGTTCACGCAAGTTCGTCTATAGGGATCTTGTAGCCTAGAGTTTTTGCTACAAAATGATGTGAAAACCATCCTGATCACTCATTCATACAAAACTATAGTAATTTAACTTTTGTAAGACAACTTTAGTGTTGACAGTTCATATGCGAGGAGGCGTGAATGATCACGAATATTGAGGTTATTTACACCTGAAGAGACAAAAGATGCCTCCCCTGGGCCTATCAATGAGGGATAGAGAATTAATGTGAGGAGACTTGATGATCAAAATCAAGTTTTAAGTTAAAAGTAATCTGACTATACATTTTCTTTACATAAAGACTTTATTTTATACCTACACTACCATTTAAAAGAAGTCTCTTCTGCTCACCAAGACTGGATTTATTTGATCCAAAATACAGTAAAAACATTGTGTGAACTCATTTTACAATTTAAAAGAACAGTTTTCTATTTGAATATATTGTAAAATGCAGTTTGTGATCAAAGCTGAATTTTCAGCATCATTACTGCAGTCTTCAGTGACACATGATCCTTCAGAAAACATTATAATATGCTGATTTTATAATATGGGCATATTTAAAGTGCATTTTACTAATTTAACCTGAACACATATTTGCAAACACAAGCTTTATTGATGATAATGAGGCAGTATAAATGCTAGTTACAATATAATCTAAACAATCATATCATTTTATATCATATTACATACCATATTTATATAATACAGCATACAATTTAAATACCTGCTTTAGCCGAAACAGCATTTAAATGTAACTAAAACTTGCTTATTAGGAGTCATATTTCACATGTCAATACTCTGAATCCTGGCTGGCAAGTCTGGAAACAGTCCCACTAGTAAAATATGTACGTTTATATAAAATAGCATGTCAGCTAATGAAAACTAAATGACTTGTCCGAAATTGTATCCACGTCTGGATCAAGTCTCTCTTCAAAATACAAACGTTCATCGGAGTCCCGCTCTTCTTCTGAGGAAAATGTTAACTCTTCCTTAATATCCAGGAGTTTGATCGCCTGTGTATCGTTACAAACACACAGAAAAGTTCTGCACATTACCGTATGAATGGCGCGCTCTGATGGTGGGAATGATCACATTAGCTATAATGAGCTCAGCCAGCTGAAACATGTACATCGCTTTGTTTCATACAGATTACACTGCAGGAGAATATTTGTTTTAAATTTTAATTGTTTTATTTAAAAGTAGACATTAAGCTTTCTTTAGACATATGTTTCATGTTTGTGTGATAAGTATTCGCAGTGTTTCAGTTAATTTTTGTGACGCATTTCAGAAATATGCTCGTGAACACCGAGACTGCTGAAAGCTCACCCTTTTTATTTTCTTTATTTTACAAAAGCGTGTCATTCAGTTGAACTCTGAGCATCACTGGGCCACACCACAGATGGAAACCAGAGCAGCTCCAGTCCGGTGAACTGTGAACTGCTCTAGCACTCTAATGCGCACACCATACTCCCATGTGTAAAAATTACTTCTTAAGGTCTATGAAGCACACAAGCACTTCAAGAAATATGACCATGTATATCACAAATAATCATGAAAGCAGATAATTAGATAATTAATCCTCAAAATCACAATTATTGTTTGACAATCACCAGCTAAAGTTCATAATCGTGACAGCCCTACCCAAAATATACTTTGGTCAGACAGGAATGCTAGGCACCTGTGTAGAAGATGCATCACGCAAATTTCATATTTCATTTACTCGAACACTAAATTTGTGCGGCCCAACTTTTCTAACCTTACACACTCTGAACGTGAAGTATGTACATACGCCTGGAATTATTTGCACTAGTTAGTGGGTCCACAAGGTAAAAACATTCACTGTTGAGCCGTTGCTTTCACAAAGAAGTGCAAAAAAAAAGTAATCATATCAAAAAAACAGGAGACGAACATGGAAACGATAACAGTGAATGTGCACATCAAGAGTGTTTGTGTGAGGAGGTCTGGAGATCCCTGCATTTGTGAAATTTGAGTCTGAAGGAACAAAAAGACATCTTCTCCTGAAGAGAAAAAGTACAGTATATCATAGCAGTCATAGCGCATGTGTCAATCACCTGTGTATGTGCGCACGAAAGTCTACTTTAAAAGGCGAGCATTTGACTGTATGCAGACGCTAAGTGTTCGCATCACACCTGAAGCATACTTTGGAATTTTGGGTAAGGGGTTTATACAAGCATGAGCAATAGTAATAGTGGTGCTTGGCTTAGAAATAGCATCACTAAATACATCTCTAATTTTAAAAATTGTTCTAACATTTCAAGATCCTCTTTGTTTATTTTCATATCTGAAGGATGGTCCATTTAGAGATTTTGAATGGATCGTCTGTCCTACATTATCACAACTGTCTGCAAGCTCATAAAATACCTTTCATGTCTTCCCAAAATTCAGGCAGAAAAAGAAACCGCAGTCTGCAACAAGCTCTAAATCCCTCAAAGTGCCATATATACAACAACCACTTGCACATTATCAGATCTCCTCTCACCAAATAAACTCAGAACCAAATGGCAACAGACTGTCATTCAAGGGAGTCTGTATTTAAAGTTGAGTTAGATGCTTCACTTTAAAAATATGTTCCATCTAATTCCATGCTTTGGCAAATGCATCCAACTAAATTGGACAAGACATAAACATGCCGTCTTCTCATATATCATCTGAATTGAGTGCCAGCGGTATTAAAACAAGCTCAGCAATGAGTAGCATAATATCTTGATAAAATCAACAAATTTTGGGTTGTTCATAAGTCTGGGATAAATTCAAGAGAAAAATTCCAAAACCTTCACTAGCAGGTCAAGATGATAAAAGGACTTACAAGTGTTTGCAGTGCAGCTCCATGATCTTCTCTTGCACACGTTCCTGAAATGGCAGCAATTTATTCATCATCAAAAACTCCCTGTCCGCTATTTCGTCGTAGTCACCGATCTCCGCTGTGTGTGGGGTAGAGGGACAATTAAATTACAAAATTAAAAAACAAATCCAGTGACTAGTCCAACTGACTAGTAAATGAAGGGGATTGACAACTTTATTTATATCTAGACAGTGTGCTGTTCTTTAGCTGCAAGTTGATAAGCACCTTTAAATTAATCCCTGTAAAACAACTATATACATTGTTGCATCATGTCTCACACTGCTTTTGAGCATGTGGGTGTGTGGGCATGAGCGCTGTGGTTTAAAGACAGCATGTCAAGTTAAAAAGTGTATCTTTAAGAACCCTGGATTGTCTGCTGCACGCGCTGTCTAATTGTTTCTAAATGCAAGAACACCTCTTATGTAAACAACCTTAAACATGTCTGGCCAGGTGTGCTAGAAACCAGCTTAATTATAGAGTGAGTCCTTAAAATAATTGTTCACCCAAAAAAGAAAATTGTCATAATATACTCATGTTGTTCTGATCCGTATGACATTTTCTTTCTAATAACACAAAAAAAGAAAAGAATGAATGACTATTCCAGTCCGTCTTTGCAATACAATGACAGTTGACAGTTCCTAACTTTAAATCTTAAATTATAAAAGTAAACTATGCGACTCATGCATCATATTTCAAGTCTTCTGAAGGCAAGAGATGGTTTTGGTGAGAACCAACTCAAAATGTACATAATGTTTCAGTGAAAATTGTGACATCTGTTTCTTGTTTATGAATGATATGCAAGGACTCCAGTTAACAGTGGCTCAAGTGTTTATGCAAGAACTGTTGTTTTCGCAATAAAAACGACACATTGAAACGACATGAGTAATTTTTGACAGAACATTTTTGGGTGAATTATTCCTTTAATTATATAATATTATTATAATACTTAATTAGCAATAGTTAACAATTAGTTAATAGTTCAGGCAACCCACAGACTAGTCCATTTGGAAAATATGTAGTTTTGCACATCCTTGGTAGCCTCAAATTATGGTGGAAGAGGACATGGGTCATGTGATCGTAAATGCTATACATACACTGCACCAAATGAGAGGCCAGCAGGGCAGCTGTATTTTCAGTACAGAACAGTTGGCCATCCATTATATCCCTCTTGATTTGCAGAGAAAACAAATACCTGTAGAAAAGTCATAGTTACAAGTACAGTTCACCTAGGTTTTGTAAGTTTAGAAAGAATGGATTTGGATTTCTGATTGCCATACCTAGTAAATTCTTCCTGAAGCTGGCCAGGATCTGGAGGAAAGAACTTCACTGACAACCGAAAGACTGTATTCATTGGCCCTGTGGATAGGAAGTAAAAATGCACATGTTCAAAAGACCTAAAGACCCACTGATCTCCTAAACACAACATAAACCTGAAAGTGTACTCACGTCTTACTTGTTTCACTATGAGCTTGGTGGCATCCAGCCAAACCTGTAGACACAAAACAGTCCAGAGTAATAAAATTGGAATTTTTGCATTTAACCATTTTATAAACTCCAATCAAAAAATAATAAAAAAACTAAATCTCTGTCTTTTAAAGTCATATCAGGGCTAAACAATAAGGATGGTGCAATTGCCTGAGGCCAGTGTAAGAGAGAATCGGGCACTTGGCCTACCGGGTCAAGTACACTCCATCAAAATAAGACAGAAGTCGCTATAGGCCATTTCTGGAAAAACTTGAAATTTGGTCAAAAACTAGATTTTTGACTGTTTTGAGATTTCTATTGCTTTTGATAAACAAAGTCTTAGCTTTCAAGTTTTGTCAATGTTTTCATAAAATTAACAATAAGCTTTTTTTATTGATTTTTTAAACGTGTTCTCAAATCGCTTCAGCTGTTGTCAATTTAAATGAGCGCTGCATACTGCATCCAATATCAATATTTATGCAATGTCCATTGTTTATTAGCTTGAAATAAAATATCCTCTACAGAAGTGTATAGCATCACTGTTAGAGATGTGACAACAGAAGCAGAGTGGATACAATTAATTTCAGAGTACTTCAGCCCAGGGTTTGGCAACCTTTTTGACGTGGAGTTTTGATTCTGTTTGTCATTCCATACTCATTACTCGCCTGAGTAATCTGCTATTGGTATTACTGGTACAGCTTTTCAGTATCTAACTTCATATCTCTGTGATGGGCAACAATTCAGCAGTATTAACAAACACAAATCTCGCTCGGTCACTGTTATACGTAGTGTACCTCAAGGATCAGTTCTTGGTCCACTTCTTTATCTAATCCACATGATTCTGTTAGGCCAGATCATTTGTCGCCATGGTCTTCGTTATGCTGAAGACACAAAATCTACATCACATCCCAGTCCAAATCTGTTCTTGCACCAACTTCCATTACTGCTTGCCTCCAAGATCTTAAAGTCTGGATGGCATCAAATTTTTTTAAACTGAACAGTGACAAAAACAAAATTTTGTTAGATGGTCCAAAATCTCTGGTTTATTCCCCTCAAGACATTTCCATTGACATTGATGAAATCCAGGTAAGGCCTTCACCCATTATACGAAACCTTGTAGTGTTATTTGACCATACACTGTGTTTTGAAGCACATATCAGCCAACTTGTTAAATCCAATTTCTTTCACCTCTGCAATATTGCCCACTTACGTTCTTCACTTAAACTTAAAGATGCTGCAACTGTCATCCATGCTTTCATAACCTCTTGTTTAGATTATTGTAACTCTTTATTTGCAGGTTTTCCCCTTACAAATTGAACAAAACTCTGTTGCTTGTGATCTCACACATAACAAGAAATCAACTCATCACTAATATCCTTCACAAACTGCACTGGCTCACAATTGCCTATTGCATACAGTTTAAAATTCTTGTTTTTGCCTTAAAGGCCTTTCATGGATTGGCACCCTCATATTTTACAGAACTAATACATCCTTATGTTCCTATCCGCACTATTAGCTCTAGTGCTGGAAACTTGTTTGTCTGGGTAGCTCAGTGTTAAAGATGCTGGCTACCACCCCTGGAGATCGCTAGTTAGAATTCCAGGGTGTGCTGAGTGACTCCAGCAAAGTATCCTAAGCAACCAAATTGGCCTGGTTGCAAGGGAGGGTAAAGTCACATGGGGTAACATCCTCGTGGTCGCTATGATGTGGTTCATTCTCGGTGGGGCACGTGGTGAGTTGAGCATGGATGCCGCGGTGGATGCCGTGAAGCCTCCACACATGCAATGTCTCCATGGCAAAGCGCTCAACAAGCCACGTGATAAGATGCGCAGGTTGACGGTCTCAGATGCAGAGGCAGCTAGGATTTGTCCTCCGCCACCTGGATTGAGGTGAATCACTATGCGCCCACGAGGACTTAAAAGCACATTGGGAATTGAAATTGATGATTTGGACCAAATAATAAAGAAAAGCAACCAATATGTGTCCAACATAGATGGGAACTCCAATACTGTTTAAAAAGCATCCCAGGGTGATACCTCAAGAAGTTGGTTGAGAAAATGTCAAGAGTCTGCAAATTCTAGGCAAAGGGTGACTACTTTGAAGATGCTAAAATTTAACAGTTTTTATTCATTTTGGATTTTTAGTCACAACATAATCCCCATAGTTCCATTTATGTTATTCCATAGATTGATTATTATAATTTTCTTTTCACATTTTAGAATAAAGAATGGGTAAGCATTTCAAAACTGTGTACACAGATTTTGCTCTAATGAAAAGAAACTGGAACTTTTATTCACCAAATTGGCATCAGAAAAACAAATCTTCAGATCTTTAACTACGTCAAAGAGTTCTCATCAAAAAATCCTCCACGTTAGGCAATGATTGCTTTGCAGATCCTTGGCATTCTAGCTGTCAGTTTGACCAGATACACAGGTGACATTTCATCCCATGCTTCCTGTACACTTACCATAGATGTGGCTGTCTTGTCGGGCACTTCTCTCTCTCACACACACACACACACACCTACCTTACAGTCTAGCTGATCCCACAAAAGCTCAATGGGGTTAAGATCCATAACACTCTTTTCCAGTTATCTGTTGTCCAATGTCTGTGTTTCTTTGCCCACTCTAATCTTTTCTTTTTGATTTTCGGTTTCAAAAGAGGCTTTTTCTTTTAAATTCTTCCCATAAGGCCTGCACCTCTGAGTCTTCTTTAATGTTGTACATGAAACTGGTGTTGAGCGGGTAGAATTAGAATGAAGCTGTCAGCTGAGGACATGTCAGGCATCTATTTCTCAAACTAGAGACACTGATGTATTTATCCTCTTGTTTAGTTAAGCTTAATTTAATGAACCAAATAGATTTCAGCAGTGTTTGATATAATGACAAGTGATTTTCAAGTATCAAATGATCAACTTAGCATGACTACTCAAGGATAAGGTGTTGGAGTGATATCTGCTGGAAATGGGGCCTGTCTAGTTGATCAAAAATGACTTCCCCAAATAGTGATGATGCTGTTTTACATTAGTAATGTCATGAATATAATTTGTGATCAGTTGAATGCTACTTTGGTGATTTAAAGTACCAATTTCCTTCCAAAACAGCAAAATCTGTACATTATTCCAAACTTTTGGCCACCTGTGTGTGTGTGAGATTCTGATGTCTTTGTAATGTCATTAGTCACTTTTACTCTTAATTAATCAATCTTCTTTCTCGGGATTACGGAACTAAACGAGCAACATGCCTCCGTAAATCGGTCATAAGATGACGCTGATCCTTGCTCATTCAGAAATTGAATGAGGAAATGGTGCGTATTAGTTCAGTGGCTCAAACCAATGATATGCTCCGTCACAGCCCACACTCCAATGCTATTGGCTCACACTACAGTCAGTCTTTACATGTGGGAAAAGGAAACAAAGTGCCTCATGATTGAAACAAGTGCAGTGTTGCGGCTGCAGCCGTTTAGAATGGTTACGTGCTCATTGCTAAATTACATAATTTTGGGGGCTGAAGCTCTCCTAAAAAAGGCCTAATAATGCTGATGGCTAAGACACTAGGATAGTTCTAGGAGAGCGCGCACAGTGCCTGCATGCTCGTGTGCTCACGAGACTGTTCCTCGCCGGTTCCAGTATATTATGCACTTGCGCGTGAGTCATTGCAAGCCAAATATAAAATCAGCTCATCTCCGAGTGCTCGGTTAGAAGACTTTGTTCACTCTCGCTCGTTGTCTGCTAACACTAAAGTTATAAGTGCAGCATTGGCCCAAACGGGCAAGTGACAGTTCTAGCAACTGGCCCAAACCCCTCTCACGCTGGCCCCGGGCCATCGTGCAGTCCTTATTGTCGAGCCCTGCAAACACAAGAACACGAGTGATGATCACGATGAGGTGTTTTCAGTGTATAAGCGGCTAGCTTCACACATTCATTTTGAAGCGCACATCACTTGCCAATATTTATTCAGACTTTTGCAGATTAATTATCACCCTAGGAGATTTCACAATTAAAACATTTGTATTAATTGTGGATTCAAACATTTATTATCATCTAAATATATCATATTCCATGTAAGGCAGCAACTAACGATTATTTTGATAATCGACTAATCTAGCGATTATTAGAATAATTATTTGACTATACAGCAATTATTGCAATGATTAATCACTAGCTCTTAACTGACTATTCAGCTTGTGCCTGACTTAAAAGGTTGTATTAAATGTGCTTGCTAACAATAAAGGACAAATTCATCTTTTAAATATAAAAAAATACTTTAAAAATCATTTCTGAATTTTTTTACTGAATGAAAAAGTGGTTCAGTCTTGTTTTCCATTTAAAATGGTCTAAATGTCCTTAAAACAAGATACATTTACTTAAGAAACATAAGATATTTAGACTTGCTTTAAGTGTGTTTTGTATATAAATCTTTTTAGCACTTGGTTACACTTCTGCAAGTGCAGTAAAGACTAAATATACTTATATTCAAGATCTATTCTCTAAAGGCAAATCTATACATCTTATATTTTTGCTTCTCAGGAAAATGTATCTTTTTTTAAAGCATTTTTAGGTATTTTAACATTTTTAATTTGTAATATTGTATCCAACATTATCAGATAACAATGTTTTATTCTGCAGTATAGACGCTAAAGTAAATGTACATTGTTTTAAATTAGTTTTAGATATTAATTTAGGAAAACAAGCCAAAACAAAAACAAATCAAATATGTATTTTGTTGCAGTGTGTAATGAGGTGAAGACTACACTCTCTCACATTTCTGTTCACTTCAATCCATTTTAACTCACACAACAAAGCTAACAAAGCTGCATATTGCCAATTTTCTTCATGAGAAGAAATGTACAGTAACAAATATTATGATTGTCGCGAGCAATAACGTTATAATCTAGCTGCAACAGCGCGGGCACTCAAGGGATGAGTGTCCCTGCCACAGTGCACGCATCAGCTGGGTGCAGTTTCAATCTCTCCCCCTTAGATCAGGACATTCGCCAACTCCTAGAAGAGGCACTGACCGCATATGTTTTGAGAAATGACAGTTTCATAGTTTGTAATTATTTACATGACCATTTCCTTATTATTTGAACTAATAATGCTATAACGTATTAAATATAACTACATTGAAGATGTAATGCCGGGTGTTTCCTCGACATGCAAGTTTTGCTTCAGGTGTAGCAGCAGCTCCAGCTTCACTTATTCAACAACGAGTGCGCTTTTATATTTACTTATTTTGAGTTATTCCTTCATACTTTGCAAACTACAACACTTTAAGCTGTTTGGAAGGTTTGGAGTGCGTCTGGACTGTGAGCAGTCTAATTCTTCCTCTCCTCAATCAAATTTGTTGACCATTGTTTTTTTTTTTATTGTCGACGTTGTCAACTAATTGTTTCAGCCCTAATTCCATGACATTTTATAGCAATAATGTAATTTAAATAACCAGATTCAGTGATTCCATTTGTGTTTTCCATATGCTACATGTGGTAACGGTACAAGCAGACTGATTATTGAAAATGTTAAATTCTGCACTAGCACTATTAGCCCTACCAGGCCAGCAAAATTGTATTTTGTTGTTCTTGAACCATGCATCTGTTTCTGGACTTTGCAGAAGGCATTGAAACTGGAGAGAGAAATATCACAGCTACAGAGGCCACAGATGAGAGCATGAGACGAAAACCATACCAGGGATTTTTTTGGAAATTTATAGTGGGTTGCTATTAAAATATCCCAGGATGTGCACTCTCTGAGAACTCAAGCCTTGTTACATGTATGTGTTTAATACACTACTTTGGGGTCTAGTATGGATGTGGATGTAGCGTTTGTTGAAGCCCTCCTCCTCTCAGAACATATCGAGATGACTGCAGCAGGAATGCACCTTTTTTACTCCACCTCAAGCCCTATCCACTTCACTGACCTCCAATCTCTTACCGAAACATCACATACACACATTCCACACCTGATTCAAGTCTCTCCAAAGCAGGATTAGCACACTAAAGAACAGATGGTGAAAAATAACTGCTTCCAAAAAAAAAAGGAAAAAAAAATATCTGAATAAATCAACATACACAGCCCTAGTAAACAGAGCACAGCAGCGCCTTGGAGGAGTAAATTAAAATGGTGTTTTGTCTGATGATACAAGCGCTCATTCCTCATTTACAGTGGAAAGGGAACATGCTTTACATGAAATCACTCACTCACCAGGAACGAGTTGACACTTTTTAGACAGAACAGTGGATTCCTTTCCTCATACTGTATGCTTGCCAAATATTCCTCAAGTTCAGTACGAACTGCTATCCAATTTATACCACACCAAAACATTTTATAAATAGTTGCCCAAGCTAATAAACAAACTGCACCTTTTCAACTATTTAAAAACAACAAAATAATTCAGCCCGAAATAAATCAGATTTTGCTGGCTTTCAAAATACCTTACAGTTCTATTTTAAGGCACAACAATTTGCCAACAAATTACGAATATACAGTGCATCCGGAAAGTATTCACAGCGCTTCAATTTTTCCACATTCGGTTATGTTGCAGCCTTATTCCAAAATGGATCAAATTAATTATTTTCCTCAAAATTCTACAAACAATACCACATAATGACAACGTGAAAGTAGTTTTTTGAAATCTTTGCAAATTTATAAAAAAAAAATAATATAAAAAAATGAAAAAAAATAAATAAATAAAATCACATGCAATATTCACAGCCTTCGACCAATACTTTGTTGAAGCACCTTTGACACCATTTACAGCCTGTAGTAATTGTGTATGATGCTACAAGCTTGGCACACCTATTTTTGAGCAGTTTCTCAAATTCTTCTTTGCAGGACCTCTCAAGCTCCATGAGGTTGGATGGGAAGCATCGGTGCACAGCCATTTTCAGATCTCTCCAGGGATATTCAACCGGGTTCAAGTCTGGGCTCTGGCTGGGCCACTCAAGGACATTTCACAGAGTTGTCCCGTAGCCACTCCTTTGTTATCTTGGCTGTGTGCTTGGGGTCATTGTTCTGTTGGAAAATTAACCATCACCCCAGTCTTAGGTCCAGAGAGCTCTGGAGCAGGCTTTTATCAAGGATGTCTCTGTACATTGCTGCATTCATATTTCCCTCGATCCTGACTATTCTCCCAGTTCCTACCGCTGAAAAACATCCCCACAGCAAGATGCTGCCACCAACATGATTCGCTGTAGGGGTGGTATTGGCCAGGTGATGAGCGGTGCCTGGTTTCCTCCAGACATGACACTTGCCATTCAGGCAAAAGAGTTCAATATTTATTTCATCAGACCAGAGAATTTTGTTTCTCATGGTCTGAGAGTCCTTCAGGTACTTTTGGCAAACTCATGTGCTTTTTACTGAGGAGTGGCTTCCGTCTGGCCACTCTACCATAAAGGCCTGATTGGTGAAGTGCTGCAGAGATGGTTGTTCTTCTAGAGGGTTCTCCTCTCTCCACAGAGAAATGCTGGAGCTCTGTCAGAGTGACCATCAGGTTCTTGGTCACCTCCCTGACAAAGGCCCGTCCTGGTGGTTCCAAACTTTTGGTTGCCACTGTGCTCATTGGGACCTTCAATACTGCAGAAATGTTTCTGTACCCTTCCCCAGATCTGTGCCTCGATACAATCCTGTCTCGGAGGGCTACAGACAATTCCTTGGACTTCATGTCTTGGTTTGTGCTCTGACATGCACTGTTAACTCTAGGACCTTATGTAGGCAGGTGTGTGCCTTTCCAAATCATGTCCAATCAACTGAATTTACCACAGGTGGACTCTAATCAAGTTGTAAAAACATCAAGGATAATCAGTGGAAACAGGATGTACCTGAGCTCAATTTTGAGTGTCATGGCAAAGGCTGTGAATACTTATGTACATGTGATTTATTTGTTTTGTATTTTTAATACATTTTCAAAGATTTCAAACAAACTTCTTTCACGTTGTCATTATGGAGTATTATTTGTAGAATTTTGAGGAAAATAATGAATTTAATCAATTTTGGAATAAGGCTGTAACATAACAAAATGTGGAAAAAGTGAAGCACTGGGAATACTTTCCGGATGCACTGTACTAACTTAAAGTTCCACATTTGTGTGTTGTTACTCTCAACAAATTCAATCCATTTAATAATGCCCAATTTTACTTATCCTTTAAAAATTAAAAGTTTTTGTTTGTGCATCAGACAACTTTAAAGGGAGTAAACAAACCTCGGAGGCCCAGAGAAAGGCAGAGCAAACAACATAATACATTACCTCCTGTTTTAAGAGACTGTTTGTCAAGTGTCAACTTACCCAGTTCTTCTGCAGGTTCTGGAACTCCAGACCAAAGTAATCACTCTCGATGAGATTGATCCGCCTGAACACTTCAGAGAAAAGAGTTTGACCAACTGCCTTTGACTACAAAAAAATAAAAATAAATAAATGTTATTATTTATTTCACTTTAACTTCAAATGTTGTGTGATCCTGGTTTTATAATACTTGCAAAGATAACATTTTGGATGATTGTTAAAGGGATAGTTCACTCAAAAATGTAATTTACTGACACTCCTAGTGCTCCAAACCAATTTTCGATCCACAGAACAAAAAAGTTGTAGTTAGGCAGAATGTTAGTGACTGACAATCTCACTCACAACTCAATTTCATTGTATGTAAAGTCATATGGGTTTGGAACAACAAGAGCACACTTTTTATTTTTCAGTGAACTACCAAATAAATTTAAATGAAATGCAACATTTAAGGGTAAGAAGCTTGTATCTAAAGCTACTAAAAGTGCACTGAAGGCACATCAGTTTATGTGGAACAAAATGCAGAAAATTATATACAGTATTCCTTCACATTTTTTTTACATGTTCTTTTTTTTTTAGTATGGGGTTATAAGGGATCAAACAGATTTGTAGAACAGCGGCTACATCTGCAATGAAGCTGCTGGATATTTGAGGGTAATGGGTGTCAATGGGAAATATCTGTGGGCTATCAGAGTAATTCTCCACAGCACACAGCCAGGAATAACCAGGCACAAGGCCACGACTCAGTCAGTCTCTGAGATCAGCAGGACTGTCTGTTGTAAACAGCTAGCTAGCAGTGAAAGGCTGGCTGAACATCTGAGGACATTTCAGAGCACACAGGTGGCTCAACCTGCTTGGAGAAAAGGGTTTTCCCTGCAAGCAGACTCAGGGGTTTGTCATTACAAAATGAAGGACTAATTACTATGTACCCAAAACACACAGCACTTGGGCTTTGCCATTCGAGCCTGTTACTTTCTGGGAAAATTATACAGCAGACAGCTGTTTGGAATGTTAAATGTATTTTTAAGACCATAAAAACTGTCTGAATTGAGTTGGGCCGGGTACCTTTGAGTTCTTTGGTGCAATCTGTACTTGACTGATTCTTTCTGTCTTTAACCCTGTAAAGCCTGACATATAATTTTTTATAGAACAATAAATATCAAATAAAAAACATATTTTTTTACATTAAACTGCTTTAAGTACCATTAGAAAAATATTAAAAGAAATCATAAATTGATGCATAATATTTGATATACAATATGGGCTTTAGGTAATTTTTCCTCCATTAAGATTACCAGATGAGTTTCTCATTTGGTGTTTTACTCCTTTTTTTCTTCCATCCACAGCATACGTTTATTTTCTACAACATTAATAAAATTTGGCACACACGGAAAGTATTTGCCCCATCCTGATTTCGTGTATATCTCATAATAAATTGTTTCATAAATTAAAACAAAATCTAAAATAATACAAAGGCAATCTGAGTAAACACAAAATACAGTTTTTAAATTATAAATGTTATTTATTGAAGCAAAAAAAGTTTTCCAATACCAACTGGGCCTGTGTGAAAAAGTATTTGCTCCCTTAGTTAATAAATCTCCAAATCTATGAATCTGCATTCATAATGGGGTTCAGCTGGACTAGACACACCCAGGCCTGATTACTGCCAGCCCTGTTCAATCAAATCAACACCTAAATATAACTTTATCAGCATCATGTAGTTGGCTAAAAGGTCTCACCCTGTAGCACACTATGCCAAGGTCGAAAGAAATTCTGGTAATTATGAGGAAAAGGGTGATTGAAATACATCCATCTGGGAAGGGTTACAAAGCTATTTTCAAAGGCTCTAGGACTCAAAACCACAGTGAGAGCCATTATCTCCAAATGGAGAAAAATTGGCACAGTAGAGAACCTTACCAGAAGTGGCCGACTAAGAGTGCGAGGGTTCAAATTTCAGTAATTATGCTCAAATTAAATCCAAAGTAAAAATATTTTATTTGGTAACTAACACTTCAAATCACTTCTTGTTTCATGTTTGTGCGAACTAGCACAGAGTGCCTGCTTAAAAGACGGAAGGGACTGTATCTGTATGCAGTTTTGGGCTCACCTGTGGCACTGCGTGCTATATATCCTCAGGTGATGTCAATCAAACATCGATGTATTACCAGTAAACGACACTCGTGTTGAGCAATGTCTGCAAACAGTGCCTGTTTTGTAAATGTTTTTTGAACAATCACTGTTTTAATTGACTGCAAAAAAAAAAAAGTTCCCAGACAGGACACTTAAATGACGCAGGGGCTTCTCTCGAGGCTTCATTTCTCCACTTGTCATTTTACCAACTAACACGTGAAGAACGGTGATGTCATCAACTGATTTAACATGCTAACATTTAATAGGACCGATTCTATCTGTAGAAAGTTGACCCACGTGAAACAGAGGCGGAGTGCGTCCATTTATAGAGCCATACAGGTGCATTAGCTGATGTTTCAACTACGCATGTCTATTTGCCGCTTTATTTTCTTTGCCAAACTGTATGATCCAGATACCGTATTAAACTATAGATGAACCGCAAAGCAAATGCTTACCGAACCGTGGTAGGGAAACTGTACGGTTCGTGTTTTTTTTTGTTTTGATTTTTACAGAGAACCTTTACACCCTATGGCCGACCTTCCAAAATTCCTCAGAGCACAGCGACGACTCATCCAGGAAGTCACAAAAACGACAACATCCAAGGAACTGCAGGCCTCTCTCACATTAATGAAGGTCACGGTTCATGATTCCACTATTAGAAAGACACTGGCCAAAAATGCCATCCACAGAAGAGTGGCGAGGCGAAAACCACTGCTAACCCAGAAGAACATTAAGGCTCATCTGAATTTTGCCAAAACATACCTTGATGATCCTCAAACCTTTTGGGAGAATGTTCTGTGGACTGGTGAGTTGAAAGTGGAATGGTTTGGAAGACAGGGGTCCCACTACATATGGTGAAATTCAAACACAGAATTCCACAAAAACAAATCATAATCATCATACCTACGGTCAAGCATGGTGGTGGTAGTGTGATGGTGTGTGGATACTTTGCTGCTTCAGGGACAGGTTGACTTGCATTAATTGAGTGAAACATGAATTGTGCTCTATACCAGAAAATCCTAAAGGAGTACATCAGGTCATCAGTCTTTTAGTTGAAGCTCAAGCACAACTGGATTATGCAGTAAGACAATGATCCAAATCATATGAGTAAGTCCACCTTTGAATGGCTCAAAAGAAGCTAAATTAAAGTTTTGGAGTAGCCTAGTCAAAGTCCTGACTTGAACCCGATTGAAATGCTGCAGCAGGATCTTAAATAGGCAGTTCATACTCAAAAACCCTCCAATATGGATGAACAAACAGTTCTGCAAAGAAGACTGGGCCAAAATTCCACCAGAGCATTGTGATACACTGATCTCCAGTTATCGGAAGCGTTTGGTTGCAGTTGCAAAAGGTGGCACAACCAGCTATTGAGTTTAAGGGGGCAGTTTGTTTTTCACATGGGTGATATAGGTGTTGGATAACTTTTTTGCTTCAATAAAAAAAAAGAATAAATACATTTACTATGAAAAATACACAAAAACAGAAGAAATCAGGATGGGTCAAATACTTTTCCAAAGCAGTAACACGCATGCCCGCACGCACGCACGCACACTCCTCCAGATAGAACTGGTGTAACAGAGTCAGGTCTGTAGGCCTCCTTGCTCGCACATCGGACTGAGTTCAGGGCTTTCTGATGGCCACTCCAATACCTTGACTTTGTTGTCCTTAAGCCATTTTGCCACAACTTTGAAGGTGTGCTTGGGGTCATTGTCCATTTGGAACACCCATTTGCGACCAAAATTTAAATTCATGGCTGATGTCTTGAGACGTTGCTTCAACATATACACATAATTTTCCTTCCTAATGATGCCATCTATTTTGTGAAGTGCACCAGTCCCTCCTGCAACAAAGCACACCCACAATGCTGCCACCCCCATGCTTCACATTTGGGATGGTGTTCTTTGGCTTGCAAGCCTCACCCTTTTTCCTCCAAACATAATGTCATTATGGCCAAACAGTTACATTTGTTTCATCAGACCAGAGAACATTTCTCAAAAAAAGATCTTTGTCCCCATGTGCACTTGCAAATTGTAGTCTGGCTTTTTTCTGGCTGTTTTGGAGCAATGGCTTCTTTGCTGACAGCCTTTCAGGTTGTGTCAATATAGGACTCATTTTACTGTGGATGTAGATACTAGTCTACCCGTTTCCTCCAGCATCTTCACAAGGTCCTTCTGGGATTGATTTGCACTTTTTGCACCAAACTATTCATCTCTAGGAGACAGAATGAGTCTCCATCCTGAGAGGTATGATGGCTGTGTGGTCCTTGTGGTGTTTATACTTGCATACTATGGTTTGTACAGATGAACGTGGTACCTTCAGGCATTTGGATATTGCTCCCAAAGATGAACCAGACAATTTTTTCTGAGGTCTTTGATGACTTTGATTTTTCTATGATGTCAAGAGCAATGAGGCACGGAGTTTGAAGGTAGGCCTTAAAATACATCCACAGGTACACCTCCAATTCAGTACACCTATCAGAAGCTAATTGGCTAACTGTCTAAATCTTGACATATTTTTCTGGAATTTAAGCTGCTTAAAAAGGCACAGTTACCTTGTGCATGTAAACATTTGACCCACTGGAATTGTGATAGTCAATTGGCTATATGCACGGTTACTTCCTGGTTTAGATAAGCCAGCTCGAACATTTCCGGTCAACTGTCATTCCTGAAAAAAAATATCAAATATGTTCTATACTCGCTGCCTGCAGGATCTACCTCGATTCAACTTAAATGATGTACACCGCCTGATTCAGTCAAATTCAAAACTTCATCGAGCAAACATGAAAAGGGATTTAAGCTGTACATATCCAGCTATATCCATGACTACGAAGGTAAGTTAGCAAAAGTACGCTATAATTCTTTCGTTCTGTAAGCTAGCTATAGGTAGCTAACTTAGCTAACGTTGTTGAATGTAAGTTAGCTACTGTTAAGTTGAAAGACCAACTATATCTTAACGTTAGCATTGGTAAACAGAATATAACCGCTAAGTTGGCAGCATTTAGATATGCAGATCTGTCTCCCGCTACTCTCCTTGACATAACCAGCCTTTGCACTAGGATAAAATTTTGTCTTGCTATGTGGTCCTTGCTTAATTCATTGCCACTGTTTCTCAGTTTCTGACAAGAATAAGGCAGGAGAGGTGTCTGTGAGAGTAGAGGCAGGTAGGTTGCCAGCATTTGACATTGTACACAGTGAGCATGTTTAAAACACTATCTACACTGACTCCATGTAGTTCTGTTATTAAATATGTATTTCAGTAATCTCAGCCACTCTCAATAAAATGATATACCTGAACCTCAAAACACATAAGCTACAGTATCAATTGATAATTATTATTATTTCTTTACAGGTTGTTCTCAAAGACTCTTAACCTGTTGAACTGTTGGCCTGTCATTGCTCATGTGTGGCACGGCTTGCACTATGGAATCATGTTGCAGCTTTGCTCTACCAGACCTCACATTACAGCCAGGAGGGAGTAACGGCTGTCCCCCTACTCACAGCTGCACAGGGTCTGAGCTGCAGTGGCACAAACCTAGAACCCAGGTGATGTTTTCAACACTACCACAATTAACATATTATGTTACATTATGTGTCTCACTTCTTCCTGGTTATGTAAATCGCATCAACTTTCAAGGCTCCATGCAGCATCCTTCCTTATGAAAATGTGATCATATGAGCTAAAACATTTTTACACCAAGTAAATAAGTTATTTTTCAACATTTCTTGACAGGGCTTTAAGCCTTGTCCTACAAATGAGATTGTGGTGTTGTCAATTAGGCCCAAGGAGAGGATTGGCTGAAGGGATCAGGTAATCCGTAGAAATGGGCAGTATGTCTGCTACATGAATTAAAATATGTACTTGAAATGTAAAATCGTAGTTTGTATTTTTAGACTAGTCTTTATTAGACTTAAGATGAACCTCTAATTGAACTGAATGTCCATACACAGACACACACACACACAATATCCCTGTAGCGTAGAGCTACACAACACTGAAGTAGAATTTGACATGAAAAGCATTACTTAATGATGATAACAAACAGTACATAAACGCTTGTCTAACTGTTCTGTATATTTTCAGGAGTAACTTGTACAAAGGGGCCTGTGACTGGACCTGTGACCTTCCAGACATGTCAGTTCTGCGTGTGAATGAGATTTACCGAGGAATGCCAAGGGAAACTGCTCCACCCACAACAACAATGGGAATAGCATTTATTGAATTGTTTATTCAAAGAATATTCAGAGATGGGAAAGTCATAAAAACAATCAAACAAAAGGTTGATTACTTTTACCTACCTATGCTTTTGGATTGAAAATTTCCATGGTTAACTTTCAATCCATTTTTTTACAAAGTTCAAATTGTTTGGTTTTCATTACATTTCTGAGCAGTTTTCATGTGTTCACTATTGTCATCTGCCACAAATATATTCTAATACAATATAATTCTAGTATACAAATAATTAAAATAGTTTAAATACTAAACAGAACTGTGCACTGGTCTTGATGCATCTATTTAAACAAAGCTTTTACAAGTGGGCCACTCTGGTAATTTAACAGAAGGCATGCAACTACATAGAGCTGGTTAATGTTACCAAACATATTTAGGGGGATAACAGTGTCAAAGAATTTGTGTTCCTTTAAACCGTGAATAAGGCGCTCAACATGCACTCTCAGATGTGCAATAGCCTGGGTCTCCCTGACCTCGTGTGCTGGCATCTGAGGTCTCCCAGAAAGAAATGCAGGCCTGTACACTTTACAGGGCACACAGTCTTCCACAAGAAAGCATCTGCCCACCATTATTGCCATATCCTGCCCAAGTAATGTAAGTATTTCTGACTCTGCAAAGATCTTCTTATCACTTACGGTGCTCAGCTGTCGTCCACTCACAGCGCTGACATTTAAACGTCTTTTTCATTTCGTTCACTTATTTTTATAATCTATTTAAACAAGTGAATAACTGTTTCACAGTTATAAATATACAGTGGGTACGGAAAGTATTCAGACCCTTTGTTCAGTATTTAGTAGAAGCACCCTTTTGATCTAATACAGCCATGAGTCTTTTTGGGAAAGATGCAACAAGTTTTTCACATCTGGATTTGGGTATCCTCTGCCATTCCTCCTTGCAGATCCTCTCCAGTTCTGTCAGGTTGGATGGTAAACGTTGGTGGACAGCCATTTTCAGGTCCCTCCAGAGATGCTCAATTGGGTTTAAGTCAGGGCTCTGGCTGGGCCATTCAAGAACAGTTGTTTAAAAGTTGTTGTGAAGCCACTCCTTCGTTATTTTAGCGGTGTGCTTATGGTCATTGTCTTGTTGGAAGGTGAACCTTCGGCCCAGTCTGAGGTCCAGAGCACTCTGGAGAAGGTTTTCGTCCAGGATATCCCTGTACTTGGCCGCATTCATCTTTCCCTCGATTGCAACCAGTCGTCCTGTCCCTGCAGCTGAAAAACACCCCCACAGCATGATGCTGCCACCACCATGCTTCACTGTTGAGACTGTATTGGACAGGTGATGAGCAGTGCCTGGTTTTCTCCACACATACCGCTTAGAACTTTTTGGCCTTAATTCTATCTTGGACTCATCAGACCAGAGAATCTTATTTATCACCATCTTGGAGTCCTTCAGGTGTTTTTTAGCAAACTCCATGCAGGCTTTCATGTGTCTTGTACTGAGGAGAGGCTTCCATCGGGCCACTCTGCCATAAAGCCCCGACTGGTGGATGGCTGCAGTGATGGTTGACTTACTACAACTTTCTCCCATCTCCCGACTGCATCTCTGGAGCTCAGCCACAGTGATCTTTGGGTTCTTCTTTACCTCTCTCACCAAGGCTCTTCTCCCCCGATAGCTCAGTTTGGCCAGACGGTCCAGACGGTTTGGTCGTCCCAAACGTCTTCCATTTAAGGATTATGGAGGCCACTGTGCTCTCTTGGAGTGGTGGTGGTCTAGTGGTCTAAGCACATAACTGGTAATCAGAAGGACGCTGGTTCAAGCCCCACAGCCACCACCATTGTGTCCTTGAGCAAGACACTTAACTCCAGGTTGCTCCGGGGATTGTCCCTGTAATAAGTGCACTGTAAGTCGCTTTGGATAAAAGCGTCTGCCAAATGCATAAATGTAAATGTACACCTTTTTCTTTGCAATGCCTACTAATTATTTTGCAACGCTCCTTTTAATCTGCATTTCCATCAAGTGTGAGCTCGTGATACCGTTTTGCCTTTGCGCATTTTTTTTTAGAAGACAACATACTATGGTATAGACAATTATAATCTATAAAGTAAACATAAGAATCAATCAATAGTCCAATCAATTGAGAGAGAAAAAACTGCAGATGCTGGCTATGTTAGCGAGTATGGGTAATAAATCCACCGCTTTAACTGATCTCTAACTTCTTTATCTGAAACAAACGCTGTTAAAGCACATTTAATGCTAATTAAATAAAAGGAAACAATAAAAAAATAAAAAACTTTTTTTATTGAACACCAAGAAAAGAACAAAAAACAGAATGTACATCTACAATGGCATTGGTAAGTACAGGTAAATGAGTATTAAGCAAGGCACATATCAGTTAAAATAAAATAAATAAAATATATAAAATAAAAATACAAATAAAGAGGGGTCTCTTTATTCCACTTTTAAGAGCTTAAGGTCTCTTATTATTCCAGCCAATTTCTGGGCCTTTTTACTTATCATACATTCCAACGCTGGAAAGAAATTACAAATCAATTCTCTTTTAAATAAATGTAAAATGTCTTTATACATTTGGACTTATGAATGAAAGATTTGCCCAGTATCACCATTACATTAATAAGAAATTCATTTATTTTCTCATCCAACAGCATTCCAAACATAACATGTTTCCTATAGCAAAAGTGGGCAGTGAGTGAATCTTTGATTCCAACCAATAAGACATATTTTCCCAAAAAGTATTTGATGAAAAACAAGAAAAAAATAAAGATCATCAGTTGTCTGTCAATTTGACAAAAAGTACAGGCATTTTCTTCAAAATTAAACCGTTGTCTTAAAAATTCACTTGACGGGTATACCCCACTGAATATTTTAAAATGAGTTTCCTTAAACAATCAACTTTATATACCTGAGATCCACCTGCATGCCTGTGCCCATGATGTTTGAGCCGTGTCTCAAGCTAATGACGTAACTTCCAGAGAGGCATCACTGAGCCCGTTGTACACGCCCCAATCCCCTGACTCCACCCCCACGTCAAAACAGTGCCATAAAGTGAAACGCAGAGAAAAGTGAAGCGCAAAGGCAAAACGGTCTCACGAGCTCACACGTGATGGAAATGCAGATTAAAAGGAGCGTTGCAAAATAATTAGTAGGCATTGCAAAGAAAAAAATGTGGCAAAATCATTGCTGCCTAAAAATCTGTTGCAGAGATAAAAAAGGATAAAAGATCTTTAGATTATTTTACAACAGTCATTGATTTTTGCAATTAATTACATCTTGGTTTTTGCTTTATTTTATTTATATTTTGCAATTCTTTATTTTTGTTTGCAAAACTTTCTTTTTTTTCTCTCGATACTTTATTTTACGTTTGTGATACTTAATTTTTTTTTAAAAAAAACTTTATAATTTTTGCAAATATATGTGGCATGGAATTGATTCTATACGCTCAATGGGAGACCCAAAAAAGCACCTAAAAGACTATTGGACCGTGAGAAACAAGATTCTCTGGTCTGATGAATCAAAGATTGAACCGTTTGGCCTCAATTCCAAGCGTCATGTCTGGAGGAAACCAGGCACCGCTCATCACCTGCTCAATACCACTCCAATGGTGAATCATGTTGATGGTAGCATCATGCTGTGGGGATTGTTTTTCAGCGGCAGGGACTGATCAGGGTTGAAGGAAAGCTAAAAGCTGCCAAAGGTGCCTTAACCAAATACTGGATTAAGGGTCTGAATACTTATATCAATGTGATATTTCAGTGTTGTCTTTTTAATAAATTTGCAAAGTTATAAAAAAAAAATCAGTTTTTTGCCTCATCATTATGGGGTATGGAGTGTAGATTGGTTTGAAAATAAATCATTTAAAACATTTCAACATAAGGCTGCAACATTACAAAATGTGAAAAAAAGGAAATGGTCTGAATACTTTCTGAATGCACTACAAGTGCAGGGTTCTATAAAAGAACCGAATATGTAAGTGTTTGGGAAAATTACCATGCATTTAAAGGTTAAACATTGGTACTTTGAAACAACAATTCCTGAGAGTCTTATAAACCAAACATTTATTGTCAAAAAATGTGTACATGTTTGTATTTTTGATACATGGTTTTTGAAAAAAACTAATTTAAGTCATTGAAATAAGGCCATATAACACATACAAAAAATGTGTCCACAAGCCTTTTGAGAACTGGATCTTGTAGCCTAGAGATATTGCTACAAAATGAGGTGAAAACCATCTTGATCACTCATTCATACAACACAATATAGTAATTGAACTTTTGTAAGACACTTCAAGTGTTAGAAAGGTCATATGCGAGGAGCCGTGAACTATAATGAATACTGATTGTAATTCACACCTGAGGAGACAAAAGACCCTTCCCCTGGGCCTATCAATGAGGAATGTGACAGAAAGAGAATGAATGTGAGGAGACTTAATGATCAAAATCAAGTTTTAAGTTATAGTAATCTGACTGTACATTTTCTTTACATAAAGACTTAATCTTAGACCTACACTACAGTTTAAAATCAGTCTTTTCTGCTCACAAAGGCTGCATTTATTTGATCCAAAATACAGTAAAAACAGTGATATTTTGAACTATTTTTTACATTTAAAAAGAACAGTTTTCTATTTGAATATATTGTAAAATGCATTTGTGATCAAAGCTGAATTTTCAGCATCATTACTGCAGTCTTCAGTGTCACATGATCCTTCAGAAAACATTATAATATGCTGATTTTCTAATATGGGCATATTTAAAATGCATTTTACTCATTTAACCTGAACACATATTTGCAAGCACAAGCTTTGTTGATGATGATGATGATGATGATGATGAGGCAGCATAAACACTAGTTAATATATAATATGAATGTTTGGATTATTTTTATACCAGATTACATATCATATTAATATCATACAGCATACAATTTAAATACCTGCTTTAGCCCAAACCTTTACATGCATCTAAAACTTGCTTAATAGGAGTCATATTTCAAATGTCAATACTCTGAATCCTGGCTGGCAAGACTGGAAACAGTCCCACTAGTAAAATATGTACATGTTTATATAAAATAGTATGTCAACCAATGAAAACTAAAATAACTTACTCATCTGAAATTGTATCCTCGGCTGGATCAAATATCTCTTCAAAATACAAACGTTCATTGGAGTCCCGCTCTGAGGAAGATTATAACTCTTTGTCACCATCCAGGAGTATCGTGCTGTCTTTCAAACATGCAGAAAAGTGAGTGACTTTGTTTTTACGGCACAGTCGGGAGCGTTTACCATTTGAATCGATCGTTTCAGCACATTAGCGTATGAATGGAGTGCTCTGCTGGTGGGTGTGATCACATTAGAGATAATTAACAGAGCCAGTAAAAACTGTGCATCGCTTTGTTTGATACAGATTACACTGCAGCAGAATCTTTGTTTTAAATTTAAAAGTAGACATTAAGCTTTCTTTAGACATATGTTTCATGTTTGTGTGAGAGTATTCGCAGAGTTTCAGACAGTGCATTTTTTTACGTGTTTCAGATATATGCTCGCAAACCCAGAGACTGCTTACAGCTCAACCTTTTTATTTTCTTTATTTTACAAAAGCACAAGTTTTTGTTGTTATTGTGTGTTTATAGTCTCTAATGACGTCTTACACTTAAAATTCTCAATTTTGGGGCATACAGATTGTGTCGTTTCCACTAATGACGAAAAAAATCTAGCTGGACGCGCTGGCGCATCCATCGACCCCAGAGGGTTAATAGAGTTTCTAAAGAAAGGAATTTACTCTTTGTGCCAAGCAGGGCAGGCAAGCACTTTTCAAATGGCTTCTTCACACCTCTTCCAAGACCAACTTGATTTCAATTGATTAAAATCATTTGATTTTAAAAAGGTACTGGTAGTGTAACAATGAACAAACGCTGCTGGTGTGATCACATCGGTGTTAAAAGACATTCTTAAAAGTTCTTTCCATCACAAACATGTGCAAAGTGTGTCCTGTGTTTGCTAGTGAATTCAACAGAGTCCGTTTATACACTTCAGCATTAATTGGATTAAGACTCTTCTGCAGCTTCCTCAAGCACCCTAAAAGCTCATTAGAAATACAGCATTACTAAGATAAGCTATTGCTAAACATAGTGGTGTTGATTGTCTTACAGAAAATACCAAATCAATCATAGCATATTTTCCATGCGTCACAGGGCAGTGCCAACCAGAGACTAAAAACTTACATTTCAGTTCGTTTTGAGCTAAAAACTGTATTTTTTCATTCTGTTCAGAAGTTCTGCAGTTTCCTTTCCAAATGGTTACCGGTTAGTACAAAAAAAAAAAAAAAAAAAAAAAGATTAATAATGTTCTTTTTAAATTGCCAGTACTCTGCACCAATTGCAGCGATGCTAGATCTCATAAGAGAAGCAAGCATTTTGGTTTGGAAAAACAAGCTTCAAAATAAGTCACTTGCCTCAAAATAAACAAAACAATTTCTGATTTATCACAATAGAAATCGTAACATACAGTTAATTAACAGTTAACTAAAATGTATTTAAAAGATCTGCTCCACAGTCAAAACCCGGCAGCATCAAATCTGTATTAATGCATCATATATAACAAATTCAATGAAGACTTGGAAACAACTGAGAAAATAACTTTACATCTAATAATATTTTCCTTGTATCTGAAGTAGCCATGTATGTACATGTAATAATTGTACATAGTTGTTAAAAAGGTCTTCATTTCACAGAATATGACATCCAAAATTAACAATTAGGCAAAGAAATGTGTGAAGCAGCAGTTTCCTTCAGGTTCAAAGCACACATTTAATTTTTTCAGGCAACATGAAGTGGTGTAGTTCCAAAAATATACGGTGATAAACCCCTCTGGCCTTCAGTTTTATGAAAAAATTATAGGAACAAAATTAACAATTGAAAAGAACTTTGTTCCAGTTTTCAGTTATGTTCTGCTAAAAATGTAGTTCGTTTTCGTTCCTTGAACCATTTTAAGTCCCTGTTGCCAACTGAATCCTCAAAGCACAAAGACACTTTGCAGCGAACAGGAGTTCCATGTTGCAGTTCTAGTGTCAGACTGGCAGGTTTATGGGTCAACAGTGGCTGGGATTACTGAGCAACAGATGTTCAAGTGCTGGGGAATCTTTCAAGCCAACTCATCAGAGTACAGTGGCAACAGCTGGATACAAACTCAAGAGTAAAGTGTAGTTGCATGAGGTCCATCATAGAAACGAATAACCTTATCAAGTATATTTGTTTCTTAGCGCCGACTGTGTTGGGGCGTGTTCAGATCTCGGCGTGAGGTAGCCAAATCTTTCTCACACTCTTAAAGTTGAACAGGTAGCAGCTCTTGCCACGTTGCAATAATCCCAGCCACTGTATGAACGTTCACATCATATCTCCAACAAAATATCTTCGTTTGTGTTCTGCAGAGAAAGTAAATTATGAGTTTGAGATGGCATAATGGCGTGTAAATTAAGAGAGAATTTTCATTTTTGGGTGAACTATTACTTTAAACTGTTCATGACTATACCCTGATACAGGAAAAACTTTTAGTTTAAAACAGTTTAAGAAATTTGCATGACCATACATGTTGTCGTCTTAAGCATAATCCATGTAAGATTGTCCTTATAAATTTGCAAAGCATACTTTTTTTTTTTTTTTTTTTAAAACAATTTCACATGTACATGATCATGATCAATTAAATGCAAAATGTAGTGACAAAACAGCACTGACCCTATAGGGCAAGTGACCGTTTTGTCAACTGTCCTTAAAAGAATTGTTCACCCAAAAATAAAGATCTGCTGATAATTTACTCACCCTCAGGCCATCCAAGATGTTTCATCATCAAAACAGAATTTTAGATTTGTAGGATTTAATTTCAAGCCTCCTTTAAACAATGCAAGCGAATGTACTAAATTTTTTGATGGACCAAAACTCATATTTAGGGTGCATCAAAATAATCCACACATCTCCAGTTGCCAAATAAAGTTCTTCTGAACCCAAACGATTGATTTTTAGAAACAAAACAATACTTCTATACTTTTTAACTACAAATGTTTGCTTCCGTACATCTCCGTGACGTGGCTCATGAGAGGGATGAAGTAAACTCATTGGTAACGTCACACCTTATGTGGAGGGGTTAGGAAGCGCGTCATTGTTTACAAGAGAAACTTGCTCAGGCCAAGCGCCGTTTACAAACCAAAACAGTCCAAAATAATATAAATCATTTCTAAATAATAATAATAAAAGCATTACTGCTATAAATAACCATCATTTATTTCGGAGCAATGCTTTTGCATTATCTACTTTAGCATTAGCTAAAATCTTTAGCAGAAATATATAGGCTATATGACTGTCAGGAATTCAAGCCACACAAGTTGTAGTTCGTGAAACCAAGTGCAAGAGTGATAACTGAGATTCACAGGATTTACACAGTGAGATCAATGGTACAGGTGATTTCACACAGAACAGAAGCTTCACAAACTGTAGTAGTAACAGGCAAAACAGCAGAGTAAGCATTAAAAAGATATAGACAAAGATCAAGAGCAAATACAGGATAATAAACACGAAATGAACAGCATGATCAAACTAGAGTCCTTTGTGTGAGACTTGACAGTGAAGTGACGTGAAGGTGAGTTATTTATGCAGGCAGTGATGAGCGAGTGAATTGAGTGCAGGTGCGGTGAATTAGAAATCGAGTGATGAGCGGTGTGCTGAGGGAAGTGCAGAGACCGAGTGAGGCGTGACAATGACACAATTTTTACACATACCCGAGTTCGCTGTAAAAACAGCACAGACACAGCCGGTAAATTCAAATATCGACCCTTTGTTTCTTTCGATGGTCTGAAATCCACAGGGGTAAAATCTTCACTGCACACCCTCCAAAATTTGAGAGAATGTAGGGGTGTACTGATATCCAGGTTCAGCACAATAAGCCAGAGCTTCAATCGATCATGATCATGTATAGGCAATTGATGAAAGGTTAGTTTTCCCGACATGCATTTTCTTTAGGGTTTCTGAAGGTTGAAGCAAAGAGGACACACACAACAAACAACCGTTTTGAACAATACACGTATACAAATGCAAATCTACAGCAAAGTCAAAACTTTACAGCGCTGCTTCTCTTTTAAACAATGACGCACTTCCTGCCACCTCCATGAGACGCGTGACCTTACCAACGAGCTTATGCCATCCCTCTCATGAGCGCACGTCACAGATGTAAGGAAGCGAACATTTGTAGTTAAAAAGTATACAAGTATTGTTTTGTTTCTAAAAAAAATAAATCATTTGGGTTAAGAACTACTTTATTTGTCGACTGGAGTCATGTGGATTATTTTGATGCACCCTAAATATGCATTTTGGACCGTCAAAATGGAGTACATTCACTTGCATTGTTTAAAAGGAGGCCGCCTGAAATAAAATACTAAAAATCTTAAATTCTGTTTTGATGAAGAAAGAAACTCCTTGGTGAGTTATTTACCAGCAAATTTTCATTTTTGTGTGAACTATTCCTTTAAAAAACGTTCACCCATCCTTATTGTTGAGCCCTGTAATGGCCAATATTTATTACCTCACTGGCTGAATTTTTAGCTCAATAAACGAGGTAAAAGGAAAATCTCTCAGGAAATGATCAAGATGCCGATATTTGCCCGACTTTGTCACTGTGGTAAGAGCATATGTGCGAAGAACAAAAAAGTACTTGTAGCTGACCCTACTCTCAAGATCTTGACCTAGAACTAATTTAAGAGCACAGATTAACTCTCACTCAATAGACTCAGTGTTACAGGAATCAACTTAATGCTTCAGGAATCTGACCCTCAAAATAAACAGAGCTGGGCCAGTACATTTAGACAGTCAAATAATTACAAGTCTGATTCTATATTGTATACCCCAAACATGACTCATATAAGTAACACGTGCACCCACAGAGGCTAGCATTACAGAGGACAGTTGCACATAAAGAGTCAAAATGGGAGTTAATAAGGATCAGAGAAGGCTTTAAGTATACCTAGCCTGGCCCTTTCTCAGGCTAACAGAATGGCATTACTGACCAACTGCTCCAGTGTGCTGCGTCACCTAGACAGTTGAAAAACGCCTCAGGGGGGCCTGGGTAGCTCAGCGAGTATTGATGCGGACTACCACCCCTGGAGTCGTGAGTTCGAATCCAGGGCGTGCTGAGTGACTCCAGCCAGGTCTCCTAAGCAACCAAATTGGTTGGTTGCTAGGGAGGGTAGAGCAACTTAGGGTAACCTCCTCGTGGTCGCTATAATGTGTGGTTCTCGCTCTTGGTGGGGCTAGTGGCAAGTTGTGCGTTGATGCCGTGGAGAATAGCGTGGGCCTCCAAACGTACTACACCTCTGCAGTATGCACTCAACAAGCCACATGATAAGATCCGTGAATTGATGGTCTCAGATGCAGAGGCAACTTTGATTCGTTCTCCACAACCTGGATTGAGGAGAGTCACTACACACCATGAGGACTTAAGAGCGAATTGTGCATTCCAAATTGGGGGAACCAAATTCCCACACTCCAGTTCAACAGAAACGGTTCACGTATGTGTTTTGGTGTTCAGTCTTAAATCAACAGTCACAGCACTGAGAAACACATTATCAGCGTTGCAGGTGTAATAAGATTGTCAAATTTAATCAAATATCTCACGTGCAGACGCGTTTTCAGGAGTCCCGAGAGAGGATCTTCGTGAAATATAAATCAGGACTAGGGCTGGGTTTTGATATGGATTTACAGATTAGATTCTGGTTTAAATTGATAGAATTCACATGGGTGTATATCAGTGTTTTATAAAAATAAAGTGTGTATAAATAATGCCCAATAATGCCCTTAAATACACGTATTTAAGCGAATACCTTATTCAGAAATGCACAAATAATAACTTCAAAACGAATAAGAGATCCAAATAATAGAAACAATATTAATTTGACTGACTATCCAAGAAGCACAAAGGATAAAGCAACATTTTAAATAAATATCCAAAATTAAAAAGAAATTATGAGTCTGTTAAGTCAATATTAGTAGCCTACTAAAGTGTAAAACTTAGGAATGAAAATGCGCAAGGCGTGATATCAAATCTGATGGGTGCGGTCTCGACTCAGTTTGCGGTTTCCATTAATTGTGTGCCTCTGGAGCTTGTCAAGTGTAACATCAAGACACCACATCATATAGACTTCATTATCCACTCGTTAAAATGTCTTAACATATCACACAAATTCACACGTAATGATTTCCGTGTATTAATTTATAAACGAACCAGAGCACAATGTTAAATTCCTAACCTGAAGAAGTGATTATTTCACAGCACATATATTTTCACATCACCAATTAAGGAAAGTATCTGGTTAAGACTATATGGAGCATTTAAACGTTTTTGGAATAAAGTGTACATCTATTCAGAATATTCCTGTTAATGTGATGCAAAGAAACTGAAACATGCAAACGTTTTTCCCCTCCCTTTAAACCAGTGGTTCTTAATTTTAAACTACAAGGCCCCCCCAACTGTTGAAGGAATATTTACAGTAAGTTTATATATTATAATAATTATATAAAAATGATAATCTACCTTATTTTAGAAAATATTAAGAGATCTTGAGGCCCCCCTGGAAGTGTAACTGAGGCCCCCAAGTGAGTCCTGACCTCCTGGTTGAGAACCACTGCTTTAAACTGTACTATATTTGAAAATGTTAACCTAACATTATCATCATTATTATTATTATTATTATTATTATTATTCTTTTCCTACTATTTTGATAATTCTGTACATGCAATTTAACTAAATAATTATGTCCTCTACACTGTTAAAATGTGTACGCTCAAATCAGCCTAGAGTTCTTAGGCTATATTGATTTATTCCAATTTCTTTTAATGTTAGCATTTAATGTTCGCTGCAAAATGTGTGCTAGCCATTTCACAATTGCTTGACAACTTGTGCCTCAGTTAACGACATATTCTACAGTTCATGAGCCTACATATTCAGCTTCATCTGGCAAGAAAGAAAATTATAAAATAATAATGAAATAATAGCACAATAATAATAATTACTATTAATAGTTACATTTTAAAAATGGGCGTTTCATTTAGTCGCACCCATACCCGTCAACGTTTGGGTAACAAAATCCGGGAGACCTCTGAGCAGGGGGGTTGGGGTGGTGCTGGATGGCAGAGGCAGGATAAATACATACAAATTGTGCCGTTGTGATTTAGTGTGCAGAGTATCGTAATTTTTCCCACCATGTCCGATATTAAAATCAAGCTAGACACACTTTGAAAAGGCGTGGCTATTGCCGATAAGGGTTCGAGATATGAAATTAAATTCTTCCATCCAGCTGTTTGTCTAGTGTTCGTCGTTTTTCTTCTTCTTCTTCACTGGACCACTACCCAAGTCTTCTCCTCCCATCTACCAGTGATGCTTGATTCAACTTCCCGTGTCTAGTACTGGCGCAGATATCAACAGCACAACTGAGTTGTAGGTTGCCAGGTTGATGTCACAAATCGGTTGAAATGTGTTTGATGTGTCAATTGTGTGAGTAGGATGTGTTTCATACAAGATCTGGCAACTGGACAAACTTGGAATAATATACTGATGTGATTATTCATATAACGAAGTTTGGACCATACAAATTACGGGAGTTTCCCAGGAGAAATGTCAAAACAGTAGGGGCAGGGGGTGGGTGTGAAATACGGGACACTCCCGGGAAAAATGGGAGTGTTGACAGGTATTGTCGCATTTCTGGTTTAAGCTCCGCCAACATTCAGTTCTGTCCAAATAAAGAAACAGATAATTTTTCGATAGTAACAAGATACAAATACAGATAATGGTTGTGCTGCACACACCCATTTATTAGGCTTTATTATGATTATCTTTACATTTAGAATTGTCTTTAGTTCTTAATCTGTAGGTTATAAGTAATTTACCACCTGTTGATTTTGATGGATACTTGCGTGATGGCACAAGGAGCCGTTGAAGATGGTAAATGTTTGGACTTGGGGAGGTGGTTAAATATGTTTTTTTTGATCACTTCGTTATTTTATTGCTTTTTTCCATTTAGTTTAAAAAGGGTCATTTGAATTTATGTTCATGTTTATGAAACGTGTTATTTTTAGGCGATTATCGATAAAATATTTTTGACATATCTTCCAGCCCTATCAACTATACACAATATCAGTCTTATAAAGCAGGCTGTTGACCTCTGAGGTTAGTGATGAATTATAGTTTCAAAAGCACAAATAGTAAATTAATAAAAATAATTGATTATAGGCTAAATATCAGTTATCCAACACTAAAACACAGAAATAATCAGTAGATGTTAAATAACATCAGAAAATTGCCACCAAATAGTAATACCTGTGCTGGCTCTAAGAATCTAAACATAGTTAAAGATAACTAGTATAGTTTGTTAGAATTTCACAGAATTAACTGTAAATATACATTAAATGCAGACTCTTTGCAATGGCTCTAGTGAACTCAATCTGTTCATGAGTAAATCCCCTGACTTCAGAGTTGAGGACTTTAAGCCACTGACCGCTGCCAACATGGCAGACCCAATGAAAAGCCCAATCTGTCATGCTTCAACACGCTCAAATTATATCAGAGAGTGAGATGACGACAAAAGTTGTCATCTGAGTTGGGGGTGGTGGGAGGGGGGTTAAGCAATCAAGAGATACTGGCCTCTAGGATTTCCCTCTCTCAAAGTAGTCACTAATTTGTTCCACTAATTGTGTCGTATGCAGACGTTAAGCAGGCCAAAAGAGTGAACGTGAGGCTTGCTAATGCTGATCATACTGACTCAATTAACTACTCGTCCTGTGACTCACTTTTTGAAAACTGCGGTCACTGCAAGTGGCGGTCACTGCAAAGGATTGCAAAAAAAGTGAAAGACTGATAAATCACCTGATATTTGGCATTTACTTTGAGATCATCAGCATAGCCAAATAACCATGGTGATAATAGCGTTAGCTCTCCTCATTAAGTAAATATTGTATATAAAAAAGACGTCAACTTAATTTCAGCATGTGCATACGTTTCATTTGATAAAACTAAATCAAATATATCGGAAAAATATCTGCTTTTCTGCTTGCACATTATTGGCCATTGAAAATCCACAATGGTTTACCACAACTAAAAAAGTCAAGACAGCTAAAAGGCCAATCCTCAGTGTTGTGTCAATTCTTAGCTACTTTAGACAACCACTGTTCTTCAACTGAACTCGTCACACTTGAGGAGGGATGGGAATAAGGAATGCTTCTGTTCCGATTCCTCTAATGATTTAGATTTCTTAATGGTTCCATTAATATTTCTTACATTTGAAGAAATATGGAAAAAATAAATTCTCTTGCATTTACTGCCCTCTGCAGTCTATCAAATTATTATATAATTTCAGATTTCAGCAGACCATATAACAAATCAGAGATACATTTTATGTAATTATTAGGGCTGTCAATCGCTAAATTTTTTTACAATTAATTAATTGCACATACAAATATTTAATTTAATACACAATGATGAAATAATTATACAGTTATCTTTAAATATTAAATTATATAAAATAAAAAAAATTATCAGATAATTAAAATGCATTACATTCGTGGCAGAAGAGTTAATCATTGATAAGAACATTCAAAAAGCAGCTTTAGATTTTGTTTACTACCACATTACTGATCATAAGTCAATCATTGGCATACAGTTCACAGCAATCGATTTCACAAGTGAATGTCAATCAGTTGGAGATTTATTATGAGGGCTGGTTTAAGGGCCCTTCAATTTACACCTGCATTAGACTTTTTTTTTTTTTTTTTTAGAAACAAGCCACATAGCACATAATACTACAGACATATTTTACAATAATGCCAAGACATTATATTAGTTACACAGTGCAATACTTTTCAATGCTTTGATTTTTCAATGCTTCAGGGAGCATGTTTCTTAAATAAAGATTGACCGGGTAAAAACGGTGTAACATTTTAAAGGACACCTTTACCTCACAAATATTTAAAGGGGTCATGACATGGTTTTTTTTATTGTATTATTATGTTCCCTTAGGTGCAATTATAGTATTAATATATTTTTTTTTAAGAAAAACTTTTAAAATCTAGTGATTTATGACCTTTTCCCACCCTGTTTCTCATCCTCTGATTCAAACAGTCTGTTTTGGGGGCGTTTTCCATTTAAGACTTCAGTGTTAACGCCCACTGTTATGATTGGCTAACGTCAGTGCCTATGTATCAATTATTGACGCCTCCAGCCAGAACAATATGCAAGTAAACTAAGTAAAAACACTGTGATTATTCATAATGAATGAAATTGCGCTTTAAAAAGTAGTTTAAAGTTTAAAATAGATTACTTACAGTTTACGTCGTCGTTGTTCCCAGAATAGTCGACACGGACTTATCTTTGAGCAACAGTTTTCTGGCAAAGCCAGCATCATATTGAGATTTGTTCTCAAAACAGTCATCCTTAAAATGTACAGAACAAACGCTTAAGTTAACACTGCCGTGACTGGAACGTCCGCAAAAAATAAACTGCATCCATTTTTCCCTGACGTCTGGATCTTTCAGCAGCTTATTCAGAGGTTTTGTTTGACCACAGCCAGGAACAGCACATCTGTGTGGCATCGTAATTTTCCTGTGCACAAGTAGTCTCTGTCAGAGCTCGCTGTCCAACGACTGAACACTTGTGAGGTGCGCGGCGATACTGAAATGAGCGTAGTTGTCTTAGCGCTTAAAGCGTAGTTATCTTGTGCTGGAGGCGGTCATATGCAAACGCTGGTACGTCACTTCTAACCGACACGTCACTTCTAACCATGAATCCAGAACGAGCTGTATTTTGAGCTTGATTAAATAAATGATTCGTTTAGAATGGGGCGGACGTCTTAAAATATTAAACTTGCAGGACGTTTTAATGATACAAAGACCTCTTATATACCAAAAGATCAAGGCAAATTTGGTTTCTCATGTCATGACCCCTTTAATTACCAACAAGGTTAAGACCATACGATAGGGTGACCACCTGGCTATTGCTGCAGCAGACCTGATTTTGCGGGACAATGCGGGACACAAGGGAGAGATAACTTACTATTATTGTACTAGGTAAATAAATAATGATTTTATATTAGATGTATTTTTGCAGTGATGTTAAATGACGGCGCTGTGAACGTCACTCAGTTTGGCATAAGTTCTACGATACAAACTAATTTTAACAGCACAGACCTACTCAATGTAAAAATAAATGAAGTGAAAATAATAATCTAAAATCGCTAAAAAGCACATTTCCAAATAAGCACATCAACTCCATTATTAAAGACTAGAAAGATTAAATGCTTTCTTACCAGATTTAGTGCATCTTGAATTAAAAATGTTTTGTCTGACCTGGCTGCTTCGAGTAGGGCCTTCTCATTCATTATGACTGTAGAACTCCTGGCAGGTGTAGGTGTTCACTTTCACCAGGAGTTCACTTTTGATGAGGTCCACAGATGCTCAATTCCTGGTCTCTGTCCACGCAGCAGTCATCAGTGAAAACACCCTCTCCACAAACGCATTGGTGACAGGAATGCTCAAAGCCAAAGATATCAGAGCTGTCATGTTTGGGGCACCGAACTGCTTCAGCAGAGCTGTCCGTGAATCTTCGGTGGCATACCCTGCACTCTCCTTTTCTAGGGTCACCGGTAACTGGTTTTAACCATGTATATATTTTCTCCAATTCTTTATAAGAACAAAGACACTTTCTTCTCGGGAGCTCCGGATAGACCCATTTTTGTGTTGCAGTTTTATTTTTCCAGCGTTTTCCCGCTCTGGCAAGAAAAAAAGGCTGCACTGCGCATGTTCAGCGTTTTCTTATTAACTATTTTTTATAGTGATTTTGTAATTAAAAGGACAATGAAATAAAATGACGAAATAAAGATAAAAAATTATACAGCCAAAATTGAAATGTGGGACACTGCTTATGAATTGCGGGACGCGGAACAAAGCTCCAAATTTCGGGACTGGGTCACCCTACCATACGACCTGCGTCAGACATGCTTGTCGCGTCTCGGGTGTGTTGCTTCATAAACATAAAACGTTTAGGTCACTGTGTCAAATTAAATATAGTTTAATACTCAATCTTTAAACACGTATCGAGATCCCCTAGTTCGCATTTGAACCCTTAGTAACGCATATCGGTGTTATTTTCTTCACTGTATAAACTGTGTTGCTCACACAGCATAAATTTCACTTACTGCCCTCTGGAGTATACAGGTGGTACTACAAGCATGCGATTAAATGAGTTAATAATTTTAACACGTTTTATAATTAATCACGCGTTAACTCGACAGCCCTAGTAATTATGACAACATAAGTGTTTACACAGACTTTTTAATTACTTCTTTTCTAAAAACTCTTTAGAGGCATAAGTGCAGTCCAATAATTGGTTTTACTGTTACCTCCTATTAATATTCGCCTCCTGAGCATGACTGCGGTGTGCATGTTTCGATTTGTAACTAGACGACCCTAAAAAACAACATGCAAAAAATAAAATGCATTAGAGCAGAGAGTTCTTAAAACTGATGTCCTCATATGTGGACAGCGGGACTAAAGGCGGGTGCACACTGTACGATTTTTGCCACAATTCTGCCATCCGAGACCATTTCAGGAATCCTAAAGGATTTCTCTCGTCGCAGGGCAAAATCGACAATCTTACAACGTTCAGTGTGACATCTTCACAGATGGCCGATTAATAGCCTTTGAGATGATCTTCAGCCTCCGAAGTACTGGCAGAGTCAGAAATTTAGCATCGTAGCCGTACAGTGTGACTGCCATTACAACAGGATGAGCCGTTCTGCTCCTCTCTCCCACCCGAAAGAAACCTGCTCCGCGTTTGCACCATCATAACAGCATTTGTGATATCACTCAAGCACTTTCAATGTGGTTTCTTTTCATTTTATATAAAATGTTTTAATAAATAAAACAGCAATATGAAAGCAATATTCTCTATATTAAATAAATAGCTTAAAGAAAATAAATAGCATTTTCTAGTTATTTTTCTTTATATTTATCATGCATTTTCTTTACAACGTTTATTATAATTACCATTTTACTCTTAATAAATTTACTTTAAACATCTGTAAACGTCTTTAGTTAAGATTCACATCACTTCAATTTTATAAATAAATAGAAAGATTTTACAATTTATACTGGGAAGTATTTATGGGACGTTTTAATCCAAATCAGCAAACACAGCTGGGTACAATTATAGAAATCTAGGTCAAGTTTGTGCATCATCCATAGGGAATTTGAAAGCATGATATATTATCAGCCTTTATGAATGATAATTTGCATGGCCGATAGGTTAGTAATCTAAAAAAGGAGAAAGAGGTACTATAACCCACCTTTTTTGTTTTCTCCAATGTGAATGGGGAAGTTTGTAATTTTTCATGCCACAAGTATTTTTATTTCCACAATGAATATTTGCATGATTACTGTAGGCTACCTCCCCCACTCATTCTCAACGTTTGTAATTCTGTATTTGTGATCAAGCTGCCTTTTTATAGGCCTTTTTGAAAAAATTCATCTTTCTTGTAAATGTGAGCCTATCCTCGTGATGGAGTGGTATTGGAGCAATGGAAATGCTGATGTCCAGAATTTCAGAGAGAGAAAAAAATATAAATATCGCTTCTATTCCGCAACACTCCCGTAACGCGAGTCACGTTCACTGATCGGAACGATTGGGACCACATTCGGCTACGATGTATATCGTTAAGTCTGACATAATGTCACAGTGTTCCATGGCGATATCAATGCGTTCATATCGTACAGTCTGACAAGCAACAATCGTAAAGGACTATTATAAATCGTACAGTGTGCACCCGCTTTAAGTTGTGAAATTAAAGGGCACCTATTATGGAATTTTGAAAATTACCTTTCATGTAGTGTGTAACAGATTTAAATGAACAAAAACATCCTGCAAAGTTTTATACATGAAAGTTTTATACGGTCACCGTAAAAAAAGTTATTGTCTCTCAAAAGTAGGAGTCGACTCGGAGTCAGTGTAATGAATCGTTTTTCCAATGAGTCATTTTCCTTTTCGTTGTGACATCAAGACGAAAAATTATCAAATTGGCCACGCCCACTCATAAAACTTGAAAACATCATGTCGACAACAAGACGCTGTGTTCTGAAGTGCATATCAAAAGCGACCTTTTTTTTCACTGCCCAGGGACGAGCATGTGAAGAATCAGTGGCTAGAGTTTATATTTACAACTATACCACACAAGTATAGCCCGAACCTTGTGCTGTGTTCAGCGTCATTTTAATGACGATTGCTTTACGAACATGAATGCTTTCAAGTGTGGATTCGCGAGCCGGTTGATACTGAAGGAAGGTTCAGTACCAAGTATATTTGGATCAGCTTCCTCCTCCGAATCACAACCTGTAAGTATTATTAATAATTTTTGCTTTTATGTGTTTTTTAGCATGCTTAATAAGTATTTGTGTGTGTTGTGTAAGTTACGCTCAGCGCAGCTTCTTGGTCTCCAATGTCAATTTTTTTGAAATATGTGAAATGTTTGTCGATGTTATTGGTGATGTCATAAAGAATAGAGCAATAACTTGTAGTAATGCAGTGCTTTACCAATATGTTTATGCGTTGGGCTAATGCAAACAATAACTGATTGGGTGTTTACCACCGAACTTTGGGCTATGATCGCTAACATAAATCAACTCAAATTCCTTCTCCGATTTAGATTTTTTTACTACAAAGTGGTGATTGGCATTCCGTTTCCGACAACCTCTGCACAGAGTATACCAATCACAACTGACTGGGTCATCTGACCAATCACCGCAGATCAGAGTCACTCAAAGGAGGGGTTTGGAAAAATTAGTCGTTGAACGAATCATTTGGGAGTTGGTGAGCAAATCAGGTAAACATACAGTGAGGAAAATAAGTATTTGAACACCCTGCTATTTTGCAAGTTCTCCCACTTGGAAATCATGGAGGGGTCTGAAATTGTCATCGTAGGTGCATGTCCACTGTGAGAGACATAATCTAAAAGAAAACTCCAAAAATCACAATGTATGATTTTTTAACTATTTATTTGTATGATACAGCTGCAAATAAGTATTTGAACACCTGTCTATCAGCTAGAATTCTGACCCTCAAAGACCTGTTAGTCTGCCTTTAAAATGTCTACCTCCACTCCATTTATTATCCTAAATTAGATGCACCTGTTTGAGGTCGTTAGCTGCATAAAGACACCTGTCCACCCCATACAATCAGTAAGAATCCAACTACTAACATGGCCAAGACCAAAGAGCTGTCCAAAGACACTAGAGACAAAATTGTACACCTCCACAAGGCTGGAAAGGGCTACGAGGAAATTGCCAAGCAGCTTGGTGAAAAAAGGTCCACTGTTGGAGCAATCATTAGAAAATGGAAGCTAAACATGACTGTCATTCTCCCTCGGACTGGGGCTCCATGCAAGATCTCACCTCGTGGGGTCTCAATGATCCTAAGAAAGGTGAGAAATCAGCCCAGAACTACACGGGAGGAGCTGGTCAATGACCTGAAAAGAGCTGGGACCACCATTTCCAAGGTTACTGTTGGTAATACACTAAGACGTCATGGTTTGAAATCACGCATGGCACGGAAGGTTCCCCTGCTTAAACCAGCACATGTCAAGGCCCGTCTTAAGTTTGCCAATGACCATTTGGATGATCCAGAGGAGTCTTGGGAGAAAGTCATGTGGTCAGATGAGACCAAAATAGAACTTTTTGGTCATAATTCCACTAACCGTGTTTGGAGGAAGAAGAATGATGAGTACCATCCCAAGAACACCATCCCTACTATGAAGCATGGGGGTGGTAGCATCATGCTTTGGGGGTGTTTTTCTGCACATGGGACAGGGCTGACTGCATTGTATTAAGGAGAGGATGACCGGGGCCATGTATTCTGCGAGATTTTGGGGAACAACCTCCTTCCCTCAGTTAGAGCATTGAAGATGGGTCGAGGCTGGGTCTTCCAACATGACAATGACCCGAAGCACACAGCCAGGATAACCAAGGAGTGGCTCTGTAAGAAGCATATCAAGGTTCTGGCGTGGCCTAGCCAGTCTCCAGACCTAAACCCAATAGAGAATCTTTGGAGGGAGCTCAAACTCCGTGTTTCTCAGCGACAGCCCAGAAACCTGACTGATCTAGAGAAGATCTGTGTGGAGGAGTGGGCCAAAATCCCTCCTGCAGTGTGTGCAAACCTGGTGAAAAACTACAGGAAGCGTTTGACCTCTGTAATTGCAAACAAAGGCTACTGTACCAAATATTAACATTGATTTTCTCAGGTGTTCAAATACTTATTTGCAGCTGTATCATACAAATAAATAGTTAAAAAATCATACATTGTGATTTCTGGATTTTTTTTTTTTGATTATGTAAGCTCACAGTGGACATGCACCTCACGATGACAATTTCAGACCCCTCCATGATTTCTAAGTGGGAGAACTTGCAAAATAGCAGGGTGTTCAAATACTTATTTTCCTCACTGTAAATGCATATTATAAGACAACAAAAGTGTTTTGTCATTGCATGCATGTAAAACTGCTGTTGGGGACTCCCAAAACAATATTAGGAACATTTTAAATGCCATAATAGGTGCCCTTTAAGTAATACCAAGCTAAAGAAAGTAAAACAAATGTATCAAATTGTTATGTTGGTTATAAATGTTTGAGACATTACAGATATTACAGCTGATTTTCTGTGATGCTGCTTTGGAACAATCTATTGTATATTTGGAAAAGCACAAATCAAAACAAATGATTGACCCGTTATATGTAACATCACTGTATGACCCGTGCCACCATTTTTGTGAACAAAATTTCATAGACCTTCTGTGCGCTACACAGTGGGATGCGACAAAGCTGGAAAATTTTGTTTCGATTTATACTTCTTGAAAAAGTATGCATACAGTGATACTGCAGTTTACTTCGAGCCAAAAATGTAATAACATTTTTTTAGCCACTTCACTACATTATTTTTACCACATAAATACATTTTACTCAGACCTCAGTCAATCGTTACCTTGATTAAAAACATTTCTTAATTTGTGTAAAATCAAAAAAGGCAGAGAGCAGCTTATAAACAGTGCGTAGTGTGTTAGACTGACAGTCCGTGCAAGTACAGACACTCAGCACATGCGCTCATGGAGTTTGCATCAGATAAGCCGTTTTTATGAAGGACTATTGAGAAGCTCTGAAGAAGCACTACCAAATGCACAGATAAGATGCAATTTACCCAAGCTGTGTACAAACCAGATGGTCTTAAAAAAAAAAAAAAAAGGGTATTCATCACCGTATACAAGTAAAAGAACACAAGAAACATGGAGGACTCTAAGATGTTGTGGGATAATGACCGTGTGCTTTTAACCACAGGATTTTGCTTCATTCAGGAATGATGAATTGAAAACTGGGTGCGGTTAGTGTGACAATGTTCTGCTGTCATTGACCACAATGTAATTTCCCAGGATCATCTCAGTTTGTTCGGAAGATTCATGTAAATGAAGCTCTCTTAAACCATCATATGAAGCATTGGGAAGTTCAATTAATTTTAGTGAATCGGTTTGTCTGGATGATTCATGTACCTTATAAAAGTAAGATTCATTTGCTTTTCATGCAGAATACCCTACACATTATTTCACGTCTCCTTATTTGTTGCTTTATATTTGGTTAAATGCTGCTGATCACCACAGTTTTCAATTCATTTTTATACATGGATGTGTTTTCATTTATTTACACACTGGTTTATCAGTTCAAATGCTGTTTGATTATTATAAAAGGGCCGTGAATCAAAAAATGTTTTTTTTAAAACGCAGTTTTCTCAGATTAAATTATGGTACATTATACATAACTAGAAAAAAATTTAACAATTAAAAAACCATCATAAACATTTAATTCATACTTCGTCTCAAAGAACTTGTAAGAAAGGTGTTAATCAAAGGGTTTAAAAATATATTCTATATGATACCCAATGCATTATCTAATGTTAACGAATGGAACCTTTTTATAAAGTTATCAAAATTACACTAATTGTGAAATGCTAACAATTTAATTGTTTTGAAACGGTTATGAATAGTTCTGTTGTCAAAATCAATAGGTCATTGTGACTTACTGGTGAGCAGTAAAAACCAGGAGAGCTTCACACACACAGTAGAGATACGTAAAAAAAAAAAAAAAAATATCCACAAGCTCTAAAACTGCTCCAGTGAGAAATCATTAATATCTACAGTTGAAGTCAGAAGTTTACATACACTTCGGTTTAAGTCATTAAAACAAACTTTTAACCTCTCCACAGATTTAATATGAGGAAACTATAGTTTTGGCAAGTTGTTTAGGACATCTACTTTGCACATGAAGACATTGTTCTAACCCCACGGCCACCACCATTGTGTCCTTGAGCAAGGCACTTAACTCCAGGTTGCTCTGGGGGGATTGTCCCTGTAATAAGTGCACTGTAAGTCGTTTTGGATAAAAGCGTCTGCCAAATGCATAAATGTAAGACAAGACATTTTCCAACAATTGTTTACAGACAGACGGTTTAACTTTTAATTGACTATCACAAATACAATGGGTCAGAAGTTTACATACACTAAGATAACTGTGCCTTCAAGCAGCTATGAAAATTCCAGAAAATGATGTCATGCCTTTAGACATTTAGCTTCTTATAGGTGGTGTACTGAATTGGATGTGTACCTGCGGCTGTATTTTAAGGTCTACCTTCAAACTCAGTGCCTGTTTCCATCATTGGAAAAATCAAAAGAAATTGTGGACCTCCACAAGTCTGGTTCATTTCAAGTCATGGTTTCCAAATGCCTGAAGGTACTACGTTCATCAGTACAAACAATAGTACACAAGTATAAACACCATGGGGACCACGCAGCCATCATACCACTCAGGAAGGAGACACATTCAGTCTCCTAGAGATGAACTTTGTTTGGTGCGAAAAGTGTAAATTAATCCCAGAATAACAGCAAAGGACCTTGTGAAGATGGAAATATCTATATAGATAATTCATCTAGTTATATTCACCTATTCGCACTAACACAAGTCCTATATCGACATAACCTGTAAGGCTGCTCAGCAAGGAAGACCGCTGCACTAAAAACGCCATAAAGCCAGACTACAGTTTGCAAGTGCACATGGGGACAAAGATCTTACTTTTTGGAAAAATGTCTTCTGGTCTGATGAAACAAATGTAGCCGTTTGGCCATAATGACATGCCATTGTTATGCTTAGAGGAAAAATCATGTTGTGGGGGGTGCTTTAATGCAGGAGGGACTGGTGCAATTCACAAAATAGATGGCATTATGAGAAAGGAAAATTATGTGGATATATTGAAGCAACATTTGGTGCACTTCACAAAATAGATGGCACTATGAGGAAGGAAAATTATATGGATATATTGAAGCAAGACATGAGCCAGGGAGTTAAAGATCGGTTGCAAATGCGTCTTCCAAAATGGACAACGACCCCAAGCATACCTCCAAAGTTGTGAAAATGGCTTAAGGACTCCAAAGTCAAGGTATAAGAGTGGCCATCACAAAACTCTGACCTCAATCCAATAGAAAATTTGTGGGCAGAACTGAAAAAGCATGTGCGAGCAAGGAGGCCTTCAAACCTGACTCCGTTACACCAGTTCTGTCTGGAGAAATGGATCATAATTCCAGCAACTTATTGTGAAACGCTTGTGGAAGGCCGCCCCCAAAGTTAAACTTTTTCCCCAAAAGGATTAGACCTTTAAAAACTTAAAAAGGACCTTTAAAATAACTTAAAAGGCAATGCTACCAAATACTAACACAGTGTATGTACATTTCTGACACACTGGGAATATGATGCATTTACATTTATGCATTTGGCAGACGCTTTTATCCAAAGCGACTTACAGTAAACTTATTACAGGGACAATCCCCCGGAGCAACCTGGAGTTAAGTGCCTTACTCAAGGACACAACAGTGGCATCTTTGTGGTGCTGGGGCTTGAACCCCTGACCTTCTGGTCAGTAACCCTGAGCCTCAACCACTGAGCCACCGCTGCCCTATTGATGCAAGAAATAAAAGCTTAAATAATTCTCTCTACTATTACTACTTAATATAAAGTAGTGGGCCTAACTGACCTAAGACAGGGAAAGTTAAATTAAATGTCAGGAATTGTGAAAAACTGAGTTTAAATGCATTTAGCTAAGGTGCATGTAAACTTCTGACTACCACTGTGTGATTAATTTACCATATTTGGGGTATTAGTAGTAACACATATCACTAATTATTTAGCAAATGCATGAAGACGTGGTGCAGTTATGGTTATAAATTGTAATGTAAATGTAATTGCTGTGATTAATGGTAATGTGACCAACATTAATCTGATTTAAATTGGGATCCTCACAGGCTGTCTCTTGTTTGGAAGGCTGCATCCTCAGGAGGTCGCATTTGTCTGCCGCATACGTCAATGAGGCGGTCTCAATTAATAACGAGTAGGACACTTTGAATGCAGCCTTCGAATGAAACTTTCTTTCATGGGAATTCGGAGGATTCATGAGGTGTATACTTCGTGTGCACTCACAACCCACAATTCTTTGCTTCTAAAATGATTTACATCAGTGGCCGATCGATCAGTGCACCGCTATTTTTTGAGGCCCGGGATTTGTGACACACGTAATAAGCAGGCACTGCTAAACACAATCAGTTTCTGTGTTAGGATGTGCAGTAGAGCATGAATCTCTTTATTTTTTTATATGCAGCAATTTTAGCCACAGAAATTGAGAAAAACATTAGTGAAGTTTCACCCATTATACAAAAGGCTGGGTTTTTTCCTGGCAGGCAGCAGATAACCTAACGCCACCCCCTCCCCCTAATCAGAGCCTGCAAGGCTGAGTAGCCTGACAGGAACAGCTTGAGACACCTTTCTCCCATCGCGTTCCGGAAAGTACAAAAATTAAAATAATAATTCTGCATTAAATTGCATTATTTTAACACGTTAAACAACAAATATAAAAAAATTTAAAAAAAATAATAAAAAAAAAAAACAGCAATTAACACAATACACTTCCCAGCCCTGATAGTTATACACATTTAAAAAAAAAAAAAGAAAAAGGAAACTTCCATGTAGTTAACTGATTTAGTGTAGCTAACGGTTTTGCAAAAGGGTAACTTCCACTCAATTGCTCGGGGACAGAAGAAAATGTTACATTAATCCGTAATAAAATTATTAATAGAATTAATTAATTCTATGCAGTTCATGTTCATTTCCATTAACTGTAGCTTATTCTCCGAGTAAAATGCCCTGTCCTTCTCCACCTGCGACTCGAAAGTTGGATACGATCACTTACTCACGTATCCAACATTACCAATGTGAGACTCCATTGTATGGCTTTAAAAAAGTAACATGAATGGTTTGCATTTTTTAAGATGAATGCATTTAAATTTGCTGTATTTACCTTTACTTTTAATAGTTAAGCATTTTTTAATCCAGGTACTTTTTACTATTAAATGTAGTATTTTAATGGATGACTTAAGTAATAAATTGGTGCTGTAAATTAATTAGGACAATTGAGTACTTTCCAACATAGTCTTTGCCAGCTCAATCTATTGCAATATTCATTCTTTAAACCCACCAACACAAACGCCCAAGTGTCCAGACACAACTGCTACTCCCACCCCCCCTCTTCCACTCACCTCTCTGAGCCACCTTTAGCCTGTCAACCAAACTATTTATGAGCTTGTTTGCTTATGCTGGACAAGTCCTGCTCCACTCCCACCAAAATCCCATCTGCATTCTGCAGTGATCAAAGCAGTCCCCTCACTTAACTTTCCCTACCACAAAGACTTATCTGTGCTTTACACATACAAAACATACTGTTATAAGTTTCATTAAAACACATACACAAAAACAATTCTCATCTCTTTCCCGGTTACAGAGAAGAAAATGAAAGTGAAGGCCAGTGTAGTGCTTTTCTCTGCTTTTGTTATAAAGTGGGATAAAACGGCCCACAGTGTTCCCTGCTCTACTCCTGTGGCTGAGCTTCCTGGTGCTTTGGAGGTCTGGGCGGAACTTTGAGCAAGCTGGCCAATCCCATTCAATCTCATCTGTAGAGCTGCCCATTTACCTTGTGTCACTGTGGCTCCCTCACAGTCAGTAACAGTTGCTGAGAGTCTAAAAGTACATTCAAAAAGCTTTGACTCCAACATAAACAAAAGGAAAGAATTTGGGTAGGACGAAGTCTCCGTAAACAGAGGGAATGTCTACTTTGGGACTTGCACAGTCTCACAACACACATTGTTTTATTGAGAGACACACACACACACACACACACACACACACACACACACACACAAGTTAGGATACAATGTTGGTACATAGAGCCAGCATACTTGGAAGCCATGTTTTACCTTCTGTTGTTCCATTAATGACGTTTATGCACAGGAAATGTCTTTTAATGTGACTTTTTCCAGGTCTGTGCAGGTTCAAAGACCGTTTCTGGTCACTGGACATTCTCAGCGGTTCAGCTCTAAAAAGGGGGAGCTGTTTTTTCGAGGCCTGAGCCAGTTCAAAACACCCAACGTAGCAATTAGTGTCTATTTTTACTTAGAAATCAATAGAGAATAAGACCAAGATTGAAATACAAATGTGTAAAGCCAGGACAGATCGGTTTTATGACTAATAATATTTAAAAATCACACAATTAAATAAGGTAAATAATCCCAAAGTCATTAATAAGCGTATAATATAATTTATAATTTAATTTACATGACCACCAATATGCTGAACTACCAAAAATCAGCAAAAAACCTATATTTCAAATCATCAGGCTATTTGCTGCTTCTGATAGGTAGGGCTCTTTAATTTCTGCGAATCAGAAAACACAGACGGAATTGCGGATCCAGTCATAAAAAATTAATAAATAAAACTTGGAATGTCATGGAATTTTACATATTTGAGATCAAATTAATATATATGAATGCACAATTAATCAAAGTAAAATTGTGATATGCCCAAGTATAATGATTAAACCACAAAAGGCACAGATGTAAAAAAATGTATATGAAGTCTTCATGTGGCACACACTGCAAAATGAATGTGTGAAGCAGGCATTACCTAATACCTCATCATAATCATCACATTTGCTCTGTGTGTAATAGATGACTAACAGCAGAGCAGTAATTTATGTTAAGCAAGCAGCACATACGGACTATTTATTTATGCAATTAAATCACAGCCTTTAGCGATTTGATAAGCACATAAAGCCATATAGCGAACTGCTTAGGAGTGGGAAGCTGTTGTCAAAAGCTTCAAAAAGAAAACACAAACTAAAAGTCAGCACTGCATTTGACAAAAATAAATAACTCCAATGTTGTGTTTTGTAACATTTTGATTTTCCACAGCTGAAATTTAAAGCAGACAATAAATTGTTGACTTGGATAAGAAGTATTTTTCCAGATAAACAGAACATTACTACATGACTGAGGTGTATATATGGGGTTGCATAGTGTCGCTGAACAGAGTAAGGGGACTCTCTCTCTCCACAAGCAGCTGTGAACAGACCCTCATTGGAGAGTATTTGGCAAGTTTCCTGGTCTTGGCATAGTCAGCTCAGTAAGACAACTGATTCTCACACACGCACACACACACACACACACACACACACACACACGTTAAGGCCTCGGGTTGTGTGAGGGGTCTCTGAAGTTTCTGTTTAATAGCAACTTTTTCTGCCATTGCCGCGGCAGAGCCCCAACACTCCAGTAGATTCCTCAGAAGGCCAAAGCAGGTCTTGGGTCTCGCGTAGCATGCACTGGTCAAATTCCATCCAAATAAGCATGCATTCATTCATGTTCTTTCTTCGTTTTGATTGCATAGACAGCATATTGCAGACTAAATTAGGAACAATGATGTCGAGGTGCAGGAGTCATTGTTTTGACTACAAAATTTAGGATGAAGCATAAATTCACACGTGATCCAATGTCAGTGGATTAATAAGCAAATCTGACTAATTTATAACAAATCCATATGAATATAAATATGTAAATAATGGGAACAACCCTATGACTGACATTTGAGGGAGTGTACAGAGGCCTGCACCCTCCCATGGGTGTGGACAGGAAGTCTGGGCTGTTGTAGCGGCTTCCTCATCACTTCCTATTGGCCTAGTGAACAAGAACTCAAGAGTGAATGCCAGACATCTGACAGTCAGTCAGTGTAATTTGTGGCCAAGACCAAAGAAATCAGATTCAGAGCGTATTCTGTTTTTCCCAACCAAGCCAATCAAACTCCACAAAAAACAGTGAGAAAAAAAAAAAATATTCACTGTCGTCATATTTCATCAGAACATCATAGGTGGTGTTATTACCAAATAAGCAGTAACATCTGCATAACTTTATGGGGTAACCATTGTCTGCAAGTATCACATGCATTCAGCCCATTGTCAGATGTTCACAAATGAATACAAATCCCAAATAAAGAGTAAATTCCACATAATCTAGCTAAGGGGCAAAAGTACATAAATACATATTCCCTGATTTCAAAGCCGAAGAAAATTATAACCCAGGCAGATGCTGTGGAGCAGAGAGCAAACCCATATCCATAAATACAAGCGGAGACTGGGATGGCCGCAGGCCTTCAGTGTTTAGATGGCAGCACAAAGTACAAGCTGGCAAGGCAGAGAAGCGGCTCAGAGATTAAGAGAGGAGATCAGTGGGTTTCCGGGTGAAGACTGGGAATGAAGTTTGAGTCAGAACAATGCAACTGGTGCCCGATATGCAAGTGTACACACTCATTTACATGGACTGAGCTAGATCTGCATTTTCAAATCACATTGAAACCTATTAATTCTCCAAATCATCACAGACTATGTGGTCCTCTTGGCCTTTCTGCCAGTTCTTATGTATTGTTCACTGCAAAATGAAAACCCTGTCATTTCATTTATTTAATCATCCTCATGTTGTTATAAGACTTCCTTCTGTGTAACACAATAGGAGAAGTTAGACACTAGTTCAGAATGTCACCTTTCAGAACATCTTTTTAACTTCAATGGAAGCAATTGATGAACAAGGCTAATATTCTCCATAGCATCTCCATTATGTTTTATATAATCATTACAGAATAAAATTATGACAGAATTTTCATTTCTGGATGAATTATCCCTTTAAATGTAGAGCTATTTTTCTATAACAGCTAGACTAAAAATCTAAATTATTCTGTAATATATTTTTTTTTAAACAAATCATTGCTTTAAATGTGCCTGTACTTGAACACTCGGCCAGGCAAGAGTCTTGATCAAAACCTGCCTCTCCTACACCAGGCAATGCAAACCTTTTAATTTAAAGTTTAGACTAACAGTAGTTCAGCATGTCTGCCTTTACATTGGAGCCATATGAATCAGAGGATTTATTTGGCCTGGTAGTTCAGTCATAAAGGTCAATTTGGGATATTTTCCCACAGCTGTCACAGTCTTGTACCTGGGTGCGATTACGTGAACACCATCTTGGAAACAGATGTGGCAGCATGACATCAGACCTGCAATGTGCATGTGCGCAAACACTTTTGAGAATAAACAAATCCCTTTCATGAGTAACCCCAGCCTGTTGCCTCCAGTTTGGGCATCATGGAACAGATCACACTAAAGTTGTGTAGGCTTCTGAATCATTAAACACATTCTACCTGATAAATATCCACATCATCATAAAAAGGTGTAATTCATTTTATGCATCACTAAATGTTTTGAACTTCAACCAAATGGGACATACTGTGAACCCATCTTAACTATCAGTACTAATTTAAGTGTACTGTAATTGTAAACAAACCCTAATGTAGTCCTGAGAAAGACTGGAAAGAGTGACAAATGTTGCCCCTATTGTTCTTCCATTATCTAGACATAATATGAATAGTTATTTTCCTCCTGCTGGGGTTCTCGGCTTCAGTGCAGTGTGTTTGGTGGTGCCACCACATTCCAAAGTACTATAGCCTCATAAAGCTGGATAATCACCATTTCCACTCTCTCGTGTTTGATCTTTGTAACAGAGGGGGAATTCAAAGCGCACTGTTATCTGATCTAATTAAGAGATTTTCTCATCCTCCACCAAAACACATAGGTCTGAGTCTAACTCAGTCTCATAACACCACATTCAACACAATTTAGATAATCTTCCATGACAGCCCAGCAAATAAAGTGCATCAAGCAGGCATCAAGATTAATTCAGGAGTTCAACGCAAAAGTCAGCAATAACCTTTCCCCATCTTTGCTCGAATGTAAGTGTTTATAAAAAATCACACAGATAACAATGCACAAACCCAGAAACACAATCTTGAATCACATATTGTCCATGTAATTTTGTCCAAACATTCTAGTTACAATGTAAAAAGGAATAAAACAAATAAGCGTTGTCTCCTCCCTAAAACTTTATAAACACAACTTTTCACATAACATTCACTCATTGTGATTAATCAAAATGGACTTCAAATGCAAAAATATTTTTTTTTTACATTAAATAATGCATTTGTCAGATGTGTAAATATGCCCAGAATAGCACTTAGAAAGTGACTTCAGGCCCCGGGTGTAAAACGGACTTAAAGATGCAGGATTTAAAAGCTAAAGCCATGTGGCAGCTGTCACACACCACAAACAGCACGCAAAGATAGACTGTCAGAAATCTCTAGAGAGATGGTCGTTTACATTCTTCAACACAGCCACAAATGGACAAAACCAAACACAGTACACTGGCTACAGTGTGCATTTATTTTTAAATAAACATTGGGGAGCTTTGCAATAATACTAGAAAACATTTAATATTTGTGTAGTGCAAATTAAAAACAACAACTACTCAGACAGCCATGCAAAGGCAAAATACAGTAGGCTACACGTTTTGTCAGATTTGAGTTGAATGAAATCAGGTCTTTTAGACTACGCATGTTCGGTCCTGTAACAGACATGTTTGGCTCAACTATCCTCAGATTCAAAGAAAATTGCTGGAACTATAAAACTCAGTTTTCTAAAAAAAAATTCAGTTTTCAGACCCATTTACACCTGATTTTAAGATGATTCTCGGGTGATCCGATCACATGTGATCAAGCAAGATACATTACTGTTTACACCTGGTTGCTTAAATGTGTCTCCTGTGACAACTTGTGTTCTGATTTCAAGGGGAGGGTCTCGGTTTCATGACGACACATCAAATCAACCAATATGTCTGTTTGTTACTGCATGAAAACAAACCGCAAAAGTCATAAGACAAACAGTGCAAATGCAACATTGAGCAAAATCTGTTATTTTAAATGGAACTTAAAATTTTTGTGATTCTCATTGGTGTTGATGTCACACACCAAAGAGGATCCATGAAGTTCTCTTGTTTGGGTGCATATCTTTTTAAAATTTTCAGTTCAGATGACTATTTCCTTTTAAAGTCGCTTGTAACCAGCACAATTTACACTTTGATTTAGCGCATCGATTGACTGACAGGCGAGACGTTGTTCTTCACTGCTGTCTGGGATGCATTCAGGATGGATTAGTGTTTACACCTCAAATGCAATGTGGTCACATGTGTTTTTGACTTCATTCGTATCTGGTTTTTGTGATCGGATCACAAAACGTTTTAGACCCCGTTTAGACCTGTATTTTGTTGTTTGCCTTTGTAAGGCATTACAGGTGAAGTATGTCATTTCTGTGCTACATGTGGGACCAAACAGAATTTTCAAACAGTTTTCAAACAACCTTCATCAACATCACGCTGTTTCGCACTCGCCGATTCCCCATGAACAAATAGGCCATACTAAATAAAGGTTGATAAACATTTAACATTCTAATGAACAAACTAGGGCTGCAACTAACGATTATTTTGATAATAGATTAATCTTAATGTCTTCTTACCTGTCAAGAAGCAACTCGGCAAGTTTGGCTTCTCCATCGAACCCCAAAAATTCACTACACCTTGTAAATGTGATGCCAATATTCACTCTGGTTTTAACCTGTTCTGTCTTTTACCAAGTCATGACATTTTTACGAAGCTTAATTTTTTTTCCTCAGAACAATATTTGCCTGCCTTAACAAGTAGCCACACCCCAAACTCGCACAATAGGTTGAGCTAGAAAGGGATGAGTGGAGCTGAGCAGGCGGCTCAAAATCGAAACAAAGTTTTGATAGTGTCTGGGACGCTCAGCATTTATTCTTTTGGGTGAGGTAAACCCACAAATGGCTTACTTATAGTGGTCAATGAACAATCAACTGGGATAGTAGAACATATTTTGATATTAAAAAAAAAAAAAAGTTCACTTCACCTTTAAGTCTTAAGAAATCAACTTTTAAACCCATAAATAAAAACAAGAAACAATATTAAGATGTTTTTTCTAATATCAATCCCTAATCCAAACCTAAATATAAAGCATAACCCCTTACCAGAACACAATTTTAATAGGAAAACAACTTACATTTGACACATACAGTACTTCCATTAATAGTATTGCATAAATAAAAAGTGAATAATCATTTGATCACAGACCTTTCCTTTCTTAAAATTATGTATTGATAGGAGACTAACTAAAACGTAGAGAATGCATTGAATGTATTTGAAATTCTGCTTGTTAAATCTGTTGGTACCTATGGGGGAAAAAAGTTGTACCTTTTCGAACGAGCCAATCATACAATACCTAACAATTTCACCATCTAGCACAGGGGTTTTCAACCGGTGGTCCATTGCATGTGGTCCGTGACATGCATCCCTGCCTACGTAATTTCACTATTAAAATCACTTTTCCATAATTTATTTGCGCATTGGTGTGAATACTAAATTTAATGAAAATATCTAAAATAATACAGAGGAGTTGAGATTCAAACTGACACAGGATAGGCTAGCTTTGCACCTATCAGGTTAATCCTATGCTTTACTAACGTTGTGTTTTGCGTCCCCAACATCATATACGTACACATTTATCCTTTTTAGTGAGGAAAGTGACAGATGTCAGGACAGATGGACAGGCTTCTGCTGCATGCTCTTCAGAAAAAGCTACAACTTCGGAGGAAACAGGGAAACGTAGTGGGAAACGAAAAAGAAAATACAGTGAAGATTGTTAAATATGGATTTACAGTTATGACTGACAAAACAGGAGGAGGTAACACTGTTTCGTATGTTCAACGTTGCTTTCAAATGAAATCGTCGAAACTTTCTTGTCATATGGAGACACATCACCGCTTCTTGAAGGCCAAGCCTATTGAGTATATGCAACAGATGTTGCGTGATTTTAAAGGACAGCAGACGCTCATGAGAAAGAGTGCAAAAGTCAGTGAAAATGCACTGAAAGCCTCATATCTGGTGGCTCACAGAGTTGCGCAATGCAAAAAGCCTCATACAATAGCAGAGCAGCTGATTTTGCCAGAAGCTATAGACATGTGTAAAACCATGATGAACGAAGAACGTGCTAATAAATTAAAAACTATTCCTTTGTCAGATAGCACAGTCGGACGTCGAATTGAGAAAATGGCAAATGATGTGAAAGAGCAGCTGATAGAGAAACTTCGATCAGTTCAGGGATTTTCCATTCAATTAGACGAGACGACAGATATAACAAATGACGCGCAACTTTTGGCATTTGTGCGGTACGAGGATAATAGTGCGATGTGCGAGGAATTTCTCTTTTGCAAACCACTGCCAGGGCGAACTACAGGTGCAGAGATCTTTTCAGCCCTTGATGACTTTTTCAAAGAACACAATATTTCGTGGCAGAAGTGTGTGGCGCTATGTAGCGATGGAGCCAGAACAATGAGTGGCAGCCAGACTGGATTGATTGGGCACGTAAAGAAAGTAGCACCGGCGATAATTTGGACACACTGCATGATTCATAGAGAAGCTCTGGTCGCCAAAGATCTCAGTGTTGAGTTCAGCGAGGTGTTTGATGCTGTTGTTAAAACTGTAAACCTGATAAAACGAAAAGCATTAAATACACGCCTGTTTGCATCCCTATGTCAAGGCTTAGGAAGTGTACACACTTCTCTCCTTTACCATTCAGAGGTGAGATGGCTGTCTCGCGGCGCAGTGCTCGCCCGTGTGTTTGAACTACGCGGCGCTATCTATACTTTCTTGTGCGAGAAGGAGTGCACTGAACTGGCTTACATGTTCAAGGACAGCCACTGGTTAACTAAGCTGGCGTATCTCACCAATGTTTTTGCAGAGCTTAACAAGTTGAACACTTCAATGCAAGGGAGAGATTCAAACGTCCAGCAGCTCTACGAAAAACTAGAGGCATTTGTTAAAGAAATGTCAAGATGGATAGAAAGAGTGGAGAGTGGTAACTTGGCCATGTTCCCTTCAGTTGAGGAATATTCTGACAGGACTGACATTAAAGACATTGTGTGTGAGCATTTGAGGAAGCTTGTGCTTCAATTCCGAAAGTACTTGAATGATTCTGATGAGCGGCGCTGTGACAGCAAATGGATCCTGTTCCCATTCAGTGATGATGCAGCAGCAGGGTCAAGCTTAACTACTGTAGAAGAGGATCAGCTCATAGAGATGTCCACAGACTCTGTCAGGAGGCATATGTATGATACACAACCCCTTGTGAAGTTCTGGATAAGTTGCCAGACAGAATTTCCAGAGCTTACAGTAAAAGCAGTGAGGTGTCTTTTACCCTTTCCAACTACATACCTCTGTGAGAGCGGTTTATCCACACTGGCATATCTAAAGAACAAGTACAGGGCAAGGCTGGAACCAGAGAATGATATGAGGCTGTCACTATGTACCACTATATCACCACGAATAGACAGACTGTGTGGAAGTCACCACGCCCAGAAATCCCACTAACAGGTAAGGAGTACCCACCCACACACACACATTAGTGGGCCGCCGATTACCTGTTAGTCAGAATGGTGGTCCCTGGCACAGAACCAGTTGAAAACCCCTGATCTAGCATGAATATTATGAGTGGTTATGAGACTACATTGAGGTAAACCGAGATGATCTGAAGTGACTCACCTCAAGCTCATAGAATTCCTGAGCATCATCCAGGCCCTGGACACAGATCTGCAGGCCCTTGCTGTGGTTTTTCCCTCCTGCTCCCATAGCCGAGCTGAGGCTCTGCCCAGGCTCCAGGGTGCTGATGATGCCGGTGTTGAACTGAGCTCCAAGCCGTGTGCCAGGGGTCTGCAGGGCCTGGTAGGTGCCCTCGATCTCACCCATGGCTGCTCCCAATACAGCCTACCCCCACTGTCGCTCACACATAAATAAAATAAATAAAAAAAACTGCCTGAAGAGAGGAGCACAAACAAATGCAAAAAAAACATTATTAAAAGAAAAGATACAATTAATGAAATGCAATCTCAAGGCAGTTATACTAGAATGTATGATGTAATCATGGCAGTATCTACAAGGACTTCCAGGATTCAAAAATGTAATTATGAAAACAGATGAAACTGGATCTGCTGGACCAGGATGAATTTTTTTTTTGGCTCTATACACATGAATGCCAGTTGTTCCCTCCATTTGCCAGACTAACAAGCCCTGAACAAGTGTAACATTCATGGCTGCTCTACACATAAAAAAATATAATATTATATATATATATATATATATATATACACACAAAGCTTTGGTAACATGCCCTTTCACTGTATGACACAATGCTGTTTTTGTTGCAGTATTTTAGAGAGCAAGTTATTTCACTGCTACCCAGAACAATACCAGGATGATTCACTCAAGTCACAAGCTGACATTAGCAATTAAACAAATCCTACAGTGCTGCAATATGTACTAAAGACTGCATGAGATCTGTGCATTAAATGTGCACTACAATGGATGAATCACTGCAACGACCAGCTTTATTCACACTATTGGATCTAAAGTAATCAAACTTCACTTCAACGTGTCTCTAAATCTCTAAAGCAAAAGGGCCAACCTAAAAACAATGATACAGATCCACTAGATTCAACGTGGCGTGTTTGTGTTTTGTTTATCCAACACGTAGATTTAAATATTTGACTGGAATGGCCTGAAACCACAAACTGAATTAGAAGCAGTGATCCACTGGATACAAACTGATACGTTTCCCCTCACAGGAACGAGGTGGACATGATTTATAATACAACTTGTAATACTTTATCCAACTGTTATAAAATAGTTTCTGCCATTTTAACAGCTTTATCGATCATCCATCAGTGATTAGTGTCAATGATTAGATAAATTTACTCTTGTATTTAATTGTATATAGTTCTGAACAGATGATTGCATGCTATATTTAATAATGCAAACATGTTCAAACACTATGAATCCAAGGAAATAGACAGTAAAACGCTAACTCAACTGAAATAAAAATGTATGGAGGTAAAGCCGCCTGCACCCAACACACGCCACATGAAAATCTCTGCAATACCCTAATCGCTCACTACAAAAGTCATTTTTTTCTGCTGGTTTTATAATATATTTCAATAATATCGCCTAAAACTTTTTCTTAAGTTACGTAAAACCAAAGCACTGTTTTTTCCGTTTGTCATTACTGTGAAACAAAGAGTAAGTTTAGTCAAAACACGCGAAGAGATCACAAAACTCTATAATATGCGAGTCATTCAAACGTTTAGATAAGTTATTTCTACCGTTACGGAATCGTATTTAATTTTATAATCAATATTTTATAATAAATCGAGGTCATACCTTTTATTTTCGCCTGGTATTTCTTCAACTCTATATGAGTTACACGTCCGACGGTCGTTAAAGGCGAGCTGCGGCAACCAAACCCGAGCTCTGATTGGACCTGCTCGTCAGTTTCTGCCTCTTATTGGTTTGGACTCAACGCCAAATGATCGGTAGCGATTGGCTGACAATTCTACTTGCGGCTGAATTTGATTGGTTTAGAAACGTCTTGAAATCCAGGATTCATTGGGTAATATAATTGAATCGATACGGTTTATAAACTGAAAGTTTACAGAATATTTGTATGTATTGGAATATGGCTGAAATACGTCGGTTTATTTACTGTTACAAAAATAATATTCAAAACTCTTGTCTGTGCATTGTATCCTTTCAGGAAATGTAAAATGACAGAAATGCCTAATAGCAAACCATGTGATCGTATCACTGATATATATACATATATCTCTCTCTCTCTCTCTCTCAGTGGATCGTATACAAAATAAGCAAGCTATGCATATGCAAGGTGTCATTAAAACGGAGCATATAAGCAAATCAATGTGGAAAGATGAGGATCCAAAGGACAAGGGCTGATATGGATCAATATAATATTAGAAAATTCAAGTTTACAGATTATCTGCTTGTATTGGAACAGGCCCAAAATACATCAATTTAGTTACAGTAACAAAAATGGCATATTCAGTACTCTTGTTTTGTCTAATAATGGCACACTGTCTGATCACATGCAAAATAAGGCCAGCTTCAAACACTAGTCTAGGCAAAAGTTGTTATTCAAAGCAGTGGATATGTGAGCAGATCAATGTTAAAATGAGTTTAAAAAAAAAAAAAAAAAGAGCAAATTATTTCAAAATTATTTGAGATGGCACTCAACAGCCACTGCTTCACATTGTTTCTTGAATGGTCTGACATTTTTTTAAATGTCCTCTTTAAAGGCGATTTTACATAAGAACACAAATTATGTGATAGTGATGCAAAAAACTCAGATGAGTAAAGACACTTCAAACCACCTGATGAACCATAAAGCCACTCAAACAGAGCTAGATCAAATAACCTCCAATGCTCTAATCAACCACAGTTTAACTTGACTCTCTTGTACGGTCTTGTCAAATGATGAATAAATAAAAATCTCCACTACCTTGTTATAATATTGATGTTGGGTTGTGTGTTAACCTGCCACTAAAATGGAGTTCTAGCACAACAAACATTGGCATTTTTGCTCAGTGCATGATCAAGAATTACAATACAATTAGTTTGGTCATTGATCAATTAATTCCCTAATAAGGAATTCATTGTCATTACAACATTTTGTTCAACAGAATGAAAGGAATAAACATGACATATATACTACACAGGGCTGGACTGGCAAACCAGGCATTTTTCCAGTAGGCCGACGCACTTTGGGGCCGATCATGAGCGGACTAGCCAGTGGGAGAACTGGTGCATCCGCGAAACATGCTGAATGGGCCACGATAATCAAAAATGAGCCGTCACGTTATGCAGAAAAGGACAGCAAACTCTTCCCAGTCCAGCTCTCAGACTACATAAAACAATGGAACTAAAAATAGCAAATCCACATTTACAAAATGTAACAACAACAGATAAGAGTACGGACCATATTATTTGTTATGAACAAGACCAGCATGAATACATATAATGCAGTATAGACATCTAATGTAATTATTTAGAAATGCAGTGCAAAATATGAACGGCAATAAGTAGTGCCATTTAATTATTTATTTTTTTTTTTTACAAAACATACATAGTGTAAATCTATCTATATGAATCCAAATATGAACTGTTGATAATGTCTCCCACTTGTAGACTAAGCTCCCCTCTCTGTTGTCCACTGTACACAAATAATGTAAAAATACTGCAGAAATAATGTAGTAAGAGTAGTGATAATATGCTATTCTAAACATGGCCACCATCTTCAGGACATTTGGTACTTTTGCCCCCTAGTGGCCAATGTGTAGTAGAACATTTCTTAGAAATATGGTGGTGATAAAGTGGAAAAATGATTTTGGTGAATTAGCTGATAATGAAGCATGCATCTTTATTTCTTGGCAACATCCAATTAATAAAATTATTCAAACAAATAGCATATCACTATGTAAATGTGTGATATTACAATGATTGTTTTGGATTCTGTTGAGCGGACTCAAACAAACACATTTGTCAAATAGTATGCAATTCCATTTTACCCCATTCCTCATACACCTTATCCTGCCCATCTCTCTGCCCACCCGGCAGTTCTAACCATCTGTCCTTCTCAGCTTTAAGAAAAGACACATGCTTGACAGATTATCCAGGTGAACACCATTTCACACTATTCATTATTTTGATCTTGCCATAAAGACCATGTTGTATCTTTCAGTTTTAACTTGTATAGATCAGGGATCAATTTGTGTTTTGCATTGTGGGCACTGACTCTGAATGTGTTTGCCACAGAAGTTGAGGGGCGACTCTCTTGTGATTGTACAGAAGGGCCAGCCAAAATATCCTTTTCAGCTCAAATCCCAGTAACTCCGCCAGACACAGTAAACAAATTAAATAAAAAGAAAAGGTTTTGTCAGGTAGCCTAAAAAATGTGTAACATCTAAATTAAGTGTTTTTATTTAAACAAAATCAACCTGACAAATTAGTGTTACACAAAAATGTTACAAAAGTAATTTTTTGCGCTTAGATTAAGTGGAAATAGATCCTTGATGTAGTAACAAATCACAGATCACCTGGGCCCGGTTTTTCAAAAGGTTTAATCCGGATAAAATTGATCCGGATTTAGTAATCCTTTTTTTTTGCGATCCGTGATCACATAATCCAGCTTACTTTTGAGCCAGTTTTTCAAAGCAACATCGGATTGGATCAATCTGATCCAGATAGGAACTTTTCAGGATCACCAAATCTGGATAACCAGTGCTCAAACAGGATAGGAAATCACAATGTAGAACTATAGATATGTAAAGAGCAACAAGTAGAATAGCCAGTGTGGGGTCAATGTAAGTTTATTTTTATTTGAAACGAAAACACACACATTTAAAAAAAAAACTAAAAACAAGAAAAACCCCACCCCATCCTCTTCCAGCAGTCCGCTCATCTGAGACCTACAACACAAACACTGTACATTGAGGATATTTATAACAAGTTTCAAATATAGATGTATTGAATTAAAAAAAAGACAATGTCAAATACTCCACAATAATTTCAGACTTCCTCATCTGATGTGGAGAGACCAGCTTGTCTGAGCGTAGCCTTTAGGAGGCGGATCTCAAGTCTGGCCTTGGTTTGCTGCAGTTTGGTCAGAGTCAGTTGTTCCTCTGCCAGACTAAACTGTGCTTCTGCCCTTTCAGTCTTTTTTTGCAGAAGTGCCTTGTAATCATCATCTTTGTTTGATGAAGGGCGCTTCAAGCCTTTCCTCTGAGATCCTGTGGCAACTACCACTGGCTCAACCAATGAGGATCCATCTTCTTCCACAGGAACAGAGCTGAGATTCAATATAAATACGCTCTCTGGATCAGCCTCAGGAGGAACTGGCAGATTCTCCTCCTCCTCAATCCAAGGCTCGCCATCCCCTACAACACCTTGAATACCATGGAGAGCTTGCGACTTCTCACCTCCAATGATGTCGAGGACCACATCTGTGTAATCTCCCCTCTTAAATGGCTTGTTGCCTGTTTGTGGGTTTTTGGCTTCAGCATGGTCCTTTGTTGACCTGGCCTTAAGATTCTTCCACCGCAATTTAATTTGGTCTGTGGTCCTCCACTGGCCAGACCCTATGGCATTCACATTTTCTGTGATTAAAATCCAAACATCATTTTTCTTTTTGTTGATATCCTTAGCAGAATTAAAACTTCCCACTATTGTTCCATAATGGCACCGGACACCCTCTAGTAGTGCATTGGTTTCAGCGGCAGTGAAGTTACAGCTTCTTGAGTCCATGGTTCCGTTGCTTTACTATAGTGAACATTGTTCATCAATTATAGGCCTTGGGTCCAATTGCCTCAATTGAACACAAGCCAAAACTGATCAGTTGTAATAGGTGTGTTTGAAAAAACCAACTACACAGCCATATAAATCAGACTTTCTCAGAGGATTCACAGAGAGACAGTGAAATGGCAGGTGTTGTCCACCGCCACCACCACTTTGCCAGGAGAGGATACCGTCAAAGTGTGTATGTTGAACGTACCAAGCCACTGGAGCAATACACCACTGATGAGCAGTATGTCCGGTTTCGCTTTGGGAAGGCTGATATAGAGTACCTTGTGAACCTTCTCTGGCCAAAACTTCAACACAGAACCCAAAGGAGTCACGGTCTGTCTGTGGAAGACCAGATCCTCATTGCGCTCCGATTTTATGCATGTGGGACTTTCTATCAAGTTGTTGGTGACTATATGGGAGTGGTGAAATCAGCTGTGTGTGATGTGGTGAGAGATGTGTCAATCGCACTGGCCAGCCTGGTCAATGAATTTGTTTCTTTTCCAAAGGACAACCAGATTGCCCAGGCCAAGCGCAGCTTTTTTCTTTTGGGGAATATGCCCAATACTATTGGAGCAATCGACTGCACACATGTGCATATACAAGCACCTTGTGAGAATGAATGGGAGTTTATAAATAGAAAGGGGAGGCACAGCATCAATGTACAACTTGTGTTTGATGCTGACCTCATCATCACCAACTGCGTTGTCAAGTGGCCTGGGTCTGTCCATGATGCACGCATCCTGAGGGAGAGCGCTCTATACAGAGACCTCCAAACCAACCGACCGGATGGCATAATATTAGGAGACAGTGCTTACCCACTCCTACCATGGCTGATGACTCCTTTTCTAACAGCAAATACACCGGCGCAGGAACGCTTCAACACTGCTCATTGCAGAGCAAGATGTACAATTGAGCATTTAAATGGAGTTCTTAAGAGGCGCTTTGCATGCCTTAACTACCTGAGAGCGGAACCACAGAAAGCATGCAACATAACCCTTGCCTGTATTGTCCTGCACATCATCGCTACTAAGCGCAATGTCCCTCTCTGTGCTGACAATGATGCACCTGAGCCCCTTGGAGACCCTAACCAACCTCCTGCATTCTGCCAGAATGAGCAAACAGGACGTGCAACAAGGGACGCAATAGTTAGACACTATTTCTGATTTGGATTTGTTTTGGATTTCAAAAATCAGTGATTGCCATTCTTTACATTTTTTTTGGGTTATTCTGTAATCATTGCATGTATCACTAATAAATATTCTAAAAACAAAAATATTTTCGATTGTGATGAATATATATATCATTTAGTGACAGAATAAAATGTATTGTTTTTGGTCAATTTTGACAGCTGTTTGGGGGATTATTTTATGAGGCCAAACTCTTTCTATTTTGCTGTAGGCCTATACTGAAAGGCTGAATACGTTAAAGCCTACCTAATCACTGTAGCCTGACGGATGAACAAATAAAATTAAAACCTTATGAATACATAGGATATCTTGTAAGATACTGCATGATCCAAATATAGTATTATTTGATACATTTTTAAAGTTTTCATTACATTTTGGGCATGAAATCCACGCTGAATCCACCCTTCTGATGGGATCAGTTTAATCCAGATATTTTTTGGATCAAAGTGATCCTAATCCTACAATAAAGTTCTGAAAAACCCAAACTAAAGGTTTGATCCGGATCAAAACCAAGATTGGATTACGTGATCTAATCCAATTATGTAATCCGTTTTTTCTTTTGAAAAACCCATTTTCAAGATTTGATCCAATCCGTTATCCAAAATCCTAGTGGATTACTTTTGAAAAACCGGGCCCAAGGTATAGGGTAAATTCCAAACTACATTTTTGCATTGTTTTTGTTCCAAGTAAAAGTGAACATCCGAATCCATTCACAAAGACTCTTTCCACAAGCTAGCACTTCAAGGAAGTAGTTCATCTGTTTATCACGTGATCGTGGGTGGGGGTCTTCGTAATTCAATTTGAAACCTAAGGTCATTTATTTATCTTACCTATTTTTAAACCCTCAGTTGCACAACCAATGACTACACCAACAGGAAATATTCCTAACATATTTTGATGTTTGTTTGTTTACCAAATGACTCAGAAAGACTGCATGAAAATTGAAATTAATTTGAATACAAAAAGGCCATATTTTATGTTGTATCAGCAAACAGCAATCTCAACAGGTATAAGCTTGAATTTAACTACTTTTAAGATGACTTTGTGTTGGGTGTTTCAAATGGCCACACAGTAGAAAGTACACTGTGAACACCCCCCAAAAAAAAAACATGTTAACCTAAAAAATGTATGTCATGTTGTAACATCTAAATTAACTGGTTTCATTCAAGTAAAAAAATATTACATCACTGAATCAATCTTAATACATTAGGTTACACCAAAAACATATTCAACTAATTTAATGGTTAGGCCAGATAGAAATAGATCCAAATTACAGGTTACCACTTTTACTTAGATCTGCCCAGTACCACTATAGTAATGAGCTGAGGAGTTGAATAAGGTGTGTTAGATAAGGGAGACCAAAATATGAAGTGTTGGGGGCCTTCAGAAAATGACTCAAAATAAACATTCAAAACAGTTCATTTGACTGACTAAATGATTAGCTCTCATACCCTTTCCTGGTGGCCACCAGCAGCAGATCATTAAAAAGGAGCCAAAAGACAGGACACTGTTTCCTCTGGCCAAGCATGTTCTCCTTAGAAGAGATCCAAGCCAGATCTCCTTGTTTTACCAGCCAGTGGGAGGCAGGACCTGAGAGACAGAGAGAATTTGAATTTTTACAAACTTTTATTACAAAAAAAATTCAGAGTACACTTAAATTACAAAAAAACTAAAAATAAAATAATAAATTTAAGTCCAAAAACAAATCAGAAGCGTGTGAAAACCAAATTACCTTCAAATACAGAACACAAAGCCTCATTGTGACACCAAATATTTTCAAAAGTGAGAAGATCGTCCACATGTTTGTAGTAGTTAAAATCAATCAGAACTCTTGCTTGTAACAGATGTAAAAACACAGTAGCTACATTCTGCTCTACATCCCGCTCAACTTTCTTCTTTCTACTTAAATAAATGGCCAGTTTCGCTTGGCCTAAAACAAAGTTGAGCAACTGGCATACATTTCTCCTTTTCATCACATATTAAAACCAAAAATAAAACAGTAGAAAACATTTCGTTACAACTCTGAAAAATATTTTGTAAAGACAAAAATAAAGGCACTAATCTGACACAGTTCACAAAAGCATGAAAGATGGTTTCTCTCTCAGTGCAGAAAGGACAAGCATCACCAACCTCAGGGTTTAAAACTGAAATAAAAGCATTGACAGCAACAGCGCCATGAAGGATTCGCCATTGCAGATCACATGTTTTTTTGTGTAACGGTGGTTTATAAAGTGCTCTCCACTCAGGTTTACTGTCATCACACAATTTAAAAAAAGTCACGCCATGGAGTATCAACTTTCTTAATTAACATCCTTTTGTTGAAATTTAAAACACAATATTTGTACAAAACTTTTCCAGTGCTTAAAAAGAAGTCTCTACACAAGGATTCAAAAGTTTTTAAAAAAACCCAGAGAATTCTTCCAGGTTCAGAGAAAGCAGCAAGCAAGGGAAAGAGTCCTCAGGGTTTGGAGTGCAGACATCATTGCTATAGTCCATCAGTAAAGCTCTTTCTGAGTCTTTCAGAGCCGTCTGCCATTTCATTAAAAGCTGTGCTACTACACGGGTTGATCTGATGCCTAAACGTTCAGCCGTTACTGCCTCATTCTGGAACTCAGCTCCTGATAGTTCCAGTAGTCGGCCCAGAGTAGTGATCTTACTGCCAATAAGTGTCTTGTTCAGTCCCGGGAACAGACCATCGGCAGACACATCCAGTCGTGCACCACGAACCAACGGCTCCTCCAGAAGCCAATGAAGGGACTCTGAACTCTCCACCTTCTCAACAATAAAAAGACTCCAAACCTTAAAAATGTTCTTATAAAAGACTGGAAGACCAGAAGTGTTCAATTTTACAGGGTCCATTAAAAACAGAGTTTTGTCCAGTTCCAGACTCTCAAGATGATTTAAAATCACATAAGCAACTGCACACCATTTAAAATCAACTGAACCCATTAAAAGTCTTTGTACAAACTGCAACCTAAAAGTTGCTACTCTGCTTTGTAGATGTATTAAACCTTGTCCGCCCTCCTCCTTAGGCAAGAAGAGCACACTCTGTGGGACCCAATATAGCTTATCCCAAAAGAAATCCACTAAAATCGCCTGGACTTTAGCTAGCAGATGTGCAGGAGGGTCAACACATGCCAGCCTGTGCCATAAAGAGGAAGCAATTAGGTTATTTATGATTAAAATGCGTCCTCTGAATGACATCTTCGGTGATAAACATCTCCATCTGTCCAGACGACCTTTGACTTTATCAATGACTCCTTCCCAATTTTTTTGAACTATCTGATCGTCACCCAGATACACACCTAAATATTTAAAACCGGATTTCCCCCACACTAAACCTTGGGGAAGTTCTGGTTTCCCACCTGTCCATTTACCTAAAAGCAAGGTTTCACTTTTATTCCAGTTTACACTTGCAGAGGATAAACTTTTAAAATCTTTAAGTAAACTTGTTAAAACCTTTATGTCACTTTGCTTGCTAATCATGACTATGACATCATCTGCGTATGCTGACAGTACAAGATTGCTTTCACAGTTCGGCAAGTGTAAACCTTGGATTTTACCCCTTATCTGCTGCAAGAGTGGCTCAATTGCTAAGGAGTAGAGCATACCAGACAAAGAGCACCCCTGCCTGATACCTCTGAGAGCTTTAAAAGGAGCACATAAACCACCGTTCACTTTTAAAATACTCTCAACGCCACTATAAAGAACTTTAATAAGGTTAATAAAATTTTGACTAAAACCAAAGGCCTCTAAAACTCTCCACAAATAACAATGTTCAACCCGGTCAAAAGCTTTCTCTTGATCTAAAGAGATAAAACCACAGTCTAAATTCAGCATCTTGGAGACTTCTAAAACATCACGAATCAAAGAAATATTATCAAATATAGACCTACCAGGAACACAGTAGGTCTGGTCAGGATGAATGACACCATCCATCACTCCTGCCAATCTGTTAGCCAGGGTTTTTGAGAGCAGCTTGTAATCAGTGCAGAGTAGTGAAACGGGCCGCCAGCACTTGATGTCAGTGAGGTCACCTTTTTTGGGCAAGAGGGTTAAAACTGCTCTGCGGCAGCTCTGTGGCAGCTGGCCATCAGCCAAGCTCTCGTTTAACACCTGTGGTTAAATAAGGGTTTTAGTGTGGACTAAAACCCTTATTAAAAAGAATAGCAACCCCTCCACTGAGTGAGGTGTTGTGACTCAGGACAGAGAGCCCGTCCCACTCCACTGCCCAATCAGCAGCATTCCTCAAATCACTGTGTGTTTCCTGTAACATTACAACATCAATTTTTCTTTGTTTGATCAGTTCAAACATCTCTGCTCTTTTTCTCATTTCTCTTGCTCCATTGACATTCAAAGTCGCAATGTTCATGTCTCCCATGTTTGGAGAAGAGAAAGAGAGTAAAAAGCACAGCAGCACTGCACACACACACACACACACACATCACATCACATCAGCAGACAGACTATCAGGGTTTCTTACTGCCTCCATTAGAGTTCTCAGAGGTGATTTTTGTCCACATGATTTTTAAACGGTACACTTCTCTGTCTGTGAACAGACCTTCTGACCTAAAAAGCCTCGTTTTCTCAACAAACTGTGCTGTGTCTGGAAAGTAGTCTTGTACACACACCCCTCTCTTGTTTTTTGTAGCTCTGAGGAAGAGTTTGATGTCGTCCAGCTCATAAGAGCAGTTGGAGAAGTCACACTGAGAGAGACTGATGTTGTAGTCAGAAGACTCATTGCCACTCTCATCAGAGAACTCCTCATCTGCTTTCTTAGCTCGAACAGCTGAAACAACACTTGACTTCTTCCTCTTAGCTGGGACTTTAAAATAACTCTGTTCCGTTTCCATGTCAACACCATCACACAACAGATTGGGCTGGACCACATTAGACGCACTTTCACTGGGTTGCGTGCTCGTGTTAGTGACAGGTTCATGAGAAAGAGTATTTAACTCCGCATCATCAGTTTTATTCTCCACAATCAGTTTTTCGGGGGCAGTTTCATGAAACATATTACCTTCACTCGCGGGTGGAACCGGAGCATCACCGTCCCCCGCTGCACCCGCACCCGCACCGGTCTCTGCCTCAGGCGGAGCCGCGTTTGATGGTCCAGCCTCACCCGGATCAACATTAACATCAGCAGCCGCGGAGCAGTTGTTTTTACTTTTCCCAGGACATGCACGAATTAAATGACCCACCTCCCCACAATTAAAACATTTCATCTTGTCTGTCGTTGCGTAGATTACATTATCAAAATCATCGATTTTGAAACGCAGTGACAGATCAAGATCGGCGTCATCTTTAATGGTCATATAAACAAACCTCCTAAAAGAAACAACATGTTTCAGCAGAGGAGATTTACATCCAATTGAGATCATTTTTACCGGAGACACTATTTTACCGTAACGGGATAAAACTCCCGCTAAGGTTGCATTACTAATGAAAGGTGGTACATTAGATAGTAAAACTTTTCTCGATGGCATTGAAAGTGGAAGAACAGGAGAAAACACATCATCGATAACTATTCCGGTCTCAACAAGCTCATTCGCTTTTTCCACAGTGCTTAGAAAAATAACAGTGGCACTGTTCATTCTTGAGGCTGACATCATGTGCTCATGCCCCACAACCTCACCTACAGCCAAACAACAATCCTCAATGCTCACCGCGGACGCCACCTTCACCCCATGGCGCCGCGTGAGTTTGCCCAAACCCTGCAAACCTGGGGCCGACATGCTGTCCGCAAAAGAAAGGACGGTAGCACGCGGCCCAAACAAACAAAAACACCAAAACCCGCTAACAATAAACCAAGAAAGAAAGAAAAGAAAAATATAGAAAAAAGTATAGAAAAACACTCACAAGCTCCAAACGTACACTCGCACCACGCTCAACAATCACACCGGAAGTGAGAGAGAGAGAGAGAGAGAGAGAGAGAGAGAGAGCAGATATTGAGGAATATATTGAATTATACATTGTAATATGTGAAGGTACTATGTTAAAAACAAGTAGTATTATTACCTTAAGACATGCCAGTCTATTGCATACTGTGGCAACTCAAAAACAAACACAAAGACAATGTTAAGCTTCATTTAACGAACCAAATAACTTTCAGCTGTGTTTGATATAATGCCAAGTGATTTTCTAGTACCAAATTAGCAATTTATCATAATTACTCAAGAATAATGTGTTGATGGCTGCTGGAAATGGGGCCTATCAAGATTTGATAAAAATAAATAGTGATGGAGCTGTTTTTCACATCAGTAATGTCCTGCTATACTTTGTGATCAGTTGAATGACACTTGATGAATTAAAGTACCAAATTCCTTCTGAAACAGCAAAATCTGAAGGTGATTTCTGTGCAGTTTTGTGGCGTTTTAGAGAGATGAAGCTTCCGTGGCGTGACGTAATACTATTGGCTATTGTTTTATTTTGAGACAATAAAGAAGATACTAAAGTGTGCCTGTGTCAGAAACAGTAAGATTAGGATGGTAGTATGCCATTTCAAAGGCCTGCCTCGGTAAATTGGCAAGTTTAGAATTGGGGATGGCACATTGGGTGGCTAATCAAATTCTAGGGGTGTATATGTTGTTGCAATACACTGATCACACATTTACTTTAATTACTTAATGGCTGACTTATATTTACACCTTTTCGGTTTACGCTCAATTAAATGACACACACACACACACACACACACACACACACACACACACACACACACACACACACACACACACACACACACCAGTTGAAAGAATTGTTCCGGGATTTCCCACTCTTCCAGTTTTAGGAGGTTCAGTTACACCTGCCACTGCTTGCTGTCAACTCTCACTATATTGTCTGAGACATTACCAAATTGAGTCAAGGAGGTAATGATGTATCCTCAGACTTTCTTCTAAACCTTTGAAAAACACAGTCTTAAATGGAATTGTTCTCACTTTTTTTCTATATATCCTAATTACAGTATATCTGAATGAGAATGTAGGTCCAAACAAGCCCATTATAGAAGTACTTGTTCCCTTTCAATTCAGTCATGAATGCTGCATCATAGCTGACACTATGGGGTTATCCTGACAGGTGCAGCAAATCTCTGAAACTCTTCCAAATCTAGGCAATTTAATTGGCTGATAGCTCTTTGTGCTCCGCCTCCCTTGCGAGTGTCAGCAGGCGTATATAACAGCGGTGCACAGTGCTATCTCTTCAGAATTTTCTCCTTCAGGGTGCAGATAATTTCTCTCTCATACTCTGCTTGAAATTTTAATTTCTATCTACTAGAATCGTTGTTAAGATCTTCTCCTCTCACAGTGGGTGAATCAGAGTTTTCTTCTACCCCCTGTGGTGCTCCAGTGATGGCAGATTACTACATTCACTGTTGAACAGCAGTGTGTGGAATTTCCCTCCTGTGGGACAATGAGACATCTTCGCCGTTTTCGCCGCTTCACACTGAACGGATTATTCAGCTGCTTACGGGCCTCAACGGAAAGTATCCTTTGAATTATTGGATTTTATTTTTTGCTGTAAGCGTGTAACATAAGCATTACAGCCCGATAGTTCTTGAATGTGTATTTGTATATTGTGGACAATCGTAAAAGTGACGTTTGCATAACGCCTATATAAAGATGGTGTTTTGCAAATGTTTCCACATGCACATGAAAACCCTCTGTCTGGCGGGCACGAGTACTGTTTTACGTACAGCGGAGCTTGTTGAGGCAGATTGTGTCCATTGTGAATGCATGAATCTCAAAAGACGCTTGCTCTCGGCCCGTTTTTCATTCTGAAAGCTGAAGCCATCCAACTCTCCTCCCGCTATACTCCTTCTGCAGCTTCCGAGGAACCGCACGAGGGAGGCGTGTGAGGATGGGGAATAGTGCATGAATATTTGAGGAGGATTTATTGCCGGCTTTTGCATTGCGTTTATCCTCTCCTCTGCATCAGGTGTCTTCGCACGTTCAACACAAGCACTGTGATTACCTTGGCAGAGCCAATGCTGACAAGAGTTTGATTGCGATTTTGTTGGGCGCATAAAAAGTAACGCTTTGCTCTCCGCTCGCTTTAGTTCTAAAAGCCGAAGCCGGTCCCCTCTCCTCCTGCCCTACTCATTCTGTGGCTCCCGAGGGACTACAAGGGGGAGGACAGGATATAGAGCATGGAGAACTCACGTATGTTTTTTCACCGGCTTTTGCCGTGCATTTCTCTTCTCAGTGTAAAGAGGCTACGTCTGCCCAGTATGGCTGTGATGCATGGCGCACATGATCAGATCACATTCGGTGGAGTTTATGATTTCAGGGATGCTATGTCACTAACATTCTCCCTACCTGGCATGCAGCGCTCCTTTAGAGTGATTGCGTTATTTCGAGCAAGTAATACTCAAATGCTTTGCTCTCAATCTGCTTCTGAGGAAGCTGAGCTGTCCCCCTCTTCTCCCTATATCTATTGAGAATGGGACAAACAGCGCCGAGAATTTGAGGGCGATTTTCACCGGCTTGAGTCTACGTCCCTCCTCTTCTCCATATCCAGCGGCCTTACCTGTTCCATGACTGCTCACTCTGGCATGCTACAATCATTCATGGTGGTTTATGTCACGGATACTCAGGTGATACATTTACCGTAATTCCCCCCGTGGGTGGGAAAACGGTACGAAGGTGCGATCCCTGAATATTTCTTGTTGTAAAATCTTTATATATATAACAGTGTTCACCATGTTGGCGTGCCTCCCGAGTTTCGCCATCGGTGCTGTTCTTCCAGAGCTGCACGAACAGCTTATTATGGCTTGACGTTCTCCCTTTTCAATGAGAGTTCAAGTCTCTGGCGCTGTCGTCTTGCTGTGCTTATTAAACATGCTTCTCGTTTACCTCGCTGTAGCGAGCTGGGAACAGAGTGTCATTTCCTCTGTAATGCAGGATGGTTGGCAACATGCTAGGAGACAGAGTTTTTAGGCCCCTCCACATCACCTAATATCCATCTCACTTTCCCCTCAGCTGCGAGCTGGGAATGAGTTAGTGCCTCAACACAGGTCATTGTAATGCCTGTTTTTACTGTTGCTGATGCTGTGCTACAACGCAGAGATTTTAAGTGCCTTATTATCACCTGATAGCCCGCTCACTTTCCCCGCTGTCACGAGCCATAAATGAGGTTCTGCTACATGCTTGAGTGCAATGCTACGTGCTATGATTTGCGAGGCTGCGAGACCTCGTTTCAATGCCGTTCTGTCCTCCACCGTAATGGTGCAGTACGCACCGATTCTCCGCTCAGAGATATTAAAACTCCTAGCAAAAGACGTGATAAAGATGTATCAGTGGACGCTGCTCACTTCGGATTCCACAGCCACTATTTTCTAGTTGCCAAAAAGTATAGAGTGTTACACACATTTTGGATATGAAACGCTTGAACCGAGCACTTGCGAGGTTTCCATTCAAAATGATTACACAGGAACAAATTCTGTCTCACGTTCGTCCTATCGACTGGTTTGTATCGATCGACCTGAAAGATGCTTACTTTCATGTACACTTAGCCCCTCATCACAGGCTATTCTTGATATTTGCCTTTGAAAGGACTGCTTGCCAGTTTAAAGTCCCGCCTTTCGGCTTATCACTGGCTCCTAGCACATTCACGTAATGAGTCAATGTGGTGCTCGCTCCGCTGAGGCTGAGCGGCGTTTAGGTTATGAATTACCTTAACGACTGGTTGCTCTTAGCACAGTCAGAGCAACAAGCTTGCAAACACAGGGACCTGTTACTGTAGTTAAAAAGTATAGAAGCATTGTTTTGTTTCTAAAAATAATCAATCGTTTGGGTTCAGAAGAACTTTATTTGTCGACTGGAGTCATGTGGATTATTTTGATACACCCTAAATATACATTTTGGTACATTCACTTGAATTATTTAAAAGAGGTGGCCTGAAATTAAATCCTAAAAATCTTAGATTCTGTTTTGCTGAAGAAAGAAACTCGGATACATCTTGGATGCTCTTATAGGGTTGGTAAATAATCAGCACATTTTCATTTTTGGGTGAACTATTCCTTTAAGTACTTGCTCAAACTACTCAAAGCATCTTATGCATTTAACACATGATTAAATCACTCAAAGCATTTTTAACCAGGCTTTAAGGACATGTACAACAGTTTAAAACAACTGAATTCTCATTTTTCACATATAACACATTACACTTATTCACTGAACTGGAAAACACTCTGGACTATAAATAATTAAATGAGGTATGATTAATACTAAATGTACATACCCAGTTCTTTGCATGTGCACAAAAACATGGTCAAACTCCAGTACACACATGCAATCCTTCAAAAATAACTCAGTACACACTCTTAATTTTAATACGTGTAGATTTTGTACTCATACGCTCTGAGGAGAGTTGCCCACCTCTGCACTCTCGGCGACCCCATCTGAGGCACTGGCTTTTTCTCATGAAAAAGTGATATCAGTGGTTTGTGGTCAGTGCTGATTGTGAATGTTCGTCAGTAGATGTACTTATGAAACCTCTTGATCCCGAAAATGATAGCTAACCCCTTCCTTATCGAGCTGTGAGTAGCGCTTCTCTGCAGGTGTTAGCGTGCGCGACATGAAGCCTAAAGGTTTTTCACTACCGTCTTCCATGACATGTGACAGTACGGCGCCTAGCCCGTATGGCGAGGCGTCACAGGCGAGCAGTAAATCTTTGTCCGCTGAATAGTGACCCAGGACTTTCGCTGACTTCAGCAACTGTTTTGAGTTCTGAAAAGCTTCTTCCTGCTCTTTGTTCCAGACCCACAAAACGTCTTTCCTCAGCAGCTTATGTAACGGGGCTAAGCTTGTAGCTAGACTAGGGAGAAACTTAGAAAAATAGTAATTCAAGAGACCTAAATAGGCCTTTAGCTCAGTCACTGTGGTTGGTGGTGGAGCTTCCTCTATGGCCCTCACCTTGCTCTGCACTGGATGTAAGCATTCAGCATTCACCACATGCCCTAGGTATTCTACCTCATTTTGCTGGAACGCACATTTGGTTCTGTGAAGTCACAGGCCAGCGTCTTTCAATCGACTAAGTACCTCCTCCAGCATACTCAGGTGTTCAGCTTCGTCTCTCCCTGTCAAAATAATGTCGTCTAAGTACACAGCTACTCTTGGAAGGCCTTGTAACAGGTTTTCCATCATTCGCTGGAAGATGGCGGGAGCTGACGGAACTCCGAAAGGTAGCCTATTGTAGGTGAACAATCCTCGGTGTGTGTTTATTGTGAGGTACTTCTTTGAGGCATCATCCATTACAATCTGTTGATAGGCGTGGCTTAAATCGAGCTTGGTGAACTGTTTCCCTCCTGACAGAGTATTGAACAGGTCTTCCACACGGGGAATAGTGTATTGCTCTAGTGAGGAGGAACTGTTAACGGTTAGCTTGTAATCTCCGCATATTCTGACCGACCCATCTGGCTTTAAAACAGGAACTATGGGCGCGGCCCTTTCGGCGTATTTAACGGGAGCTATAATGTCCTCCCTAAGCAGCCGATCTATCTCCGCTTCTACTTTTGCCCTCATGGCTTACGGAACTGAGCGGGGCCGATAGAATTTAGGCTGTGCTTCAGCAGACACACGAATGGTTGCTTTCATACCTTTCAACATGCCTAACTCCTGCTTGAAAACATCCTCGTTTCTCATAAGTACTTGCGGTAGACTCTGTGCCTCTGTTCTCACATTTTTTATTTCTTCCCACTTCACTTTTAGAGCCTCTAGCCATCCTCTTCCTAACAAGCTAGGTCCTGTACCTTTAACCACCACTAGGGGCAATGTCTTTACTTGCCGCTCATAGTTTACTTTCACTTTGGCCACCCCCACTACTTTGATTTTCTCCCCTGTATATGACTTAATTACAAGTTTAGTTTGCCTTATTTGTGGTCGTTGCTCTTCGTTCCACATCTCATTGAACTTCAGCTCATTCATTATGCTTACGCTGCATCCTGTATCAATTTCAAAATGTACCGTCTTCTTATTCACTGCCATCGTCACTTCAAACGGTTTTATCCTCTGAATTGATGTCTCTGTTTCCATGCAGTTTAATGTGAACACTTCCTCTTCAGATCTATTACCATCCTTCTGTTCACACTCTACATTATATGATCGATGTGGACGTGGACGCCGCTCTGCTCGGTATGTTTTCTTCTCATTGTAGCTGGCACTTTCTTTATTTCTATTACGGCAAGCCTTGGCTATGTGCCCTACTTTCCCGCAACAGTGACACTTTGCCTCCTTAAATTTACACGCGGCCGCGTTGTTGCTTCCCATGACATCGGTAGCATTCTTTATCTTTTTTTTTCCATTCACCCTCCTTTTTCAGTGCACCCTCTGCCCTTACGCTGTTGCATGCTAACGGTGCTGTATGGAGATCTTGAACATTTTTACTAGCGGCCTCCGCAGCTACTGCAATTTGGAACGCTCTCTCAAACGTCAAGTCTGTTTCGGATAGCAAGCGTCTTTGAATCCTGTCATCATTAATACCGCATACCAGTCGGTCCCTCAACATCTGTTCCAGTGTTGTACCATAGTTACAATCATGTGCTTATCATCTCAATTCAGCTACGTACACACTGACGGTCTCCGTCGGCTGGCGGGAGCGCGAGTCAAATTTGTATCTCTGAACTATTTCACTTGGTTTTGGGTCGAAGTGCTCTTTCATTAAAGTTTTCAACTGACCGTAAGTTTTCGAGCTGGGCTTATCTGGACTCACCAGGTTCCTTATGAGCTTGTATGTGGCTGGTCCCACCACACTGATGAGGATAGCTCTCTGCTTATCTCCGTCATCAATTCCGTTAGCTTCAAAAAACTGTTCTAGTATCTCACAATACTCTTCCCATGTCTGCTCCTTCACGTCAAAAGCCGACAGAGTGCCTATCATCGTAGTCATCTTTGCTTTTGTCTCCGTGAATCCTCCGGTCCAATGCTAGCCCCTCGCTCTCCCGTCAGCTCGCCCAGTATCATCCGTCTTCAGGCCGACATTTATTTCATTCTTCCAATATCCTCGTCGCCAATATGTAGTATCTTCAGAAATGTAGGAACTGAATTACACACGATAACTGGAATAGCACTTTATTGTCTTCCAAGCTTACAGAGCCTACATGTGACAGGAACGCTTTCCTCATAACAACGTCTTACTCTCCCCTAGGACCCCACATGATCCGGAAGGTCCACTGCACCTCTTGTGGTGTGGAGAGGAACTGCTGTTAACTATAACCTAAATCTCAGGATACCACAATACGTGACTCTTGTAAACACATATTTAATGTAAATTAATAACATTTATGTAGAAATTTGATATTTACCCAAAGAACTATCAACCAATGAATAAAACTGGGAACTCTCCAGTGCAACCTCTGCTCCCACGTTCCAACCAGCACACGTGTGTAACACACAACGGGTGTCGCAAAACAATTAAAGGGGCCAAGTCCAATTTATGACCAAATTGGATGAGTTATATTACATGAAACTCCTCTACTTGGCTAAATATATATATATATATATATATATATATATATATATATATATATATATATATATATATATATATATATATATATATATATATCAACCTTTAGATATTTCAGGAGGGGTCACTAACAAGGTGATTGTTCTATTTGTGGGTCGTTAGCACCAACAAAATTGAAAACACCTGGACCAAACACAAAAAGCAACACAAACAAAAATAAAAAAGATTTATCACAGACATACAAGGATAGAGCCTTGGTTGCTTGTTCTTTTATGTTTACGTAGATACAGTATGTGTTATAATGACACATTCCCATTGAGGTCTGTTTATTTTATATTGACTTAATTTTTTATAATAGAACAGAGCTTACTTGCATGCACTCTGTGCACTTAGGTGGGGCTTTATTTCTCTACAATGATTTTTAGCACTTCATAATTTGGTTGTGACTATTGTTGCCATTCTCCACCCTTAATAACATGGGAAATTAGACATATTAATAAAGGACAACTGTTACGCACACCATCAGAGCAGAAAGTAGGCACTGTAACACCAAACCAGGAATTTTAGCTTAATTGTTTTAACTGGGAGACATCAGCAATTACTAAAAGTTACAATATGTAAACACACTAATGTTGCCAACTAGCTTTTTGCTTGTATTTTGAGAGGAAAGTCCTGATAACAGTCAAATTTAGAATACAAAAATGCATTGTGAATCACCGATGTTGTGAAAAATTAAATGTTGATCTAACAAACAAAAAGACATGATAGCCAGCTGGTGCATTTTAGAGCTTATACATGAAACTAACAAACAAACAAACAAACAAACAAAAAAGCATAATATTTTATATTTGAGTCAAATAAACTGCTGTACACATGCTATTTATGTTTTCAGTATCGTACATGTCTGGCACTGGCATGACTGGGACTACACCCATTTGATTATGTCTCATTTCTCTGTTTTCTCACAGGAACAGCAGGTCATGAACTTGTAACTATGGAATATGGATAAGCAATTAATTTATATGGCTAAGAATAATGTTCGCCATTGATGAATAGATTGAAGCTTCCATTATGATGAATCTACACTCAATGGCCACTTTATAAGGTACAGTACATCAGATTTTTACTACAATTAGTCAAAGAGCAAACCATGTGGCTGTGAATCAACATGTACCAACACAAAGCACGCAAGCATAGTCAACATGTTTGGTGGTAATTTGTAAAAACATTATAATGGGGAGGATGTGTAATTAATAAAAAAAAGACCATGGTACGATTGTTGGTGCTAGGTGTTCTGTTTTCTACAGTGTTTAAAGTTTACTATACAGCAGATGGTGTATGAAGAAATTTACATAAATGCCATGAATGTATGGCTCATCGTGGATCATGAATTATATAATAATACAGGTATTTTGTTATGTAACATCTATGTTCTAGTTTGCACTGTAAATACAGAAGGTTTAAATAATCTATGTATGGCCCAAAATTCTGCATGACACAGTAGTTTAAAGCACTGCAAGAGTCTACATAATATTTTGCTATCACCTGTAACCATTTTAAAGGAAGAGATCCATCCCCATCTTGTGGAGGTATTACAGCAATACTGCAACTTGTTGGTTTTTAAATTTTTATAATCTGCCCAAAATATGGATCACAAATGACAAAACATGAAACAAAAACACATAAAAAACTGTCCCCTAAAATAAATAAATAAAAAAACTAAAGCATTAATCAGATCCACAATGCACAGCAGTATTTTTCTAAATGTATACCTCTTATTTAAGGAGTCATGACAAATTGTGAAATTGTTTTTATTTTAAAATATTCATTGAGGTTCATTTAACCAGATGTACAGGTAGCTGTAATAACCTGCCGGGCATTATTGCCTGCCACACCTCCACCAGTGCCTTCAGCCCAGCTTCGGGGTCATCAGCCAGGAGCCACCTATCTTCAATGTTTCACCCCATTAATCCCAAAACATCTCCTGGTTGTGGGGCAGCAGTCAGGGATGTCTCCCTGCCATCCCCTGCAGCTGGCCACCGATCCCCTACAGCACCTCTCATCCTTGCCTTCCTATCCAGACATCCTTCCTTTATGAATTACTTGCAACCAGGGTTCTATATGTCATAATACTTTGACATGACAACTGGCAATGAGATGCATACTCACTGGCACCATATCTCTTGCTGAAGTCGACCGCAAACACTACATCCGGCCTCAAGGAGATAATGGCAACCTCGGTAGGAAATTTTAGCTGCTGGCCAAGGTTGAGCATCATTGACCATTCACTTCCAGGCGCCAAGATTGATCTGGATTCCTTCCGTGCTGTGCCTTGTGCGGCACCTCCCTTGTAAAACAAAATCAACACCCTGTCTCTGGGAAGCATGGTTGCCCCTTTTGCAAAAAAACAACAATGTGATATATTTGTAAAACATAATCATTTAACCCTCACTGAGACCCTCTGTCAGAAAGGCTTGATTATGGTGCTGCTCCTCCTTTAAGACTTGACAGTAGACACCACTGTTATGATTGGCTCTCTGCTCTTGACTGATCTGCTCTCTTCTTGCCATCTCACTACTGGGCTACAGAAGTAATGAGGTAAAATACGCCTTGATGTAATGTTGTGGAGGCGGTCAGATGCAAATGTCTACCACAGTGTGACATCACAATGTGGAGGAAGATAATTATTTGTTCTGTCTACTTGGTTTCAACAAATGCTCTTTTTGCAATGAGTAGGAAGTTTGGAGTTCTGAAACTTACATACAGTATGTTTTTATGGTATAATGAATTCTTACATGCAAAAGATCAAGAACATTTTAATTCTTCATGTCATGACCCTTTGAAGAGCACAACAAAACTGTGCTCATCCTTCCTGAGAGACACATTTGCATGTGTATTTGTGCCCTGAGTAGACATGTTCTAACATCTATATCTTCGTACATAAACATAAAAATCCCATTAGCTTCTATGGTAGTTCAAATTCAGTAAAGTGCTCTTAAATGTTTCTTGCTCGACTGAAGGATCCATCACTAATCCCATTAAGTCAGCAGGGAGAGGGACTGACCTCTGGGCACTTTTTTCACCTAATAGCCATCTCCCATTTCTCCACGAAACATTAGCTATTAGCTATTTTCTATTAGATAATAGATATTTCATATCTGCAAACAGATATTTCAAAGATATTTTATAGGATTTTTTGCTAGTGTACATACATAATCACTCCACCACACCAAAATTATCATGCTATTTTAAAGGCTATTTTAGATTAAATGTCTAAGGAAAATAAGTCATATTATTTCCCATTTATGTCCTTCTGCATGACCACACAATGAACAATGTTCATTTCAAGTCATGACTGGACTGGTAATCTGGCATACCGGGCATTTTCCCGGTGGGCTGATGCAGTTCGGGGCCGATCAGGGGCGGACTGGCCATCGGGAGCACTGAGCGGGCCGGTGGGTCGGCCGCGAAATATGCCAAATGGGCTGCGATAACCTAAAATGAGCCACCGCGTTATGCATAACGGACAACAAAACCCCCCTCGCCCCCTGCCGCTCAACAAGTTTTGGGCCAGTTGCATGTAAAATCCCGGGACAATTTATCTTCCCAGTCCAGCCCTGCTTCAAGTATACAGTATATTATAAAACTACCATTTATGTCCTGACAGACAGATCTGAAATGGCTCAAATCATTGTTCTAAAGGAAAACATGGCATTCAAATAAATAAAAAAATAAAAACATTAACTGCTTACAGCGGACGGAACTTCTCAGCAAGACTTCTCAGCGCCTGCACCAAGAGGCTTTCCACTCCCCTGTGTCATCGAAGACGCTCTCGGTGAATGGGTTCTTTGCTTCAGATGCTCGTCGTTGATCAACGCGGCACTTCAGCGAAATTCCACCTGCTTCCCACAGCACTACAGCTGGAGTTACTGTATTCTTTTTATATATACAATATTAACTATGAGCTGCTTGTGTGATACACATCTTTTTAAAGATGTCGTTCTGCAAGTGTTACCTATGCAAATTGCACATCCCTCCATCTGATGAGCACGAGAGCTGTGTTTACTGCCTGGGCCAAGCCCACACACAAGCAGCTCTTATGGAGACAGACTGCCTTGTGAGGGCATGAATCTCTGGAAGTTGCTCTCTAGGATCAACCTCATTCTGAGGGAATATCCAGCCTCTCTTGCCACCTCTTCTGAGTTAAGTCCCGAGGGACCACATGAGGAGGCATGGTGGGGCAGTATGGTTGAGCTTGAAGAATTAGAGGAGGATCTTGTGACAGTGCAAGCCCTGCAAGCCTCCCAAACTTCCGATTTAACATCCTCACCTGTGCAATATGCCCGTGATGAACTACGGCCCTCTATTGGAGCACACAGCCTCATTACATGACGGCTCTGACAATGGGGATGATGCTGTGTCACTCGCAGCTTCAGGCGAATAGGATGTTGCTTCCCCTTCCACAGAAAGGGTGAATAACGTGCACACTCCATGGACAAGGAGCTTCTTTGCCTTCTTGAGACACCCTAGTGTCACCCGACGGTCTCTTTGGCAACAGAGTTGAAGGCTTTTTATAGTGCTTCATCGTGGCACAAAAGCAGTTTCAAGAGATGAAACATTTCCTGCCAAAGAGAAGTAGCACTTTCCCTTTCCCGCCATGCTCCCGATCTACAGTACTATGCAAAAGTCTTTTTTGTTTTACATGTTTTACAAAAACATTTGTCTTAAGATGGTTATTTATTTCTTAAATTTTTGTGTGTCAATAGGAAATTGTGTGTCAATAGGAAACATTTTAGACTCTCAACCATTCCTTTTGCATACAAAATAGAATAGAAGAACAGGGAGCCCTGCAACAGCACTGCCCCACTGAGCACCCCACTGAACACAGAGTCAGTCTGGGATTACATGAAGAGACAGAAGCAATTGAGACAGTCTAAATAGATAGAAGAACTGTGGTGAATTCTCCAAGAAGCTTGGAACATGCTATCTACCAACAACCAAGAAAAACTGTGCCACGGTGTACCTAGGAGTATTGGTGTTGTTTTGAAGGCAAAGGTGGTCATAGCCAATATTGATTTAGCTTTTTTATGTTTGCTGGACTTTGTATGATGTTAACTGATAAATGAAAACTATTTATGGCATTATTTTAAAGACATTCTCACTATGGAACATTTTTCACAAGTGCCTAAAACTTTTGCACAGTACTGTAATTCCAGTCAGCACCCGGCAAAGAATAAATTTCTCGCTGCCCCAGCACAGTCGAAAGCTACTGCTGAGCAGTCTATGAAGCCACGTAAACCGTGGCCCAAGTGTAAGGCCATTACCTCTTTACGTATCATACATCCCACACACTATGTTAAACCGCTTCCCTATGGTGAGTGGCAATCTATCTCCTATAGCGAGCGAATCAATAGGCCTGCTGTCCCACTGTGTGAACGAGTGGCAAGCCCTCACGGCCGTGTTAGACTGGGTGTTAAATGCTATTGAGCATGGTCATACGAATCAGTTTGTATGTCGGCTTCATCTATGTTTTGCAATCTGTGGTCTGACCACAGGATGCGCCATGTTGCACGCAGAGTTTCGCAGTCTCCTCGCAAAAAAACGATAGAGACTGTCCCAGACGGCAACACACACAGCGGAGTTTACAGACATTATTTTCTCATTCCGAATAAAGATGGTGGGCTTCGGCCCGTTCTAGATCTGAGACGCTTGAATCACACGCTCGGGAAGCGCCCATTCAAAATGATAACTCAGAATCAGATCTTATCACACATCTGTCCTCAGGACTGGTTTGCATCAATAAATCTGAAGGACGTGTACTTTCATGTTCCAATTGCACCGTTTCACAGGTGTTTTTTGAGATTTGCATTCAAGGAGACTGTGTATCAATTCAAAGTCTTTCCTTTCGGTCTGTCTCTGGCTCCCTGCACATTCACGTAGTGTATCGATGCGGCACTTGCACCACTTAAAATGAATGTGTGTGTGTTTTTAATTACCTTGACGATTTCTAGCCCAATCAGAGGCACTATTGAAGGAACACAGAGACTTGCTGCTTTGCCATCTGAAAAAAATACTGGGTGAAAAGCAAACTTTTCCCCAGCCAGCAAATCTCCTTTTTAGGGGTTCGTCTCGACTCTGTGATCATGCATGCGCACCTCACGAACCAGAACATGCAGACCATTCTTCATGTCTGTCTCAGTTCAAACTGGGGAAAACATTGCCACTGAAGTAATTTCAGAGAATGCTGGGTTTTATGGCGGCAGCATAACACATCATACGCCGTCATAACGTTAACACATGAGACCTAACATATGTGACCTCTCCAGTACTGGCTCAAATGGCATGTTCCACATCGCGCCTGGAGCCTCGGCACCTAGACAGGTACGAAACAGTCGTGGCACATCAACCGCCTAGAACTACTGGCTGTCTTTCTAGCTTTGAGAGCTTTTCATTCCTACATTGTGAATCACCACGATCTGATTCATTCAGACAACACAACAGAAGTAGTGTAAATAAATTGTCAGGGTTGACTCCGATGGCCACAATTAATGAGCATGACACAACGCCTCCTCCAATGGAGAGAGCGCATCTCCTCTTGTTGTGTGCGCCACTTGTCCCGGGCCATCTGAATTTCGGAGCGTATTTGTTGTCATGCTAGAGAGTATTCCCAAGGGAATGGAGAATTCATCCTCAAACAGTGATGAGGATTTGGGAAGTATTCAGCAAAGTGGAAATCGATCTATTTGCCTCAGTGGAGAATGCCCACTGTCCCCTCTGGTACTCAAAGTCCCAAGCCCCGCTGGGAATGGACAACACAAATGGCCAGCGATACGCATATTTCCCCTGGTATGCCTGATTCACTGTCAAATCCAGGAAAGGATTAACCACTACATCCATACGCTGAGCATACTTGCCTGGTCAGACAGTCTGATCAGCTCTTTAAATGCTATGGAGGATGCACAAAAGGAATATTCATCTCCAAGCAAAGGCTCTCTCACTGGATTGTCAATACAACTGTCCTGGCTTATGAGTCGCAGTTTAAGACTTGCCAAATTGGTGTTAAAGCACACTCAACTTAAGGCATGGCCTCCTCATGGGGATGGATGAAAGGTGTGTCCTTACAAGACATATGTTTTGCAGCAGGATGGTCCTCTCAAAACACATTTGCAAGGTTTTACAACCTAGACGTAACTTCTCTTTCTTCACAAGTCCTCTCTGTTTAGAGCACTTGCTACTCATTGGCCAAATATATATACTTATATATTCCCTTCCCTTGAATGCCACCTGCATTCATGCCATTATAATTTACTATAAAGTTACAAGCACTTTTGTTATATATAAACTCCCTTCCCGACTGGGTTCATAAGGAGTTAATTCATACTATATGACTATAGTTCTTATATTCGTTATGAGTGCTCCCCTCGTAAGCAACACAAGGAGCACTCACCGTGGCATACTCATATCGGTCACCATCCCACAAGACTGCGGTTCCAGTTTCCAGTTTCCTCTCTGGGAAGTTGGAATGTTGTGTAGTGTCCGTAATGGGATGGTTTCCCCCATATGTGTTTGTAAGACCCTCACGGGAAGGAAGACACAGGAAACGAGGTTGTGAACTAAAGGTAAGGCTTTTAATTGCTGGTTTTCTCTCTCACAGGTACACAGTAAACAAAACAGTATACAAGTGCACTGGGTTGGCTTGTGGGGCTCTCCCTCTCGACTGGAGGCTCTGTGTCTGCTTTTATGCCGCTCTCCTCGTGCTCACTGGAATTAGAGACAGGTGTTAGGCATAATTTAGCTCAGGTGTAAGCGCCCTTACCGCTTTCCTCTCCCGGACGGGCGCTTGACCACGCCCCCGCTGCCACATACCCCCACCGCCCGACTCAGGCCGGGGCGCCATCCGGCCTGTCTACCACTCCCCCCCATTTCTGGAGAGAAAGTCGGCGACAGCCATCTGCACCCCCGGTCTGTGGACCACCTTGTATTTAAAGGGCTAGAGAGCCAGGTACCAACGGGTGATCCGGGGTTAGTATCTTTCATGCGGTGGAGCCACTGGAGTGGGGCGTGATCCGAGCAGAGGTTGAAGGCCCACCCCAGCAGGTAATAGCGAAGGGTGAGGACTGCCCACTTGATGGCCAAACACTCCTTCTCCACAGTGCTGTACTTAGTCTCCCTCAAAGAGAGCTTCCGGCTAATGCACAGCACTGGGCGCTCCTCCCCCTCCACCACCTGCGAGAGTACGGCCCCCCCAGCTCTCTGTCTGAAGCGTCCGTCTGCAAAATAAAAGGGAGAGAGAAGTCAGGTGCATGAAGAAGCGGACCCCCACAAAGTGCGGCTTTAAACCGCGTAAACGCCTGTTGACACTGCTCCGACCATTGAACCGGATCTGGAGCCCCCTTTTTAGTGAGGTCAGTCAGCGGGCTGGTGACATCCAAAAAATTAGGCACAAACCTTCTATAATAGCAAGCCAGCCCCAGGAACTGCCTCACCCCCTTTTTGGTCTTAGGTCTAGGGCAAGTCGCAACCGCCACAGTCTTATCAATTTGGGGACGCACCTGGCCATGACCCAAGTGGAACCCCAGGTACCGAACCTCCACCCGCCCAATCGCGCACTGAAGACGGCCCTCAGATGTTGCATGTGCCGCTGCCAATCATTGCTATAAATGATGATATCATCCAAATAGGCAGCGGCGTAAGATCTGAGGACCCGATCCATGAGTCGTTGAAACGTGGCTGGAGACCCAAACAAACCGAAAGGAAGCATCACAAATTGATGTATTCCAAACGGCGTAGTGAAGGCTGTTTTCTCACGGGACATTGGTGTCAAGAGGATCTGCCAATAGCCCTTTGTAAAATCCAAGGTCGAATAAAATCGAGCAGTTCATCAACACGGGGCATTGGGTACGCGTCAAATTTAGACACCGCGTTGACTTTTCTATAATCCACACAGAATCGAACAGACCCATCGCTCTTGGGAACAAGAACAACCGGGCTGGACCAATCACTGTGGGATTCCTCTATTACTCCCATCTCAAGCATCGCATCTAATTCCTCCCGAACTATTTTCTTTTTATGTTCGGGTAAGCGATAGGGGCGGCAACGTACCACCACGCCCGGCTCGGTCTCGATGTGGTGCTGTATGATGTTTGTACGGCCCGGTAGAGGGGAAAACACATCTGCAAATTCCTTTTGTAATTCGGAAACCTCTGCGAGTTGACACGGTGAGAGGTGGTCTCCACAAGTAACCGGGGTGTTGAGATTGCGGGCTTTGTTTACCTCCGGTCCGAGCTCCGCCCTCTCCGGAACTACTGTGGCCAACCTCACGGAGGCTGCCTCTTCCCTCCACAATTTCAGGAGGTTGAGGTGATATATTTGACGTGCACCCCCTCTATCGGTACATTTGACCTCATAATCGAGATCCCCTACTCGTCGTGTGACCTCAAAGGGTCCTTGCCACTTGGCGAGCAATTTAGAGTTCGATGTTAGGAGTAATACAAGCACCTTATCTCCCGGTGCAAATTCCCGTAGCCGAGCACCCCTGTCATACAGCCGGCGTTGGCGTTCTTGAGCCTGGAGCAAATTATCCTGTGTTAATTTAAATTAATTTCTTAAAAGGGACAATACATAATAATGAACATTTTCACAAATGTAAATATGTCAGATTATAGCCTTAGGCTAATTTCCATCTGCAGACCCTCTGGCAGGTTGATGTTACACACAGAAATTAATAAATACATACCAATACACTATACAATGAGTATATACAGAAAAACAAGGACAAGAGCAGTGATCACAACATGTTAGAACAGACAGTAACAACAAGAGTGGACAACAAAAGACATATAGAAAACTGGAATGCATCGACTATTGCACAAACCACAATTTTGCACATATCCTGACTAACCTGATATTGCACTGACCCATATTACACCATATTGCACTGACCCGCATTACACTGACCCCTGTTGCACAACCCATATTATACTGACTCTTATTGCACAACCCATATCACACTGATAATTGTATCCATTTTTGTAATGCACTAACTCTGTTTTACATCTGATATCTAATGATTACCTAATCATGATCACATGTTTGTGTGTCCCTCAGCCACACTTTTAAACGACTCCTAAAAGTAGGAAGACTTGTGCTTTCCCTCATTAACAGTGGAATACTATTCCAGAAGCTCACTCCCTGATATGACAGGACGTTCTGTGAAAAGGCGGTCCGCCTAAATGCCAAGTCACAATCACCTCTCATAGTGGCTCTAGTAACTCGCCCCAGTGTGTGGAGTTTTGCTCTAAGATCGAGAACATACTGAATTTCATTTTTGCTATTAGAAGGTCCCTCCTCCCAAGCTTCGCAGATGACGTAGAGGACCCCGCGTGGGCATCGCCCGTACAGCAGCTCAAATGGGGAGAACCCTGTGGAGGCTTGCGGAACCTCTCGTACTGCAAACAACAGGGGGTCCAGCCACTTATCCCAATTTCTAGCATCATCGTGTACAAATTTACGAATCATGTTCTTCAGCGTTTTATTAAATCGTTCCACTAGGCCATCGGTCTGGTGATGGTAAACGCAAGTGCGAATCGACTTAATGCCCAAGAGCTCGTAAAGATCGTGGAGTGTTCGTGACATAAAATTCGTGCCTTGATCGGTGAGGATTTCTTTCGGAATCCCCACCCGGGAGATTATCTTGAAGAGTGCCCCTGCAACACTACGTGCGGAGATGCTGCTCAGAGGCACTGCTTCCGGATATCGTGTTGCGTAATCCTCTAGGACTAACACGAAGCGATGTCCGCGTGCTGACCGTTCTAATGGCCCGACGAGGTCCATCCCAATTCTTTCGAAGGGGACCTCGATCAATGGTAAAGGGCGCAATGCCGCTTTTGGGGTGGCCGGTGGGTTTACCAGCTGACATTCACGGCACGCCGCACACCACCTGCGGACGTCACCGCCAATGCCCGGCCAATACAAACGGGCTATTAGACCGAGAAGTGTTTTTCGTTCCCCTAGGTGACCGGCCATAGGATTATAGCGAGCTGCCTGGAAAACCATTTCCCGGCGGCTCTGTGGAATCAACAATTGAGTCACTTCCTCCTTTGTTTGAGCGTCCGGCGTCACTCTATATAGCCGATCCTTAATCATGGCAAAATATGCCGGAGTTGTTGACCATCAATTACTCTCACTTGGTAAAGAGCATGTTTAAGGGTTTCGTCCCGTGACTGCTCTAGAGGGAAGTCCCCCTCAGGGAATTCCTTGAGAGGAGGAGTGGCCACCTCTCCCCTTCCCTCGTCATTCAGAGCAGCCGAGGACGGCCCCGGCTCCGCCTCCCCTGCCAAAGCATTGCACACCGCACACATCTTTATGCAGGACCCATCCGTGCAAATACCCTCTAAAATGTCTCTAAAATTCGGCCAATCAGTACCCAAGATTAGCGGATGAGTGAGGCAGGAACTAACCGCTGCCTCCACACTATGGTTTCTTCCCCTGAATTTAATCGCCAAAGTCACCATGGGATACTTGTGAACATCCCCGTGCACACACCTCACCCTCACCAGTGTAGCTAAACCCAAAGCCCCGGATTGAACCAAGCCTTGGTGGATGGTGGTCTGATTGCAGCCGGTATCCAGCAAAGCTTGGTAAATACCCCCCTGATCCTTACCGGAATCCGGTATGCTCCAGCCCGATTGGGGTCAGCCTGCGGGACGTCGGTCCCCGCACCTCCAACAGGCCGGCCCAGGCATTACGCCCACACTTGTGCTGGCGGGCACCCCCACCTGAGGAGGAGAGCGGCTGAAGGACGGGGAAGGAAAATTCTCCCAAGGCCGGGAAGCCGGTCAGACCAATACTCCATGCCTGCGCAGGGAAGGAACGGGCCCTGGGGAGAGAACAGAGCGAGAGGACACAGGGGAAGGGGAGGAGGTGGGGGCAGACACAGGGGAAGAGAGAGAGAGAGAGAGAGAGAGAGAGAGAAGAAGAAGAGGGCTCATCCGCCCTCGGGATCGCCGCCAAATGGTCCTCCACCAGACGAACAGCTTCCTCCAGCGACGCCGGGCGGTGGCACTGGACCCACTCCGCCGTTTTCCTGGGCAGCCGTTGGGCGAATTGTTCCAGCACCACCTGATCGATCACTCCCTCGATGTCGCGGTCCCCCGCGAGCAGCCACCGCCAACAGGCGTCCCGGAGCCATTGAGCAAACACAAACGGCCGATCAGACTTCTCTAACTTCATGCCCCGGAAGAGCTGGCGATTCTCGTTGCAGAATGGCTCTCTTCAGGTCTGAGTAAGCCAGGAGGTTCGTTGCCGGCAGTTGTTGTGCCGCAAGTTGAGCTTCCCCGGACAGGAGAGGAATTAGGCGGGCTGCCCACCGTTCGAGCGGCCAACCCCAGATTTCTGCCGTACGCTCGAACAAATCGAGGAAGGCCTCAGGATCATCTGCCGCCCCCATCTTCTGTAATGTGGGCGGGGGTAGCGTAGCGTGGGTGTCCGGGGTCGCGGTTGTGGCCGACGCGGTCTCCTGGCTGAGGAGGCTCCGGATGGCGTGCCGGTCCTCTGCTTGAGCCTGCATGATCTCTAAAAAACGGTGCTCTTTGTCCTGCTGGAGCTCAAGCAGGGATTGCTGGTGGCTTTGCTGTAACGTCGCGAGGGACTGGAGGACCTCCGCCAGCTGGGAGGACTCTATGGGGCGACCTTTCCCCATGCTTGGATGCACTTGGAAACGGATCCCGGGTTTCTGCACCAGTGTAAGACCCTCACGGGAAGGAAGACACAGGAAACGAGGTTGTGAACTAAAGGTAAGGCTTTTAATTGCCGTTTTCTCTCTCACAGATACACAGTAAACAAAACAGTATACAAGTGCACTGGGTTGGCTTGTGGGGATCTCCCTCTCGACTGGAGGCTCTGTGTCTGCTTTTATGCTGCTCTCCTCGTGCTCACTGGAATTAGAGACAGGTGTTAGGCATAATTTAGCTCAGGTATAAGCGCCCTTACCGCTTTCCTCTCCCGGACGGGCGCTTGACCACGCCCCCGCTGCCACAGTGTTACTACTCAATGCCGAGTGTACTGAGTTGTAAGGGAACGTTTTGGTTACATACATAAACGCGGTTCCGAGACGAAGGGAATGAGATATTGCGAACTCTAGCCACACTACAAGACTCTTGAAGCACAAGCGATGGGTTTCTGTCCAGTTGCCGAATGTCAGGTGTCTATCGCACATTGCCCCCCAACCTGTGTTGGAAGCATCCTTGGTCACCACTTTCCACCTGACAATTTGGGAGGTCGAGTACCAGATGGGACAGTGGGTATTCTCCATTGAGGCAAACAAAACACAAATCCTCAATACGGTTTGAGGATGAAGTCTCCTGAATTCTGCCTTGGTTGTTTATATATACCACAACTGCCATGTGTTGTCTGAGGGAACCATGACATGACAGTTTGCTATTTGTGACAGAAAAGCCTTTAAGGCTAGAAATACAACCGATAGCTCTAGGCACCTTGTAACAACTTCCCCCAGCTTGACACCTCGCTGATAAAACGCAGGAGCTGTCCATTGTGATAAAGCAGCTATGCAGCAGTGGAATATAGTGATGCGCATGCACCCTTGGTGCCAAGTATGTTGTGCTAGCACTGAAGAGGTCTCATGTGTAAGAGACCTAATGGATTCTGCCACCATAAATCCCAACGCTTTCTGAAACAACTTCAGTGGAAGTGCTTGAATTGAGCTACAATTCAATTGAGGGCAAGTGGTGGCTCAGCGGTTAAGGCTCTGGGTTACTGATCAGAAGGTCGTGGGTTCAAGCCCCAACACCACCAAGACACCACTGTTGGGCCCTTGAGCAAGGCCCTTGAACCTATCTGCTCCAGGGGCGCCGTATCATGGCTGACCCTGCACTCTGACCCCAGCTTAGCTGGGATATGTGAAAAATAAATCAAATTATTTATGTGAAAAATAAATAATTTCACCATGTATATGCAGAAATGTATGTATAATGTGTGACAATTGGTCAAATTAAATTAAATTAAATTAACATAATCTCCCAAGTTTGAACTGAGACAGACACTGTAGAATGGCTGAAGCAGTATGTCTCTGTGCTGGCATAACAAAGCCTCTGATTACGCCAGTAACAGCCAATCGTTGAGGTAGTTTAAGATACGCACACCGCACAGTCTCAGAGGAGCGAGAACCGCATCGATGCACTTTGTGAATGTGTGAGGATCCAGAGACAGCCAGAAGGGCAGGACTTATACGTAATCATACGCTGTTCCCTCAAATGCGAATCTAAAAAACATCCTGTGATGTACAATTTGAATAAGAAAGGACGCATCCTTTAGATCTATCAATGCAAACCAATCATGTAGGAGTACATGCGATCAGTTTCTGAGTACTCATTTTGAATGGGTGCTTTATGAGTGTGCGATTTAAATGTCTCAGTTCCAGGATTGGCCGAAGTCCGCCATCTTTTTTTGGAACTAGAATATAACAGCTGTAAAACCCTTTTGCGGTTTTCACACTGAGATTGTGTATTTCGGCTCGTAACACTGACATGTCTTTGGGTGAAACCTTGGAAGACAGTACGCCGTTGAAACGGGGTGGCCGGTTGTAATGCAAATTGTATTGTATTACCATGTTCAATCATCATTTTGCACCCATTCTAAAGTACCCGTTAGGGCTTGCTGCATGTTCGCATAATGGGAAAGAGGTTGCGCATAATGTGTGTGCTTTGAAGAGGAAAAGGGCTCTTTTTTGAGAATGTGTGAGCATCTCGTGCATTTGCAATGAATGCTGTATTCTTTTTTGCACATAATGCATTCTTTATTCACCTACGTATATTTATTTGAGTGCAAGACGCAGAAACAAAATTTTAAACAATATTGTGAAGAACAATATTCCTTTCCTGGCAAACAGTAGTGGGGAGATGGGGAACAGTGTTTGTTTCTCCAATCTAGCCTTTTTTGGAGCAGACCCAGAGGGAACCGTGGGCTCTGCTTTCCGCTTCAAAGGTTGTGCCCATCAAAAACGCTTTCGCTGCATGCGCTGATACGCAGGTTCCGCTGAGGCAGGAGATATAGGGCTTTTAGTTGGGCACTGGCTCAAAACTGAGCCATGTGGGCATAAAGTGTCTCATGACTTCTACCCAGCAAACGTATTCACAGAGCCGCCAAAGAGGCTGGATGGAGACATTGGAGCATCCAACAGAGTGGCTTTTTTTCACTCATTTCTGTGAGGGTCAGACATATATGTTGATTCAGAACTGCCAGGTTGCCCATGGACTTGACAATGGCCTGAGCAGAGACTTTCATGCAGCGCTAAGTCTGTAGCGGTGCGGAGCTCTTTCAATGTCTCTGGATCGAAGCCATGCTTGTCCATTTGCCTGAGGAGCTTAGCTTGAAATACCTGGAGCACCGCCATTGCGTAGAGTGCTGATCCAGCTTGTCCTGCCACTGAGTATGCTTTTCCCGCCAGTGCGGACGTTTGTCGACACAGTTTGGAAGGATGTATGGGGCATGATTTCCACGGCCTGTTACTCGCTGGGCAGAGGTGTGCCGTTACCACCTCCTCCACAGGAGACGTAATTGTGCATAACCATTTTCTTCCCACCGGGAAGAGCACGCACCAGGACTTAGATAGTTCATTATGAACTTCGGGTAAGAATGGGGCAGATTTGCGGGACGCTGCCATTTGGTGGTGTCCGGACTGCAGGAACCATTCATCGAGGCAAGACCGTTTAGGTTCCTCTGGGGGAGAGCACTCAAGGTAAAGCTTCTCGACCACCCTTGTAAGGACACGGAGCAACTCCCTGTCAGTGGCACATGCACGTTCCTCGCTGGGGGGAGAGGCGGCAGCATCCTCTACTGACCACTCGCCTGATGCAGTGAGAGACATGACATCATCATTATCATCCCCAGCGTCAGAACCGCTGTAAAAGACGAGGCCGCCCGCACTTTCAGAAGGTCGGAGCTCGTCTCGCACATAACGTATCGGAAAATATGCGCTCCGTGATGTTCTTCCCGCTGACTCGTATATATTGATGGCGAAGGTAAAGGGCTTCTAGACAAGAGAAGATTGCTGTCTTGGTGTTTGTGCACCTGTGTTTATACGCCAAAACAGATGGGCTTCAAACACCATAGCCAATATTAGAATATTGCTGTTATTGTAGAGAGGCTTCAACTAGGTGTTTTAAGAAGGCACTCCTCATATGCGTTTCTACGCAATGTCGAGTGTACTGAGTCGTAGGGGAACTGAACAATACAACGCTGTTTGTGTAACATTTTCGTTAGATTTTACTCCAGACGGAATGACCAGTGAGGAGAGTGTGACGTAGGTGATTGTGATTGGAAGAGGGCTAAGCTATATAATGCACAGTCTGCAACTCCTCCCTTTTGCCAGTGGAGTTTCACTACGAGCTTCTGCACCACACAGGGCAGACGGGAACACAAACACAAGTAAGTCACTCTGCATTTCACAAATCAATCTCCATATACTATAAATAAGAGCATCTGAAATGTATCTACTCGAGCTTTCATACATCTGCATCAATGGGAGAATGTGCACTGGCTCGACTCCATGTCAATTTCTACCTAATGTTTCAGCCTTTGCTCTAATGCCTACGTGGACTTTGTGTGGACAGACACAAATTCCGTTTTTATCTAAAACATTCTCACTCGGCGACCGGAAAAGGTTGTTTTCAACGCACATTTATTAAGCGGGGTCATACACGTAATGGTGTGGTTATAATGGATCAATAAGAGTAAAGTTTTCATAATCCAGTTTGTGTTAGCGCTCGCGCTAGATGGGTTACGTGTCACTGTCGCGCACGCGTAGTTTAAAGTTTACAGGACAAGTTTTACATCTCGATAAACATGAGAAACGGGAGTATACTTCGAAAACAAACCTAATTCATAAAAAATTTACCCATAAATCTTTAACCAGATGCAGAGACGTTTAGAGGGAAGCGGTGATGAAATTATCAAGTGTTAAGGATGAAAAATACGTCTGTTCCAGTCCGTTAGCCGTTAGCATGGCGTGCCATGAGTTGACGTAGCTCTCATACGCTGAGAGACGAAGTGTTTTCATGGTTCTCTTCTGCACTGCACTTTTACGGACAAAAATGTGTTTTCTATTAAATGGCTTCATTTTCATTACTTTTCCCAATTAGGACTTGTGTCCTTGTGAGAACAAATTTGAATCCGCCATATTTAAACCTTCACAAATCTGACATACGCAGGAGCGGCCACGTTAGCAAGACGAGAGAGAGCTGCTGGGCCTTTTCAACACACTTCATAAAACAAAGGTTTTATCATGGGGAACATATGACATGGCTGGCCGTCTTGATAATTATTTATCGATGAGAATATACAAGCCACCTTAGACATGTCTCGATATTCATTTTTTAAATCCCTGTATATGAGAAGACGATTAACAATTTGTTGACTAAACTTGCTTGTTTGGTTCCCATTTCCAACTTCATTCCATGAGTCACATTCGCAAGTATTTTAAAGTAGATCATGCCATTTGCAACGTCAAAGTAAACGCAAAAAAATCATGTCACGTGTACCCAGGTCTTGGAAAAATAACATTTGTATAATTCCAGTGACTGAAAGCGACAGTCTCCTCTCCTCCCCATGTTTATTTAATTTGTTTTATTTTTAGGCAAAAGCTGGCAGGCTGACACAAACGGGCAGCTTTACAGGACGGATTCTCTGGTAACTGACCATTTAGCTGGTAAGATTATTAGTCACATTGTTTCTGATTCAAGATTAAATTGCTCAAAGGCCTAGGGATCGCCTTGCATGCTGCATGTTTGACCCGGGGATTCACAACTTGTTTATCTATGTCTCATAGCCACAGGGCACAAGTTGTTTGCCCTGTGTGCATCATTAAAATGAAATAAATATTTTGAGTGGTCATATGATGCATTTTTTATTTTACATCATATTATGATCATCTGAAGGATTATTTTAGTGTTCTGACTGTGGATTGACATGCTCCATGTTAAATTATTGTGAAACTGTGTGAAGTGCATGGTCTTGTGATCCGCCTCCTGGAGCTGTATGTATGTCTCTGAAGGTGTTGCCTTAGGGTCTGAATCTTTAGGAGGCCTGTAGAGGAAGAGGCCCCTGGAGGGGTGTGCAGAGCAGCACATTTAAACAAGCTTGTTTTGTGTAGAGGGTTTCTGAGTTTGCATTTGGGGGGTTTGGGTGGTGGGCAGATTGTCAGAGCGAAATGGAAGGAATGTTGTTTGGCTTAACATGAGCAGTTAGCTAATTATGCCAAAGGTTACTCATTCTGTAGATTACAGTCATCTCAAACTGTTACAGTCCTATAACAGTAATTTCAAACTGGATTGATTGAAGGTCTCCCATTTTACTAGGCCTACATATAGTTGCACACAATTTTACTTCTCGTTACTCTGTATGTATTACTCTTGAAGAGCTTAAAGGACCATACTTGTGTGCTCAGCTGGAATTTCAGCAGCGAGCATAAGTGGTCTTTCAGAATTCAAGGCTGCATGGCTGTAACAGTAGCCTCTGTCTCCGTTTATTTATTTATTTTTTTATAATAGGCCATAGTCCTTCTTGGAGTATGCAACTGTACTTTAGCTGCCATTGTGCTAAGTAGATATGATTTCACTGAGGTGTGGTGTGTGTTTTCAATTAAATGCAAGCATGCTTTATGGGACTCTCATTTATAAAGTAAAGGAGATTCAGGAAATATTATATTCACTGCCCTACATGCTCTGAGTATAGAATTTAAGAGTTAGTAGGGAAATCCTCTTGGCTTCAGAGTTTATTCATCTAACTCCATGGCTTGGAATTAGCCCTTGACTAGACAGGGAGTTTTGACCATCAACATTGACCACGTTTACATGTACTTAAGAAAACTGTTTATTCCAGGGTTTTAGCAGAAAGCTGCGTTCTGAAACATCATGTAAGCAAGAACGCTGATTTCCTAACGCTGTTTAAGAGATTAAGACAAAGCGTTTTAACACACTTAGGTTTTTCTTGGAGAATGCGGCTTATTGTTGCCATCTAAACGCTTAAGTGTGTTCTGATAGGTGTTGGAAGAGTGCATGTGCATGGAACATACCGGGAAAACAAACGTCATAGGACAGAGCCCAAAAACATGTTGACAGCGGAAAGAATTCAACATTCCTGGGATGTACAGTGGGAAAATCGTACACTATAAACTATACCCATTTATACACACAAATATAAAATATCGACTGTCCCTAACAACCGCATATGTGTGCTTGTACATTTGGGAAATCCCAGAGTTTTATTGAAGAGGGAAACCCCATTACTGCATTGCAATTAAAATGCAGGTCGCCATAGTAAGTAAAAGGAAATCGAACATTGCAGCAACTCTGGGAAAATCTGGAAATATATCGAAACAACGGAGTCTTCCATGGATGCCATGCTTGTTATTTACACAAGCGTTGTGGGAAAATTACGTTGCTGTGGAGAAAGCTGCTTACTGACCGTGCCGCATGCATACAGGAGTATGGGAATGCGACTTGTACTGTGCATGTAAACAGAACTCAAACAGGAGGTATAACCCGCTTTCTGGTGTCCATGTAAACGTAGTCATTGTTTCGTCTCTAGATGGAGTATAAAAATTGCTGCTCCTGGTTACGTTCCCCTCTAATATTTCCTAATTTAGTTTAAACTGATCTCACTGTTACACAAAATCATGGTTAAGTTATTGTCAAAGATGTTGCTGTCTTTTATTATGAATAGAATTTTATCTCCACCCATACTGAGAAGCGGTTTATACCATAATAGACATTTTTCACACTCAAGGTTTTTGAATGCAGAAGAAAAACTCTGCAGTGAACACCGCTGCCCCTCTCCCGGATTAGCTAAATACCCTTTATACTTGTTTCGAGGGAAATAACACTGCCCTCGCGGAGAGCACTCATGGCCGACGCTACAGAGGTTGGTTCACTCTCCGTCTCTGTTGCGGATGTAACCCGATCCTTCTGATGGTTAAACATCCGTAAAGCCGCGGTCCAGGCGGCATTCAGGGCCGTGTCATAAAGAGCGTGCCCGAACCAAGTGGCTGGTGTTTTTACGGACATTTCAACCTGTCCCTCTCCATGTCTGTAGTCCCCACATGCTTCAAAACTTCCATACCAAAGCAATCAAAAAACACTTGCTTAAATAACTGGTGTCCTGTTGCTCTGACCCCCATCATCAGCAAATACTTTAATAGGCTAATCGGAGATTACATCTGCTCTGTGCTGCCCACCTCTCTGGACCCATTGCAGTTTGCATATCGTAACAACCGCTCCACTGATGATGCCATTGCATCTACACTACACACCACTCTCTCCCACCTGGAAAAAACGTACACACATGTGAGAATGCTGTTTGTAGACTACAGATCAGCATATAACACCACAGTGCCCTCCAAGCTTTATGTGAGGCTCTGGGCCTAAACAGTTCGCTGTGCAGCTGGTTTCTGGACCTCCTGTCAGGCAACCGTTAGGTGGTTAGAATGGGCAGCAACATCTCCTTGTCACTGACCCTCAACACTGGAGCCCCGCAGGGTTTCTCGGCCCACTCCTTTATTCCCTATACACACATGACTGTGTGGCAACACATAGCTCCATGCCATCATTAAGTTTGCTGACGATACGGCTGTGGTAGGTCTGATCACTGACAATGATGAAACGGCCTTCAGAGAGGATGTGCACACTCCGACACACTGGTGTCAGGAGCACAACCTCTCCTTCAACGTCAGTAAGATCAAGGAGCTTGTTGTGGACTTCAGGAGGAAAGACCGCGAACACCGCCCCATCGCCATTAATTGAGCACCGGTGGAGAGAGTCCGCAGCTTCAAGTTCACGGAGGAACTCGCATGGTCCGTCCACACTGAGGCTGTTGTGAATAAGCCTCACCAGGGCTGTTCACCTGAGATGGCTGACTGAACCACCACATCCTCACATGGTTCTACACCAGCACTGTAGAGAGCATCCTGACTGGCTGCATCACCGCCTGGTACGGCAATAGCACTGCCCTCAACCGCAAAGCCCTGCAAAGGGTGGTGCGAACTGCCAGACACATCATTGGAGGTGAGCTTTCCTCCCTCCAGGACATATATACCAGGCAGTGTGTGAAAAAAGCTCTGAGGATCATCAGAGACTCCAGCCACCCGAGCCATGGGCTGCTCTCACTGCTACATCAGGCAGGCAGTATCATCGCATCAGGGCCCACACCAGCCGACTACATGACAGCTTCTTCCCCCAAGCAATCAGACTTTTTAACACTTGATCTCTCACGATCAATATACATCAGCACTGCTCTTTATTAATCTGATCTCACACTGGACTGTCATAAATGATATTCTCTTTACAATACAACCTACTGTATATTTTTATATACACTTTCTATAATTTTTTTATTTTATGTGTTCTATATTATGTGTATTCTATAATGTGTGTACTGTTTACTGTACATTGTATATTATTATTTTGTTGTGTAATTACGTGTACGTTTAGATGTGTAAATCTGATGTTTATTGTAATCTCGTCACTGTCAAGACTGCTATGTTGCTCGGAACTGCACACAAGACTTTCACCCACTGCTGCACTTGTGCGTATGGTTGTGACAAAGTGATTTGATTTAAACATTTGCAGGGTCAGCTTCGACAGAGTGAATGGGAGATCACAGCAAATATTATTTTCACTTAACCATTTGCTCAAAGACCAAAAGGAAAAATCCACTTTTACGTTTGAATGACTTTCCAGAAGAGGAAAAAAAATATAGTGAATTAAGCAAGTCAGATGGGAGAAGATGGCAAATTTACTTTCACTCTCTCAGCAGCTGTAATCGAGACCCCCTCGCAGCTGTGGTCATTTGTTTTTTAAACTAATTCCTTGATATAAAAATAGCCTAAGCATAATGGTAAACATTTACACTCCAATAAATGAAACTTGTATAATAAAAAAAAAAACACCCACACTTTACGCTGCTAAATAAGGTGGAAACCTTCTGTGTCAAAAGGTCTATTGCTGTGGTCTTTTTTTTAAATTTTTTTTATCTTTGTGATAATTTTGCTGTTCTGCCTGAATCAACAGTTGCCGTGATATGTAATACTCACCCTGTAATGCTCTTCCTTTTCTTAGTGGCACACTCAGACTCCGTGTAAACGTGGGATTTCGACCATGAGCTCAGTCGCTGTACTTACGCAAGAAAGCTTTAATGAGCATCGCAGTGGCCTTCTGCCAGAGCAAGTCAAAGGTGAGTGTAGGTATTGGTTAACTTGCAAATTGAAGAAGCCGTGTCATTCCTGGTCAGTTGTAAATGTCTTAAAATCTCTATTCCTGATAGCTGCTGTGGCAGGCCCTAGCAGTGCAGAAGATGAGGACAGCCTGCCCACCTACAAGGATGCCTTTCCCCCTCTGCCTGAAAAGCCTTCATCTCCAGAGGGGGTTCAGGAGGTTGGAAACGCCTGGACAACAAAGCTCAAACCCCTTAAGTCATCAATAATAACCCAGGTATAGCAATGAAACTAGATACAGTTGCCATCCTACCTGCATAATGTAAAGCTCTGATTACACTGCCAGTGAGTTGCTAGTAGACATTTGTACCTCTGGTTGCTCTGTCATTGATGGACCACATAAGTGGCCATAGCTTCTGATGACAAATGAGCTGTATTGCTGATAAAAATAAGGAATACGTTTTCTCACTGCTAAGAATAGACATTCTGCTCAGGAACGTTTTTTTAAATAAACTGCAGCATTGCTTTAAATCATATCAACGTGACCAACTCACTCAGAATTCAGACAATTTTGGACATGTTTTGGCTTTCAAATTTGTGTAGAACAGTGAAATCGCTCACAAAAAATTGGCTTCACTCCCACTGGTAGTCGCTACTGAAAGTCACTCATTTGTACAAAGCTAAACTGTTCACAGCTTGGTTGCAAGAGTCACCATCTCTTGTTGCCGGAAGTCACCAACTTTTACTGAAATCTATCAACACTTTTGATAAGTGGGTGTGACTGAGTGTTCCACGTTTACTTTTTCCTACAGGTTTTCCATGTTCCTCTGGAAGAGCGCAAGTACAAGGATATTAACCAGTTTGGAGAAGGAGACCAGGCTAAAGTATGTCTTGACATCATGCACAAGACTGGAGCTCACCTGGAACTCTCCATGGCTAAAGACCAAGGCCTCTCCATAATGGTGTCTGGGAAACATGATGCTGTCATGAAAGCCCGCAAAGAGATTGTGTCCCGACTGCAGACTCAGGTATTAGGTCTTGTTGAAGCTAGTTTAATAAGAATTAAATGCAATATTAGTTTAAGATTCCTATTTTGTTAAATATATTTGTTTTAATATTAAAGGGGTCATGACATGAGGAATACAATTTTCCTTGATATTTTGACATCCATGAGGTCATTGCACTATAAAAACATGCTGTAAGTTTTAGTGCTCAAAGCTTCCTCTCCAGTCCAAATAGAGCATTTATTGTTTCCACCCTGCTATATTGTTACATCACAGTGAAGTGTCATTGAATAGTCTCCACCTCCACAACATACATAATTGTTTCTGCCAGTGAGTTGACAGCGAGAGAAATAGGTTGGGATTCTGCAGCACTTACTATTGTAACTGTAGTTTGCTTTTAACCAGGGAAAAGAGTAAAGTTAGGTCCTTATCCATTTTGTTCCTGGTTGTGTAAAAATGGTATTTCTGCATAACCTTCTAAAGGACCCCAATAATTAGTAATGGGTGGTTAATTCAAAGGAAGTTTGGATTTGAATGTTTGGATACATGGATGAAATCAATTCTTCTGAGAACCAAGTATTCAGGCATTGCAAAAAAAAAAAACTTGTATTGAAAGATTTAGCAGTGGCAACAAAATTGAACACGACAGTAATGCCAGTGAGTAACAAGTGTAATTGTAATGTCTTATCTGCCTGTGTTTGTTTTATATGCAAGGAATTGTATTGTCAGCTGTTTTTTATTGCAAAATAAATCATTGTCATGACTCATGATGGGAGCGGTTCATGCTTATTACATGGTTACTTATCAAGGAAATACACTATTCCTCGTAAAATATTGATTTGAGATCAAATTATTTAAATACAGCAGAAGAACGCGGAGCGTTATGCACAATGAGAAACAATGGCAAATTATATGGTAGTAAGGCTGCCTATCTTCTCACCTGTCATGTTAGAGCCATGATGTCCTTCATTTTGGCTGAAATGAACTCATTGGGATGGCCATTTGTCCATATTTAACTGGCAAATTTATCTCTGGAGACCCCTTCCCCGGTTGACCTGCAAATCATTCGAGGGGGATTTCCCTAACTGGCGAGCATCATGCGTGTCCTGACACAGGATGCTTTTCGAAATTGGGAGATCAAATAGGAATCCCCGTGCTGACCAACCCTTCCAAAACACTCCCTACAGCTTGATACACATTTATTTAACCTTCAGAATCGCAGCGTGTTTGACTTGTTTCGTTGTTTAAATGGCGTAATTTTATCACAAAATGCTATAAGTATTGGGGTGAAACAGTTTGATTTTCAGTTTTCTATTGTTATTTTTGTTAAACAACGGTTGTAGTTTGTGTGCTTTACATAAATTGGGACAGATGTTCTAGTGCCCAACTGATATATCGGTCCGCCAATATTAGCTCTTATATCTGTATCGGCATATGTTTCCACTATGCGCAGATATGAATACTTTTTTTCAGAGCATATAATGCAGAAACAATGCTTTATAATTGGTGTTATTATGTAGTTTGTCCAGCAGAGTGCGCTCCATCTACATTGTTTACAGAGCTGACTCTAAGCTGACCGTTTCTCTGCAGACAGGGTGGAGTTTAGCGGTGTCTTTGTGGTAAGTTGCTAACTAGTTTGTGAAATACATACTGGAAAGTTCATAAACGATGACCCCATCATTTTCCATTTTCAATATAACTAAAATAATGTTAACCCAGTCCCTGACAACCATGTCACTCTTGTCTGTTTGCGCTTAACCAGCTATAGTATGTCAGTAAAGTAGCAGATTGAATGGTAAACATCAGAACATCTTTTTGCAGCTCAGCAGACAACGGTGCAGTGGTGGATTGTATCTGAGTGTTGATTTCATGCTACGCCATTAACTAGTTGGTGAGACACAATGCTGGTCCATCTTTTACTCTGTGACAATGAGCTTATAGCTGACTTGCTAACCACGTAGCTACTTTCATTACTTGTCAGAGCGGAAGCTAATGTGTAAACATCTTTTCAACAAACTGTTTTGTTCAGGATTCACAGTTTGGTACCCCCTTCAACCGAACCATTACAGTCATTGCATTTATAAAATGTAATATTCAAAAATCTGGTTTTCCACCATTGAAAGTTTCAGGCAGCTGCTCTGTAATTCTCTCTCTCTCTTGAACCGTAGTCATCGGCCACGTTTATCACTCGTGCACCGCATCAGGCTGATTGGGGACCGGGCATCCGTTGTTATGACCCCGCCTTCTTCCACTACACTTATATAGCAGAATACTGTGTAACACAGCTGATGCTGTTTGTCTCTTCAGTCGGCAGGTGTAAATGCATCTTGTTTTACAACCTGCCAGTAATTGACTGGCAGTATTAATATAGTCAGCATTTGACTGATACTAAACAGACCTGATATTTATTTAGCTATTTATTCCATTTGAGTTTATTCTTTTTCTCAAGTTCATATCTAGAATGTGTTGACAATGTATAATAATGTCAAATATTCTTTTGATAAAAATATTTAAGAAAGCAGCCGGAGTACCTTTGCATAGTCATATAGGTGTAAAATTGGTGAACAATCCACATAGAAAAGGTCTATTTTCATAAAAGGTGTGAATCTTCACTGGCCTCACAATTCGGTTACGATTCAAAGGATAACGATTCGATTATAAAACTATTCTCGATTAATCACGATGCATCTTGTCCTTTACTATCTTTGTCTTTTCAGTTTCTTAAAATTTTAATTTTTTACTCCATTCCCTTTCAGCTTTTTATTTAACAGCTGTAAAAATCAGAATAAGGAAATGAAATGAAAACAACATCTCCCGAACCGCTGCCTTATTTTCTTATGTGTTTCTCCTAGTTGTGTTCAAATCAGTGCAATGATGGGTGCGGGCTCTTTCATGTTGTTTGGGTGCTTCTTATCACGAATAAACTCTCCCGTTGCTATGTGCATGGGTTTGTGAAAGAATGTCGGGATTGTGGTTTCATTCGGGCACAAATGGTCATTTGTATGATACAGCTGGTCTGCAAACAGTCATGTTTGTGCACTTGACTTTAGTGTATGGACTTAACTCATGTCTTTGTTTCCACATCTGTCTTTGGTACATACCACTGCTCTGCCGTGATTTAAACTGAACTCAGAATCGATTTGATTCTTTTGAGAATCTATTCAGAATCATTTGAGTATGAATCGCGATGCATCACTGAAATTATTTTTACCGACAGCTCTAGTTTTCATTACAGCTCAAAAATTAACTATATCAGTCACCATATCAGTAATCGGTGAATTTCCCCCTTCTAAAAAAGTTTTTATTTTTTGAAAATACAGTTCCACACCATGGTGGGAGGGTGTTTACTTGACAATGATTCATAATGTTTTTAAGGTGAAGTACACAAAACAAATCATTTCAGACAGAGTGCCAAAGACCGGGTAGAAAGTTAATTTAGTAGTACAGTAAGAAAAAAAAAAAAAAACGTGCATGTTATGACTCCTTAAAATGAAGCTGGTTTAGATTAAATGATTTGGCAAGGCTAATGTGTATACGTATCTACAGGCTTCAGCTACTGTGGCCATCCCCAAAGAACATCATCGCTTTGTCATCGGCAAGAGTGGGGAGAAACTGCAGGAGCTCGAGTTAAAGACTGCCACCAAGATCCAGATCCCTAGACCTGAAGACCCTAGCAACCTCATCAAGATCTCTGGAACCAAGGAAGGTTTGGAGAAGGCCAAGCATGAGATCCTGCTAATTTCTGCTGAGCAGGTCAGGGACCACATACCAATTTAAGCTGGTTTTACTTCATCTGTTCAGTTGTTAGCAGTTGTAGAGAATTGTTAATCAAACGGATTGCATATTCATCAGGTATTGGACATAATTATATGGATATTGGTTTGTGAGATGTATCTTATTTATTAAGTAATGGAGTACCTAGTCAACAATGATTTCAATAATTAAATGCAGGACAAGCGGGCAGTGGAGAGACTGAACATTGAAAAGGTGTACCACCCCTTCATCACTGGAGCTTACAACAAGCTGGTGGGGGAGTTGATGCAGGAGACGGGTGCCCGAATTAATGTCCCTCCACCCAGTGTGAACAAAACTGAGATTGTCATCACCGGTGAGAAAGAGCAGGTGGCCTTGGCAATGGTCAAGATCAAGAAGATTTATGACGAGAAGGTGAACGACTCCACATGCCGAAGTGCAAGACACTGAACCCCAAGTTGCTCCCAATGGCAGGCTAGCCCTTGCATGTCTCTGCCACCATTGGTGTATAAATGTGTGTGTGAATGGGTGATTGGGACACTGTGTAAAGCGCTTTGGTAACCTCTAAGGTTAAAAAAGCGCTATATAAGTGCAGACCATAGTATGCTCAATGGACAATCTCCAAAATGTCAAGGATTCCAATAATCCTGTATTAATAGCGTTCAAAGAGACTGATAGAAGAGTGCAATTTCTGTTGAAGATTTTAATTGTGGCCTTTCGCTGTATTGCAGAAGAAGAATGTAACCACTATTGCAGTGGAGGTGAAGAAATCTCAGCATAAGTATGTGATTGGGCCTAAGGGTAACACCCTACAAGAGATCCTGGACAGGACCGGCGTCTCTGTCGAGATCCCATCCCTTGACAGCAACTCAGAGACCGTAATCCTGCGTGGGGAGCCAGACCGGCTGGGCCAGGCACTCACTGAAGTGTATGCCAAGGTAAACAAACCTGCTTTCCTACCTTCCTCCATGTTAAAGTACATGAATGAGGCCTCAGTCTATCCTTAAAGCATTTACCTAGGGAATGTTTTGAAATATTAATGCAGAAAAACTTTACATTTGGCTTTGTAACCTTCTGACCTTTTGTGACATTCAAACCTTTTTTCTTTTTTTTTTCACTGTATAGGCCAACAGCTACACTGTGTCTTCAGTCTTGGCTCCTTCTTGGCTTCATCGCTTCATTATTGGCAAGAAAGGACAGAATCTGGCAAAGATCACCCAGCAAATGCCCAAGGCGAGTCTACTTTCACTAATTGTTTCACAATGCTTGCCCAATTTCTCCGTTGTCTTTCTCAGTGAGTACCAGGTGTGGAATGTAGCTGGGTTACATGTTTATGCTGCTTATCAGTCACCCTTCAAAGTGATATTGATTGCATCAGTCAGGAATGGTAGTTCCAGAATATGGCACATTTCTCAAGAACCATGAAGAAACCCTCAACAGTTGCAAATGGGTTGATGCATTTTATATGTAATTGCTACTAAACTAATATATAGCCAGGAAGCAACTATGTGTAGGGAAGTGGTCACTACAGATGAGCCTCTAAAGACAAACAGCGACAAGAAATGTAGGCTTTTTGTAGAGCTGTAAAGATAAAAATGCTTTTATGTTAAAGATGAGGCAATTGAAATTACATTGTTATTAACAGGTGCACATTGAGTTCACGGAGGGAGAGGACAAGATCACGCTGGAAGGACCCACCAAAGATGTACAGATAGTACAGGGGCAGATTGAAGTCATCGTCACAGATCTGGTAAGAACAAAGCATGTTTGAGTGCCCTAGGATATGACAAATCAAAAGCAAGCTTCTGCTTACTTATTTAGAATACATTGACTTTAATGTATCCAATATCACTTTTACACTTAATTTTTAACGACCAATTGGTTGATTTTCATCTATGCTTTATATCATAGGTTAGTCGAATGGACTACACCGAGATTAGTGTGGACCCCAAATTCCACCGACACTTGATTGGGAAAGGCGGTGCAAACAGTCAGTTTTATGAATTTATAAAATAAAAAAAAAATCTAAGTTGTATTTATCAGCAGCTAATATGGAAGCAAACTCTTCATATTGTCCTTGTGTGTTGCTCTCCATGCCTAGTTAACCGCATAAAAGAGCAGCACAAAGTGTCAGTCCGCATTCCACCTGACAATGAGAAGAGTAACCTGATTCGTATCGAGGGTGACCCCCAGGGCGTCCAAGAGGCCAAGAAGGAGCTGCTGGAGCTAGCGTCACGCATGGCAAGTTGGATGGATTTGTAAATGAATAAAGAGGATTTTGTTAACTGCATTGCTGTCTTGATAATGCTCTCTTGGTTGTGTACATTTATTTGATTTTTCTACTGTGAATTTATTTAGCTTTAAATCTTCAGTAGAGTCAGGTGCTATGATGTGTGGTTTGGATGGGAAAAATAACCTTAAGATTTACAGCCTTTGAGAATAAAGTGCTTTTGGTTATTTGCAGAAGTTGCTTGGCAACTCATTGCTGAAGGTCTCTGATATGTCCATGTTATGTTTTCAACAGGAGAATGAGCGTACAAAGGACATGATCATTGAACAGCGATTTCATAGAGCCATCATCGGACAGAAAGGCGAGAAAGTAAAAGAAATTCGGGACAAATTCCCTGAGGTAGGAAATGTTAAAGATGCACAATATATTTTCCCAACCATGTCCACATGTACATTACAGACAGCTAATTATGTTTTTTGCTTTTTGCCCCATTTGCAGGTTATCATAAACTTCCCTGATCCAGCGCAGAAAAGTGACATTGTACAGCTGCGTGGGCCTCGCAATGAGGTGGAGAAATGCACAAAGTTCATGCAGAAAATGGTGGCTGAAATGGTACAAACTATTTCTACATCACTTAAGTATTTGAGCAAGCAGAGTCAGAGTAGCAGAGTACCAATCTGTGGAATAACAGCATCATTTCAAAATAACTCTGGATTGGTAGTGTATTTCCTAAGCTGCCCTAGACTTTTGTTTTCATGTATGCTGTGATCATTTCAGGCCCTTACACCAAATACACTCATTAGTACAATAAGTACCTTAGTAGGTGACCATTAACTAGATGCTCTCTTTCTAGGTGGAGAACAGCTTTTCCGTCTCTGTGCCCATTTTCAAACAATTCCACAAAAACATAATTGGCAAAGGAGGAGCAAATATAAAGAAGGTGCGTAGCTTGTTTTAGGACTCTTATGGGATCATTCACGCTCATACCCTTTACTAACTTGGTGTTTTGTTTTTCTCCCCAGATCCGTGAAGAGACCAACACTAAGATTGACCTGCCTGCAGAAAACAGCAACTCTGAAATGATTGTCATCACTGGGAAGAAGGCAAACTGTGAGGCAGCAAAAAACAGGATTCTGGCCATTCAGAAAGAACTGGTGAGGTTTTTGTTTTTTCATTTTGTCTCCAATGCGTGAGATTTAATAGTGTCTTGTGGTTGCTCTTTTCCTTGTTAAGATGTTTAGATGAAATGGTGTATTTATTATTGTCAAATGTTTGTGCAGGCAAATATTACAGAGGTGGAGGTATCCATCCCATCAAAATTGCACAACTCCCTAATTGGCTCAAAGGGGCGCTTTGTGCGTTCCATCATGGAGGAGTGTGGTGGTGTGCACATACATTTCCCAACAGAGGGCTCTGGCATTGATGCAGTGACAATCAGAGGCCCAGCAGAGGAGGTAGAGAAAGCCAAGAAGCAGCTGCTGTCCCTGGCAGAAGAGAAGGTAGGTTTTAAGGGAAATTTTAATTCGATTTAATGCTTGGAATACAATTTGAACTTCAACATCTTCAAGGTAGTAATGCTGATGTGCTTTTTAAATGTTTTCTGGGTAGTTTTGATTGTTCATGTCTGAATTGCTTTTAAATTAACATGACCAATGATAACTTGTGATTACAGTCTAATCTATATTTGGTCCTTCCATTTCATTGTATAACTAATCTCAGGGCTTAAAGTATTCCGGCCGGGGGCCAGATTTCCGGCTTGAGGGCAGGTCCGGCCTCCGGCGCAGGCAAAATTTATTAATCAGGCTGCAAATTACAGTCGGACGCACTTTCGGCGTGGACGCGCTTGGAAAAAACGAGTGCGCCGCTTCCATTATGAGCGCGCATACCGCGCGGCTGCATTTGAAACTGGGAACTTGAATGCGGTTTAAAATTTTCGAGTCAATTGATTTCACCTACCAATCATATGAGAGGAGCGCAGCTCTAACTATCGTCACAAGCCTATCAGAAGCAGAGCAGGGCGGGTCCTGGCAACAGTGTGATTGAGATCCATACCTCACGTTAGCGTCGTCGGTGAAAGCATGGAGCGCAGAACTCCAGAAACAACATTAGGTGACTTAATGTCATCATGGATGAAAAGAAAGGAGATGTGAGTTGGTTGATTTCGTAAATTAGCTCAGGTCAGCATAATCATATTTTCTGTCTACACCATTTGATGTTAGCCTTACGTTGACTGAGCTAACATTAACATACACTGCTGCTAGGTAACTTCAGACTGTTAGTTAAATATTTAATGTAGAACATTCTGTGTAGCTTACTAAAAAAAACATTATGTGTAGGCCTACCATGAAAACGAGTCCACTTTAAACCGCTTCATTTTCTGTCAGCAATGTATGACAAGTAACCTTGCAGTGTGTACGCACCTTTAGTGCTGTCAACGTTAACGTATGCGATTTCTTTTTTTTTTTTTGTCCAGCTTTAATGTTTTAAAATATTTAACACAATTAACGCTGCATCCGTTCTTTGTCATTCTTTAGCTCTTATTAGTTATTAGTTTGTCCACCAAATGCTTTAAACCATTAATGTGCGACAAGACAAAAGAGAACGCACTTCAGTAAATGTCCTCACACACACACACACACACACACACACACACACACACACACACACACACGAGGCACAAAAAGTCGCGAACCAGTATCGAATTCTTTCGCGCTTGAACGAACAATAACACACACATTTATGCCAAAATGTCCGTTTTGTCGAGTATCCTCACAAGAATCAATCATTATTAACTTTAAATGAGTTAAATTAAATCTTAAATGGAAGTAAAGAGTAGTGAGAGTATGAGACGCGTGAGATCCTGTCACCAGCTGTAGATCTTAAAGTGACAGTAGCCACTAATTCTGTCTGTCAGTAAAGTTAACCAAAGAACAAAGGGAACAGAGAAAACTACTAACTACTCTTTGACTAAAGAACGCTTGTAGCTTTAATAAGGATTAATCGAATTTAATTTATAATTTATGCATTATGGACTATTTTATAACCCTAAAATTTAGTATACTAAATAAAATATCAGTGATACTGGCCTTCATTAATAAAAAGATGCCATTAAGATACAGCCGTAATACTTAAAAATAAATGGTTCCATTTGAAGATAAGTCCGTCTCTGCAAAACAACCCCCCCACCCAAAAAAAAGTTCAGGCTCAGCAATTTTTTTCACTTTAAGCCCTGTAATCTGTCTGTGTTTGTTTTATAATAGCAAACTAAAAGCCACACAGTTGAGCTTCGTGCCAAACCTGAATACCACAAGTTCCTTATTGGCAAAGGAGGTGGAAATATCCGGAAGGTGCGGGACAGTACAGGTGCCAGGATCATCTTCCCTACTGCTGAGGATAAGGATCAGGAGCTGATCACTGTCATCGGTACAGAGGAATCTGTAGCTGAAGCACAAAAGGAGTTGGAGGCACTCATTAAGAGCTTGGTAAGTCCATTTTGACTTGAAAATTATCTTAAGTTGATTGGGAAATTCTCCTTTTTTCCCCAAAATTAAAACGAGTCTCTTGTGCTCCTTATGGATTCCATTTGTTTAAATTCCTAAATCATAATTTTCCCAATTTCAGGAAAACATTGTCGAGGATTTTATGACTGTCGATCCCAAACACCATCGTTTTTTTGTGGCACGGCGTGGTCAAGTCCTGAGGGATATGGCAGATGAGTATGGTGGGATTATTATCAGTTTCCCCCGGACTGGCACACAGAGTGATCAGGTCACCCTAAAGGGAGCCAAAGATTGTGTGGAGGCTGCCAAGAAACGTATTCTGGAGTTGATTGAGGATTTGGTGAGTAGCTGACTGAATCTGCAATACATTAACATGGTGCACATGTCAGACAACTGTAGTTATTGTGATGTAATAAGTTAATGGACTAAATGTTACTCTTAATCTGCAGGATGCCCAAGTGACCATGGAGTGTGTGATCCCTCAGAAGTTCCACCGCTCCATAATGGGGCCTAAGGGCTCACGCATACAACAGATCACTAAAGACCACAGTGTGCAGATAAAGTTTCCAGACAGAGAGGACCAGCAAGGTCTAATAATGCTGTGACTTATTCATAATCACAAGGACTTTCATCATGAAAAATCTATTCTTTGATATTTTGAAATTAAACATTAAATGTACTCTAGTACATGAACTTTAAAGAAATTTCAAAAACTCTTCTGTGATCCAAAAAGTGTATTGAAACTGAAGCTGCAAAACTATCTAAAACTGTTCCAAAATCTTCACGAGTTGCTAAAGTTAATATTTACAAAGGTTCCTGGTCAGATTAGTCCGACTTGAACTTCCTGATTATTCCTAGTGCAGTACAACTTTAGGCTCTATCTGAGAAATAATGTAGTTTTACCACTACATTTTTTTTTTTTTTTTTACTTAAAATTGCACTAAAAATAGAAAGTCTACTAAGGACCTTGGAGAGTCTCAAAAATGTTAAATGTTCAGTTGAAAAACACTATTGTAGCTTTTAGATTTTGTTTAGCCCCCATTTAATCTCTTTGACCCTGAGGATGTCCAAGTCGTCCAAGTGTTTTTCTGAAGAGCTTCCAAAAAATTATTACGTGTGGGTTTTTAATTGGTAAACCTCTAAGGATGAACTTGGTGATCTTTTCCATTTTATTCAGCTTTTTCAGCTGATGTTCCAGTGCAGGAGAATGGAGAGGCCAACGGAGAGGTGAAGGAGCCTGCTGATCATTCAGCCCCAAAGAAGTGTGACATCATTGTGCTTTCTGGCCGCAAAGAGAGATGTGAAGCTGCTGTTGAGGCACTAAAAGTGCGATTCCATCCATTGTCTCATTCAAAAATTGAATGTTTTGTAGTTGTATATGGTGTATATTGTGTAAATCATTCCAAATTCAATGTTGAATATTTGTCCTTAGGCTTTAGTTCCAGTGACCATTGCGGTGGAAGTGCCTTTTGACCTTCATCGCTACATCATTGGTCAAAAAGGAAGCGGAATCCGCAAGATGATGGATGAGTTTGAGGTTGGTTGGGTTTTATTTATTCATTGGAAATTGCATGACTGCACAGTTGTCAAGCTCGCTGTGATTTAAATATCACTACATATATTTGCTTTAAGATCACACAGGGCTCCTGGCTAGTCTATGAATTGGACTAGAGACATGTGTCCAGTGGTCAACCGATTTTATATTGCATAAATCGATATTTTAGATTTTGTTTTTAATTATTGGCATCAGCCGCTAGTTTTTACGCTTTACTGATTGGTAGAGGTGTGAATCTTTACTGGCCTAATGATTCGGTTACAATTCAAAGAGTAAATATTCTATTACTAAACCGATTCTTGATACATCTTGTCCTCTCAGATGTTTTTTTTTTTTTTTTTTTTAATCATTACACCAAGTAGTAAATAGTATTAAATTAATTTATAATTAATTGGCTTTTGAGCCTATAACTATATCCACAGTTATTGGTTTGCTTCATGAGATACTGTATCTTCTGAGAGCAGACTTTCAATTCTCCCATCCACAACACTGGTGATAGTGAAATGACACACATAGCAGGGTTGCTGCTTAGGAAATCAATCAAGCATCTTCTATGTGCACTTTTCTGGTCGGTGAGAGATCACCAATGAGGAACAGCCAATGAAATGGGGTGGGCAAGAGGAGATGGGCATTGGGAAGCAGGAGACAAAAAAGGATTTGAAATAAAATCACCTACGTCTCCTGAACCGCTGTTGTTTTTTTTGTTTGTTTTTTTAAGCTTTCTGGTCAAATCAAAGCAATAACAAGCGTGAGCCCGTCTTGCATGTTTGTTGACTTGTCATGAATAAACTCTCCATGTGCTTTGGTTTGTAAATGAATTTCAGGTTCGTAGTTTCAGTCGGGGACGATGGTCATGTGGTTGAAGCATTTAGTCTGTGATCACTTCTGTAGTGTGCACTAGGCTTTAGTATGTGTGCATCTGACCATTTATTTCTAGTGTATCACTCTGTCTCTGGCATGCACGTAAGCACCACTGTACTGGCTTAGTTTAAATTGAACTGAATCAATTCTAAATTTGAGAATCTGTTAAAATACCTTGGACAAAGAATCTCAATGCATCAGAGAATCTTTTTTTTTTTTTTTTTTTTTTTTCATAACTAATTTATTTCTTTAGACATGAGTCACTGTTAATCACCTGCTTTCATGTGAAGGAGCTGACTGCAACATGTAAATGACTTATCACAGTTTTTTTTATGTACCATCATGTTACCACCATAATAGACCGATGTGCAACAGTCTCATTTAAATGGTCCCACATTAGAGCTGTGACAGATTCATTAGAGCTCACAATGTTGAAGTTCTCAACTGTTTCCTTTTTAAGGGATAACTGTCTAATGATAAAAATAAAAATATTATTAACTTCTATCATGTACTTTCTGTAAATGTGCGGATATCTCGTTTAAACCCATGTCATTTTTGAACCTCACAAATCCTCCGTTTCATCCTCTGTAGCATTCATTCCATCAGCCTGGATCAAAACTCTGTTCCTCTGACTCACAAATGTTTCATGACGGTCAGTCGTTGACACTCCAAGCAGGCGAACTGAAAGCTGTCAGGAGATTGCTGCTTGCAGGATCCGCACGATCACGATATAGAGCACATGAAGCGCTTTTACTTTGAAGTTACTCTAAGTAAATATTCACCATCATTTTCTGTGCACTATATGTACTATTAGTTTGACTGTCTTTTTGTGAGAAAATTCGATGTTAATGCTAATGTGCACACACCCTCCGTGGTTGCTGGACTGTGTACACTTATTTCCTTCCTAATGTATTACAATTTCTTTGTGCACACATCACAAAAATTGTAAGACTAAACAGAAACCAGGAGAAACTTCTTTCTACGATCTAAAAAGCACATGCTTTAACTTTGTAATTATACATTTTATATGTATAGAATTTATTATTATATTAAATTGTAATTATATCGGCCTGTCTGCCACTGCTCTCTGGATATCAGCATTGGCCAAAACATATCGGTTGACCTCTAATGTTAATACTTTTTTTTTTTTTTTTAATTTTTTTTTATTTAAATACAAAAACGCAATGTACTTTTATAAATTCACTCTTACTGCTCTTCTGTGAACTGGAAAAAAATATTTTCCCTTCAGGTTAATATTCAAGTGCCTGCTCCTGAGTTACAGTCTGACATTATCTCCATTACTGGCCTGGCCTCACACCTTGACCGCGCTAAAGAGGGTCTTCTTGAGCGTGTCAAAGAGCTACAGGCTGAACAGGAGGATCGGGTGAGTTTGAAGCCAGGATCGCACAAACTTCAGGCAGTTCTCAATAAGCAATGGTACACATTCCATTCAAGCATTTTGCACCAAAATGTTCAAGTGTTCGCACCATTTTTTTATTTTATTTTGGTTAACAGGCTCTCAGGAGTTTCAAGCTGACCATCACTGTGGATCCCAAGTATCACCCCAAGATCATCGGACGCAAGGGCACCATAATAACCCAAATCCGCAATGAACATGAGGTCAACATTCAGTTTCCAGAGAAAAATTATGAGAACCAGGTAATGGGCGGTATTTAGGTAATGAGCAATATTTAGATAAAACTATTTGCATTTTCTGAAGGAAATAACAATGCTTGCAAGGCAAAAGAATTGTTAGTTTTTAGCCACCTGCACACAAAAACAAATATATGTATGGTAGATAAGACCGATCACATTTGAGGATGCAAATATATGCAAGAAATCACAATAGCCTTGTAAGCAGTGTAGTAAAAAAAAAGGACATTTCTTGGTCATACAAAACTTTTTTTATTTGATTTGGTCTACTAGGATCAGATTACCATTAATGGGTACGAGCAGAATGCTGTGGCAGCACGTGATGCCATTCAGGCTATAGTGGATGAGCTGGAGGAAATGATCTCTGAGGACATCACCCTGGACAGCAGAGTCCATGCCCGCATCATAGGGGCACGTGGCAAGGGCATACGCAGGATCATGGATGAGTTTAAAGTGAGTTGGCAGAAGTGTTAAGTCTTAACCAATTCTAAATATTGAGGACATCTGAGACAGACATCTTGCGATTTTAGTATTTTGATTTCCACTCTTTTGATGTAATTATACATTATATCTTGCCAATGTTTTCATTTGACTGAAGGTCTTTTTAGATTTTGTACTATATTTTCCAGAATATAAGTCAGTTTTTATTTCATCATCTGAAAGTTCCAGCAACTTATTTCCACGTGCTTCGCAAAACTGTTTGTTTTTACCAAATGAGAATCTCCGTTAAACTTTACTGCGCAAGCAAGTGCGCACATTCACATCAAACTGATCGCAATGGAAAGTGAGCACAATCACTTTGATTTAAACTTGTGCAACATCATCAGTTCAGTTTCAACGTAATCAATCGTGCAGCATTCATTGTCACGCTGATGTCTCTGAGGTCAAAGTTTGTGATATGAGACTTTGAAGCACAAGAGTGAATCTGTATGGTGTTTAAAGTTGGTTGTAGAGCTGGGCAATATGTATAAAAAAAATCATATCTCTGTATTTTTGGGATGAATGGCAATGCCAATAGGTATTTTCTTGACAAATGTTCAGTTGTAAGTCAAAGCCGCAAGTGAAATGGTAAATGAAGCTTGCAACACGCTTTTGTTTTGGGGCAGTAGACTTTTCAGGCTGCGACGTCTTCACGGCCGGGGTTGCAGCCAACAGCACGACGTTTAACACTCTTCCTACTTCAGTTTGTTTGCTTCCTAAAAGAATCCCATAATGCACTGTAGAAACCAGGGAGCATTGTTGCTCACTATATTCCCTTATCAGAAACGTCCTTGTGTCTTAAGTCTCAAGTCGTTAGGTGATGAGCACAAGTGTAAAACTATGAAGTTAAAGCATTATTTTCTCTTAAACAGAGATGTTGTTTGTAATGTCTTTCATTATTACCATGAAAGTGAAACAATCTTTAAAATATGTTAGTTTTTAAAAGGTTTAAAATACACTCCTTTTTATATTTTTAATTCTTTATTCCATTTATCTGTTATGACATTTTTCACAGAATGTGATGCGTTTCCACCTTATCAGCGTAAATCTGAATATATATTTTATAAAAAATACAAATATATATTTAAAATATTGAGTGTAAATTTATAGTGTAATGCTTTGTTGCATTACCCTGGAATTAGGGTTTATGCTATGGTCCATTTGCCTCGGAAGTTGGAACTCAGATCAAAGTCATATCCATGAAAAAAAAGGTATGTTTATGATTCTGCATATTATTAATCGAACCAGCGGTGTAAACGAAGGGCAATGCCCTGTGGAAGTACAAGTGTATATTTGCAATATAAATATGCCTAAAGGGGTTTGTGTAACGTACATTATCATAAATCTTAATTCCAAAAACATTTTCTAAGAGGGATCTAAACTATTTAATGTGTTTTCAGTTACAATTTCCTGCTCACATTTCTGCTTTGTTTGTAACAGTGTTGTTGTAGCAACATCTACCGATGCATTCCATTTTGTCTCGGAAGTCGCCGCTCCAAGTTATTTTCCGATACCGGAACTGACAAATGGATTAGGAGCACTCCCTTTAGAGTGTGCTCCTAATCTCAGCTCGTACCTGTATAAAACACCTGGGAGCCCGAAATCTCTGAGAGGGTGTCGAATACTTATTTCCCTCATTAAAATGCAATTCAGTGTATAAAATTTGACATGTTTTTCTGGATTTATGTATGTATGTATGTATGGTATGGTATGTGTGGTATGTATGTATGTTCGTTCGTTCTAAGACTACAATTGAGCCCCTGCGCCAGCTGCTGGTAGAAAAGAGAATCGAAGCCTTGAACGGCACAAATAAATATGACGTGAACGTGCGGCGGCCATCAGAATTGGAAGCAAAATACCTTCAAACTAGCGTTTCCTGGTGTGATTTTGAAAATGTAAGCACTGGGCGATTTGTTTTAAATTTTTTTTTTTAATTTGTATTTTTTTTTTCCCTTAAAGCACAATGGTCAGATGACCACATGCTCGGCCGTTCTAGTGTTAACTAAGTTTTCCCAAGAATAGTTTTTTATATTTTTGTTTTTTTTAAATGTTATACATTTACTTGAGTGTATTTTAAGTGCTGTAACTGTACTTTTACTGCGCTATTATCATCTGTGTTTCCTACTTCCCCATCCTGATTTTAGTTTTATCTATCAATGTGATTGGCTAGGGAGAGTCTTGTGACTCCCATCAAATCGCGCCAAATCAAATTGAACGGCAGCTGCAGATCAGGCGCCGACTGTGGAGAATTCCTCAAGTACAGTTTACAACTGAACATCTCGGCCGCACCTGGGCGATAAAACAATCTTGATGTTTGGCTGAAAAAAATAAATAAAAGGAGATGTCCACAATATCGTTGATAAACGTTAGGATTTTCTACATGTAGAACAGGTGTTCATTTCTTCAATCGTGATGGTAAGAGCACCACTGGTTGGTTGAACTAGATGTTATGTTTGCATCTAAATTATCAAATGCACTTTATATTTCCGACAATGCCCGTCTTAATTAGGATTTAATGTAAACTCTGTGGGTTTGGTCGAAAGTGAACGCATGTAGTTGGACATGGCAAATGTCAGACTTGAAGTGTACATGTAACCAAAATGAGCAGTGTCAAGTAGTCCATGTCATATAAAGACTAACACGGAAACGAGAAAACTCTGCTTTTGGCTGAACAACTTGTAGCTTTAAAAGTATTAATGTAATAGAATAATAATATATATAGATAGTGTTTTTTTTTTTTGTTTTTTTATAATACCGACCCCTGATGTAGAGTTGTTAATTTGTATAATAAAAAAAATTATAAATATGCTTTGCCTTATTAAAAAAATAATAATAATTTCTAATGCCTGATAATTCAAGTGTCAATCTTTGTTGAGCAATACTTCAGGCAGAACATTCCACCTGTCACAAACTTCAGAAAATTGTGCAACATGCATTAGAATGAGAACACAACTATTTCTTGGCTTAAAAGATACAGAAATAAATCAATGTGTAACATTGTATCACAAAAGGAGGACAATGTGGCCCCCCCATGTGCTACTTAATGAAATAATTCACTAAAAAATTTTAATTCTCTCCATTTGCTCACCCTCATGCCATCCCAGATGTATGTCTTTCTTCAGAACACAAATTAAGATTTCCAGAAGAATGTTTCAGATCTGTAGGTCCATACAATACAAGTGAATGGATGCCAGAATTGACGCTCCAAAAAGCACAGAAAGGCAGCATAAGTCGCCTAATCCATGTGACGCAAGTGGTTAAATCCATTACTTCTGAAGTGATATGATAGGTGTGGTGAGAAACAAATCAATATTTAAGTCAATTTTTGCTCAAACATTTCTCCTTGCCCAGAAGATGGCGATATGCATGAAGGTGAATCACCAAAAACAAAATGTAAAAGTTAGTGAAGTCATGGATATAACCACTGGAGTCACATGGATTAAGCTACTTTTATGATACCTTATGTGATTTTTGGAGCTTCAAAATTTTTGCACCCATTCACTTGCATTGTGAGGACCAAAAGAGCTGAAATATTCTTCTAAAAATCTTAATTTAAGAAAGTCATTAAGAAAGTCATACACATCTGGGATGGCATAAGGGTGACTAAAGGATAGTTCACACACAAATGTAAATTCTCTATTTAAAGCCGGATGTGGCCCCTGTACCAAACAATCATTCTACCTCTATTGTGACCTATAAGTGTCCCTGCTTTTTTTTGCATTCCTTGCGTTGTTTTGAACATGATTTATGCACAACAATAACTCTGCATTAAGGAAAATTTAGAGACTGCACGTAAATTGATTTGAATGTAATTGCTTCATTATATTGAAAATAACTTGTAATTTCTGTAATCATGTCGCCATTTTTCTTTTTTTAAATCAGATTCATGTATTGTTTACAGTATCATAGATAAGTGGTTTATTTAAAAAATTGTCAGTCACAAACACCTATAAAAAATATATATATATATATATTAGGTATATATATTAGGTATATTTTTTTTTTTATTCTTTCTGGCAAACAGTCATGAAAGGGATTGTAACTTACGGTATGTGTGCTACATTTTTAATGTGCAGCATTGAGTTTTTATAATAAAGGGGCATCCCTTCAGAAATCTTTTGCAACTCAGTACTCAATACTCACTACTCAGTACTTTTAAATGAGCTACTCTTTTACTCATACTTGTTTAGTATTAAGGATAGGTACTTTTACTCTACTCAAACTAAAAAAATGTTTAAGAAGTAACAGTACTTGGGTATTATTTTTCAGTACTCTTTCCACCCCTGCCTATAGGCATGTTGCTATGATCCCGTTATGTGTGAATTACAGCGTTGCTGCTACAAGAACAATGTAACATTAGGCAGTTGTTGTCGCAACATTGACCAAACCGTTCAGAAATGTGAGCAGAAATTGTAACGAAATACATTAAACAAGTGTTTAAAAAGTTTATAACAGCTGTTAGGACCTGCGAATGTGGTTGCATTGAAATACGTGGAAAAAATTAATTTGGACAATTGGAACACCGCATTAGATGAGTGATCGTAATTTTGGCATCTGACTGTCTTAATCCACCACTCTATTTTTTTTTTCCTCTTCTGGAAAGTCATTCAAATGTAATAGTGGATTTTGTTCTTTTGGCCTTGGAGCAAATCGCGAAGTAAAAATAATGTTTGCTGTGATCTCCAATTCACTCCCATTCACCGCTGTCTAAGTTTACCCTGCAAACTTCCGCATTCCAAAATCCATGTATGAAAAAGGTCTATAACACTGCGTTTGAATGTCGTCAGTGAAAATGAATGATACTGTAATTTATACAGCGATAGTGCTGATCAATAACAGCTGCACTAGAATGTGTGAGCTCGTTAACATGTCATGGGTGATAATGAGTCATAAGTGTCCCAATGGTCAGTGGATCAGTACGTTTACCAGTGCCTGAATTACAATATATTTATTCACGACATAGGTAGCTGATTGAGACTGGTGAGTTTTCTGCGGTAGTGTGGACCAGTGCTTTGTCATGTTGCAGGAGAACTAGTGAGTGGGGCCGGGTATGCGTGCAGACGCAGAGGGAGTACTTGTCATGTTTATTTCACGTAACATAAAAAGAATGAGAAACTGTTACACACGATTACTTGAAAGTAAATTATCCCATTTAAAACAAGCCCAAAAACACAGTGATATGTGTAGATTCTAGGGTAATCTTCATGGAGCACATTTGACATCTGAACCAGTGAATGGCAGCCAGGCGGCTGCTCCCAGGTCCTAGTACCTGCCGAATTCAGTGTTACTTCTGTGTTATGCAAATTTGATTTTAAATTTGATTTGATTTTATTATGATTTTTTTCCCTCTCTCAAAGAGATTTTGACTGACTTAATCAGGTGTGACATTATTTCTGGAAAATACAGTACTTTTAAGATGGGGAGGTAGACCCCCATGTGACATGTTTGAATAGTGATAGTTTTGAATGCATAATGTAGATGATGAAAATGGATCAAACAAATGGAAAACTCCTTTTTGGCTTTCCAGGTTGATGTTCGGTTCCCTCAGAGTGGAGCCACAGATCCAAATTTAGTGACTGTGACTGGCCGTCCAGAGCAGGTGGATGAAGCCATTGATCACCTTCTAAACCTTGAGGAAGAATATGTAAGATTTTGCTTTACTTGCAAAAGCAAGAAAAGATTATTTAAACGCCAACTTTACTTTGAAGGTAAATTTGTCTGGTTTCGCATTTTTCTCTCAGTTGGCTGATATGGTTGAAAATGAAGCCAAAATGGCCTATATGAAGCCTTCGGGTTCAAGTGCTGGCAGCATGGAAGAATCTCGTGGTCCATCCAAGGGATTTGTTGTGAGGGAGGCTCCTTGGACCACTAGCAATGAGAAGGTAAACTAATATGGTATCTTGAGTGCAATACTATCTTAAAGGGGTAGTTCACCCAAAAATGAAAATTCAGTCATTCCCCATTGTTGTTTAAACCCCAGAATGACTTTCTTTTTTTAACACAAAGGGAGAAAATGTTGTGCTCTGTGATGTCATACAATGGCAGTTTATGGTGACTACTGCTTCAAAAGCATGCAAAAGAATAATTAATTGATCTTCTTTGCATGTTCATGAGACTGCACAAGAGCATCAGTGCACACACACGTGGAATGGGGCGTTTAAGTGAAAACATTGTTTTGTATATCTAAAAACGGCCTGCCGCAGCTATACTAACTACAGAACACAACACAACTGCACACAAACCAGAGAATGGAACTTACTAAATATGTCTGAAGAGTTTGTAGTAGAAGAATGTGTTTCTATGCAAAGCCTTATTTGTTTGAAACCGACTACTCAATCAAACAGAGATAGACGGAGGAGGCTGAAAGCAGCTACAGTCTCACTGTGACCTAACCTGATGGCAAATGACATGCTATAAAAGGTATCTTGTTAATTTAGTTTTTGTCTTGACCAGCCACGACGACAGATTCTATGGATCGTTTGGTTTCTATTTGTGGCAGCATGCCGGGTAACCCGATCCAAAATGTTCTCGTATTGAAGCCAGCATTCTTTCTAGCTGATTTAAAAATGACTTTATTTTGGCTGATAATGTTACACCTACAGAATGTTTTTACTGAGGTCTCGCTCTCTTCAGGCAGAGGTCCATTACACACACACTGGTTCAGAATGAAGAGGAGGTGATATACATTCTCGCCACCTCTCTCTCTGTTTGATTGAGTACTCTGTTTCAAACAAAAAAGGCTGTGCATGGAAATGCATCTATTCTCCAACTACAAACTCTTCAAACATGTTTTGGAAGTTCTGTTCTCTTGTGTGCAGCTGTGTTATGTTCTGTTGTTACTAAGCATCGCTGTCGCAGAGAGGTTTTTAGATGAACAAAACAATGTTCCTCAGAGCGGGGGGTTGATTATTCTGTTGCTCTTGTGCACCAACAGTCGGTCAGCAGTTTCACTATGTAAGACTTTGGTTTGTTTCATGCCAAACCTTATTGTATGCTTTTAGGACAATGAGTCTCATGAAATAATTGTGACCGATCACGGAAAGTAGGGACACAAGTCGGTTTTGGGGCATTTTGAGTTATTCACAGATTCTGAAAGTGTAGTCTCCAAGCTTTCCAACGATTTGTAACACATGGAAATCTGACAATATTTGGAGAAGTTGTGGCCATTTGAAGGTAGGCACTCAAAAAAGCTAAAAGGGGAGAAAACGGCCTCAAAAGATTGTGCAGTTCTCACCTCTCTCTGCTGCTGGGAGTGACAATAGGGCTCATTTACATCTCATTTAGATAAGCCATACCCCTGTAAAGCTCCCCCTGTAAACATGGACTAAACATGAGATAACGTGTACGTGTTCTTAGAATGAACAAAAAACGACAAACTTTGATGTTTATGGAAACTCACCCCATAAGAAACAGAAAAGTGTTCTTGCAGATCTCGTTGCCTCCAATGAAATAAGTCGTTCGGGCACACTTTCTCTTTGTCGGGGTCTTCTTTGTGGATGTAACCATCTCCGAAGTTTGCACTGTGCGTCTGTTTGCCTCTAAATGTCCAATAATTCGCATGACGCCAGTCCGATACATTCTTCCTCGTCTTCATCTTCGGCTCAGTTGTAGATTAGGGATATTATTCAGTCTTATCATGCCACTTTCATCGTCGCTCAGATCGTCTTCAGAATCAGTGAACGCTTGTTCATAAGCATCCGGCTTGTCGAAGAAGTACTTCAAAACATTTTCGTTGTAACGGCCACGGTTCAGCTCGTCTCGCGACATTCTTTGCGGCGTCCATCTTCATTGAATTTTGATATCAGATAGAGCCGGCTAGAGCGCTGCATAATAAGTAGCCACGCTGTTAGGGGACGGGGGCAAAAGCGCCGGCTATTCAGTACGGAAATACACACAGACAATGACACGCCCCTACTGCATGCTAGAATCTCCGAAAAACAAGCCGATTTCAACCTCAAAATGTACGCTTTTAAATATAACAATACTGTTATCTCAAACATGGAGAGGCTTCTTCATGATCTCAACTAACAGATTCTGCAAAAAAGCGGAAATCACCAATTTTGGAAAAAAACACTTGTTTCTCATTTTGCTCACAAGTTGTGCTGCCGACTTGTGTCACTGGTTTCCGTGACGGGTCACAATTTATTAGACTTCTGAATTATACTTTTGAGTGCTTTCAAAGCTTGAAGACAGTCACCATAAACTGCCATTGTATAACCTCACGGAGCACAACATTTAACAATTTCTCCATTTGATGTTAAAAAAAGTCATATGGTGTTATAACAATGACTGAATTTATATTTTGTGTGAACTTACCCTTCAAGCCATCTTTACATGGCAAAGGTGGCACAGAAACTGCATTTAAAGTTTCATTTAAACATCCCGATTAATGCTGTTCAATGCAGGCTTAACTCTGCTGTGTTAAAGATGACTTAAGTTTGTATCACAAGGGGCAATCTCAGTATGATGTTTCACTAAACTTTTGGTTAATATTTATTTCATTTTACTTAACCTAGTGTTCACTTTCTGCTTAGTTTAAAATCGCAGTCATGAAATTAGTTTTTTGTTTTTGCTTTAGGCCCCTGATATGAGCAGCTCTGAGGAATTCCCCAGCTTTGGTGCGCCTGTGGCTGCTGCAAGATCATCTCCATGGGGACCTAAACGTTTCTGAAGTGTGTGTGTCCATCAACAGTTATGTTGCAACCTCCTGGTCCCCTCTACAACTGTCCCTTATTTGACCCATGTGGATGTGGACTGACCACCGATTCTGCCCCCCCAATATAGCAACACATTTCCTTTTACTCAAATAGCATCTGCAAATAAACGAGTCTTGATTCTCTCATTGACCCCTATGAACCCCAAAACAGGTGGTGAACATTTTTATGATGGCAGCCTCTACCTGGTCTGCCACAGTTTTGCTGAATTTGTATGAAATAAGTCAACCTGTTTGCATGTAGAGAGAATCACAAATAGAAGGATAACAAATGTACACCTGACAATGCTTTCAGGTCTGTAACAATCCAGGTATAAGTGATATTTGATGACTTCATTACAAAAATGTTATTTCATTACAAAAGTTATGTCTTCTGGTTTATCGCGCTGCTCTGTTTCATAGTTGCCTTTGCAATGGGGTTGGGGGAAAAAATATACTGTATACCTCTAAAAGATGATGCTTCTTATTGAAGTCAAATGCAGTCTTAGGAAATGGGTAACCAGTTGTACTTTGCCTCATTCTCTAGGGTATTCATTCCGTTGCAAACATTTCAGTGGTCTCTGTCTGTCTCCCTATTTTATCTAATGCTTCTGATTTGGGCAGGGGAACTTATTCCATGTAGCCTTTAAAACTTTCAGACTTCAAGAGTGACTCACTACAGAAGTATTTTAAAACTGCCATTTGCTTTGGGAGTCCCAGGGATGTAGTCGCTTGTGCAGTCCCAATGTTTCCAAAGTCTCTAAATCTTACACTAATGGCTTATACTTTTTCTTTTTGATATTTAGAAGTCATGTTTATTAAAAAAAAGTGAGCATATAACATTTGGAAGGAAAAAAAGCAGACCATTTTGTGCCAATGGTATGTCAAGTTATGTCATGTGTTGCTCATTCGTGCTAATGGGTCAGTTGTCCAACCCCCCAATTGTTGTCTTCCAATTGCTATGCAGGTTGGTCCAAAACCATAGCAATGGCCCTCTTAATAGCCTTATAAGAATTATGCAAAGATGACACGTAAACAATTATGGATGACACTGGAAAATAAACTGTCCAAAAAAATAAATAAAAATTGAAAATGTATCCGGCCCTGTTGTAGCAAGACTGGTTGCTTACACATTTACAATCAATAATACAATGCCATTATGAAAATATTGGCGGTTGGTATTGGATAAGATGGGAGTTGAAGTAGCTGAAAGAAATACAAACTACAATGTTTATTGAAGAATAGGAGGGCAAAGTTGGACCTTTGTAAATAAAGTTAAAATGAATTCGTAATGAGACTTGTCACGTTAGAATGTAGAATTGCTGCACTTAGTGTTTTTGTTGAACTGATACCAAGCAGATGATTAAGTTATTCTGTGAGTGAAAGTGTCTAATTAAAGGGGATAATTATGAATTAAAGCTATGGCTATGAATGTACACCCAGCATGGGTATATAAAGCCGCTTTTCCCCTCTGATATGACCAGTCATCTCATGTGCGTGTATGTCTCTTTCTAAAAAATCTGTTTAAAAGTTTAGGGAAAAAACAAGAACACTGATTACACCATTAAACCTAGTGAAGAAATGCAAATTTCCAGGTTTACTGTTCATAGGCATAGTTTGGATCACTGTAAAATGTGTAAGAAAATAATAGAAATACAAAAGTGTTTCTGTTGGTAAGACGCAATAAAACATTTTGGTAAGAAGTTAGGTGAACAGTCACACGTGTAGCTTTCCATACAAATTTGATCTAATTTTAACGAAAGAATTCACAGAACCACAGATACATGTGTAACTAACGTTCTGTTTCATTCCTACTGACCGCCAGAGGCAGTGTAAACACTATTGGATGACAAATGCCAACATAGTCATGAGGAATACCACCAAAATTAAGGCCGCTCCTGAAGAACTGCAGAACTCACAGCATGATGAGCAGCAACGTTGACCTTATAAAACCTGGCAAACGTGCATGGAGAAGCCCAGGTAGTGGCAGTGCAGATGTCCGTTAACGAACAGCCCATGAAGATGATATTGCCCTAGTGGAATGGCAAGTTAGCCCCCAGGGCAATGGTTGCCTTGTAAGCCAGTGTAATAGTTTCCACTATCCATTTTGACAACCTCTGCTTTGACACTGGAGCACCACCATAGCAGACAAAGAACTGGTCTGGCTGTCTAAATTGAGCAGTAGTGTCTACATAACACTTCAAGGCATAAACAGGACACAAAAGTTGAGCACTTGAGACCCTGAAGAAGTCTGAAAAGAGGCCAGTTCAATGTGCTGGTTTATGAACTGAGGAAGAAGGACTTTTGGAAGAAAAGAAGGATTGGGTCGTAGGACCACCCTGGAGTCATCCGGCAACCAACGCAAGCATAATTCGCTAACAGACTCGTTTGGCAGAAGCAAAGGGCAACAAAAAAAGCAGTCTTCAAAGTTAACCATTTAATGTCAATGCTTTGCAAGAGCTCAAACTGGGATGAGCAAAGGAATGCAAGCACAAGTGGCAAATCCCACATGGGAAAGTGAGGATACCGAGCAGGCTTCAGAAGGCATGCAAGACTGTGAGATCCAAGAGAAGATCCCCCAATTGGAACATGATATACATAAATCGCAGCGACATACACTTTCAATGTGGAAGCCATTTTGTCCTCCTCCAGTAAATGTTGAAGAAAGCTTAAGATGCTCGGAATGTCACACGTTGCAGAATCAAGCCCCTGCTTCTCACACAATGCAGAAAAAAGCCTCCAATGGGAATCATAAATCTGTCGTGTGGAGCATTGGAGATTGTGTGAATAACTGTAGGATTACAATGTTCCAGAGAAGGATTTAACCCAATGGCCAGACCCAAAGCTGCAGACGAGCTGGATACAGGTGCCAGATGCTGGCCTCCAGCTGGGAGGTTCTTCCTGGGGGGAAGCTTCCATGGATTGCCTGACAGAAGTCTCAGCAACAAAGAAAACCATGGTCTGGCTGGCCATTGCGGTGCCACGAGTAGCACTCTGTGCTTGCACAGGGAGATCCTGTGTAATGCCTCCCATAACAGAGGGATAGGTGGGAACGCATGTAGTAGGCAGTTCGGCCATTCGTGAGACTGGCCCAAGGGACTGGACACTTCTATCCTTGCAAACCATAGATGACAGTGAGTGGTCATCTCTGAAGCAAAAAGATCCACCTCTGCTCTTCCAAATCGTAGCCAGATCTCCTGCACAACATCTGGATGAAGTTTCCATTCTCCTGGATGTACTCAATCTCTGGAAAGAGCATCTGCTGTCTGGTTGCATGCTCCTTAAATATGAGCTGCCCTCAGTGAAGCGTGTCGCAGCTGGCACCATGTCAGGATCTCGTGAGTAAGCTTTTTTTTTTTTTTGTTGAGGTATTGTCGGCTGAACGAGAACATGATGGCCTGCCAGGACTGGCATGAAATACTTAAAAGCCATGAACACTGCAGTAGTTCCAGCAGGTTGATATGTTCTGTGGCCTGAGGGAAGTTTGAGCTTGTGAGGACGATATTTCGCTGCCCTTGTAAGCTACACTTGGCAGTGCAATAGGATGCCAGAATCTGTGCGACCACATTGCGCACTGGGACATTGCACATTCCCATGTAGAGCCTCGTCAGGAGACACCACCAAAGCTGCAACGAGCTGCTCTATTGCCGGAGCACGACTCACCCCAATAGAAACTGCTTCAGCCATATATGCTAACATCTGAGCAATCTTTGGGTGCCGTTTAGGCGGACAAGAACCTGTTAGGGCATTTGAAAATTCAGCCACAAAATCTTTACATGGTAGCATGGTAAAAGAAGTCGCAGCTGTGTCCTGCCTGAAAAAGACATTGGTTTGGGCAGATTGGACAGGTGACTCATCAAGTCCTAGATGAGCAATTGCCATTCGAAGCACAGCCAAACATTGAAGAGGGCTGAGCCTGTCCAGATGACTGAACTGACCACCCACTAGACCCCTCCGCTTCTGGATGTGATGTTTGTGTCGCAACATCCACAGCATTCCCATGATCATGAAAAAAAGAATCCGAAGCAATCGTAGAAAGCACATCCAAGTCAGAATGATGTGAAAAACGAGGGGAATCAAGAGATTCTTCCCCACCACCACGATTCTGAACATTTTCATCCTCCTGTCTCATCTTCACAGGTGTAGCAGATGTGACAGGCTGAAGCAAGTGAAGCAGGCGTTTCAGCCATCTCTGAAGAAAGCACAGAAACGTCTTAGAAAGTGAATTTTTCTTGACGTGCGAATGTTCATCACTTCTCGATGTGGCCCTCCTCTTAGATGGGAGGGGAGTGCCGGCTGCCGCAGACGCCCTGTGCTTCTGAGTGTGAGAATGGGCTACATCCAACTGCCCGAGTTTCAACGTTGAATAAGGGTTTAATTCAGCAAGACGGAGCCGCCGTTCCGACATAGGTAAAAGACTGCAGTGCAGACTCGGGTCCGTGAGAGCCTCTCTCAGATATTGAACCCCCTATGATGGGCAGATGTCATGACCGTCGTCGGAGAGGAGATTATTAGGGCACAGTTTACAAGTTGGTGGGAAACCAGTGGCAATGGAGCTGTGAGCCATAGTTACTTGCTAATAACACCTTCAGATAGCACCGTAAGGTTTAAGTCAAGCAGAATGATGGTAATGAATCACAAGACAAGTAAGGAAAATAATAATTATATGATTCCTCTGGGTGAACCGACAGGTAATGCAAGAAATATCTCACGATATCTAAAATGGCTAATGGATTGGACCAAGGGGTACAGAGTATGACATAAGTTTGAGCTTGTGAGGACGATATCTCGCTGCTCTTGTAAGCTACGCTTGACAGTGCAATATATCACTTATAAAAAAAACCTATCTCAACCAGGCGAGAAAGCGAAAGAGGCAGAGTGCTGAGCGACTGTGGTTTATAACCCCCAGGACTCAGCGTCACTACGTGACTTTGTTGGTATATTCTCTTGACCTATCTGGCTGGTGCTTCGATAATCCAAGTGTTTACACTGCTTCTGGCAGTCAGTAGGAATGAAACAGACTGTACATTTCTTTGTTCCTGTATCATAGAAAGAGCGTTCGGGCAGAGTATCTTACTTCATTATATTAATTACAAGATTCCTCTATTTGGGAGAATTCCAAACAACATTTTTGCGCAACTGTGGGAAGGAGATGCTAATGGAAGTATTGTTCCAAATTAAAGTCAAAATGAAAATATATATTTTTATGAAGGCCGCTACTACAAAACTGTTAGCAAAGGGTACATTCATACTGTACATTCAGCTTTCCCAAGGGTTCTGCACTTCGAAGTCAGTTGGGCTTAGGAAATGTTAATTATAGTCCCATATGAACATGAAAATGTATATCAGGGTAATACCGAGTTTACACTACACGATTTTAGGCCCGATTTTCACTCACGACAGTTTTGTGGAGATCGCTGACAAAACCCCGGAATTATAGGCAAATTGGAGCTTGCTCCCATGAGCAACGAATGCAATGTATGAATAATCAAAAACGCGATCTGAGAGAAGCGCCAATATCAGCGAGATAGCTAACATGTTAAATATCTGGACCTGTCTGCGATTCCAAGCCACGTAATGTGATATTTTTTTTTTTTTACTTAATTCAACTGCAGCGTTGACCTACAACCAATGAGAGAGCAAGAAACGGGGCACGGGAAGTTTCAGGAGTCCTGATGTACCTGCAATAGAACGTAGCATGGCTGCGGTATCAAGAAAGTATCATTGGACCGAAGAAATGGAGGAAAGATTTGTGGAACATTGGGAGGAGAACCAGTGCCTATTTGATATCTCATCTGAACTGTTACACAACTGGAGAAAGAGAAATGTTGGAGAGAAATTGACAATTCTCTTGGACAGTTAGGTAAACAAAAAGGTAGATTTTTCAGTAGGAGGTTTTTCATATTGTAACATATACAATATATGACGCCTTTAGGCGATTAAAAACATACACATCATATTTTGAAATGTATAACATATGACCATGCATTTGTTTTCGTATATTGTATCATTTCTCGCGTGTACTCTCGTAATTTGGAGTCTAGGCAGAGTCGTAGGGATTTGTCAATAGTGAAATGTTTTGTAATGTGTCGCCCTGTCGCCGATTCCACATGTAATTTGATAACTCTACAACATCCACAACATGACAGACAGTTGTGTAATATGAACGGTACCAATCCGATGTCTTTGAAAATTCGTGTAGTGTGTTGGAGGCACAATTTTCTCGCTGACATGGTGTACAGTTCACTACACTAACAATGGTGTGGTAACTTGATGTTAAATATGTATTTAAATTAATAGGTGTCATTAAAGTTCCTTTCTTTAGGCTGCTATGAAAATTGTTATACTTTATAATTACTCTAATTAATAAACTAATAATAGGCAATACACTATTAAGCATTGTAGAGCTAATATGAGTGTATTAATGTTCACATTAACATGTTACCTTGTATTACCATATATAAAGTCAACACACGAAATCATGTTTATTTGTTTTATTTGTGTACTATAATGTGCTTTTCTGTGTATTGTGAAATTATTTTATATCACGAGAAAAAGGCACCACCGACAGCAGTAAAATGCAATAAAAATATATAATAATAAAATAAAAATATATTTGTATAATTGCAGTATATTAAATTTCAAGTTTAACTGCATAAGTTCAATTTAAATGTATATATTTACGTTTAGCAGGTAAATACATTTACAGGGCAAACTATGGTTATTCTATGGTTGTTCATTAGCATTAGATGCTGGAAATGTCCCGCCCCTTACTGAAACGGAAAATATGATATGTATGCAAACATAGTAGGACATTTTTATCTTTCAACAATGATAAACCATGGTTCACAGGAAAACTCAGACAGCTTCGTCATGCCAAAGAGGAGGCTTACAGGGGTGGGGATAGAGTCTTGTATAATCAGGCCAGGAACACACTGAATAGGGAAATCAGAGTGGCTAAAAGAAGCTACTCTGAGAACGACCCTGCATCAGTGTGGAGTGGCCTGAAACAACTTATTAATTATGTTATTATCCCTGTCCCTAAGAAACCTAAAATCACAGGACTTGATGACTACAGACCTGTCGCCCTGACATCTGTGGTCATGAAGTAATTTGAGAGACTGGTGTTGGCCCACCTGAAGGACATCACTGGACCCCCTTCAATTTGCTTATCGAGCAAACAGGTCTGTGGATGATGCAGTCAACATGGGATTGCATCATGTCTTGCAACATCTGGACAGACCAGGGACATACGCAAGGATCCTTTTTGTGGACTTCAGCTCAGCTTTCAACACAATCATCCCAGCTATACTCCGGACTGAGTTAAACCAACTCCCTGTTCCCACCTCTACCTGTCAGTGGATTACCAGCTTTCTGACGGACAGGCAGCAGCTTGTGATGCAGGGAAAATTCACTTCCACCACCTGTACCATCAGCACTGGTGCCCCCCAGGGATGTGCACTCTCCCCACTACTCTTCTCCCTGTACACCAATGACTGCACCACATTTACATTTATGCATTTGGCAGACGCTTTTATCCAAAGCGACTTACAGTGCAATTATTACAGGGACAATCCCCCCGGAACAACCTGGAGTTAAGTGCCTTGCTCAAGGGCACAATGGTGGTGGCTGTGGGGTTCAAACCAACGACCTTCTGATTAACAGCCCTGTGCTTTAGCCACTACGCCACCACCACCAAGGACCCCTCTGTCAAGCTCCTGAAGTTTGCAGACGACACCATTGTCATCGGCCTCATCCGAGATGATGATGAGTCTGCATATAGAAAGGAGGTTGAACGGCTGGCTGTCTGGTGCATTCAAAACAACCTGGAGCTGAACACGCTCAAAACGGTGGAGATGATTGTGGACTTTAGGAAGGAACACCCCAACATTGTCCCCCCTCACCATTCTAAACAGCACTGTGGCAGCAGTGGAGTCATTCAGGTTCCTGAGCACTACCATCTCACATGACCTGAAGTGGGAGATACACATCGACTCCATTGTGAAAAAGGCCCAGCAGAGGTTGTACTTCCCTCGCCAGCTGAGGGATTTGCCACAGGTGCTGCTGAAACAGTTCTACTCAGCAGTCATTGAGTCTGTCCTCTGCACTTCAATAACTGTCTGGTTTGGTGCAGCTACGAAATCAGACATCAGAAGATTACAAAGGACAGTTCGGTCTGCTGAGAGGATTATTGGTTGCCCCCCCCCCTCTGAACGGCAGAACCGTCAGGCACAGGAACAGTTTTTTCCCTCAGGCCATCCATCTAATGAACAATTAAATTGCCCCATTGAGCAATAATTATGTGCAATACAGTTTAATTCAATTTTTTTTATCCAACATATCCACTTCTGCCATTACTTACATTGCTCTGTACATAATATACTGTATTTTTGTTCTTTATATAACAGATTGTAATAGATTTGCACTACGTGTGTGTATGTGGGTATGTATGAAGGTGAGTGTATGTACGTATATGTATAACTATTTCAGGATTCCCACTCTTTTCTTGAAATGATTTTCCAGGACTTTTCCAGGACATTTTCAAGACTTTTTCAGCTGCTACAGTGCGAATCAAGTTATCACAACTAAGGCTGGGCGATATACCGATATTATCATATCGAGATATATTTTGAAACAGATGTGATATTGTACCTATACTGTTATATTTGTATTATAGTTGTGCAAAGATTGTTGTCTTTCACAATGCCACCTGCTTTCCTCTACTTGAAATGCCACACTACTAAAACAGAAGTTATCCTCTACTTTAGTTCATACACTGCTATTTTACTTGCTGATATCAGTTTAAAAGTCCAAACTCTCACAGTCAAGCTGTATTCGCAATCAGTCACTAACGTTAGAAAATATGAACTATTATCGGACTTCTAAATTAATTGCATCTGCTCGCACCAAGGCACATTACGCATCTGGTATACATAATGGCATAAATTGATGAGTTATGTGTTTTTGACTCCATATTATTTTGATTTATCAAATCTTTGTAAACGTTTTTGTCAATATTGCTGAAATGGATAGACCTTTTGTAAAGCTAAATGTGTTGAAATGCAAAATCCATTTAGCCTACTGGTGTATGAAATGGATCTGAAGTAAAATATTCTGACAGACTAGGGTAAAATACCGGTATATATCATATATAGATTGCTTAAATGTTTATTCATCTCAATCTTTCTCTTGTACTTTCTCCACAAAATATTTTATGTTCAATAAATCACCAAAACAATTTCCTTTACTTTATCTGTTTACTGTTTACTTACAGTTGACTTAGTGCATCTGACACCTGCATTCATCAAGTAAAAATGAAAATCACTGCAAAAATAAATCAAAAATATGAATATCAAACTCAAATCCTATCCTGCAGTGCAAAAAGGTCAATATAAAACAAAGCAATGTAATTTCAATTAAAATGTTCCTCTAAAATAAATCTGTTATTGTAGCTTCTTGATGCTCTCCTGCAGGTCTTCGTGTTTTTGCTAGGGCTTGCAGCTCTTCCTTTTTCTCAGCCACACTTTTGCGATAAGCATTGGATTTGGACAGTAATGTGAAGTCCTGTTTTTTTTCTGCTTTCATTGCCATTTCGTCTGCCTCTTTCTGCATCATCTCACTGCTTTTCATTATTCTTCTCTGTTTTGCTTTGACATTTTCTATGTCTTGGTGGAGCTCCTTTCTTTTCTTCTCATTTGCAGTTTGTTCTTTATTCTTTTTGTCATCCTCAAGGTATTGCATATACCTCATTCTTGCTCCTTTGCAGTGTTGGATTAGGTCTTTTGGCAGGGCTTCATCAACTGCACGCTCAGCCATTGCATCCTGGACCAGGCGCAATGCTATCAGACTCCTCTCCTTCAAGTTTTCCACTAGCATGTCCTTGTTCACGGAGTACCCTCGTTCCACTGCTGCTTGTCAATGAGACAGAGTTACGAGACATTTCATCATGTCCCACAGTGCTGCATTCTATGCTCTGCCACTGATAAATCTCCCAAAAAATTCTTCAAGGCTGCAACTGTATGAAAAATCTTGGAATTCTGCCTTGAGGTTTGCACTTGCATGCACGGAGAATATTTTATACTGAGCAAGGATTTCGTCGCACTCTGAGGCAGTGTACCATCCTGCATTGAGGATAACCTGTAGGAGTTTCTCAAACATTGCTATTGCATGCTCAGTCTCTGTCACCATGATCACAGGGTCGAGGGAGCTCATGTGCCGCACTGCTGGGTACATAAGAGGACTTCTCTCCATATTTTTTTTGCAGGTCACAGCAAGGAAGGAGACACATTCCTTCTTGAAAACCTGAGCTTTTTAGATGCTTTCTCCAAAGCTTGTTTTGTGGCAAATCCGGTGTCCAATTGTTTGAGTGGCACATGGATTGACTTGTTTTGGACATCAAGTTTCAGCAGCTGGACAGGTGTTTTCATCTTCTCCAATTCTTCTCTCTTAATAAAGCATGACAGCAAGCATCTCAGGATGGACTCAAGCTCTTTTGCAAGGAAAGGCACCATTGGTGCATCTGTCTGGAATTTCTCCAAAAAAAGACTTCAGCTGTCTAGCAACAAATGCAAAAAACTGGAGCTTAGCCTGAAAGAGAGGGTCAGCTGTGGCCCCTTTTACTGTACAGTAGGATGCAGATGATGGTACTTTGCTTTTCGGGAGTTTCTGGTGGCTGCTGATGTACTGTTGCACAGCTGGCCACACTTCCACTGCCCGCTCTGCGACTGCCAAGTCTTCAACCCATCGATGGGCACAGAACTTCAGAGGAAATGTTGTTGTTTTGGTCACCTCAATGAAGTCAGCTCGTCTTGCTGGTGAGTCATGGAACATCTGCCAAAGTGCTCTGAGCACATCTCCACCTTCCAACCTGTTTCTCTCTCTCCATCTTTAAAACTTCCATGAAGAACATGCAAACCACAACTTCCCAAATGTATCATCTTTGGTGCATCTGGGTCCTCTTGGCTTTTGTCCTCTTGGAATATCCTCAGGAGCTTCCAGTTGACAGCAGGGCCATCCATTGAGATCTGTAACAGCTTATTGGGATTAAGTGGTGACAGGGCTCTTGATCCTTTTCAGAAGTTTCTCTGCTTGAGTGTGTCCCAAAAACTCTGAATCAAAATAATGCACCACAACCTTCCTTTCACGTTCACTCCAATGCCTCACTACAACATCCAACTGTTCTGTCTGTGTCACTTTATTCAGGCATTCATCAAAAGAAACTACATAGCATGGTGCTTTTTTTATATCATTGATCCGTTGCTCTTTGAAATAAGGACCCAAGCCAAAACAAATAAGGTAAGCTGCTTTTGTTGCACCACATGAAAACTTCTTGGCAATCTCACTGTCTGGGAACATCTGACCAAAAATGGCTGAGATATCAGAGCTGGAGTTGAATGAGTAGTGTGACATCACCATCTTAATTACCCAGCGAATCTCTGCTTCTAACACAGCTTGGCTTGAAACGAATGCTAAGCTCCCCTGTGTTTCTGAGCTTTTTCTCTGTCCACTTGTACTAGGCAATTGTAATGCTGTACTTTCATTACTGGCACTTTCCTCATGTACACTGGCTTTTGGTAGCTCTCTGTTTGTTGGACAGCTACTTCCCTCTCCTGTGTCTGTTGAAGTCTTCCTCATGAAATTTGTCATTCTTCTTTCACTGTTTAACTGTCCAGAAATTGCCTTGTCCCTGTGCATGACTCCTGAGTGCTGAGACTCCCATGTTACCAATATCAAAAGACTTCCACCAGAGCTTGCAATATGCCCTATGCACATATCCAGACACTTCTCCTAGCCAGTCCCTGAACTGGGGGTTTTCCTTCCACTCAGTTTTGAATTTGCACCGTCTTCCTGACATCGTCACTAACTCCTGCCTATAAACCTATAATAAATGTCATATTTACCTGTGCCCTTCCTGTCTAACAGGTAGGATACAGAATTGAATAAAGTTATCAGACAGTCTGCGCTGCATAAATTATATATAGACTAATCCTTATTAAATCTACGCAAGGTCTTTAGTCAAGAGTAGTGAGTAATTTTCTCTGTTCCCTTTGTTCTTTGATTAACTTTACTGACAGAAAGCTTTATTGCCGTTGCTGAGACGCGGATCTCACACGCGCCTCATTCTCTCACAACTCATTATGTCCATCATAAGACTGATTATGTTATGAAGATACTTGACAAACGACATTTTGGCATAACTGTGTGTGTTATTGTTCGTTCAAGCGCGAAAGGGAACTGTATTCTGGCGCGCGGTCTGTGCCTGCGCATGATACTGGCGCGCGTCTTCCTGTGAGTCACAGTCAGGACATTCACATGCATGATTGATAGATTTGCTATGAAAAAACACCTCCCAAAACTTTCTTTTTCTTTTTTTCACTTAGACTTCGGCTCGAAGGTTTCCACAGTGAAAGTAACCTTACGCGTAACGGTTCACATTTACCAAAAGCTGGCAGGTCCGCTCACACACACACACACACACACACACACACACACACACACACACACACACACACACACACACACACACACACACACACACACACACACACACACACACACACACACACACACACACGCACTCCTGTCTAATACTTGTGTGGACATTGTATTGACTTCCATTGATTTTACTATGTCTAACCCACACACTTTCCCTAAACCTAACCATTACTGGCACATGCCTAACCATAACCTAATTCACACCATACCTCTAAACCTAACTGGTAGAGTTTAATCGCTTGTTAAACATTGTGTGGACCACGCAAAATGTCCTCACAACTACAAATGTCCACACAATGATGGTGGCCTGTCAAAGGTTGGTCCACACAAGTATAGCAAGACACGCGCTCACACACACACACACACACACACACACACACACACACACACACACACACACACACACACACACACACACACACACACACACACACACACACACACACACACACACACACACACACACACACACACACAATTTACCTTTTTAAGCCCAACTGCAGCGAATGGGGAACGGGGTACAGAGAGTGAGGCAGAGCAGTGCCATTGAGTAGAGCGGTGCTGAGGCAGAGGGCAGGAGGAGAGGGACGGGAATGTTACGTTGTAGGTTCGGTAGACTCGTTATTCTCCGCTTTTCTGCAAAGATTAGTTGAAACTGCTTCACCACGCTGCTGCATCATGTTGTCAGACAGGTGTACCACACGTGCACATTTGCCACAGAACTCACATGTCCGTAGTTTAGAGGGGCAAGTCCTACCCGCGTACTAAGATGTCAAATTGCGTACTTGCTACGCAAAATGCGTACATATTGGCAGGTTTGTGTCACGTGGGGCGCTGTGCTAGCTACATGCAGAAATGAAAGCAGACAAGCGCTTCAGCCCAATATTAACCGTTGAAGGCACCTGAAAACAGACATTCATGCGTAAAATGTTTAACCCGTTTGCGTTCATCCACAAGGAGGGAAAATTATGTTCCAGGACAACGCAAACGTTTCCAGGACATTTTACTTTTTTTTCCCCATTTTTCAGGTGTTTTCCAGGACTGGAAAATTGGTCTTTCATTTTCCAGGTTTTCCTGGACGCGTGGGAACCCTGTATTTTTATTGTATTCTTTTTTGTTTTTTGTTTTAATTACCTATGTGTTGGTTCTGTTTTTGTATTGTTTGTATTGTTGTACACTGGAAGCTTCTGTCACCAAGACAAATTCCTTGTATGTGTAAGCATACATGGCAATAAAGCTGATTCTGATACGCGAAATCCTATTATAAGTTAGGTGGACATACGACATATACCTGCGTATTCTCCGTACAACACTTCCGCCTGTTATAAATGATGCTAGAATTTAAAACAAGTGTTAAGAATTGTTCCACAGTGGCTCGTTGGTCTAGGGGTATGATTCTCGCTTTGGGTGCGAGAGGTCCCGGGTTCAAATCCCGGACGAGCCCATCGTTTTATTTTCCTCTACCTTATATGTGCATCTCTTTTACCTCTTTTTGAGGTAAAAGATATGAACTCTTTCAATTTTTATAAAAAAAATAATCAAAAGCAAAGAAATTTGGCAACATATACATTGTACATGTACAACTTTCATCTGAATTTTTTCTTATTCTATCGCGTTGGTGGTATAGTGGTGAGCATAGCTGCCTTCCAAGCAGTTGACCCGGGTTCGATTCCCGGCCAACGCAATATCTTTTTACATCGACCATTGAAAGCCAACATCATATACCAAACAATATGAATGCATGACTTTTACTTCAAAGACTGACCACACAACCACCCCTGATTTAACAAGGAAATTAACTTCAAAACTAGAAGTTCTAATGAGATTGAATTCATCGTGGGATGGGGGAGCCTATCAAAACGTTGTTTGTCCATCAAACCCCGGTCCCTGCTATTAGTTTATAGTTCACTTAAAGTAACAGGTTGATCCTTTATTACTTTCCTAATTTTATGTCAACTAATTAAAACGTTTTCAATGTGATTACTTGATTCAAAATTCCTCCACTAATAAATAAAAGCATGAAATATATGCAATACATTGTCACAGCTTTGTTATTGGTATACACTCTGTAGCAGTACATCGGTGCACCTTATTATTATTGAGATATATTTGCACATACTGTATATTTTTTTTACTATATTTATGGTAAAGCAAGCATTTTAATGAAAACAACTTGTACAATAAAAATAATAATCACATGTTTGCTCTTAGACGACACTTTTTAAAACATAAAATCACATATTTATAGTACAGATTAAACATAGCATTTTCCAGTATTATTAATATACCAAAAGAATTGTTACACCATTGATATCATACATCAGTTAAGTACCGATAAAAACATTTTTTTCCAATATTAATGACATATCAGAAGAATTGTTACACCATTTATACCAGTCCATGTATCATTATTTGTAACAATCGTTTTAATAGTGAAACAAACAATACGAACTGTACAAATATGTGTATCGACAGGCACGAAACGTCACAAGATTAAAATCACATATTGATTTTTCAACTGATAAACAATAAATGTATCAAACATATTTTTTATTTAAATTGCGGATCAAAGCGAAAATTACAATTTATCGGCTCATGGTGTATAGTGCAGAAACTAACACTAAACATAAAATCAATGTAGTTTAACAATTTAAATCTGCAATTGTCATTTATCATAATATTTTGAGAATCAAGTAAAAAAAAAAAGAATGTTGAAGCATTATGAGAATAAAGTTGTAATATTTTGAGAATAAATCGAAAGGAAAGTGATGTGGTGGATAACAGCAGAGTGGAGAGTGTCTATAACACCACTAACCAGGGAGATAACTTGGCTATATAAACGAGCTGAATTTGTGGGACGTTTTTGCGAGCTCTCTATTCATAAATGAGGTGTGCATTAGTGAAATATTCTTGTGTGCAGCTCACCTATGAGACACATAGGGAAATGTACATTGTCTTTTATTCCACAGTTAACGAACACATGAACAAGGCAGTTAGCAACACTCCTTCCGTATTACAGACTCTCTGGTAATGTTGAATGTCTGACTGTAAAGCGCCCTCCGCTGGTCAAACTACACATAACACTTACATTCACTACATGAGTTTTCGACATGCGTTTGCCTGTCAAGGGAGGCGCGAGATATAGGCTCGCACTCAAGTGAAGCGAAACATAATTGGAACTGCTGTGAATTATATAGATCCATATCAAGATATTGTATGTGGTAACATCCCCTCAGTTACAGTATTAATTAGAGAGGAAAAAACCCCAAAACAACGCTGAGGACGTTGCGAATCTGTCTGGTTCTTTCTCCTGAATAAATTACATTTCCTACATTTCCTACCGCTGCAGTGTCTGGATACTAATAACTTTGCTGAAGAGGGAAGGATTTCTTTATTGCTAAATTATTTAGCTATGGCCGCAACTACATCCTCGACATCCATCTCTTGCATTAATGAAGCTGCTGCCACGGTGTCCATTCTATCGTTGTGATAATGACGCTCTGTTTAGCCTAATATTAGACCCCCAATATACTACTTTATTCTCAAAATGCTACGACTTTATTCTAATCGTTTTTTACTTTATTCTCAAAATATTATGACTATACTCTCAAAATGCCATGAATGTATTTAAATCATTTTGACTTTATCTTCATACAAAATGTAATATTATAATGCTCAATTTTATTCTCAAACTATTATGTGCTTCAACTTTATTCTCATACGTTTTACTTTATAAGCCAAATATTATGACTTTATTGTCAAAATCGTATTGTTTTATATTTATCTATTTTATTTGATTTAAAGTGGCAATAAAACGCCATCGTGAGATCACAGTGTAAAGTTAAAAATAACTTTATTTTTTATAAATTCATCTTGAAGCACCTGCATTGGGTTTCATGATTCCAGGTTGTTTTTAACAAAGTAAAGTTTCAATGCTTGATAAAGTATATAACAGTGTTTTTCCCCTTTTTTGCTCTGGTGTGCAGACTTAAGGAAAATAATTAGACAAGTTCAATTTTATTTGATTTTAAACCATTGAAAAATCAAGGCACCCCAAAGAGGCTATTTAAACACAGCAGTTTAACTTCACGCACATGACATGGAATTGTGAACCTGCCTGGGTAGAGCACATATACAGGAAGTGACAGTTTGATCTTTTTTGTTTGACTTTAATGTGAGATTTATAATTTTAAGACCTTTGTATTGTGCTATTTAGGCTTATAGCTCACGTGCTGCTATATTGAGCAGTGTTTGAGGAAATTCCTTTGCAATAAACATTCTTTATTCCTGCGTACTGATATCCTGACTAAACCAGAATAACCGAACAAGATGACTAGTGCATGCATTAAAATCTACTTGGTGTGTGGATTGTTAAATACAAATGAAGATTTGAAATGAGGCTTATAGATTATATATTTAGAAATAAGGCTTGCGTAATAAAACCTCAGTACTTCTGATACAGAAAAGCTGCATCCCCGTGAGAGAAAATAGAAAGATCCAGTCGAGGCGTTCATAACGTGTCTGATGAACTTGAGCACGAAGCAAAAGTCAAATGTGCTAACTGAATTTACATTTGTAGCCAGAATTGCAGCATGCTTTGTTGCTTTTGTACCCTGATGTAATGAACATTAAGCCTTACTTTTCCAAAAATCATTCTGGGCTATTAACAAAAGTTATGGGGCTTCAGCCTTATCAGCCAGGTTCTAGCTACGCCACTGCTTTAGACACTTTGTGCACTTGTTTTAAGGAGACAAATTGGTTTGTCATAGCTGACCTGCTTGAGCTTTTCTCTTAACAGCATGTCCCGATATCATCAAGGTATGTGTAGTTGGGGACCAGACTGCTCCTGTGTGTTAAAATAAATCAAGCTACAAGATATCTGAATATAGATTCTTCTTACGAGAATTAATATTAACCACAAAACCAAGGTTTCCATTTAGTTATAATCTGAAACTTTTTCTCCTTGCCTTAATGTGGCATGCACACTCTGAATGTTTTCGACATGTTTTCATATATTTAAACGCATTAGCATACGTACATCTCCGAGATGTCTTTTCATCTGGAAAGCATCACAATCTAATTAACATCTGCTAAACATTGCAAAAAAAAAAAAAATCAGATTTACAAATATTTCTAAATCACAAACATCTCAAAGACATCTACTGAATGAATGTTCTTATTGAAATCCTTATAGACATTTTTATTTAAATGTCTTATAGACATTTTGCAGATGAGCAAACAACCTAAAAAAATACGTCTTCCAGATGTAAACAGACACATCAAATAGATGTCTGGGTAATGTACGTGTGCTATCAGGGATATGATTTAATATATAATTATGACTCTGATGGCCTGCAGTCTGTAATTAAACTCCCAAAACACTAATAACCTACCCACCAAATAAACCAGCTATATACCAAGTGGTGACCCTGCACGGTTATACATGCAGTAAAGCATGATCACTATCCAAACCAGTGAGACTATCTTGTAAAAACAGCTTTGCTGTTAATGAAGTTAACAACTTATGTATTATAAATTGGACAAATATTGGTGAAAATGGTGAAATATTGCTAATAAACATGGTGAATAGATTGTCCATGACATATAGACCAAAAACTCTCTTTTTTTCTTCTTCTTCTAGGCCCTCTAGATTTACAGTTGTACAAGTTCTTATAAAAACAAGCCTTTGTCTATTTTCCACCTTTCTGTATACGGGAGCTAATAATGAGTAACAGTTTACAATAAGGTTTTAATTGTGCATTACATATCATGAACTAACAATGAACAATATAGCCTATATGGTACAGCATTTGTGTTAATGAAATATTATAAAGCTAATTTATGATGATACAATTGTTCATAGGTCATGTTCATAATGCAACGAACATTAAAAAGTCTGAGCACTGATGGAGGGATTGTGCATTCCTGGTGTGACTCTGGCAGTTGTTGTTGCCATCCTGTACCTGTCCCGCAGGTGGGATATTCTGATCCTGTGCCGGTGTTGTTACACGTGGTCTGCCACTGCAAGGACGCTTAGTATGGATATTGCATTTTATTGCTCTGGTCACACCTGCAGTCCTCATGTCTCCATGCAGCATAAGGCACGTTCACAAGCATTGAACAAGCATAGGAAGCATTGTTTAAACCCTTTATAATAAAGATCTGTAAAGTTATTCAAATCAACTTTAAAATACAGTGTCCTAAAAAAGGGAATTTTATTTTTCTGATGAGATTATATGTTGAGATGAACATAAACCAAATATTAGGATCATAATAATATAAGTGCTGACACTTGTTCATTGTTTGTGTGCATGTTAATTAATATTAACAAATACAATAGTAACACTTTACATTACAGTTCCATTTGTTAACATGAACTAACAATGAACAAAATGTTTTAGAGCATTTAATAATCTTGGTAAATGCTAATTTCAACATATACTAATACATTTTTTAAATAAAAAGTTGTGTTTGTTAACATTGGTTAATGCACTATGAACTGAATCTAACAATGAACAATTGTATTTTTATTAACTAACTTTAACAATGATGAATAAATCTGTAAAAAAATTGTTTATTATTCATTGTATGCATTAACTAATGTTAACAAATATACATTTATTTATAAAGTGTTACCAATAAAACCTTATTGAAAAGTTATTTCTGAATTATAAAATCTGTATGGTTGTTTACTATCAGCTTCTATTAATTGTTCCTCAAAAGAAATGACAACAAAACAGTTTTGCTGCTTTGCTTTAGTTGTTATTTTCTAAAATTCAGTTTTGGTAGTTGGATACGTTTTCCACTAACTGTTTTAATTTGGTGAAATGCACAGGCCTGGCCTCTGTTTTGTCAAATAGTAAGATAGCTGCCAGTGTGTACATTACCTGAGTGTACTTGCTTGCAAGTGCTGCTGCTGTCTGTCTCTCTGTGTGTACATTTGTGTGTGTGTGTGTGTGTGTGTGTGTGTGCATGGACGATGGAAGGTTCTAAGGTGTTCACTTACACTTTGAAGGTCTTCCCATCTTTGCTAGTAAGTTTTTTAAGGATGCAAAGGTTGCTCTCATAGGAGCTTAGAGGCATAATCATGGTACAATTAAGATAATTTCAGAACGACAGCTAGTGGGTAGAGAAGTAATTTTCGCACCTTCTAATCGAGGAGGGCTGTCAGATTAAGATAGAGAGGTGATTTGAGGGAAATTGTCTTGGCCGAGTCTTTGGAGTGAGGCCCAGGTAGCTGCAGGTATCTGCACGTCCGTGTCTACTGCTGCCCAGGAGGAAATTTGTTTTTGATTTTCCACACTGAGATCACGGGAGAGCCTTCCCATGTCTGTTGGGATTTGTTAATTTATTACCAGCATATTCTGTCCACCACTACAGCTGGACTAGACTGAAAACTCTTTCTTTCTGTCTGTCTTGTATAATTGTCATTTTCCACTTCTTCCCCCTCTGCTCCATCTCTCTGTGTACCTTTCGGATTTTAAAAGACATACCTCAATAATATAATTAACCTGATAAAAAGCATATATATTCATCTGAAAAATCTATGACAGATCATTTTTATAAGCATTAAAACACTTTTTTTAATTCTAGAAAAATGACATGTAATTAATCATATTTTCTGATAATTTTACTGAAACAATCATATTTATAGCAGAAACACACTGCCTACCTAAACAGAGCACATGGTTGTGTTGTTGCCTATTGTCCACTAGATGCCAGTGTTACCCAGACTTCGTCGATATAGGGGAGACCGGAACTTGTTCTACTTTTTTCTCTAGTGAATTTTTCAGTGTAGGTACATTTTTTGAAAGTCGAATCTTGTATAGACTCATACCTAAAAGTCCACAATTTTGCCCTGGAAAAACAAATACAGTTCATTTAACACTGTATAGGGTAAGTTGTCATAATGGGAACCAGCTGTGTGGTGACACTTTTTTGAAATATGAAATACCCTCTAAGAAGAAAAAAAAAAAAGTATATGTTCATGAAGACAAACACAGAATGTAACAATGTAACAACGACAAAAATCACTTAATTAAATTAAAACGTAATATCTTAAAAGTAATTTATGAATAGTATAAAATGACAAAAAACAAACAAACAAACCAAAAAAAAAAAAAAAAAAAACAAAACACGGTAATATTTTGCAAAAAGGATCCATTTATTAAAGCTTAAAGAAATGGTTCACCCAAAAGTGAAAATTCTTTCATAATTTACTCACCCTCATGCCATCCCTGATGTGTATGCCTTCTTCTGCAGAACACAAATTATGATTTTTAGAAGAATATTTCAGCTCTGTAAGTCCTCACAATGCAAGTGAAAGGGTGCCAAAATGTTGACGCCCCAAAAGCACACAAAAGTATATAAAAGTAATCCATACAACTCCAGTGTTTTAATCCATGTCTTCTGAAGTGATATGATTGATGTGGGTGAGAAACAGATCAATATATAAGTCTTTTTTGCTATATATTATTCTCACTGCTCAGTAGTGGGCAATTTTCATGAAGAATGATTAATCAAAAACAAAATCAAAAGAATGTGAAAGTGAAAGTTAAATTCGAGATTGACTGAGCAGGGAGGAGAATTTATAGGACTTAAATATCGATCTGTTTCTTACCCACACCTATCTCTTCTGATGAAGACCATTGGAGTCTTATGGATTAAAGTGACAACAACTTGTGCATTTCTGTGACTGAGGTGAAAAAATAGAAAACAGTGGCACACACACACTTTGAGCATCTCAAAACTTCATTAATGTTATAAAATACTCAGAAGTCATGAATGTTCATCAACATGTTACATTTACTTAACCAGACAAACAAAACTTAAAAAACACATAGCGATCAGTACACACGAGTACTGTTTGTTTAAAGCATGGCAAACAATATAAGATTCAACAACCCTACCAGAAAACATATCCAAGCATTATAGCAGGTAAACAACTTCATGAAACAGTTAAAACCATTAAGAGAGTGGCTGCTCATTAACAGCTGTTGAACTCGCTTCCCCGACACTCACAGACAAGACACAAACATGTAAGGATGAATGATATATGCCTGCGATTTCATGGCAAATCTGTCCAGACAGCTCTAAACAAAAATAATTGTAGGCTTACTGTAGTGAATCAAAATAAGACAAGGATGGGTTTTTAAACATGGATTTTTATGCACTCACTCAATCATTAACGTTTGTTAATTGTAACCAAAAAACTCTTACGTAGTGCAGATTTAACTTTAGTTAATGTGCAATTGGTATCACAAGCTAACAATGAACATGAACATTATATATTTTACAGCATTTATTAATCTTTGTTAAAGGTGCAGTATGTAAGATTCAGAAACCCTTGTTATTAATGACACCTGTGGCCATTAATTGAACTGCAGCCAGCTACCTGTTGCTTGTGATTGCCCACAAACACTCCACAGGAACATGGGCATCGACCAAAAAAAAGAGAGACTGAACGTGATTCACCGGCATCATGCTGACAGACGATGTAGCATATTTAAAATTACACAGTTATGATTGTTTTACTACAAACTTTGAGACTGTATATTATATTTGACTCTCCAGTGTTGAAACAGGGCTAAAACAAGGTGTGGATATAGGTCTGACTATACGAGACTGTAGTTTGAATTAATCACTTTTCTTCACATGATACATTGACTGCATTTATACGATAGCCTATGTCGGCGTTAGCTAGCTAGCCAGCTTTATCAATAGCTGTTAGCTAAATTTGGTGGATGATGACAGTAGCTGTTTATAAAATAGACTGTACATTATTAATATGTTGACACAGAATTAATGTGATTCTCTCACAACTGTCATTTTTTAAAACTATTGTTTTATAATAATAGATTGTATATATTTTCTGTATAATCAAGATACGTTACACTAATAAATGAGTCTTTTTGAATTATCTTAAACATTGTCTATTATTCATTTCATATGTGTGGCAGTGCAGGGCCGGGTCATGATTCAATAAGAAGAACGCCAATTCATGGTCGGTTTTGATCCCCAAAACCGAACAAAGGTCCCTCCAGGAATCAAATGCTCTGCTGATGTTCACTCTAGTTTTCGCTCCCACGATCACGTTCCCGCTTAACCAGACGGGATTCAGTAGATAAATGTATTTTATTTCTATTTACTCTGAGTTTGTGTAGGAGTTGGTTTTGTGCTGGTAGTCGGACGTTTGCTGAATTCCATCTCTAAAATAACGTTACCTAGTGTTGCAGTTTGTTGTCGCTGCTGAATGGCAGAAGAGAAGCTATTACTATGGGAGCTCTCGGGAGCGTGCATAAATGTCACATCCATTGGATTTTCCCGGAAAAAACGACCCGCTCCTTTCGCATGAAAATCAGTCTACAGGCTACATAGGCAACCTAGGAAGTCCGGGAAGGGCTAATTTTTTAAGTTGCCTTACAAGCCGTTCAGACATTGGCAAAAAAAAAAAAGGTTAATATTTCATGAACATTTTTACATATTGTACCTTTAATGTGACAAGAACGAGGTTACTGCGGGGGACGGTTAGCATAACCAGAGCGTCAACTTTAAAAGTCTTGCGAGTCACACTAACTTTACTTTTGATCTCGCTCACCCTGGTGGTGACTTGAAAGAGCTGTGTTCAGGTGCCTGGCTGTTATAATTTACTAAAACGTGAGTAAGATGATCAATTATTTATGACGATGTCTCCTGCAAATTATAGTTTGTGTGGAAGGGTGTTCCCTTTTAACTTTGCATATTATGCTTCAGGGGTGTGCTGGTGATGACAACTTTATATCCTGTTTGATAGTGTCGCTGAACTATGCTAGTCAGGTAATTGTTTGGTTATGTTTCATCCCAACGTGCAATTTGTATGTATGTTTTACAGAGACTGTTAGTTTAATTGTGGATTAAAATGGTTGCATGCGCTGTGTGTATAGTGTCATGCACAAAATGTATTGTGTTTTTATATATTTTAAACTGATAGTCTACTGTTTATTATAGGTCTGCCTTTTCTACTGGTTGATGAGGCAGCCAATTTGCATAACCGTTTGTGTAGCTTCAACTCTACTACAATTAAGGTATGTGATTTGTATTATTTTATTAGTATGAGTGTTGTATTTTAATTTGGTATTGTTTATTTCAATGGGGTTATGTGATGCTTATTAAAGAGACTGTTCCATTTTAGGTGTTTGATCAAGCTGCTGTCAAGGGCGGCCACAGTTTCTTCCCATCTTGAAATTTACTTCATGTACGTTATGACAGTTTGTATAAACCTATGAACCTTTATGTAAAAATGGGAGGTAAATATCCTCTGTGAGGTAGCCCTGCTGCAGTACAGGAGATAACATTTTGGGGTTTATCGGGGCATTGTACTAAGTTTTATTTTGTTTGTCTTGATTGTGTTCATTTTTCTTTTTGCTGTGAATTTTCCTTTTTTTTGGATGAATATTTACATGAATTCTGTTGGGGTTGTGATTTGGATTTGGTAATTTTATTAATTCTAATTTGATTTGAAGCTATCTTTTGTCTCTGATATCAATATTGGAACAATTTGGAACATATCTCCTTATTTGCCCCTGAACTAGCTCATTGAGGTTAACAGCAACACTTCATAGTGGATCATTGGTGTGTCAATTTGTATGTTTTATTATTATGTCAAGTAAAATTGTTACTATTTTTGTACTCTGGCTTTAAGTCCATTCATTTGAGCTGCCTGTGTGTGGACTCAGGCACTCCTACCAATAAAACGAGTGGTGTAGTCATACACGTTTGAAGTGTTAAGTTTGTGGTAAAGGTAAAATGATATATTTATACACATAAATGGAAATTATGACACAGGTGACATTAATATTAATTTTTATAAAAATGTTTTTTTTTTTTTACAATTGTTCATTGTTTGTTTGTTATTTAATTTAATTAAAGGATTAGTTCACCCAAAATAGCACCCCCAGATCATCAACGATGATCCATCTGGTCGTCTAATGGTTAGACGGAGACCTAGAGAGACCTTCAAGCCACAATGTCTTGTGCAATTTGGTGGATGATCGGTGATGATCTGGGGATGCTTCAACAAGACTGGAATTGGGCAGATTCATCCATGTGAAGGATGCATGAATCAAGCCACGAACAAGGTTATCCTGGAAGAAAACTTAGTATTGCTCTGAAAATTTTACCCAACTCTGAGGATTGTTTTTTCCAGCAGGACAATGCTCCATGCCACACAGTCAGGTCAATCAATGTGTGGATGGAGGATCACTGGATCAAAACTCTGTCATGGCCAGCCCAAAATCCAGACTTAAACCCCCTTGAAAACCTCTGGAATGTGATCAAGAGGAAGATGCATGGACACAAACCATCAAACAATGCCCAGCTGCATGAATTTTTGTGTCAGCAGTGGCATAAAGTCACTCAACAGCAATGTGAAAGACTGGTAGAGAGCATGCCTAGATGCATGAAAGCTGTGTTATTCCACCAAATATTGATTTCTGAACTCCTAAAACATTAATATTGTGTTGTTTATAAATGAATATGAATGTGTTTTCTTTGCACTATTTGAGATCTGAAAACACTGTATCTTTTTGATCAGTTTGAACAGCTCAATGACAATAGTTTTATTTAGGAGAAATGTTATCAGTACGTTATAGAATATATACAGGTGAAACTTGAAAAATTAGAATATCGTGCAAAAGTTCATTAATTTCAGTAATTCAACTTAAAAGGTGAAACTAATATATTATAAAGACTCATTACAAGCAAAGTAAGATATTTCAAGCCTTTATTTGATATAATTTTGATGATTATGGCTTACAGCTTATGAAAACCCCAAATTCAGAATCTCAGAAAATTAGAATATTGTGAAGAGGTTCAGTATTGTAGGCTCAAAGTGTCACACTCTAATCAGCTAAACACGTGCAAAGGGTTCCTGAGCCTTTAAATGGTCTCTCAGTCTGGTTCAGTTGAATTCACAATCATGGGGAAGACTGCTGACCTGACAGTTGTGCAGAAAACCATCACTGACACCCTCCACAAGGAGGGAAAGCCTCAAAAGGTAATTGCGAAAGAAGTTGGATGTTCTCAAAGTGCTGTATCAAAGCACATTAATAGAAAGTTAAGTGGAAGGGAAAAGTGTGGAAGAAAAAGGTGCACAAGCAGCAGGGATGACCGTAGCCTGGAGAGGATTGTCAGGAAAAGGCCATTCAATTGTGTGGGGGAGCTTCACAAGGAGTGGACTGAGGCTGGAGTTACTGCATCAAGAGCCACCACACACAGACGGGTCCTAGACATGGGCTACAAATGTCAACCGTCTTACCTGGGCTAAAGAAAAAAAGAACTGGTCTGTTGCTCAGTGGTCCAAAGTCCTCTTTTCTGATGAGAGCAAATTTTGCATCTCATTTGGAAACCAAGGTCCCAGAGTCTGGAGGAAGAATGGAGAGGCACACAATCCAAGATGCTTGAAGTCCAGTGTGAAGTTTCCACAGTCTGTGTTGGTTTGGGGAGCCATGTCATCGGCTGGTGTTGGTCCACTGTGCTTTATTAAGTCCAGAGTCAACGCAGCCGTCTACCGGGACATTTTAGAGCACTTCATGCTTCCTTCAGCAGACAAGCAAGTCAGCTGGAGATGCTGACTTCATTTTCCAGCAGGACTTGGCACCTGCCCACACTGCCAAAAGTACCAAAACCTGGTTCAATGACCATAGTATTACTGTGCTTGATTGGCCAGCAAACTCGCCTGACCTGAACCCCATAGAGAATCTATGGGGCATTGCCAAGAGAAAGATGAGAGACATGAGACCAAACAATGCAGAAGAGCTGAAGGCCGCTATTGAAGCATCTTGGTCTTCCATAACACCTCAGCAGTGCCACAGGCTGATAGCATCCATGCCACGCCGCATTGAGGCAGTAATTAATGCAAAAGGGGCCCAAACCAAGTACTGAGTACATGTGCATGATTATACTTTTCAGAGGGCCGACATTTCTGTATTTAAAATCCTTTTTTTTTATTGATTTCATGTAATATTCTAATTTTCTGAGATTCTGAATTTGGGGTTTTCATAAGCTGTAAGCCATATCATAAAAATTATATCAAATAAAGGCTTGAAATATCTTACTTTGCTTGTAATGAGTCTATATAATATATTAGTTTCACCTTTTAAGTTGAATTAATGAAATTAATGAACTATTGCACGATATTCTAATTTTTCGAGTTTCACCTGTATATATATATATATATATATATATATATATATATATATATATATATATATAGATATATATATATATATAAATATACACACAGTATATATATAAGGGATAAGGATTGCTGCCGATCAGAAAACATAATTAATTAGTGTTTCACAGATTTTGCTTCCAGAATAGAAAGTCTAACGTCATCTATAAAACCGACTGGACATGTTATATTTTTGATATTGAAGGCAAATAATTAATTTCAGCTACAAAAATAAATTGCGAATCTTCCTTGAATTGCTTTTCATCAAGGATACCTGACAGAAAATATTTTTGATCTCATATTTTTTCAGTAATAACAAATAAAGCTCCACATTCCACCCTTTTTTCAGTAATGGGTTTTGTGTTGTCGAATACACTTTTGTAATTATGTGAATTGCTCTGAATGTCTAACAACAACAACATCATCATGACACACATTATCAAAACACATGACCATCAGTGGACAGTTTCTGACCACTCAGGTACATTGAGATCCGTACAGTCAATAACAAACACCACTGTTACGTCTCCCATTTCTAAATGTACAGGGAGCAATCGAGAGAGAGAGAGAGACTATTGAGAAGTGAGTCACTCCTCAGGGGCCAGTATGAAAGTGCTCTGACTGAGCCCTAGAAAAGGATTAATCATTTTAAATGCCACTGAAATTAAAAGGCCCGAACAATAATTACTTCTGCTTGCTGTTGCCACCCATGCTTCCCATGACTTAACCTGTGGTCAAAGGGGGCAGAAAGATGTGTACAACCAATCAGTGAAGCCGTTACCAAAGCTCTGTTCTCTTCTTCCTTGTGTGCTCTGTTCTTTTCATCCGTTTTTAATTGATATTCTGGGTGCTTTTCATCAGAGTCCTCCTGGGTTCAGCCTTTCAGAAGCAAAACTTGACAGTGATATTTCAATCGAAATCATGCCAGAGGAATTTTAAATTGCTGTCATTTGCCTTTGGTTGCAGACAGTGAAACACATCTCCCTAATATTTAGATTTCATACTTGATGGATCTGCAGAGAAAAAATCTATAGGTCAGCATGTCGCTGTAATTCATAATGAAAATGTGGATAGAGCCTTTTGGCAACTATATATTAGACATAATTGCACATTTAAAATAGCTGTTATTTTATAATTCCTGAGGTAAATAGTAAAATTGCTTCTTTCTTTTTGGTGTAGCGGCAAAACAAACACAGTAGGATGGCATTAGCAACTTAATGACAGATGAAAAGCATCTATACTGTACATGGCATCAGTCGTTCTGATGTGTGGTTGTATGTGTGTGCGGGATAGAGAGACAGAGCTCAGTGTCCATTAGAAAAGGTACTTTTCTATATAGAAATACTGCAAAAGTAGCTAATGACAGATGTAAATAATCATGACGAAAATTATACAACTCATTTCCATCCAAGTGACGGATTTTGTTTGCAGTGCAACCTCAGACTGGAACGCACATTCTGTACCACATGGAAAAGATTTTCATAACCATGATATTATAAACAATACTAGAAAATTTGTAACAGTTGACAAATATTTGCAGGTATATAATTTAAACCAGTATTTGGATGTAAGAGCTAAATCTCTGAACAGTGCACAGACATTTATTAACACAGTTTTGGTCCGTTTTGAAATGTCGCCTTGTGAAAATGAACCGAACCAAGAATGAAATGCAACATTGTAACAATTTAGCCCCTGTTTCAGAACAATTTAAAAGACAGTCAGGTCTCTAAAGTGTGCCGCACAGACAAGGCGTCTGTCAGTCAAACAGTGCGCAGTTGTTTTGCTGCTCATCTGATGTTTTACATCCAAACCATTTCCAAATAATGTAACCATTTTTTTTCTTTTTACTAACAGATCTTCTTCAGCAGTATAAACTATCCCTCTGTCTACATTCATGTTGCAGGAGAACTTGTGAGCAAGTGGGGTGGGGAAGGGTTTGTGCACAGCAGACAGAGAGGTAGAGTGGGGGCAGGATTGCACGGAGAGTCTGAGATTGGAGAGATGCAAACACGGCATGGCTTTACAGAAGAAATGGTTTGTGTAACGCAGCATCAAACTATATCAATGTAAACAGTATTGTCTCATCCGATATCTCATTTGAAAACATATGGACATACCTTAAATTATACCACCCAGTCCTACATTGTAACTAGGTTATTATAATATTTATATTCTTGTATTTATAAATATTCTTATTTATAAACGTCTTATATAATGTTGTGCAATAAAATATTTTCAATTCAAACGTGGTTCTAAGATTAATTTTGTTTAGATCGCTAACTTTTTATCTACTGTCCCACCTTTATGGCATTTTATGAAAAAAAAAAAAGACTGTCCAGTCCTTAGAAAAAGCTTGTGTAAGTCTGTAATAGCCGCATAAATGTGATCAGCCCCATTACCAAACATACAGCAGAATTTTCATCATAATCGTACAATTAACAGATATAAGGATCCTGTTTCATATTTTCCCCTTATTTTATTGCGTCTCCATGGCAACACTGTTCAATATATACAAAATCAATTTGCAATTTAGCATGCTCAATGTCTTACCATAATATTGCCTACATTTGGTGACAATCACATGAATCCTCTAGATGGAGCATTCAAAAGTTCAGGGCCTGTGTAAAGGGATCAATGGAAAGGAGGAGGCGAGAACCGGCTTTTCAATATAAATAATAGTTTAATATAAAACTTAAAACAAGGACACAAACACACACGACGGACATGTCCGTTAACGATCTCTCTCTCCCGCACAATCCTCTGCAGTCGACCTTTATCCCTCTCGGAGGCTTGATTAGCCTAATACGGGACCGGGTGTGTAGGACCAAAGAAACACTGTCAGATTTAAAAGAGAGGGAAAAGGCCAAAGCAGAGCGGCAGTGAGAGAGAGAGAGAGAGAGATGAGAAAAAAATAAAAAACTCTTACTCGCCGGTTCACCGATACACCGTCACATGGTCCTCGAGCACTCCTACACCCTATCAGGCGGACGAAAGCCGCTTCTCCCCAGGCGGACCGGAGTCAGACTCACGACCCCCGGCTGTCAGAATGCCCCTCCAAGTTCTCGGCGACTCGTGGGGACACTTCTCCGCCTCTGGCAGCGGCCCTACCACTCCAGGCGGTCGGGGAACACTTCCCTCCTCCCCTCGCAGACGGCGGTCTTGCTCTGACCCCTCCACGTTTCTGGGGGATGGCAGGGCTCTCCTCCGCCCCTGGCAGTGGCTCCATCACTCCAGGCGGTTGGGGAGTCCAGTCCCCACTCTCCTCGGCTGTTCACCGCGTCCGGGCAGTCGGTCTACTCCCTCCCCCGGTGGATGGCAGTGGCGCTCCCCTGGGTGGACGGCAGTGTCGAGGACTCTGCGACGGGCATCCCTCCTCCTTCCCGGGCTTTGTCACCAGTGTAAAGGGATCAATGGAAAGGAGGAGGCGAGAACCGGCTTTTCAATATAAATAGTGGTTTAATATAAAACTTAAAACAAGGACACAAACACACACATGACGGACATGTCCATTAATCATCTCTCTCTCCTGCACGATCCTCTGCAGTCGACCTTTATCCCTCTCGGAGGCTTGATTAGCCTAATATGGGACCGGGTGTGTAGGATCACGACCCTGCCCCACCCTCTGCCCTGCCACAGCCTGTAATAAAAAAAACGCACATTCAATACAAAATGGCCAAAAACTTCCTGTTGGGTGGAGCTAAAGACTGTAATTTTGATAGTTGTCCGGCTTGATGAGAACAATATACAGCAAGTTTGGTGACTGTAGAAGAAACTAACACCACCACTTCTGTCAAAAGGTGGCGCTACAGAGCTCCCCAGCCATGCCCATGTGTTAGCATTTTCCCAGGCCTAATCTCTAATGTGTGTGCAAAGTATCATGAAAATTCAAGCATGCCAAGTTCCTCAAAAACATGTGAATATACATAAAAAGGAATAAATATATTTAATGCATTGCCATGGCAACACTATTTAAGATATAAAGGATCCCGTCAGAATTTTAAATCTGCACTGTCTTGACATTATAAAATTTTTTAAGCAATTCAGGTAAAAATAAGAGGGATATTTCAAAATCTTTTAAAAGTACTACACTTCCTTCTGCCAGTTGGTGGCACTATGACCGTGACCCACAATAGTTACATCAGTGTGACAGTACATACGGATACATTTTTGTGTAAATCACACGATGCACACAGAAGATATGAGACACTTAATTGATCGCATTGCCATTGCAACACCGTTCGATATATCAAAAATCTGTTCACAATTTAGCATTATCAATGACTTAGCATGATGTCACACACATTTTGTACCTGTAACATCAAATCCCGAGGAGGAGTATTTATAATTTCAGAGCATGCATTTTTCAAACAATCCAAAATGTCTGACTTCCTGTTGGGTGGAGCACAAAAGTTGTCCGGCTTGATGTGATCTATATGTGTACAAATTTTGGTGATGGTAGCTCAAAAGGGATGTGCTAGAGAGCCCCCCTGCATGCCCCACATGCAACTTTGCCCAGCCCTAATAGCTGATGACTCAGATGCGTGTGCAAACTTTCAAGAGTTTTCACGCATGTTAAGTACCCAAAAATTACCGAAAACATTGAAAAGAAGTAGAAGAAGAAGAATATAGTTGCAAGCAGTGATGACGGGCCCAAGCACCCATTGACTTTCGGAAAACTATGCATGATGCACACCATAACAACTAAAAATTCATGTAAACTTTGACCCTAATCATACAATGCGTAATAGATATATACCACCATTCCAGTTTGACTACAACACCATGTAGTTTAATCTGTTGACATGACAAAACTATTAAAGATATCAAGGATCCCTTCGCAATTTTCCATCAGCAGTGCTTGACATTAGTCAAAACAATTTTGAAGTGATTTGGGTAAATGTAAAAGGACTATTTTGAAGTCTGTTTGAAGTGCCACACTTTCTGCTGCCAGTTGGTGGTGCTATGACCGTGACCCACAATAGCCACATTCTTGTGATCATCTCCCATTACCAAACATGCAGCTCAATTTTGATCAAAATCACACAATGCAGCAGAAGATATGCTAATGTTAAATGCCAAATGCATGTGTCCACCTTGCATTGTTATCCAAAGGCTACCGGGTGGAAATGGACCCATGCATTTGGCATTTAACATCATTCTAAACAATTTTGAAGCAATTTGGGTAAATACAACAGTACAATTTTAAAGTCTCTTTGGCAGTGTCCCAAAAAAGTCATAAATGTGTTTAGCCCCCAAGAATAAACATACATCTACTTTTTTATTTAAATCACACATTGCATACAGAAGATATGAGACACTTCCTGTTTTACATTTCCACCATTATTTGAATGCCTCGCCATGACAACATTCAAAAATCTGTTCACAATTTAGCATCTTCAATGTCTTGGCATAATGTCTAAATGTGGTGACAGTTTCATGAATCCCCTAGGAAGCATATTTAAAAGTTAAGAGACTGCAATATAAAAAAAATCCAAAATGTCCGACTTTAGGTCAGACCTAATGACTATAAAGTTCTCCAGAAAACTATGTGCATACCAATTTTGGTGACAATAGGTGAAAATTGGGGTGCTACAAAGGCCATTTAACATGCCCATTTTAAACCTGTTAACTGTCAGTGGCCAACAGGTGAGCCATTTGAGTGTGGCTAAAAACAAATTCTTTGTTTTATATCAAAAACTTCATCAGTGTTCACATACTTGGTATCAATTGCATTTAAAAACTTAACTTTCATCTTCTGCAGTCTATTTTGCAATTAGAACTTTATAGTGAAAACATTTTAAATTGTTAAAAGAGTGCATTTTTAAAACATGCGACATATGAGCGACAGTAGGCTACTTATGTTTCACATTCTATGCTTATGATCCAATCCAATGATTGAAAAAAGCAGCATGCATTTCATTAGGCCCTTTGGTGATGAGCAAGTTCTGTACAGAACTGATCACCGGTGATCACCGACAGGTGCAAGCCGGTACGAAATCTGTCGGAATTGCTATGATATCATGACCATGTATGTCAAAAATATTCCCGCGAAGGAGTCGCGTGGTGCCATGCAAGGTTCGGACACGTAAATGGCAAGCTCTGCACACTTTGCTAGTTTTAATACTTTTTGTGTCATAAACCAGTGAGATTCGATACACCCTGTTCCATAATTGTTCTATGAAGACAATATGCCAAAGAATTCAAAATCCTCTGGCTCTGGAGACATTAAAAGACACTTATGTGCTCAAGTTGAAGCCCCTTAACAGCAGGCTGAAAGCCCGGGACTCAATTTGGCCAGTGAGGTGAAAGAAATTCAGCGTCAACTGTCGAACAAATCTGCAATGCTGACGAAGGCTGTAATACGTCGATCGATCACTGCTATGGAGACGAAATTCATGAGCCGGTTGGTGCCATCGTGGACAGGGTGAATGCACTCGTTTTTCTTTTTTCTGTTTTGTTTTTTGTTCTGGGTGTTGTTCGGGGGTTGATTGTTGTACCAATGTTGGAATGTGGTCTTTATAATTTTATTATTGACACACAATCTATTTTTTCTCATGTCAAAATGTCAAATGTTAATCTATAAAAAGAAGGAAGGTTATTTCTTTTCTTAAACGTAAGAACTTTGATATAGTGTTTCTTCAAGAAATGCATCTTTCCCCACAGGAAGCTGAAAAATTTGGGAAGATATGGTGTGAACATGTTTTATTTAGTGCTGGCTCTAATAAGCAGGGGAGTCATTACATTGATACTAAACATCAACAATTCAAATGTCTCAAACAGATTAAAGATAAATTAGGAAGAGTCATTATTGTTTTAGCAGAAATTCAGGGGGCAAAGGTGGATTTTGGCTAATATTTATGCACCTAACGCTGATGATCAGGGCTTTGTTATACAGTAGATCTTGAAGGGATGTTGCAAGCCCCTAGAATCCCTCATGATATAATACATTTACATTTATATTTACATTTATGCATTTGGCAGACGCTTTTATCCAAAGCGACTTACAGTGCACTTATTACAGGGACAATCCCCCCAGAGCAACCTGGAGTTAAGTGCCTTGCTCAAGGGCCCAACAGTGGCATCTTGGTGTTGCTGGGGCTTGAACCCCTGACCTCCTGGCCAGTAACCCTGAGCCTCAACCACTGAGCCACCACTGCCCCCACCCCCTCCCAATACTGGGAGGAGACTTTAATCTTTTGATGAACTCATTGATCATGGAGTCATTTATCATAGTGAAGCAAAAGTGTGTAAGCCCCCTAGAGCAACATTGATGCTTCACAGGATGTTAAAATCTTGGTCTTACAGATATTTGGAGACTTTTGAACCCATCTGGTAGGGACTATGCATCTTTTTCATCAGTCCATAAGATTTATTCTAGAATTGATTTTTATTTATATCTAAGCCCCTCATTTCATCTGTTGTGGATTGCTCAATTGGAAACATCTTAGTCTCAGATCACACCCTGGTGAGTTTGGAGGTGTTGCCACATTTGGAGAAGAATAAATCATATAGTTGCTACTTTAATGTATCCCTTTTGCAAAATCCTGAATTCCAGCAAATGTTAAAGGATGAAATCAATGTTGATATGGAGATCAACTGGTCCTCAGTATCCTCTGTGGGCGTGGCTTGGGAGGCACTTAAGGGGGTTCTTAGGGGTCGGATCATACAGTATGCCTCATTCACCAAAAAATCCAAAGCACGAGAACTCTGGGAGTTGGAAGGGAATATTAAAAGTGCCGAGGCACAGCTGAAGCGCCGAATGTCATCTGATGGCCTCAGAGAATTGATCTGATTGAAATACAGATATAATACTATTTTGACGTGAAAGGTGGAGATTTGGCAATTCAGGGCAAGGCAGTCATACTTTGAGTTGAGGGACAAAGCACAGAAGATTTTGGCTAGATATATAAAGCAGAGAAAGTATTTTTATTCCATTCCCTCAGCAAAATCTGCTGGTGGTGAAATATATACCTCAGCCATTGATATTAATAATGCTTTTAAATAATTCTATCTTGATCTTTATAGTTCCACATCTTCATCTACTGATGAAGATATTAGAAACTTTGTGGAACCATTAGAACTCCCTAAACGGACGACTGAGCAAAATAATTCTCTTGATTCTTAGATAAAGGAGGAGCTTGGCAAAAATGTCAGATTATTTTACTCTGGAGAGGGGCACCCGGCAGGGTTGCCCTCTTTTCCCATTATTGTTCTGTCTTGACCTGGAACCATTAGCAGCCATGATAAGAAAGGAAGATGAGTTTCCAGGGGTGGTGGCAGGTTGTATGATGCATAAGCTTTTGCTTTATGCTGATAATATTTAAAAATTAGTCTCATTAGATCTATGCCTTGCCTCCACATAATTATTAATTCCTTTTATGTTCTCAGAATACAGGGTCAGTTATTCTAAATCAAAACATTTGGCTCTGACAGAGTACTGCCCAGTAACAGCTTTCAGCCAGGTGCCTTCCAGTGGCCCGAACAGGGCATTAAGTATTTGGGCATTTTATTCCCAGAAAAGTTTGACCCCTTTATTAAAAGGTTTTTGAGTGATGTGGGCAAGTGGGCTTCATTACATTTATCTATGATTGGGAAGGTTATTTTTATTAAAATTAAGTGTATTCCAAAACTTGACTACCTGTTACAATCTCTACCTGTAGATATCCTCCTCTCTTATTTCAAGCAATTTGATAGTATAGCGAAGTCCTTCATTTGGAATGGTAAGCATCCCAGATTACATTTCAATAAATTACATAGGCCGATTGACAATGGTAGGCTAGGCCTACCCAAGATTTTGTTTATTATTATGCATTCTGTCTCAGATATTTGGCTCATTGGTCGCTTCCACCTGAGAGAGCCCCTCCCTGGTTTTGTATTGAACAGGAAGTTCTTGCCCCTATTTCACCATTGCAAAGCCTTTCTATCAAACTAATCTGAGAAGTTATGTTACACCCCATTATCTCACATTTGCACTCAGAGTGTTTAATTCTGACGTTTATTTAAATGTTGCCTCAAGCATATGGCAGAACCCAAAATTATGTATTAATAAGTCCCCTGTCTGCTAGTAGGAGTAGATTGTGAGGGGGTTACTGCACTTGGTGACGTATATGAGAGTGGAGTGTTGAGATCTTTTGAAAATTGGTTCAACATATTGGGATTCCCAGATCTCAGTTTTATAGGAATTTACAGCTGTGCCACCTGCTCTGTACTATTTTTGGGAGTAGCATACACCCTCCTAAAGTGGCTGATACTCTAGGAATGGTGATTACTGCTTTTGGAAAAGGTCATGAGGCATCAGTGTATTACTCCCTGCTAATTCAGAGTCTGAGGGACAGAGCTTTAAATTCTATCAAGAGATTATGGGATAAAAATTTGAACTTGGTATTGGAGGAGGGAGTGTGGGCTAGGACCCTAAAAAACGTCAAGAGATGCATGGGTGCGCCTTATGCAATTCAAGATTTTACATACATTTTATTATACCCCCTCTAGATTGTATAGGCTTGGTCTTAAATTCACACCCACCTGCTGGCGATGCCAATCGGAGGATGGAGACATGGCCCATGTTTTCTGGTGGTGTATTGAGATCCAGGAATTTTGGATGAAGGTTCAGAGTTTGTGTGACATGTTGGGCACTCAGGTTTCGTTTTGCCCAAGACTCTGTGTTTTGGGTGATGGGACGGTCATTGATGTGGGGAATAGACACATAGAGAATTGGGTTCTGACCATTGTGATGATCACCAGGCAGATTATTTTGAGGGGTTGGAGGTCGGCTGGGGTGCCCCCATTTTGGGAGTGGTGCATGGAGATGGGGAGGGTGGCGGCTTTTGATGAGGTTCATTTGGAAGACAGGGTAACTTGGATTTCAATGTTGGGAAATGGGGCTAACTATTTGGAGTATTTGGAGGGTTTAATGTGTGTGATATATATATATATATATATATATATATATATATATATATATATATATATATATATATATGTGTGTGTGTGTGTGTGTGACAGGGCAGGAGGGTGGGGCCGGGTCGTGATTCTACACACCTGGCCCCTTATCAGGCTAATCAAGCCTCGGAGAGGGATAAAGGCTGACTATGGTGGTGCGAGAGAGAGAGAGAGAGAGAGAGAGAGAGAGAGAGAGAGAGAGAGAGAGAGTGAGAGAGAGCGTTTACGGGCAGCTGTCCATCATAAGTGTATGTTTGTGTCTTTTGGTTTAAGTTGTTAATTAAATATAATTTATATTGTCAAGCCGGTTCTCGCCTCCTCCTTTCCATTAATCCCTTTACATATATATATATATTTGTTTGTGTGTTTGTTTCTTCTTTTGTGTGTGTGTATACTCATATGTGACCACAGGGATGTTTGTTGGGGGTTCAGGGCGGTGTTGGGGATTGGGAGGGGTGGTTATGGGGTTTAAATGTTGATTCTATGTATATATATATTGTTTTTCTTTATTTACTGTAGGAATAATAAAACATTTTAATGAAAAAAATAAAAATACTCCCACGAGAGTGAGGCGGCCAGAGTTGGCAGGCGACACAGTTGCATTTTCTGAGCTGTGCGAACTACAAGCATGATGGGAAATATCTTGCTGATGACACAGCTTAATGCTCATTGGCTTAAACAAATGTGATGTTTTGTTCTCTTTTAAAAAAAATTATTTTTTATCTCTAATATCATGTTTTTAATGTGTATAAATTATATGAGAATATTCCCAACATTCTGACAGTGCAATATATCTGTATGGTATATGTGATTGGTATCATATTTCTGAAATACCTTAAAAATGTGTCTTTATTAAACAAAAATGTATGGAAAGACACATCTTTTATACAACAGAATTTAAATTGCATCCACTTTATTAACAACAAAAAACTTGAAAGTGAATCCATGATATCTGCTTTTGATCTCGTAGTGGCTGATCCACTACGAGAATTGAGAACTGTCTGACTTGACAGCTCTTATTTCACTCCTCCCCAGACTGCACCAGCCTGCTCTCGTCTACTTTCAAGGCGAGGCATCTGACATCTCAAATGAGCCTAGCAATTCCCAAAAGATGTCATTTGCACAATTATCTGAGTAAACTAGTCAGGAATTGGCATAAAATACACAATATGAATTTGTGAACAATAATACAAAAATATAAGTTATATGAAAGCTTTTTCTAAGGACAGGCCTTGCCTTTTTTGTTTGTTTTTTTCTTCAGAAAATGCCATAAAGTTGAGACAGTAATATATAAAGTTTGGGATCTAAACAAATTAATGTTAGAAACACATGCTAAGTGACACAATTTTATTGCACAACATAATATAAGACGTATACAAGATTAGAAATACTGTAATAACTTCTAAAATAACTGGTTACAATGTAAGTGCTGTTAGCAGTTGGAGCCAGCAACTATTTTCATTTATCAACAAACATATTTTTTCTGCCATAAAATATACAAGATAATTCCTCTGGAACGCTCGGAATGATCATGTGGTTAATGTTGCTTTCTAAACTGACAAAGGCCAGCTCATGTAACCATGGAAACCTCACACTATAGATAAAATGACTCTGACATCACACCGCAGGAAACCACGCTTATGGGTTCTTTTGAGAAGCAGATTTCAATAGTGGAAATAGGCAGTGCTGCAGTTTTAATAACATTCTATGCTTTATAGAATGTAATAATTTATTTAAATGTAGTAATTTTATTATTATTATAAAGGAATATCTCTGGTTTACAGTGAAGAATGTATGTGCGTTCTTTTCTGAAATATCAGCAAAACAAATTTAAACTTGGTTCAGTAAGCCTGTATGATGATGTTGGAAATGTAACATGTTGATGAATACACATTCTCACACATTAAACACACTTCTAAAACCTAAAAATGTGGGTACTAAGAAATTAAAACTACCATCAGACATACAATATGGGTCTTAACTGCTTAAATTATTAACCCACATACAACAAATAATAATGTTTTACTTCAATACGATCATATTCCATATAAAAACTTAATAACAGCCGTTTCGATTCAACAATATTATTTACTGCATTCAAAATAAATGCAAAGACATTATTTTTGCAGTATGACATTATTATTATTCACGTATCATTTCTGAAACATTAGTCCAGAGGTGCCCACACTTCTTTGCATGATGATCTACTTTTATATGGCCAACTCAATAAGATCTACCAACTAAAAAAATCACAGTTTCATTTTTTTAAATGCTTGTTGGGACTACTGCATGTATCCCTACATGGAATTAATCTTGTAATTAATAAAAAAAAAAAAAATATATATATATATAATAATGTTCAATGTTGATATCAGCCCAAAATAGCCACATCAATGTATATAATAGCCCACAAGGCTAAACAATTGGCTCAATTTGTATGTAAATTACACGACGCAATTTAGCATCATCATTGTCTTGGCATGATGTCGCCCACATTTGGTACCTGTAACATGAAATCCCTAGTAGGAGTATTTCAAATTCCAGAGCATGTATTTTTCAAACAATTGAAAATGTCCGACTTCCTGTTGGGCAGAGCTTATGACTGCCAGTGTCAAAAGATGAGATCTATATGTGTACAAAGTTTGGTGAAAGTAGCTCAAAAAGAATATGCTAGAGAGCACCCCAAACATGCCCATCTTTTAGGTGGTACTACCGAGGCCCACCAGCATAATCCTTAGAAGAACAATAGGGTATCTGCACTTTCAGTGCTTGGGCCCTAAAAATCCTTAGAAAAACAATAAGGTCTCTGCACTTTCAGTGCTTGGGCCCTAAAAATCCTTAGAAAAACAATAGGGTCTCTGCACTTTCAGTGCTTGGGCCCTAAAAATCCTTAGAAAAACAATAAGGTCTCTGCACTTTCAGTGCTTGGGCCCTAAAAATCCTTAGAAAAACAATAGGGTCTCTGCACTTTCAGTGCTTGGGCCCTAAATAAATAAATAAATACAAATAATATAAAAATAATACAACAAAATAGCTAAACCTTGTTGAATTTTCAATAACAACTATTTAAATTCAGCGACAAGTTAACTTTGACCAAGGAAACATAATTAAATGTAGCGCAAGGGATTATGGCTTTTTCCCATAGGATTAATTTTCTACTCAATAATTTTATTAACTCAAGTTATTAACACTAAAATTCTATGTCTATTTGATTTTTAAGAACGCTAAAGTAACGTTGATATTTATAACTGGAAATTTCAAGTACTGTTTAATTAAGACAACTTGATTATTGTAGTAATGACAACTTTAGCATTTACATTTATTTATTTTTTTACATCTGTGGTCACATAAGTTACAGACAAATCTCATGGAAAATGTATGACAGGAGGTTAAAGGTTTTCTCTAATAAAATCAGTTTATGCTTTCCGAATTTCTGAACTGCACAACTAAAGTTGTGCACAAGTGCACATTCACATGACACTGGGCAAATGCAAGAAATACCTTTTTTGAATGGAAGTGACGTGGAATGCACAGCTTGTCTGATTTTTGGAAACATTTGAGCAAATTTTGGGGCATGAACATTCATGTTGTACATTAACAGTATATGGAAGGGCAGCTCATTAATCATAGGATGATTTTCTTAGTGTCCACTGAATTGTTTGAGCAATGTTTCAGCAGGTTTTATCTTATAAATGATTGATTCATATATGTCCTCACTTTTTGTTTTCTGTTGAAGATTTGTGTGTGTGTGTGTGTGTGTGTATGTTTTGTGGTTAGAAATCAGTGTATTTGAGGTGATTCTTTTTTTTATGTGTGTGTTGTTAGAAAGTGAGAACTGTTTTTTTTTATTCCAAGTGCTTTGGTCTTGGTGCGTCTTGCTTCACTGAGCTGTGACACAAGGATGCCATTCAGATCCAAAGCATGTGATGAGACTATAAACACAGTTATCTTTGCATTATACCTTTACTTTCAGATGTTTCTGGGTGAAGGACACGCAAACAGCTTTTCAATGCATGTTCACACTCTGACAATGAAGTAAACCACAGGGAGATCATGGAGAATTGTTAACGTCAACACATGTGCAGAAACAACTCATTTGCTTCCATTTGAGAACCATTACTGCATGCTTCTTAGCTTAACATACTTTGATGTTGTATACTCCCAGTGCAAATGAAAAAGCTTTATTTACGGACAGAGTGACAGAGTTCCAGAAAATGTGGTAGTGCATTTAGTAAATCTGGTTGAGAATTAGTAGTTTGGAAATACTTGATACACAATTTGCAACATTATTATAGTTGGCATTATTTGCAGGGGTTTTTTTTTCTTCCCAGGAAAACCAATGAATATTCTCAACAACAATCACATGCAAACTAATGAAAATCATGTCTAAAATGTTCAAATGTTCATTGATTAAGTTTCCTGACTCATGAATTTTAAATGAGACAATAAATTATTCTCTGTCTGAAAAATGGAATGTCCTCTCCAAGAGGTATTCTGTCCAATCTCATGTCTTTCCTCTTTCATCTCTGTTAATGCTTAGTGTAAACCTAAAATCAGCCATGCTGGCTGTGTTCACTGTCTTGCTCAGAGATAGCACATATAAGCGGTCATTCCCCATAGTCCGGCTCTGAGATCCATGGTAAACGGTTGTGAAATGGTGGGAGAAAAGGGGATTTGGTGAGACGGTCCAGCACAATGGCATTGTCTGGACTACAGCCTTCAACTTGCCTGACTTCAGTGAAAAGCTCCGTCAGTATTTCCTGTCAAATAGAGCATTTTTTCCTTTTACTTCTCCTTAAGTGTCTAGACAGTGGTTTTCTTGCTTCACTGCTTCTCTTGGACAGGGGCCAAATCTCCTCTCTTGAAGGCGATAAGAAAGCTGTGTTATCAGGGCATCCGAAGGGAGACCCAAGCCCAAGCGAGTGTCACTCAGGTGGGATGTGTGTTGATTGAAGGTATCCTTCCTCCCTCCCTCTTCATGAGAGTGGCTTTGACTATGGCAAGGCCTCTGAAGACAACATTGCAGTCACTACAAGACACATACTGTATATAGATGCTCATGTCTCAGGATTTAGATGCTCAGGCCCTGTTGCCTAGTAAAACCTATGAAGAAAAAGTATTAAAGGAATAGTTAACCCACAAATGAACATTCTGCACATTACTCATCAAAACCTGTATAGCTTTCTTTCTTCCATGAAACACAAAGTTAAAAATGTAATTTTGTGTGTGTGTATATATATATATATATATATATATACAACATATACAACAGTTAGTTCTGGTCCTCGAATCTGATTGGACGAGAGACGTTCCATGAGCACAGATGGTCTGACACCATCAGCACTCGGATGCTTCACTGTTTGTGTATCACTCCGCTTGTGTTCGTCGTCCTAAACTAAAGTGTAAGAGCAGTGCATATGTGTTAAGAGCTAATGTAAATGTGTCACTTTTTACATCTTTTTTATTTAATTACATATGTTAGCCAGCAGGTGGTGGCAAAATATAATTTTTGTATGTAATGTGAGCCAGTTGGTGACGTGAAGTGAATCCGTTAGTCATTGTTTACATAAAACAGTGCTCCGTGACCACTCGTATTACTACTACATTACTAAATATAGGAAATAGTTTTAAACAGCTTTAAACGAACAACTTCAGCATTAAGGCTCATCACAGCTGAGAGACACAACAGACTGATTACCTCTTACCAGAGCTTCCACATTGGATACATACTGTTTAAAATGGCGGAGGACATTGCGGTTTCTATAGGGAATGACTCTTGCGCACCGGCTACCGCGAAATAGAGAAGAATACCCCCGCTTAGACGGCTATTTTACCACTGAGAAAGCTGACCTTCAGAAAGCTGACAGCATCTCTGCTTGTGTGTGGCAACAGGTGATCGCACACGCTCCGTTCTCTCTCTCTCTCTCTCTCTCTCTCTCTCTCTCTCTCTCTCTCACACACACACACACAAGCATCCATCCTTGTTTATACAATAAATTGTTTGAAACAGCACAAGCTGTGATACTATTTCTGAAGTGATATTTTTTAATTACTAAAGAAAGCTTGGACGCATCATTTGTTTTGAACCAGTTACGGCAGATTCTGATCAGTCGCGTAAGAAAGTAGTTCCATGCACAAATGCGTTTTTTTTATTTTCGTACCCAATTTTTACAAATTTTATAAATTTACTTGTTCATTGAACTGTTGAATATAAGTAATATCACAATCGCAATCGTGCTATATGTCCCTAAATCAGCAGTGATTATGTAGGGCCATATCGCTCTCTTGCTCGTGTCATATTGCTTATACGTATATATATATATATATATATATATATGCAATATGACATATATAATAACGCACTCACACTTTTCATAGAAAGTAAATAGAATCCTGGCTGTCAAGCTCCAAAAACAAGAAATAAAAATAAAAAACAAACAAAACAAAAAACAGTAAAAGTGATCAATACAACTTGCATTTCAAGTCTTTGCATTTTGTGAACTGCCGTCATGACCAGTGGTGTGATGATGACTCAAGAGGTGGGCATATTGTAAATGTATTAATTGTTTTCTTACTAAGAAATATACATTTTTGAAATCACAAGTAAAAAAGGCACCACTGACAGGACAACTCCGTTAATTTGGCCTGCATCTGTGAAGAGCATCAAAAACTTGCATGGTGGGTACAGTTAGTATATTCACAAAATTGAATAGTATAAGTTGTTTTTAATTACATAAAGTTGTTAACATTTCACAGCGAAGTAAATTTACAGCACAAATTAGAATGACCATATAGCTGCCGGCTCATCAGTATTTCACTGCAGACGCTACAAATGTCCCATCCTTTGCTGAAACTGAATATATGATTGGTTAGCAGCATAGGTGTCGATTTAGGTAGGTAGGGTAGGAATATGTTGCCAAAACAGAGGCTAATGGGGCTTTTTCCACTGCGACTCGACTCTGCTCGCTTTTTGGGGGTTTTCCACTCTGGATAGTATCTGGTACCTGGTACTTTTTTTAGTACTACCTCGGCCGAGATTCCAAGGTAGCCGAGCTGACACTAAATGTGACGTCAAAACCCTGCAGATCACTAATTGGTCAGAGAGAATCGCCACTACCAGCATCACTGGATTTTCAACATGGGACATCAACCCGCTAGTTTTAAAGTTAGTTACATCGATAGCAGTATCATTTGTTCCCACGACTTTCGAATTGTAAAAAGAAATGGCTAGGTGCAAAACCACGCCATGGTCAATAAACAAGGTGCAGATGTTCTTTTTGTTAGCGACGAATTAAACAAAAAATATTTCAGGAAGTTTCTCAGCTGTTGGCCACACAGCTAAGACACGGCTACCACCGGACCTACCAACAGTAAAGGGAAAATTAATCATAATCAATAACCAAATGGACGCTATCTAGATCGGCGAGCAATAGGAGGGAGAGTGCCCGGCTGGAGTCCACGTATGATGGTATGTTAACTCTATACTCTGCTTGAAAGCTTCACTTTATTTAGTTGACCAGCTACTGGAAAGCTTGCTTCTAAAACAACCAGGCCAATTTAACTGTAACACTTGTGTAAAATCACCATGCAACAACTGCTTTATGCAGCACAATGAGCTAGTAGCTAACAGCTAGCGGTCGTGTTATTGTTTATTGTTTTGTGTCACGTTTAAGATGATGTCACGGCAGTAGAGGCGGCGCAACTATGACGATCAGCCTATACTCCCAACCACGTTGAGGCGGCACTAAACAGCAGTGGAAATGCAAACTCAGAAAAGTAAAGTGAGTAGAGTCGAGTCGAAACGAACCGTAACGGTCAGTGAAAAGTGCCATTAGTCAATTGTCTGTTGTGTCAGGTGGAGATCGATGTTTGTCTGTTCTGTGTGATTGTAAATGTGATGTTTAAGTAAATGCTTTGTTAATTCTTTTGATTTTCATGGTTGTATGTCTTTGATTGTTACAACAGTTACTTTTGGTGATTATAGCTTGTATATATTTGGTAATTTGTATTTATGTCTCACCTGTGGTGTGTAATATGGTTTCACCCAGGGAGGAGGGGCTTCATCTTTTTAAAGGAACTCCTCAGTTTCATTGGGAGCTTTTAGTTAGCTCAAACTCGCAGAGTGAATTGGTTTTTGTCTTGATTGCTGGAGTGCAGTATTTAGTCAAATCCAGTTGACATATAAACAAACAAAATGAGAGAAGTTTATATGGTAGTGGGGAGTTAAAGTGGTGTCAATGCTCCATTCTCCCCATAATTACTGTAGTTTATCTTCAGATGTTATTTTGCACATGCAACTTGTTAATTTAGCTTACTGTTGAATTCATTTAATGCTGGATAAATCCTTTTACAGAATGTCACTTCATGTCCCTTGGATATCACTGGTGTCTCTATGCACAGTATATCAATATGTATGTAATGTATATTTGACACATTAATCTGAGGTTTATCATAAAGCAAACTGCTGTCACATAATCCAACATGTTTATTGCATATCACATTTTTTCCTTCATATCATGCAGTGGTCAACTCTAAATCTGATTATTCTTCAGAAAAAAACATCAACAACAAAAAAACAGGATAATATTTAATGTGGTATGGCAGAGTAATATTAAATTAGACTTGTTATATGAGGAAATTATTTTATTTTGCCTATATTACCAGACTGACTTTCTTGCATTTTCTTAATACCAAAATGTTTTATATTTTCCTCCTTGCAATGTCCCTACCAACTTTCAAAACAAACCTACAGCCTTGGTAAGCAGATATCCCAGCTTGGCTGAAACAAATGTTCTGGGATGTTTTTCCCAATAACAATCAATCTTGGCTCTTAAGTTATGACGGTCTTCCCTTTTTCATGTGCGTTCCTAAAACTGCACTGTGTGACGACACACTTTAAGTCCTTCTTAAGTGGCTCAGTGAAGACTATACATACAGCTGGTGGTGCAAGATGGCCAGACTACTGTGTGCCTCGTAGCCAGTGCACCAGGCCGACACGTAACCTCCCCCAATGCTGTTATGAGCATCGAATGGCCCTTCAAGGACAAGTCGACTGCCCAAAAAATAGGGACAGGCTAGCCCATTCAAGCCTTTTTTCCTCTTTTTTCTTTTTCTCCCCAAAAAGAGTGAAAATTTGTCAACAAACAGGACCACCAGTGATTTCAGCACAGAAGATTTCATACAAAGGTGTACACTACAGTCTTCAAAGACAAAGGACAACTGGCTCTAACAAGGACAGAAAGAGATGTAGAAGGCCCAGATGTACAACTAAACAAGAAGATAAGTACACCAGAGTCTCTAGTTTGAGAAATAGCCACCTCACATGTCCTCAGCTGATAGCTTCATTGAATTCTACCCGCTCAACACCAGTTTAATGTACAACAGTAAAGAGAAGACTCAGTGATGCAGGTCTTCTGGGAAGAATTGCAAAGAAAAATCCACTTTTGAAACAGAAAATCAAAAAGAAAAGGTTAGAGTGGTTTTGTTTAGTGTGAGAATGCGTGGCATGGCTTTGTTTGGCGTTCGTCGGTTGGCATGATGTAAGTTGTGTGAGTTACTTGAGAGAAAAAAGGAGATTTATGTTACATTCTCAAGTAAAATGTCAAAGTTTATGTTGTATATTTTTCTAAAATTATGACTGACACCCAACCTAATAGTCTACCTATGCAATCAACTCAGTTATCTTAAATGTAAACTGTACTGGGTAGGAGAGGAGGCTATTGTCATATGATAATTATTTTATGTCACGTATGGTAGTCAAATAAAGAAATGCCACGCTTCTATGGACTGAGATCTACTTTTTCATCATGCTATTGCAGCAAGATCTACCATGTACAATAAAGGCTATACATTATCACAATAGCAAAATTTCAGGAGTCTGTAGTGAAATCTGATGATTCTCAATAACACCTTCAAAACCACAACAAATAATAACACTTACATAATTTGTTAATTATGGAAGAATGGTTTCAAGTTCTTAAGTAATTATTCAAGACTAGTAAACAGTCAGTAATAAAATAACAATAAAAAACAGCAATGAATAGAAATAGATTAAAAATAATACAACAAAAAATACAAATTAAGAAAATTCTGTGCTTTTTTTAACAGCTTTAAAAGGTTTTAACAGCAGTAGGCTATCAAGCATTCATGTAAACATTCAAATTGACTAGGAGTGAGAAATGCTTTGCCGAAGCAACGGCACAAAACAACATGAGAGATCATTTATGTAATTAATGGGAAACACTGGATGAATTTTCAAGAACCTTCCATGACTTTAACATATGTTTATGACTAATGGAATCATCAATAAACATCACAGTTCTTGAATCACAGTTTTTGAATTCTTGGAGATTTCTTGATTTTCCGTGTCCATGGGAGGCCTGGCTTTATAGGCTTAAAAATTAGCAACACCTTGTGTATCAGTCAGTTTTGTTTTTGTTTGCATTAGCTAATATGCATATTTATATGTCATAGATTATTATTGGGCCCACTTTGTATTTGGTGTATTTAACTACTATGTACTTAAGCATTTGATGCAATGTATTTATTTACATATGTGTTGTTGTGTTGCACTAACATTAAAATTACCTGCATTTAATAACATATGTTGTAACCTTACCCCTAACCCTACCCCAACCCTTAGCCTAAACCCTAACCCTACTTCTACCTCTAAACCTACTCGTTCCTCAAACTCAGTAACTCTTGTGAGAAGTTAGCAGAACATCATGTAGTTACACGATAAATACATTGTATTGTATGTATTTTTAATGTAAGTACATAGTTGTTAAATACACCTAATATAAAGTCAGACCATATCTACCTTAATGATTTAGATGCAAGGTCTCCTCTTGGAGTTTCATCTGTTGCCATTTTCATCCTATCTACATGAAATAACCCAATTTTTAATAAAACTAATGTGAGTACATTCTTGTAACCTGTTTCAGTTAATGTTAGTTAAAAAGTAGGGATGTACCAAAGCCGAATACCTTGTTCGGAAAGGCACGGATAATGACTTGAAACAATTAATGGATTCATCTAAATAATATACCAAATATTCGTTAGACTGATTATCCAATAAGCACAAGGATAAAGCTACATTTGAAATAAAAATGTAAAAAAACGTTGTGATTTCAGATCGGATGGGCTCTGTCTCAACTCCGTTTGCGGTCTCTGTTAATTGTGCATGTCTGGAGCTTATCAAGTGTAACTAACTAAGATACGACATTATATACACTTTCCACTTATTGAAATGTCCATGTTTATGTCTATCACACGATTCACACAGGATTCCCATGTATTTATTTATAGCCTAATACTGAGTGTGATGTTAAATTCCTAACCTGAAGTGATGATTTCATGTCAGAGCTCGTCTAGCCGTCCCTTAAGGTTGACCACATTTATATTCACATCAGCAATTAAGATTATTATCTGGTTATGATTTTATTCTGAATAAAAGTTTAAATGCTCCATAGAGTATTCATCAATTCGGAACATTCCTCCTTATAAAACGAAGAAACTGAAACATGCTTTCTTCTTCTTTAAACTGTGCTTAATATGCAAATGTTAAGTGTTCTTGAACTCTGGTAAGGTGCTATATAAATGTAACATTATTATTATTATTTAACTAAATAATGGTGTCCTACTGTAAAAAATCCTGATAGATGTATGGGACTTTCACATGATTGTAAGCTATATTGATTTTATTTTAATTTCTTTTAATGTTTGAATTTGTATTTATTATTTACTGCAAAATTGTATGCTGACATTTCACATTTTGCTTGACACCGCCTGTCTCCAAAATAATGCTGTCATACATGCACAGACAATGCAGTTTCATGCAGATATTAATATCAGAAATACCAGGAGAAACCCCAACATATTCCACAGTTAATTTAGCCTACAAATTCAGCTTCATCTGGTGAGAAAAAAACATAAAATAATATTCTTTTAAATAATAATTGTATAGTATTATTATTATCATTATAATTATTATTATTATTATCAGGTTATTATTATGAAAAGGCATATAAAAGGCATATTTTATTAATAGAAACTATGAATGTAAGAATAAATCTTAAAAATGTACTTGCCCACACCCTGCCCTATCCGAATACAGAGAGAGATACAGATAATTATGTCATATGAACAGATACAGATACAAATACAAATAAAGATAATGGCTCCACTGCACACCCCTATTAAAAAGTGTCTGCCAAGTATCAAAGGAAACAAGTGATTGAAAAGAAGGATCCTATTGAATATAAAAAAAAATATTGTGAAAAGCAGGTGATATTGTTATAATAATGTGGTTGTTTTTGTGTAGCTAGCACTACTCCCCACAAAGTCAATAAATCCCCCCAATATCAGGGCTTTACCCCCATTTTTGTTCAGTATTACACATCCAAGTTCTTGTCCGAGTACAGTTTGTAAGGTAAGGTGGAAAGGTAACAGCAGAATGGACAGAAAATTTGGTGTGCACAACAGAACAGCAGAGCAAACAATATGTGATGAGAGTCACAAAGCTTGTCTCTCCTCCTGGCTATTATAATAGGGTGCCCAAGAGATTGAGGTCACCCGGCGTGGTCTGAAGCTACCTATATTCCCTCAACACAGGACACAAGGGTAATACTTCACCCATTCAAACCATTCACAGCTTTATGTCCGTCTTCACCAGATATTGTCTGTTTTGAAAAAGTCTGAGTTCCCTGAAATAAAAATCAATCAATGAATTGTGTGCAGTCCCTTGTTTGAAGTCTATTGTGGCTTAATTCCCCAGCCAGGTAACACAAGAATGCCCCCTTTATTCTGGGCAGAGTTGATCCACAATATTGGCTACTGGTCCTTAATTCCTCTCTATGCAAGGTAAGTCTCCAGCTCCAAGTCATTCAGACTTCTTTCTCTCCATCTTGAAAGGACAGCCTGTGTTGTGAAACGAAAAGGATTCAATAGATGTGAATGATTTATTCAAGGGAAAGCATCAAGTCTTTGGTATGAGAAGCAAAGCGCTATTCTTTCTTGAAGGACACACGTTCGTTTGCAGCAGCACAATAGAATCAGATTCTATGCCAGTTTCAATCTGTTTCCAGTTTTTTTCCCACTTAATCTTTTTTTTTCACATACAAATGAATTGATAAGATGCAGCTTCAGCACAGAAAAGTTTTGCCCAAGAAATTTTATGCAACAAGTCAAATTAGATTGGGCAAAATTTCATTACAACCACACAATAGTGTTATTTTCTGTTCTCAAGGTTATTCAAACTATAGCTCAGCAAGCTTACAATTGTAGAGTGTGTTTTCATGCTTGAAGTGTCAGAGGAAATTGTTGGCATCACCTTAGGTTACAGCTTCAATGGACAACTTAGGTTACAGCTACAATGACACATGTCAATTTTTGCTCAATTTGTGCAATTATGATTTTTCTTCTCAGTTCATTCATGACAGTTCTTTGTAATTACAGCATACCGATGGATATTCATTACTTTTTGTAACCCATGCACAAATGCTTTCATAGTATGTCAACTTTTCATCTTGGCTTCTTCACTCTCTTAGCCCATTTTTATGGCCAATTTCTCTTGCTTTACTTCTGGCATAAATTGTTTGACTTGTGTTATTCACAGATTGATATTCAATGAGAATAACAACAACACAGAATTTTCTATATGTTTAGGCACCCATTTACTTGGGGCAATCTAAATTTAAGACTCACTTGGCAGCTAGTTCATGCTTGTTAACAGCAAACAACTGTTGTTGATTAACTATTCAAATAATTAAAGGAATAGATCACACAATAATACAAATTATCATACGAATAAATTGTCATAATTTACTAACCCACTTGTTGATCCAGATCCATAAGGCTTTCTTTTGTATGCTGAACACAAAATGAGATGATTTAGTGAAGATTGCCCTCTGTCCTTTCAATACAATGACAGTGGACAGGGCCTTACTTTAAAGCTTAAACAAGGACCCAAAGGACAGTCTTTTGGTATTAGCAGTATAAGTGACTGCTTAGGGCTTCTAAGTCAGTGGTTACTAAACTTTTTTAAACTATGGCACCCCTTAATAGTGTTTCTTAATTTTTCCCATGCCATCTCAACCACTGAAAAATGAATAAACAAATATGTGATTGAAAACAGTCACCACTTTAAAAAGCCTTCAAGTGTATCTCCTTGACATTGCTTCAAGTTTTTAAAGTAAGTATTCAAGAGCTAGTAATGAAATAAGGTAATAAAATAGAGAACAGAGTAAACATTGCTTTAAGTTTTTCAGTAAAATCTGCAATTAAACAAAAAAAGTGTGATATAAAATGTTAAAAAGGAATCTTATGAAAAATAGAACTACTTCAATAACTGACATAATATTTACTGTGTGAATATTAGATTTACATTAATACAGATTCGATACAGTCAGCGTTTGACTAAAATGCAGACCTGTCATTTAAATCTATTGGGCTTACAGCTGCTTCAGTTATCCAGCCAATGACAGTGAGCGCTTTTCTCTTTTTCGTGTCAATATTGTTGTTTATTAAAGGGTTAGTTCACACAAAAATCCAAATTCTCCCAAGATTTACTTACCTTCATGCCATCCAAGATGTGTATGACCTTCCTTCTTCAGCAGATCCAAAGTGAGGATTTTTATAAGCAGAATTCAGCTCAGTTTGTCCATACAATGCAAGTAAACGGGTGCTGTCAGGCTGTTGGGTGTTTGATGGTCCAAAAGGCATATTTAGGCAGCATAAAAGTATCAGTCGATCAATTAATGTCTTCTTTAGCAAACCGATAGGTTGGTATAAGAAACAAATCGATAATATAAAACGTTTTAAACTTTAAATTGTTGCCTCTGCCCAGCGCTGTAATTCTGCTTGAAATTACTACATGCATTGTATCAGACATGTAATCAGACATGTGCATCACTGGGATTTCTTTCATCTGTTCTTCAAAATATAATCAGATGTGTTTTCTTAAGCATGCATGTTTGTGTCTAGCAGCATTTCTTGTCGACAATGTTGGACAAATTTGTGAAATTACAAGGTGATTAACCTACGTTCTCTAAGAGGGTGATTTTGAGTCAGTTTGATTGGACTTTGACTAAAAGTTTAAACATGCAACTGCAATCTGTGTGAAGCGTGGACTATTGTGCTAAGCATAACGCTAAAGATACTGATGCTAGAATCCATTTGTGGAGGGACTCTTCACATTTGCCTACACAGTAAGCGATTAAAACTCTTAATTCAAAAGGAAAAACAGCAAGTATTGATTGTGAGTGACATTGACATCATCCTAGATAGCGGTTTGAGCTACTATGAATGCTCAAATCTCCTCTGCCACAAGTAGATTTCCTTACTAGGCCTCACACACTCGAACACTCTTCTGCACTCTTAACCAACTGTGTTGTGTAGGACGCCAACACACTCAACATCATGCCAGGCACCGTGAGTGAGGATTGTTTCTCTTATTGCCAACTTTTAAGGCTGCAACATACCCAAGCTTCATTCAGGCTTTTAAAGGTGAACTGGGTACCATATCGATTGGTTTGTTTGCTGGCTTTAAGTTAATTACTCAGAATTTAACAGTCAATCAAGTGCAATTAAACTGTGTTTTCAGTATAACATTGTTTTAGATAACCAGGTTTCATATTTGTAATGTGTAGATATTGTACAGTATATACTTTCTTTGTTTACTTTATGACTAATTCCTACTTGAAATTAATATTTAGCATTTGATAAATTGCTTAGTTTTATTTTCTTTGCATTTTAAATAGCATTTGAGCATACTTATTAAGTTTGATTATTGTGTGATTTACAATTCATTCAAGTGTTTAAAATGACCAATGAGATATGATTAAGTGTTTAAGAGTGTTTAATTTACATGGATAATTTACACAGTAATTTAGTGTTTCCCAGTAATCCTAAAATCTAAATCAAAGAGTATAGATAAACAAATTCAGGGTAGCTCCCTCATTAAAGTGGTCTAGGGGGAACTACAAATAAAAGGCTTTTATGACTCAGTATAAAATATTGCACTGAATTGTTTACCCAGTGACTTAAAAAAAATGTCATGATGTAAGTTAACCACATAGTAATAGGCATGCAACACTTTCCTCGTGTAAAGTTTAGATTTCATGACGGTTAAGGTTATAATTGATTTAATTTACCCTCTCTTGATGAACATCTTATTACTTAATGTTTGTCCATTATCTCAAATATAATAACTGTAGTAATACAGAAAATAATTCATTTTTGGTTGGTCACCCCTCGCATACACACAGTATGGGAAACAGGCGATACTCTTTGGATGCTTTGTTGGTTTTATGTTATTTCCATTAAGGGAATTGGAAATTTAGTTCAATTCTCTGAGTAGCAGCCCAGCAGCTACAAATTTGTTTCCTCATGGCAGCTCCAGAATCTTTGCGTTTCTCATTGCTTTGTGCGTCATGTGCGTCATGTGTTTGACCAATCACAGGTTGCAGTCCTTCTCCCAAAAAGTAGGCCTACCTACCCTAGAGTAGGAGCTAAAAAGTCCCTCCAAAGTCTCTCTAAACAGCTAAAGGGAACTATAGTTCCTCATGTGTGAAAACACAAAAGTAAAAAAGTACATAAAATGTGCTTTAGTTCCTGCAGTGGAAAAAGGCCTTTATGGTAATTTTGGGTTCTTTTCAAGCTTTAAAGTAAGGCAATATCCACTGCCATTTTATTGTAAAGACACAAGGCTATCTTCATTAAAACATCACCTTTTGTGTTTTCGTGTATAAAAAAAAAAGACTTCCTGGATTGGAAGCGATATGAACATGAGTAAATTGACAGAATTTGTATTTTTGGGTGAACTATTCCTTTAAATATTCTAAAACCTAACTATGGGGTATTCAGCCCTACTCGTGTAGAACTATGATTGAGTATCCCTGCGCTTATCATATTTAATGTATTTTAAACTGCCAATGCATTAGGCCTATATCATACTGTGTTGCAATACATCATTTATCAATATATCATGTATGTCAAAGCCACTATATTTTTTCCCAATATGATGTTATCAACATGATGCTTTATGCCTTCACAATTTTGTTGGTATCTTCTTTTGCTCTTAAAACTATTAAGCAGACCCTGCTTCAGAACAGAAATAGTCCTGTCAGGGGTTAAGCTGTAGAGGGCTCTCCAAAGATCCTTATTTGAGCCCTCATTGAACACACCTGCAGGCATTAAACTAATCACTGCTTTAATGATAGGTTCAATTGAACCTCCTAACTCGCCTCAAATCACTCAAGAAATAGACCCCTTTCTTGTGTTTTCTACCTCTGAACAAGGGAGACAAAAGCTGCTGCTCTTAATTTGCAGGTAAGCCTTTTCACCGGTGTTACTACAGCCTGCATTTGACTGATGGAGTGACTGGTAGCTTTTGCCAGGGCTCATTTTTGGCTACATAATGGTGTCTGAGGATCCTTTTGAGTCCATTGTGGCGAACAGGGATACGTTATGATCATTTGGGGGGAAAAAATGAAAATGTCCCAGAGGGCTTTAATCTTTCTTCATTATTTCCCTATTATGGATAAATGCTCTCGGAAGGCCTCTTTCCGGTTATAAATGAAACACTTTGACTCCTCCATCCCTCGTTCTCCCGCCTGCACACCTTTCACCCTTTGCTTTCATCTTTTAATCTGGGATATCTTGGAGAATGGGGCATCTGTGTGTATTCCACTTTCAGGTAGAAGGATAATTGAGTTGATAAACACCGGTGTTGAATGGAGTTAAGTGTTAAGGAGTGGGGAGAAGCTTTGCCCTCTATTTCTGGTGCTGTATTCCCACTTATGCTTTGAGCCTGATGTGTGAGTCGCTGAATGTCATTTGATGATGGCTACCTGTCAAATCATATGGATCAACAAACCAGTTACTTGTGAGCTGCCTTTGAAATTACATCACAGGCTCTAACGAATCTGTTTATTTTTCACTCATTATTCGCTGTCAGTGTTTTGTATCATCTTGCATTTGTAATCCATATTCTCGCATAACATATTACAAATACTTTGACATTCTTAAATGTAATTAACTTAAAACACATATGAACCTTTTTTTTTTCTACTGCGAAATGTGTCTGTATTATTTATTAGCGTAAATGTCAAACTTTAGTTTAAACTTGCAACATTATATTTAATATTATACTATAACTCTAGGATTAATTACAAAACTAGTTCTCCCTTCTGTGATTGGGTTTCAAATACAGCTGCTTAGGGACTGACAATAAATTTGGCATCCTTCTCTTTTCTGACTGTTGTAATCCATCTATCTATTTTTTCCTCTTTTGGAAAGTCAAAAACTGTAATAATGGATTCTTTCTTTAGCTGATGGAGCACATGGGAATGCAAAAATATATTTGATTTTGTCTCCCATTCACTGCTATTAGGTTACCCTGCAATAGCTTTCTCCTGTATTAACCCAGAAATGTGAAAAGGGAACATTGTTTGAATGTATTTGGACAAGATCACACAGCAAAATCCATAGCAAGATTGGATGTTGATTAATTAAAATGTTTCTTATAAAGATATAAATGTAAAATGGACACTTTTCTCTCTTTTGACATTTGATTCTTCAACACATTTCCATATTTAAGAATTAAGATGAGCAGCTAAAATTCATACATGCTTTTGCCAGTCTCCATCCATCCATCTTCAACCGCTTATCCGAAGTCGGGTCGCGGGGGCAGCTGCTCCAGCAGGGGGCCCCAAACTTCCCTATCCCGAGCCACATTAACCAACTCTGACTGGGGGACCCCGAGGCGTTCCCAGGCCAGTGTGGAGATGTAATCTCTCCACCTAGTCCTGGGTCTTCCCCGAGGCTTCCTCCCAGCTGGACGTGCCTGAAACCCCTCCCTAGGGGGCATCCTTACCAGATGCCCAAACCACCTCAACTGCCAGTCTCTTTAGCTTCAATTAAATTAACCTTTCTGAAGTCTCAAGGATCATGCTATCGATACCCATATGCTGTTTTCTGCCATTCTCTACTTTTGTCAAATGGTAATGGGCAAAATGGTCCATTAATTTCTATTGTTATATGAGACCCATTGCAAAAGGCTCTATTAAGCAATGAGCCTGTTCCTGTCTGGCACATGGTCAGCAGAGATGTGGAGGAGAAGACAAGAAAAATTTATTTCTGACATCTTGATGAAACTCTTTCTTCTGTGCACTTACACTTATTTGTCCTTGAAGGCAGCCAGCTAGTCTAGTTCGATCTATCCACAATGTATGCCATTTAATCAACGGATGGCCTGTTTATTCAAGCGAAGCACTTGCAGTTATGCCTGAGCACATTTTCTACACTGATTTAATAGTTTTTTATGTTCTGTGGTTCAGTAGTTACATTTTGGTTTTTGGTTGAAAGGCTGATGTGCAGGTTGTACAGTGCTGGTCTAAATCGGTGTTTCTCTTGTTTTGCAGGACCTAGAGCCTCAAGGCCCAGATTTGAACATCAAGTGGTGACCCAACACAGAAAAATTGTTTACTGAACAAAGTTAAACATAAATAACCTTAAAATCAAAAATGTATTTGCCAGTGAACCTGTATTTAATGTAGTCTGGGTTTCTTGTACCTTGAAGAGTTTAGTTCATGGTTTTCAAATGTCACGCAACCTGTCCATGTTCGCATCTTCTAAATTTGCTTACCCTCTACGAAGTGATGGATGAATTTGCTATAATACTGTAGGATGCAAAGCCTTTGGCCTTTAAACATCAAAATATATAGTAAGCATTTACAAGTTAAAATGTGTTACAGTTTAGTGACTGGAATGTTTTCATAGAGATTCAGAATGTGTAAGGGTGTGGGAATTTTGTGTTGCTCAGCAATAATATCCTACTCATCCTAGCAATGGCAAATCTACTGTTGTGTATTTTTGTCAAGACCACAACTGTGCCAGTCAATCCCAAGAAAAGCTAAATACAAGCCTTCCTTTTATCCCTGGAAAAAACAGCATAACGTAGAACAAATCAATCCTGGCTCATCTGGAAAAAAGGAGAAAATCTGAATAGCATCTGGAGATAAAAATGCAAAGAAATGATTAAAACAGAATGACATGAAGTGAGTCTAGAATGGTGGTGAATGTCAAAGAGAAGTTGGAAAAAAATAGAAAGAAACATTTCTTTGGATTAAATGTGCATTGGGGAAAAAAAAGAGAAGAATCTAAATTCTCAGGTTCTAATCTCTTGCTCGAAGCAGAGCTCTGTTAAGCCCTGGTTTGGGATGACAGGTCCCCCACCTGGACAAGCTTGGACAATGTCTCTGCAATGTCTCATTTCTGCTGGAACAGTGAGCCACAGACAGCTAATCACGTCCGGAACCAAAGGCACCTGCCCTATCTGCCTCTACATTTGGTGAGGAATCTTTAAAGAGGCTAAACCTCACTTTCATGCTTGTCTTTTATTCACTGTAAGTGCTTATCAAAAACCGAGCTGTTGCCACTGCCCCGTGTTCCCTCCCACAAGCTCGGAGAATGCTTGACGTAAGTACAGCCAATCTGGGTAAATACGAATCTCTCCTTACTGTCACTGTTGGCATATTATGTCCCTGAGGGAACATTCTTTTCATAATATCATAAGCTGCTTAGCGGTGTGCTTCTATTTAAGGCATACATATTAATAGCTATAAGGAAATCATATTTGAACTGTTCCCTGCAATCAATGTCTTTAGGATTGCTGTTATACTTTGTATAAGAAGGTGCTAATAACTTGGAGGCTCTTAGACTGGGCGACATAATCCCTTTGTATGATAAAGACTCGCCACGTCAAGAGTGGTTGCCAGATTGTGGACAAGGTGCTTCAGAGGGTTAGTTCTTAACACCATACTCCAGCTAGGTGTTCACTCGAATTTATGTACCACATTTAGTCTTTTACTTCCCAGAAATAAGGAATCAACACGCTGAAGGACTTGCAGTAAATCTGTTTGCTTACCCATTAAGTGCTCGGCCACTGAATGACTCTTCATGTGACCATCCAAAATAATTTTTGTATTTATCCTTTTTTTTTTTTTTTTTTATTTAATTATTTTTTTTTATCCAAAATGGCAACAGTTCACATTTCTTTAATGTGAAATATTTGGAAGATACCAAGCTACATAACATGCATATACATGTATCTTCTGCGAATATGGCCTAAACTTAAAATGGTCTAAACATTAATAAAGTTTACACTGTAAACTTCATTAATGTCCCCCCATTTTAAGTAATTTTAAATAAATAATTTGTAATATCTCCTAAAATAATAAATAATATAATATCTTCTAAAAGAGATGTTAAAGGGACGGTTCACTAAAAAATACAAATTCTATTATCATTTACTCATCCTCATGTTGTCCCAGCCTCAGTCACCATTCACATTCATTGCTTCGCATACCAAACAATTAAAGTGATTGATGACTAAGATGAAAGAAAAAAACTGTTATAGGTTTAAAACAACATGAGATTGAGTAAATTATTTTTGGGTGAACTGTCCCTTTATTGCACTTCAGCAGTATTTCTGATCACAGCGGTTGCTCAAGTCTGTTGTTTAAGTATTATAATACCTTGCTCATTACAAGTGATACAAAGAGCTTGTACCGGTGACTTCGACATGTTTCTTAATTTGGAATGTAACCCTTTGATGTGTAGACTTAATATATTTAACTCTTAGAACAGCTGTAACAAAATATCTGCTTTGATCTGGCCTGTAACATGTGCATATTTGCTCTTGTCACTAGACATTTTTTTTTTTTCACAGCTTATTTACTAAAAATGCAAGATATTATTTCCCAGTCTATTCTTAATAGAAAGAAACCGAGCTATTTGGATGTGCCCTCAATTATACTTATGACGGGCTAATTGCTACAGTAATACACAAAAGTTTTAATGATGGGCCCTGATCACCGATTTTTAAAACATCTAATGATTTGGAATACATACTTAAAAGTGTAGAATGCACAATGTAAACCAGCAAACAATTCACATCTCTGAGACAAATTATGCTAAATTGTATTCAGTTCCCACGCATTTTGACAATACATTTCCATGATTTTTTTCATGACTTTCTCCATGAAGAGCAGTTTCTTGCCAATGAAATTGTTCAGAGCATAACTAAAAATGTATATTTACTCTAAAAATTTCCATGATTTTTCAATGGTTTTTGAACATTGTATTACTTTCCATGACTTTCAGACCTATAAATCACAATTGTAAAATTCTCCATTAAATATAGTTCAGTGTTTACAGTGACAGTGGGAACCCTATTTATTCATTTCAAACCCAGAATTCATGCTTTTCCAGTTTTTATTTTATTTGCATTACCCAAGTATTGGACCTGGATTATTTAGAATTATAATGTTAGCTCATGTAACACACAAACAAGTTTTACTTGATACTGCATATTTTCCATACATGGCAACCAGGCCTCGGTGATGGACCTGATTTGGATTTTTATGTTTTGTGGGTGGCCATCTGAGTTGATGGCTGGTAATACCTTTGCGCCAGTGCACATGTCACCACCAGGAGGGGCTAGAAAACAGTGTTAAGAGGCCATATGGCCTCAGACAAGGGGTAGAACCAGAGAAGAGGCATGGTTCTTTGAGCTTAGATGAGTGCCTCAATTGTGAGAGTATGTTCCTCTAAGCCTCTGGTTGACAGCAACACAGTACTCTTATTTAAAGCAATTTCAAACATGTCTTGTCAGACAAGTTTTAAATCCTACTTAACACCCCGTAACAGCCACGAGTTTACTGTCAGAATTAAAGAGGCAAATTCTCAGAGGGGGAGAAATTATCACTTTCATTTTGTTCTCCTCTGTTCTGCAGAAGGGACATGGCAGGGATGTTTACCTAGGGATGAATACATTACTCCCCATTTGCAACAATGCTTTTCAGTAGCATAAAAGGCTGCTGAAAAGTTTACCTTGTATTTTAATTGCTGCCATTATGGATGAGGGAATGAAAGGGAGGTTCAGTCGCTGTGGATGACAGGATGTTGGGTCTTGGGGGGCAAAACAGATGTCTCTAGAGATCAAGCCCAAAGGTCTACATGAGCCTTCTTGGTAATTGATGTAAATGTTCACTTGCATTTATTATGCCCTATTGCTTGCTGCTTTGTGAATTGTACCAGAAGTGTGGAAGAATTGTAGCATTGGTATATTTGAAGGTATTTTTCTTCTCTTTTGGAAAGTAAAATAATAATAATAAACTTTATGTTTCTGTTGTTAGTGAGAATTCATTTTTTAAATTTTTTAACATTTGAGACATTTCCCCTTAAAAAGAAAAAAAAAAATTACAAATACTTTTACCACACATCACTACAATTGTACATTGTCAGCTGGACATGGATTCTGTAGAGTTATGCACATTTATATCTCCCTCAAAAAGCAAAAACAAATCACCAAATGTAACATCTTCTCCCTGTCCTGGTTGCACTGGCATGTAAGGAGGTGCAGAGATAAGCACCCTGGTACGTGTCGGTGCTGTGTGAAAGATACTCGTTATCTGTTACTAACGTGGACTCCTGCTTAGTCTAGCCAGCCACAGAAATATGTTGGGGAAATCAGATAAAGAGAAATCAGCCCGATCTGAGCATCAGTGCAAGCACATGCCTCGCTGGCCGATGTTTACTTTGCCCTGGCCTTGTGTTCTTGAAAGAAATATGTCAATAGCCAATGCTCTGACTGGATCATGCACACTGGGAGGACCTTCCTTAGTGACCTCACAGTGATAAAACGAGTCATCGCTGTGCTGAAAGGGCATTTATTGTGTTTGTTCTGGATTGTGAGCTGTTCCACGATTAAAAGCCAAACAAACTCCGTTCCTATTCAGTCTGAATGCTGATAAAAACTTTTGTTTAACTTAAGGGATAATTGAATCAAACATGACATTTTTCATTATTTGCTCACCCTCATGTCGTTCTAAGCCCATATGACTTATTTTTTTCCATAAAAACAAAATGAGAACGTTAGCCTGAGTAACCATTCACTTTTATTGCATTTTTTTTTCCCCATACAATGAAAGTGAGACATCCTTGAAAATCAAATAAAGAATAAAAAAAAAAATTAAAGAATCCAGAATAATTTTTGGGTTGTTTAGTTTTTGGGTTATTTGGGCTGACGCTTGCCCGGGCTGCCGTCAGTGTGGGGCTGGACTGGATCCCTCCGTCCTCCCCACAGACCTTGGTTCCTTGGGTCTGGGCGCCGCTCACTGCTTTGTGAATTGTACCAGAAGTGAGGAAGAATTGTAGCATTGGTATATTTGAAGGTATTTTTCTTTCTTCTCTTTTGTAAAGTAAAATAATAATAATAAAAAAACCTATGTATTAAACATGAGGCATTTCGTTGACTTTATTCACTCCAGCCGAGATGAAGGGTTGTGATGTATTTTGGCATTCTTTTCCTCCCCTAGCCTGGGCAGGTGTGGTCTCCGCAGGGTCTTCTATCCCTGAAAGAATAGGAGTTGGTAAAGAACGCCTTCCCTGATGCGTGTGATAGCGTTAAGATGGCCCCAGCTTCTTTAACTCTATGCTCCCATGCTTGGCACATCGCCTTGTTCCCCCCTTCGGGGTGCCGGGAACCAGAATGTTATGACGATTTTATGGGGCGTTGGGAAGGGCACCTGCAGTCTGACGCGGTCTGACGCTTTGGCACGCAACTGCCTGCCTGCACCTGCGTCAGCAGCGCACATATACGGTTCAGCACATTGCATGATTAAATATGGACCCCGACACAACGTCGAAGTGAGCAACAGACGGGGAACGTCTAAGTTACTATTGTAACCTCCGTTCCCTGATGGAGGGAACGAGGCGTTGTGTCCTCCCGGCCATGATGCTGAACCGAGCCACTGTTATGGCCGAACATCATTCTCTGCTCCTCAGAGCAAAAACGTGAATGGACAGGGGGCGAGACATGCAAATTCTGTCTGCCAGTTTCTCATTGGCCTTTTCTCAAGTTCAGAGATGCATGAGGCTCTCAAGAGAGATCCCTAGTGCCGCTTCTTCTACACAACGTCTCATTCCCTCCATCAGGGAACGGAGGTTACAATAGTAACCTAGACGATTTTGTTAATCCTTTTTTTTTCCTGAAGAATGATGAGCGTTAAAGTAACCATTGTACCTATGAGTTTGGAGCAAACTTCAGGTGAAAAAAAAATTAACTTGGAGAGGTGGTAGTGGCATTACTTTAACGTAGATATAGGTAGGTCTATTACTAAAATTACTTGAATTCAGCACCCCTTACTTTATATGCCAATGGTCCAATCACTGAAAATTTATTTTGTTTTTGGAGAGCCTCTAGAGGTTTTAAAGATATAATAATGATTATAAGATATATTTCAAGATTTAAGGCCCAATATGTTTCTATCCCAGAAATATGGTGCTCTCAATGTGGCTCCATACAGAAACTAAAGTAAACCATTTTTAATATTCAAAAACCAATTGTGTATGGTATGAAACTAGTTTCTTTTTGTACAACAACATAAAGGTCTGTAGTACAAATAATGACCACGTTTGCATGCACTTAAGGAAACCGTTTATTCCAGGGTTTTAGCAGAAAGCTGTGTTCTGGAACATCATGTAAACAAGAATGCTGATTTCCTTAGGCCATTTAAGGGATTAAGAGAAAGTAGTTTAACATACCTAGGTTTATCCTGGAGAACGCAGCTTATTGTGGTCATGTAAATGCATAAGCAGTTTGAAGAGTGCACGAGTGTGGAACAGACCGGGACAACAATCTTCAATGGATGGCGCTCAACAACATGTCAACACAGTCGAAAGAATTCAAAATTTCTAGGAGTACAGTGGGAAAATCACGTACAAATAAACCATAACCATTTATACACACACATTTTCAGTTGCAGGTTGTGATAGTAAGTTAAGGAAACAAAAACAGTTACAACTCCGGAATATCTGGAAATAAAGCGAATCAACAGAGTAAAATAGTGAAGACTTCCTCTGATGCCATGTGTGTTTACACAAGCGTAATGGGAAAATTACATTGCTGTAGAGAAAGCTGCTTACTGACAGAGCCATATGTATATGGGAGTAAAGAGTAGGCCACTTAAACTGTGCATGTTAATGGGAGCGCTGTTTTCTCACAACAACCCGCTTTCTCGCAATATGTTTACATAAGTATGTTGTGATATATGTATGAAGTGTTTTTGTGCAAAAAAACTTTATTAATATTATAAGTGATCCTCAAGGAACATACAGTATAAAAAAGGCATGTCATTACTCCATTAAAGTTATTTGTTTTTAGACTAAAATGCAACAAGGGGTGCTAATACTGTGTATTTTAGCGAATGGAATAGTACAGAAATTGTATTTGTGTCTGGTCATTCTATTACTGGTATAAAGAGAATATGTCTTGTTTGTGCCTATTGCACTTGTGTGCTTGAGCTGCGTTTGTGTGTCAGCTTGGTTAATGCAATGTGTGAGGGAAAGAGAGATACTAACAGTTGTGATTACTGGTCAGCTACTTGTTAGGGGGACCGACAGGCCATGACCTCACAGCGGGAAATCAGTAGCTCTCTAATTAGCCCTGTGGGGGAGCTCTGCTGTCGGCAGGCACCTCACAGTTAGCCTTGCCGTTTTGCCCTGTTCCTACTCCTCTTCAACACTCTCTCATTAAACACAGAGCTGCTGTGAGTCCTTCTACTGGGTCAAACATATAGCACAGCCACAGAGCACACATTCTCTAAGATCAACACTCATTTTTACGGTAAAGAATGGACTCCAACTGAATGGCATGATAGACGATGTGTGGTTTGAAGGTGAAGTGTGATTTTGCTTAAAGATAACCCCAATCCTGTCCTTTTCTATTGCTTTGAATTTCTAAAATGCGCCATTCACTGTGAGAATGACTCTAATTTAAAATAGAACATGTTGGTGAATGGTGCAAATACTTTACTAACTTGACTTGTGCCCTGGGTTTTTGAACGTTGCACAGGCCTCCGTTTGTATTGCTTCATACTGGAATTTTCAAGGTCTTGTAAATTGGAATTACTGGGACGTTAAAGCTTATATTAACCATAAAAAAAACAATTTATGTCATGGGGCTTGGAAGACCTTGTCTCTGGGCAACTTAAATTTGCACTCTTAGTACATGTGTAGGCTATTTCTTTACAAAGTTAGTAAAACTAAATTTGATTGGAACAGCTATTGTAATTACTTCAGAGTATATAATAACATTTCTGGATGTTTAAAGAACACGTCCTTGACTAGATATCAGACCCAAATGTGAACTATGGTACCTGAGAATTTCTTATACACAAAAGTTGTTTGCATTTGATTTTTATTTTGTAAAGAAATCACCTTTTATTTTTCGCCTTTTGAAAATAGTGACAGAGAGTGGAAGCGCCACAGCTCAACGTACCAGAGCCTATGCAAAAACCAATATATGTACACAAATATAGCCAATATAAACCCCCATTTTAATAGGGAACTTAAACCAAGTTGTTTGTGTCACGGTTTTGCCTAAATTGTCTGTACATTATATAAAAAATGTGTCACCCAATATTAGCCAAATAATCAAAGGAATTGCTGAAAGCAATAGAGGCTTTTGGATTAATAGCATTATTTACAAAGCTATAGCTGGGTATTGCAAATTTGTCTAAGTGAGCAGCTACACATTTGTTCCTTGCGCAGTAATTGCCTTTTGAAGTGTGGTGCTTTCACTCATGTTGCCTGAAACAGAAAACTGATCAGAGAACAAATAATAGAGCTAAATGAAATGTGTCTTCTTGCCGTAAGTCTACCCTGAACGTCTTAGCCTTTCCAGTCAGCTTTGATGAGCTCTAATCTCATCCTTTCTCTCTAATCCATATGGTATGTCTTGTGTAATGTCTGTGCATTTCAGTGTCAAAAGAAGAAAACTGTGTTTCCTAGCTGGTTTTCCAATGAGAGATGAAGACACCTTTGTACATTGTTTCTTTTATGCTAGTTTTTATATATTTTTGCATGTATAAATCCCCATTTATACAAAGTGGTTTTTGTAGTATTTCTCTAAATTAAAGAAAACAAAATATGTGTTGGTTTCTGTAATTTGCGTGGATGACACTCGTAATGTGTTATGAAATGAATGTACTATACATATTAAATATATCTCTTAAGGTATTGATAACTTTTACAGTTCGAACAATACATTTTATTCCAAACATCCATGTACCTCCTGTTGCCCCTTTGTGGCCTCCTGAGGGATCCTCGGACACCAGTTTAAAAACCACTGAATTAGCACATAGTCAATTAAAATTACACGGCACATAAAATGTCCATTACTACATTTACTTTATAAAATTCTGATAATCTTTCTTCAGAATAGCAACTGTCTCAGATTTTAGTTCCAGGTATGCCTTTAATTTATTTTGCTTTCTCAGCTCTGGGAGGTCTTGCACCAGACCCAACAAAGCCAGACATTTGTTGCCATCCATTTTCACCATCAATGACAACTTTGTCTGGTTTGTCATCCAAAAACAGCTGTGCAGTGTGTGGATGAGGGTATTTGGAGGCCAAGTAAAGCTGATGGCATCCTGTGCAAATGAGGGAAGATTCACACGGAATAATGAAGGCCGGAGCTATTACTCTGTGGCTGATGTGTATCTGAAAGGCTCAGTAAATACAGTTTCTGAACTGAAAGTCTTATCAGCAGATATACATATCCACTGAAACCGCTGGTCCCACATGTGGGCTGCCTGTATCTCCTCCATCACTTTTAGTCTTACAAGTCTTCTTTTTACCATTTTTATAGGGAGGGCAGAAACATCCATCCATCCATCCATCGTCAACCGCTTATCCTGTGTACAGGGTCACGGGGGGCTGGAGCCTATCCCAGCTAACATTGGGTGAAAGGCGGGGGACACCCTGGACAGGTCGCCAGTCCATCGCAGGGGCAGAAACATGTTCCACCTTTTTCCCTGTCTGAGCCCAAGGTTTTGTGGCTTCACAGAAATTTAGTTTTAGTAAATGTAGTATTTTTTTTTTTTACATGAATGCAGAGATGAATTAGATGCTGTGGTGACATCAGCTTTTGAACGTAATGCATTATTATTATTATTATTATTATAAAAAAAAAAAGCCTGTTCAACTTTGCCTTAAAAGTTTCACATGGACAAACTTACAATTCTGGATGTTTTCATCCACACCCAACCCCACGAACCTCATTGAGTTAACAGAATACACTTAAAAGGTATATAAAAATAAGACTAACTTTTTATACTGATTTTACCAAGCCTGTGGTAAAGTTGTGTGTATGGGAACAAGCGAGAAATGAGACTCCGGTTCAAATCCCAACCAGAAACCTAGGAAAAATGTTGTGTGACATGAGGATTCGTAGATTGGCAACAGATTTTTACATTTAAAAGTAAATGATCTGCGAAGGTGTGTGACTCAATTGAAAAAACAAAAGTTAGACATGATAATGGCTGATTTTGGTCACAGATCTTTTAACCATAATCAGGCAACATATTTAGCAAAGATTATAAATAAGATATAAAATAAGATATATACGTATATACGTTCAGTATTACGGCAGTTCCCCTTCTGTCGCTCGCTCCACGTTGTGTCAGAGAAGCGACACTAGGGGTCTCTCTTGAGCGCCGATATACACCTCTGATCTATGAAAAAAGGTCAATGAGAAGTTGGCAGCCGGTATTTGCATATCCCGCCCCCGGACATACGGGTATTTAAGCAGCGCAGATATGGGAGTTCATTCAGAAAATTTCTTCGGAGCCGATGGTCGTGTCTGCAATTGCTGCGAGTTACACACCAGTTCCTGCTATTCCTCTGCTGCATGCTGTTGGATCTTATGGCGCACAACAGCGGCTTTCTCCTGCTTGCACGGCTGTGCATTCCTGCCCCTGGGCGCTTCGACAGTGCAGATTAAAAAACTCTCACAAGTTTTTTTCCCTAAAAAAGTGATTTTATTTAAGAGTAATTTCCTCTAAAAGAGCAAAACACAGCGGCGTTGAACGTCCTTTTAAGGACGCGTCTTTATATAGATGCCTTTCCGCCCCTGTGTTGTTCCTGGATGCGGTAGAGTGCTCTCCGCTTCAGACGGCCACAGGCGTTGTCTCGTATGTCTGGGTAGCGATCACACCGAGGCTGCGTTTGTGGATGGCTCATGTTCTCACTGCGAGAACATGACCATGACAACGTTGCGGTCGCGGCTCGCTTACAATCGTAAGCAAGCCACTCCAGCCGCCCCCCGCGTTGCTCCTTCTTCCCACGGGATTGAGGACGATGCGATTGGTGATGGAGGCGATTTGGAGATGGCAGCGGGTGCAGCTCTGCCGGGTACGCCCCCTCGGACCACCCGCACCCCGGCACGCTCGGTATCTGATGCTGAGGACTCCCCTGGGCTGCCGCTTTCGGGCCTGCACGCCCAGGCTGAGGCCGACGCACAGATGACCGACATGCTTTCCCGGGCAACCACTAGCGTGGGCTTGGATTGGAACCCTCCATCCTCCCCACAGCCATCATGGCTGGATGACTGGTTCCTGGGGTCTGGACGGCGCTCACAGCCTCGTCCCACCCCAGTCCCGTTCTTCCCGGAAGTGCATGATGACCTGACATCTTCGTGGAGAGTACCCCTCTCCGCTCGTCACACTGCCACCTGCTCATCCGCCCTCGCCACCCTCGACGGCGGAGCGCGCCACGGGTACACGCCGATTCCCCAGGTGGATAGGGCAGTTGCACTCCACTTGTGCCCCGGAAGCCCTACCACCTGGCGGGGCTGCCCTGTACTCCATTCCCGGACCTGTAGAGCAGCATCCTTGCAGACCGCAAAGGCCTACAGCGCCACCGGACGCGCCGCTTCCGCCCTGCATGCCATGGCTCTCCTGCTGGTCCATCAAGCCAAGGCACTGAGAAACATGCACGGGGGTGGCCCTGATCCCAACACGCTGCAGGAACTGCGCTCAGCGACCGACCTAGCCCTGAAAGCAACAAAGGTCACAGCGCAGGCGCTCGGGCAGGCGATGGCCACGCTTGTGGTCCAGGAGCGTCAACAATGGCTGAACACGGTCAAGATGCGTGAAGCAGACAAGACTCGCTTCCTCAATGCTCCTGTCTCCCAGTTTGGCCTCTTCGGCAACACCGTCGAGGAATTTGCCCAGCAGTTCTCCATGGTGAAGAAACAGACGGAGGCCATCTCTCACATCATGCCTCGCCGCAAAGCTGCCGCCACGGCTCATGCCCCGTCTGCTCACCGAGGGCATCCTCCCGTGGCCAGGAAACCTTCTGCTCTGCTTCAACCCGGGCCCAGCTCTCAGCCCCAGTGTCGAGCCAACCACGGGAAGCTCACGCCCCCTGTCTCACGGACCCCCTCGAGGACCCGGAAGGCTCCCAGGCACTCCCAGAGTCCAAGACGTTAGCTCCGGAGGTGGTAAGACCGCTCCGTCCCCCGGTGGAGGGCCGGGAGGAGAATTTTGGGTTTTTTAATTTGCCGCACCCCCCAACAGGGGCTGCGGTACCCAAATTCTCAATAAAAGAGCTATTTCCTTTGTCTCTGGGTCACCTGGCCCACAAATACTGTTCTGGCTACAAATGCTTTCAGGCCTCAACAGTCCCGGCTTCCTGGATGCGGTTTCCCCGCCTTCAGCCCCATGACTGTTCCCCGGCCGGCCGGTTCAGATGAGTCCAGAGGACGCCAACATCAGACCTCCTCCTCAGTCACGAACCTGCCCCCTGCCGGGTGCGCGGAGCAAGGTAAGTGCTTTAAGTTTATTCTCAGCACCAGAGCCTCGTGCTGCTTCACTGCCTCCCGACGCCGCATTACCTGTTCCGCACCGCTGCGAAGCCCCGCCGTGTATGTCCAAAATACTCATTCCCTTGGTGCCCCTAGCATGGAGTTTAGAGGCGTGGCTTTCACTGCCCAGCCTGTCACACTGGCTGCACCGGACCATTCGACTCAGTTACGCAATTCAGTTTGCCAGGCCTTTTTCTGCAGTACACGGCGAACATGCCCAGTCCCTGCGCGAAGAAATCGCCTCCCTTCTAATCAAGGACACGATAGAGCCTGTCCCTCCAACCGAAACGAAGAAGGGTTTCTACAGCCCTTACTTCGTTGTACCCAAGAAAGGCGGCGGCTTACGACTGATCTTGGACCTGCGAGTTTTCAATCGGACCTTGTCCAAACTCAAAATGCTTGTCCAAACTCAAAATGCTCACCCAGAAACAAATTCTATCTGGCGTCCGGCATCTAGATTGGTTCGCAGCGGTAGAAGGACGCGTACTTCCATGTCTCGATTTGCCATCGACATCAACCCTTTCTACGGTTCGCGTTCGACGGCCAGGCGTATCAGTACAAAGTCCTCCCCTTCGGCCTGTCTCTGTCCCCTCGCGTCTTCACGAAAGTCGCAGAGGCAGCTATTGCCCCGCTCCGAGAAGCCAGCATATGCATACTCAATTACCTCGATGACTGGCTCATCCAGGCCCCCTCGCGAGAGTTACTATGCGTGCACAGAGACCAGGTGCTCAGGCACCTCAGCCGTTTGGGGCTTCAGGTCAACTGGGAAAAGAGCAAGCTCACCCCAGTCCAGAGAATCTCTTTTCTCGGTTTGGAATTAGACTCCGTCTCAATGACAGCATGTCTCTCCAACGAGCGTGCTCAGTCGGTGCTGAAATGCCTTGCTTCCCTCAAGCCAGGTACCGTGGTCCCTCTCAAACGATTCCAACAGCTCCTGGGGTATATGGCATCCTCCGCGGGGGCTGCGCCGCTGGGGTTGATGCATATGAGACCACTTCAGCACTGGCTCCAGACTCAAGTCCCGAGACGAGCATGGCACCACGGCACGCACAATGTGAAAGTTACCACTGCCTGCTGCCAAACCTTCAAACCCTGGACAGACCTCTGCTTTTTACGGGCAGGGGTACCCTTGCAGCAGGTGTCCCGACGCGTTCTGGTCACAACCGATGCCTCCAAATTGGGTTGGGGCAGCGTGTGCAATGGGCACGCAGCCGCAGGCCGTTGGAACCAGGCCCCGCTGCATTGGCACATCAACTGCCTACAGCTGCTGGCTGTTTTCTTTGCCCTGAGGAACTTTCTCCCATTAATTCGAGACAAACACGTCCTAGTCAGGACAGACAGTACCACAGTGGTAGCCTACATAAATCGCCACGGCGGAGTTCGCTCCCTCCACATGTCACAGCTCGCCTGTCGTCTCCTCCTTTGGAGTCAGCAGCGACTCAAGTCACTGCGTGCCACTCACATCCCCGGCAACCTCAATGTGATAGCGGACGCGCTGTCAAGACAAAGCTTGCCTGGCGGAGAATGGAGGCTCCACCCCCAGTCGGTCCAGCTGATCTGGGGCGGTTCGGCAAGGCCCAGGTAGACCTGTTTGCCTCCCAAGAAACCTCCCACTGCCCACTCTGGTATGCCCAGACAGAGGCTCCCCTCGGGGCAGATGCTTTGGCACACAGCTGGCCCGCGGGGCTGCGCAAGTACGCATTCCCCCAGTGAGCCTTCTTGCACAGGTGCCAGGCATCTTTACGCCCTAAAGTGGCGTCTGTTCGCAAACTGGTGTTCTTCCCGTGCTGAAGACCCACAGAAGTGCGTGGTTAGGTCAGTGCTTGTGTTTCTGCCGGAGAGCCTGGAGAGGAGGCTGTCCCCCTCCACCCTCAAGGTGGCTCACCACGACACGATAGACGGCAAGTCTCTTGGTAAGCGCGACTTAATTGTCAGGTTCCTAAAAGGTGCCAGGAGGCTAACTCCCTCCCGGCCTAACCTATTCCCCTCCTGGGATCTCTCAATCGTCCTCACGGGCCTTCAGAGACCCCCCTTCGAGCCGCTAGAGTCAGCTGGACTCAGGGCCCTCTCTCAAGACTGCCCTGCTGATCACGCTCGCCTCCATCAAGAGGGTCGGGGACCTGCAAGCGTTCTCTGTTAGCGACACTTGCCTGGAGTTCGGTCCGGCAGACACATACGTGATCCTAATACCGCAACCGGGCTATGTGCCCAAGGTTCCTACCACACCCTTCAGAGATTAGGTAGTGAACCTGCAAGTGCTGCCCCGGGAGGAGGCAGACCCAGCCCTTTCGTTGATGTGTCCGGTACATGCATTGCGTATCTATCTGGACCGCATGCAGAGCACTAGACACTCTGAGCAGCTCTTTGTCTGCTTCGGGGGACAGCGAAAAGGGAACGCTGTCTCCAAGCAGAGGCTTGCCCACTGGGTTGTCGACGCCATTTCATTGGCTTATCACACCCAGGCCGTGCCCCCCCCCCGCGCGGGTCCGAGCTCACTCCACCAGGGGTGTTGCGTCCTCGTGGGCACTGGCCAGGGGCACCTCCCTAGCAGACATCTGCAGAGCAGCAGGGTGGGCAACACCTAACACTTTCTCGAGATTTTACAATCTCTGAGTTGAGTCAGTATCGTCCCGTGTTTTCTCAGGTCCGAGCCAGTAGAACTCGGTAACACGCTGACGATCTGGCCGGGTGAATCTCTTGCGCCTAGCGCCCTTTCCCTCAGCCGAGGTAAAATAGTGCGCCTCCGTTCCCAGGAGATCCCATCTTCGGGTCGCTGGTTGACTCCTCCCTAGCCCTTTTGGGTCCGCTGAAACCCAAGCCACTACGGGTACCCAAACTACCCTGTACTGGAATAGGTGCTCCACAGGTAAGGCCTCCTGTTCAGACTCCCCCTGTGTGTAATTCCACGGTACTGTCCCCTCACGAGCGGACCCCCGTGTCTCCCTTAGGCAGTTACAGCTGCCTCGGTCGCCGTGCTGTATGCTTCCCCCCTCTACGAGGCTGGATCTACCACCGCACCAACTTTTCCACATAGGTCCTAACAGGCCATGTGATGTATTTGCCACTCTTTGCCTCCCCTGCAGGGTAGGTGTGGCCTCCGCAGGATCTTCTCCCCCTGAAAGAAGGGCTAAGACCCCTTTCCTCAATGCGTGTAAGGGCCCCGGCCGTAGTTGCTCTATGCGAGAAACATAGAGAGAAAATAGGCCCAGCCAGGCTGGCCCGTTCCCATGTTGGCGGCCATCACCTTGTTCCCCCCTCCAGGGTAACCAGAAGGACTCTTATGGCTTTAATGGGGCACTGGGGAAGGGTACGTGCAGTCTGATGCAGTTGGTCGCCTTTGCACGTAGGAATACCTGCTCGCTCCTGTATCAGCAGTTCACGTACACGGCTCAGTGCATGGCACGTTTATAAGTGGACCCCTAGTGTCGCTTCTCTGACACAACGTGGAGAGAGCGACAGAAGGGGAATGTCTAGGTTACGTATGTAACCTCCATTCCCCGATGGAGGGAACGAGACGTTGTGTCTTCCCCGCCATGTCGCTGAGCCGAGCCACTGTTGTGGCCGGACCATTTCCGGCTCCTCAGAAAAATCCTGAATGACCTCCCGTATTTGCGCCGCTTAAATACCCATATGTCCGGGGGCGGGATATGCAAATACTGGCTGCCAACTTCTCATTGGCCTTTTTTCATAGATCAGAGGTGTATATCGGCGCTCAAGAGAGACCCCTAGTGTCGCTTCTCTGACACAATATCTCGTTCCCTCCATCGGGGAACGGAGGTTACATATGTAACCTAGACGTTTTCTGGTAAAATTAACCCTTGAGGCACTACAAAAACAAATATTTTCCCCCCAGTACAAATCACAAGTAAAATGGCAATTTATCAGTTATCATTATCAGAAACACTTAATTTACATAATATTCCTTAGACAATGCCATCTGAACACTTTCACTATATTGTATGACTTGTAAGGAGATAAATAACATTTGCAGTTCATAACCAACTACAATGACAGACTTGTTCAAGCATGATCAAATTGCATGGTAGCTCATCTGATAGAGCAGTGTACTTGTGATGCAAGGGACCGGGATACTAGTTAAGTTTAGGTTCAAGGTTTAACGTTGGGTGGTAGGTTTGATTGATTTACTTCTAGGGATGCCCCAATACATTTTCTTTTTTTATTTCATTATTTCATTTTTCATCAAAGTGGTGTCTAAATAAATGAATTCAATAAAACTTTAATCAAAGTTGCAAATAGAATTTTCAACATAATTAAATTGGGCTTTTATTTTGGAGTGAATACTTTTCTAGGTGTTTTGATGGTAGCTTCTCACTTCCGGAAAAGCAAGTCGCCATGTAACTGTGTTATTATTAATCCTCAAAAGGCTGAATTCTGTATGCGCTTCATGAATTAGTGAATTAGCACTCTTCCTCCCTCTCATCTGCTACAAACAGAGTGTGCAATGTGATGTTCCATGTATGAACATGTACAGCTTTGGCCCAACACCGGCTCTATACATTCACAAGCACTCACATTTGATGCACGCAGCACTTGTAAATTAAATATTTATCTCATTCAATCACAGCCTTTCCTTTAATAAACACATTAGGTCATAACATGATTTTAATTTGTGCACTGAATGTTGATGGAATGCTATTCAAACATCAGATGATATTGTTTTTTTTAGTTATGGGAGCATTTTTACAAGCACAAGTACATGAGTGTGACATCAGACACGATTCCGATACCAGTATCAGTATTGGGACATCCCTATTTAAAACTTGATAAGAGCATGAACTTGAATAACCTTATCTTTTTGGGAGATGTTATTCATTTCATTTTGGCATTCAATAATGCTCTGCCAGCACTGAGGGAATTTTAGACCCTATACATAAACTGATTTAAATGTAATTCTTTCATAGATTACGTTTTAAAATGGTGATCAGTGTATTGAAAATAACTTTTAATATTTTCATTTCTGTTATCATGTCTCCCTTTTATTTTTTGGAATCAGATTCATATAGTGTTTAACATTGATAAGTGATGTATTTTAAAAGTTGGCATACAGTGTTCATTATAATGGGGTATAGGTTTTGCAACTCGGTACGCAATACTCACAACTCATGAGTACTTTTAAATAAGCTACACTTTTACTATTACTTGAGTAGTTTTTAGGACAGCTACTTTTACTCTACTCGCACAATTCTTTTTGGGAAGTAACAGTACTTCTACTTGAGTATGATTTTTCAGTACTCTTTCCAGCCCTGAGTGTTAGGGTTAAACTATCTTAAAATTGAGGCAACTGGTTAACTCCAACTGTAACACTTTACAATAAGGTTCCATTCGTTTAAAATAGTTTATGCATTGGTATCATAAACAAAACAATTAACAATACAAATTTTGACTGATTTGTTAATCTTTGTTAATGTTAAAGAAATGTAATTGTTAGTTCATATTGTATTAAGTAATGTTAACATTTAGAACTTTTGATTTAAAAAATGTATTGGTAAATATTGAAATTAACATAAACTAAAATGAGTAAATGCTGTAAAATTGTTATTGTTAGTTCCTGTTAAGTGATTTTGTGAACAAATGTTAACAGATGGAAACTTATTGTAAAATGTTACCACTCAAACAATTTATTTAGACTTGGAGACCAGGTTAGAATGAACTATGCCCCTTGTTAAATAATATTTCTTACAAGTATTATAAATGAACACTTATGTGTTTAATTTTTGGTTTCAAAATCAGCATGTTTATAGGGAAGATGATATATTCTATTGTTATATCAGTGCCAGAGAGTTTTGGAAGCACAGGATTTATGTCCTCGCCCAAGCAACCTGTCTTTTTCCACTGTCACAGCAATTGAAGAACAGTTGGAGAGGAGAAGAAAAAAGGGGAAGGCAAAAGCAGACTAAAGGTCAACAGGATGTAAGGCTTCTATTATCAGTAATCTTCTCCAGGATTCCACAGGCAGCTTGTTTCACCACCTAGTCAAGCATGAAGGGAGTATAATTTTAGCCAATCTCCTGGTAGCTTGGGTGTACAGAAAGCCATTGTACGCCAGCAAAATGGTCACAATAGAGCCACTGGGCCGCTGATAAAGATCTGCATAGGTAATGCCAGTACAGCAATAAGTGCAATTTTGCACTCCTGCATTGATTTGGCACTTGCTTACAGCCCTGGCCACTATTTGTCCCTTTGGCTTTGAAAGTGATGGATAGCATTTTGTGCAGTATAATTGCAAAGGCCAGGGCACTGATTAATTCCCTGAGCGAATAATGCATTACCCTGGATACTTTTTTACTGTTTATCAGGCCACGCAGCCAATAGCTTTGTTTGCTCTTTTCAACTTCCCTTAGCCAGCCCTAACAGTGCCTTTTCAAGGGATCTCAGGTTTGAAAGGCGTCCAGTCATATTGGTAGTATTTGTTGTGGTATAGCTTGAGTATCAAAGCCAAGAGCGAGTGCAGAAAGCAGAAACAAACACACAAGCCATTATACCTGAATGCATCACTCTTCAAAACATTTGACTGGAAACTGACAGAAAATATACCTGATAGTTCACCCAAAAATTTAAATTCCCTCATCAGTTACTCATCCTCATGGCAAATTTTATCATGAAATTAAATGTTTATTTGTTGAAATCATCCCCCTCTACCGTAGCTTTCAAATGTAATTTGCACTTGTGCACATTTAAATCTGATGCCTGAAGACACGTGTGTATTTAGGCGTCAGTGACATCAAAAATATTGTATGGCTTAAAACACATGGAATATAGTACACAAGTTGTATTATAGTTTTTATATGCTGCTTGCTGTTCTTTGTGTTGCTTAACAGGTCATGGGCACTGTCTGTTTTCATTGTATGCAGACATTCTGCCTAACATCTAATTTTGTCATCATATTTTGGTTCTATTCCACTATTCCATTAAGGAAGGGCTCTAATGTCTATTGTCCAGCTTTTTTAATGTGCAAATTAAGGTCTGCTCCATATATACAAAGTAATAATGCGGGATTTGATACCTTGATTCAGCAATTCATTTTAATGCATTATAATTATTGGTTGGTGTTTATGCCACCCACCAACCAATGTCTCATATTCCAAAAAACAAAACAAAAAGAAAATATGAATATGCTTGTTTTTGAAAGCAGTAGCATTGTCTAGAACTAAATCTCTGTATTGTCTAATCTGTCAAACATATTTCAGGGGCTCTGAATATAGCCACAATACACAGTCCCATCTCCTGTCTAATCTTCTCCTGAACAGATGTCTCAACTTGAAGTGGCAGAGTTGATGAGGGACATAAGTAGAGATCAAAACAAGTTGACTGAACAGGAAAAAAACGTGTCATATTTTTCACAAGACAAAAATGCAACCATCAGAGACACACCAGGAGCCGTCTTTTAAAAGCTTTGATAACTGTCTGTGGGAGTGACACGGCTTGTGATGTAGTTCCTTTATTTGTGCATGTTACAGTGTTTTTTGCAGTCTGGAATATTTGACGATTACTTTTCTAACATAAAAAATGCTGTGTAGTGAGTGTAAAAATTATTTAAATTTGCTTGCTTTAGATGGAGGGTACATACTTTATAGCATAGTTGACAGTGTTTAGATTTAAACCTACAGTTTACATTAAAGTGATAGCTCACTCAAAAATAAAAATTCTGTCATAATTTTTTCCTAGTTCCTAACCTAAATGACTGCCTTCTGTGGAACACAAAAAGAGATGTTTGGACGAATATTAGCTTTAGTCACATTCACTTACATATGGAAAAAAATATGCAATGAAACTGGATGGTGACTGAGGCTAACATTTTGCTTAACATCTCCTTGAAGACTGATATTTTGGGTGAAATATCCCTCTAAAAAAACTGTTTAGTGGTTGAATGATTTTTCCAATATTTAACATTTCTGATGGCATAGCTTAGTACAATAAACAAAATATATTTTTTTCCAGTATAGAGATACTGATGGTGCCCTTGTGTGGCTTTGTCTAATGGTCAGCACGTAGGAATGCAGCTCTACCTCCAGGTTGTCTCTGATGGAAGAATTCCAAGAAACAGCAGTTGGCACTTAATTAACCTCTCTAACCACCTCCTGCTCACCACAGTTTTACAGGGGACTTCTCTTAATAGTTATGTGACCTTGCCATCAATAAGACTGAGATGGACTGAATTGAGATTTGATTTAATTAAAGAAGTGCACATTTAAGAAATATAACCACACTGGTGTGAAAACAGAGGGGTATGGGAGCACAGAAGTGTGACCTTGCAATTAAAAATTAAACATGAAAGAGTGAAGGCGAGAGTAACTAAATCAAACAAGAGTTGTACTCTAGTGCTTTGCTGTTTCTAAAACTCTTAAAATACCAAAAAATAAAATGAAAATATATATATCTTTGTCATGTACAGCTTTTGTCTCTCCAGACATTTTCTTTAAAATCTTGCCTCAACATTTTCACAGTCCATTGCTATAATTAAAAAAATAAAAGCCTTCATTCTTTGCAAGGTCAAGATTACTGACCTTTAATGAACAAAAGTTGACGTTTATGTTGTAGATAGAGTTTGAAGTTGATTTCTTGAAATAAGGCACTTGAGCAGTTGCACTTGCTCTTAAGAGAAACCTCCAGGCTACTTCTGTGCTTTTCTCATAATTTACTTTTTAAATAGTACATTTTATTATGTGCCATGAATCACAAGTGAAGTGTTTTCATTTATTTAAGATTCACTTATTGATTTCATTTTATTTTACACTTCCAAAACATCATTTGTTGGTTTTTTGCTTGTGGCTGAATTTATTTTTTCTTCCCCAGGGTGTGCTGCAGACTGCTCTAGGGACACAGCCCTCTTAATGTAATGGATGAGGAATACGTTTCTGCACTGTTGGATTTCATTTTCCTCAGATCAAATATTTAAGATCAAGAGTGTGCAGCTTAAGTATATTGAACTCCTGGAATAGAGACTGTGCTGTTCAAACAATGGTGGATCAGGAGCGCAGTCACCCATATGGCCTCAACGACTGCCAGGGACCCCTGCCATTCTCAAACCGTAGTTCTGAGGAGAATGAAATAATTGTATAATAGTAGGGGTGTTCCTGGGTTTTTACACTGATTGGGTTTATATACTGATATAATAATGGGGGATGGGGATGGGATGGGGGGTCATACATTTATATATGAGACTGCCATGGTTAGGATTCTGCTGCCTATATAGCCTGTAGACAGTGAAGTGGCTTACTAGGTTTTAGAATTAGCAGAGAGTTACTGACTACGTTTATATAGACACCAGAAAGCCGTTTATTGCGAGCAAGCTGATTAAGGCTCTACATCGGTGAATGGGTTTACATGAGCTGTGTTAGCAGCTTTCTATTTACAGGTACTCATATACATGCAACTCGATCAAAAAGCAGCTTTCTCCACAGCAATGTAAATTTCCCTCAATGCTTGTGTAAATAACAAACATGGGATCCAAAGAAAACCTTTCCGCTTTATTTCCAGATATTCCAGAATTGTTGCTGTTTGTTTCCTTCATTTTCTATTGTGACCTGCAGTGGAGTTGCTCTGCAAAAGTGGGATTTCCCTCTTCCATAAAACATTGGGATTCCCCCAATGTACAAGTGAATATATGCAAACATGAGAGAGAGGAGTCAATATTTTACATTGGTGTGTATTAATGGGTATAGTTTAGTGTATATACTTTGCCCATTGTACTTCCAGAAATGTTTAATTCTTTCCACTTTTGACATGTTGTTTGGCTCCAACCTATGTGTGCCAGTGCGGAGTGCAGGGCCGGGTCGTGATTCCACACACCCGGCCCCTAATCAGGCTAATCAAGACTCAGAGAGGGATAAAGGCCGACTGGAGACTGCAGTGGGACAAAGAGAGAGATTTACAGACAGCTGTCCGACACCTTTGTGTGTTTGTCTTTTTTGTTTAATTCTTCATTAAACTATTATTTATATCGCCAAGCCGGTTCTCGCCTCCTCCTATCCATGAATCCCTTTACACTATGACATTTGTTATGCGGACTGTTCACTGCTCAAAAAATGGTTAGAATGCCGCTAATCTGTTACATGAACAAAATAAGCTGCATTCCACCCCTGGATGGACTTAAGCGATCTACCATCTGTAGTTGTAGACACGATCAACCAAGCCAGAGCTCCCTCTACCAGGCAGCTTTACGCCCTCTAGTTGCAAATTGGTGTTCTTCCAGATCTGAAGACAGAGATGCGCAGTTCAGTCAGTGCTTTCATTCCTGCAGGAGAGGCTGGAGGGGAGGTTGTCCCTCTCCCCTTGAAGGTGTATGTCGCTGCTATCGCAGGCCACCAAGACGCAGTAGACGGCAAGTCCCTAGGTAAGCACGACTTGATTATCAGGTTCCTTAGAGGCACCCGGAGGTTAAACCCTTCCTGGCCAAGCCTGTTCCCCTCCTGGGATCTCTCAGTGGTCCTCTCAGGCCTTCAGAGACCCCTCTTCGAGCCACTTGAGGCAGTCGAGCTCAAAGCCTTCTCCTTGAAGACGGCCCTCCTGATCACGCTTGCTTCCATCAAGAGGGTTGGGGACCTACAAGCCTTCTCTGTCAGTGAGACTTACCTGGAGTTCAGTCCGGCTGATGCTCACGTCATCCTAAGACCACAACCATTCTACATTCCCAAGGTTCCTACGACCCCCTTCAGGGACCAGGTTGTGAAACAGCAAGCACTGCCCCGGGAGGAGGTAGACCCAGCCTCTTCATTGCTGTGTCCGGTACATGCTTTGCGTATCTACATGGACCACATGCAGGGCTTTAGGTGCTCTGAGCAGCTCCTTGTCTGCTTTGGTGAACAGTGGAAATGGAATGCCGTCTCGAAACAGACGTTAGCTCATTGGGTTGTTGACACTATTTCCCTAGCCTATCACACTCAGGCCGTGCCCCCCCCCCCTTCTCTATGAGAAGTGTGGCATCCTTGTGGGCCACTGCACCTCCTTAGCAGACATCTGCAGAGCAGCGGGCTGGGCAACACCCAACACTTTTGCTAGGTTCTACAACCTCAGGGTTGAGTCGGTCTCGTCCTGTGTTTTGTCATGTCCGAGCCGGTAGAAGTCGGTAATACGGAACAGCTGACCGGGTGTTCCGCTTGCACCTTGCGCCCTTTACCAAGCTGATCCACTGTGCCATCTCTCCCAGGTTAGCCAGTAAGCTCTCACTTCCTGGATGCTCTTCCTCCCTAGCCCTCTGGCCGCAGATTCAGCGAAGGAATTCGCCATCAGACCCACAACGATTCGAGTGCTCCGTGCTGGGCTTGGGCTCCAAAGGCATATTTCCCGCTTCAGGCAACTCCCTGTGATGTATTTTCTATAGTACGGTCCCCGCGGACCGTACCCTTGGGCAGTCCTCACTGCCCCCCGGTCACAGTGTCTGTAGCAACTCCTCCCTTGTCAGGCAGGATCTACCACCGCACCATGTCCACGGGAGGCTTAACAAACCCCGTGTGTATTCGCCACAAGTTACCTACCCCAGTCTGGGCAGTTCGTGGACTCCGCAGGGCTTTTTCCCTAATAGGAATAAATAAAAACACTTTCACTCCTGTACAGTCTCCTGTCTGCACCTTCAGCTGTTAGAGATTAATATGATGAATGCTGTTAAAGCATTTTATTACCTAATTTGGCATAACTGTTTCATTATATTCTTTCCATGGTTTTTATGCATTTTGAGGAGTATATAATATGTGTTTAAGTGAGCGAGATGATTACTGTTGGATATTTATTTGCACTTCTACAACAGGGCTGTTGAATGCTTGATTCTGATTGGTTGATGGACGTTCTAAGGTTTGCAATTATTTTTTAAATAAATGCACAGCTATGAAGTAGTTCCAGGTCTTGACCACATAACGGTTCACTTTGCCAAATTATTTCAGTTATTTCAAAGACAAACCACAACAAAATATCCAATTAAAACGAAGATATTGGTTAAGTACATTAATAAGAATGACAAATAATATCTATATTATCCTAAAATTATTTCAACTTTGATTGAAAAGCGTCCTTGGGCTCCCTCTCTTTTTCACTCAAGCTTTTGTTCTCGCCACACCCTCGCACGCACGCACGCACGCACACACGCACGCACACCTTGTTACTAAGGTGCTGCTATCATTATGAGGAATCTCCATAGACACAATTATTTATATACTGTATGAACTATAGATTATATCCACTACCCCAAAACTAACCCTCACAAAAAACTCAAAAGTATGTTTTATTTTTAAATGATTTGAATTATGGGAACACTAGAATTGTCCTCATAAACCACACATATTATAGCAAAATACCCTTGTAATTACCAGTTTGTAACCTAAAAAAAAATAGTCGTAAACCACTAAAAACTGTCCACACACAAACACACTGTACATGCTACAATAAATCGGTTAAAAATGTCAAACAATGTCTGTAATATCCAACATTTATTTAAATTTTGGTTGAAAAGCACCCTTGTGCTCCCTTGTCTCACACACGCTCATAAACATACAAATGCGTGCACACACACATGCACATAAAGACTCCAGCATCTTAATCAATACAAAAGTTTCTATTATACGAAATAGCGTTAAATACAGTATGTGCAACTTTGAATGTTTCAATGTATTTCGCCCTAATCAGCCTCACATAGCTGTAGCGTTACAGTCCTGTCACCTGGTCAGGTTGGGTTTCTGTCTGCCGGGGCCGTGGCATTATCTTTCCTGTCTGTCTCATGTTACATGTATGTGTTTTGCGTACTTTCTGTGTGTTTTTAGTGACCGCCGTGCACAAGTTACCGCCGTGTGCTCTCCGGTGATGTCACGTGTCATCATCATCCCCTGTCTGTCTTGTGTTTCGTGTATGTGCATTGTGTGGGTGCACAGGTCCAGTTGTTGGTTACCGGGATGCACGAGATACCGCCGTATGCCCTCCGGTGATTTCAAGGTCCTGTCACGGTGTCAGGTTGAGTTTTTGTTTGACGAGGACTGTGGCATCATCATTCCCTAATTGTTTTGGTCAAGGCATGTTTACGATTTTCCCTCATGAGTTGCAGATGCAGCTCGCAGCTGAAAGTTGTCATGATCAACGTTCCCATGGAAACAATCTGGGTTCCCATGGAAATGCTGATTCCACGTGCCAGCGGCACCTGAAACACATGAGGGCAAAACAGTGGTTGGGGAACAGCCTCCATGGCCGTGAGCACTGGCAGTGACAGGGGAACAGCCTACATGACTGTGAAGACTGACATGGACTGGGCAATAGCCTCCGTGGCTGTGAGCACAGGCAGGAACAGAGGAACAACCTCTGTGGTCATGGGCACTGGCAGTGGAAGGGGAACAGCCTTCGTGGCTATGATTATTGGTAGTGATGGGGATCGACCTCCGTGGTCATGGCCACTATTAGGGGAACAGTCTTCATGGCTGCGAGCACAGGCAGGGACAGGGGAATGGCCTCTGTGGTCATGGGCACTGACAATGGCAGCAGTATCTCACGCACGGTGATAACCAACAACCGGACATGTGCGCCCACACAAGACAAGTACACGAAACAAGACAGACGAGATGATAATGGAGGTCAGTGAGAAAGAGAAGCCGGTAGATACTGTTTCGAATGCGGGTAGTACAACGAGCAACACACACACTTTGGTTCCTGCTTTAGAGCCCCTGCAGCAGGGTGTTTGGGTGACGTCTTGGCAGCATACTCGCTCAGCAAATCGACACCACTCTCCCGTTCGTGTTAGAGTTTCCAATTGATTCTCCCCACTCAGTGATGCACCCACTGAGACTCATGTTGAAAGAGCCCTATTAATTGTAAATTATATTGTAAGAAAAATGGAAATAGAGACTCCAGCCACTATTGTTCAATGCATTTCTGGGGCTCAAGCTTCTGACATCAGATCAACAAGGCACGCACATGAAACACAAGACAGACGAGATGATAATGCCATGGCCCGTCAGAAAGAAACCCAATCTGGCCAGGTGACAGTACCGTGACATATAGTGGAAAACCCCGTCGTGCTACCCCTCCCCCTCTCTTTTGCTCTCGCACAAAACTCATGTGAATCAGTGAGATTGTAAATGGTTGTTTAGCAATGTAAAAGCTATATACAAGAATGGCAACACTCGCTGCTGTTGAGACGTATACTTAAACTTTTATCTTGGCAATTTGAAACAATGTTATTCCTTACGAGAACCACTTTAAACACAGGTAATTCAACTTGCAATCTCTCTGTTCACACACACACACACACACACTCGTTACTCCAATGATGAATAGCAGCGCATCCTCCATTGCTAGTTCTAAAGTGACATTTTCGAACTAGCAACGAAGGCTTGAGCTGTATCTAAAATAGATACTCTTTTTTTTTCTATATTAACTGAAATACCCCCCCCCCCATACACACTTACTAATCAGCATAAAACAGAGCCATCATGGCAATGCACACCTGCATCTTGGTGGGGTTGAAAACAGTTGTTAAGGTTTACAATGGGTAGTTCAGCAAGCAAAGATGCTGACTACCACACCTGGAGTCACAAGTTCAAATCGAGGGCATGCTAAGTGATTCCAGTCAGGCTTCCTGGTTCTTGCTTTCAGTGGGGCACGTGGTGAGTTGTGTGTGTGGAAGCTGTGGAAAATAGCATGAGCCTCCACACGCGCTAGGTCTCCGCAGTAATGTGCTCAACAAGCCATGTGAAAAGATGCGCGGATTGACTGTCTCAGATGTGGAGGCAATTGAGATTCGTCCTCTGCCACCCGGATTATGATGAGTCACTATGCCACCATGAGGACCTAGAGCACATTGGGATTTGGGCATGCCAAATTGGGGAGAAAAGGGGAGTAAAAAACGGGTTTATGATTGCAGTACAAAGGGTTCATGTACTGCAACTATTTCTTTTTATTTATATAATTTTCAGGGATGTGTATCAGCTGCATATATGCCAGTGTTTGCCAGTTGATTAGCGCCACCAACATGCTGGATTGAGCAGCTGCGGCTATTGACAAAAAGCTCTTGTCTTATTGGTCAGTAAGTTTTCATCGCAATACAAAGAAAAACAATTGGAACACTCTCCGTTTAAAAAAATTAAGATTATCGGAGGAAGATTTGTCTGACCCGATGTATAAAGCGCTATATGAATGCATTGTTACCTTACAGAAGCTCGTTCATAACGAACATTCGTACCGGAAAAAACGGATTTGGTGTAAACAGGCCTTAAACCGGTGAAAAACCCAGTCTGCTGTATGGGGAAAGATGGCCACCGTTTTGTTTTAGTTGAAGCTATTGAGAAGATGAGCTGGATTACCCACAGAAACAGGACTTAATAACTTAAATGGAGGCTCACTGCAAACAAACATATGTCAAGTCACATATTCACTGAAATGAGGCTGGTCGGATTGCATTTGACCTGATTTTTGTTCTTTGTTCTTCACCCACAAAGATTAAATGGTTTATAGGGGTCTGAGCATTGGACCAGGTGCCCTTCCCACTCCTTCATCCTGATAGGAACAGTACCCAGTCCCTGGCAGACAGAGGTGCATTAATGGCTTTATATGGCTGCTTAATACCCTAATCCTATCGAATAGAGTTTGGATGGATTTGTAGGAGATGTCACGCCAATCCGCAGGTTCATAAACACTTTTGTAATAGTGGCTCCATTGATGTAAGGAGAGTGGAAGAGATGGTCCAATAAAATGGGCCTACCTGTGACAGTTCAAGTGGGCCATTCTGCAGCTGAGAGGGGTTTAAGTGGACTTAAGTGAGATTAAATCCTTGTATGATTCACACATTGTGAATACTGTGGCAAATTAGAAGCAAAGCTCAGTGACCCATTTACCTGTCCAATTTGAAACACTGATATTTCCATGATATTTAGGCGACAGCTCATTATCCCGATATTAAGCACATCTGCAAAGCAGTTTAATTAGTCTATTGGTTTTATATCTTTTTTTTGTTGTTAAATTAATCTTGAATATAAATGAAATTTTCATCTGAATGTGAACATATATATATATATATATATATATATATATATATATATATTATACAATTGAAGTCAGAAGTTTATAAGAATGTTAAATGTCAGAATAATAGTAGAGAGAATGATTTATTTCAGCTTGTATTTCTTTCATCACATTCCCAGTGGGTCAGAATTTTACATACACTTCGTTAGTATTTGGTAGCATTGCCTTTAAATTGTTTAACTAAGGTCAAATATTTTGGGTAGCCTTCCACAAGCTTCTCACAATAAGATGCTGTCATTTTGGTCCATTCCTCCAGACAGAACTGGTGCAACTGAGCCAGGTTTGTTGGCCTCCTTGTTCGCACACACTTTTTTAGTTCTGCCCACAAATTAAAAAAAATCTGATTGAGGTCAGGGCTTTGTGAGGGCCACTCTAATACCTTCATTTTGTTGTCCTTAATCCATTTTGCCACAACTTTGCAGGTATGCTTGGGGTCATTGTCCATTTGGAAGACCCATTTGCGACCGAGCTGTAAATTCCAGGCTGATGTCTTGAGATGTTGCTTCAATATATCCACATAATTTTCCTCCATGATGCCATCTATTTTTGCACCAGTCACTCCTGCAGCAAAGCACCCCTACAACATGATGCTGCCACTCCCATGCATCACGGTTGGAATGCCATACTTCGGCTTGCAAGCTCACCCTTTCACCGCGTGCATCCGCTTTCTATTTTCATTGCGATGAAACTGCGTGGATTTTACAGCCTACACCCATTTTCTCCTTTGTGTTGCATGGATTATTGCATCGATCTCAAAGCACTACTTATCAAGAACAGCCTTAACAACAAACAATTGTGTAAGGGATTCACATTGATCTCAACCCCCCACCACTCAGGAAAAACCAACAACAACAACAACAACAAACAATTGAAGTCATGGCATCCGCTCATGTTATTTCTTCCTGCATTGCATGTTTCATGTTTACTATAGCTTCTTCCATCAGCAGTGAGGGATTTGCATGTGATAAATGTAAGGAATTAGTCAGGTTGATGGATAAGGTTAATGAGTTAGAGACACGCATCCAAATGCTAGTGGAGGTCAGTGAGAAATAGAAGCCAGTAGATACTGTTTCGGATAAGGGTAGTACAACGAGCAACCCACACACTTTGGTTCCTGCTTTAGAGCCCCTTCAGCAGGGTGTTTGGGTGAAGTCTCGGCAGCATACTCGCTCAGCAAATCGACACTCCCGTTCGTGTTAGTTTCCAATTGATTCTCCCCACTCAGTGATGCACACACTGAGAATCATGTTGAAAGAGCCCTAATAATTGTAGATTCTATTGTAAGAAAAATGGAAATAGAGACTCCAGCCACTATTGTTCAATGCATTTCTGGGGCTCGAGCTTCTGACATCAGATCAAATTTACATGTGCTGGCTAATGCAAAATGTAGATTTTCTAAAATTGTTATTCATGTTGGCACTAATGATGTCTGGCTTCGCCAGATGGAGATCACTAAAGATAATGTTAAAGAGGTATGTGAACTTGCAAAAACAATGTCAGACACTGCAATAAGATCTGCCCCCTTCCCTGCTCGTCGTGGTGACAAGGTTTATAGTAGATTAGTGTTACTGAATGGCTCGATGTCTAAGTGGTGTCCGGAGAATTGTATTGGATTTTTAGGCAATTGGAAGAATTTTGGGATAGACCTGACATGCTAAATAGGGCTGGACTACATCTCTCCAGGGGAGGTACTGCAATTGGAATTTGCAATTTTTTTATTAGATCTTGAAGTTACTGTAGCTTTAATTGTTGGTGACTTCAACATTCACATAGATAATGAAAATGACACATTGGGATTAGCATTTATCAATATTCTCAACTCTCTTGGACTCACGAAATGTGACAGGACCAACTTGTCACCATAATCATACACTAGATTTAATTCTGTCTTATGGAGTTAATGTCTTCCGTAGAGCGATGACATCTCACATCATTACCTCATCTCTTGTATGCTGCGATAAGATAATGTTATTCAATCTACACTATGCTATCATTCAGGTAGAACTATTCTTTCGACCACTAAAAATAGCTTCAATAATAAACTTCCAGATTTATCTCATACACTCAGTAAGCACCAAAGTCTAGAAGAACTTGAAATGAAATAAAATATAAATACAGTCCTCTCTAGCACACTTGATAGTGTTGCCCCCTCTTCGAAATTAAAGAAAAAAGCCCCACACCATGGTACAATGATCACACTCTCAGGAGAACAGCTCGGAAAATGGAGCACAACGGAATACAAAAAAGTGCCTCCTATCTGGCACTAAAAGCTGCCATGTCAGTATATTTTAGCAAACTCATAGAAAGTAACCACAACAATCCTAGGTGTTCATTCAGTACTGTGGCTAAATTGGTTAGGAATAAAGCCTCAACTGAACCAGATACTCCACAGTACAATAGTAATGACTTCATTAATTTATTTTCTGATAAAAGTAAATGGAATTATGCAATCATCTGTCACAGTACCTCAGTGTCCCATTCCTCTCGTGCAACTTCAATCCTTCACTGTCTTAGGTCATGAAGAGCTAACAAAACATATCGAACCATCAAAAACCACAACATGTATGTTAGATCCAATACCAACTAAGCTCTTAAAAGTGGCATTCTCTGTAATCTCAGAACCTCTTCTTAATATTATTAACTCCTCGATATCCTTAGGACATGTCCCAAGAAACTGTAAAATGGCAGTTATCAAACCACTTATTAAGAAGCCACAACTTGATCCTTGAGAACTGGCTGATTATAGAACAATTTCAAATCTCACATTTATGTCAAAAATACTAGAAAATGTAGTATCCTCCCAACTATGTTCATTTCTACTTCTAATTTCAGTCAGGATTTAGGCCCCATCACAGTACAGAGACTGCACTTATCAGAGTTACAAATGACTTGCTCTTATCATCTGATCATCTTTCACTAGTAGTGCTATTCAATCTTATTGCTGCCTTCTCTTGAATAGACTAGAGAATTATGTTGGCATTTGTGGACTTGTATTAGCATGGTTTAGGTCCTATTTAGCAGACCATTACCACTTTCTCTATGTAAATGAGGAATTGTCGAACCAAACAAAAGCTAAGTATGGAGTGCCACAGGGATCAGTTTTAGGGCCTCTGCTTTCTCCTTGTACATGCTTCCCCTGGGATATATTATCAGGAATCGTGGAATAAGTTTCCACTGTTATGCCGATGATAGCCAACTTTATACTTCTTCAAAACCTGAAGAAATTTCACAATTCTCCAAATTAGCAAAGTGTATCAGTGAATCAGTAAAAACAAAGATTGGATGGCCAGAAATTTCCTTCTACTCAATTCCGACGAAACAGAGGTACTAATTATTGGATCAAAAACCTCTAAAAACAAGCCACTAAAATATTATTTGACTCTCAAAGAACTTTGGTGTTATCTTTGAAAGCAGTCTGTCATTTGAAAATCAAATTGTCTGATAGAGGCTCAGAAGCTGAACTGCTAGGTTCATGTTGTTCGGTCGAGAATTTTGTAACGTTGCTGAATGAAGAGACGATGAAGTGAAGAACACAAATGCAATTTTATTTACAAATGTGATATCTAAACACCCTGACTACAAACATGAACAAAAAACTTGGCTAGACATAAAACTAGACTTTACATAAAACTAGACTTGGCTTGACTTGACTAGACTTGAAAACCAAAACCATGAAACAATATTACATCAACAATATTCAACGAAGAAAAAAAGGCAAAAAATAAGGGCTATACTGTAAATACTCTGACATGGCTAACAAGTTAACAAGATCACCAATAAAAATACAACACTTAAACAAAATAACAAGACAATGAAACATGAACCAATGACATAACAGAACTGATAAAATGACATGGTTTCTCCCAAGGTTAGTTTTCTCCATTAACCAACATCTTATTTACATCTATTTTGTTTTTCTTGCCACAGTTGCCTTTGTCTTGCTCACTGGGTTTCTAAACGCAATTATTGTTGAATTATTTATTTTTTAAACACAAATCACAATAATGTTGTATCAAACTACACAATGATCACCGTAAGACATTATAGATATTACAGTTTAATGTTCTGTTAATGCATGATTTTCTATAAAGCTACTTTGAAACGATGTGTGTTGTGAAAGGCGCTATACAAATAAAAATGACTTATGATAACAATGGTCATTATGGCCAATTAAGGTCACCGTTTTAAAAACTTAGGACATTCAATTTTTGTTTTTTTATTTAACCAGGTTTGTCTCATTGAGATATAAAATCTCTTTTTCAAGAGAGATAGCAGAACAAATTAGATCACACAATCACAATCACAAAACAAACACAAAAGAGGCAAAGACTACTCAAGTGCATTTCAATTAAATAAAAGTGCCATTAATTAAAACATTTGCACATGTGGATGGACTTATGTTCTATAGTTTTAACATAACCTTTATAATAATTTAAGGAAATTAGACACTGTAGTTTAAGTGTTTTCTTTAGGTCATTCCAAGTAGAAGGTGCAACAAACATGAAAGCCTTCTTGAACAACTCTGTCCGGGCTTGAGGTACATTCAATGAAATAGTTTTCTGGGACTGTAAAACATAAGTACTCTGTGTAAAAGAAAGAAATTCAGATATTTAACATGGAATCCTGCCTATAATGCCCTTATATATAAAGATATGAAGGTGAGTAAGCCGGCGAATTGATAGAGAAGGCAAATTCACTGTGGATTAAAGTGTACAGTGATGAGTGAGGGGTCTGCAATTTGAAATGAATCTTAAAGCTCCATGAAACACAGCATCCAACCTCTGAAGACACTTAGATGGGGCATTCATATACAACAGATCACCATAATCAATAATAGAGAGAAATGTGGCATCGACTATCTTTTTTCGGGGAGAAAAAGTAAAACAAGATTTGTTCCTAAAGAAAAACGTTTGGTTACGTATGTAACCTCCGTTCCCCGAGGGAGGGAACGACACGTTGTGTCGGAGAAGCGACACTAGGGGTCTCTCTTGAGCGCCGATACTCTTTTCTCTCTATGTTTCTCGCATAGAGCAATCACAGCCGGGGCCCTTACACGCATATAGGGAAGGGGGTCTTACCCAGACCCTGCGGAGACCACACCTGCCCTTTTTCTTGGGGAGGAAAAGTGGTAGACACGTCACACGGCCGTCTTAGGGCTCGTGTGGAAAGTATGGTGCGGTGGTAGATCCAGCCTCGAAAGGGGGGAGTTGCTACAGCACGGCGACGGAGGCAGCTGTAACTGCCTAAGGGAGACACGGGGGTCCGCTCATAAGGGGACAGAACCGTGGAATTACACACAGGGGGAGTCCGAGCAGGAGGCCTTACCTGTGGAGCACCTATACCAGTACAGGGTAGCCATCAGGGTACCCGCAGTGGCTTGGGTCGGCGAGTTCCTCCGCTGAACCGCGGACCCGGAGGGCTGGGGAGGAATCGACCAGGGGCCCAACTCGGAGTGGGGTGCCCTGGGAAGAAGGCGCACTACTTTACCTTGACGTCAGGAAAAGGGCGCTGGGCGCAAGCGATCCACCCGGCCGGTCGGTCTACGTGTTACCGAGTTCTACGGGCTCGGACCTGACAAAACACGAGACGCAACCGACTCAACGCGGAGGTTGTAAAACCTTGCGAAGGTGTTGGGTGTTGCCCAACCCGCGGCTCTACAGATGTCTGCTAGGGAGGTGCCCTTGGCCAGTGCCCACGAGGACGCAACACCCCTTGTTGAGTGAGCTCGGACCCGCAAGGGTAGGGGCACGGCCTGGGTGTGATAAGCCAGTGTGATGGTGTCGAAAACCCAGTGGGCGAGCCTCTGCTTGGAGATGGCATTCCCTTTCTGCTGTCCCCCAAAGCAGACAAAGAGCTGCTCAGAGCATCTGGTGCTCTGTGTGCGATCAGCAGGGCCGTCTTAAGAGAGAGGGCCCTGAGTCCAGCTGATTTGAGCGGCTCGAAGGGAGGTCTCTGGAGTCCTGCCAAGACTACCGAGAGATCCCAGGAGGGAACTAGGCCTGGCCGGGAGGGATTCAACCTCCGGGCGCCTCTCAGGAACCTGAGGATCAGGTCGTGCTTACCCAAAGACTTGCCGTCTACAGGATCGTGGTGGGCGGCGATAGCGGCAACATACACCTTGAGGGTGGATGGGGACAGCCTCCTGTCCAGCCTCTCCTGTAGGAACAGAAGCACTGACCTAATCGCGCATCTCTGCGGGTCTTCGGCTCGGGAAGAACACCAATCTGCGAACAAGCGCCACTTTAGGGCGTAAAGGTGCCTGGTAGAGGGGGCTCTGGCTTGGTTGATGGTATTCACAACGGTCGCCGGTAAGCCGGCTAGCTCTTCCGCGTCCCGTCCAGGGACCAGACGTGGAGGTTCCAGAGGTCTAGGCGTGGGTGCCAGAGCGTGCCCCGTCCCTGAGAGAGGAGGTTCTTTCTCAGGGGAATTCGCCAGGGAGGAGCTGTCGCGAGGAGCCTGAGTTCCGAGAACCAAGTCCGAGTGGGCCAGTAGGGGGCCACCAACATGACTTGCTCCTCGTCCTCCCTGACCTTGCACAGCACCGGTGCAAGAAGGCTCACTGGGGGAAATGCGTACTTGCGCAGCCCCGAGGGCCAGCTGTGTGCCAGCGCGTCTGTCCCGAGGGGAGCCTCTGTTAGGGCGTACCAGAGCGGGCAGTGGGAGGTTTCCTGGGCGGCGAACAGGTCTACCTGGGCCTTGCCAAACCGTTCCCAAATCAGCTGGACCGACTGGGGGTGAAGCCTCCACTCCCCGCCGGGCAGGCATTGTCGTGATAGCGCGTCTGCTACGACGTTGAGCTTGCCGGGGATGTGAGTAGCACGCAGCGACTTGAGACGGCGGGCGAGTTGTGACATGTGGCGGGAGCGTACGCCGCCTTGGCGATTTATGTACGCCAACACCGTGGTGCTGTCCGATCTCACGAGGACATGTTTGTCCCGAACTAATGGGAGGAACTTCCTGAGAGCAAGAAGGACGGTCAGCAACTCCAGGCAATTGATGTGCCAACGCAGTGGGGCCCCTTTCCAACGGCCCGCTGCTGCGTGCCCACTGCACACGGCACCCCACCCGGACCGGGAGGCGTCGGTTGTGACCAGGACGCGTCGGGACACCTGCTGCAGGGGCACTCCTGCCCGTAAAAAGCAGAGGTCTGTCCAGGGTTGGAGAGTTTTGAGGCAGGCGGGGGTGATCCTTACCCGATGCGTGCCGTGGTGCCATGCTTGTCTCGGGACTCGAGTCTGGAGCCAGTGCTGGAGTGGTCTCATATGCATCAACCCCAGCAGCGCGACCGCCGCGGAGGACGCCATATGCCCCAGGAGCCTCTGGAAAAGTTTTAGAGGGACCACTGTGCCTGGCTTGAAGGAAGCGAGGCAGTCCAGCACCGACTGAGCACGCTTGCTCGTGAGACGTGCTGTCATTGAGACTGAGTCTAACTCCAACCCTAGAAAAGAGATGCTCTGAACCGGAGTGAGCCCTAGACGAGCGGAGAGCGGGGCTCTCCACGTAGATGTCAGCTCATCATGCACCTCCAGGAAGAAAGGGACCGGGGGGATGCGAGGCCGCGAACGGCGCGCTGCCCCCAGGAACCAATCATCCAACCGAGAAGGCTGTGGGGAGGATGGAGGGTTCCAGTCCAACCCCACGCTCAAGGCGGCCCGGGCAAGCATGTCGGACATCTGAGCGTCGGCCTCAGCCTGGGCCTGCTGGCCCGAAGGCGGCAGTCCAGGGGAGTCCTCGGCATCAGACACCGCACTCTCCGATGCAGCGGAAAGCTCATCTGCTTCGGACTCGGGAGGATAGACAAATGCGCAGGGCACGCACTGGACACAGCAACGAAAGGGCTGGGTCTGCCTCCTCCCGGGGCAGCGCTTGCAGGTTCACTACCTGATCTCGGAATGGTGTGGTAGGAACCTTGGGCACATAGCCCGGTCGCGGTCTTAGGATCACAGACGTATCTGCCGGACCGCACTCCAGGCAAGTGTCGCTGACAGAGAACGCTTGCAGGTCCCCGACCCTCTTGATGGAGGCGAGCACGATCAGCAGGGTCCAACTGATTTGAGCGGCTCGAAGGGAGGTCTCTGGAGTCCTGCCAAGACTACCGAGAGATCCCAGGAGGGAACTAGGCCTGGCCGGGAGGGATTCAACCTCCGGGCGCCTCTCAGGAACCAACCGAGAAGGCTGTGGGGAGGATGGAGGGTTCCAGTCCAACCCCACACTCAAGGCGGCCCGGGCAAGCATGTCGGACATCTGAGCGTCGGCCTCAGCCTGGGCCTGCTGGCCCGAAGGTGGCAGTCCAGGGGAGTCCTCGGCATCAGACACTGCACTCTCCGATGCAGCGGAAAGCTCATCTGCTTCGGACTCGGGAGGATAGACAGCCAGGCCGTGAGGCGAGCTGCTATCGCCGCGAGCGTGGACGGAGACCAGCGAGCGTGTCCGGGAACGGGAGGTTCGAGGGGGGTTACCCGGCGAAACTGCACCCGCTGCCGCCCCCAAATCGCTCCCAGCGCCAACCACACCGTCCTCAATCCCGTGGGAAGGAGCAATGCGGGGTGCAGCTGGGGTGGCTTGCTTTCTGTTGAAAGCAAGCCGCGACCGCAACGTGGTCATGGTCATGTTCTCGCAGTGAGAACATGAACCATCCACAAACGCCACCTCGGTGTGCGCCTGTGGCCGTCTGAAGCGGAGAGCACTCTACCGCATCCAGGAACGACACGGGCGGAAAGGCATCTTGAAAAAGACGCATCCTTAAAAGGACGTTCAACGCTGCTGTGTTTGCTCTTTTAGAGAAAATTACTCTTTTAGTAAAAACTCTTTTAATACACAGTGTGTGTGTGTATGTGTCTACAATGCACGCCGTGCACTGAGAAGGAGAAAGCCGCTGTTGTGCGCCGTCAAGATCCAACAGCATGCAGATCGTCAGAGGAAAACAGGAACGTTTAAGTGGTGTGTAACTCGCAGCAAACTGCAGACAGACCATCGGCTCCAAAGAAATTTCCTGACTAAACTTCCGTATTTGCCCCGCTTAAATACCCGTATGTCCAGGGGCGGGGTATGCAAATACTGACTGCCAACTCCCATTGGCCCTTTTTAATAGGTCAGAGGTGAATATCGGCGCTCGAGAGACCCCTAGTGTCGCTTCTCCGACACAACGTGGAGAGAGCGACAGAAGGGGAACCTAGCTTTAATTTCAACTTTTTTACTAGATTCTGTATATGAAACTTAAAAGAAAGGTGATCATCAATTAAAAATCTCAATTGTTTTACCCTGATCAGTAACAATATTCAGGTCTAACTAATTTTTCCTTGAGTTTGAAAAAACCATTACTTTGGTCTTCTCTGCATCAAGCACAAGCTTTAATTGAAAAAGCTGTGCTTGCACTATATCGAAAGCAGTTTGCAAGCATTCATACGCCTTCCTAATGGTAGCTGCACAACAATAAATAACCGTATCATCTGCATAAAAATGGATAAATGCATGTTGGACATTTTCCCCCAGACAGTTTATATAAATAGTGAATAAAAGTGGCCCCAGAATGGAGCCCGGTGGGACCCAACATCAACTTGCGTAGCTTGAGTCCTATCAGCGAGGTAGTTGATAAACCAGCCCACAGAGTGCTGAGACAAACCTATACTGATCAGTCTCTGAGCTAGTATGCTATGGTCAACAGTGTCAAATGCTTTGGACAGATCAATGAACAGAGACACACAAGATAACTTTCTACTGACCCAGGGTCCATGCTCATCTGGTGAACGTGCCTTAGGCATGCTGCATGGAGGCATGAGGACTGCAGATGTTGCCAGGGCAATAAATTGCAATGTCCATACTGTGAGACGCCTAAGACAGCACTACAGGGAGACATGAAGGACAGCTGATCGTCTTCGCAGTGGCAGACCACGTGTAACAACACCTGCACAGGATCGGTACATCCGTATATCACACCTGTGGGACAGGTACAGGATGGCAACAACAATTGCCTGAGTTACACCAGGAACGCACAATCCCTCCATCAGTGCTCAGACTATCTGCAATAGGCTGAGAGAGTACTGATGACTGAGGGCTTGTAGGCCATAACCGGCAATTATGTCGCCTATGGACATAAACCCACCTTCGCTGGACCAGAAAAGACTGGCAAAAAGTGCTCTTCACTTGCGTGTCGCGGTTTTGTCTCACCAGGGGTGATGATCGGACTCACGTTTATCGTCATAGGAATGATCGTTACACCGAGGCCTGTACTCTGGAGCGAGATCGATTTGGAGGTGGAGGGCCCGTCATGGTCTGGGGCGATGTGTCACAGCATCATCAGACTTAGCTTGATGTCACTGCAGGAAATCTCAATGCTGTGCGTTACAGGGAAGCCATCCTGCTCACTCATGTGGTACCCTTCCTGCATGCTCATCCTGATATGACCCTCCAACATGACAATTCCACCAGCCATACTGCTCGTTCTGTGCATGATTTCCTTCAAGACAAGAATGTCAATGTTCTGCCATGGCCAGCATAGAGCCCGGATCTTAATCCCATTGAGCATGTCTGGAACGTGTTGGATCAGAGGGTGAGGGCTAAGAACTGGCAAATCTGGTGCAGTCCATGAGGAGAAAATGCACTGCAGTACTTAATGAAGCTGGAGGCCACACCAGATACTGACTGTTACTTTTTTCAGGAACACATTATTCCATTTCTGTTTGCCAGATGTCTTAGTTGTTTTTATGTTCATATATATATACACTATACTTGTATAAAAGATGAATACCTGTAAAAATGGGTCTAATTAACTCTGCACTCCAAAAAAAATGTATATTAAATAAATAACATTATTTATTTAATTTAAATAAATGAAGCCTAACAAATTTCTTGGAAGTTCTTTGAGACAAAGTATAAAGTAAATATATTTATAATTTTTTTTTTAAATGTTTGTTGTAATATATCATGTACCATAATTTAATCGTGATTAAATCACAGAAATAAGTGTGATTAATTAGTTAAAAAATGCTTAATCAATTCACAGCCCTAGTATTTAACCTAAAATATTATTTTAAGACCTTGTTTTTTTAAGTCTCTTCACAGTATGCAGTGATTTATTGTGAGAATAGTGTGGCTGCTTTTAAAAAGGCTGCCCAGGCCCCAGATTTCAGGTCTGGGGTGGTCATAACGTCATTACCCATCTGTCCGGCGTGCCTCTCAGATGTATTACCTTTACACAGGCAGAAGCTTCAGACAGGTTTGCAGGATGGAGATGAAGGTACGGCGCATCTTCGCGGCTCTCGTCTCGTCACCTTGAGATTACTTTTTCGTTACACATGAGACCCAAAGTGAAACAGCCTCCTGAAGCATTAAATAAAGTTTAGCTGTGTGACAGAGCTTGCTGCACCTGAACAGTCAGCAAGCTAATGACTCCTGAGAGGCAGGAGTGTTCGGCTTGTCACATGGAGAACATAGATTAAGCGCAAACACGCTTAATGCAAATAAATGCATGCAGGCAAAACACATATAAATGTATACCTTGATTCCCTCTCATTTACTTGTCCATATACATGTTCGTGCTAATGTCCAAAGTAGCGTCATGTGCCCCCTTCAGATTTCTGAGCCAAGTGGGTTTTGAATGAATATAAAATAATTTTGAATGCCAATAAAATAATACATTAACTAATTGCATGTATTAATTGCATATTAGTTGAATTAATTATATGAAAATAAATGTTTAATAAATACAATAATTCAGATAATTCAAATACATTACATGATTGTGGTAAATAAGTAAAGCATTGATTAAATAATACAAAGAATAGGTTTAGAAGTCAATATATTGTTTTTTATTTCCATATTATTGAACATGGTCTGTTCTGCAATCCAGTTTACAACTGAGTTAGTCAGCCTGTCTGAGGTAAATTTAAGAGATGTTCTCACAGGATGCGTTTTTGCATTCTATCTGTGCGATTTATTTATTTATTTATTTATTTTTTGGTCAGTGTATACATTCTCAGGGAGAATCTTTTGAAGCATCTCATTTCGGTTGCATTGCATCTTTGAGATCTTTTAGTGTCTTGCACCATTAAAGGAATAGCACTAACCCTAACCCTAACCCTAACCCTAACCCAAAAATAAATCTCTCATCATTTGGCACCCTTATGCCATCCCAGATGTGTATGACTTTCTTTCATCTGCTAAACTAAGCATTTCTCAGTTGTTTTGATCAATTAAATGCAAGTGAATGGGTGCAAAAATGTTAAAGCTCCAAAAATCACATTAGTCAGCATAAAAGTAATCCATAAGGCTCCAAATCAATGTCATCAGAAGCAATATGATAGGTGTGGGTGAGAAAAAGATAAATATTTAAATCATCTTTTACTATAAATTCTTCTCCCTGCTCAGTCAATCTCCACTTTAATTTCATAAGACTTCATCTTATATTCTTGGTGATTCACATTCTTCATGCATATCGCCCTCTAATGGGCAGGGAAGATTTTTTTAGCAAAAAGGACATAAATGTTGATGTTTCTCACCCACATCTATTATATCACTTCCGAAGATATATGAATTAAAACACTGGAGTTGTATCGATTACTTTTATAATGCCTTTATGTGCTATTTTGAGCATCAACATTTTGGAACCCATTGACTTGCTTTGTATGGACCTACAGAACTGAAATATTCTTCAAAAAAATCACAATTTGTGTTCTGCAAAAGAATCTGGGATGGCATGAAGGTGAGTAAATGGGTGAACTATTCCTTTAATATTGCGTTTTTAGGACATTGTGTCAAAACATAGTTGTGGAGGTGAGGGCGTAGTCGAGCGCCTGTCTGTAGAGAGAGAAAGCGGTAAGGAGTTCCACCTGAGGCAAACTGCTACTAATTACCGTTTCTGTGTTTGCAGTGAGAGACAGGGGAGATAAAAGATGACCCAGTCCACAGAGAGATTTATAGAGAGTTGCACACCAGAGTGTGTAATCCATATTATAGAGTGTTGTGCTGAAAAGCTGACTTGTCTTACCTTTTATGCTGCAAAGCAGACTTTTGGTTTTTGAGTGTGAAGCTGAAAAGCGATTACTAATATTTTGTTAAATAAAACTCTGACTCATGTGGACTGTGGAAACTGGCTCCCATTTCCTCCTTATTCATCACACAACGAACCATGTCACAGTAGTCTGAAACTTTAAAATACGTGTCTCGGGCCTGGGTAGCTCAGCGTGTAAAGACGCTGGAGTCATGAGTTTGAATCCCAGAGCATGCTGAGTGACTCCAACCAGGTCTCCTAAGCAACCAAATTGGCCCGGTTGCTAAGGAGGGTACAGTCACATGGGGTAACCTCCTTGTGGTCGCTATAATGTGATTCGCTCTAGTGGGCTTTGTGGTGAGTTATGTGTGGATGCCGCAGTGGATGGCTTGATGGCCTCCACACGTGCTATGTCTCTGCGGTAACGCGCTCAACAAGCCACATGATAAGATGCGTGGGTTGATGGTCTCAGACGTCAAGGCAACTGAGATTCGTCCTCCGCCACTCCGACATCATGGGCCATGATTATTCGTGTAAATTATTTTTAAAGCATTATTAATCTGACTAACTTAATGCATTTGACAGCCCTACTTTAATTAGAAAATTCTGTTATCATCTACTAACTCTTATGTCATTCCAGACTCAAATGACTTGTGAAACAGAAAATTATATATCAATGACAAATGTCAAAACTGCTATTTTCCATATAAAGAGAATGCATGGTGATCACTAGCTGTCAAGTTCAGTAGCAATTTTGCTTGTTTTTAAAAAGTTACAGCCTACAATTGGTTAGTATTTGAACCCAGGTCCATTTGATTACTAATCGAAAACTGTAACACCAAGGGCACCATGTTAACCATGATGTCCCTGTGTACCAGATACACAAACACTCTCATGTGTGTAGTATTATCTCTGATATGGGGGAGATAAAGTGCGTCAATTAAGTAAAAGATTAACAAAGATTATTTGTACAGTAAGTAATGCAGTCAGGTGAAGTTGTTTATAATGGTAGGATGTTAAGATAAGTAATATTCTGTGACAACTCCATGGTTCAATGATCGATATGAAATGCACAATTTAAAATGTGATTAAGAGGGTAACGATTTTCATGTCTAAAAACTTACCAGTATGCAGATTTCTCAAATCTACCCCTCACACACGGCTGCCCTTTCAAGAGATTATAAGACTTATGCATATTAATAGCAGATTTACAGACAGATTTTTGACAACACATGCAGAAGTGAAAGTAATCGTATAAGGTTACGACTGCCTCAAGGTTATCAGTTACTTGTAATATTCACTGCTGCTAGTAGTTTTAATGTACTCTTGGGTATGGATGCTTTTGGGAAGTAAGAGGTAGTATGGTAACACTTTACATCAAAGTTTCCTTTGTAAAGGGGTTATAAAGGTGTTCATTAATGACTAATAACTAATCTACAAATGCATTATTAATAATTTATATGCAGTTATAACACAAACAAAAAGGGTGACTCATGCAATATTTGCCAAATATTGAGCCAGTTTAAACTCACATGTTATAAATGCTTTATAAAGGTACTTTAATCAAAATCATGATGCAGCAAGAGAGAAGAGTGTTGTGTTTGTATTCATTGCTCTAATGCCTTTACTTGTGTCACTTTGCTTGTCATATTTGTGACAAAAGTATGCCGCTACTCATAGTGGTAACCTACAGGTCTTCATGGTCATCCACAGCAATAATTTATACCTATAACTTTGATTTCTCTCACTAATCAAAATCTATATTCTTTATTTCCCTTCATTAAATTGGTAATTTATGAATTAAGTAACAATATCTGTACCTCTACAGTCAGTATATGTCAGTATAGTAGTCTATTTTTGCTGCATCATGACATAAATAATGAATTATGACATTTCATGCTTTTGATTAAATTAAGTATTAATAAGAACCTTTATTAACTTCAGTTTAAATTCGCTGAGTATATGGAAAGTAATGCATGAAAGTCACCCTTTTTATTCTTGTTGTTATAACTGCTTATATATGATTTATAATGCATTTGTAAATGAGTTATTAGTATTTAATGATTAATTGTGACAAGGCAAATAGAACCTTAATGTAAAGTGTTACTGGTATGATAAATAATTTTGTACTAGTGCTGTCAGTTGAATAAAATATTTAATCACAATTAATTGCAGGATTTTTCATAGATAGTCACGATTAATCACAGATTTTTAAAGTTCTTAAAGGATTAGTGCAGCCAAAAATAAGTTACTCAACCTTAGGCCATATGACTGTCTTTCTTCAGCTGAATACAAAGTATATTGGAAGTATATTTCAGCTCTATAGATCCATAAAATACAAGTGAATGGCTGTCAAATTTTTACAAATTCCAAAAAGCACATATAGAGATCACAAAAGTAAAAGTAACCCACACAAATCCAGTGGATTAATTAATGTCTCCTGAAGTGAAATGTGAGGCAATGTGTGAGGAATAGATTCATATTTAAAATTCACAAGGCTCGAATACAGCTGTCCTCTCGCATGTCGTAAGCACGTTGGCAAGTTCACACGAAAACTGATGCTTAAATACGAAAAAGAAATACAATAAATACAGAAGCACAGTGTTGTGTACAGTTAACGTATCCATTGAAATTTCAACACAGATTGAAAAAATTTTTGTGACAAAACTAAAACAACTTTCACACAGTTTCTAGAGTTTATTTATCTTTAACAAAAAAGTAATTTAATAACAAAAATTTTGTAGTTGGAGGCACTGAAGAAACTGCCCCCACACACATTTGCTAAATCAAGGCATCTACAACAGAACAATTTAGAGAGAAAAAATGGTAGAATTAATGTCAATTTTCACCAAAATTTCTCAAATAAATAAAATATGAGCTTTGTTTCATGTGTTAGGAGCTGCTGCAGTTACCAAAACCAGCCCAACTGGTGGCGCTATACCACAGAAAGCAGTTTGGAACACCAGTGAGGGGAGGGAGAACGCCACGAGAAAGCAGAGGTTGCATGTCCTAATGTACCTCCTATTTAGCTGAAAAGCCTGAGCTTGATTTCTGTGGCTGGAAAGCCCATATTTTGATTTGTGAAGCTGAACTGTAATTAAAGAGCTATAGTACCTGAACTGCTCCCCCGCTCCTTCTTGCCCATATCCGTTACAGTCATAAACAGCTGTGCTGTTGTTAGCAGTATTTGTCAAGAGATGTGCGAGGACACAAATGCGGGAAGCAACACAGGTTCCCTGAAGGGGAAAGAACTCAGTCCTAGAACAGGAGGGTAGTCAACATGCTGGGCTGTAGAGGGAAGACCGCGACCGTGACACATGACCTAGAACCAACAGAGAGACAAAGATGAGGCTCTTGAAAAGGAACTGATGGACAGACAACCTGGAAACCACAGCCCGACAGGGAGAACACCAAACTGACACCTTGACAGGGAAACATTCCACAACAAACTGGCACAAGACAGAGCACACAGGGAGGTTAAATAGAAGGAGAAATAAGGAGGTGTAAAACGATCTTGGTCTGTGGGAAATGGAGGAGTCAGGAGGCAATGAAGCCACCCCCCATTCCACAGGTGGGTAACAAGGTAGCAAATTAACTAATAAACATGCAAACAAGAGTGCAGGGTTACCACTTAAGACAGAACTGACAGGAGAGCACATGTCTATACAAATGGCTATACAAACAGAGACCATGAGCTCACAACAAAGGAACAATAAACAAGAAAAAGAAAATGACAGAAGAGCGCAAAGTAAGACAAAAGGGAATCATGTGCTCACATGCACAACGAGAGACACGTGGCCTGTTGCACGAATCTAGTTGTATAAACTCAGAGTTTCAGAGGAAGTTTCAGGTTGACAAAGTTGGGGATACTCCCCGAGTATCTCAGACTCTCGCACTGCACACAGGCACAGTATGTAAAGATATGCAAAGAAACTCAATAATACATTGTAAAGTGCTGCTCAAAAGATAAAAGGTTCCCGATCTCTGAAATAAACCATCTTTTAATATCATAATTTACAGTTATAGTAATATATACAATCTTAATATCTAAATATAAATTCATGAAACATATACATTTTCCTGTAAAGCATTTAATTTGATGGAGAGATACTCAGGGGGAGTTACTTAATTGAATCAGAGATGTCACTTTATTAAATCCTGCTCCGTTGCAGGTTAGCCATGTAGCATATGTTGCTATGGAAATGAACACTACTAAAAACAGACCCAACTTCTTGAGCCCCCCCAAAAACTGCAACAGTATGTCAGGATCCTGCCACATAGAACTATAAATAAAACCAACTGAAGAAGCTGGATCCGGACAGTATTAAAGTATCTAAAAATGGGTCAGACTGGTGATGGGTTTTGTCTAGATGTCAAGTTTAATAAATAACATGCAGGATTTTGTGCTAATGTGTATCACAAGTAGATATACAGTACATGGAAATAAGATGACAACTTTTGTTTTAACAGTCATTTTGATTAATATTAACAGCAGCAGATCTGTTAGGCTGCATACACTGCGTGGTCTTATGCACAGATCCAATATTTTGACAAATACCTTAATTGTTGCACCTGTTTGCATCATACCAGGTAAGATATAAGCAACTGTGGGCAAATTCCAATGAAATGTGATTATCCTTATGTTATGCCCTACTCACACCAAAAGACAGAGCTCTTGATGTCGGCACTCTGAAGGAGCATGGTAATACTGTATGAATGTACCCTTCGCTAACATTCTTGCTGTAGGGCCCTTCGTGAAAAAAAATATTTTCTTACTTTAGTTTGGAACAACCCTCTCAGTTTAGTCCTCCTTCCCACAGTGTCCTTCAAGGGTGCAAAAATGCAGGATGGGCATTGACCGTGAAGCACAATTAACCGTTTGGGCACACAGCCGCTCTAACACATTCAGCAACAGCGCTCACACCTCATGTGAGCAACATCATGTGATCTACCTTGACTGGTGCAGGTTCTACACACAACAGGAAGTGCAAACTGTCTGGCTTGACGGCTCTCTCTTCAACTTTTTCCCCGACTGCTACGGGCAAATCTCACTGATAGGCAAGTCGAGATGCAGTTCAAGTTGAGCATACCTAGGGCTACAGATCTGCATAAATTCATCCATCAGTGCCTTTTGCAGTGACAGCAGTCACTACAACAATAGGTGAAAAAAATACCAATACAAATTTTTATCATAAATACAATTTAAATATAAACATAATATTACTGGAAAATAAACTATGGACTATAGTATAACACAAATCTCAGAAAATGTTGTTTCATAAAATGGCTACAACTGTGATTGTCAGTGAAATTTGATGTTCCACTAAATTTTCAGAGTTTGAACATACTTTATTCAAACTTTATTTCCACCTGCTGGTAGAATCTCCAAGCTGAAATGTCTTAACTCAATGAGCTATTTCTCAGGAAATTAGCAAATTGAGCTTTGCACCACTTACCCACAATCGACCAGAAGCCGATTTCATCCAAAATTATTATCTGTATGAAAAATCAACATTGTATCATTGTTATTATCTGGGTTAGCATTTTCAATGGATAAGATACATTTCCCATTACTATTTTTTAATCCCATGTTTTTGGTTGTAAGAACAATTAGTTGTTAACTTAGCATGAAAAGTTGCTAATTGTAAACACCTCAAATCTCTTTATCTCCAATTAAAATGTAATGTATATGCATGTGTATATGAAATATAAAAGGTATAGAAAAAAACCCCAAGCTGATATAGTTAATTGTTTGACCCTTATGAGGTTAAACATCAATACTTTCTTAAGGTTAAGCACCTCCTTTGACCCTTTGTAAAAATTTATAATATTAATAATAATAAAAAAATCTTTTTTACTAGGCCATTTATACATTAATCTTGGAAAGTGTCATTTACATCACTTTCTTGATTAACAAAGCATGTTATTTCAGCTCCACTGCTTCTTTCTGTGCCTATGAATGTAGTGAGCTAAACTGTAATGCTATTTTATGCACTGGCATGATTCATTGTTTTGATTCCTTGTTGGCAAAGAGGAGGTTTAGTCTTCAGACACTTTGAGTGCCATGATCTTACAGTACATGACAGAAGAATTAGTAATGGAGTGCCATGTGTTAACCAGTTCTTCTTGAGAGGTGTCTTGAGTCAGAGTCTAGTTTATCCACCTCCTTTTGTCTGCTTTTGTCCATCTGTGTGACAGACAGTGGTGAAAGCCATGGTGAGAGCGAAATGAAGGAACGAAACAAACTCATCCCACAGAATGTGTCAAGGCCCACAACTCTGTACTCTCTTCAAATCACAAGTTAAGAGGCATAATGAGATTTAGATTCCCTTTTCTGTTGTAAGGAACAGGGCCTGCAGCATATTTTTCTCGACAGATCCACCCCTGTGTGAAAAGCACAGTATGTGTGCAAGTGTTAGATGTAAAGAGCACGAAAGAGAGAGTGCGAGGGAGAAGGAAGAAAGAAATGAAAGAGTTAGTTAAGGGGGGCAGTTAGGGCCAGCTTTCGTTGGCCTTTTTATAACGTGATTTACAATTTCCCAGTGTAATGTATTAAAACGTTGACAGAGCAAAAGGGATTCACAAGATGCTGCATTAGAAACTCAATTTCTTTGATGAATTGCCTGTGGCTACTGAATCACAAACTGTTCTGCCCGCCACCTTTTCCACTCCCCCTTCCCTTGCACTGAAGTTTTTTTCTTCTACGTTTTTTGTCCAAATCTTCTTAAACCTCTCTCTTAATCTGATCGGTTGAATGTAAGGTGGTGAAAGGATTTCTGGACTAAAAAAAAATAAAAAATTGTATTTTAAAATGCTATGTCAGTAATATTCAAAAACTGCTTAGTCCCCATGTTGCCAGTTGGCTCCTCCAATCCTTTCTCCTCCACTCTTGTATTAACTAAGGGGTAAATGCTCATTGTGGCAAGCATGGGTGCAGTATTAGACTTACACTCTTTAAATGTGTTAGTTCAGTGGTTTCTTACATTCAATTCTATCCTAATTACACTCTAAATCTTATGAAATTTATTTTCATAATACAGAATGATTCAGAAATATGTGACTGCAAAATAACTGCAAAAATAAAAGTGAAAGCATCACTGTTTCACTCGATAAAAAAGAAAAGAAAAAGAAATTAGTTACCAATATGTTGAATTTAGGTAAAATTTCCATGAATTAGCAGAGAGCAGCAGTGAGTATCTGTGTAGGGTGTAAATGGCTAATTCGGTCTTGTATCGCAGTACAAGCAGTGGGAATGGGGAAGCTTGGGGAGAACAGATCCTGTCATTAAAAAAATAACTAAAGTTCAGGCAGAGTTCCATGCTCTACCTGTTGCCAACAGTTATAGCATTGTGCTAGCAGGCCAAGGTCATGGATATGAGGGAATGCATCAACTAATAAAATGTATATTATGAATGTATAATTTGGTGAATAAATAATTTGCGTTGGATTAAAGTATAAATGTGAAATGTAGCAGCTTATTAGCTACTATGGTAAACACAGTTACACTACTGTGCTGAATCTAAAGCACCACAGCAAAAGCTGAATGGAAAATATATTACAAAGAAAATAAATTGAACACACATCTTTCTGTAACATTGTCCTCACTGATTTTATGCAACAGAAAACAAACAGTGTGATCAGTGTAGTTTGACTCCTATGGGCATAAACCACTTGTGAATGGTTACTAAAATAATCTGACTCAGTTAACAGCAAGTTAATAATCCCAGCTCACTGTACATAGGCACCACGGTTTGTTTCTGGCAGGCAGAAGATATCCTAAACCCACACCCACAACCACCATATATATATATATATATATATATATATATATATATATATATATATATACACACATATTTGACCAATTATTGGATTGCATTAGTCTGCATGAAATCAAAATTGACCCTTATTATTTTCTTAATGCATGTCATTATTCTTATGTGCATGATTCATTCATGCTTTTTTTCCTTATTTATTTTTTTAAAATTCATAATCTTTAAATTAAATGTCATAATGTGCTGTTCCACTGATATGACTCTTCTCTGTTGATGTTTGCAAGGCATAGTGGCAGATAAGAAGAAATAGTTCACCTAAAAAAGTTCTCTTATCATATACACACCTTTATGTTGTCTCTAACTCATATTAATTAATTCCTTTGGAACACATACAAATATATTTGAATGGAGATATGATTTCTTTTTTCTATGCGATGCAAATTAATGGTGACCAAATTTCCAAGCTCCAAAAAAGGACACAAATGCAGCATAAAAGTAATCCTTAAGACTCCAGTGGTTTAATCCATGTCTTCTGAAGCGATCCAACCAGGTTTGGGTGAGAACTGACCAAAATGTAACTATTTTTATACTGTGCATCTTGCCATTGCAGTCTCTAGGCACAATCATGAATTCAAGCTCGATTACACTTACTAGTGCAAATACAGAGTGCTAGATGGTGCAAGAAAATAGGGGCGGCACGGTGGTTAGCACTGTCACCTCATAGCAAGAAGGTCTTGGGTTCGAGTCCCGGCTCAACTAGGGCCTTTCTGTTGGAGTTTGCATGTTCTCCCTGTGTTTGTGTGAGTTTCCTCCAGTGCTACGGTTTCCCCCACAAGTCCAAAAAAATGCAGGTTTAAGTGAATTGAAGACTCTAAATTGCACTGTATGGGTGAGTCCCTAAGGGCATCCGGTGTAAAAATTGTGCAAAATCATATATATATATATATATATATATATATATATATATATATATATATATATATATTACACCACCACCACCAGCCTGCACAGTGGTAACAATATATATATACACTCACCTAAAGGATTATTTGGAACACCTGTTCAATTTCTCATTAATGCAATTATCTAATCAACCAATCACATGGCAGTTGCTTCAATGCATTTAGGGGTGTGGTCCTGGTCAAGACAATCTCCTGAACTCCAAACTGAATGTCAGAATGGGAAAGAAAGGTGATTTAAGCAATTTTGAGCATGGCATGGTTGTTGGTGCCAGACGGGCCGGTCTGAGTATTTCACAATCTGCTCAGTTACTGGGATTTTCATGCACAACCTTTTCTAGGGTTTACAAAGAATGGTGTGAAAAGGGAAAAACATCCAGTATGCGGCAGTCCTGTGGGCGAAAATGCCTTGTTGATGCTAGAGGTCAGAGTAGAATGGTCCGACTGATTCAAGCTGATAGAAGAGCAACTTTGCCTGAAATAACCACTCGTTACAACCGAGGTATGCAGCAAAGCATTTGTGAAGCCACAACACGCACAACCTTGAGGCGGATGGGCTACAACAGCAGAAGACCCCACCGGGTACCACTCATCTCCACTACAAATAGGAAAAAGAGGCTACAATTTGCAAGAGCTCACCAAAATTGGACAGTTGAAGACTGGAAAAATGTTGCCTGGTCTGATGAGTCTCGATTTCTGTTGAGACATTCAGATGGTAGAGTCAGAATTTGGCGTAAACAGAATAAGAACATGGATCCATCATGCCTTGTTACCACTGTGCAGGCTGGTGGTGGTGGTGTAATGGTGTGGGGGATGTTTTCTTGGCACACTTTAGGCCCCTTAGTGCCAATTGGGCATCGTTTAAATGCCACGGCCTACCTGAGCATTGTTTCTGACCATGTCCATCCCTTTATGGCCACCATGTACCCATCCTCTGATGGCTACTTCCAGCAGGATAATGCACCATGTCACAAAGCTTGAATCATTTCAAATTGGTTTCTTGAACATGACAATGAGTTCACTGTACTAAAATGGCCCCCACAGTCACCAGATCTCTACCCAATAGAGCATCTTTGGGATGTGGTGGAACGGGAGCTTCGTGCCCTGGATGTGCATCCCACAAATCTCCATCAACTGCAAGATGCTATCCTATCAATATGGGCCAACATTTCTAAAGAATGCTTTCAACACCTTGTTGAATCAATGCCACGTAGAATTAAGGCAGTTCTGAAGGCGAAAGGGGTCAAACACAGTATTAGTATGGTGTCCCTAATAATCCTTTAGGTGAGTGTGTATATATATATATGTATATATATATATATATATATATATATATATATATATATATATATATATATATATCTGACTATCATGAAGCGGACCCTGCACCTATGCTGGACAAATGCTAGGAAAGAGAGATGGTGCAAGAAAGTGTAATCGAGTTTGAAATCATTATTGCCAAGGAGACTGCTGATGTCGAGATTTATAGTGAAAATGTTATATTTTTTCTTTTCTAACCCAAACGGTGTGTCGAATGAAGTGACACTAGGGGACTTTCTTGAAGGCCTCGGTTATCTCTGAACTTGAGAAAAGACCAATGAGAAATTAGCAGACAGAATTTGCATGTCCCTCCCCCGGACATATGGGTATAAACGGAAGGAATCGTGCATCTGTTCTTTCAGGTTTTGCACGGAGGAGCCAAGAATAAGGTTCGGCCATTACAGTGGCTCGGTTCAGCGGCGTGGCCGGGGGGACACAACGTCTCGTTTCCTCCATCAGGGAACGGAGGTTACAACAGTAACCTAGACGTTCCCCGTCAGTCGCTCGCTCGACATTGTGTCGAATGAAGCAACACCAGGGGTCCCTATTCAATCACGGCATGCGCTGAATCGTGTACGTGAGCTGGTGATGCAGGTACGGGCAGGCAGTTGCGTGCCAAAGCAACAGGCTGCATCAGATTGCACGTACCCTTCCCCAACACCCCATAGAAAATGTCATAAACTTTTTAGGCTCTCGGCATCCTGAAGGGGGGACAAGCGACGTACCAAGCATGGGAGTTAAAGCGGCTTGGACCATTTAACGCTATAACACGCATCAGGGAAGGCGTTCTTTTCCAACTCATATTCTTTCAGGGGGAAAAGACCCTGTGGAGACCACAACCTGCCCAGGCTGGGGAGAGGCAAGATGTGGCAAAATACATCACATGGGCCACATGTGGAAGTGGCGCAGTGGTAGATCCTACCTGCTGCGAGGGAGGAGTTGCTACAAATCTCAACCCTGAGATTGTAAAATCTCATAAAGGTATTGGGTTTTGCCCAGCCTGCTGCTCTGCAGATGTCTGCTAGGGAGATGTCGAGTGTGCTCGAACCCGCAAGGGGGCGGGATTGGCCTGGGTGTGTTAGGCCAAAGCGATGGTGTCAAAGACCCAGTGGGATAGCCTCTTTTTGGAGACAGCTTTCCCTTTCCGCTGTCCACCAAAGCAGATGAAGAGCTGCTCAGAACATCTAAAGCTCTGCGTGTAGTCCACATAGGTACGCAAAGCATGCACCGGAGACTGCAACGATAAGGCTGGGTCTGCCTCCTCCTGGGGCAGCGCTTACAGGTCTACTACCTGGTCCCTGAAGGGGGGTCGTAGGAACCTTGGGCACGTAGCCTGGTCGAGGTCTTAGGATGACATGGATGTCTGCCAGAACGAACTCCAGGCAAGTGTCACTGACAGAGAATGCTTGCAGGTCCCCAACCCTCTTGATGGAAGTGAGAGCGATCAGGAGGGAAGTCTTCAAGGAGAAGGCTCTGAGCTCGACTGATTCTAGCGGCTCGAAGGGGGGTCTCTGGAGGCCTGAAAGGACCATGGAGAGATCCCATGAGGGGAACAAGCATGGCCTGGGAGGGTTCAGCCTCGGGGCACCTCTAAGGAACCTGATGATCAGATCGTGCTTCCCTAGGGACTTACCGTCCACTGCGCCGTGGTGAGCGCACCTTGAGCGCACCTTCAAGGTGTAGAGGGACAGCCTCCCCTCCAGCCTCTCCTGCAGAAACAAGAGCACTGACCTGACTGCACATATCTGTTGGTCTTTAGATCGGGAAGAACACCAATTCAAGAACAAGTGCCACTTCAGGGCATAAGGTTGCCTGGTAGAGGGAGCTCTGCTTGGTTGATCGTCTCTATGACAGGTGGTAGGCCACTTAGATCTTCCACATCCCATCCAGGGGCAAGACGTAGAGGTTCCAGAGGTCTGGGCGCAGATGCCAGAGGGTGCCCCATCCCTGAGAAAGAAGGTCCTTCCTCAGGGGAATTCGCCAGGGAGGGGCTGTCGCGAGGAGCGTGAGATCCGTGTGGGCCAATAGGGGGCCACTAGAGTGACATGTTCCTCATCCTCTCCCCACAGCACCCGTGCAAGTAGGCTCACTGGGGGAAATGCGTACTTGCGCAGCCCCCGGGGCCAGCTGTGTGCCAGTGCGTCTATCCCGAGGGGAGCCTCCGCTAGGGAATACCACAGCGGGCAGTGGAAGGTTTCTTGGGAAGAAAACAGGTCTACCTGTGCTTTGGCGAACTGCTCCCAAATCAGCTGGACCACCTGGGGGTGGAGCCTCTACTCTCCGCTGAGCGTGCCGTCGCGACAGCACGCCTGGTGCCATGTTGAGGATATGAGTTGCGATATGTGACGAGAGCGCATGCAGCCTTGGTGATTTATGTATGCTCTCGTGGTGGTGCTGTCTGAGGGAATCAAGAAGTGCTTGCCCCGAAGTAGCGGGAGAAACCTCCACAGGGCAAGAATCACAGCCAGCAACTCTAGGCAGTTGATGTGCCAACCAAGCCGGGGCCCCGTCCAGGAGCCGGCGACTGCGTGCCCATTGCACACCCATTTGGAGGCATATGTGGTGACCAGAACGTGTCGGAACACCTGCTGTAGGGGGACTCCTGTCCACATAAAACAGATGTCTTTCCAGGGGTTGAAAGTCTTGCGGCAGGCGGGGGTGATGAACACACGGTATGTGTCCCGGTGCAATGACCATCTCGGGACTCGAGTCTGAAGCTAGTGTTGAAGCTGTCTCATATGCATCAACTCCAGCGGCGCGACCGCCGCGAAGGATGCCATATGCCTCTGGAATTATTTTGAGGAACCGCTGTGCCTGGCTTGAACAAGGTGAGGCATTTCAGCACTGACTGCATGCACTCGTTGGTGAGGCGCGCTGTCATTGAGACTAAGTCTAATTACATGCCGAGAAAAGAGATGCTCTGAACCGTGGTGAGCTTACTCTTTTCCCAGTTGACCTGAAGACCTAGATGGCTGAGGTGCCTGAGGACCTGGTCCCTGTGGGCACACAGTAACTCGAGAGTAGGCTAGGATGAGCCAGTCGTCGAGGTAGTTGAATATGCTGATGCCCATTTCCCTTCACGGGGCATTTAGTCATCATCACTCAGAGACACGTAGCAGTGGAGTCGGACACCAAGCAGGAACAGAGCTGGATATGAATCCCAAGGTTGAGACAGGGAAACAAATAGAAAAATATTTGTGTAGATGCCATTCAATTTATTGCAGATTTGTTTCCGGTTCCAGTAGACCTAACTAAAGCAGCATTACTATGAGTTGATTGATAAATTAGGTGTATGCCTGGCTGAATAGATGATTCTTTAATCTAGACTTAAATTGAGGAAGTGTGTCTGATTTTTAGATGTTTTTGGTCAAATAATTAGTACATCTGTTTTGTTGGAATTAAGTAGGAGGAAATATATGGCCATCCAATCTTTGATTATACACTCTTTAAAACTCACTAATTTGGAGAATTGTGAAATTTCGTCAGGTTTTCGAAGAAATATAAAGTTGGGTATCGTCAGCATAACAGTTGAAACGTATTCCACATTTCCTGATAATGTCTCCCAGGGGAAGTATATATATAAAGAGAAAAGCAGAGGCCCTAAAACTGATCCCTGTGGAACTCCATACTTAACTTTTGTTTGATCTGACAATTCCTTGTTTACACAGACAAAGAGGTAGCAATCTGATAAATAGGACCTAAACCATGCTAATGCCAGTCCACAAATGCCAACATAGATCTCAAGCCTATCAAACAGAATGTTGTGATTGATGTGTCAAAGGCAGCAGTAAGATCTAAAAGCACTAGAAGAGAAAAGCACTGGAAAGATGGTATCCATCTCTAATTAGCAGGTCATGTCTACCCTAAAAACTCTTCCAATTGTCTATAAATCCTATGCTATTCTCCGGACACCACTCAGATATGCAGCCATAATCTACTATAAACCTCATCACCACGATGAGCAGGGTGGGGGCCAGAGTATACTACAGTATCGAACATCATTTTTGCAAGTTCACACACCTCTTTAACATTATCTTTATTGATCTCCGACTGGTGAAGCCAGTCAGCCAATGTTAGTGCCGACATGAATAACAATCATAGGAAATCTACGCTTAGCATTAACCAGCACCTGTATATTTATTTTGATGTCAGACGCTCTAGCCCATGAATTGCAATTAACAATGTTGGCTAGATTTCCACATTCCCTAAAATAGAATCACCTATATCTGGTGCTTCTACATGATTCTCAGTTGGTGCATCACTGAGTGAGGAGAATCTATTGGAAATCCTAACAGAAATGGGAGAGTGCTGTCGTGTTGCCCTATGAGTATGCCGCCGAGATGTAACACACTTGCCCTACTCCGGGGGCTCTACAGACTAATTCCTAAAATGTATTACATGTAAATCCCTCACTGCTGACGGATGAAGCAATCATAAACATGTGACAGGCAGTGCAAGTACTGATAACGTGTGCTGATGCTATGACTTACCGCAATTGTTTGTTGTTGTTGTGGTGGTGGTGGGTCTTGAAAAGAGGGGGTTTAATGCAATAATCCATGTAACACGGAGGAGAAAATTAATGCATGTAGTTGAATCGTGAGATATAGACAAGCAGAAAAAAGAAAAAAGATAAAATGGACGTGTACAATACACCCAGTTGACAAAGTAGAAAAGAGGAAAAACCGAAGCACACTGTAAAATGGCAAAGATTAAAGAATTAATGATCAACAAAGAGGAATAAGCAATGCTAAGCAGCCTAGCAAGCTACAAACACAGACTCGAGCAACGTGCCGGCAGCAACCGGAACAGGAAGTTGAAACTTGTGTTCCCACTTGTCTTCATCTGTAGCAAATCACTGCACACCGCTTGTTTCTCATTCATCTGCACTGAACATGCACAACGGCTCCAGTCTCATTGTAGAAAAGACTGTGATGCCCTTTGTGCATTTGTGGGCTGGTTATGTATTAATGTTGTCAATTGGATAATCCTTCGGCTCTAAATTCAGTGAAAAAGCGGGCCTTTATTGAGATCGGTTCTCAGTTTTCCTGATAACTGGTTCTGATATGAGCAGCACAGTGGAAATTGGTGTATGTGTGCATTTGCTGCAATATAAACTAAAGCCTTTTTTATTTGTTTTTTTTTAAGGGAAAGACCAGTCAACATTTTTCGCCCCCAATTACTCTTTCAGCAGGAAATATGTCAAAACACCACATAGAACTATGTTTGTCAAGGTACTTCACTGCAACCCCACCTTTGTGCTGCAATAAGAAGCCTGCATTAACAATTCCATTTCTTATTTCCTAATATTTTTCCCCCTCAAAAATACTATAATAATCCTGACCTGTATCATTAAGGAACCAGAATCCCTAAGAAACAGAATTGTTTAATTCCACACTATTTCCATCCCTAGCCTACAGTGCTGAGAAATGTCCAAAAATAATAGGCAGTAGCTTTGCTAGTTTTTAAATCATGTAGCTTTTAAATAATGAAGCTATATTTTTGAACAGGTTTGACAAAAGCTACACTGCTACATCATGCATGCCCTCTGGTGTTTACTATCTCCAGTTTTGAATCAGATCTAAAGATGTCCGATTCACAAATTAATCCCTCATTTGAGTTGGTTCTTTACAATGAATTTGACCACATGTGATAGCAAAGTATTCTGATTCTGAAAATGTAAAAAATATGATTTTGCATATTGAACACATGGGTTTGTATAAAGCATGTATGTATAATGTATATATGTGAATTTACATGTTTTTTTTACATGCACATACATTTGATATTGCACCATACTGTATACCTGTGTACTTTATAGCACTATACTTCACTACTATCCTGTACCATGGCTTAGATAACATCATGTGAATAAGCATTTTAGATGCTTAGTATGCTCCATGCATCTGGTAGAAAAAAACAAAATGAAGTAGCTTAAATGTAGAAAGCTACTTTTGGTGTCGCTTGTAGTATAACTTCCTACTTTCTCTCAAGGATAGCTTTGAGCTTAGCTTAAGGGATTTTTCTGTTAAATAGTTGGTAGCTTACCTAGGCAGTTCTGCGGAACATAAACAAAGATACAGTATTTTAATGGAGATATGATGTGAATTTATCCATACAATGCATGTCTTTAGGGTCTACATTTTCAAGCTTCAAAATGGACCTAAAGGAAGCGTAAAGGTAATCCATACAACTCTAGTTGTTATGTTAATGTCTTTTGAATTGATATGACAGTGACAACAGACCAAAATGTAACAGCTTTTTCACAAAAACTTTTGCCATGTGCAGTCTCCTTGGTGCGATCATGATTTGAAACTCAATCGAGCTGGTTAATGCTGGTTTGATGCTGGTCTACCTAGTGGACTACCATAACCATGCTGTTCATGAGCAAAACTGATCATTCAGCATGGGTTTTCTGGTGAAATTGGTGAACCAACATGAGTTTTCTAGTAACTAGTCTACCAGCAAGGGTTTTTGGTGAACCTTGTCAAACATGGGTTTTCTGTTGAAGATGAATGTTTAAGGAAGTCTTGCTGGTTAATAATTACAATAACTATTGAAGAAGCCTGGTGGAGAGACAAGCATCTCATACTGGTCTTTTGAGGAGGTTCCTAAACAATGCCTCTTACAGAAAATGTAAACCTACATTATTCCTCCAATCAGATCACAGGAGAAATAAAAAAGAAATACAATTTGTGCACCCAACCCTGCACATAAAAACAGTAAATTACAGTAGAATGAGAGCTTCTCTACATTTACAGAGAGTTTGGTTCAGTGTGCTAAGAACTCGGCCTCCATTTAATATGGATGACGGTGCCATACTGTGTGATTGTTCCTCTTCATCTATTGTTCTGTGTGATTTACAACATGCATACAATTCCATGATATTACTTGCGGTTTACACTGGCTGAATGTGGTAGGAACATGACATGAATGAACTTAAAGAAGCTCAGCTCACCCCTTTGTTTGAGGTCTTGATGGGAATAGTAGAGCCTTGAAGCTGTCAGCCCAATAAAGAAGCCATTCCAGCCCTGTTTCGACACTGGGGGGAGATTCAAAAGAGTGCTGCATTAAAGAAATCCAAATATTTCAACATTACCAGAGGATGATAATGTAAAATCAACTTAAATTTGCCACAATACGATGTGTGACAGTTTTGCCATAATGCGCCTCAGTGGGATTAGACATTTATTAAACAGGTTTGCCATGCAAAGCTACTGTCAGATATTTGTCTGGAATTAGAGGAGAAAAAAAACACCAAATTATCCCTGAACAATTAACATCACCCGCCTCATTATAATGACCAACTTAATCTTTAAGTATGTGAGTTCCCTATTTTGGATTTCAAGCAGATATTTCGAGCTCTCTTTGTCAGAACAAAGCAAAAGAATGTCAGAAACAAAGGCTCATGTAAACAAATGTTCAGATTTGTTGAAAAATAAATCGGCTCTGTTTATTTCAGACTTGATATTGTCTCAAAAATGGATACTAGACAAAAACAATGAATATTCATTCCTTTCATGTTTTAGCACTCTGCCAGCATATTGATGCTTACAATTCAGTTGCAAAGTAAAGTAGAGTGCCCCACCCCAGAATTATTTCAAATATTTCCTTCATTTAACAGTGTTTTTTTTTTTTTTTTTTTTAACAGTGCTTGCTTTTATAATGTCATCCATGCTTTATTATTTATATTATAATGTAATATCAACCTTGGAATTTGTCAGTGTTACATCAAGTAAAAGACTATCAAACAATATAAGGAATGCTATTCATATAAATTATGAATTTTATAAAGATGTATAACTATGTTTTTCAAAGAAATTGTCCCCAGGCACTTTAACTGCACTTTTATCATTCTCTTACATCTCAAACCAAAGTTAGTTGCCTTATAATGCCAATTTTGTTGAAAATCTGTGACGGTACTCTATTCGAAATCTATACCAGCTGATATTTGAATAATAGATCCCTTGACTGACCATACAGATTCTCAGTTCATGAGTTATTTGAACTTTGTATCTGTTTCAGATCAAATACTTTCTGAAATCAAAGTGTGTGCACAAAAATGGCTTGTGAAGCTCCCTCTATAGAGACTTTAGAGATATTGCACAGCATGTTTTTGGATTAATTCGATGAATGGCTGTCCGAACATAAAAGCATTTTTTATTATAAAAATGGCCTCCTGATTAGATATATATGTAAATCTTATTGGACATAACATGTTGTGTGTGAATGACACTGTCTGCTCTCACCATTCATTTTGCTGTTGTATTAAAAGGGTCACAGATGAAATCCATCTGTCACAATGGCTAATGAAAACCCTGCCACATCTGATCAAGACCTTGGTGGCCTCAATGATAATACGGCATTGTCCAGGGCATCTCAGCCCTATAAATGTGAGAATTCCTAGCCTTTGGAAGTGTTTTATTTGTCATTTGTTTGGGAATGATAAAGAAATCGGTCTCCAGGGAATGTTTTGTTGCTGTCATAAAGGGAAGGCCATGTCAGCGCTATTATTATTCTTTTTTTTCCTTCTTTGTGGCAATCTACACATTTTAAGCCCACTTTAATCTGTTGGCAGCTGGTCAGGTGGGATGTGGCCTTGCCCCTCTGTCACCTCTATGAGGGTCCCAGTGGTAAATATGAAGCCGCATCATGGCTTTTTCAGCCAGAGGGAGGACCAAGCACTGCTGTCACATACAAATACAGTTTTGACACGCTTAATGATTGAAGAGGATAAACTGACTCACTGACTGTACATAAAGGAACATACTATTTCCTGCATTTAAAATGGAGCAGTATTGATGTCTGGCTCATATTCATGACATTAATTGTAGGGAAAAAATATGCAGTTAAAGTGATTAGTGACTGAGTCTAGCATACTTGCCTTGCATATCTAACATATCTCCTTTTGTGTTTCACGGAAGATAAAAAGTCATGCCTGGAACATCATGTGAATGAGTAAATAATGACAGCTTTAATTTTTGGGTGAACTATCCCTTTAAAATTGTTGATTTGAAGACCTAGAGATTTAAAAGCTAAAGAAGTCTCATCTATGATTAGGTTAACAGTTAAAAAACAATGTCTATTTGTAATATAAACATAGCATATATTGACAATTCTTTAGAAATCATCTTGTTTTTATCGAGCACAATTTGTTTTTACTCACAGCAAGCCATTGTATGAATATTAAGTTAGAATATGCAGTGAGTGCTGTCAGCACATAAATGGCCTTAATATGAAGTGTCCCCATGGGATGCTCGATCGGGTCATTAACTCTAATGCCATTTTCTGCTATGAAGGCCCTCAAATTGCCCCTCATTTCTCTCAGCACTGTCAAACAAATAGAATAAAAAGCCAGAATAAAACGGTTTATAAAGGACGCTTTGTCTCAAATTCAGTTTTGACCTTGGTAAAACTGTGGATTTGAGGCCAAAACCTTGTCAGGAGGAATGTGCCACAGATGACTTGAGTGGTTTTGAGGGGGCCAAGCATGTGCACAGCATAAGTAGGAGAGAAACAGCAGCTGTAGACTAAGCAGTGGTAGCAGTGATGAAGACAAGGGGTGGACAGGTCATATAGCCATGCTCTTTGTAAATGGTGCAGCTATTGATTTTTCAGTCTCCCCTAGGAGAACGGACAAATGGTGGCAGCTTGGCAAAAGTTGTTTCTGTCAGATGTCTATGTGCTAAATAATGTGTGAGGATGGTTAAGGACATATTCCATTGAAAGCTGTGAAAAAAGTCCATCAGAGTGTTTTTGTGGCCTTAATTATATTTGAGAGAAAACAACCATTTTGTGGATTTGTTAATGGTCCCAGTGGGACAGGATTCACTTACTAAGTTTTATTGCTCCAATGTGGTGTATGTGTATGTATGCGTTTCCTTCATTGCATAATCTGGCCCAACCCATTATGACATTATAATGAAGATTATAATTTGACGAAAGATAAAAAAGATAATAATAAAAACAAAATAATAATAATAATAATAATAATAATAATAATAATAATAATATATATATATATATATATATATATATATATATATATATATATATATATATATATAAATGAATCTCAGTATCCTCCTCAGTATCAAAAATATACAGAGAACCCAGTTCAACATTTCAGTTAAAATCTTATTTTATTTTATTTTAATTAATTAAATCAGTGATAGCAAAGATAGTTGTCTATTGATTTAGACATTTCAGTCACCAGTATTCTGAATATTTGGAATGCAAAGTATAAAAGTCTTATGGGATATGACAGTAGGTTATGTGTGATAATTCTTCTGTGTAAAATTATTGGTATAAAAATTGTCCTATTGGTAAAGTTATTGACTGAAGTTCTCCCGAAGGGATACAATCCCAGCACCACTGGGAAAGTTCTGGGTGTTTGCTGCTCAATAATGTGTTGTGTGCACTGCTAATGGTCTGTGTTGAGGATGGTATTCTGTTCAGAATGACCAGCATTTTAGGTGGCTCTTAGAATTTCTGAGCCTCTGGGCCCATTTTCCAGCACAGCAGCTTAAAGGCGGGAAGGCTCAGAGTCAGAGTAATACTAGAGCGCTTGTCCCTGTCAAATCTATCTTTCCACTCTTGCACACACTGTGACCATTTCACACTGACCCAAGGTTATCTTATGAAAGGCTTACAGTGAAGCAGGAGCTCACGGGCTGTTTGCTTTACTCATAGGCCCACCATAAAGAGTTAGTAACTCTGCTACAAACAGATTTGATTTATCAGGTAAATCTAAAAAGCTGGATTTGTATTAAACAGGTTTTATCTTTGATTTTTACATGCAATTTATGTACTAATGTAATTTAATCACTCATCAAAATCTGTCATTTTCTGCAAACCCTAACTATATATTTCTATATCCATTACATTTACTATGCTTTCCAATCAAGGTAATTTATAGTGTTGTTTTTGCACATGCATACCCAAAATAATATAGGTAATATGTGTTCATTTATAAACCAATGATGATATTGCTTGAATATCAAGCTAGAGATAATCTGTGTTCCTTTTTCAGACCTAAAATCACAAAGTATGCTATTGTGGGCAAAGCTATTATGCTTTCAGGGTTCTAGTGGGCTAGTCATGAATGTTTTTCATATTACCATCTCTCCACTTGACTATTGTGTCATGAAGAGATTTTCATCTAGTGCACTGACTCACAAAAATGTCCACATGCATGCAAATAAATAGGGACTTAATGAACAAAAGCTCTCCTATGAAAACTGCAATTGTGTGAGAAAGTATACAACATGGCTATAAAGCATTTAAAGGAAAAATACATAACATTTGAAATGGACTCAGCTGTTGTCTGCTAATTAGTTGTCCTTGGGAGCAAGAGAATGGAACAGTCCCTTTCAGTGTCATTCTGTGTTTGCAGTTTAGGCCCTTGCTATTTATGCCTTTTTCCTTCAGATTGTTCAAGGTAACCAGTGGACTCATTATTTGGACTATAGGATCCATTTGCTTTTATCATGTCATTCGTCCTCATGCTGTAAACCATATGCAGCACTCTAATATGACATAGAAACAGTAAAATATTTTTAATGGTGGATTGTGCAGATAATTTTACAAAACTTGTGCAATGTTGATTTGTAACATTTTTGCAATTGTTAGGATAAAGCTATTTTGCAATGTTTTGAGTGAAATAAAAAAATAGAAGCAATTTCTCTCTCTCAATATGCAGTATTCTTTCTCAATATATAAACCTGTGATACCTGTTTTGGTTTGATGCTGAACAAGGCTTTTCAACTAGTTCTGAACTAAATTGAATAAAGTGAATCTTTTCCCCCATCATCATTATTACGATGGTCATCGTTAGAGCACAACTATTTTCAAAAAATTTTAAGCATGAGTTGAATTTCATTAAACTTGAGGTTATTGCAGATTGCAAAGAAATGAGTCCTATCACACGTAAAAATGACACAATGTGTTTCTACTGTGAAGGATGTCACTGCATTATTAAAGGAAATTGAAGATAATGTTTCCCTTGTGTTGGGTAAACGGTTTCAATGATATTCATGTCTTGATCACTGTCAATGGCATGACAATTATCTCCATTTGTGATTGTAACAATTCAAGGATGGCAGAGGAAGCTGGAACAGACTTGACAGCACGTACAGTATACATTTATTGTACAAATATTATCCACTTTCAATGTCACATATCACACAGTTCTTCTCCGCAGTCACTTCACACTAACATGTTGACAAACACATAGCTTTAGGCATCTCTCTCTCCCTATCTGCAGCTGTCTCCTTTTCTTAAATACTCCCATCGCCTCTTACTGGACTGCGAGACTGGTGTGGCGCACAGGTGGAACTCATTTACCACTTTTCTTCCCAGCCTTGCTCTGCCTAGATGCCGCTTGGCACCGCCTTGCTCACCACAGTGATCAATAAAGATTCATATTCCTGTTTTATTAGTGCTGGCAAAAGCTGCAAAACACCATTTGATATTTGTATCTTAAAAGAAACTTTTAAATTGACAAACTTTTCATTTTAAATAGTACACTGATATACAAATATTAACCTTAAAAAATTGTAAATCTTCATGTGGTAACATCTAAATTAACCAAAATATTATTATTATTAAATATTATGCCTGAAGTTAACCAACATAGCTACTTTTAAAGTGTTAGAGTAAGCAAAAATTTGTCATTTCACAATTAAAGGTTTCTACTTTTTTTTTTTTTTGTGTTGCTCAATAACAGTACATAAAGTTTAACCCTCATGCATCAATTTAAAAAAGTTACTCAGAGGTCCTTAGAGGACAAAATGTCTGTGTCAAAAAACTGCCATAAAATATTATATATTCATATTATTTTCCACTTTCACTGACATTTTTTTTTTTAACCAACATCAGTCCTGAACATAACTACCAATATTACTAATTAAACTACTAATATTCATTCATTTTCAAGATATTAACCCTTTAAATGCAGTTTGTTTACATAATTTCACTGTTGTATTTCACACACACACACACACACACACACACACACACACACACACACACACACACACACACACACACACACACACACACACACACACACACACACACACACACACGTTGTGTTTTCATGTTTTATGGGGACTTTCCATAGACATAATGGTTTTTATACTGTACAAACTTTATATTCTATCCCCTAAACCTAACCCTACCCCTAAACCTAACCCTCACAGAAAACATTCTGCATTTTTACATTTTCAAAAAACATAATTTAGTATGATTTATAAGCTGTTTGGGGACATTTGGTCCCCACAAAGTGATAAATACACGCTCACACACACACACACACACACACACACATGTTGTGTTTCCATGTTTTATGGGGACTTTCCATAGACATAATGGTTTTTATACTGTACAAACTTTATATTCTATCCCCTAAACCTAACCCTACCCCTAAACCTAACCCTCACAGAAAACATTCTGCATTTTTACATTTTCAAAAAACATAATTTAGTATGATTTATAAGCTGTTTTCCTCATGGGGACCGACAAAATGTCCCCACAAGGTCAAAAATTTCGGGTTTTACTATCCTTATGGGGACATTTGGTCCCCACAAAGTGATAAATACACGCTCACACATACACACACACACACACACACATGTTGTGTTTCCATGTTTTATGGGGACTTTCCATAGACATAATGGTTTTTATACTGTACAAACTTTATATTCTATCCCCTAAACCTAACCCTACCCCTAAACCTAACCCTCACAGAAAACTTTCTGCATTTTTACATTTTCAAAAAACATAATTTAGTATGATTTATAAGCTGTTTTCCTCATGGGGACCGACAAAATGTCCCCACAAGGTCAAAAATTTCGGGTTTTTCTATCCTTATGGGGACATTTGGTCCCCACAAAGTGATAAATACACGCTCACACACACACACACACACACACACACACACACACACACGCTGGTGCAGCCATCATTATGAGAACTCTCCATAGACATAATGATTTTTAATACTCTATGAACTATGGATTCTGTCATCTAACCCTATTTTAGCAACATAATTTATTCAATTGGTCTGCAGTGCTCTATAATACATCAAACAGAAAATAGGAAAAAAGCATATATTTGCTCCACAGGATAAATATGAGGAAAAATGGCGGCACCTGGTGCAAAATATAAAAAATTTACATTTTTAAGCCAGCTTTCTGGAATAAAAGCATATAGATTTAATAGATTTCATGATTTTATGCTTTAATGGCACTGGTATCAAATATTGCCGTTTTAATGAGTTTCAATGGGGAAATGTTTTCCTTAAGGTCCTGAGTGTAACTATTTTATGTACACAGTGTATTATAGATGCATTATAGTAACTGAGGTTGAAATATCCAAATTCAACCAAAAGGCAAAATGATAAAAAAAATAAATGAAAAGATCAAAAATGTCCCGAAGGTCACACAAGGGTTAAGCATAGAAAAAATAAATAAAAGAGAACTCTGAAAATGACCAGAAAAGTACAGGTCTGCTATGTTTGTTTAATAACTATCAACATTTGCGACTTACTCTATATAACTCTACCCATAGTAACTCTGTATCTCTTGATCTTAGTTTATCTATTTTTATTTATTGTTAAAAAGTTCAGTACATTGGAGGTCAGTTTTCAAATGGCAGATTTGGGAAAATTAAACTGCTTTCAGTCAAGGTACATTGGTGAATCATGTGAATTATGCACTGCATCTGTATGGCACACACCACATTAAGGTCACTTAATCACTTAGTCAATTACTGTTTTTTTAGAGCAGTAATCATAGAGGTCCTTGATCCATACCTAGAAAATCAATGGGGCAATCCTGAATGAACATTAATTTCCACAACTTTCTAGGTCATTTATTTTGTTTATGAAACAGGGATCTGAATAGGCAGGCTGTGGGTTCACATTTTGGTATGAATCATTTAGGTATGAATCGTAAGTAATTTTGCTGGAAGTGGGTGTGAGAAGGAGATGTGGCCTTGACAGTGAGAGCTTCCTGTGCATCTGACAGACACATGCAAAGCCTCAAACAGAGGCTTCAGTGTCTTTCTTTTTATATTGCTTACCAATTTCTCACCCATTATGGTGAATTCACATTTTTTCATTCTTTGCTTGATTCATATTTTAATAAAATGTTAATATTTTATATATATATATATATATATATATATATATATATATATATATATATATATATATATATATATATATTTTTATTTTTCAAATGAAGCATTCAATAGATGGAAATGTGGTCTCTTTGCCGGATCAGGCAAAGTAAGTTCTTCACAAATATACAAATGTGTGCGATCTGTGGTCTTTGGGTTGTTACTGAAGCGACCCAATAATATTTATTACAATTTTATTGGGATTAGGATTTGTTTTTGTTCTTTTCAGCAAATCCTTTCTTAATACTTTATTTCTTGAAAACCTTTCTTGAATTCCATGTATGGATAAAAATTAGCTATTTTATTCAGAATTTTCAGTATTATTTTCAATCAAATTAAGAACTTTGATGATTACCACTGATGTTATATACACTGCTAGTCTTTACCAATTTCTTAGATATAAGTGATATTTATTTGGCCTAATTTATAGATCTATTGGATAAAATAGCCAATGCAATGGTTAATACTTTTCATCACTCTGTATATAAGAAAATGCTTTGTGAAAGTGGATGAATGAGATGAATGTAAAAAAAATAAAAAAAATAAATGTTCAGCAAATTATGTCAGATACAGTAGAAGGTGTCTGAAGGGTCTGACTGCCACCCCTCTAATACAACACCACTTTTCTGTGTGTCCATGCAGAGGACCTATCTCTGTTCCTCGTGCACACATATTTATGCCAGCAAAACAGCAGCCTAAGCACAAATTGGAATTTAAAAAGGATTTAAAGCTGTAGATTCCCTCCATTCCTCTTACTCTCTTGAATTTCCATGCTATATTTATAAGCAGGGAGGGAAAAGAAGTCACATGTTTATCTTGCTTGTGCAAATACTAGCTTTATTCCTCTGTTTATTTGAAATCTTATCATGCTTTTGGACACTGCTCGACCATTTTAAATAACCTCTTATTTGGTTCACCTCACATCCTAACTGAATTTATACAGTGCTCCATCCTTCCAGTCATTTCATCTGCATGAAATATCTTCAATTTCTTAATCTAGTCCTACACCTGCTTAGAAGGCAAATTCAGCTGGGCTAGAAAAAAGCTATTTAATTCAATCATGTAAAATTGTGAGCCTATTCTTTATGTGTAGTTTTCATCTGGAATTGAGCAGGAGAGTGGGAGTTTAAGTGTGGGCTCTTGAGGAGATGCAGTTGAACATGAATTTGGTAAAATAAAAATAAATAAACATTGTCTGCACATTGAACTATAATCAAATTGTAATATGTGCGTAAAACTGCTAAATCAAATCACACTTGAAGTCATGATAATTTGCTCAATGGAAATTAGCTTTTAACTTTTCTGCAACTTGACTTTCACTATGTATAATGCAATCAAAAATCGGGTGAGGTAAAATCAAATTCAAGAAATGAAAACAAGTTTAATTAAATATTATTAAAAAAAAAAATATATATATACTGTATATATATATATATATATATATATATATATATATATATATATATATATATATATATATAGATACATATACTGTATGTATCTATACATTTACAAAGATTAGCGTTAAAGCCAAATTGATTTAACTTTATCCTTAATAGAATCCTGACTTGAGGAGGAGCAGAAGCGAGAACGCTAGGGCTGAATTTTTAAATGGAAATGGTGACTTCATTATTACATAATTGTTCAAAGCTTAGACACTGATGATATTAAAACAGATAATGCATTGTGAATGTGAAGTTGATTTATGGCATATGGTCACTAGCTTGTGTTTGTAATTATATCTTAATTGAATTTTGTGTTCTGCGGTGAACGCTAGCTTTATTTGTTTAAGCGTGGCACCGGTGCTGTGAGAAACTTGACACAGCAGTTTCCTCTCATGTGAGTCGTTTGTGCCGAGAACAGGTTAACACACTGCCGAGCCCCTGAGAGATGAAAAAGCATAAATTAAAGCACTCCCTCAAGGAGAGAAGAAGGGGGTGCATGGTAACGAAGGTATTATCAGTGGTAGGCGAGAGGCAAAGAGAGCTCAGTTTCATCCTGCTTTTTTTTGTTACCACAAAGCAGGTCACCTCCATAGGAAGGTGAGTGAAGTGAATGGGAGGCCCTCAGACAATGGTGGTCCAGCGATAAACTGTCCCCCTTCGTCCTGCCCCTCTATTCATTACTTTCAATCTGGTTTTGCTGTTCAGACAAGAGGCAAATAACAGTTCCAGCCATGGTGGTTGTTTCGGCAGAAAAAGATATGAGTATATGCTTATGGATGAAGAAAAGGGGAGTGGTGGTGGGGGACTACAAAGTAGCACACACATCCATGCGCACACAAAGTCACTTGAGAAATGTTTTAATTATGTACAGAAGAGTGTGCTTAATAAAAGAGGGAATTAAGGGAAAAGCTTTGAACAATCGCAGGAATTTGGCCAAAAGGAAATGAGTTGGTTGCCACACACTCCTTTACTTGTTTTCTCTGCCTGTCTCTCTTATTTTCCTGCACTCTATCCTGCTCTCCTCTCATTCTATCCTCTTTTTTGAAAAAAGGCCTGCAACTTCAAGCAGTTTTTAATCAGCTAAAAAACATATGTGGCTTTGTAGCTGAGACAGCTTGGCCAGGCACTGATAAATGCCTATCACTAATTTGCATACGGTAAAAGCAACCCTTTAATCAGAACCTCTAATCCCTTTCGGTATTAATGATTTTTTTTTCCTCGTATAGTATCATGTTTGCTAATTCTAAAGTGATCAGCTTCTTGTATGCGTCTCCTTTTTTGTGCTGGCATAATGGTCGAGTTGAGAACTTCTGTTATCCTACTTTGGCACATAATTAGGACTACAAAGGAGGACAAATCACTGTGAATGGGTCTCACAAAGAAGGTGCCCTTTTTTTTCGCCTTCCTTTTTGCACAGTCCTCGTTAACAGCTGTGTCACTTTTGAGAAAAGAAACGGCAGCGAAAAATTGGATGCTTGGCAAATTTGAGGCCAAGCGACAGTAGCTTCATTTTTAGAGAGGCTTCAAAATATCAGAAATTTACCATGTAATTAAAATGTCTATCACAGAGCTCATGGTTTAGAGTCTGCATACGTCTTCTCCAAATGGCACTTGAGGCTATAAAACACTCCATTTAATTTGACTGCTAAGCACCTTGCGAAGTACATCAATTCAAGGTTTTTTCTGTTTATATAATATAAATACCACTTCCCCTCTCCAGTTTGTTAAAAGTTAGCTTAGTGCCTGTGTTTGAATATTTGTGTATGGGTGCCGTTCAGTGCTAGGGCAAGAGATTGGCATTAGAGCCAAAAAAAGTGTCACTTTAGTCCCGATTACACAGCATCACAAGATTACATTTATTTAAGTCCTTGATTTGAGAGAATCAAGGGAGTAAAGAAGAAAATATGGTGTCATGTGGTTAAAAGGTCTGGAGGGCTGTGGTATGTGTAAGCACAAAGAAGAATAAATGGCTGTGAAAAAAAAGCAGAAATGTCAGCTAGGTATAGACCGAGCCTGATTTATACAATTCATTTGGGCCATTACTTTTCATTAAAGATCAAATGTAATGGGTACTTACTTACTAAGAGGCCTTTGGGGAGCTGAATTGCAGAGAAGAAAGAAGATTAAACTTTACATTCAGCCCCAAATTTAATTCAGAAGTAATCAATCGCATAATGGGCCTGCAACTGTAGCTTGGGTGATTGAAATGAAATTACCATATTTTTAATCTTAATTTTCCACACTGTTTATCTGACACTGTCAATATAAAATACAAACAGATAATGAAATAGCATTATATTGACACTACAATCATCTCTCAAGCAGCCCTCTGTGATTAAACCACTGGAATGTTTGATTACATTTTGTTGGCTGACATTACAAATGACACGGATGCTTCGCCAAGACTTGCTGCCGGCTGGAAAATGAGCCTATCCATCAAGGACTCCTGGCAGCTTCCCCCTTCCAGTCGATCGCTACTGCCAACGGTCTGGGCACCCTTCTGTCAAGCCGTTTTGCACCGCAGAGGAGGAGGGAGAAAGAGAGAGAGAAGAAGGCCCGGCTAGAGGGCAGGGCTGAAGAAAAGTGTGATTCACGACTCTTTTGCTTTACTAATGATTCAAAGCAAAACAGAGAGAGGGGGAGAGGATTTGAGTATAACAGGATGAGGAGGACTCTCTCCACTCTTTCCTATGCCGGATCTTACCTGCTATTAATAGATAGATTAGCAAAATCAAAATAATTCACTGAAGTCTTAAGAAACAATATTATTGGTGCTTGGCAGTTGGGCTTTTGTTTTTCTTTTCTTTTTTATTATTAGAAGGAGGAGGTGAAATTATATGAATATTTATTAATTAAAATTATTATGCTAATTTAAATAAATAGGCCTGTCTACAGATTAACTGAGATTTATTTTTAACATGTGTACTGTACATTTACTGTTACTGTGTACAGACTGAAACAAAGTTTAGCCAAAGTTGCAGTTATTATGACAATAAGATAATTTAATAAATGTTTATGACAGCTCTTCAGAATATTGCTGTTTTATTAACACATGCATACTGTTGGGGAGCAACCATGACAATCCATCCACCGGTGCGTGCAGAAAACGTCCTGGTTACTTTCATAACCTCCATTCTCTGATGGAGGGAACGAGATGTTATGTTGATGCAGTGACACTAGGGGTCACCCTTGGGAGCCCCAATCACCTCTGATCTTTGAGAAAAGGCCAGTGGGAATTGGCGAGTGGAATTTGCATGCCACTCCCCTGGACATACCGGTATAAAAGGAGCTGGCTCGCACCCACTCATTCAGGTTTTGTGCTGAGGAGCCGAGACAAGGTCCCGGCCATTTCAGCGGGTAGTTCAGTGTTGTGGCAGGAAGGACACAACTTCTTCTTTCATCAGGGAATGGAAGTTACGAAAGTAACCAGGACATTCCCTATCTGTCACTCAAGTTTTGTCGATGTAGTGACATGATGTAGGGGTCCCTATACACCATGCCACAACTAGCTGAACTACGTGGACTGGTGGTGCGAGATGGGCAAACTGTTGCATACCTCATAGCCAGTGCAACTGGCCGCCACATTACCTCCCCCAATGCTCATACGAGCATTGTACAGTCCCCCGCACCTCAGGTACAAGTTGACTGCCCAAAATTGGGGACAGGCTGCCCCAGCTGTGGCCTCTTCTCTTTTTTCTCCCCAAAAAAGAATGGAATCATTCAGCTGGGGGCCTTAAGTGTTCGCATCAGGGAGGTGTCTCTTCCCAAGGGCAAGACACTGCGGAGACCACACCCTGCCTGAAGGGGTGGCAATTGTGTGGAAATGTGTCACATGGTCTTGACAGTGTTGCATGTGCAGAAGTCCCCATGGTAGGTCCTACCCAGAGGGGAGGAACTCTACAAAAACGGGGACCGGTGGCAGAGGGGACTCTGCCCAAGGAAGACGCGGGCTTACCAACGGGGAAAACGTCTCGCGGAAGATACATCACACATGGTTACATACAGGCAACCAGCACATGTGGAGCACCTACCCCAGTATATATAGGGCCTATTTAGCACGCATACTGGGTCGTCATCAAGTTTCTCTGCATACTTATGTAACCCAGACTAAATGAGGGTTAAAAAGTATATATAAATATAAATTAATGAGGTTGACAAATAAAAGTAATTAACTTAATGATCGGTGAGGATATCGAATATATCTCATAAAATAAAATGTATGATGAAAATAATTTCTAATTATTAAGTGAGTTAGTGCCTTAACCAATCAGAATGTTGTGCAAAAGAGCCTGCCTACTTGCTGAGTTAGCAGATACGCAGATTGCAGAAGACCGGAGAAGAGAGAAGGTGGAAAAAAGATTAGCTAGCATTTAGTGCTTAAGAAAAGAGAAATACCAGAGTAAAACTTGGAAAATAGTTTCAAAGCTCTTCGAGTTAGTAGGAAGAGGAAGATATTGAGTGAATTCTGTTATTATTTTGTACCTGTGATGATTGATTGGTTAATCACACATCCGTATTGCTGAAAAGTGAAGATCTTGACGTGGTCAGCTTTTTCCCTAAGTGGAGATCTTTGTTGATGGCGAGCCAATCTAAATCAGACACTGAAAAATAAAGAAGAAAAGTCATCACACAGAACCAAAACAGTATCTTGATTTCCTCTTTTCCTTGCACAAGTTAAAATAATAGAGACTGTGGTTGTTCGTATACTGAAAGTAAAAGAAGAAACTGATATCAGTGATCAATTTGAACTTTGAAAACTGAACTTACCATTATTATATGTGACATTATAAATGGAAAACACTTGCAGACAGTGATTTTGAGTTTGTTGAATCTGAACAAGTCTGTGTTCTTTTTCACTGTACGGGTATGTGATAAATGTATCTCCAGTGTGAACTTAACAGTGATTTGCTTGAGTTTTCCCTTCTTTTGTTGAATTGATGTAATTTACTTTGAATTGTTTATTCTTTTGATTTTATGTTATTACATGTATTTTATTTCTTTTAAAAAGGGGAAAGGCCTACAGTTTAAAGGAACAGTTTATTAAAATAATCATTTTGGTCTCCTGTCATCCCTCAGCAATTACCCCTACCTCTATAGCCAAGCTTTTTGGTCTTCTGAATTGCTAATTGGTCCAAAAGGTAGAAACTAAAATGTAAGTAACATGACCCGTTACACTTGCCTGCCACAGGGCTAAGGAGGAAGGACATCCAGGGTCCACGACATCGTGAACATGGCTGGGGGGTAAAAAGCACATGTCTCCCCCTCCAGGAGGGGAAAGGCGATATACACAAGTGGTACACCTGGCCAGTTGTCCTGCAAATGAACCTGTTCTTACCTGACAACACACAGGATGAAACCTTTCAAATGTGTTGGGTGTTGCCCAGCCCACAGCTCTGCAGATGTCTGCTAAAGAGGCGCCATTTGACAGGGCCCAGGAGGCCGCCACAGTCCTGGTAGTGTGTGCTCATAGGCCCAAGGGGGTAGGCATGTCCTGGGCGTGATATGCCAAAGTGATGCCGTCAATGACACTGTGGGCAATCCTCTGTTTGGAGACAGTGCTCCCTTTCTGCTGTCCTCCAAAGCAGAAAAAAGGGCTGCTCAGAGCGTTTAAAGCTCTGTGTGCTATCCAAGTAGATGCACAAAGCACACATCAGACACAGCAACAAGAAGGCTGAGTCTGCTTCGCTTGCAGGTTCACCAATTGATCCCTAAACGGGGTCGTGGGAACCTATATGCCATAGCTCTCTCGGGGCCTCAGGACCACGTGAAAGTATTCCGGACTAAACTCCAGGCACGTGTCACTGACAGAGAACGTCCGCAGGTCCCCTACCCTCTTGATGGACGTGAGCGCAGTCAGGAGGTCAGTCTTTAACCTGTTGATACGCATCCCCTTTTTGAGCACAAACCATGAAAATTACATACCTGAACTTAAATGGTTGTATTTACTGGACACTTTGGAGTATGTAGTATGTTGTTATTTGTTAAAGTTAGAGAAGCTGAAGTTTATAGTATTGGAAATATTTTGTGCTGAACATGTTTTATTAGGGCTGTCGATTTAATGCGTTAATAACGTGCGATTAATTTTACAAAAAATAACGTGTTAAAAAAATTAACTCAATTAATCGCAATGCTTTCCTGAGAAATTTCTGAGAAATGCATGCTTGTAGTACCACCTGTTTACTCCAGAGGGCAGTAAGTGAAATTTCAGCTGTGTGAGCAACACAGTTATTACAGTGAACAAAACAATAACAACCCTTCAGTGGACACACAACACAAACATGTGTTAGGTTCTTGCGTTCAAAACACTTGAAGGAGCGCAAATACGAACCAAGGGATCTCAAGATGTGTTTAAAGATTGAGTATGAAACTATATTTAACTTGACACAGTGACCTAAACATTTTACTTTTATGACACACACACGAGACGCGACACAAGCATATCTGACACAGGTCGTATGGTCTTTACCTCACAAATATTTAATTACCAACAAGGTTAAGGAGGTGTCCTTTAAATGGTTATACTGTTTTTACCCAGTCAATCTTTATTTAAGAAACATGCTCCCTGAAATAGATCCACTTTGCTCCTTCTGTAATGCTGTAGATGAATCTGGCCCTCACCTTTTTTGGGAATGTGTCCACGCTGTAGTATTTTGGAGAAAATTTGTTTGTTTGTACGTGTCACGACCTCGCTCACCTGCACCATGTCTCGTGTCGTCTGCACCGTGTCTCGTGTCGTCTGCACCATGTCTCGTGTCGTCTGCCCCGCGTTTTCCGTTTCACCCGCCACTAGTCACTTTCCATGTCACGCTCCCTTGTTGTCCGCCCGTGTTTTCTGTTTTACCGTTCACGCTCCCTGTCATGTCTTCCTTGTTGTCCGCCCATGTTTCACTGTCTCTGTGAAAACTACACTTCCCTTCTTCCCATCGCTTCCGGCCCTGTCTGCGTGTTATTGTCCGCACCTGTCTGTCATTTTGTCATTACCGTGTCTCGTTATTTAAACCCCGCTGTTTTCCCTTCCCGTTGTCGTACGTTAACGTTCCGTGTCTCTGATGTCTGGTAAGACGCTCTCTGTTCGTGTTCCCTGCCATTCTGTCTACTCATTCGTGGTTACCCAGCTATCTGTCAGTCCGTCCGAGGTTACCCTGCTCTTTATGTTCTCTGCCTGTTGTTCCCTGCTCGTTGGAGGTTACCCTGCTCTTCGTGTTCCCTGCTTGTTAACCCATTCATGTTATCCCTGCCCTTCGTGGATGTTCTCCAACCTATGTTCATCAGTGTGTTAGTTTAGTTTTTCCCATCGTGGACGTTTCTTTTGGTTCCTGTGTTTTCTTATCTGTGGACCTTCATTAATTAAACCGCTTTTGGATCCGAATTCCCTGTCTGCCCTCTCCTTTCCACATGCGTGACAGAACGACCGACCCAACAATGGATCCAGCGGTTCTCCGGGCAAGCTGCCGCCTCCTGGACCTGAAGCAAGGAAGCCGCCCGGTGGAGGATCACATTAGGGACTTCCTGTACCTAGCGAGCGCCACCGACTTTCCTGACTCCTCCCTGGTGGTGTTCTTCCAGGCTAGCCTGACCGGTTCGCTCCAAGAGCGGTTGCCCCCGACGACGCGTGGCTGGACGCTCTGCGAGTTCATGGAGGAGACACTTCTGGTATGCGGCTCGCTGTTTACTGTGGGTGTGGTTGAGGATCCTGCCTCTCCTCCCACGGCGGTGACCCTCCAGTCGTCCTTGGCTCGTCCTCTTCCACCTCCCCACCGGTCAGCGAGCTCGCCCCCACGTCTGTCATTGTCCATGAGCCAGCACGGTCGACTTCGTCCGCCCGGAGGAGGAAAAGAAGACGGGCTTCCGTCTCCCGGCCAACGTCAGCCACGGTCAGCGAGCCCAAGCCCACGCATGCCACTGTGAGCAAGCCAGAACCCACGCATGTCACGGTGAGCGAGCCTGAGCCCTCGACCGTCCCTGAGCCAGCGCCTGTAGCCTCGACCGTCCCTGAGCCACGGTGAGCGAGCCTGAGCCCTCGACCGTCCCTGAGCCAGCGCCTGTAGCCTCGACCGTCCCTGAGCCAGCGCCTGTAGCCTCGACTGTCCCTGAGCCAGCGCCTGTAGCCTCGACCGTCCCTGAGCCAGCGCCTGTAGCCTCGACTGTCCCTGAGCCAGCGCCTGTAGCCTCGACCGTCCCTGAGCCAGTGAAAGTAGCCATGACCGTCCAAAAGCCAGCGCCAGTGGTCATGCCCGTCCAAGTGTCAGCGCCTCCCGAGCCTCCCAGGGCTCCGTCGCTCGAGCTTTCCAGAGCTCCGCCTCCCAAGTTTCCAGAGCACCGCCTCCCGAGCTTTCCAGAGCTCCGCCTCCCGAGCTTCCCAGAGCGCCGCCTCCCGAGCTTCCCAGAGCTCCGCCTCCCGAGCCTTCCAGGGCTCCACCTTTCAAGCATCCCGAGCCTCCTACGGCTCTGCTCCCAGAGACTCCAGAGCTTTCTAGGGCTCCGCCTCTCGAGCCTCCTATGGCTCCACCTCTCGAGCCTCCTACGGCTCTGCCCCCAGAGACTCCAGAGCTGTCTAGGGCTCCGCCTCTCGAGCCTCCTACGGCTCCGCCTCCCAAGCCTCCTACGGCTCTGCTCCCAGAGACTCCAGAGCTTTCTAGGGCTCTGCCTCTCGAGCCTTCTACGGCTCCACCTCTCGAGCCTCCTACGGCTCCGCCTCCAGAGCCTCCTACGGCTCTGCTCCCAGAGCCTCCCGAGCCTCCTACGGCCCGCCTCCCGAGCCTCCTACGGCGCCGCCTCCCGAGCCTCCTATGGATCTGCGCCCAGAGACTCCAGAGCCTTCTAGGGCTCCGCCTCTAGTGCATCCTACGGCTCTGCCTCCCGAGCCTTCCTCAGCTCCGCCACCAGAGCCTCCCTCGACTCCGCCACCAGAGCCTCCCAAGGCTCTGCCTCCTGAGCCTCCCACGGCTCTGCCTACTGAGCCTCCCACGGCTCTGCCTCTTAAGCCTCCCACGGCTCCGCCCCCTGATCCTCCAGAGCTTTCCACGGTTCCGCCTTCCTTGGCTCCATCTCCTGAGCCTTCCTCAGCTTCATCTCCTGAGCCTTCCAGGTCTCCGCCCCTAAAGCCTCCTACAGCGCCCCCTTCCTCGGCTCCGTCTCCTGAGCCTTCCTCGGCTCCGCCTCCTAGGCCTTCCTCGGCTCCGTCTCCTGAGCCCTCCTCAGCTCCGTCTCCTGAGCCTTCCTCAGCTCCGTCCCCAGAGCCTTCCAGGTCTCCGCCTCTAGAGCTGCCTACGGCGCCACCACCCTCGGCTCCACCTCCTGAGCCATCCTCGGCTCCACCTCCTGAGCCATCCTCGGCTCCGCCTCCTAGGCCTTCCTCGGCTCCCCCTCCTGAGCCTTCCTCAGCACCGTCTCCTGAGCTTCCAGAGCCTCCCTCAGCTCCGTCTCCTGAGCCTCCCTCAGCTTCGTCCCCAGAGCCCCTCTCAGCTCCGCCTCCGGGACCTGTCCCTGTCCGATGGCCTCCTCCCAGGCCCCCTGAACCGGCCCTTGCCAAGTTGCCAGCCCCCGGGTCATCTAAACCGGCCTTTGTCCTGTGGCCACCTCCCAGGCCCCCCAAACCGGTCCCTTTTCCTTGTCTGCCCCTTGTTTGCCTCCTTGGACTGCCTAATTTCCCCTTGTGCCCCCGTGGTCTGTCTCCGTGTCCCTGGTGCCCCCTTGGTCTGTCTCCGTGTCCCTTGTGCCCCCTTTGGTCTGTCTGTTTTTCCCCTTTTCTAGCCCCTCTCTCCTTGAACATTTGTTTATCCCTGCTATTTTTCCTTTTCTGTTTCTTAAGACCATCTGGAATCCGGTCCTTTTGAGGGGGGATTATGTCACGACCTCGCTCACCTGCACCATGTCTCGTGTCGTCTGCTCCGTGTCTCGTGTCGTCTGCACCGTGTTTCGTGTCGTCTGCCTTGCGTTTTCCGTTTCACCCGCCACTAGTCACTTTCCATGTCACGCTCCCTTGTTGTCCGCCCGTGTTTTCTGTTTTACCGTTCACGCTCCCTTTCATGTCTTTCTTGTTGTCCGCCCGTGTTTCACTGTCTCTGTGAAAACTACACTTCCCTTCTTCCCATCGCTTCCGGCCCTGTCTGCGTGTTATTGTCCGCACCTGTCTGTCATTTTGTCATTACCGTGTCTCGTTATTTAAACCCTGCTGTTTTCCCTTCCCGTTGTCGTACGTTAACGTTCCGTGTCTATGATGTCTGGTAAGACGCTCTCTGTTCGTGTTCCCTGCCATTCTGTCTACTCATTCGTGGTTACCCAGCTATCTGTCAGTCCGTCCGTCCGAGGTTACCCTGCTCTTTATGTTCTCTGCCTGTTGTTCCCTGCTCGTTGAAGGTTACCCTGCTCTTCGTGTTCCCTGCTTGTTAACCCATTCATGTTATCCCTGCCCTTCGTGGATGTTCTCCAACCTATGTTCATCAGTGTGTTAGTTTAGTTTTTCCCATCATGGACGTTTCTTTTGTTCCAGTGTTTGTTTATTTTATGTTATCAGCAATAAAAGCCGCATTTGGATCCACACCCCTGTCTGCCTTGTCCTGCTTCCCTCACACAATCGTAACAGTACGTACCTCTATTTGAACTAGTTTTTCTTTGCTTTATAAAGACGTTTTATTTGGTTTTCACAGTTTTGATAAATTAAGTTAATATTTTCTGATTAATCTGTTTATTTTTCTTGCCAAGTTTTTTTTAAACATAAGTCTAAATTTATGTCTATAAAGCCCCTATTTGCACTTTTTTGTAAAGACTTGAAATATTATTTAAATACTCTTTGTACCTCCAACAACTCCAAAGCATTGAAAACCATTGCACTATGTAATAAATATAATGTCTTGGCATTATTGTAAAATATATCTGTAGTATTGTGTACTATGTATACCCCTGGCTTGTTTCTAAAAAAAATAAAAAATGTCTGACGCAGGTATACATTGACGAGTCCTTAAACAAACCCTCATAATAAATCTCCAACTGATTGACAAATTCACTTGTGAAATGGATTGCTGTGAAGTCAAGTCAAGTAAATTGTATGTAGCCCCATGAAAAAAAAAAAGTATTTCCATAAGCCAATATTTTATTTTGGTTATTTTCATTGTAATATATATTCCACCTTTGATACAAGTGTTTATATTATGTTTATATGTGTTAATATATTAAGTTTGTTTGAAAATGCACTTACCTGTTAGAGATCCAATCAGGAGTCAGGGTGAGAGGTCGAGAGGAAGCGGGAGAAGAACACGACGGGGAGAACGGAACTGAAAAATGGGAAGGAGAGACATGTGAAGATTGTGCTGTGACAGATACGAGTTAAAAGTTATTAAAACACCAACTTTAATGTTCGTTATGATAAGTGACATTGTATACTGTGCGAAGAGTGAGTTACAGACACTTATATACATTACAGTGTGATAGTTCATGTTGTGAACTTTGCGGTTATAATTAGCACCACGAGGAGAAAGTGTGGACGGCTAATTACCACGAGCAAGCTAAAAGGACTTTGCTCGGTTGCTGTGTGGAGTGCATCGCCTGAAAAGCTAATCGTCGAGGAGGAGACTGTGAAGGTTCGGAGGGATTCTTCCAGGTTGTCGAGCATTGGACGCATCTTGTTCCGGAGCGGTGAAGGATGACCCGGTGACTCATCAGTCTGTTGCATGAGTTTTATTTTGTTTGTTGCGCCGAGGCATGAAGCGACCATTGTGTTTTAGGTCTCAACGATCTCAAGCTACACAACAGGCCTGCCACGTATTCATTTGACTATCAGGGTATTCATTTTGTTTATTAATTTTGATGGCCATTTAGTCATTTGCCGGCATTAGATTTAGAATTTCAATTGGTTTAATTTGGGGAATTTAATGTGATTGAGAATTGTGATTATTTGAATTTTGTTTATTTGAATCTAATTGTATATTTCTGAATATTTTATATTTTCTTTAAGTAAATTGTTCATAACTATTTCCTGTGAAGATTGTCTTTTATATTTTTGGTTTTATATATTTATACGAGTGATATATTGAATGTAAAAAATATCATTTAGTCTATAATAATTTGGTTTAGAGTGGACGTAATTATTGGTGTTAAAGTAACATAATAATTCCTTTCCATGCAAAGAATATTATACTTAGGGTAGTATAGTAATTTTAGTAGGTGTAATACTAAAATGGTTATTAAAGTGAGTGTTCATTTTAGCATGTGAGATAGAGACATATAGTTAATATTTTACTTTATTTTAGCTATACAGACATTGTGTGGTTATTATAAATTAAGTAAAGTACTATTAGGAATAAAAGTGAACTTATAATAAGAAGTTAGTAATTTACATTGGTGCATTAATTAATAACAGAAAGAGAGATCTTTCGCCAAGTAGGAATTCGGGGAGCGAACTTCAATAAAATAGCTAAGACACACTAAGGGGGTGCTACATTTATTTTTATATTGCCTTTCACAACACACAACGTTTCAAAGCATCTTTACACAAGATCAGGCATTAACAGATGATAAAACTAATGTCTATAATGTTGATTAATCATCATTGGGTAATTAGATAAAATATGATTGTTTATAGTGTTTAAAAATAAGAAATTAAATAGTAATTGTATTAATAACCCCAGTGAGCAAGCTGAAAGCGACTGTGGCAAGGAACACAAAACTCCATAAGATGTTGATTAATGGAGGAAAAATAACCTTGGGAGAAACCAGACTCACTGTGTGGGCCAGTTCCCCTCTGGCTAACATCATGAATGTAATGTAAATATTACTCATGTATAGTTAAAGTCATGGTTTAAAATTATTAAACTAAGTAAGTGTTAAGGGTCAGTGTTTAAACATCGATTTTGTTTGAACTGTACAATTAATGACCAATGTCTTTGAAGTCCATCCTGGATTAACTGCAGAAGTTCACATAGGTGCAACCGTACCTGTCAACCGGCCGATGAAGGCTTTTGTTGGCAATTGTTAGTCTATGCATTCCATTTTAAGATCGTAGTCCATCAATAGACCGAGGTGATGCAGGCAGAGATCAGGGATGTGAAACACAGTTCAACCTGGCCAGTAATTTCGGTGAGGTTCGGTGTGGTCCATCCTAAATTTAAGGTTCAGACAATGCATATGAATATCCCATGTCTTATGGTTAGAGTTGGCATCAGTTAATCATCTGAAGCCCATCATAATAGACTGAAGTGATGTTAGGCTGGCACCGGCTGCATTTAGTCATCATCATTAAGCGACACGTTGCATTGGAGTCCAACACGAAGCATGAATGGTGCTGGATCCAGCCGGTTCTGGTGACCTCAGGAAGGCGTCCCGAGGTTGAGACAGGGAAACTAATTAAATAATATAAGATAGATGCCATTCAATTTATTGCTGAGATATAAATCATGATCAATGTTTCTGGTTTCTGGTTCCAGCAGACTAAACTAAAGCAGCCTAATTGTGGGTTGGAGGATAAATTAGGTGTATGCCTGGCTAAATAGATGAGTCTTTAGTCTAGACTTAAACTGAGTGAGTGTGTCTCAGTCCCGAACAGTGTTAGGGAGACTATTCCATAGTTTAGGAGCCAAATATGAAAAGGATCTTCCTCCTTTTGTGGATATTGATATTCTAGGAACTATTAAAAGGCCAGAATTTTGTGATCGTAATGAACGTGATGGAATATAGCATGGTAGGTCACTTAAATACTGTGGAGCTAGGCCATTCAAAGCTTTGTTTGTAGTTCACAGAATTTTTAAATTAATACAGAATTTAACAGGTAGCCAATGTAACGATGATAAAATGGGGCTAATATGATCATATTTCTTGGTTCTCGTTTGCACTCTGGCTGCTGCATTTTGAACTAATTGAAGTTTATTTATTGATTTTGCTGGACATCCTCCCAGTAATGCATTAAAATAATCTAGTCTTGAGGTCATGAATGCATGAATTAGTTTTTCAGAATCAGCAACAGAGAGCATGTGCCGTAATTTAGCAATATTTTTTAGGTGGAAGAATGCTGTTCTACAAACATTGGTAATTTGATTTTCAAAGGACAGATTGGTAACAAATATAACACCTAAGTTCTTCGCTGTTGAAGATGATGTAACAGTACATCCATCGAGAGTCAAATTATATTGTAGTGGCTTATTTTTAGAGTTTTTTGGTCCAATAATTAGTACCTCTGTTTTGTCAGAATTGAGTAGAAGGAAATTTCTGGCCATCCAAAATTTTATTTCATTGATACACGCTGCTAATTTAGAGAATTGTGAAATCTCATCAGATTTTGAAGTTGTGTATCGTCAGCATAGCAGTGGAAACTTATTCCACGATTCCTGATAATATCTCCCAGGGGAATCATATACATGGAGAAAAGCAGAGGCCCTAGAACTGATCCCTGTGGCACTCCATATTTTACTTTTGTTTGGTTGGACTATTCCTCATTTACATAGACAAAGTGGTAGGGGTCTGCTAAATATAAAGGGGTCTGACCTAAACCATGCTAATGCAACTCCACAGATGCCAACATAATTCTCTAGCCTATTCAAGAGAAGGTTGTGATCTATCATGTCGAATGCAGCACTAAAAAGCTCTAAAAGCACTTGAATAGAAATGCAGCCTGATGCAGTTGATAAGAGCAAGTCATTTGTAACTCTGATAAGTGCAGTCTGTGATGAGGCCTAAATCCTGACTGAAATTCTTCATATATACTATTTCTCTGTAGAAATGAACATATTTGAAGATACTACTTTTTCTAGTATTTTTGTTTGATAACTGCCATTTTAAAGTTTCTTGGGACATGTCCTAAGCATAGCGAGGAGATAATAATTATTAAGAAGAGGTTCTGATATTACAGGGGATACCTCTTTTAAGAGCTTAGTTGGTATAGGATCTAACAAACATGTTGTGGCTTTTGATGTTTCGATAAGTTTTGTTAGCTCTTCATGACCTATGACAGAGAAGGATTGAAGTTGCACATGAGGAAAATTATTAGACATTGTTTTCTGAGGTGCTATTACAGATGATTGCATAATTCCAATTTTATTTCTGATTATTTCAATTTTATCTGTAAAGAAATTCATGAAGTCATTACTATGAAATGTATGCCAAGGATTGTCTTATGATCAATAATATGGTAGTTGTAATGAGGACTCAGGCTGGTTTGGATCCATATGCAGTTTTATTGAAAAGGCAAGCTCAGATCGTACAGGCAATGGTCTGGGACAGGCAAACGGAGTAAGGCGGAGAGGCTGAAGAGTAGTCAGGGACAGGCTAAAGATCGGGGCGGGCAGCAGACAAACGTAGTAGGCGGACTAGAGTACAAGGGCAGGCGGCGAACTAACAGGAACGGAGAGAAACTAGGTCGGTACACGGGTAAGCCAGAGAGAGATAACGGAATAATGCTCGGAAATGTCGCCGGGGGCTAAACAAGACTTCGCAAGGAGAGAACAAACTGGCGTGGTTAAATAGAGTGAGGTGATGAGCAACAGCTGATGTGAGTAATTAGTATTCAGGTGAATGCGATCTCCGGAGGCTCGAGGAGGAGGCGCCTTCACCCGTGTTCGTGACAGAGCCCCCCTCCTGTGAGCGGCTCCTGACGCGAAGGTGCGATCCTCGCCGAGGTCTCCCCCGAGGTCGAGGGGCCGGTCTCTCCGGGTTGGACTGATGGTACTCTGTTATGAGGTTTGGGTCGAGGATGTCGTTGGTGCTGACCCAGGACCTTTCTTCCGGGCCGTACCCCTCCCAGTCAACCAGGTACTGCATCTGGCCTCGGTGGCGCCTGGAGTCGAAGCAGCCTTCGCGACCAGGAAGGCCTCCTCACCGCCCACGCATCAGGGAGGGGGTCTGAGAGTGGCTCTCTTCGGCCCCCGGTCGTCGGCCGGTTTCAATAGGGAGACATGAAAAGAGGGAGAGATACGGTAATTAGTGGGGAGATCGAGACGGAAGGTAACAGGGTTGATTTTTCTTTGGATTCTAAAGGGACCAACATACCTAGGCCCGAAGTTTTCTGCAGGGCTGGCGGAGGCGGAGGTCTCGGTGGAGAGCCAAACCCATTGGCCTGGGGCGTAGTCAAGTCCGGGACGGCGGTGGCGGTCGGCTTGTGACTTAGTGCGGTCCACGGCCCGTTGTAAGTGGACGTGGGCCTGGTCCCAAACTGCTTCGCTACGCTGTAGCCAGTCGTTAACGGGGGGGACCTCCGAAGGTTCTCCGGACCAATGGAAGAGAGGGGGCTGGTACCCCAGGATGCACTGGAAGGGGGTTAGTTTGGTGGACGGTTTAATCAGGGAGTTCTGGGCATACTCGGCCCATGGAAGGAATCTACTCCAGCCCCGCTGGTTGTTGTGACAGTAGGTGCGCAGGAACCTGACAATTTCTTGGTTGAGTCTTTCTGTCTGACCATTGGACTGGGGGTGGTAACCGGAGGTGAGGCAGAGGTTGATATTTAGGAGTCGGCAGAAAGCCTTCCAGACCCTGGAGGTGAACTGGGTTCCCCGGTCTGAGACGATTTCTTCGGGCAGACCGTAAAAGCGGAACACGAACTGGAATAGGTGTTCGGCGGTCTCGAGGGCAGTGGGGAGCTTGGGTAGGGGTATCAAGCAGCAGGCCTTGCTGAAGCGATCTACTACCGTGAGGATGGTGGTATGCCCCTGGGAGTTGGGTAGGTCGGTTACTGAAGTCCACGGCGATATGTGACCAAGGACGATGCGGGATGGGGAGAGGTTGTAGCAGGCCGGCCGGAGGTTGTTTAGAGGGTTTAGCTTGGTTGCAGGCTGGACACCTCTTGATGAAGTCTGCGGTATCCTCGGGTAGGGTCCCCCACCAGAAGCGGTTACTCAGGAGGCGGGTGGTAGCGGTGATTCCGGGTGGCCGGAACAAGGGGAGTCGTGCACCCAGCTGAGTACCCTCTCCCGGAGGCTGGGGGTACGAAGGTCCGACCCGCAGGGCATTCGGGAGGAGGTGGTACTGAGGTTTGAGCCTGGGAAATATCTGACATAAGATCCCACTGGACGGGGGCAAGGAAGAGCTCGGGCGGTACGATGGGTTCGGCGGTTTGGCTTTGGGCTGTGGTCTCGTGCTGACGTGAAAGGGAGTCGGCCTTGATGTTCTTGGAACCCGGAGATAGGAGATGTTGAAGTCGAAGCGAGTGAAGAAGAGAGCCCATCGGGCCTGTCTGGGGTTGAGCCTTTTGGCGGAGCGGAGGTACTCAAGATTTCGGTGATCCGTCAAGACCTGGAATGGTTGCCTGGCCCCTTCCAGCCAGTGACGCCATTCTTCCAGGGCTGCTTTTATGGCCAGAAGCTCCCGGTTGCCGACATCGTAATTTTGCTCAGCAGAAGTGAGTTTGCGGGAGTAGTAGGCGCAGGGAAACAGCTTCGGTGGGTTTCCTTGGCGTTGGGAGAGGACGGCGCCAATTCCAGTGTTCGAGGCGTCCACCTCTACCACGAAGGGGAGATCAGGATTGGGATGGTGCAGGATGGGTGCAGTGGTGAAGCGTGTCTTGAGTTGGGTGAAGGCCTGGAGGGCTTCAGCTGGCCAGTGAAGTTTGTTTCCTCCTTTCTTCAACATGGCGGTAAGAGGGGAAGCGACCGTGCTGAAGTTCCGGATGAACCGGCGGTAGAAGTTCGCGAACCCCAGGAAGCGTTGGAGCTCCCTGACTGTGGCGGGCTGAGGCCATTCCAGGATAGCTCGAACTTTGCGGTCATCCATGGCCACTCCTTCTGGGCTGATGATATACCCCAGGAAGGCTACCGACTTCAGGTGGAATTCGCGACTTCTCTGCCTTAGCGTACAACTGGTGCTGAATGAGGCATTTGAGGACGGTTCGGACATGTATTATGTGTTCCTCGAGGGAGTTAGAGTAGATTAGTATGTCGTCGATGTAAACGATGAGGTAACGGTTGAGCAGGTCTCTGAACACGCCATTGACAAAGGACTGGAACACCGAAGCGACTGTTAGACAAACCGAATGGCATCACCAGGTATTCATAATGGCCAGAGGTGGTGGAGAAGGCAGTCTTCCACTCGCCTCCCTCCCGGATACGCACTAGGTTGTAGGCGGAGCGTAGGTCCAGCTTGGTGTAGATCTTAGCGTTTCTTAGTTGCTCCAAAGCAGCGGGCACGAGTGGCAGGGGGTATCTGAATTTTATGGTGACGCCATTGAGGCCGCGGTAGTCGATGCACGGGCGAAGGGAGCCGCCCTTCTTGCCTACGAAGAAGAATCCGGCAGCTGCCGGGACGGAGGGCCGGATGAACCCCTTGGCCAGTTCCTCCTCGATGTAAGACCTCATGGCCAAGGATTCAGGTTCAGACAGGGGAAAGATCCGGCCTTGGGGTGGAGTGGCTCCCGGTTTGAGATCGATGGCACAATCGCTAGGTCGGTGAGGAGGGAGTTGGGAGGCCTTGGCCTTGCTGAAGGCCTCGCTCAGGTCAGCGTACATGGGGGGTATCTGAGCGGAGTCATCAGGAGCCTTTTGGACGTGGGTGGATCCCACGGTTAAGGGGTGGATCTTTTTCAGGCACCTCGCCGAGCAGTCGGTTCCCCACTGCGTGATTTGATTGTTCCGCCAGGAGATCTGAGGGTCATGGAGTCGGAGCCAGGGGAGGCCAAGGATTACTGGGTAGTGAGGGGAGGTGACGAGGTGCAAACGGATGGTCTCGGTGTGCAGCACTCCTACCTGCAGGCGGATGTCAGTGGTGGTGTTGCACACTCTACCGGTACCCAGGGGTCGTCCGTCTAGTGCCGCCACTGCCAAGGGAGGTTCACACACAGTCAAGGGAATACCATGTTTCTTGCAAAAGCCCTCGTCAATGAAATTACCAGCCGCACCAGAATCGATCATAGCGTGTATATTTATGCTAAATGATTGGGTGCGGAGTGAAATGGGAACTTTCAGGCTGGAACTGGGTAGAGTGGAGGAAAGTAATAAACTCACCCCTGGTTGTCGACGTTCAGGCGGGCGCGTAGGGCAGGTGGAGCGGACATGACCGGCCTGGCCACAGTAGAGACAAAGGTGGTTGGATAGGCGGCGTTCTCTCTCCTCCGGAGTGAGGTGGGCGCGGTCTACTTGCATGGGTTCTGGTGCCGCTTGGTGCTGGGGTGTCGGAGCGGACTGCGGAAGCCACCTGGCTGGTCGTCGGGAGCGGATAAGGTTGTCGACTCGGATAGCCAGCGAGATGAACTGCTCCAAGGTGGTCCCCTCATCGCGACAGGCCAGCTCGGATTGCAGGTCTATGTTCAATCCCTGACGGAAGAGAAGTTTCAAGGTGCACTCAAGCCAACCGGTTTGTGTTGCGAGGGTGCGGAAGGTGAGTGCGTAATCCGCCGCAGTGCGATTTCCCTGGCGAAGAGCCAGAAGTTGCTCACCCGTGCTCTTGCCACTTTCTGGGTGATCGAAGACATCGATCAGGCTTCGCATGAACGAATCGAAGGAGAATTGAGTGAAGCCCTGATTGTGCCAAACCGCGGTCGCCCAGTCGAGAGCGCGGCCCGTGAGAACAGAGCTGACAAAGAGAATTTTGCTCTGATCTGTCGGGTAAACAGCTGGTTGTTGTGTTAAAAAGATGGTGCACTGCATAACGAAGCCCTTGCATTTCGAGGGCGTGCCGTCGAACTTTTCTGGGAAGGCGAGTCGTGGAGCGGTAGTTTGGGGAAGCGAATCGCCGACTGACACCGGGCTTGCTGCTTGAGGAGCCGCGGGTGCGGCCGCGGAAGCCGGCGCGGGTTGGAGTGCTGCCTGTACGGTGCGCATTATCTCCTCGATCGCTGAAGCGAGGCGTCCGAGCTGGAGCTGTTGCGCGGAGAGCTGGTTCGCCTGCGCAGAGAGTTCCTCCGATAGGCGGGTGATTACCGCTGGATCGTGGGGCGGCGAAGTCTTCTGTAATGAGGACTCAGGCTGGTTTGGATCCATATGCAGTTTTATTGAAAAGGCAAGCTCAGATCGTACAGGCAATGGTCTGGGACAGGCAAACGGAGTAAGGCGGAGAGGCTGAAGAGTAGTCAGGGACAGGCTAAAGATCGGGGCGGGCAGCAGACAAACGTAGTAGGCGGACTAGAGTACAAGGGCAGGCGGCGAACTAACAGGAACGGAGAGAAACTAGGTCGGTACACGGGTAAGCCAGAGAGAGATAACGGAATAATGCTCGGAAATGTCGCCGGGGGCTAAACAAGACTTCGCAAGGAGAGAACAAACTGGCGTGGTTAAATAGAGTGAGGTGATGAGCAACAGCTGATGTGAGTAATTAGTATTCAGGTGAATGCGATCTCCGGAGGCTCGAGGAGGAGGCGCCTTCACCCGTGTTCGTGACAGTAGTAAACAATACATTGTAAAGCCGCTTTTTGAATGGTCTTATCAATGATTAACTCTTCTGCCACAAGAATGTAAATCATTTTAATTATCTGAATATTTATATATATATATATATATATATAATTTTGTAATATTTAAAGATAACTATGTATAATTATTTCATCATTATATATTGAATTATTGTTATATGATGGGCTTTCTCAGCAAATATTTGTATATGTGATTAATCGAGATTAATTAATCGGGACACCATGTAATTAATTAGATTAAAAATGTTAATCGATTAACAACCCTAGTTTTTATAAACAAAAAAACAATAATAAAAGTGCCAAGACAACCCAGAAATAAAATGTTCTTAAAGCCACAAGTCTAAAGAAGTTATGTTTCAGATTTGAAGATGATATAACAAACAATGAGGTTCCTGCAAGCTTTTTTCTCTGAAATTCCCTGGAAGCGTACAGACTAAAATTAAGGCTCCGCCTTTCAAGACGACACAAAATCTGACTACACTGTTCTGCTATTATGAATAAAACTATGCCGTACTTTTAAAAATAGATTTTGGAGACATGCTCATTTTGTTTATGGGAAGATAATATACAGTTTTACAATATGAATGCTGCTCATTTACAATAGGAGTGGTAGTGGCGTAGTGGGCTAAAACACAGAACTGTTAATCAGAAGGTCGCTGGTTCAATCCCCACAGCCACCACCATTGTGTCCTTGAGCAAGGCACTTAACTCCAGGTTGCTCCAGGGGGATTGTCCCTGTAATAAGTGCACTGTAAGACACTTTGGATAAAAAGCGTCTGCCAAATGCGTAAATGTAAATGCTCAGATTGCATAGTTTGTTGAAGAACGACCCCGAAGGGTAATTCTTTCAGGCGGATCTCATGTAAACAATGGAGAATATATCAATATTTCACAGATTTATCACTTTTATGGACAAAAAGTGCTATTGAATGTTTTTCAATGAATGATTGACATGGACAACTGACCCAAGTATGGCGAACTGGATTCATCTGGCGATCGTGTTTTCATAACAAAGGTATGAAGTCCCATTTTGATATTGCATGTTTTCATTTGTACTCCTGGCACAAATAACTAAATTGCTATTTTGGAGCATTGCTATCATGAAACAGAGATTGGATATCAATGTTGAACACTTAGACCTTTGAAAGATGTATAATTTGTTAACATTCATTACACTTATAGACGGTAAATGATATATTAAACATAAGCAGAGTGATGACACCACTGCATGTGGGGAAATGCATATCAACAGGTTAAAGAGACTGCCTTCATTTCAACTGACTCCAGGGGCTCAAACGGGGCTCACTGCAGGCCCCGCAGGACCACGAAGCGATCCTATGAGGTGCGGTCTGGGAGGGTTCAACCTCCTCAAGGCTCTAAGGAACCTGATGATCGGGTCTTGCATCCCGAGATACTTACTGTCAACTGCATTGTGGTGCGCCACAACAGCAGTGCCAAGGGGAGCCTCGGTCAGGGCATACCAGAGCGGGTAGTAGGAGGATTCCCGGGAAGCGAACAGGTCTACATGCGCTTAACTGAATCGACACCAAATCAGCTAAACCACCTAGGGGTGGAGTCTCCACTATCCCCTGAGTGTGCATCTGCCACTCTGTTGAGGCTGCTCAGCATGTGAGTGGCCTGAGTCGATGCTTACTTCAGAGGAGGAGACGGCAGGCGAGTTGTGACATGCGACATGAGCGCATGACACCTTGGCGGTTGATGAATGCTACTGTCACCATGTTGTCTGTCCAGACCAACACATGCTTGTCCTAGATCAACGGTCAAAGCCTCCGCAGGGTGAGCAATACTGCCAGACACTCGAGGCAGTTGATATGCCAATGCAGTCGTGGCCCTGTCCAGGAGCCAGCGACTGTGCACCCGTTGCACATGGTGCCCCAGCAAGCTCACCTGCACTAAGGGAACCCCTGTCCACAGAAATGTAAGGTCTTTCCAAGGGCTGAACAAGTGGCAGCAGATCGGCGTGATGACCATTTGATGTGCCCCGTGGTGCCATGCCCATCTCGGGACTCGAGTCTGAAGCCAGTGCTGAAGCGGTCTCAGATGCATCAACCTGATCTGAGTGACCAGCGCCGAGGACGCCATATGCCCCAGGAGCCTCTGAAATAGTTTCAACGGTTGAACATGCGCAGTTCAACACTATCTGCGCATGCTCGCTCGTGAGATGCGCCATTATAGAGACTGAGTCTAACTCCATCCCGACAAGTCTTGAGAGTGAGCTAGAATCAGCCAGTTGTCGAGATCGTTGAGCATACGTGGGGCATGCGGTGAAAAGGCAACAAAGGATTCTCCTCCCGGCCCTCCACCGGGGGATGGAGTGGTCTGTTTACCAGCTCCAGGCCTGTAGCAGGTCTCCATGAGTAGCCTCCGGGGTAGGCTGTGGCGGAGCCGGTGTCGTTGCCACAGGGGGACACCCTTAGCGATGAGCAGACGGGGTGTGGGATCTTGATCTGTGCCAGAGCTGGATGTGCTGAAGAGCCTCCGTCTTCTTCTGAACCACCGATAACTGCAGGGAAAAGTCCTCGACGGTGAATAGGCCAGTCTGGGAGATGGGGGTGTCAAGGAACTGTGCCTTGTCAGCCTTCCTCATCTCGGCAAGATCGGTCACCGAGCGCAGCTCCTGCATCAATCCCAGGTCAGAACTACCCTTGTACAGTTCTCTCATAGCCTTTGCTTGATGCACTTGCAGGACAGCCTTAGCATGTATGGCAGAGGCAACCTGTTCAGCGGCACTGTAGGCCTTAGTCGCCAATGATGCCATAAAACTACAGACCTTGGACGGGGGTCTTGGATGGTTCTGACAGGTGGCGGCACCTTGCGGGCACAAGTGCATCGCAACCAACTTATCCACCTGGGGAATCGCAGAGTACCCCCTAATAGCCCCACCGTCGAGTGTAGTGAGAGCTGAGGAGCTCAGAGATCGGGTCCGGGCAGTAAAAGGTTTCTGCCACCACTTTGTGATTTTTCCTCATGCACCTTCGGGAAGAAAGGAATTGGGGCGGGGTGTGGCTGTGAGTGCTGCTCTGGGCCCAGGTACCAATCATCAAGTTGCAAGGCGGGGAGGAGGGTTCAACTCCAGCCTGATGCTTTTAGGCTCCTGGGCAAGCATGGCCGTCATCTCCGCATCAGGCTGCCACTGTGGGACTGCACCCAAAGTTGGGATTGGCTTTTCCTCTGACGAAGGAAAGTCACGACCACAACGTTGCTATGGTAATGTTCTCGCAGTGAGAACATGACCCAACTACGAATGCTGTCTCTGCATGGGCAGCATGATATATATATATATATATATATATATATATATATATATATCGGCATGGAACTACTTTCTTATGCTACGGATCAGAATCTGACGTTGCTGGTTCAAAAAAATGATGTGTCCAAGCCTCTCAAAAACATCACTTTAGAACTACTAGTATCACGGCTTGGGCTGTTTCTAACATGTTATTGAATAAACAAGGATGTATGTGTGTGTGTGTGTGTGAGAGAGAGAGAGAGAGAGAGAGAGAGAGAGAGAGAGAGAGAGAGAGATGGAGCGTGTGCGATCACCTGTTGATGCTGTAGTCTGTCATTCAGCTTTCTGAAGATAATGCCATTTTTGTCACATCCTATTTTCTCAGTGGAAAAATGGCCATTCAAGCAGGAGTATTCCTCCCTATTTTGCAGTAGCTGGTGCGCAAGAGTCATTCACTATAGAAACCGTAATCTCCTCCGCCATTTTGAACAGTATTTTCACTCCAATGTAGAAACTCTGGTAAGAGGTAAGTGCCTTGAGTTTGTGTAATTAATCAGACTGTTGTGTTTCTCAGCTGTGTTGAGCCTTGATGCTGAAGTTGTTAGTTTAAAGCTGTTTAAAGCTATTTCCAAGTTTTAGTTAGTAGTCGTAATCCGAGCGATCACGGAGTGCTGTTGAATGTAAACACTGACTGACACTGAATTACTTCCCGTCACCAGCTGCCTCATATTACACACATACAAATTGTCTTTTGCCTCCACCTACTGGCTAAAATATACAATGTATTAAAATTAAATGGAAAGAGATAGATATCTCTTAACACACCTGCACTGTTCTTACACTTTAGTTTACATTTACATTTATGCATTTGGCAGATGCTTTTATACAAAGCGACTTGCAGTACACTAAAATTAAGTGTCTTGCTCAAGGACTGAAGGTGGTGGCTGTGGGGATTGAACCAGTGACTTTCTGATTACCAGTTATGTGCTTTAGTCCACTACACCACCACCACGCCATGTTTAGAACGGCACACACACAAGCAGAGTGATACAAACAGTGAACCATCCGATTGCTGTTGTAGTGAATTAGGGAGAATCTATGATTTATGTAGCATGGATGACAGCATTTTAAGCTGGACTCAAATTACAAATCACCTGTGTCTCTAATTATGTCCTGTGTCTCTTAATTATTTTCAGAAATACACGAACATATAACAATTCATGAAAATAGGCTAAATGAGTGGACATTAGGGCTGCCTAGTTCTATTATGTCTGCACAGCTCAGTTAGAAATGAGAAAGGAAAAAAGGTCTCCAGAGCATAAGGGATATGGTGCACAGTCTGGTGTATATATCGGTCTATATTTCTTTCCACGATTCTCTGAGTTATGAATTCAGCATGTGTTCACTGGCTCTCTCATGTCTGCTATGAGGCTCAGTGTGTGCGGTGCAGGACCCAGCCTGACCCACACCTTTTTGATCTGCTGGACGAAAAGCAGACAAACTCAAAAAATCTCCCCTCTCTTGGTGGGGGTAAATATTAAAAACCACGTGAGGCCCGGGGTCCTAAAGGGTAAAATAAATGAAAAATAAGATGCAAAGTCAGAGCGGCTGGGAGGCTTTTCTTCCAGAGCCTGGCTGCACAATAGGAGAGTCTGATAGGACGATAAGAGCTGCCGTAGCCTAGTAAAAATCCAATTCCTGAAAAGCAGGGAGCCTGGTGGAGACAGAGAATCATCTTCCTTCTCAGTTTGTGTATGGAAGATCCTATCATAATCACTGCGCTATTCTGTCTGACCTGAAAACAGATCACAAATGACAAATATTGACCCTAAACTAAGAGAAACCAGAAATGTGCAGGAAAGTTTTCTGCACTAAACGTGATTTGGCAAAACTGCAGTGGCTTTGCATGTCATCCGTGGTAACCTTTGCCCCTGTGTATGCTGTATCACATTTGATTAAGTCTAATCTTTGTTGGTAGTTTTTTATTTTATAATGTTTTATTTATTTAGTTGAAAATCTTCTGATTCATTCTGTTAGACTGGATATTAGATCAGTTCTGAAACAAGATATATCAATGTCAAGATGTCCTCTCATTTGCCCACTATATTTTCTTTGCAATTCAATTTTAATTGCTTTGCGTATTTGCTGGAACATCCTGTCTCTTTTGGAAAAGTGGTGGGTGAGTTGATGAACTCTTTAGCTTATTTTTGAAAGATTCTCTATCAAAGTACCTTTGTTGTAAAAGCAAGATAAAATGAAACCTTCGACCACATTGTTGTTTTCTCTCCTCAGTGGGGTTCAAATATCCATTTGTCAAATGTATGTTTTTTTTATTTATTATTTATTATGTTATCAGCATAACAATTTGAGGGTAACGTTAAAAAAATAAAAATAAACACGAATTTGAGAATTTCCTAAAGTTTGGTGTGTCCTCTTTTTGCATTAATGACAGCATTGACTCGAGATGGCATGGGCTCTACAAGTTTGTGCAAAACCTTGTGATCAGTTTTGTCCCAGCATGATTTGAGAATGTAAGAAAGGAAATCTGAACTTTCATACAAAGGCATTAACATATTTAATGTCATGAATTTGCTTATTTTTATTTTGCGATCTAGAAAATTGCAGAATCTTAAATATGTATTATTTATTTTATATTTCTTTGTTTTATTTATTTATTTATTTATTCAATTATTATTTGATTTAGAATCTTGACATGTATCATGACTTTTGAACTCCACAGTATATTGTATTTATACATTTTTTAATTAATAAATACAATCAATTAATTTGCACACATGAAACATTCAGTACATACAGTTTATTTTTTATTTTTTTTATCCCTTTTCTCCAAATTTGGAATGCTTAATTCCCTCTCTTAGTAGGTCCTCGTGGTGGCGCGGTTACTCACCTCAATCCGGGTGACGGAGCAAGAGTCTCAGTTGCCTCTGCTTCTGAGGTGGTCAAGCTGCGTATCTTATCATGTGGCTCGCTGTGCATGACACCGTGGAGACTCCCAGCATTGCTACACTCCGCGATCCACGCATAATTACCACATGCCCCATTAAGAGCGAGAATCACTAATTGTGATCACGAGGAGGTTACCCCATGTAACTCTACCCTCCCTAGCAATCAGGCCAATTTGATTGCTTAGGAGATCTGGCTGGATTCACTCAGCACACCCTGGATACAAACTCACGGCTTTAGTGGTGGTAGTCGGCGTCAATACTCGCTGAGCTACCCAGGTCCCCAAGAGCAGTTTTTTTAAAATAAAATCACTGAAGTTCTGAAAAGATCTTGACCATTAGAAGGTATCAAAATACAAAGAGACAGAAAGAGATAAGGAGTTATCCCACTCTAACTTCCTTTTAGCATTGTACCAGGCCATAACCTTATCCCCCCCACTGATTCAGAATACATAGTCATTCATTGCAATTGAGTTGTTTTTGTTGATGTTGTGGTGAAGCAGCCATAGCCATTGGCTTTCAGCACGGGCATGCAGGATTATCAAACAGTGAAGGAGAAATTGCCTGGGCTCTGTCATGGCCCTGATTGTGCTATCAGAGCCGTCAGGGAGGCCTTCCATAAAGGCAAGGGACACTGGGGAGTGCGAGGCGGTGTCTGGTTCAGCCCTCCAGATAAATCACACTGCCTTCCGTTTGGCAGCAGCCTGCCTGCGCCAAACGGCCACGCTCCTGGCACACGCTGCAGCCCCCCAAACACACGCTGTGACCCCCCAGACCTCCCCGCTATTTTCTCCACTGCCCTCGTCAAGGTTTGTTTTGTTTACCCCTCCATTTCTCCCCTCTCTCCCCCTCCTCCCTCAGTCATTCACTTCCAAGCTTGCCGCCACGCCGCATTGTTTTCTTCACCCCTGCCAAAATAATTACTCTGCCCTCCTCTTTTATTCTGCAGATTTTTCTAAACTTGATGCATTAAATTGGGCATCTGTTGTGCCCACTGCATAAATGTAGCTGTTTTTTTTTTTATGTTTTATGCAGACATTTTGTGGCTTTGATAATAATATTTTGTTGAATGTGGTTTCGGCAATGGGTGCCAAGTAATACTTGAAGTAATGATTTGAAGATTGCCCTTTTTATCAGAGAAAAACCAAATAAGATTATAAAGTCAGTCAGACAAAAGCACTTAGGCATGTTCATTTATTTCAAATGGACAGGTATGTAAATGTATTTAGCATTTAAATGTTACCAGGATGTCTACTATACCAATATTAAATATTTCATTATAAACTTATATTCATATTAAAATTAATCTTTGAAGTCTTATTTAACCAGCTAAAGGAGGAAATTACACCACCATTAAATTCCCCATAAGAATTGAGAACACTTCGGCTTCAATTGGATGCTCAAGTTTATTACCCCCAGTAAAATGCTGATTTGTAGGCCTCTTAAGGGTTGGTATGATAAGACTGCAACAGAATGATCACCATGCATTGAGTGACAAACCTTTTGCTCACTGCTTCTCTCTGACTTTTCTGTTTGTTTCTTTTCTCAGCACACGCCTTTTTAGGACTAATAACATTTATGTTCATGTTAAAAATCCTAAATGAAAAACTAAAACTTCACAGCATTTAAAAATCATTTTGTAATAATTCTGACCCTGTATGACCTTTTGGCAACAGTCAAGTTGCAGGTGGATTGGGCAACAGCAGATGCTCTGAATGCAGACATAAGCCTGCCATAAATGTTCACTTGCACAGATTTTATAGATGCAGGGGCCACGGCAGCAGCTTCACACTTGTAAATTCAAATACTGATTAATTTCTGATTAACATACACTTTTGCTTTATCTCTCTAATTACTCTTGCCAGGTAAGACCTCTGTCAGGAACTTCATTTCTCTAATTAGACTGAAATGAATACCCTTGCACTTAACATTAGCAGACTATTGTTGCATTGAGACAATTCCATTTAAATTAAATCTCTGTTTAATTTCTAGAGATTTTCTAGTTAAAATCTGCGATACCTTGATGACCTGAATCTGAGGAGACCTTCTTAGTTAAATTCCACAGATTAATGCAGACATTTAACAGATATTTGTTTTTCAACATGAACATCATTTAGATAATCATACATTTTTTTAGAGTTCAATCAATTCGATTTTTATGTATTTGTCATAGTAAGTGAATTACATTTACAATACATAACTTAATTGTCTTTATACAGATTCTCTGGGTGAACATTATAGAAATAACTAGGTCTTTGGAGGTTCCACATTAACCTAAATTGAAAAGGCTTAGATATCAGCTTTGGAATAACTGTTAACAATTTATATTTTTCTGTGTGATAAACTGTGAAACCATCTTCCTTGTGTTGTCAACTAATAGCTGTGCACACTGAAATACACAACAGAGGTGCATCGGGATTAGGGTACAACAGCAATGATGGTCACTGCATGGATGTCAAATAATAGTTGGCTTTCAATAAAGTCATGACACCTAGAGGGAAAAAAGTGAAAGGCTATTCATACAAATAATAAAGTTCTAGGACATCTTAAGTATACTGAATGTAGGAATTTTAATTAACCCCCTTAACAATTTCATTGACAAATCATGAAATAGCAGATGAAAGAGATTGGAACACAATGAGTGAATGGAATGCTAGGCCCTTGCTTGGTTTTGGTGCAGTGGGTTTGTCTAAATAATGATGGCTGATGTAATTCAGCTAGGAGATTGCTATGAGGCTTCTCACTGGCATAAACGTCAGACCCCCACATTTATCAAAGAGGCTACATTTCTGTTTTATGTTTGAACCGCAAAGAGGGTTTTGTTATAATGGTGTATGACTAACGTATCATGAAGCTAGGAATGTCATAGCTGCTTCCTTTAAATGGGATAATCTAAGAGTGTGATAATCGTTGTTGACAACTGTTAACAGAAATGCACAGCAGACCCGGTCTGTGTGGCAGAGTTATCTTATTAAGGCCCATATCGAAATTTTACACACACACACACACACACACACACACACACACACACACACACACACACACACACACACACACACACACACGCACACACACATGCACAAGCTTGCAGAATCACACACACAAAAACATTTTTGTAATATTTCTGACACGGTATCTGTGTCTCTAAGGGGCTGTAATGATAAATGAGCCTTCATGTGCAAACGGGCCCTTCTGATAAATGTACCTGTTTTTAGAAGGCTTGAGTCAATGGCACATATATGAGACTTTGTTCATTACAATGTAGTGAACATTTAATTTGCTGTTTTTTTCTATACTTTGTGCCATTGCTAACTTTGAAACTGAGAAGTGACCTCAGCTAGAATGCATAAAACACTCATAAATGTAGTCTCACATGTTCAATTACCTTTTAAGCAGTTAGCTAATAGACCAGTGTGACAGTAAATCTGCAGAGCAAAGGCAATGTGCAGTAACTACAAATTTTTGTCAAAATGTAGTTATGACCAAAATTGGGTCTCTTAGAATGTGTTTCAAACTGAGGAGGTGGAGGTGGAGTAGGAGGTGGAGGTTGAGGAGAAGTAGGGCAAGGAGGAAGAAGAGCTGGAGGAGCAGGGTGAGGAGGAGGAGGAGGAGGAGGAGGACGATGGCGACAACGACAAGAAAGAGGAAGGGCAAGGAGACGAGCAGTCTCAGATGAAATTTGTGCCACTCTATCTGACCATGTCCTTGTCCATTGTATGACTAAGAGGGATGCTTGGCAACGAGTATAGCCAAGCTTGAGTTGCTTCACCGTCACCTCGATCATAAGAACCTTCAGGGAGAAAAACAGGTAGATGTACTTCAGACTGCTCTCTACTGTAACTTTTGAGTGCTGTACTATGTGCTTTTGCAACACATACATGTACTGTAGCTGTTGCACTATACTAATAAAAAGAAATGCATCTAATTGCCTCACATACAGAGAGTTTCATTTGGTAAAAAGGATGTGTTACAGTTACAGTAATCAGTACTTCTATTTTTGTAGGACACAGAGATGACCCCCTGGTGGAGGCAGGGTAAGGCTTTTGTCGGAGGAGCAAGAGAGGGAGCTGGTAAATATGGTCATTGCCAACAATGTAATCAGCCTGCAAGAGATACAAAGGAGAGTGATTGAAGACAAAAAACAATTTTGATGGATAAATGCCATCAGCCTCTCCACAATTGATCGCATCCTCCGAAAGCACAAGTTCCGGATGAAACAGGCCTATGAACGAAACTCTGACTGAGTGAAAGACCAACGTCTGGAATATGATCAAGTATGAGTTTTTATATTGCATGAAGTATTGTGTACCGTTATAGTATAGCAGTACCACAGTTTATACTGTGGCACAAAGTACATATGGTGGTCTGCCATTTCTGCCCTCTTGAAACTGTGTTTCAGGGTAGTCATTTACTCATCTGTTTCATGTGTTTTGCTGAGAATCCTTGAGATTTAAGGCCGGCCTGTTCCCCATGAGATTATCTTTGTTGATTTATTCCTTGTGTTCTTGAGAACACTTGGCAATAAAGCTCATTCTGCTTCAGAAATTGTAACAAATGTTGTAAACTGATTGACACTACATTTACAGTATATGCCTTGTGTTTTTTATATAGTTGAAAAGAGGTCTTGTCAGGTTAAGTAATCTAAAACATCTGTAAAATAATAAAAAATATATATATATATATATATATTGTATATTATAGAGGATTCATAAATATTTTCACAATTTTAAAGCTGTAAATGTGTTTCAGAAGTTATCAAAATGTCTATATTGTATGTTTATCTATCCAACCATAAAAAAAAAAAATTAAATGCTAAGTAACCAAGTAACTTAGAAGCCATTTTTCTGTGTTACACTGTTGCATTGCATGCTTTGCCTTTGCAGGGCTGAGTTGATTTAACACACTGCCCACAATGTAAAATTCGGGGCACACTTTTCTCTGTTGTTATATATATCTTTACTGATTATCTCCACCCAAACAACATTCAACCTGTGTGTCCCTCTCAAATAAAGGTGCAACAAGTGAAGCTCAGTGACCTACACCCTCTTCTGTGACCTTTCCTCAGCCACATCAGAAACACTCCAGTGGTCATGACCTCCCTCGGTGGCCCCAGCACTGAGGGGTTGGTGAGAGACGTGTGCAGCACACGCGTCTGTGTGTGTGTGCTCTTTTGTCTGAGCAGTGGTGCGGCGTCCACAGGTGCCATTCCCTTGAGACACAGCGGAGGTTAATGATCTGCACAGCCAAGCAGGAATAAATAAATCACTTCCAGTCTAGAGTGGGCATAAATCTTCACTGATGCGCCCATTTGCAGAAGCTAGCACCACCAGTTGCTAATGATTGCATATTTCTTGTGTGCTTTGGCCTGGCCTTGGCGTTGATTGCTGACTGTGGAGGCAGGCGGGTAGTTCTCTCTCTCTCTCTCTCTCTCTCTCTCTCTCTATCTATGTCTCTCTGTGTAATTGATTTTGAGGCCTTATGGAGACATTCCAGTTGATTGGGGTATATATTGCATGTTTGGGTAAAGGCTTCATTCTAAGTGACAGTTATGTCACTTGAGATAGGCTATCTATGGATGCACTTAATGGGCCAATGAATTGGACATTTAAAATGCTTTAGCTGAGTCATAGCATGGATAACCAATGCCCATTGCTTTGTACTGGTACTTTCCATTTATGGTCCTTTTTACCCAAAATTGTCTTTAAATGAGTTTAAACCTTTCACTATTTAGCACATTTTCCTTTTTTGTATGCAGAGTGTATAACTTTGTGATACCAAGCTTATGTGGAAATGGCATTTCTTGAATTAATGTTGTGTTCAAATGTGGTTTTATAAAAAAATCCTCCACTAATTTAGAAGCTCTGTTTTATTATTGTAAGCAACATGCAAACTGTTTAATATAGGCTAAGAACTAAACTAAATAGTATAGCTCCCCATAAACATTGTGAATTAATTATTATAGTTTGTTTTACTGTAAAAAAAAAAAAGTGTTCCTTGATACTGACAGTGACATCATGGTGCCCCAAACTGTGCTGCAGTGTGATATGGATTGAAGTTTATATTTATCATGTTATACTGCACTAATAGTAGTGATAGTTACATGGATTTGCTCTCCATAAAGTTCTCGAAGAGCTCAGCAGATCTTCTGTTCATACTGGCATCTGACATGTGCCATAGGATTCAAACCTGATGAACAAAAAAAGAATTGGTAGATATGTCAAGTCTGCTAAGAGGTGGCTAATGTTTGTCAAAGTGGCCAACAATTATCAGGCGTTAACAGTAATTAGTGTTCCCAATTGATTAGTATAAATGATCAATATGCTCACTTGAGAGCAATTAGCAGGACCAACTGAAGAAAAAGGGACTCACTAATGAACACATTAGAACAAACATGCCAGCATCAGCATACAGAAAAACAAACATACAATTCAATTGAATAAAACGAACATACAAAAGGGTTGTAGGATCCAATGGGATGTTGCTTGGCCACATTAAGGGGAGACTGGGGCTAGTTGTCACACATTTTACTTATTTCTCAGAGTAAGTTTATCTTAAAGTCAAGTACTATAGGCACTACCTTAAAGAACATGCCCAGGAAAAGAAAACTTTCAGTTAATTGAACAAATGTTGACCTTATGGTGGACCATGTCTTGACCTGACACATATTTTTCATTTGTCAATTAACGTCACAAAAACTCCAGTAAACATAAAAAGCTAAATAAATATTTGGTGTGACAACCATTGCCTTCACCAATTCTCCAAGGTACAACTGGACACCTGTTATTCTTGGTTGTTTGCAGATAGGATGTTCCAAGTTTCTCGGAAAACTTGCCATAGTTCCTCTATCTATTTAGGCTGTCTCAACTGCTTCTGTCTCTTCATGTAATCCCAGATCCAGGCTCTGTTGGGGCCAAACCATCTGTTGTGGGGCTTTTTGTTCTTTTATATTCAATTCTATTTACAAAGGAAATGTTGAAATCTAAAATGAATATTTCCTACTGATACACTAAAAGCAGAATAAATTAAATAATCCTTTTAAGACAAATGTTTTTCTGAAAAATATAATTCGCAGAATACTTTTACACAGTCTCTCCTCTCTCTCTCTCTCTCTCTCTCTCTCTCTCTCTCTCTCTCTCTCTATATATATATATACATACACATACAGTATATAAATACATACACAGTTTTAAACCAACATACAAAACCACTGCTAGAGAAAATAAATAATGTGAAATTTTGCTCAGAACCTTTTATTTATTGATTATAAAGCCCATTTGTCAACTTCCTTGTGTGACAACTAGCAATGGTCTTCTTTATATTATGTGATGGGCTCTTATCATATGTGTTTATCTTTATTCACCTCTTGTGTTGGCTTGAACAGTGGAAATATGACCAAACAAAAAAGCATTAACAATGAATGTTGTCACTCTCTGATATCGAGTCGGAATTTAAACAAGCATCTGTCACATAGCTAATGTATCACAATGATTGATTTCCCCCCCAATTGCATACAGAAAAATGTAGGCTATTTGTGCCTAATATTGTGTATTTCTCACTACTTTAAGAGCAGGTATGTGGTCAAATGATTCAGTCTGTCTATACAGAAGGTGTGTTCTAAGTACATAAAGTATAATAAAGAAAATAGAAAAATATTTAAGTGGGTAACGGACTATGTCTCTATTCACATTTCAAGGTGAAGAAAAAAATCTGGATACAGTAATAAAACCTCAGATACAATCAGGAATATATTGCAATGATTTGGTGATGAAGAATACAGTGAGGAAGAATAAAGTAATTAACCAGGCTTAGAACAGTGGCACCAGCATGTTCTCTTTTATCCCCCAATGACACAAAAGAGAGAGAGAGAGAGAGAGAGACAGAAAGAAAGAATAACAAAACAAGAGAAAGAAATGCACAGAGGCTTTTCTTCTCTTTAAAATGCTGCATTAGGTCTTTTCCAGCAGTCAGTTTTGATAGTTCAAAGCTGGCAGTTCAATAAATAGCTGGAACCGGCACATCTCTGTTCTTGCAAAAATAAATCAATGTTAATCCTATTACCGGCAGTTATCACCTAGCCCAGAAATGGTGGCAAGTAAGGAAAAAAACTGAGATGTCAAAGAGGAAAGGGGGAAAGAGAGAGAGAGGGTGAGCAAGACACCCTTCATTCACTTTCAAACACAGTTTTGATAATTTTTTTCTCTAGAGGAAGAGGGAGGGGGTTAACGATTTGGAAGGTTGGGGGTTTGTGGTGTGTGTATGTGTGTGTGTTTGTATAGAGGCTGTCCACAGTGAGTGATGTATTTACACGCAATGCCAAGATCAGACCTTGCTTGTGTAAGCAGGATGTTTGAGGCACAAAACATTGCTTTTCTTCAGCCACATTCACAATGCTTACCAATTGCCTTACCAACAAAGGCCTGATGCATGACCTTTCACCTCCTCTCTCTCTGTCCTCACGATACTGCACTGAGGTCATGAGGATTTCTGGTGATCCTATACACAGACATTTTTTTTAATAGACTTTACAGAATAGCCTATACTGTGCAGTAATAATAGACAGTGAAATATTCAACGAACTTTGGGTCTGTGGCGCACTCAAAATATTGCCCTGTTTCTTTGAGCATCCCGATCAGCCCAACACAGCAACAATGGGGTGGGACTAACTGTTTTCTGACTTTTGGAAGACAGGGGGCCCTGTTTTAAGAGCACTATGCCTTAAGCGCAGTGCTGTGTGATACGTCAGTGGGCATAGCCTTAAAGTTTTGACATTTTTGTGCAATCATGCGCTAAGTATAGGTGGAAGTAGATTGGTGAAATTGTGCGTGCAAAGTGCTAATGGGCTGGGTCAAGTTCAATTTAATTTTGAGGCTTTTCTCCAGTTTTTGCACCTTCTGCATCAATTTGTATTGTATATTCCATTCCCTGACAAGCAATACGGTATAAATGAAGATAGCCCATTCATAAGAATTTGGGCTGTATGCAATGCATCCCCTGCTCTGTAACTGTATTGTCACCTGCACTGCTCTGGACTACAATGTACTGTATGTGTTGAATACGTTGTCCATCAGCTTCTCTGGGAATGTTGGCTCTCGTCCTGCTCACCCATGTCTCACCATCTTGAAATTTGCTTTGCTACTTTCGCATTGCTTATTGGTTTGTAATTTATATTTGTTATACGTTTCTTTGTTTAATGTTTCTCTGTTTAATGCCTGGAGCAGGTCGAGCAGGACCGGTTACACTAGCACAAAATTGCACTTAGATTTAGCACTCTCACAAAAAAACACCCAGTGCACGGTTGTTGCATGTTGAGCTGCGCTTTGCTCAGCCATGAAAATAGAGCCCAGAGTGTTCAGGAAACCTGTTTGAAAACATCAACATTGTTGTACATGACTGTTTATGGATATATAGATTATCGATTAAGAAAAGACAAATAAAGTAGATTAAAATCAATTTCAGTGTTTCAGCACTGGAAACAATTGCTTGTTCTCACACAATGTGATATTTGTTGAATTTTGTTGAACTGATAAACTTTAATTTAATGCTGTCATGTTGTATCATGTCTAAAACCTGTGTATTTAAATGTTTTGTTTACTAGATTTTTGTGATTTTCTGTGACAGAGCACCATCAAATATGTGTTTGTATCGATTCATGCTGAATGCAAACACAAAAAGGGAGAATGTAAAAAAAAAGACAAGAAATGAAACAGACGCAGTAGTGTTCAGAAGTGCATTTCTCTTGTGAACAGAACAACAGTCTAGATTAGAGCTAATCATTGTCAGCAGGATGCAGAAGTGGGCCTTCTCACTGACGGATTAGCCCTGCCGCTGTTGTTGTTCCTATTGTTATTGTTAGAAAAATATAATTACTGCTGAATCTCATCAAAGCCAGAACAGCCTTCTCAGAGTTGCTGCCCTATTTCATCCAAAATAGAAAAATATAAGAGACTTAGAGAAGAAATGTAACCTGAATTAGCTTTTTGTTGAAATGCCTGATTAAAGCAGAAAATTATCTAACAGTGAAAACAGACCAATTGTTTTCACCATCTTTTAGTTTTCAGACCACCCGCTACCCATTTGAAAAAAGCTGACACCAAGTATTCACCTTGACTTGACTGACTGTATATATATTTATTTCCTGTATCATGAAAACGTGTGTGACCCCATTCCAGTTCTATCCATTTGATATTCCTGTAATAAATTAGATGGCAACAGAGGTGCTTTAACATGTAAAATAGCGGTGACATACTAAATAATGAGCCATGCAAGTATTACTGAGCGCCAGCTAGGGGACCCTGGGGTATTCCTGAGCCTTGAAGCAGGCCGTTTTCCTCCAAAGGGGATGAGAATACGGAGGTAGGGCGCTGAATATGGAAATGGCATTAATAGACCCACACCCAAAGCTAGATTACAGTGTGTCAACCCCAGTGGCCCAAACGCTCTGTGTTTAGGTCCACCAATAACATAAGGAGAGCAAATTATTTATTGTGGAAATTGCTCTCTTTTTTTATTGGTCCCCGGTGAACGTCCGGGCCCATTTTGTGAGTATTATTCTTCTACATTGATTCAATTTATTCTCCACCAGATAAACTGCCCATCAAGATGAGGAGTAGTAGAGAAGGGGGGGAAATTTGCGGGCCTTATTTTGAAGGACCAGCGGCAGACAGCTGTGTCGGCATTGCTGCTTGATTTTGTCACCCATCAGCAGACATGATCTGTTCTTTTCAAAGGCTGATTTATCGCTGAGCCTAGATGTTTAGAGGGTCTACCCGGTCAACCGTCCCTCAACACTTTGACCCACAGGATCAATTTAGCGGTTATGAGCAGCCGTTGCCCTTCAGGTGACACAGTGCTGTTCTGTTTCAATCAAGTTATAATGTGTAAACACTAAATAAGAATTGTATCTGTAGATTCACCATTGGTGAGAAGGAAACTTTATGAGGTCAAATGACATTGTGCTTTTCAGGTATGAATCATCACCTGGGGATAACTCACAGATGTGTAATATTTTAACACTGATTGTAAATTTGAAATCACAAATTTATTTTCATGATCATGGTGGTTTGAAACTGGGTGAAGCATTGGAGATGTTTTTGTGTGGTAAAGACTGCAACACATCTCAGCCATTCCAATAGGATGTCAATGGAACTGAAAACAAGCATGGATGGAGATAGAGAGAGATAGAGAGATAGATAGATAGAGAGAGAGAGAGAGAGAGAGAGAGAGAGAGAGAGAGGTTGACAGATGAGACACGGCAAAAGGATTTTTTTTTTCCATTCCTGTTGTTAAAGAATGAAGAATTGCCTCAATCTCTCTCATGCTGGTTGCTTACTGCTTTACTATAATAGCACGAATGTTTTATGTATGGGCAGCAGGATTACATTTTTAATGGCTTCATTGGTATGTGTCCCAGGCCATAAAAAGTACTGCAATAACATAAGAAAAGTTTATTGCAAATGCATATGTGTTCTTGCTCTTCGGGAGAATCCTCAAATATTTAGACTGAGACCAAATCTTGAACATTCACACCCTTCACACAAGTTTAATCTTCAGGAAAAAAGGAAGGATGTTTTAAGAGGAGGTAAAATGACAGAAAGGGACATATAAATTTGAATATATAAATAAGCAAGCAGTTGTGTGGAAGCCGGATCTGTTCAAAAGCAGTGTGAGGAATGGCGATTGATTGTTCGCCAACATTATGTCTAAATAACCCTGTGAGCGCATCATAAACTGTCCTTCTTGCATGGCAGTTGCGTGAGATGGAGGCACCCCCCCTCATAAACAACTCTGTCATTTTAAGTAAGCGTGGGCCTGCTTACCCGGCACCTTCCGTTCGGCAAGCCGCACCTAATTTAGCAGCCTTTAAATCTTTTGCCGTCGTTGTCATGAGAAATGCCTAGTTGCAAATGTATTTTATTGAATGCTGACTCTGTGGTATTACAGGCTTGCAGATATGCCTGCTGTAATATGTCCCCAGCTTTATCTTGTAATGGTAAAAGTGTATTAATTTTAGTGAACTTTCAGAGAGGTGCGAGAGACAGAGAAGGGATGGGTTTGACACTGTTTGGGATTGGGGCTGCTTGACACACTCTTCAAACACATTTTTCACGCAGGGAGCTGGAGAGGTGTGTGGCAGCTGAAGACCCTCATACATATCTTAGAGACCCTCAATACAAATTTATCAAAATCTCTCTGGAGAAAAGGTGTATCTCTGTAATAACTGCTTTCTGAAAAACTGCCCCAAAAGTAAGGCTTTGTTGCAGGGCTCTTTGCTGTTGGTTGGGCTGCACAAGAGTGGATTATGCATAAGAATGCCTGTATTAGGAATTTCTAATACAGCAATACTGAACTTATTATTGCCTCCCTCTACTTGTAAGAGAACCCAAGCATGCTAGATTTATGGCTTAAAAATACACTTGGAAAGCAATTCCTTTGAAATATCTGAAATATTTTAGCAGTTGAGGTTAAATGCTACTCATCATTCTTTTACACTTTCACTCTTCCTTCTTTTTCACATTATTCACAATATTTTCATAAATCTCTGGCTTTATGAAGCAAGTGTTGCATCATTTTTAGAGGTTGTTAATTTATCTCTTTCTGATTTAACCTGAAACGGTTTTGATTTGTACTCAAAATAGCTGAAAGTATGTAGTGTGCACAGTGAGATCAGACTCCTCTGCTCTTTTACTGTGGTCCCTATACAAGTACTCAAGCCTCACAAGCTACTTAAGAGGGTTTAATAAGGTGTGTGGTGACAAATGTAATGCAGGAACAAGCATACTCTGATAAATACAGTGGAATCCTGAAGGAATGCTAAAGCATTTTCCCTGTGGTGAAAGGAATGGTGGTGTATCGGTGTGGCATGTTCAGCTTGTAGCAGCTGGTTTAAGAGGACAGAACCGCAGGTGTTTTTATCAAGCCAAGGGCCTAGACCACCGGAGGCTCCTGTGATGAAGGAAAATCACCGGACACAAACAGTCACAATGCCTTCCCTCTCTCATCTCTCGCTCTCTCTCTCTCTCTCTCTCTGTCGCTCCCCTCCTTCTGACTTCCACTCTCCTGTCCCTATGGTTATCAGGTTTTTGGGGCACTGTATTGTGATGTCAATAAGCAATTTTTCTTGCCTGGTCTCCAGCCTGACCCCTTTAATCCATCAATATATTATTAGAGATAAAGTTTTGTGGACGCCTGCTGCAGTCACAAGATAAATGACATCTCTGAAGTCACGCATTAAAGACTAGATTAAGGCCCTGTGACTGTGTCTTCAGTGCTCATCTGTGCGCCTCTGTCCAACCTATCACACTAAGTGACAAGAAAGAAAAATAATGAACTGAGGCAGAAAAAGCAGAGATATTTCTTACACACACACACATTCTCTCTCTCTCTCTCTCTCTCTCTCTCTCTCTCTCTCTCTCTCTCTCTCACACACACACACACACACACACACAGCATACATCTGTCTTCAACTGGGATTAGGGTGCATTAGACGAGAGCTGAAGAAGAGGGGAGAGATGGATAGAGAGAGAGAGAGAGAGAGAGAGAGAGTTTCAATACACTTTATTTATATCATTACAACGTCAGCAAATCACCCGATCACATTATCCAAAAAACAAAAAAAGGAGATACAAAAAACCAGACTTATTGTAACATCATAGCAAAAAACAACATTTCTTCTTCAACTTTACAAATAGCTCCATTAAAACACCATTTGTGCAAAAAACTTTCTAAGTCATTCATCAGTTTATAGAACTTGAAATCAAACATAACCCTTGCTTTTACCATATTTTTAAAGACAATAACCACATGTTGTCCTTCTCTACCCTCTATTTTGTTTCTCCTGGTTATGTAAACGGCAAGTTTGGCTTGTCCAATTAAAAAATTCAACAATTGACTTTTTATTCTTTGCGCCACACAATATTTGGGTCCAAAAATCCAAATCTTAGAAGAAAAAATCTCCCCAAAATTCATGAAAAGTACATCAAACAAACAAAACATTTCATACAGTCTAGAACAATCTAAAAAACAATGAAAAATTGTCTCCCTCATTTTACAAAAAGGACAATCAGTTGACACATTGGGATTAATTAAGCTCCATAAAAGCATTTACAGCAACTGCGCCGTGTAAAACCCTCCACTGAATGTCACCTGTGTGTTTTTCAATTGGTGGTTTGTATAAAACTCTCCAAACAGGTTTATTTTCATCATCTATTCCCAGTTTCTCTCTCCACACTGTATCACTACGTTCTTTTAAATGTGCTTTATTTAAAACTTTTACAAGACATTTATACAAAACTTTACTCTGAACATCCTGCAAACTTAACCATTCTAGCCCTCTCAGGTTCAGAAAAGGTCCAGACAGTCCTTTGAGATTGGGACTAAGAAAAATACTTGGAAAGGGATCTGTATTATTAGGAACCAGTTTCCCATTATGAAATTAAATTAACAAATTATGTTCTTCTTCTGTGAGTTTCTGTTTAAAAAAGTCCAGAATTTTTCCTACATACCGTACCGACCGCACACCTAGATATGCGGCCATGGACTGAGCATTATTTAAACCAGAACCAGCAACATCCAACACATGATGCAGTTTTAATGTCTTAGGAAAGGAAATTAGACCAAATTTGTCAAGAATGTCTTTAAGAAGATCAACATCATTTTGCCCTTTAGCCAAAACAATAATATCATCTGCATATGCAGACAGCTTAAAATTTGCTCCAGAGCAAGGTATGGTCCAACCTTCAATGCTTTCTCTGATCTTAACCAATAAAGGTTCAATGGCAAGAGCATACAACATTCCCGAAAGTGCACAGCCTTGTCTAATACCTCTGTTAATTTTAAAAAGAGCACTAAGACCACCATTCACTTTCAGTACACTCTCAACATCCCGGTACAAAACCCTAATCATGGCAATAAAACCAGAGCTGAACCCGAACTCCTCTAGCGTGCACCAGAGATAGCTGTGCTCAACCCGGTCAAATGCCTTTTCCTGATCTAGAGAAATGAGACCAGTGTCTATGTCCAATAGCCTAGAGACGTCCAAAATATCCCGAATTAAATAAACATTATCAAAAATAGACCTGTTAGGCACACAGTAAGTTTGATCACGATGAATAACCTGCCCAACTACCTCCCTCAGTCTAATGGCCAAAGCTCCAAACGAAGAAGAATTTAGTTGGGACATCCATCTCTACTGCACTCTGAAAACGTGAGCGGATCAAAGCTCCCTGTGCTCTGATGCCTAACAGGTTATCCAGAGTCCTTCTTTTAACTTTGAGGAGCTCAATATGTCCTTGATTTCCTGTGGACTCTACCAAATTCTGAAGTTCCACTATTTCAATCTCTAAGGATTTCATTGATTGGGAAATGTCCTTGGATACGTTGAGAGTGTACTGACAACACAGTTGCTGTATTTCTTTTTTCCATGATCCCACCATTGTTGTAGGGATGAAAAATCTTTTTTCCTGGAACTGAACTGTTTCCAAAAATAAATAAAGACATCCTTAAAAAACTTGTCTTGTAGCAAAGAGGTATTAAAATGCCAATAGGCACTCTTAGGCTTTATATTAGTGATGAAAACACTACAGATTACTAGACTGTGATCAGAAAACCCACAAGGCAAAATCTCACATTTCTTAATAACATTAAACTGGTACTTAAAACAATAGAACCTATCCAATCTAGCCATAGAAATATAATTTTCTCTTGTGTGCGCCCATGTGTACTGCCTTTGTTATTTATATAGAGTTCTCCATATATCACACTAATCATGTTCTTCTATAAGCTTTCTTATAGCATGTTGAGAAGCTAGATGTGGCTCTCTATGATTCCTATCCATTCCATCATTTGCTGTACAGTTAAAATCCCCTCCAACAAATATGAACTCTTCCTCTTTACAGTTTGACAAAATATTACTTAATTTATCAAAAAGAACAACCCTTTCAGGACCAACAACAGGAGCATACACATTTATAAAAACTAAAAACATTTTTTCAAATTTTGCTGTTATTTTCAATAGATGTCCCTCAACAACATGTTCTACCTCATATGAAATTGGTTTAAAGTTTTTCTTAAAAGTACAGCTAAGCCACCACTACAGTGATTTTTGTGGCTTAAAATAATCGACCCATCCCATTCCATTAGCCATTCATTCTCATTAAAAACATCACTATGAGTTTCCTGGACCAGCATTACATCAATTTTCTTTTGTCTAGTCAGTTCATAAAGCATTGCTCTTTTCTGGCTGTCTCGTTCACCATTTAAATTAAGTGTGCCCAATCTTATTCTACTCATAAAAAGGTAATACGAGCACACCAATAACAAACACTTCACAAAAAAAGAAAAGAAGCTAGATAGATTCAAATTCATCATTCAATAAATTTAGTTTTAACTTCTGGACAATTTTCTTCAGCCTAAAGACTTCTTGCTCAGTGAAAGCTCCACCCTCCTTCCTTAAAGCCCTGATTGAATCTATAAACATCTCACAATCTGGGAAGTAATCCTCTACATTTACACCTTTCATACCCTTCGTTGTCTGAAGAAACGTTTTAATTTTGTCCGATGTGTAAGTGCTGCGGACAGATCGCCTCAGTGAATCTGAGCTCACAGAGTCTGAAGCTTCACATTCACTATTCTCTGCAGACTCCCCAACACTACTCGACTCCGAGTCCCCCTCCCTTGCATCATCACCAGCCGTCCCATTAGCTTTTTTACTAGCCCTTTTTTCTTTTCCTTTGGTCTTAGTTTTCCTTTTTAATGTCGGTGTTTTAAAAAAACTCTGATCATCTGTCATGTCATCATTCACACCATGCTCTAACATGGCCTGCTCACTGACCTCAGAAACACCACCTTCATGCACATTTTCGTTTATGGCCACACTCTCATTTTTATTACTTTCACGATCGTCAATTCCATTTTTTTCAACACAAGATACTGTATCACTCGTTTGTGCATGATCTGTATTAAGCGTTTCGGCTGTGTTGTCATTCTGATCCGCGTTCTTCTAAGGGCACACGCGTATCACATGACCCTCTTGTCCACAACCAAAACACTTCATCACATCTGAAGTAGCAAAAATAACATAATTAAAATCCTCAATCTTAAACTTCATGGCTAAATTAAGCTTCTCATTCTGGTTATTTAAGATCATGTGCACCTGCCTCCTAAATGATACAACGTGCTTCAACTGTGGTGATTTGCAACCGAGTGAGATTTTCTTAATTTTTGACACAAACTTTCCGTGTCTAGACAATTCCCTTTCAATCACTTCATTTTTAATAAACGGCGAGACATTTGACAATACTACTCTTTTCGCTGGTTGTACTAAAGGCATGACTGGAGTAAGTGACTCATTCACAACAATCCCGGTCTCTACAACTTGATTGACTTTGTCAACATTGTTCAAAAACATCACTATTGCGCTATTCATTCTTGACGCAGAAAGAATGCACTCATGACCAACAACAGCAGCAACAGCGAGGACGCAATCCTCAACTGAACAACGCTCCACGGGTACAACCTTAACACCGTTCCGCCGCGTTAAACTTTCTAAACTCGCGTGCTGAGACGCCGCCATGGCGATCAGTGCACACTGACCGACGACGCTCCTCACGAACACTAGAAACTTTCCTCTTTACCTAACAACAAAAACCACAAGAGATAGAAAAAAAAGATAGAAAACTCACTCAAACCGTAGAGCTCACTCCAACACACACTCACGCTCCGTCCACAAAATCCCAGCATGCACTCGAGAGAGAGAGAGAGAGAGAGAGAGAGAGAGAAAGAAAGAAAGGAAGAATGACAGTGAGCGGGGTCCTGTCTGTTTAGGTGTTTTTTCTATGCTGGTGCTGTGAAAAGAGGGTGGGAAATGTTTTATTTATTCCTCTGTCAGCTGTTGATTGTTTTTTTTTTTTTAAATGAAAATAATTTATTTTTTTGTGGTTCATAGCTTTTATCTTTCATCATATCTTTGGAATAAATTTGTTTGTAAAGACATCCAACAGATAGTGTATGACAGTTTTGGCAGCAATCTAAACCATTTTATAAACATTTCTCTGGTTTTCAAAGAAGGCGTTCAAAAGACTTTTGATACCCAGTAGCGCAAGAATCTTCAAAAATGAACTGCCTTGCAACATCGCTATGCAATTAATGCCATTTTAGTGTTCGGTAAACCTAAATATATGAAATATAATCTCTGAACAATTTCTGAATCATATGGCTTTTCAATAGGGAAAAAACTGCAGTGTACTGTATGAAATGGGGGATTTTGTCAGCCATGTGCCATATGTCGAAAATATGAGTCCATCCTTCATTATCATAACCCCACTCATGTATTTGGTCAAAGATCCCTGACTTTGCTCTTTAACATTTGTAACCTTGCAACCACCCCCTTACATATCATATTAATACTGTAGCTAGGATTACGAAAAATAAATGACAGTATTATGGATTGGACATCAGACTTGCAGGGACAATATTAGGGAGAGTCTATCTGGTCACACTTGGTGTTAAGTGGGACTGAGTACTCATTAGGTTTGCTGGAGCTGTAAGTTCATGTCTGCTTGAGCTTTTTGCTGATATGCCCAGCACTTTAGGTCACTGCAAATCCACACCATTCCCCTATGTCCTGGACTCAAACACCCAGTTATCGGATTCTGGCTGTAATACCAGGACTGAGGTGACACTGTTATGCTGCATACGCAAAAGATGAGCGCTATTTGAATTTTCCATTAAGCCCCAGTTGTCTGCATGTGTCCTCATGTGGAACCAAGGAAACTCAGCTGCCACTCAGCCTGTGGAAGAGGATGTTGAGATGTACCTAACACTCTGTGTGTTAGCCAGGTGTCATGGCCGCTTTGTGTTGGCATCACTTGTGTGTCAACTTCTGTTCCGCACACCGACTCCACAAGATGCACCTCCTAATCCCAGTGGTGCCCCCAGACATTCACAAGCCTTACTGTTAGGTAAACAGAACCAAAGTAAGATAAATATGGCCAGCAAAGCCTGAATTTTTAGGTTCCCTGAAGTCAAATATCTTTTTTTTCACATATCCAAACTTAATACTCTGAGTCAACTATATGTGAGCAATTGGTAGGTTGATTTCCCTAAAAAGTGTAACACTGTGGCTCTCTGGTGCTATCAAAACATTCCTCAGTTTGTTTGAATGACCCTTCTAACCCATAACAGCTGTGTTGGCTAACCCAAAAACCTTTTTTTGGTGTCACTAGTGGCACAAAATTCATGAAGTCATTTTAGTCAATATAATTTTTACAGTTGGTAGAGATTCAGACATTAATGGGAACCTTTGTAAAACTGCTGGTCACTAGCATATGTTGTGATTTGGATGCTGGTCTCCAGCATGGGATGCTGGGGTCCCCAAAAGGCTTCTCAACTAGCATAATCATCAAGAGTTCCATGGGGAAGCAGCTTATCCAGAAGGACCACACTTGCTGACATTGTTGACACTTAATTGCTAAGTTTAGCTGGTGAACACCATGGCTATGTTGGCCCACAAGCTAGACCATCACCAAACCAGCATAAACCAACCTGGACCATCATGGACATTTCTGCTGGTCTATGTTGCAAGAAAGGAGGAAAGCTGGATTTGGGCATGACAAAAGACTTGAAGTGAATATGAAGATCTGTTTTCTTCCAATGCCAGGTTTTGGACACTGGAGGCACCTTAAAATTTCTTACAGTGCCTCTCAAGAGTCATCAGTTCAGTCTGGCTTAGAAAATTAATTGACAATTATGAAACTCTCAACTAATTCTTTGCAGACATCATCAGTCAATTCACTTAAGTGGGTCTATAGTTGGAGGTTGATCTTTTCTCTTTTGAGTTTAGCAGTTTAAATCATGAACGCGCAATTGAATTCACTGATCTTGTTAAAGCCATTTCTGAGTTTCTTTTGTACAAAGCTATAATGATGTTTTAGTCAAGATCCTTAGTTCAACTTTATAATATTAGCATGAAATGCAAACTACTATAACAATATAGTAGTTTTGTTTGTTCTTTTGGTATTTAACCGGATCAATGGCATCCAGCGCAAACATGTCCGTTTCCATTATCTCTGAAAATCCTGCCATTGACCAATGGTTAATAAACAATTCAGATCTATGGAATTTCATATAATGAGAGCTCCACATAGTGTGACAACTAATGTCTAATACACAAAGTTAGTTATAACATTCTATTCTAATCAGTTGTAGGTTTTTACAACTAGAGGTGCACTCTAGTTGCATTTTTTGGTCAGATGCTGGCCGATATTACAGCTGTATTAATACTAGCTGCATAGATCACACAAAAGCAAAAGTTTTCAGTTACAGATGCAATTATAAAGATGCACTATTTGCAGTCAACTATGATTAATTTATTCTCTGAGTGAAAGTGTCTGATAATAGGGAGTTACTTAATGAATGAATGAATGTTACACTTATATAGCTCTTTTCTAACACTACACTCAAAACACATATTACATGATGAAGACGTGACTCTCTTCAACCTCCACCAGTGTGCAGCATCCACCTGAATGACGCAACAGCAGCCATTGCGCTTGAGCACTCACCACTAACAAACAGCTATTGATGGAGAGCAGAGAGTGGAGTGATAGAGCCAATTGTATGGGGATTATTAGAAGGCTATGATCGATAAGGGCCATGGTGGTAATTTTGGGGATTTTTAATGACCATGGAGAGTCAGGACCTCGGTTTAACGTCTCATCTGAAAGATGGTGCCTTTTTACAGTATAGCGTCCCCATCACTATACTGGGGCATTAGGACCCACACAGACCGCAGGGTGAGCACCCCCTGCTGACCTCACTAACACATATAACAGCAGCAACATTTGTTTTTATTTGTTGGTATTCCATCCAGTTACTGACCAAAATTCCAAAACTGTTTCCACCCGAATTCGGACCCATCCATCCATCCATCCATCGTCAACCGCTTATCCTGTGTACAGGGTCGCGGGCGAATTCGGACCCGATGTGCCAAATTCTAGACAAGCACCACCACGCCGCAAATGTTTATGCCCTCAAAATCAGTGTAGTGCCTTTGACATCTCTTTAAGTAAGTAAAATTACACTGTTTCGGTCTTAGTACTGTTAGAGTTAGGGTTTGGAGTATATTGATTTAATTGCTACTCGAATGTTTCACAACGTTGGCTGGCACAACGTTCACAATGTCACATAGTTCTAATGTAAAGTAATTCAATAATGCAGTATTGGTCTCAGTACTGTAAGGGTTTGGTTTAGTGTTTGGAATAGGGTTGGGAGAATGTTAATGTAATTACTTCTACTACCATTTGTGCAATGCAATGTGTGAAGGTGTGCACAAGCGTTTAACTGTACTTCCAATTTTGTGAACTCTATGTAAAATAAAACGCTTTTATCAGGCTACTGATACAGCTTCATCTAATTTTAAGCATTACATCATACACTTTATTTAAATAAAACATTATTTTTGAAAAGATTATTGATTGCACTAAAATTAGTTTAGTATATTGTGACTTTTATAAACATTTTTTATTTTTTTCTGAGATTTGCTAATAATGGCTTTTATTTGTCTCTATGCTCTGTTTATTTTTACATACCTTTTCAGCCCTCAAAGTGACCTTTTACATTGGCCTTTAAAATGAATCTACAAAAATGTCCCCTGGCTGGTTTGACTTTATATCCATTTACTCTGTGTGAGCTCTTTAGCATTTAATAAGATCCTCCATAGGCAACCACTCTTAATCAAATGAATGTTTTGTGCATTTTCAGCTCTTTTTGCTTTTTATAAATGAAAGTGATGGCATTTTAATAGGTGGGTGTGTGCAGACACGAGGAGACAATCGCGTCTCATTGAGTGCAGGGGGACAGGCTGGAGACACCGTGAGTTATTACTCCACCCCAAATTCACGGGTTGGTGCAGCAGACCCTGTAGGGAGGCTGTGCAGTTTAACTGCTTCTCCTGTTGCCATATGATGGATATGCAATGATCACTTAAAACCACAGTGATGATAAACTAATAAATCAAGATCTGCATTAATAAACGAGTGGCCATTACAGAGAGATGAATGGAAAATCAAAAAGTTCCCTCTCTAATGATGAAGTGCTAACTGTTTAATAGCGGACAAGGCGAGTGAAGGAAATTACACACATGGGATTCATGCATCATTTTAGAGGATATTAATATTTCACCCCTCTCTTTCCTGACCTCCCCCCATCGCCCTGCTTTACACTCTACTGCCGTTAACAGGCGTAATCAAAATTCATTACCAGCTAAACCGGCCTGATTAAACATTGCAGACCCTGAGTTCACAGGCAAAGTCTGCGGTCGACTGGCACTTAACACCCCCTCATCCTCACATCCTCTACCCAGTCAGACCATAAGAAAAGTGGACAAGACAGCTTTGAGAAATGGGCTAGTACCACCATTTAATACATACATTACATACACATCTGTTTCAAGTGGAGAAATACATTTTAATAATAAATAAATAAATAAATCCTGTTAAATTTACAGTGAAAATGTACTGTTAAGAATATGGAACAAATGTTAATAAGTTTATTGTACACTTAAAATAAAACTGTTAAATTTATGGTAAAAACTGGTAGCTGTGGTTTAATTTAACATGAATAAAATGTGACCACTATAATTTTATTAAATGATGTAAACTTGATACACTAACCTTCAAGAACTGTATAAATCTGCTTTTACTTTAAAATGTATTTTTAATCACTGTAGTGACAACAGAAGGGCATATAATGACATGAAATCCATCAAGAGAGGCCCTTCCAGGGATAATGACCAATACACGTGTAGAGACATATAAAATGGTAAAATCATATGTTTACATCTATATTTTTACTGTTAATCATTTGGTAATATATATATATATATATATATATATATATATATATATATATATATATATATATATATATATATATATATAAACAGTATAATAAGATTTAAGTGAATAAGAAAACAAGCTACGGAAAATAATCTTTAAGTGTTTAACACGTTATTACCTTAATGTCTCTCTCTCTCTCTCTCTCTCTCTCTCTCTCTCTCTCTCTCTCTCTCTCTCTCTCTCTCTGTATATATATATATATATATAGAGAGAGAGATATATATAAAGGTAATAACGTGTTAAACACTTAAAGCTTATTTTCTGTAGCATTTTCACATTATTTTACCGTTAAAATTTTTAAAAATACTGGAGCACAAAAAGATGCAAATCAAAGCATTTTTCTTTGTGAGTAGGGGAATATATGTGCGGTCATGCATTTCCTAAAATTAATTAATTTGTTTGTTTTGACCAGAGGGCCATTAGATAAACAGGTGATTTATTCTTTTTATTTGAAAGGGAAACTTTTTATTTTTTTCACCACAGCATCACCTAATTTAATTGCAAAAAATATGTTTTAAACAGGTACAAGCACCTCCCCAACACTTTTTTCTATTGGTCATAAACAGGTAGTCCCTCCCCAAACTTGTGCCATTGAGCCAGTGCTTCTGTGCTGGGTGTTTATTTTCATTCTTGTTGTATATTGCACCCCTGTGTTTTTACTTTATGCTTTAATGGTATTAACAAATTTAAGACTGGTGTCAGGTGCCAGGTACTGGAGCTTGGGCACTAGCCTTGTTTATTTTATATTTCATAGGAGGTGATAGGCTGGCAGGCCATCAGGAAGTAAACCTGTTACCATTTAATGGTTAAGAAGGAGTGTGGTTCTGGAAGTGGGATGCACTGACCTCTCTAGAAGCCAATCCAATCGCTTTCTCATCATATCAGCATTTCAAAAAACTGTTGCCTGCTCTCTCCGCTCTTTTCTTTTTCTTTCTTTAACTCGTGCCCCAACTATGTTTACATTTCCATCCTTCATTCTCTATCTTTACTCCCCTTTTTCGTCTATGTGTGTGCACATATGCATAGCCTTCTGTGAGAGGATGTGAGAAGAACTGAAAGGATATTATATTTTATTGTATCTGTCATTTTCCTTCTATCTATCATTTGACTTCTTAATCCATCTGAATGCATAGAAGATAATGTTTTGGGAGAAATAACATAAGAGGGAAGATAGACTCCCAAGGACCAATATCTTTATTGCTTGGAGGATAAACGGATTATGTCAGCCGTTTTCTACCGCTGACAGCTTTTCTTATTAACCGATTTTATTTTTAATCTGCCAAGGAAGAAATATGGTTTTATGTCACAATAAAACGCTGGTCACATTTAATGCTGCCCTCAAACAAACAGATTTCTCAAAGCCTTGCTGGAAAATTTGAAATAACTTTAAAGAGGGTTTTTTTTTTTTTTTTGGAAGGGATGACGGTAGAAATTCTTTATCCACGCGCTTGTTCAACTGAGAAGTCAAAGATTTACAAAGTCTGTTAATGATGTTGTTGTTGTTGTTTTGTTGGTCAACACAGATTAATACATTATGTATTACAAATGTAAACAGTACAGTGTTGCTGATTGTGTGTGTCTCCAAAAAAGTATCATCCTAACCAATATGGACATGCAACATAAGTTTGGAATTAATTTGTTTTACTCAAAATCACATTAAAATGTCATGGTAGAATTTGCAATTAAATTGTTTAGATAGATAACTTGAATAGATTATTATGATATCACCCGAGTCTGTGTTTTTAACATTGGTATTTACCATTTAGGCACTGTGCTTCACATCAGGCCCAAGAACACCCCTTTAACATGGTAAATCACTGTAATTTTTTATAAACATTTTTATTAAGAATAATTGGAATAAACAATTATTCCAAAAAGTTATATTTTTTATTTTCCATATTGTAGGCTGTTTAGTTTCCAAGCAAAGTAGCAATTTGACGCATTAATATAGAATTTGTAGTCACAGGCTTAGATTTATAGTCAGTTTACGACAGCTTTGATTTCAGCTCATCCAATCAGAATCTAGATTTGGAACTATCTATTTTATAAAAACTTATTTAAAACTTAACATGTTTGTGTTTGGTGTACAGTATATGAGGATGAGAGCACACATGCAATGTCATGTGTGGTTATGTGGATTTGTGTGTGTGTGTGTGTGTGCGCTCAGGAGATGCCAGGGATCATCTCAAATGAAACCATTTGGGCAGATTTATATGAAATGGTTTTGGATATATGCACAGGGAGAGCTATCATTAGCCCCAGGGATTTCCCCTAACGCTCTCTGCTCTCATTTCATGCTCCTGATCTGAGGGTGTGAATTAGCCATCACCTCCGGCAAGCCAACTCGGTTACCGGCTGGACAACATGAAAGAAATACACAGAGCCGCATAAAGAATCCTCTCAAAGCCTCCTCCCTTCCTCAATACCCCCCCACTCTCTCTCTCTCCTCTTCTCCTCCTCCTCTTTTCTAACGTAGTGGGGGAGACCTGTGTCCTGTGTCTGGTTTACGGTGTCTACACAGACTCACCTTGGCCCAGGCCAGCTGCAGCTGTGTTTGAGAATAGTGTGATTTACTTGGCTCTTGCAGAGCTGAGGTGCCAGCAGACATGAGTGGAGCTTTTGTCCTTCAGCACTTAGTAAATCACGGAAGAAAAATGAACTTTGTGACACCTCATTTTTGAATCTGACATACAAATGCTGGCTAGAAGCTTGAACATGAAAATCTACTACCAGATTTGAACCTGCATCTCCATTTAAGCACAACTGCTCTTTTATGGCTGGAATCAGTAGGGACCTGGCAATATGATATTATATTGATATCTTGTTTTTGATAGCAATTCTTTAAGTTTAGTGTACTAAAAATCAAAACTGATATATATTTGGATTTTTACTCACTTTTTTCTTATTCATCTTCATTGGACTGGTGCTTTTGGCAATAGCTGAACTTCTGCTTCATTTCATCACAGAGCCATTGAAGAAGTGTAGAGGTGAGGTAATCATTTACCTTGGTTCCAGCATGTTTATTATTACACAAAATCTTTGCAGTCTAACAGTAAGAAGGATCTGTAAAGACAATTATAAATTAATTAATAAACATGTTATTATAATTGTTATCCTTTTCGGAGTTTACATTTTGGTCAAATAAAACAATAAAAGGGTAAAACTGTCTATGTAGCACATATTTATAATGCATTGTAAAGGCTTTATACATGCATTGTACTTCATACATAATGTCTCATAATACACCTTATAATAAGTTACAACATCTCATAAATAATTTAAAATTATAAGTTATAATACATCACAAGACTTCCCCTATTCATAGTTACTTACAGAATAATGCATTATAACACAAGCAACATCCAATTTGAATGCAGAAGAAGCTAATAAAGTGAAATCGTGAAAGTGCTGTCTTGCAAAAGCAGCATAGTGTAAACAGTAAAAAGACTTTATGACATGAACATATTATAAGTGGCTTTTGCCCGCTTTAAGTAAAGTGACAAAATATATATCTTCTTATAAACAGTCATAACAAACTAACATACAATACATTACAAGTCAAACTTGTGTACATGTGTAGTGTATATAATTTCCAGAATGAGTGGTAATGTCTTATAACTACTTAAAAATATTGTATGGATGTTTATAAAAAGACATCGCTTTTGTCGCTTTACTCAAAGCATACTTATTATATATATATTACAAATATATAATACATTATAGATAAAATTGGATGTAGCTGCTTTATAATTCATTACACTCTAAGCTATAACTAAGAATAGGTAAGAATTATAATGTATTATAACTGTTATTATAACAATTATTTATGAGAAGTTATATTATATAGTGTATTATGAGACATTACTAATGAATTAATGACTTTACAATACATGATACATTTGGGCTTCATAGAAAGTGTTACCCCTTTGTTGAGATTTTATAGAGGGGTTCATTAATGGGTAATAAGTCATTTACAAGTCTGTTATAAATCATTTATATGCAGTTGTAGTTGCATGCATGAAAATGGCATACTTACCAATAGTATGTTCACCTACATTACGTTATATATTTGATTTGATTGATCTATTTGTCATATGCTTAATAAATACACTTATACATACTTATATTAATAAAAAAAATAAAATAAAATAAAACAATGCCCTAATTCATGATTCATGTCACACATGGACTATTATAGTGAGATGAAAAGGAGAGAGTCCACTTTGTGTTCATATTATTTACTGTAATGTGAAGTATTTATTCAGGCAACTTCAGTAGGTGTTCACTTTACAATAACGTTGAATGAAAGTCACACTTTGTATGCATATTGTTGTAACCACATATCAATGATTTAAAATGCATGTGTAAATTGATAATTAGTCAATAATGAGCCTGTTTATAATGCTATAACAAAGGGAACAAAGATTACGCATTGTGCCATGACTGAAACACTTGCAGGTTAGCTATGTTGTGAGTGAAGAGCTGTCACTGGTTGGTGAAGAGTTGTTACTGGTTGTCCACCTGGACGTAGGTAGTATGACCTGTCTTTTTCTAGTTGTGTTTTTTTCTTTTTAAAAACAATTGATTTAACTTTAGGAAGCATTTGACCGAAGCACAAAAATCTGACTACTACTGCATGGTTCCCTTATGCATATATTATGTCAATGATAAAACAGTATTCATGCTATAAAGTTATAATATAGACATTTAAAAACAAAGAGTGTGTATGTGTTAATATTGATACACAGAGCATGCACTGAGATGTTTTTGTCAGGATAACTAGGGAAGGTATAGCTCATGCTCTATCTGAGCCTACCATCCTTTGGTGTATCATAACTCGACTTTCAGATGTTTGCATCTAATTTGTGTTTTTAATTGCAGAAGTTTAATTAAACCCAGCCCCAAGTGTTAAATGGCATTAGGCACAGCCATATATTTTGGTAGCAATACACAGATATCATTTTCTTTTTATTTTCTTGTTTGAGGCAGTCATCATTTCCTTTTGACTGTGAAGTTGCTATGATTGCATCTGCCCTAACTTAACCAATGTTTCCTGAGTTATACCCGCTCACTTTCTGTGACCTTTAATCTAAGACTTACAGAATGCTCCCAACTATCATGGTTGTCAGTTTAGAAATTGTAATCTCATTTGAAAAGTCTTTGCAAGTGGAGCTGGATTACTCAGAGATAATTAATCATATTCAGTCGCATGAAAACACATTTTGTTTACATGTTTAGGATTACGAGCAATGAGGGAAAATAAGTAAAATTCTGCAAGAGTCTCTGTTAGCAAGGTAAAGCATTTAGCCGCAAAGGATGATCACACAGGCAGAAATGTTGAAGGGAAATAAATTGTAAATGTCTCATTCAAGCCGCCTCAGGGTTTGAGGCGCACTTTCGAAAACCTGGGCAGTGAACAAGGTGAGCTTTCTTTGACTGAAATGAAAATTATGAAGAATCCTTTTATGCTTCTCACATTCATGCTGGACACCAGTATGGGCCTTCTTTTAATTTAGCAAAATCCAGCTCTGGTTAAGCTTTTTCACATTGAAAAGAACACTTTCTTCTGAAAAAGGTGGAAAAATTTGTTCATATTTCAATTACCCCCATCTACTTCACCTTCTCCCTCCTCGCCATACCTGCCTCCCTCAGAGAAAGAGAGAATGCAGCTGGGGGGCTTTTCACTGGCATTGCACTCCCCCCCCCCCTCTAATTCGTCCAGGCCTCCACTTTTATGCATGAAACACAGAAGCAGATTGAAAGCATTCAGCGGCCATTCAGACACTGAAGAAAAGAGATCCTCTGAGCTTTATTAGATATGAAGATCTACAATAAAAATCAATTTCTGGCCTCTTTATGCAGTTTAAATGACAAAGCTTCCACCCATTCAGCAGGCATTGTGTAGCAGAAAGTAATTCTGCAGCACTGGGCGAGACAAGAGCCCAGTATACTTTCTGACCCGATTGCAGATTCTAATATGATACAGACCTACTGAGATAATGGGAGGCACTTAATATCATCTGTGGAGAGGAAGAAAAAGTTATCTGATATCTTTTGGGGGGTTAAACACTTTCATGGTCAGAATATTAAGTAGATGAAGACAGACAAGGTTTTCTCAGAGCATGGTCCACCTGTATCCTGAAAACAGCTGGAAATGAAAATCAGTAGTAAAGTCATGCGTCATGACAGAATGCGTAGGCTACTATTTGTGGAACTACAATCAACGTGGAGAAGAAATGCCACATATTTGCTACCCTATGGTCATTTATACAAATAAATGTACACATGATTATGAAACACAAAAGTTTGGAATCCCATCGTCTAAAATATAAAGGGTGCATCACACCATGGGTTCTTTAATTATCTCTCTAATCCTTGTAATCAATGTAAAATCAGTCAAATCATTATCTATGGAGAAATGCTTTTTCTTACAAAATTCTTTCCACTTTGAAGAAAATGTTTGATATTTACACTTGGGCACATCACATGTTTTTACCAGTGTAGAGTGTAATCCGATTACAAAGTGATTAGTTACTGCAATCTAATTACTTTTAACCACCAAAAAAGTATTTTTTTGTGTTTGTCAGTTGGGTCCTCTGTGTTGTTTTAGGACATGTTCCGGTTTCCATGGCTCCATTCAACTCTGCACTCTACTGTGTCTTTCACCCTGTCTATACCTTATGCGATGCAATGGCTTGCCTTGAGACTGTCTACACTGGACGCGTTGACACAAACATTCTAAACCATTTATTTGTGTTGGCAGTAGTAACGGCAAAGTGTAAAATGGAACGGGACACCCGTTTACTGTTGGCGCAACGCGCTGTAATGGACACTCTCAGTGTAGACAGCATCATTGTTTATAATGGGTTATATCGCTTTTGATGTGATGCTACGCACCGCTCATGTCTGGTGTAGACAGCTGTGTCCCAAATGGCACACTACACCATGCACTTACAAAATACACTATGCACTCCATGTAGTGTATGAATTTTCAAAGTGTAGTATTGTTCAAAATGGAACACTTAATATTTTTTTTACTACACAGAAGCATTCGCCGTTTAACAGCTGACGGAAGTGACATTTCAAGCGTACGCTATGTGTTGCAGCAAGCTTTAGCATGTTAGCTAACCTCAGTTCAACACTTCTTAAACACTATCTTAAACAAGGTACATTTTCACACAGTGTGAGGTGATGATGAAGCATTCAACTCACATTTGTTAGGTGCTGTATACACTGAAGATTTGCTAACTGCTATATTCTTCATTCTTTACTACTGTTTTGTCAGAAAATCTGAGCAGCCAGGTAACTCCACCCTTTACGCTAGGTACTGCAATCTGCGTGTGCTGAGTGACCAACATTCCACACTCCGTTTTGAAGGTTTATAGTTCACTTCTTTTTGCTGCATTTTCAGTGTTCACATACTTCTCACACTACTTGCACAACAAAATGGCATAGATTAGTGCAGAAGTGTGCAGTTTGGGATGCACCCAATGTGTTTGAAAAAACATGCAGCTCAAAGATTCTTCATTAAAACATGTTAAAGGTACTGTAATAGATTTTTTTCATGGAAAAGTATGCAAAAAATGTTCCTACTCCCTGAGATATCTCACCGGTCTCTGTGACAGCTGCAGACTTTGTAAACAGCAATCAAATATGTGTCTGCGAACATTGACGCTCTCCACCTGTTAATCATTTTACTCGTTCTCATAGTGTTGTATTTGAAGCGGATCAGTTGAGGGTGCTACTGTGCCACTGTTGATTTTGACAGCCACAAGCAATGCTGCCCTTTTGCTCAGTTTTGGTCTCAAAATTACCTTTGGAGGGTGGGGTTTTGGAATAAGGGGGCGTGGCTAATTAAATGGCTCAGTCACTTGAAAGCTTCAGAATGCTAAAATCGCTTAAAGCACCTTTAAAGTAGTCAATAAATTATACATAAATATATAAAATATATACATATACAGTACAATACAATATAAATATAATATTTAAAAATATATAATATACAAATCCAGGGAATAAATATTACAGAAATAAATCATTTTTAATCTTTATGTGACTAATTTTTGGAGGGATAACACAAAGAATATACATTACAGATTTTACCTTTTGTTACAGAATTGTATTAGCTTTTTTAACTGCCTAATTTTTTAATTATGATTATAGCCATATCAACTGCAGCAAAATTTTGAATAACATTCAGCATCAACACAGTATGGAAACTCTGATATTTACATATAATGCAAGAAAATTAGAACAGATTTAGGCACGTGTTATGTAGACATGTTATGTACACAAGTGTAAATGGAATGTGCAAATGCAATTAGATAGCAATTTGATCCATCAAAACACATGACGTGACTAGATGGTCCTTTTGGCACAAACAATCCAGCCAGTGTTTTGGCTTTCAGATGTAAATTTTATTCTTGGTAAGAAATATTTGCAAAACCAGTGAATCAAATAATATTACACAGACAATATTTTGCTTGCAGTTTTCATGAAGCTGTTGTTTTAAATTGATAAACTTGTGCTAAACATGTTATGCCAGCTTAAAAATATTTGCATAGTCTAACAATTCTGTCTGACTTATGGAGGCAGAGCATCTCTAACAATCGCAAACTTTTTGGGACAAAACTTTGGTCAGAAATGTGTTGTTAAGTTCACCACAGACTCTAGGTTTTTACAGATACCATGTGCTGCAGAAAAAAATCTCTCCCTGAACAAGCCTAGCAGTGCTTATCTGTTTTAAGAGCCCAGCTGCGCTAATAGCATAATTCAATAGAGAAGGAACGGTCTACTTCACAGTGCCACAAAGGTAATCTGATTGAGTTTAGCAGGAAATTAAAGGCAAGACTGGGCTCATGTTAGTTTTAGCCACATTCAGAATAAGGTCTGAGCCGCCTGATAAGCACGTAAGACACGCTGTAAAATTATATGATGCCTTTTCTCTTTACAATGTTTCATAATATTTTGCAATAAGTGTATCTGCAAGTGCTAAACATTTTCCCCTTTTCTACCTTTTTCAGTAGGCCTACTCAATATAGGCTGTAAAACTGGACCTAAATCCATTATTCAACGTATAATATGTCCTTTCACAGTGGCTGCTTTTTTACAGGAAGCTACAAGTTAATTGTTGCTCTACAGCAACAGATTAACCGAAGCGTTTGTCATGTTATTTTTCAGCGCATCAAGATAAATGATCAGAGATGTTCTAATGAAAAAGGACTTTGGCGGTGTGTGTGTGTGTGTCCATCTGTGAAGCAGACATGGGGATGAATTGGCATTGCGAATCCTATCTCCAAGGGCAGAGGAATAAATATCAGTTCCAGAGTTCTTTCCTCTGCGTCACCACGCCTGGCACCCACTACAGTAAAGCAATTGTTTTATTTTAAAGTCTTGACTGCAAGAAAAGCTCTTATTTTAAATGAAACTTTCAAGGTCTCTAAGTCATTTATTTTTGTCAAAAGAGAGGCAGAATGAAATTCCTGGTAACAGCAATAAATCCTCTATGGACATAAATAAGTAACAATAACTTCTTTCTGTGTCCTACCACAACGCTCGCTGTTTGTTTGTTCATGCAGGGGAATGGGGAAAATCCAAGACATCCAGATTATTTTCAAAGACTAAAGACGTGGAACAAATTCCGCTTGAAAGCGTTTGCTTCTTAGTTTCTTTGTCTTGGTATCTGCCATCCTCAGGTAGGTGTTACTTCGAAACATGTCCTCAGGGAAATGGATTCTCTTCCAGTTGCTGACCACTGTGCTGTGACCACTGACTCTTGATTAAAAGATAAATAAACAAATGTGCCTCAGTGGCTGGGGTTAAAGTGTTGAATTGAGGAATACTGGCTTTCGCCAAAGACGTCTTGCAATGCCCTGGAGAACACAGCACTGCATTCACTGAAAACAAAGATGCTATTAGCTAGCTTAGGCACTATCTTCTCTCCACACTACACCTCCCATGACACCACACACTCCAGTCAGGCCTTCTTTTTTATGCTTTTAAATATTTATTTATTTTTATTCCATTTCCTTTTTTCTTCCTTTTCCAAGAAAAACACATCCTTAAAAGGATTATGTTGTTCTGTTGAAGTTAAATAATTATCAATGGTTATTCCCTTCTGATTAGCCATGCACGCTATTTTTCTTGTACACAAACCGTATTCTTAAACTGCATTTTTAGAAAAACAGAGTCTCACTGGATTTCATTCAGCAGATAATGCTTTTCAAACAGAATAATGCAAAAAGGGTGACTGTTTGTACTTAACACAGTCAACTGTGTAGTTCACCCAAAAATGAAATATCTGTCATAATTTACCCACTTTCATGTTATTTCTTATGCTGAACACAAAAGGGGAAAAGAATGAATGAATTTCCAGGTCCGTCTTCTACAACCTGGTCTCATAGAATCAATGTTACTCTAATGACATTTTAACAAAAGGACTTCTACATTGCTTGTTCTACATACCACAACTGTTTATTGGTGAAATAAACACTAGAGGCGCTACAACAACAATGACTTTCATTCCCTTTCACACAAATCACCAGTAAAATGTCTGATTATCAGTTCATAAATATTACCTTTCGCTCTGTTCCTCACACAATACCATGACACCAGGGCGGACTGGCCATCGGGAGAACCGGGACTTTCCCCGAAGTGCCGGCCACGGAACGTGGCCGATTGTGCCGCGAAAAGCTGAAATGGGCTGCCGCGTTATGCAGAATGGGCAACAAAAGAGCAGCGATGTGCTCAACAACTTTTGTGCCAGATTTCCCAGGTTTAGTACTAAACAATGCAAGTTCACATGTAAACATGCAAGCCGGTGTGAACAATCTACTCTCATAGTCCTCATTATCACGCAACAGACAAAAAGATTTTCACTGAAAAATTACTTACATTTAGGGTTGGTTCATACCAAAAGCTACATGGACTACTTTTATGATACTTGTAAGTGTGTTTTAAAGCTTTAAAACATGAGAGTGAGTAAATGATTACATAATTTTCATTTTTGTGTGAACTATTCCTTTAAAATCAAATATCTTGTAAGTACTCAGAGATTGCAAAAAAAATTAAATAAATAAATCTGCAATGACAGACAATACGGGTATTATCTTGATGAACAAATAACAGTAACTATCATATCTGGCTGCAGTAATCACACACAATTGTCAAAATAAAGCAAATCCCACCCTTAGTGCATTGGACAAAGCTGACAGTATTGCTCTGAGGTGCTATATTCTCTTCCTTTCAGTCCTATGAACAAAAAAGTGGGTAGCACAGCAAATGCATTTTAAGGATTGCCAAAGCATGATCGACACTTGCATAGTTTACAGGCATCTTGACACCAATCATTTACATAAACATTGTGCTATACACAACGTTATATTTCATCCTAGTTTAAGGATGTCTATTTATTGAATTATGCAAATTGATTCTAAAATATTCATCTTTTGTCTCTCGTCACACATGACAAATGACAAGGAACAACAATGATCGTCAAAATGCAAACATCTGAGTCATTTATGAAACATGATAATGACTGAATCCAGGGGGAAAGCATATTTTCAGAAAAGATGTGACAATGGAAACAGGAAGAGATGTTCACTGATGTTGTGCGACAGATGACACCATTTACACCAATATTTTACTCTGACATCATCATCAGTGTAGTGCTTTCACAAGCACCTGTCTTGTAATAAATACTGAAAAGATCTGTTATACATTTCTGAGAATCTCTGAGATGCTGAATTGTGAATCCACCTACCAGTGCTTATAAGAATTTCTGGTGGTTTTATAAGGATAGTTACCCCAAATATTATAATTAGAATAATCATGTACTCACCCTCAAGTCACTTCAAACCGATTGAACATTCTTTCTTCCATGAAACACAAATGGAAATATTGGGCAGAATGTTAGCCTCAGACACCATTAGCTTTAATTGCATGAAGAAGAGAAAAGGTTTAACATTTTATTAAAAATGTCTTCTCTTGGGTTCCCACAGAAGAAGGAAAGTTATATGGGTTTAGAATGACATGAGGGTGAGTAATTGAAGAATTTCATTTTGTATGTCACACAGTGAAATACAGAGAAATATAGTAAAATATAGTTTTTTATGTTTTGGACTTGCATGTAAGACTGTACTTTGAATAGCTTTGATTTCAATCCCAAATCCATGTCAGTGTGTGGCCAGAGAAGTTGAAATCTTTTCAGTGCGCTCAAAGTTTCAGTGTATACGCCGTGGCAGTTCTCTACGGTTACCACATCGCCCCTCTCTTTTTCAAAAATAAATCAAAGGGGGTATTAGGCAGCAGGGTTATCCCTGTCACTTTGCTGGAGGCTGCTGCTAATCTGTGCGTTTTGGAGAAACGAGGTTAGTTAAGCATTTTAATGGCCCTAGTCCTGTGGTAATTAGGCCTGGCCTAGAGGGAGCTCTGCTTGAGCCACTTGGGCCCTGAAATCAAGCCAGGGAACTAATGCCCTCGCGCACACACAATGATCCTGAACTAATTCCCTGAGTAAACATTTTCTTTCCCTTCTCCTCATGGTGGCTTCCTCTTTAATGTCCTCAAAGGGCCCATTCCTTTTTCTATCTTCCCTTCTTCTCTTCATGCTCTCTCATCTTTCTATGCCATTTGTCCCTCCTGCCACTGCTATTTTTAGAAGACAGCTTACTTTCTTTCTATCTACTTTATTAGTTGGACTGGAGTGTACAGCGACTGGTACACACCAAGGATTCATTGAAGTATACAGGTTATGTACCAACCAGGGTTGGGGAGTAACGGAATACAAGTAACTGTATTCCACTACAGATACAATTTAAATAATTAGTAATTAGAATACTGTTACATTCAAAAAGTATTTTGACTACTGAAGAGATTACTTTGCATTTTATTTTCATTTGGTTCATTTAATATTTAGTCCTTTCAGATGGAAATAATTTATCCATATAAATGATGCAATCCAAAGTGCATTTGAACAGAGGTGAAACACTTTCTCATGATGTGTTACATTCATACGAGCAGACAGAGAAGATTTAAGTTTGAAGTAAGTGTGGAGCTGAAGAAATAGAAATGAAACTTGTGTAAATTGTCAGTTTTACACTAAGCTAAAATGCTATTTCTATGCCATTTTACATGCACATGTTACCAGGCATGATCATATTTTTTTATCAAGAAAATTCACGATGGATCATAATTTCTGTGATATTAGGGCAAAAATCGGATTCTTGATAATAATTTTTCTATTGTTATATAATAATATTTAAAAATCCATCAATTTGATTTATCTTGTTTTAGAAACTACACTTCATAGGATATGTACTTCAGAGAATGTATTTTAACGTGTATTTTGTCTCACTGTACTGGCAGAGTTTTATAGTCCATATACAGTATATATCAGTGCTGAAGAAGTAATCCAAAGAATATGTAACTGACCTTGAGTAATCTAACAGAATATGTTACAAATGACATTTTACAGCATGTATTCTGTAATCTGTAGTGGAATATATGTCAAAAGTAACCCTCCCAACCCTGGTACCAACCAAGGGCAACTATGATGTATATAAATATAAAATATAATGCTGTCTGTTAATCTATGATTTTTAAGTAATTATGTACTGATTTATTAATCAAATTATTTGCAATTGATCGCATATCAATATTTACTGAAAAAGCCATCCTCACCCCCCAAAAAAAGGTGATTTACATAGTATACACTAATCAAAATAATTATAAATATAATAAGTACAAAAATTCAGATACTTCAAATATATTACATTATAAATAGTTTGTGGCAGCAGACATTGCATTACAAAAGACAATAAAAAAATTGGCTTTAAAAGTCAAAATATGGTTTGTTTTAATTCCATAACATTGAACATAACCATATTGTTGCCCAAATTCTGTCCACGCTATTTTTAATTGTTGTCTTATGTAGTCATGCAGATGGACACTTTGAGCGTCTCTTTTCACTAGTTCTCATCAACTCTAGTCATAATCGTTCAAGTCAATTGGGGTGTTAAACTTTAATAATATTAAGACCCCTATATTCTGCTGTGCCTGGTCTATCTGTATTTGTGTGCAACAGCGCGTCATCTGTGGAAGGCTGTGCTGCCTGTTCTCATTGGTTTCTCGAGACGTGTTGCCTGTACAGCAGCAGTTGCTCTGACTGGTGATACTTCAAGGTTGAATTGTTCCGATGGTAGTAAAATTCCTTATTACAGAATTTATCTACGGGTTGGGGGTAATTATAAATTGTGTAAATAATAATGTTGAATATACAGTAATATATGTAATAAATCAATTTTCTCAACCGTTACACACATATCGCCATCAAGGTCTGATACTCTGTCTTCTCTCCCACTCTCTCCTTTCTCTAAGCATCTAGAGGCCCCTGGGCCCAGGATGCCATTGTGTCCTAACACAAAAGCAACCCATCACATTTGTAGAGCTGCATATCTTCTTGGACTCATATTAGTCATACTCGGTTGATGAAAATAGAAATGGCTTCCTTAATTAAACCACTAACAACAACAAAAAAAAGATAAACGGGCCTCGGTGTTGAACATTCAAGGAGCTTCTTTGCTGTTCTCCATGCTCTGTTTCACTTGCCTGTTCAATGTGGCACAAAAAAGCATTACACATGTTTGAATGTCAGATTAGACTGTAATAAACAGGGTCGGAGGGATCAGGGCATTAATTAAGCTCTATTGTTCTACATTTATCAGGTTTGGAGTGTGGATGCTCAGGTGGTGGTTGTGGTTTTAGACAGCATCAGAATATCTGTGACAGTGGTGAAGTGACATGAGGACCCCGAGGTGTACGAGACACTGAAGCTGGTTCAGCTTTTCCAGGAATAGGGCTCGTTTGGCTCCCAGTCAGTAGCTTTGTCAGAGTCATCTTCATCTTTTCTCTCTGTGAGCTAAACGCTGCCCCAGGCCAGTGTGTCAGATGGTATTTATCTCTGTGTGCATGTATCTGACTGATGGCATATGAGTGCCTGTTTGTGAGCAGGTCTCAGAGGACCGTTCTTTAAAGGGGACATAGAATTCCTATGATTACCTGAACAACTACAGCACTTCCTGATTAATACAGCATGCTATTTAAATAAAATTAACAAATAATGCTCTTTTGAATGTATGAAGTGTATGTTATCGCATGGGCACAGTACATCATTTAGGAATCCCCCTCATTATTTCTTTAATGTGTGTGCTGCAGTCTAATTTTTCAGTACATTATAATTAGGAGATATTAATGGCTAAGAGACAGTTTAGTTAACTTCCATAAATTCAGCTTAAGCTGTGACTGTCAGTAGTGCAGTTAGTCTGATTGACATTAGTCTTGTGTAGCCAGAACTTTGACTAAACGACAAAAGGTCTGGTCCACATTACAGGGGTGCGTTCCATTCAGAACTGATCATCCTTTTGCCCTATTCCCCTCCTCTATGACTTTACCCTCAGCTAAAGAGGCATTTTTTGCACGCGCTCTCTGCACTGGTTTAGCGCCCGATTCACAAATTAATTAATACAAATAAGGCAACGGTGCAAACGTGCCCACAAAATCGCTGCTGTGTGCAATTTGCAAGATCAACTCTGATCTTGTTGTCCAAATCTGAGTGCTATATAGCAAAGGATACCGCAGACAACTGTATTTGACACACTCTACCATCATTAGGCCTACTTAAATATGCAGAATGTGCGCTTTACGACCCCACACATCAGGATATATGCCAGGTTATAATACTCTTCTCCATCATTTGATTATTATTTACTGCTGTTTTGATCATTTAAAAATGTTCAGAAACATCCCTTTCAATACAATTAATTTCACCACCTGCTTTCATATGGCAGTAATAGTGCGATATCAATTGCGGCAATCTACAATGAGTCTAATTTACATATAAAGGAAGCTTGTTTGCTTGGAAAGAAATGACAATGACTTAATTTAAATACTCAAGACACAACGCTATTGAAGTTCTGATTGACCTGCTAAAATAGACGCAACTGTTTAGTTAATGGTCCCCTCAGGCTATGTTCAGACTGCAGACAAAACAGATTTTTTCTCAAATCAGATCTTTTCAGGCAGACTGTCCACACTATTAATTGCAAATTATCAAATAAGATTTGCGCGTTCAGACATAACCAACCTATCTGCATTGGTTGCTTTGGAAATGACGAAGGCATACCCACATTACGATGCTTTCAGAACAGATGTGGGAAAAATGGAGGTGCATCGTCTCACTGTCCCAAGAGTGACGCAAAATACCATATGAAATCCGAATAGAGCAGCCAGAGCGTCCTGACTGAGACGTGCCTGAAAAAATCTGAATTCAGTTGCATTTGAAACCACCTCGCAATCTGGTTTGAATCAGATTTGGAAAAATCTGATTTCATGTTGTTTTTTTGCTGTCCAGACTATCAAAAACTCATCTGGTTACTATCTGGATATGCAAAAAAATCAGATTTTTAGTGGCAGTCTGAACAAGGCCTTAGTCTTTTAGAAAATGGCAAATCATTTTAGACCATGAAATATGATTTAGTAACTCTTTACCATAAGGTTGTTTTTGTTGACAATATTTAACTACATTAGTTAACGTGAACTAAGAATGAACAATATTTTTACAAAGCTTTAAATTTATTTAAATTTCAAAATATACTAATACATTGTTTAAATTAAAAGTTGTATAGTTCAGGTATAATGAACTAACATGACAGTTTATGAATTAACTTAAAATATTTCTAACATGTTTAAAAAAATGCATTAATTAAACCGTGTCAAACCTGAATAAGATCAAACAGAATGCAACCATCCTTTTGTAATAGCCTGAGCTCTGAAATAATAGCATAAAATTAATATACTGAATTATTGCCCATACTTTTCAAATAACTGTTGGGAATTCTTCCTGTTATAGAGACTGTTATAAAATTTCAGAGTTTTTGCCAGTATATTGCATTGCATTTAGGGTATTTTTTATGGAAACAACGTATTTAAAATGCAATTTACGCATTCTGACTAGCACGTAACTTGTTTTAAGTTAACCTTTTAAATTGCTTTATTGTCTGTGCAGATTGTCATATAACATGTAGTGAATACAGTATATTGATTCATCTCATGTACAAAAAGCATACATTTGTGACAATGAGCAAACAAGCAATGAAAAATAAATCTATTTGTAATTAATGACTGAATTTTCAAATAATTTATTATTAGAATTTTGCATTGTATAAAGTTGGAATGCTCCGAAATGAGTTGAATATGTCATCAGAGTAACATTTAATATACAGACCATAGGTGACATGTTAGTGATGCAGGCAGAACGTCGCCTAGCGACATTTGGTCATGAGAGTGTGTTGGTTTGAGTGAGATAATAAATCTGTTTTGTAAAGCAGTTCGTTTTGACAGTGTTTAACTCTTCCTGTTCACAGCTCAAGCGGGGAAATACCCAAGATACTGGATTATTGGATTAGATTAATCAATTCTTTCTATATGTTTCTGTAGATGATTTGCCTTCTGTTTGTGGATTATTCATTATTTATTATCATCAACCTGAAAAATTTTTTTTATGTAATTTAGTTAAGTAGACAATGTTGGTTAACACTGGATGAAATGTGTGTGGCTCAAAAATATTATTGAAACTCACTTTTTAAATCTGTTTTGTTGGCAATTCTATTTAGAATGACCCTACAGCATGGCTAACATAATAGTTTTTCTTTTGTAATTTACACTTGGGTATGCGGACCAAATCATTTTGATCAAGAACCACCTAGTTAGGCAAGAGGAGACGTCTGACTGGCATGTAAAGAGACAATGGTTTGTTTTACATTCTGTTAAGTGGCAGGTTTATCAGAAAATACACCACAAATTATTAATTGTTTGGTAGTTTCCATTTCAATTTGTACAGACAAAAACAAAAAAGTAGCGTATATTGTGTGTAGACTCTGAATTTATGTCTGTCAGAATTTATGTCTGTCAAAAAAGAGTAAGCACAGACTGTTTCATAGACATAACTCTAAAAGTGCAATATACAGTAAGCAGCCAATTGGATTAGAGTTTGCCAGAACAAAAAAGTGTTTTCCATTTCTGTGCATTATGCATCAGACAGTTAGTGAGCAACCTGTGGGTGGCCCATGGGTATGCCATCTGAGGCTGTGACTAGATTGTCAGTGATTTTGTTATGAGTAGTTCACCTTGATTTGCCTGATTATTTTAAGGCAAAGAAAGAAGACATGGCCATGGTATGTAAAACATAAAACAATAAAAAAAAAAAATTGTAATATCATGGTGCTTTTTTTTTATTACATGCCTCTCTTTCTACTTGTCTTTCATGTTCAGATATTACTGCCATGGCATCTCGTTTTATTATTTCTTTTTACTATTTCTCTCTTTTTTTATATTTTGCATAATAAGACAAGCCTTCTTCTCTTGCTCTGTCTTTTTCGCTCTCAATCTCTGATTTCGTACCTTATCAGGATTAACTCTAAAACTCGATAAAAGGGTCAAAGGTGCGAATAAGTGTGAATAAGTAAGAAATTGAGAGAGCTGATTTTTATAATATTTGAGAGAGAGAGAGAGAGAGAGAGAGAGAGAGAGAGAGAGAGAGAGAGAGAGAGAGACTCTCTGACCTACTAATAGCGTTTGGCTTCCTGTGTCAGTTAGAGACGTGAAATATCTGGATTGTCTGGAATATTTTGAGTGCATGTGACTGTTTCATTCTGGTAAGAGTGGGTCGTGACAGGACTGATGGTCAGACAGATATGTGTATGTGTGTGTGTGTGTGTGTGTGTGTGTGTGTGTCAATGGGGGTTGGCTGAGGCTGAGCTGGAATTGATGGATAAGGTTAACCAAGCTATCAGACAGAAACATCACAATCAAGCCGTCAGCTCAATGCCTCCCTCTCCCTGCTCTCTTCTTCCCTTTGATAAACACAGGAATAGGATTACAATTTGGACAGTCCTGGGGCAACAAGGAAGGACTACCCAACCTTTCAGCCCACACTAAACACACATTACATGGCAAAATAGCTCAAAGAAACACCCCATATAACAGTTTACACACAGCCCTTAATGTGTGTATGTGTACGTTCTTTGCTATAGTTTTAAAGAGAGATCATTCTGACAACACCTCATTTAGGGATAACCTGAATTGAATAAAAGTATATAAATAAATAAATCAAATGTTTTGCTATTATTATTATTATTATTATTATTATTTAATTTTGTGTAATATTTCTCTGTGTCCTGCGATGGACTGGCGACCTGTCCAGGGTGTCCCCGCCTTTCTCCCAATGTTAGCTGGGATAGGCTCCAGCCCCCCGTGACCCTGTACACAGGATAAGCGGTTGACGATGGATGGATGGATGGATTTCTCTGTGTATGTGTCTTTATTTGGGCTGGCAGGCAGCCCTGCGAATTAATTCTGTATGAATTCTTCTATTTAAAACATTTCTTGATTATTTTAAACTTGCTTAATTTATCTTCAGTTATTAAATGTAATTAATTGTCTGCGTATCCAATAAAGGCAAGACCATGAACATTACACGAGTTGGGTTTCGGATAAGAGATTTTGTTGACTTATTTTGAGTGTCTCCATCTGGCCAAAAGTAGTTATGATTAATAATTTAGTGTCAACATAAAAGGGCATGTTTAAATTCGGCAAAAGAGGAGCACTGTTCTATGGTCCCCTGACTAGCCCACAGAGGAGAGTGTATAAACTGCAGACCAGTGGAGGATAAGAAAAATAATGTATAAAGACAAACAAGGCAGCAGGCCAATTAAGAAATATGAATTAATGAGGAGGTATGAGAGTTCATTCTCTGATTGCTCTTTTATCTCATTGTCTACAATTTAAGGCTAAACTCTCACTGTTACCTAAAGAGAGAAACATATTTTGTTATTCTCGCATTCTGTGAATGGGTATTCAGGTGAACACTTGGGCGATCTGCCTGCTCTCTCCTGCAGATGTACTGTACCTGCTCTATATGAGACAAATGGACAAATAGCAGTGTGACCTGCTTTCCTCCTTCCTCTCATTTACATGTGCATATATTCCCCTTCTCTCTCTGCAATCACCCCAGGAAACTTCTGTATGCCTGTGCTGTTTCATAGACCCTGATTTTTACTTGCCCTTTCTCTTCTGCCCTTAGTTGTCCACAATCTGCACTCTCTCTCTGTCTCTCTCTTCCACTCTCACTCTGATACTCAAATTGCTTACAGATGGTAACATTATGGCAAAATTTATTGTAATGGAAACACAGTTGGTTGCATCACATTTGCAACTTTAAATATCTCCAGAAAATGAAAAATAAACACCTCTTGCACACCTGGATGGTTGCAGGCAAGTGCACAGAACACAATCGATATTGTGAAGAAAAAAGTATAAAGTTGTAACAAATTTTTTTTTAAAAAGCAATGTTTCTGTCAAATTACCTTCTCCAGGCAGTTGGACTTATATTTTATTCCCTTCAATGTCTACCAATTGAAACATATATTAAATTAGGGGTCTAAAGCAAACATTAAATGGTTACACTTCACAATATGGTTCTATTTGCAAACATTAGGTAATACTGTACATTAAGCATCATGAACTAATAATGAACATCATTCATTAATCTTGGTTGATGTTTATTTATCAAAACACTATTGTTAATAGTTTGTTCTTGTTATTTCATAATGAAAATAGGTTAAAGTTTGTTAATGTGTAACTTTTCATGTTAAAAATATATTAGTATATGCTGAAATTAACATTAAACAAAATTAGTGAATGACAAAAATATTGTTCATTTTTAGTTCATGTTAACTATTACTGTACCTGATGTTTATTTATACAACATAAAGTAAAAGTATTACCAATGAAAAGTAGCATTTATTGACAAAATACAATAATGTGGCAAAAGGACATTTTAAAATAAAATAAAAGATAAAATGTGGTCAAAATTGCCCACTAATAGCCTATTGTAAAGTAATTAAGGGTTCACAGAAATAGTACATAATTTAGTATGGTAATTCTCTCTTTATTTACAATTAGGCTTTAATTATCACTATATTCCTAGCTTTTGGTAATCGCTGCCATGTTGTGTCTTTGTTTCTGAGAAATTAATACTTGCTTGGCAAAGGGAAGTTGAAGCTTGCTTTGTGTCATTCTCTCTTTCTTCTCTTTCTTCTCTGTCTTTCTTTCTTTCTCTGTCTCTATTTTGTCATCTGCAAATGGGATAATTTCCTTGTCAGAGCAAACAGGACAAGCGGTAGCAACAAGAAACCTGTACGTTTGGAGCATCTGAGCCAAAAGATAGCAAAGTTGCTAAATCTGGGATGTTTACCACTAACATCTGAGAGCAGACATGCTGAAACAGTTCCATGTTGTGTTATTTTGTGAACTCCAGTTCCACACTCTCTCCCCCCTGCCATCCTCCACTCGCTGTCTACTGTTTGTCGTCCAACATGGGGCCAGCCAGGGTTCTTACCGTGAGACCGTATGAGAAAAGAGGCAGAGGTGTCCCTGCCAAAGTAGGCAAGCCAAGGAAATGCCTCCTACTGAAGGAGAGTCTGGCCCAATTGGATGACATCCCCCCAGTATGTAATTCCCTGAGTGTGTTTGGCACTACCAGGGCTTGACTCAATCAGGTGTGTGAGGCCTGAAGGAGGCCCAGCTCATTATCATGCCAGAGTACTGAAGGAATTCCTCCACTGGGGGTGAGAAAGAAACAGGCTTTCTTTGATATGGCCATTCCCTCTTGAATGGTAGCACAGAAATAGATGGCATCAGATCAGTAAAGTCATTCATCATGGCTACTCTACTAGACCATTCCTTCACTTTGCATCCCCGTGTGGGATTCAAAAACAGACACTAGAGTTCTTTCTTATGCTATAGCTTAGATGGGAAAGATGAGACCAAGAAATGAGCCAAATTTATTTCTTACCAAATTGCAATGTTTTAAATATACAAACTTGACACTATAAATACACTATAACTTTAAAGTACTTCTCCTAATGTCAACTCAGTGCTACATATCAGATTTTTTTGTACGAATTGCTGTGCCATCAAATCCTTGCTACACCAACCAAGGAGTTTTAATTCCAATATTTTACAGAATGAAGACCAAACTCACCAGTGTATTTACAATAAAGTACAACATATGCATACAGAAAACCCACACCACACTAACTATACAAGTTTCCATTCAGAATCAGTCAGATCAGACTGAAAAATTCATCCTCCGCCACCCGTATTGAGGAGAGTCACTACGTGACCACGAGGACTTAAAAGTGCATTAAATTGCATTTAAATTAGGTGAAAAAGGGGAAAAAATACCCCCTCCCCAAAAAACGACATGTCCATCAAACCTCTAATCCAATTTGCATTTGCAATACTGAATGCTGGAGATGAGGAGGTGGGCGTGGCTGAAGCAAGAATGAATGATGAATGCATACATGCAGTTAAGGTATCAAAAGACACATGGAAAATATATTTTATAAGCATTTTAGCAGAAGCACACAGACATGTGTAGTAGTGTAGTAGGCTACAACTGTGAGAACCTTTAAAAGCTTTATATCCTGCTATAGGTTTGACAATATCAAAAGATATTGTAAAGCAGTGAAGAGTTTATTATGCATTTTATGTTCGATGAATTTTATGTCATAGAATGTTTTTTAATGTTTTAACATGTTTATGTAACCGATTTATGTATCTGATTAAATTAATAAATTGTAGAACCAAATACTTTAATAAGCTTTTCAGTATTAACTGACAAGTAACACCTTAGTTAATTTGAATGGTTTATAATGCGTTTTCATTTTAGAATACTGTTCAAGATCATGTGGTAACACTTGAGTCATTACTAGTGGGTTATAATGATGTTCACATTAGAATACTGTTCCAAATTTCGAAATTTGCCATGGGATTGCGGGTATTGTGCACAATTATAATAATTCCCACTAGTTCAACGTTCATAATGTGGGGAATTCCTGCACACTTTAATTCACTTAAAAATGTATCTGATAATTAATAATACAATCTATGCAGATTAACCAATCAAACCAAAAATCTGAATCAAACCAATAAACTGTGCCAGTAAATCAGCTCTTTTGGGTCCCTCTCTTTCTCTCCCATTCAGCTTTCTTTCAGCAGCTCATTGAATGCTCATTGAAGGCTCATTTAGTGTGAGCATGCGCAAGTCTGTAAATCCACCCCAATATGAGCCATGTAATAGGGGCATGGCAAGCAAGGCAGGGCATGGCAGGGCAGGGCAACACCATTTTCAATAATGAATTTCAAATCCTGGTGTCCAGATGATCATTAGGAAACATGGAGTATGCGTCTCACGAATTCTGATGCACTGGATCCTCATATACAGTACCTGAGTGCTTATGAGTTGGCATACACTCCCTACTTCCAATTCTTGTTCCTGTAATCATGTGACAGGAAGTCACATTATTATTCTTGTAAGGTATTACTAGCATGACCCATCCATAAAATTACAGGATAAAAATGGGGCAGGGAAACCATACATGAAATACTATTCAAGTTAACATGTTCAGTTAGTACTTTAAATGGAAATGGTAAACAGATTGTTAAAGGTTAAGGGTTACTTAATTGAAGTGGAGTTGTGGTGGTGGAGTAATTCCAGAAGAATTGTAGCAGGAGTGAGGTAAGCAGCTGTATATATGCACTTGTGTTGTGATAAACAGGACTAAATTGATAAGCTTCTCTCGAACTTTTGTTTAGAACTCCATATAGTGTACATTTACTGTATATATTCACTGCATATGTGGTGGAACTACAGTAGGACATTTGCAAAAGATGCTGTGGTTGGACTTCTAAAAGAGGAGAATGTTCCACTCACAGACTGAAAACACGTTATCTTTGCAGAAGGAGGCGGCAATGCACATGTAACCTCTATTCTTCACACGAGACAGTCAGAGACCACAGGTATTCACAAGAGTGGCCAAACACTCCAATCACCCTCCAGCCACACAACTCCTGTCTGGCCTTATCTGGAAGCAGGGCCCCACTCCCACCCTCCAACAGAGAGACAGAAACTGTGTCAAATAGACAGGGCCCTGCACTGCCAGCCCTGCATTTAACAAGAGATCTTTGGCTCTTGTGTCCCCTGCAATTGCACTTGAATTGTTCTGGTCTGTCTGAGCAATGTGTAGAAGGTCTGCCTGATCTGGCCACTGACATTTTCCTGTGTGTTGTTTTAATGATTGGGGTGAGGAGTGCTTACAGGGTCTCTTTTCAGGGAGCTGCATGCTCTTCAGATAAGCTGACATGGCATGCTTTAGGAAGCACCCTTACACAGAGGATAAGACAAGAGCAGGAGATATGCTAAGCGAGGGGAAGCTGGCTGGGAATGATCTATTGTTAAGTGAGTGTTGGGAGATTAACGTACGCACAGGTCTGGTGCTTTAACTGCCAGTGAAACTCGCCATCAACTCACTTTTATCCGGCAATGACAAATACAGGGTTGAGAATTCTTCTTCAGATTTATTTATACTCAACGCTACATAATCACACACATCAGCATCTCAAAATTTCTCTAACAAAAAGTGACTGAAAAGAGTCAAGAGATGTCCAGGTAACAGGTAAATAGACATTGAGCGAGGAGAACAGGGAGAAAAGGAAATAGTGGAGGTTGGGGGAGGACAGTTCAAGAAGAGTTTGAGAGAAAAAAAAGATGTGGGAATAAAAAAGATAAACAGTTTGACCTCGTGATTTTGCCAATTTCGACTGGCCGCAGTTCCTTCTCACCCCTCTCGTCTCCTTTCTTGCCTTCAGCCCTGTGTGCGACCAATCCTTTTGGAGGGATAAATAGCATTGATGTGCTTTAATAGCCCCAGTCCCAAACAGCCAGCCAGGATAAATAAAAAGGAACTTTACCCATTTATCTCTTGGAGAAAAGAGTTACTATTAGGGTCCCCATAGCCACAGGGTATAACTCTCCCTTCCTGCACAGCTTTGGAAATTGCCTGTTTGCTTTAAGATCATGTTGAGTGCTCACCAGGACAATTACATGCAAAGGACCCCCCACCCCCATCACAGACTTGTCCCTCCTGTACCTCTGTGGCAGTGTTGCAAGAGATGCCTCTGATAAGGCTATATGCATACATGTGTGTGTTTGTCAATGCGTGTGTGTGTGTGTGTTAGGGAGGTACAACGGAGTGGGGGCAAAGTGATAATGGTTGGCTGAATGGTTTGGAATAAAGTATCATGGCAAAGTGCCTGGAGTCAGACAGTCAGGGTAGTAATGCAAATGGTTTTCACCCCAGCTCTCCGTCTGGCATAATGATAGCCTTCCAAACAGTATGTATGATGAAACAGAGCGAGGGAAAGATATAAATAAAAATAGCACACCTTCATGGAAATTACTTTATGTTGCCTTTGGGGATCTTAAGATACACCTTTGTACTATGCCTGTTGGCTCTGTCTACAGCCCCCCCCCCTCGTATGACTTTTTTATTTTATTTGATAAGGCACAAAGTAGTTATTTCTGTGAGGAGCAATACAGGCTGATGAAAAGAGAGAGTAGTGGGGTTTAAACAGACATAACCTCTTGCCTGCCATGTCAATCTCATTTCAGTCTGGTTCAACAGATCAAGATGCTTATTTCCACCAAAAAAATAGAGAAAAGAATAAGGAGAAATTTTTTTCCACATTTATCTTGAAGAGCCACAAGATATACTGTGTAGAAAAAGCTAGACATGGGATTAGATTAAATATTTACACAGATTTGTTTGAAAATGTTCATTTCCGATAGTTCCCATGTCCTACATTCCTCAGTGCTAAGACAGACAAGTGTCTTTAAAGCTTTTTGTTTGTAAATTCTACTTTTTTTTTTGTTGAATGAGCCATTCACACAGCCTCACAGCAAAAGAATGATTTTTTTTTGCTTTTGTTTGCGCCGAAGCTGCTTCCTCCAAGGAGAGTATCTTAACGTGGCTCAAGACTACAGATTCTGAGCCAGTGAGCATGTATACAAGGCTAAGGAAGTGATTTTGTAAATCTCCCATCACAAAGGGACTGATGCTGGTGATCCTGGATCAGACAGAAGAATCTCAGATATTCTGGATTATTCCAAACAGAAACTAAGCCATATCTCAGCAGAGACAGACACAGCCAGAATGCAACAACATTTCAGTACAGGAAGAAGAGAACAGTAGAACAGTAAAGCATCCATTCACACTTGTAGAGGAGGATATTATCTGTATAACCAATCTTACGAGGGACCTTACAAAGTGTTATAGCATTATACATTTGTAGATTTATGGTTAAGAACAGCTAAAGTTATTATTTTGAAACTTCATTCTATAGAAGGTTTTGCTTTTAACTGATAAAGATCACTTGCTAATGATGGCACAAGATATGATCCTCTGCCTGTTTAACTGAGGTTGGTTTTAGAAAGTTATTCAGATTACACAGTTGAGTATCTTTATCTTTTTGTCAAAGTTTCAAATACTTATTTTCTTGAAATCAAAATGTATGATTATCTTATGATTCACCTCAGAGCTGGTTGGTTTTGTTCATTGCTTAAGCCCAGTGTTTTCTTCAGTCAGTCACAAACTCTAGATGTATGCATACAGGGCGTGTGGCACACATTTCAGTGACCAAGCATCAACAACCCTACTGAAGGCCTGTCTTTGGACAATATAATGGTCAAGACATTCTAAACACCATAATTCAAAGCAAAAAGTGTCATTGGTCAGAAAGGCCTCTCAGCATGACCGTCTGAACTTCCACACAGAGTTAAAGCAGACTTTTCTTTGGAAGGTTTCCAAAGGACCTTCAGATTTGCACGACTCGAACACATTTCATCTTAATCCATGAACATTCTACATAAAGTCACAGTACTTTACCGATTTAACCTTCTAAAATGTACAGAATGTATTTAAATCCACGATTTATACAATACCTAGGCTTGCTAGGTAATTCTGACAATTGCTTTGAACTGTGGTAACTTGTATAACTGACTAATGGATTATAGCCTGATAGACCTCTTTAAAATGTGTGTAATGTTTCATCCATGTTGTATAACCAATGAATTAACCAGTATTATTTGTAACCAGGGATTTGTTACCTACACATATAATATCCATGAAAGAATGTCATGTCTAGTATCATATGTCATATATTATCACATTTTAGTATCATATAATGTCATATTTACCCCTCACTCTCTACGGTTCAGAGAAGGGCTTGCTTCAAAGCCAACCTCATCATTCATACAGACAATAACTATCCAATCTTACAGAGGTCCAAAACATAGACGGAACAAACTTTCGACCAAGAGCCAAGAACCAAGCAACACGAAGAATGCAAGGAAACACCACAACACGCAAGTACATATCCAATATTGGGCTCAAAGTGCTGGTGTATTAGTTAAATACTTTGGGTACTCCGATAGCAAATTGATACAGACTCAAATAAGGTTAAATGGTTCTTAAAGCATTGTCAACAGACTCCAAGATCAATTTAACTGTACTGATCATTTATTTCACATTCTGTCACTCTTTTCACCAACTTTTATTATGTATATATGTGTTAGATTAGATTTATGTTTAGAATAGCAATATAGTTTGTCTGTATTCAAAGATGATATGACTGTGGTATATTTTGATAAATAATCTCATCCCTGTTTCTAAAAGATTTAGCTTCAAAGCTGTACCTAAATACGTGTGATATTATTTTCAATAAGCCATGAGAATAATATCACTCCAATAAGCTAATTCCTTACAGTGGAAATTGTGAGTGGATCCAACGAGACATTGTATTACGATTTTAATGGTGGAGAATTTACAAATAATAATCTAGTTATTTGTCATTTATCCAATTTATAATGGTTGTCAAACGCGACTGGTTCTATTATAAATTGCCTTACATAGTAATGTAGAAGCAGGACAGTTTAATTTAGTTCATAGCTCACATATTTTGAGACCCTAAATTCCTTTACACATAATTGTTTTGGAATGCGGATTCCCGTCTAAATTCATCAGTACCAAATATCCTAGAACACCAATTTAGTGTTTTTTACAATACTCTGCTATATGGAGCTACCATGATCATCACAATCTGTTAACCTGCCTCAAAGATTGAAGAGTTTATTTACAGCTAATGATGAAGCCTAAAAAGCAGATACTGTAAAGATTCCTGAAGTTCTTCCTCTACTTCCCGAGCAGCCAGTGAAGCCACTTTCAGTCAAGCTATTATTGGCCATCTCTTTTCCTTTAACAATGCCTTTGTAATATATCATTAGGATTCCCAGTGTCCTAATATCTCCACAAAGTTTCTGAAGGGTGCTTTCTGCAAGCCGTTGCTAAGTGGTCTTAGCCGGCTGTGATAGGACCGTGTGCTGAGCAGGTTCTAGAGATAGGGACTCTCAAGTGGTGTGGCTCCTCTCCCAGGTCTCTCTCTGGCAAAAAGCTAAAGAAAGGGAATAAAAAGGGGTTGGCAGAGAAAAGAAAAGAGGCAGGAGGGAATTGACACAAAGCTTGGCTACATGCCAGAGCTGGCCTCCTTGCGTTCAATGTATGAGCTGGGATTTATTTAAACTGTTAGAAGAGAGGACAGCTTCACAGCGCCAGATTAATTCTGCTTTTTTATTCAGAAAATAAAAGAGACTTTGAATTATTAAGAGATAGCAGGATTAGGAGCCTCTCTTTCCAACCCCAATCTACGCTCCTTTTAATTTCCACTTCATTAGAATTCTTTTTGAAGTATTTTAATGTGGACAAAGGGAGAGAAAATATTAAATATCAGTTAAACTGTATTAAACATAAGCCAGGGCCTCTATTCCACCGCCTTCCCCTTTCTTTTTTTCATAGTCATAGTGATCCGTCCCTCTTGCTTCTCAAATATCAACTTTTATTGTAGGTTCATCTAATTTCAGAGAGGAAGATTTTTTTTAAACGAAATGGCTTCTATGGTCTATTCATTCATGCGTTGTGCTCCAGAGCTGTAGCTGGGCTTTGCTCTTGCTCAGTTTTTTTGCTCACAGCCTAAAGTCCTCTGTCTGCCAGGCCTGACATTAGGCTGTTTGCTCTTACTGCACTATCAGTGTCTCACTTTTAAGAATTTTATTGGCGAGGTTGCCAGGGAGGTGACTACAAGTTCAAAGATTACACTGCTGAGAGCTCTGGCAGTAGTGGCCTTTTAATTGGACAAAACATTAGCTTTCCGCATCAAAACAAGGCAGTACTGTAGAAGAAAGCAGTCGGGTGGTGGGAATGTGACTGATTCAGTCAAGCTTTGTTGAAAGATGGCAGCTAGTAGACAAACAGTTTGATGGCAATGGCTTATTTTTTTTTCTTCTTCATTTTTTCTTGTAAGCGGATTTTGGGATTGTTGCTTTTCTTCTCTCGCGTCCTCACATGATTGGCGATATCAGTGGCGTGGGCTGTATGCCCTCTCCAGCTCTCAGCAGAGGCTAAAATGTGATTGTGGTGGAGGATTCTCTCTCTCTGTCAGGCGACCGGCTCCTAATCTCTGCCAGGCTTTGTGTGGAGGGATTACCGCTAAAAGTGTTAGCGCATATTTACAACTTCTCCAGTAAACTCACAACAGCCTCTCCTGTTGAAGGAGCCCAGCCACCGCGGCTAAGCCACATTTAGCATATGTAATCAAGCCCTTTTAAACAACTATATGTGTGTTTAGTCTCAACAAAGAGATGAGCACTGTTTGACCTGCCAGTTTAAATACTGATTTGAGACACTGGATTACCTGTGTAAACTAGAGATTAGTCTATTTGCTTTGTGTATTTATGTAATTTACACCTCACAATGTGATCTCAACAATTGGGGTGTTGATCACAATGCAGCAGATACCTGCTTAGCTGCCATAACATTCTGCAGTATGTTGTTATCTTAACAAGAAAAACAATAACCAAGAAGAAGAATCAGATGTTTTTATGTATTTTGATATACTGATAATTCTGGTCCTGGATGCTGATTGGTCAATAGACATGCATTATTTATGATAAAGCAAAGCTATGATCTCTTAACCAAGCTAGATATGTCGCTGCATAGCACCCATTGCTGATTGTTATTTTTGTTGCATTTAGTTGTTTCTATTACTGTTTGTATGTCAGTGAATATATCTTCAAACAGAAAGATGCCATTTAATTATTTTAATGATTAATTATTAAATTAAACAATACTGTGGCTAGTAGAGTTTCATAGTCAATAGCCACTCAGCATTTTCACTATCCAAAATCCTCTGACCCCAAAAAACTGATAGAGGTAACTGGAGACTGTAACAGCATGCATTTGTTTGGATATTTCATTTGAATGAGAATGATATTAATTTAGCAGGACACAAGTCTAATGATATAAGTCCCCCTTAGAATATCTTAAAGGAATATTCCAGTTTCAATACATGTTAAGCTCAATCGACAGCATTTGTGGCATAATATTGATAACCACAAACATTTATTTTGACTTGTCCCTTGCTTTCTCAAAAAACAAAAAAAAACAAAAACAACAACAACCCAGAAATCTGGGTTACCGTGGGGCACTTACAAAGGAAGTGAAAGGGGCCAATTTTATTGTTAAAATACTTACTATTTTAAAAGGAATAGCCACAAGACAGAAACAATATGCATTTTAACATTATTTTAGTGGGATAAAATCGCTTACAACTTCATTGCCATGACGATGTAACGTCAACAAACACTAAAACTGTAAATTGACTGTTCAATTTAACAATTCAGAAACATTTACAGCTCAAATAATACAAATAATAAGTTTTAACAAAATATTAATGTGTGCTTTTATAAAATTACAAGCTTCACATTTCTGCCTTTTAACCCTCAAAAATTTGCCACATTCACTTCCATTGTATGTACCTCACTGTAACTTCGATTTGAGCTTCTTTTCTTTAAGAAAAAGGAGGGATTAGTCCAAATAAAATTTTTGTGGTAATCAACATAATGCCACAAATTCTGTTGATGTTGCTTCACTTGTATTGAACCCGTAATATTACTTTGTGGCAAGTTAGAACAGGAGTAGGATATAACAGAGTCGCCCGAAATCCACATAAATTAATATGCTGGAAAAACCCTGAAAACCTCACCCGCCAAAGTGGCTAGTAAGAGTAAGTTCCCCTCCACTGGCGATTTTTTTTTTACAGAACTTTGTGGATGTTAAATTCAAACCCTGGGGGTAACCGTTTTATTAAAGCAATAATGCACTAGAGGCTGTGCAATATAGGGTATATAGTCATGGCTGAAGGGTTTGCAAGCATTCTAATTCATGACAACGCCCTTCAGCTGTGACTATATTCACAATATAGCACAGACTCTTGTAACTTGTTGCTTAAAACAAGAGTTAGATCCTATCCTCTAATCTGATTGGACAAGCAGCATTCCAAGAGAGCTGAAACGTTTGCCATAAGTGTATCCCAGTAGTGAAAAATTGTCCATTGTTGCCAAAGGTTTGCTGCAGGTTCACCTCTATCGGTGAAGAGCTGAACCTTTCTGGCAGCAAATTGCAAGGTAATTAGCATGTTAAAATAATAAGTGGCAAATATGCGGCAAGTTTGCCAGAACTCTTGATTTTTGTAAGAGCAAACATTTGGATGTGTTTTTAAACGAAAACATATGAGTGTGGACGTGACTTTAGTATATCAGTACTGGGACACTTCATTATTTGTATTACTCTTCTAGTCTAAGTTCAATGGATTTACGACAGGCTGCCAGTCTTAGCATTGCTCAACGACACACAGCCATTCATCCTGCTTTTGCTTTGTTTGGAAATATTTTCATTAGCAGAGCAAAAATAGACACCACAACTGAATAATTTGTGTCTACAATGTATGTTTCTTGATATTAACATTTTGTTTATTGAACTGTTGAGCTTGTGGCCGATTCACAGACAGTCGATTCAGAACAACAGCACTCTTGGTTATGTGAATATTGCTTTGTTGAGTTTGTTCTAGATACTGTTCATTACTAGACCTGTCTTTTTGCCCTCTTTGTCTCTTTATCTCTCTCTCTCTCACTCTCTCTCTTTCTCTCGCTCTCGCTCTGTCTATCAGTCCATGGCCACTGCAAATAAGGTCTTTTGTCAGTGGTGGTGCAGTTAGTCTATAATGTGGTTTGTGGAGTTGCAAGTGTCTTCTTTGAAAAACTAAGGCAAATAAATTGAAGAGCACTGAGCGTCCATGCCGTTGACTTCTCACTAGCAGCTGCTGCTTATCAGCAGATCAGGACGCTACCATGTGATTTAAAGCCTGACGAGGTGGCCCTTGTGTCTTTCTGTTGTTATTGAAATAAAGCTGGGGACCCATCGCCCCTCTGTACCCCCCACCTAACCCAAACAAGTGTATCTGCAGAAACACACTGTCTTGTTATGGTAATGACTAGTTTGTGTGCTTTGTGTATGTGTGTGAGCTTTGTGTGGGTTTGTGATCTTCCCTCTAGAGTATTTTGGGAGTCTGGTCCCATTTGATGTACCCTCTGAAAATCAGTTTGGCTAAAGGGGACAGCGCTAAGCATGCTAAAAATGCTAGCAGTGTTAAACTTGACATTTTGCACTTGTCCAGCTGATGGCAAAAAAAAAAAAAAATAAATAATGTAACAATCCCCATGTTTAGGATATTTATAAAGTGATTTCCTCAAAATTAAACCTGGTCTCAAGACAATTACATGACGATGGCATAATTTTTTCTATATAATATTATATGGTTCATTAAGCATATTGCAGGAATTCTGAGGAGAAATGTCCACTGTGTGGCACTAAGAGTGAGTTAAATGTTCTCCTAAACAGATTTTTTTCCAAACAGATAGGTTTTAAGGTTATCCCTCGATCGAGTTTTAAATGAACACAACCTAACTTCCTACCGTAAGCCTCCAACCTAAACCTGTGAGATTAAAAAAGTAAAACAGTATTGCTGCAGCAACCATGTCATTTTGTGGTGCTTCTATGACTCTTTCAGCTAACATGTCGACTTGCATGCTTCAGGACTCATACCCCAGTCCTTTGAATAGCAAGAGCTACTGCGCAACTTGACCAGACTCAAAAAGCCTGTAAATTGAGTTAGTTATGCAAGTCAAACTTTGAAATAAACCACCGTAAAAGTCATGCACTATAGTAAAATATAGTGCATTACTTTTTAATGTTGTGGCAGGGCTGAGGGCGGGGCCGGGTCGTGATTCTACACACCCGGTCCCTTATCAGGCTAATTATGCCTCTGAGAGGGTTCGGGTGTGTAGAATCACGACCCAGCCCCGCCCTCCGCCTTGCCACAGATGTCAAAGGTAGAATTGTGTGTGGAACAGGGTGGTAAGTAAGTGAACTGATAATCTGCCATTTTTCTCGTGATTTGTGTGAAATTGAATAAAAGTCATTGTTGTTATAGTGCCTCTAGTTTTTATTTCACCATAAAACTGCTGAGATACATACAACGAGCCGCATAAAGATAATTGAACAAAAAAAATATCGGGTATCCAAACCTGTTCAGATGAAAGAGGGAATTTATTTCCATCCCCACACAAACTATTATGTCAGACTGTCTTATGGCATTTCTAAGATCTTATTTTATTTGTCACAGAAATGTTGGCCACAAACTGACAAACATTGCCTCAGTCCTAAATGGGAAGTCATCCAATATCTGATGCGATCAACAACCTGCAGAAGGGGGAAAAAGTGTCATCTGCCTGATGAGCAAAAACCTGAGGCACGTAATCTTGTGATGGCTGTGCTCACAAAATAGATTTGTAAATGGAGAAAAAATGGAGGCTTTCCTGACTGAGATAGTTTTAGAGTCTGATTCAGTGATGCAAACAGGACTGCTAATCCCTGACCCACAATTAAAATAGTGTAGTACTGGAGTATCTAACTTGGAGTCCCTCCAAAAACCAATGAATAAACACTATATTAGGATGGTTTACAAGAAAAGAGAGGGAGGGAAAGAGAGAGAGAACAATGTCAAACTCTCTGTTAAAAAGAGAATACCTGATAAACATCATCTATTTAAACAAACCTAATGCTTGACTGCTTGTCGTGGGGTGCATTTCATACATAAAATATGTTCCGTCACTGATATTGTGCCTTATCAAAGGCAAAAAAGGCAGAGGCGGGCTGGGGGAGCCTGGGTGGGAGCGCTGGGCTGTTTGTTGAGAATGATTGAGGCCCCAAAGCTGGAGATGCTCTGCTGATAGCATCGGTCCATCTGTCTGTCAGCCTCCAAGGCAGCGGGTAACAGAAGAGAGAGAGAGAAAAAAAGAGTGAGGGAGAAAAATGGAATTGAAAAAGAGAAATTGATAGAGAGAAAACATATGAAAGAGAGAGGAAGTGCTACATCTGGTTTAAGTGAATATAGGAAGCCTTCTCTAAGGCCCTGCCCCCTGAGACACATAGGGGGAACTGCCTCACCCCTCTTCTAGGCAAGAGCAGGGGGCCATATTCTCCCAAAGGGACACCACCAAAATGGTAGCACGCCAACGAACACTGGCTGTGTGAGGATGCGTGTCAGTCCAGGAGTGGCTGTGTATATACAGAAGGGACTTAAGGGAACAAAGTCACAAAGATGAAGTATAATGGGCAACATGATGTTGAACTGGAAGTGTGGGCAGTGTTGCTAGTGTTTTTTTTTTTCTTTCTCTTTCACCATAAGCTGTGTCGTTATGGAGCTGACCTCCTTATTATGTAAGGAGTGCACCTCAGCACCTGATGAATTTCTTGAAAGAGGGAATTTAATAGGCAGAGGTAGTGGGAGCCAAGGCTGACAGAGCCAGCAGAGCTAACCCACAGCCTGTTTAAGAGTTTCAGACAGAAGGCAGTAACCTCAGTCCAGCCCTGACCCCCTGACAAAGCAAAGAAAACAGATCAAGCATAGTCCCTGTGTGTGTGCACATGAGACATAAAATGTTTCTTACTCCACTGTCACAACTTTGTGTATCTTTTTTGTAACACTTGTTTTGTCTAGAATGTAATGTGAAATATTGTGTTTTCTGTTTTTGTAAATATGTGTGTGTCGGAAAGCATTTCGTTATTGTGATGTCTCGCACTTGGACTCCATAAGGCAGACATAAACAGGATTATCAGCTAGAGGAAGGTGTGTGCGTTTGTGCCCATGTGTTTGTGTGTGATTCAAGGTTCTGCAGAGCTGAAAAATTCCATTTGTCAAATCACTGGCTTCCATGAATACTTAAGAAAGGGAAAATACACTGCTGCCTATCATAGACTAATTAGACTTGTTGAGACATGGAGTGCATATAACTAGAATATCTATTATAAAAACATCACATGCAGATTATTTTTCCTTTTTGAACAGTGTAGTGGCTATGGTCATGTTTTCAGCATCAAGCTGATTGCTTAGACCAGTTAGACAAGTTTAGACCAGTTAGACCAGAATCTTAGTTGCTTCACAGATGTATTAATAAATATGGTAATAATGAGGGCTGGGAAATTCAACGTGTTCATTTCTGATATTATTAGTTGACTGTTAAATGCATTTGAAATATACTTAATACAGAATGAATAAGAATGCATTATCAGGTTTTTTTTTTACTTCCTGAAACTTTACTAATGTTTTTCACAAATATCTGTAGCTAATTTTGGCATATATAAATTTCCAGGAGGTGCATGCTGGACTTGAATACACATCCTAACAAAGAAACTGATTGTGTGGAGCAGTGGATGCCATTCATTACGCACACCGCATGTCCCATGTATAATAAACACAGGAGTGGATTTACAGTATGGAGAATGGAGACTTTACATGCAAGCGGTAAGCCAGGTGTGGAAGAGATACGGGCAAGCTGCCGTATCTCTTCGCATCGCCTGAAAATGCTCACTCACTTTCATTAGAGTGTGAACCAGAGTGTGCATGATAGAGACTGATCATCAGCAATATAATATAAAATAAAATAATAGTTTAGAGATTTTAAACTTCAGCATATTAAACTTCAGCATTCAAATTGGTTTGTATTTGTATGTATAGTTTATAATATTGCATTGACAATGTACACTTAAAAGGAATGTTCCAGGTTCAGTACAAGTTAACAGCGATCGACAGCATTTGTGGCATAATGTTGATTAACACAAAAATTAAGTTTGACTCGTTCCTCCTTTTCTTTTAAAAAAGCAAAAATCTGGGTAACAGTGAGGCACTTATAATAGAAGTGAATATGGTCAATTTTTTATGTTAAAATGCTTACTGTTTCAAAAGTATAGCCAAAAGACATAAAGGATATACACGTAAACATGATTTTAGTGTGATTAAATCACTTACAAACCTTTTCTGTGTAAAGTTATAGCCAATTTTACAACTTCATTATCATGATGATGTAACATCAACAAACCCTAAAAGGACTGTAGAAATGACAATTTAAACAACTTTACAGCTCAAATAATATAAGTTTTCACAGAAGAATTAATGCAAGTGCTTTTATAAAATTATAAGTTCTGTGTTTAAACCCATAAAAGAAATGAGCCACATTCACTTTCATTTTCCCCATTCACATCCATTGTAAGTGCCTCAATGTAACCTCGATTGTTGCTTTCTTTTTTTTTTTTTTTTAAGAAAAGGAGGAATAAGTCAAAATGCATTTTTTTGGTAATCAACATTATGCCACAAATGCTTTCGATTAAGCCCAACTTGTACTGAAACGGGAACATTCCTTTAAGTTTATCTTGCCAATTAATCTTGATATGAATCGAATCTGCATTTGAACCTATTATTAAAAAAGTCCACTGAAAAACACCAGAAGATTTTACCCAGCTTTCATTTGCAGCATGTCAACTGATTTCATGGCATGGATACATACTTGTACCAAAGATTACCTGTAAAAAATGTGTCTAACGAACTCTATCTGCAATTTCTTTTCATATTTAAATCATTTATATAAATAATGACTTTATTTGAGACAAAGTATATAGTGAATATATTTATGATTATATTTTAATGTTTGTTTTAATGTACCATGATTAATCGTGATTAATCACAGAACACTTTGATTTATTAATGTTTTTTCATTGATTCACAACCTTAGTATGCCTGTAAATCATTATAGTCAACCTTTTAATCAAGGTTTTTCTCATGATATCATATCAGGATGATCATACTGAGACAAGTAAATATTTTGAAGTATATTTACAAATGGAATTGAATGATATGTATCTATAGCCCATAGCACCCAACTGATATATTGTGTTGCCAGTCACAGAGAGAGAGTCGTTGAAGGAAAAAACTAAATGTTTCCTTTTCTAAGCCAAAATATGCTGAAAAGGGCACCAGACTTTATATAGAGAGAAATAATTCTGGCTCTTCAAGACTACCTAAAACACACACAAAAACTTGCATGACTATAATCAATATAAAAATATTATTAAAATATAATAATATTAGTAAAAAAAACAAATTCATGAAAAAGATGCTCATGGAATTCCATTTGTGTACAAACTAAGCCTAAGGCCCGTTTCACACATACTCTGTGTGCAGTGCGTATGCGGTACGTATGCGGTGCATATACGGTACAGGAGCAGTACGCGCTATAGTGCTTTCACATATGCTGCGTTTGCAGTGCACTACTGATCCGCAGTTTCTGTGTGCCACAAAATAAAAAATGTGTAAGGAATTTTGATTTTAAATCCAAGCGTTAACTTTGACATGGTTTAAGACATTGAAACAGTATGGAAATGAATTGTAATCATTGTGATTCTTTGTTTTACATGTAGTTCGAGTTGAAAAGCTATCGCACTATATATGTTGCTAAGAAGGAGAAGAATGAGACGCATTTGCGTTCACTCTGTCTTTTTTTAGGGTAAAAAAATCATATATGATGGCATTTTGCAACTTTTGGGACTATAATCATACTTTTTTGTTTTTCTTGACCCTGTAATTTAGTAACTGTAGAACACATTAACTGTAATTATGCGTATATGATGAAATTATTACAGTTTCTTGACAATCTATGTCTATTTAATGTGAACAATGCGCTGCCACTTTAATTCAGTGCGGTGCAGCACAGCAAAAATAGACTCGGTCCGTAAACCATCGCTACAGTGCTGTGTATGCACCGCAACTGGAACGGATCGACGGACTGCATCCGCGTGCAGTGTGAAAGCTCTAACCTGTTAACATGGGTACGGAAAAAAATACGCACCGCATACGCACTGCAAACGGAGTATGTGTGAAACAGGCATAATACAAGACTAACGAGTTAAAATTATTATAACCAACTACTTCACCAACAGTGGTTATAAGTTATTTTGTGCTAACTAACATTGAGAGAATATGCATGTGTGTTTAATATTATGATTGTGTGCTTAATCCCAACCTCAATTCAAACCTCATTATTGTGTTTTGAGGTTTTCTAAAAGTGTAACCTAATTGTGAGGGGTTACATTTTTTTTTTGAAAAAGATGATTAAACAGATTGTAAAGGGACTAATGGAAAGGAGGAGGCGAGAACCAGCTTTTCAATATAAATAATGGTTTAATATAAAACTTAAACAGAAGACAAACACACACACACATGACGGACGAACATGTCATTGGCCTTTATCCCTCTCGGAGACTTAATTTGCCTGATCACGGCCCGGCCCCGCCCTCCGCCCTGCCACACAGATATTTTGTTCTTTAGGACTGATATTTTAAAAGACTTTAAAATTTGTATTTACAATGTGTAGAAATTGACACCGGCCACTCAATATATCCCTATTGGTCATATGAACTTTTCAAGGGCATTTGTGCATTTTCTATGCATGTGGTTGTTGATGTTCCAACTTAACACTTGTGGGTCAATAATAAAAGCTACTCAGAGGTCCTTAGAGGACAACATCAGTCCTGATCATAACTACCAAATATTCATACATTTTCATGATTTTAACCCTTTAAATGCCAGTTTGTTTACATAATGCCACTGCTGTTTTTTACACACACACACACACACACACACACGAAACACACTAAACGAAAAGACTAACACACAAAGGTGTCGTGCAGCTGCCCGTAAATCTCTCTCTCTGTCCCACTGCAGTCTCCAGTCAGCCTTTATCCCTCTCTGAGGCTTGATTAGCCTTATTAGGGGCCAGGTGTGTAGCATCAAGACCTGGCCCTGCCCTCCGCCCTGTCACAAGAATTTAGTATGATTTATTAGCTGTTTTCCTCATGGGGACAGACTGATTGTCCCCACAATGTCCCAAACATTTTTTGGAATACCTGGACACACACACGCACAAATTTCTCAATAAACACATACAAAACACTCAGCCTGCAGTGCTCTATAATACAGAAAAGAGAAAATTGTAAAAAATAAAATAACAAATAAAATAATCATGTATTTTATATACATGTATTTAATAATCACATGAGAAGAATGCCGTCATCTGGTGTAAAATATAAAATAAAATAATGTGAAGCCAGGGCTCCGGAATGAAAGCATAATAACTTGATTTTATGATTTTATGCTTTATTTGCACTGGGATCAAATGTTTTGTGTACACATTGTATTATACCGTAGGAACTGAGGTTGAAATATACAAATTCTCCCAAAAATACAGCAAAATTTATGCCGTTGGCATTAATCAAAATGATCAAAATCAAAACAGCTCCTAAGCACCAACGTTAAGTTACATTTGTGATCAGTACTGATTATGTGTCATACAGTTGGCCTTAATATGTATATAGTAGATAAGACTATTTGCATCATGATCATGCAAATTCTGTTTTGTTATATTTTGTGGCTCTGTTTGTAACAATAATTGTCTGCACTTACTGTTTTGATGAAAATTCAAATACTTTGAATTTTAAAAATACCATTCATAATTGGAAAGGTCCTTAAAGGGGTCATGACATGGGTTTTTTTATTGTATTATTATGTTCCCTTAGGTGCAATTATAGTATTAATATATATTTTTTTAAGAAAAACTTTTAAAATTTAGTGATTTATGACCTTTTCCCACCCTGTTTCTCATCCTCTGATTCAAACAGTCTGTTTTGGGGGCGTTTTCCATTTAAGACTTCAGTGTTAACGCCCACTGTTATGATTGGCTAACGTCAGTGCCTATGTATCAATTATTGACGCCTCCAGCCAGAACAATATGCAAGTAAACTAAGTAAAAACACTGTGATTATTCATAATGAATGAAATTGCGCTTTAAAAAGTAGTTTAAAGTTTAAAATAGATTACTTACAGTTTGCGTCGTCCGTTGTTCCCAGAATAGTCGGCACGGACTTATCTTTGAGCAACAGTTTTCTGGCAAAGCCAGCATCATATTGAGATTTGTTCTCAAAACAGTCATCCTTAAAATGTACAGAACAAACGCTTAAGTTAACACTGCCGTGACTGGGACGTCCGCAAAAAATAAACTGCATCCATTTTTCCCTGACGTCTGGATCTTTCGGCAGCTTATTCAGAGGTTTTGTTTGACCACAGCCAGGAACAGCACATCTGTGTGGCATCGTAATTTTCCTGTGCACAAGTAGTCTCTGTCAGAGCTCGCTGTCCATCGACTGAACACTTGTGAGGCGACGGCGATACTGAAATGAGCGTAGTTGTCTTGGCGCTTAAAGCGTAGTTATCTTGTGCTGGAGGCGGTCATATGCAAACGCTGGTACGTCACTTCTAACCGTCACGTCACTTCTAACCATGAATCCAGAACGAGCTGTATTTTCAGCTTGATTAAATAAATGATTCATTTAGAATGGGGAGGACGTCTTAAAATATTAAACTTGCAGGACATTTTAATGATACAAAGACCTCTTATATACCAAAAGATCAAGGCAAATTTGGTTTCTCATGTCATGACCCCTTTAAAGGCCTATTAGTTGATTTGTAATACTTTCTTAAACTTTTGAATCACATTCTATTTTGTTAAACAAAAACCCTTTCTTAAAATGTGTTGAGCACATTAACGTATGAAATGCCCGTAGATGAATACAGTATATAGAACATTCAATCCGATCTCATGAAAAGTCAAATTCATTTTACGAGGTGTCTAATTTTATGATGTTGTACGTTTTCATTTTTTTTTAATCGTATGAATTAATGACCGTATGTGTAATGCATAAGCGAAAGCTCTACTTGTGAGGTGTTGAGCACATCATGCTTGTTAATGTTATGCCCCAACCCAAACTCCTTATTTAAACCTAACCATACAGTAGTGTGTAAGCATGATAGAAAGCATAAAGAGATTGTGGTGTGTGACAGTAGTGAGTAATTGTCATGTATTAGAAGGAAATGTTGGAGAGTGATGTGAATAGCTGTTGTAAAAGTTGTATGAATTAGTACGACACAAGTCATTTGATTACATATAATTTAGCCAAATTTAGTCAAATCGTACAAATCCTTACGATTTTGCAATATTTGTGTTATTGTACATTTAATGACCAAATTAAGGCAATTTGAAATGCCAAATGGAGTTAACCAAGCATTATTGATTGATTGGCTCACAAATTGATTTATTGAACGATGCCTTCCTATTGTTAACTAAATTAAAATGGTCCAAACAGCTGTTTAGCTAAATGATATAGCAGTTGTTTGGGTATCTTCTGCTTTAATCGTGTCAAACACCTGCCTATTTGCAGTTCTTTTATTTTTTTTTTTACAATTTACTGTGAATGTGTGTGTTCATTTGAGTTTGTCTTCAACTCTTCCCCGGTGGTGCAGGTTTTGTACTGCACAGAGAGCGACGGCCCAGATCACTTAGACATGTGAATGATCTATAGTTTTTACCGGGGCAGATTGTCTGCAAGGTTGAAGAGATTAGTTGCATCTGGGGCTTTACAGAACGTGGCAAATTGTGGCCTTTCTTTAGTGCAAGCGATAAGGCCTTAAATGAAGGGAGTCTCCTTATCAGCCTACTGCTAGCCATAAATCACAAATACCTGCTCCCTGCAACTACCCCTGGTGGTTTCTATCTGCATTCTGGAGTTAGGGGGAGCCCATCATCACTGCACAACAAGCACACACACCATCTGCCTTCTAAATCATCCTCTGCTCATCCACACACATTCTAACAAAGAGATGATCTCCTCTTCTCTTCTCTTCTCTTCCTCTGACAATTGCTATTGCTTCAGCTATTTCCTCTATTTTTCTTCCCCTTACTTCTCCAAATGTGCTTTCTCAAGCTTTCAGCGAGAATCTGGTGGAGTGCTATCAGACTTTAATCCAGGGCACACTGCCACGCTAGTACTAGTTCAAATGAATAGGATGAGAAAACAGCATTTAATAGGATATTGTACCTCTTTTGTCTTTCTCAAGCTAGAAATTAAAATAAAGTGGATAGCATTAGCTTTAATGAGCTTGAGTAAGTGATTCGCTTTATTTATAATTTTTCTAGTAATTAATGCTTTCACTCTGATGTTTTCTTTTCTCTTTTTTTTTGACTGTTCAAAGCTCTTTAAATTATGTTCATCATTTTGATTTAGTTGCATATGACTGTTTGTGCACATGACACCACACAAATAGCTTTCTTACACTTCAACAGGCTTCCATAGGCTCTTTAATGACAGGCTTTGTGCTACCGTTAGTTGAGTATTTATTGTCCATTGAAACTCTTTACACTGCTTCTTCCTATACTGAATGTGTGAGAGGTGACTAAAGGCCCGGTATACTTCCAGGAAGTTCCTATTCTTTCTTCGTTAAGGAGCAAAAAGAAGTTCTATACGGCAGAACAACAGTATACTTTTTCTGAACATTCAGACACCCACCACACCGCTGTGGGAGGTGTTTAGAAGTACATTTAAATATGAGGAAACTCAGTAAAACCTAAATGATGTGACATTAAAATGTGTTATCAATTACATTATGCCTCATTCTATGAGTAGAATTCACATGAGGTCGGTAAAAGAAAATGTTTATTTTGTCTTGTTTACATTATGAATTAATGATGCTAATGTGCTAACATGCTAAATGTGGCCATAATAGGTGCCAGGTAAACTCTGTTATTGTGATTTATGATGACACTGATACTACTGCAAAAATAAGTGTATAAAAGTGTTAATGTGCAGACCAAAGGTAAAACAATGATGATAGAGGCATATCTTACTTCATACAGATGTGTGAATAGCTTTTGCTACAAATGGCACATGAGTGAATGGTCACATGAGTGTATTTGAGAAGATTTGATTCCTTTATTAGACTAATTAAACAAAACCAAAAAATCTTGGAAACTGTCTCTAAGTGAACGATCGTACAGATGTAGGTAAATGTGCACCAGCTCGCTAATAACTCTTACACACCGATGTGTTCCTGTTGACTGATTTTGACAGACTGAAAGACATAAACAGAATTAGATGTTGGCCTCAAGGTAGGTGGAGCTCTAGGACACACCTACCAATGACGTGGACCATTAACAGACCATTTTTTCTTAAAAGTACCCCAGCAAGCCGTTACAAACCACCGAAATGAACACAAAAACGTTCTTTTTGGCCAGATTTTGTTCTAAATTACATCATACCCAGACATTCTTCGATTTCGTAGGAAGTATGTAGAGGCCTTTACAGGGATAGTGCCTAGCTTAAAGACGGACTTTTTTGCCCTGTGCCATCCTCCTCCAAGCCTAAGTGCCAGTAGATTAGATCTCGAGCATTTATCAAGATGTGTAAATGAGAAAGCAGTTAGTGTTGGCCTGGACATACTAAGGTATTCGAACAAGTAGCTTAAGAAGATATCACAGTACACACTGCCTGCAGGCCGACTGCAAATTTCTAGGACAGGAAAACAAGAGCGTCGGAGAAAAAAAAGAGTGTTGACAAACAATCAGAGCTTTATTAGGCATTAATTATATGTTAAGCCTGTACTCTCACCTAACCAGTGAAAACACAAGCTTAAGAGACCAGTGGGGTTTAGCGCCACCTTCCTTATCAAGGTCACGAGTCATCAGTCAGTGTTGTTTGACTTCACAGTCTGCTAATCACAGGGGTCAACAGGCAGGAATGGTTTGTCTTTTCCCCTTAAATTTATTTGACCTCTGTTCAGAAACTCACTGATGGCTACACCTTCAAACAAATAAGTAATCTGACAGGTTAACTGATAAGATAATGCTTAATCTGCAGTTGTGACAGACAAATGATCATTATGAGACAGTTGGAAGAGTTAAACTGAAATGATAATGCATCAGTTCCAGACCTCTGATCACCCAAATTGCTTGCCTCCATGTTCAGGCAGCAGGTTCATTGTCCAATGTGTTACCCATTCTTGCTTTATCCTGTTGCAAGACACCTTCATCTGAAAAGAGAACTGCCCTATACTCATAACCTCTAAGAAGGAAGATGAAACAAGGCAGGGAGGAAACAATTTCATTGTTCAGTGATATCTTTAATTGTGATGGGAGAGGGGATTATGTAGATTTTGGTAAACCCTCCTATGTCAAGAAATCTTTGGCAGCAAATGGCCCATAGAACAGGAATATGTGTGTGTGTGTGTGTGTGTTTAGGGCTTAGCAGAACATATCTTTGCTATAATAGGGTAATCCCAGAGCCAGGGGATCCCTTCTTTTTTTCCTCTACCAAAAAGGATCATATAATGTTCTCTATTGTGTTCTTCGGCCTCCATGCAAAATAAAGAGGGAGAGAAGGACATAATAGAGTTGATAAACTGTTAGGTTACCACTCATTCACCTTTCACTTTCTTTGTATGGAAATAAAGATAGAATGAGAGTGAATGGCTAACATTCAGCTTTACATCACCTTTTGTGTTCCACGGAAGAAAGAAAGTAATAAGGGTTTGAAACAAAATCAGGGTGAGTAAATTATGACAGTATTGTCATAATGTGGGGGACTATACCTTTAAGCCAAAAGTATAATTCGGTTTTGAAGTGAATGCTTAGCGTCCGCGTACAGTCGAACACTAGCCTTTCAAAGTATTCTTCATTTGACTGTGCACACATACACAGGTGGTTGCCGCATATGCGCTATGACTGCAAGGAGATACCAGACTAATCCTCTTCAGGAGTTTAGACCCATAAAGTTGCCTTTAAATTCCTTCAGACTCGAGATTTACAAATGCAGGTATCTCCTAACCTCCTTAACACACAATATTGGTGTGCACATTCATTTTTGTTGTTTCTACCTTTATCTTCTGATGTTTAGTCATTACATCTTTAACACTTCTTTATGAAAGCAACAGCTCAGCTGTTAGTGTTTTAGCTTTAGTGGCACCTTGGGGAGCCACTAAAATGCAAATAATTCCAGGCGCATGTTCCGTGTAGGCGCATTTAGAAAAATCGGTCCACATGCACTCTGAATCACTAGTCCTGTAAACAGATGACTAGCATCCATATCTGACCAAAGTATACTTTAGGCTTAAAGGTGTGGTCAACAAAAGACATTAAGCATGCAAAATACTTTTTGGCCAACAGGACATGATGTCACACTCTAGTCTAAGGCTTCTGTTTTTAATACAAAGCAAATTCTAAATGACAAATTAAAAATACATTGAATAAATTAATTAAAATTATACAATCTACTCTGCATCACTGCAACACTACTGGTAGTTCTGCAACACTGCAATTCAAACATATCTTCATGTACATTTGCTGGTCAATATTCACCAAAATTGAACTTGGTATGCAGCAAAAGACTAAACTTCTACTTATATGCTTACGCACCTGTTTTCCCATCTTAGCATGCATATAACATGCATAAGAGAATTCAATGAGACATATAGTGTAGTATGATTGTTATGTTCCACTCCAGTCTAGGGTTAGAGAAGTAGTAACAGAGGAATGTCTCTTCTCCTAACCCAGCACTGCACACAGACCACCACATGGAGGTATCAAAAACAATATATTTATACTGAAGGAATGTTGGGAAGCAACAATCATTAGGAGGAGGCCAGGCCAAAATAACAAACAAAAGATTGATTTGCTACAAGAGCGAGCAGTAACTAACCTATTAAAATAAAAGATAAATAAATAACAAAACTCTCACCTCGACTCGCTGACTAGCATCAAATCAAGAGAATACAGTGAATATAAACATGAATGGGGCCTTCCTCTCTACAGCTTAAAAAATGTTAGTAAGCTAACAGTAACACCCAGTAAGGTGAAAAAGCTTTTAGGAGTAGACGAAAATGTGACAATAAACATCTAATTACAGTCATCCATTCAACATTTGGTTCCACCCTGACAACAAATAGCATGCAATATTAAAGCAACACAAGGTCTGGAGCAGGAGAAAATACAGTCCTCCTGTGATAGCTTTCCCAGCTTATATCTGCCATCTCTCCCTTCATCAGCCAACTCACGCCATTGAGTGCCTCAGTGATGATTGGCACAGCTGTTGTTAATTAGATCGGCTGAAGCAATAAGTTGTGTTGGGGCGTCAGCACAGCCATTGACCAGAAAAAGAAAAACATTACACTCCATGTCAAAAAGGTTGCCGACCCCTGTCAAAGGGAATCTCTGAATCTCTTGCAGTCTCTTCGCTTGGGTGTCTGAAAAGGTCCCATCCCATTTGAAGATGAGGGTCATAGCATTGTTAACCTGGTGTACATGTCCAATGGAAATTATCATAAAGAATGTGGCAAATCCATGGCAGTCCATTTATGAGGCTTCCTTTTTGCATTTAATGGACTTCAGTTGGGTTGTATTCTTGCTGTATGTTTCTCTAAGACAGTTTTCATGCTGTTTGTATTACCTGACTGTATGGATTAAATACAGCTTGGTTTGATCTGATGGCAGAGGTCAATTTCTTGTGATTTCTGTGATTTATCTGTCTGCGTATGGATTGAGCTCTGTAGAGAGAGGCAGGAGAAGGAGGGATGCACATGAAGGGATGTAAGAAAGGAGGCCGTGTGATTTGTGTAAAGGATAAACAAAGACTAAAACTAATTACTGCTGGAGGTCAGCACACCAAATGCATATTCAAAAGCACGGGGTGTTGCAGCAAATTTACAGCGGTCACACTTATTTAGCAGCCTGAATAGGCAATTTCGCAGTGAATCTGAAGAGAAAGGGGGACATGAAAAGTTGTGAAGAATTGATGACGGACTCCTTGAGTGTGAGCAAAATAAAATTGACCATGAAATCTGGAGCCTGGAATTAAATTGGCTGGAAGAAGAGATGAAAACGTGCGGGTGTGACTTATAAAAGTGGTTTTGTATGCATGCCAAGGTTAATTTGCGCATCAGTTAAATGGATTATTAAATTTGGGAGAATAAGTTTAAAGAAAGGAAAAAGTAATGGCTTGGTAGATATCATTCAGAGTTCGATTGATGTAATCTGTGCTGGCTGTGAGGAACAGCATTTCCTTCCACTCAGAGAGGAATTATTCATATAGCTGATATATAAAACTATATGCAAACAATAACAATTCTTTATGTGTGAGTCAGCTCAACAGATGATAAGCCTTGTGAAGGTTTCTCAGGGACACACGAAGACCACTTATATCTTTTTACTTTCACTTATTTATTAATAAAGTTGAAATCTCACCTATTAATTTGTATTCATCATCAGTGACTAAATCATAACCCTTGGTGTATAAGAATTGGCCTGCCGATAGCAGACAGCTTGAAAACACAGAGGTTGAAATGGGGCCAAACACCACTCTCCATACAGCACGTCCAACCGCATCCATCACTGGCCAGACTGGCAGACAGCAGTCACTTCAAAACAATCTACAGTTTTTGAGGCCATATGCAGATTGGTACTGGAGTGGAAAACAAACCCAGCCGCCAATAAAGTAGATTCACCAAAACCAATTGTAGAATATTATCTGGGAAGTGACAAGGAGGAACTGACAAGGCTTTTTACTGGCGGATGGAGTTCCTCCAAACCGTGAAATTTGGATACTTGGCAACTAAGAAAACAATTCTTGCTGGTGCGTTGAGCAGCTGCCCCATTTGAGTTGAAAGAGAGTTACTGTGGGGCAGAGAGAGAGAGAGAGAGAGAGAGAGAGAGAGAGAAGAGAGAAAGATAGACAGAAAGAGGAGCAATGTCTTCTTAATTGCCTTTGGTCACCCATACTGGCAAAATGGGTGCCACACAGCTCAGGACTGCACACTGGGCAAGAGACACAAAGGACTGATAGATATTTTATCACTCAAGTTAACGGTTAATACATTTCCATTCCCAGAGAAATCTGTCACTCGAAAAAATAAAGAGTGAGGCAAACTAAAGAGAGATAGAGAGAGACCGGAGAAGAAAAGAACTTGAGTGGGTGACACAGTTTTAGAATGCCCTATCTTTTGGCCATCCCCTCTTTTGAAAGGAATCAAGTGACTGTGCTTCCTTCTTTTCTTCTTTCACTTCTCTCTCTTTCTTTTTCTCTCCCACCCATTCTCATATCTCTCACTTTCCTTTGCTAATAAAATTTTTTCTCATGAATGATGTATGTGTGTCTTGTTATCAACAGTGATTTCTATAGACCTCGGTGCATTCATGGAGTAATTGTTAATTTTAATGCAATAATGGCTTCAGATGGGAGGCCTGATTAGACATTTATTGCACAATTAAATGAAACACACTCAAAAATCACAAAAGGCTTCCATAATTATTTCAGGCCATTAATAAAATGGTCATTAAATTATATTGGACACAAAAGAGAAGTGAAATAGATTTCCATTAGAGCAATGGAGGCAGAGAGGGGGTAATAGATCCTGCCTGAATTCACTCTGAAATTAATTGTTGGCCAGCCTATTTCCACATACAGTGGAATAAATGAATGAGAAAAGAGAGGAAGGAATTGGTGGCCATGAGAGAGGTCTGTGGAGGTGTGGTGGGGGTGACATTAGGAGTCTCTGATAAAGCCCTTTTGTTTGAGTGCCTACAATAGCCATTATATTCAAAAGGGTGGAAGAGAGAGAAGGAGAGAGACAGGAAGAGAGAGAAGGGGTGTGCAGTGATTTAAAATGGATTTGAATGTTTAGCGGATGTTGAGTCTCTAAATGCCACATGCACCAGTAATTATTTGCTGTGTTTAAAACTTTTTCTTTCAGTAGTTTGCAAGTAAATGTTATAATCCATTGAGGATAGTGTAAACATGTGTGGCTCGCTCTCCTGGGAGAAAGGGGCTTGAGGCTCGACCCGAGCTTCAATCCCCCCTTCACCGGATGCCACATAGAGGTAAGCAGCTGTTAATATATTCTTATTCTAGCAGTGTGATTGGTCTAATTAAATTACTTGCTCCTTCCAAACCTTGTTAAACAAAACCCCAATTCAGTAGTTTGCAATTAAATGTAATCCTGCATTGAGGATAGTGTAAACAAGGTGCCAGAAAACAGGACAGCGAGCTGTTGTCTTTGAAGCCTTTGTATTTGATACAAGACGAAGTATTTTATGATGCATCTTATACCCCCCAAAAGGAGTGTGAAACAATTCAATTAATTTGGGGGGGTTTGAAGTGGGCAGAGGAGCCAAAATATGATAGAACGAGCGGGGGCCGTTAGTGGAGGTAGTCTCGCACTAGTAGAGTCTGCTCAGGAAATTGGAAACTGGGTGTAGAATAGGTAGAGATGGAGAATAAAAATATGCTGTTGCACTGAAGAGACAGTGGCGGTTGCGGCCGCATGGAAATGAGGTGTGAATCCTAGCCACCCGGACTGAGCTTAAGTCTCCCTCCATGCTTGGTGGTTTTGACGGATGGGCCCATGCAGCGAAAGGGGGAACTCCGAGGGAAGGGTCACAGCAGCCACACAACCTGTGATCGAACAGGGCCCACGCTACATTCAACCAGGAGATTCCTCCTGAGCTTCGAACGGGAGAGCCCACAATACAAATAAACGTGAATAGCTCACTCTGCATTCAGACGGGAGAACCCTCGCCGGAGTTTGAACATGAGAGCCATTGATGGATTTCGCTGGAGGAGTCTGCCACACCCAAGTGTAGGCGTGAATCCTAGCCACTCGGGCAGATAGCCCCGAGTATACGCGTGAATCCTAGGCGCTCGGAAACAACCTAAGCCTCTCCTCCTGACAATTGGGGTCTCATGGCATTCGAATTGGGGAGTCCTTGCTGCGCTTATAATGGGGGAGCCCTTGAGTGAATCGGATGTGCCCGTACAGCACTTTGAGATGGGGGTGCTGTCGGACTGGCTGGGAGGGCCCCCGCAGGGTCTAAGCGATGGGGCCGGCCTATTGAAGAGACGAGGATGAAGCAAGCGCTTCCCTGACTCCGATTGTGAATGCTGTCATTAGTTAATTAGGGCTTCTTGTGCTTTCCTGATATGGAGACGGTTGGTGCGGATGTAGTTGAGATATGCCTCGGATGACCAGCGGCGCTCGGGCAGGCCTTTGTGGGCTGCTGTGGTTGTGGCATAGATGCGAAAGGAATGGCTTGGGTATAGTTTATCTGAGATGCCGGAATTGAGCAGGACAGATTTGAGGTGTTTTTGGAACCAGAATCAGGAAACTGCTTTTTTTTTTTGTCAACGAAAATAGGATTGAGAGGGGTTCTGGTTAGGGAACCTCTGTAATGGAGCTGTTTGGGAGCTGGTAGATTGAAAATGAAAATGTAATGCCCTTTTTAGTCTGATCTGTTTTGCTTTGTTTGATAAGGTATCTGATTGTCTCGTTATCTATGATATGGAGGCCCGAAATGGTGGTATGGATTCTTGGGTCAAATTTAGCCATGATAGTGAGTTCTGAACAATGAAGGAAGCCGAAGAAGGCAATGATGAACATTGTGTCTGATGTTTTTGATGTGTTTGGAGAAAAGTAGCCCTGGAGGAGAGCATTAAAGCATCAGATTAGCAGATCGATGGTGAAGGGAAGCCTGGTATTGGTTCTGGTGGGTAAGGATTTGTGGATACTTTTAACGAGAAGTGAGATCTGGGGTGGCTTACTGTAGAGAAGAAATGGATGCTGCATAGGTAACCTTTGATGGTTCCTGGATGGAGGTTTTTGGATTGATTGAGGTGAAAGAGGATGTAGAGAGGAGAGAAAAATCAGGAAATGGAAGTCATGTTATAGTCTTGAGATGAGTAGAAGTTTGTAGAAACACTTGCTTCATGGTTATCGGGGCTGCATGGTGAGGTGAGCTTGAATGCTGTGTGCTGTGTTATGAATGAGTTGGACACGACGTGTGATTTGCCACTTGTGGATCCAAATATGGCTTGTCTGTTTGGACAGAGGCTGTGTATAGCCGAAGTGAGCTGTAGAATGGTCAGAGCAGGAGCTGCTGCGGCAGCGAGTATGTAATGAATTAGCAGTCGTTTGGAAGGAGTTCGCTTGTTGCGTAATATCCCTGTGTTCCGAATGGAATAAATCACACTCCGAAGGGTGCTTTGAAGGGAGAACAATCATGATAGTCATGTTGGAAGAAACGGAATCGCTGAATGGAGCACACCCTAAACAAGCTGCGAGGCAAGGTAATGAGCTGACAGGAATCACCTGTGTGGACGAACCAGACTGAAACACTGGAGAGCGTTGCAATTATGCTTGAATTAAATAGTTAATCTTTTGTTTCCCATACATGTTCAAATAAAGCTTTGATAGAGTGGCATGATGCCGGAGCAGTGCCAGTTCACAGAGGCAGGCTTACGCAATGGACTGTTCCAGGAGGGAAGTTTAGATAGGAGAACATATGAACAGCTGTAGGGAGCTGTTTCACATGTATACGGCAACTAAGCGTTCGCGTGCTAAAGCAGCTTCGTGCAATGGACCGCTCGGGTGGAAAGTTTAGATCAGATAACATATGAGCAGTCGTAGAGAGATGTTTGACATGTATACAGTGCTGAAACAGTCAGTTTGCATAAGCAACTTCACGCTATAATCTGCTTCGGCGAATAGAGAATAGAAATAAACACAGAATATAACATTTAACCCTTTTGCACGTATGTTCCATTTTTCTGACTGTCACCCCCTGGTGTGAATGTTTTATTAGGGGTGTAAATCTGACGTTTCATCACAATATATCGATTCTCTTAGCCTGCAATCCGATATTTGACGATACTTCAAAGTCTGCTGCGATACGATTTCAATTTGATTCAATTCAGGGCCCTGCGACCGATATTCCGATATTATGTGCCTAATTTACACAATCAATTACAAACTTTTACCCTCAAATGCAACCAAAATATAATCTGAATATTTTATTGAGCTCTCTTAAAAGTGCAAATTTAGTATCCACACTGGGACATCCACAACAAAATAAGGTTGTTGTGGATGTCTTCAGATGTTGAAAAAGAATATACAGATAATAATATAAAAAATAACGTCACACACAAGTTATCATCAATTGTTTGATTATAGCTTATTTTCAGTTTAATCCAATTCAAATACTTACACACCCATGACTTGTTTCCAACTATCCGTGGTATCCGCGGTTTCCTTGGCTTCAACATCCACAGCTGTATTGAAAAATGATGTTACAGTTAACTGAGATAAATGTAAGTAAGTGTGTTGATGTGTAGATGTGTGTAAAGTCTTAAAACTGATGCTAGTGCCGGGCAGAAGATGATTTCTCTTTCCCACATTGTCAAGACGTTTTACATGATGGCTGAACTGCTCCATGGTACTTTTAAATAGCAAATTCTCATGTAAATTTCAAATGGGTCGCATGCGAAACGATATCGATGGAAGCCCGAATTAATCGCGCATCTAATTAAGCCATCTGCATTTGGCACCAGAGCTCACATTTTAAAGAGCGCCTGGTTGACGCGCATGCTCTGATCCTGTCACTGGTCAGGAGCTCGCGTTTCGCGGTAAGCACGGTTGACGCGCGCGCACGGATAGCAGAGCGTAATTTGGCTTCACAGACCCTGCGAACATGCTTGTCTAACATGAAAATGAGTATTTAGCGCTCATAAAGTGAAATGACTGTACTACAGTTGCTTCATCGCCTGACTAAAATGAGTACGGACGTGGCTGACATGAGAATTAAAATAAAGGTGCATCTTAAAAAAAAAAAGTTTATATCGATATTTAGGCGTTGCATCGATAACATTGGATTGTTGGTTATTGGATCGATGCATCGTTACACCCCTATTTTTATGTGCTTGAAATTAAACGTAACAACATGTAACCGTCTAAATTCCATCTTGACGCAACAAGCCAATCACAAGGCATTTTGTAGTCACTTGACACATCGCAACTGGCGGGCCTAGATGAGAGAGTGTTGGTAAGTAAAGTAGGACAGGTTTAGCTTTGTTTTCAATTCAAAACCTCTAAAAATGTCAAATATCTATAAGCTATAAGATATATACTAACCCCTAGTTTATTTTGCCATTATTTTCACTAACTGAGCCTTGCATTCCGCTGTTTCGTGGGGTTTTACAGCCGACGCACACGAGAGGGCTAAACATTAGTGAGTAAATGTTAAGCTTCATTTTCACATCAAAACCTCCAAAAAACACGCATAGACTATAATAAACGCATGACTTAAATATGTTTGTCCTACATATATATTCTTGTAATTCGTTATGTCATTAAATTTGTCATACTGTACAATGCCATCATGCCCGTTCGCTACCTTTGCAATCTATTTGGCAATGCTCTGCTTAGCACATTGCAGCGTTTATTACTGTTTATTTTGTGTTCACTCATGCTCACTTTGATAAAAACTTGTTTTAGGATTTTCTTAATAGGATATATTTTTCAGCTAAAGATACGGTAGGAATGCTTTGGTATTGATAATAGTATTGAACATAATATTACTGCAAAGAAGCCAGACGTTGTCATTATTCACGATTAACTGCTCATATGTTTCACCATGAAGGGAAAAATCCTATGTGATGTAAAATATAATAAAGGATTGCTTTGTCAGAGAAATGTCAATTCAGTGTTATTAAAATAATGGTAAATCATTTTCATAAAAGATTTCAGTCAATTAAATATGACACTTTTTTAAATTTAATTTATCAATAACAATAAAGTTCAAAAAGTCTCAATAAGGTTTCAGGATGTTGTACTCCACAAAAACAAGGGCTAACACAAGAGGGAGTGTTGGTACAAGGGGTACAAGGGAGTGTTGCACAGCTCTCTTGTACTTGGTGAGTACCTTACGACTTTACTACTCTGCTTTCTGTTTGGTCATTTTGCAGATGATCATGGTCATTCTCATCTTGTTTGCCCCCACAATACCACAGGCCCCGTAACATTGCTGGGAGAATGTGGTACTGGTATACAGTATCCTTCCTCACATAAGGTGGTGGTAAGGTCATTACAACAGACGTAGAGATCCCAAGCCCCTCATAATGGTGCATGTCTGTGCTGGATCCAATGTAAATAATCATGTCTTGCAAATACTCAGTGTGCTTGTCACACACAAAAACAAAAAATAATAATAATCTAAAATCTGTTTCTTTTTGCAGGTTTAAACTAATGAAATGCCAGCCTACCCTTCCACTTCGCCGCTGATTCCTCCATGGAGAGTTATTTTTATGGAACAGAAACACGCTGAATGGAGTGTTATTCCACATGTAAGTTGTAAATGTCCTCAGTCTGCACGATGTGAAGTACTATGTAACTTGGCTCTGCTTTTTCAAAAGTATAATGAATGACATATTGAATAATCTATGAAATTTCATAGACCATAGTCATTTTAAATAAGAACTACTTACAAATTTCATTAAAAAAACAATATAAATATAATAATATTTACTAAGCAGTAAGAAATAACATTAAATATTTACTGTAAAGAACATTTAAACAACCATTTATAGGTTTAATAATGTTTGAGTGTGTGGTACTCCTCAAAGCATGGAGTAACACACAAGGTGTTGCATGGCACAGGCATGTATTTTGTAAGGCGCCTCTCCTTTGTCTTCCGTGTGCTGAAGAGACAGGCCTTGCTGTGCTGCCTGGTCCTGCTGCCCTGTGGAGTGGTTTGAGAATCTTCAGACAGGAAATTCCTGGCTGTCAGATGCAGGGGATTGTCTGAGGCAGGACGGTCCCCAATGCACCGATACCATGGTGAACTGTGCTCATAAAGCAGCCCAGGTCATCAGGTTGATCCTGAATTGCAGGGAATCAGTGGAGTGCCCTATCAATAGTAAGGGACCAGTACCTCGAATTCCCTTGTAGTGGTGGATCCAGTGTAACCAGTGAGTACATCACACAAAACTACAATATCAGCTCAATTACATGAGTCTCAATCTCATTTACATTAGTCAGAACACACTAAGCCAGCTTTCCTTTCACTCCAGGTTGTGTTTTCTCCAGCTGTTCTGCAGTTTGTTTTCTGATCTCCTCAACAAGCTCCTCTGTTATAAACATTCTCAAACAGTAGACCTCTGTGGGAGATGCAGGTGGGGTCTGACTTTGAGGGTTAAAAAAATATGATGTCCAGGAGGGGTACAATTGTTGGTAACCCTCCAGCAGGAAGAGCTTACCTACTCCACCTCCTTTGGGTGTGGTGTGTGCAGGCGATGAAGCAGTGGCTGAGACATATTCAGAATTAAAAAAGTATTTCTCTGATCTCCTCATCTGTTAATTTTTTTCTTTTAAAAGCATACATTTTTTCTGTGGCATTTGTGTAAATAAAACTGTAAAAAAATGCAATTAGCTAAAGAATTTGTGTTTTTAAAATCTGTGACGTCCCATTGCGAGTCTGAGGTAAAAGTGACATACTGTGACACTTGCCATCGGGGTAAAGGGAAGACTTTCATCATTAGAATCATTAGAAAAAGAAAAGAAAGAAAACTATGAAGCATTACTGATGTCAGTCCTTTTTTTCAAATTCTTAGTTTTATACAAAACATCTTATTTACGACATTAAAAATGCATCAACATGCATTTATACATTCTGCCAAAAACTGTTGGTCAGCATGTATAAAATTCAAGATGTGCTATATATGTAGTATAGCCATGACTGCGAAAAATGTTTACTGAAATAACAATGTTTTCACAGGGCTCATAAGGCACAGAAAAAACACAAAAAAGTTAATAAACAAGGTTTTAGAACAGTGGTTTTCATCTCCAAAAAACACACAGGAGTACTTTAAACTGATTCAAAGGCAAGCGATCTGAAAAGCGCTTCAGAGAGCAGTTCTAATGAGAAGCCAAATAGAATTGTCTTTTGAACTGCTACTTTATTGAGAATCAAAAAGTGTAAGGGAAAAGGAGAACTGATATCTCACAATGCAATAACAGACCCCCCTCCCAATAAAAAGTACCAATCAACACTTGATGCCGATGTTTATTATGTGAGTTTCATCTAAATCAGTTTATCTGCATTCAAAGGCGTTCAGATCTTTTAATTGACTCTCTTTTTTCACTGCCTTTTTGGTTTTCTTTGTACTTTCCTTTTACAATATTGCACTGTGTACCTTGGTTCTAAACCTGGTCCCAAGAGGCTTGCTTGTATTTTATACTTCTATCGAATTACGTATGTTACCATAAATGTCTGCCTCTCCTTAAGATGATTTGCTTATGTCGCTTTGGATAAAAGCTTCTGCCAAATGATTAAATGTAAATGTAAAAAATGTAAAAGAATGGTACAATTTGTGTTAAGTTAATTTTTGAAATAATATATATTCTGAGTTTGTTAGCATCTGGGTTTATTAAAGTGGTAGTTCACCAAAAAATGTAAATGTCCTCATCATTTACTCACCCTCATGCCATCCCAGATGTGAATGACTTTCTTTCTTCTGCAGAACACAAATTATGATTTTTAGAATAATATTTCAGCTCTGAAAGTCAATACAAGTGAATGGGTGCAAAACGTTTGAAACTCCAAAAAGCACATATAGTCATCATAAAAGTAATCAATGTGACTCCAGTGTTTGAATCCATAATTTCAGAAGTGATATGATAGGTGTGGGTGAGAAACAGATCAATATTAAGTCCTTTTTTGCTAGAAATTAATCTACCTGCACAATAGGGGGTGATATGCATTAAGATTGTAAATAACCAAAAACACAAGAAGAAAAATATAAAAGTGAAAGATTAAGTAGAGACTGACTAAGCAGGGAGGAGAATTTAAAGTTAAAAAGGGCTAACCTATTGATCTTTTTCTCACCCACACCTATCATATCACTTCTGCAGACATGGATTTAACCACTGGAGTCATACAGATTACTTTAATGCTGACTTATGTGCTTTTTTGCCCCCATTCACTTGCATTGTATGGATCGAAAGAGCTGAGGAATTCTAATAAAAATCTTAATAGGAGTTTAGCAGATGAAAGAAAGTCATCAAATGATTTCCATTTTAGGGTGAGCTATTCCTTTAAGGCCTTCAGTACAGTGGACAAACTTGCACTTTAGATTAGTGTTAGTGGTTTTTGCAGGCTTGTTTAAAGACCTATTTGTGTCATTTTATTTCACAAATGGTTACAGAGATTAAAGAAGTGACATCTATGTTCATGGTTTTAAATAGGATAGAGATTGTATTTGAATGTATTTTACTTATTTGTTTTCTACAATCCTCTTTTTTTCATCTGGTTCCTCAAGAGGCAGATCTAGCAGTCTCTCAGAGTCACAATTACCAATCAGGAAGCTGAAAGTGTGCCGCTAGTCATCCTGGCCCTCAGCAAGCTTTTCTACCTCTTAATGAAGGTCAGAGAAGAGGCCCCATTTCTCTTTTTGGGGGATAATTCATCCATATCTCCTGTTATCTGTGCCTGGCCCCTTTAATCCTAATTGTATTGTATGATTGTGCGATGCTTGCTTCTGTGTCTCTGAAGCATTACCCTCTTCCTTTCATTATCAACCAATGCCTTGAACCTCTTTTAATTTCCATTCTGTTATATTTCATTCAATCATTGGCTCTGTCTTTCCTTTTTCATTAACTCTGCCCTTTGCACAAGGCATGCGATTCTCTAAGGGGCCCTTATTGGGTTCTTTCATGAAAAATCACATTGTAAAAATATTTGACCATGAGAATTGTAAATTTTATATGCCTCCCGTTGGTCATACATTTCTGCCAGATGCTCATTTCAGTTTTGATTAGGACTTGGTCGCAGCTATTGATAATCACATATTGATATGGGGAGTGAATGAGGAAGAGGAAACAGATATGTAAACAGCTGAAGATGGACTGGGCCTGGCTGTGACTGGACACTTTCCCAGACATGTGGCCCAATCTTGAGGCAATGATGGCCTGTCTTTCACCATTTCCCCAAAATAGCCTTATGCTCATCACTCTTATGGCTGTCCAAAAAGGGCCCAGGATGGTGCGTGGGCTAATGAAATTTCTCCTAACCAAACAGCATTTTTTGTAAATATATATTTTGCTGAGGTTCCAGTAAAATGCTGGCTGTGACAGCTGACTAAAATCAATTTCCACACTGGAGAGCAATGGAAGCCAAGAGCCACGGCCAGAACAAACACTGGCAATTTGAATATGCGAAATAATGTCAATCTGTGAGGAGGAAGCGAGCTGGGGGAGGGATATTGAACGGGGGGGTGAGGTAAGACTCCACTTTTCTACCCACTGTCTCACAATGGATAGAATATTCTTACATTTTACATTTGAGGCTGGCAGTCAAAGTGAAATGTTGCTTAGTGGTTGCTCAAAACATGCCATAACAACTTTGAACTACCATTACAGTCAGTGTATATAAGTGGCTGACACACCAACCCTTAGGGTTGAAAACATTTTGATTCAGTTAATTTTTTATAAGTGCCATTGGTCTTTAAGTATTTAATTTGACAATGTAAAGGTTTCATTTGCATGGTGGCTACTTTATTTGGCCTTTATTTGTAGTCAGCAATCAACTACAGTAAGTAACCATAGCTCTCTTTTTGTCATTTAATTATCTATCTAGCATTAGCCAGTATAATAACAAGGATTTCATATGCATCCATTGGTTCATTCAAGACTAATTGGTTAAACTACACTACTGCTACACTTCTTTTATGTGATTACTTTTAATGTGGTCACATGTGACAGAACAACAACAAGAGAAGATCATGTGTTCACATATGAAGTTCAAGTGGTTTTTTTTTTATGTTAGATTAGTTCTTATTAGTGCTATATAGAATAGGTCTATTTTATTATTTGTGAGCTTCTGTATAACAAAACATATCTCTTTCGATGTTTATAAATGGGATTTTTTTTTGACCATGAGAAATTATAGCTGCTAGGTTGCACAATAGAAAATTAAAACTCTTAAAAAAAAGCTAAACCTTTAAGCCTGTTGGTGTCCTGTTAAAGCAATTTAATCATGATGCTGTCAGCTTTAAGACATCTTTAGAATTTGTTTTCTGGCCTGCATATGATGTGACACCCAAGCAAGAGAGGGACTCTGCTTGCTCTTGAATAATGTCTGCATTCCCACTAGGTCAGACATTTTAAATGCTCTTCATATGAGAGCATTTCCGTTGTTATCAGACTCCCATTTCCGCTTTTGAATCCGAAATGTTACGCACTGAACTTAACTTACCAAGATAATTCCTAGGGGTGAATATTGGCTTACAAATCAACATGCAACATAGTCGCAGAGGTTTCTTGGCAGAGCACACAACTAAATTCTCAGAGGGGAAACATCTATTGCAGCATCATGCGAGCAGAATCACAGCAGTAAATGGGATGTAAAAGAATAAAAAGCATTGAAATGTCAACACGGGTTTGTGAGGAGTCCTGAGTGGGTCCGCGAGTTAGTAATGGAAAAAGCCACTTAGCGCTTCAGGACCATGGACAGCTACTGTACCACCGTCTCCATCTCACGAACTCTGTCTGAAACATGATCGACAGAACACGTGGGATGTACACAATGTTATTGCTGATACTGAGAAAACACGGACAACCATATTAAGGGCAATTGTTGTTATTGAACTTACCCCTCGTCATTGTAGCCTACTTATTCATTTTACCTTCATGTTCCATTAAAAAGAAAGAAAGAAAGAAAGAAAGAAAACATTAGTTTGTTAATTTTCTGTTAGAAAAATACTGGATTGATTACCATAGATATAAAATATTGTAAAACTTTACAATAAGGTTCCATTTGTTAACATTAGTTAACATGAAATATCAATGAACAATATTTTACAGCAATAATTAATTTAATGTTAATTAAAACATAATAATGCATTTAGAAAATAAAAATGTAATTATAACAAATAATATCTGCATTATAAACTGACAAACAATGAACAATTGTATTTTTATTAACTAACATAATCCAAAATGTATATAGGCTAAAGGCTTTTGTTAATGGTTTGTTCATGATACTTCATGTATCATGTTCATGATCGAATGGAAACTTTATGTAAAGTGTTACCATAAATACATAGCCTAAATTTCTTACAATAATAACACCTCATTGACTTCATATTGATTTCCTCACCAAGACAGCATATTTTAGATATCCCCTGAATTCTTGGTTTTCATCGTCATTGATTAGCCTGACGTTTTTGACGGGAAAGTTATAGCAATTCTGATTATTTTGCATTTCATGGCCCTGTTCGTGTTTATGCAGTTGAGTAGGCTATTAAAATAAGCCATTGTATTATATATATATATATATAATATTTTTTTATTTTTTTATTGCGCTACCAAATAAGTCGCCTGTTGAAAAAGGACTTGAACAGCTAAGTACTTTCGGGGGGAAGTTTTCCGTTTGTTGAGGAGAGCAATTCGGAGCTTTAATCTAACCTGCACAGACACAGCTTCAGCCGTTAGCAAATATTCACCATCACAACGTAAATACGCATGCACACAGTTCCCTAGTAAGCGAATAAAGAGGCGAAAACAGTTCGCTTAGCGCACGTGAGTGATCCATGCAACGCACGCGGAATATATCCTCCAATATGACGAACTCCCATTAAATGACGCGCGCGCCTTCGGCAGCATGCATGATTTCACAAATCTTACTTCATCTGGCTTTGAGTACATCATCTCGATGTTAGATGCGGTGTGCCCTAATAATTTCTGTTAATTCCCGTTGTTATTTCTGTTTCTATCAGGCTGGTTTTTTCTGGATTTCAAGTTGCACTGTTCTCGGATATGCTCTGAAATGGAGACGGAGGCTTAGATGCGTTGGAACGGAAAAGCTTGATGGAATTCAAGCCCGCACTACTAAGAAACACACTTCATGCTCTCTAGACGCATTTTACCACCAGCGCCTCGTTTAAGTTATGAAGAATTTTGGCTATACATGGGTTTTGCTTAATTTCAGTGGGGGAAAAGTTAAACCGTTAAATCGTTAGTGAAATTAAGTTTGATAATCAAATTAGCATACATTAAAAGACAATGTTTGGGTGTATAGGCCTACTGATTTTGAGGCTGTTTGTGAAAACTGTACCTATATATGTATACATTTGTAACAAAGAAGTCCAGATATTTATTTATAAAGGCCTGTTGCGTGTATTTAATATGCAGAGATTCAAAGCTATGGTAGGCTATCTGTCATCTATTTTCCGAGAAGTAGCATGAGCAGAGTTTTGCTGCTATGACATTGCAAAATAAAGTCACAGTTGCAACAATAAAAGCAGTTAAAAAAAAATCTGCTTATTTTTGCGGGGTTATGTCCTTTACTTAAGGCTAAAAAAATAAATCACATTCACCTGCATGCGGCAAGACTGAAACTCCTGCATATCCCGTGTTTTAGTCCGTGATCACATGCCTGACAATCAATGCATCAGTTTTCACAGCCACCATATAGAGTGGGATAACAATACGTTAAACATGATATTTATATAATATAGCCTACAAATGAAGCGCATAATCATAAAAACCTTCCCTAATCAGATAAATATGACATGTCTCGGGAAAAAAAGCATAGCCATGTAAAACGCACAAACCAATAAATATATAAATGAATTTATAGATTAATGAACAAAGTAATATATATTTGCATGCATACATGAGTAAGACATTTATCCCCCAACAGTGAAACAAGTTTTCAATTAATAACTCAAGATCTGAAATAACGCTGTAACCATCGTGTGTTACGCTGGAGACAATATATGTTCGTGTGCTAAATTACAGACAGATCTCGCCTCATGTTCCGCTTGAAGGCCCCTCCACGAGATATCACATATCTTATACATTTCACTCAATAATTACACCCGTGCCTCTCATATATCAAGCTGCGTGCCTCGGGCTCATTAGGACCCTGATCTTTTTTAAACACTCAAATTTGCATGTTAAAGCGTTTGGTGCACCTTAGCTCAATACATTATCTTTGATTTAGTCATATTCCTGTTTAGACACCTGCGTAGATCTTGACAATTGTGAATGACTTATGGGGTTTATTTGTCAGGTAAACGGAGAAAGAATGAGCGATCACGGGAAAGACAGAGCAGTATTTAACGGCAGCGTGAATTAAATAGCCTATATATAATGACAATTAAGGCCAAGTTACTGTTACAATGAATGTAAGGCTTTAAGCAATTATAGAATTACAGAATAAGTCAATAATTTTTTATTTATTTTTTTTTTACAAATATTCGTGCAAATATCTGTTAGAAAAAGAAAAGAAAAACGCTCAAGGTTTTTCTTGATTATTAGTGGGATGTAATTATTTAGGCAATGAGGCACTGGCATTGTTTTCAAGTGCCAAATCGCGTGGCGTTACTATTCAGAAAGAGTCCATGGGCATGTTCGACACATATGAGATTACAGCAGCAAAACAGGTGCAAGCCCCAACCCAGACTGTCCCAGGAGAGCATTGGACAATTGTTCTCATTTAGAAAATATTGGCCTGGGGGCAACTGCCTCAGACAGCACGCTTAAATTCAGAGATTTGTTATACCGTTTGACTTCCCAGTTCCTCTCTTGTTTAGACATTTTAATACTTGGTACATTGTAAAAAAAAATACAGTAAAATGTAAAAAACTTAACAGTAACAACCTGTACATTTTACAGTTTAAAACGGTTGAAATTTAAATGACCAGGATGGCATTGTAATAATAATAATAATAATAAAACGTCTGTTATATATATAGTAAAATGTATCATGAACTTGATATTAACCTTTTGATATATGTTTTTTCCTTCATAAGATATCGTTAATCAATGTAGAAATTACAGAAGAGCACATGATGACATGAAGTTCACCAATAGAGACTCGTCCAAGAGCAATGACCAATAAACACTTAGAGACAGTGCTCTGTATCACTCACACAAACACGAAACACCATCAGGGTGACACATATGAGATTTAAATAATGCAATAAACATGAACTAAATTACATCAAATATAACACAGAACACACTGGCGACCTGTCCAGGGTGTCCCTCGCCTTTCGCCCAATGTTAGCTGGGATAGGCTCCAGCCCCCCGCGACCCTGTACACAGGATAAGCGGTTGACGATGGATGGATGGATGGATAACACAGAACACCCCAGTGTACGTAACTGATGTTAAAAATAAGAAGAAACACAACTAGGCCTATTCTCATAAAATATAGTGAAATATGATGGGTCATACAGGGAATTCTGGGAACGCCGTTTTTTGTTTGTTTTTACTGTTATTTTAACAATAATTTACTGTAAAAAGTACATGTACTCTCTTGTTAAACATAACATAACATTTTACCATTAGTTATAATGGAAAACCATACTTTTTACATCTAAAATATGTCATTTTTACAACATTCTATGGTAAGAACTACTGAATTGTCTTTTAAAATATATTACAATCTCGTGACACTTTTGTTTACAAATGTACTTTGTGTTTTTAAAGAATAAGCGTGCCATATGCGCAGAATTTGTGTTGTTTACATTTTCAAGGAATAGGCTAACTATGGTATAATATGAAATACTAATAAACACACTGAATAAATCTGCTTAAAAATAAAAAATACATAAAATGTAATCATTAAAGATACATAAAATCTAACATGTTAAGCCAAGTAGGCTTCTTCAATGTGTCAGACCAATTTTGTTATTTTTTTTATTAGGCTACTGCTATAAATATTTACTTTAAGTGTTCACATACACCCTTGTTCGCATAAACACTGCAATGTTTAAAATACAATTTAGTCTATTCTTCAGGCATCATTCGTCTCTGAAGGATTGACGCTGGTAGATGTCAGGTTTTATTACAAAAAAAGGTTGAAGGTCTGCGTTTGTAGACCATCGACTAAATGGATTTGGGGAGGGAAGAGAGTCACCTCCTTTTCCTCCCCGATCTTTGTTTGTGTTGTAACATACATATTTTGGTAGGTATTATGTGGGTTTCTCTGTGCTGATTGGGCGCTCAGGTTGGCGCGTGAACGCCCTGTGATTATGTCAGATCGCGTGCAGAGCGAAGCAGCCCAGCCTTTGAACCTCACCGCTTTTGGCTCTCATTCACGCGCTTCTCCTCATTTCCCAGCCAGGTGCTTCGCGAGGCGAGAATCCTGCGAGAAAAAAGCGCGCAAACAGACTTCACCTCCCGCGCTGGATTTTGTGGCGCGCGTTGCTGTTCTTCTCTCAGCCCAACAGTAGATTTTGAAGACGAAAAAATCTTTTAACTTCACGACAAACACGGAAGAATTACTGGAGTTGTTCATCCCCTCCCCCGTTTGTGTACGGATCTCCAGAAGTGGCATGATCCGTGTCTGTGTGCAAGACAGGTGAATACTATTTTTTCTTGGTTGGCTGAAGAACTTTTTGTCGTTAGGCTATTTTAACAAAGAACTTTAAACGGACGCTGTGAAAATGTCCAAGCCTGTAGATCACATCAAGAGACCCATGAACGCCTTCATGGTGTGGTCAAGAGGTCAGAGGAGGAAAATGGCTCAAGAGAATCCCAAAATGCACAATTCAGAGATAAGTAAAAGACTTGGCGCCGAGTGGAAACTGCTCTCTGAATCCGAGAAGCGACCGTACATCGACGAGGCCAAAAGGCTGAGGGCTCAACACATGAAAGAACATCCAGACTACAAATACAGACCCAGACGCAAACCCAAGAACCTCCTCAAGAAGGACAGGTACGTGTTCCCTCTGCCCTACCTGGGCGACGCGGATCACCTGAAGGGACTTCCGGTCTCTGCCACGGACTCTCTCTTAGGTTGCTCGGAAAAAGCCCGTGCGTTCCTGCCACCGACATCTGCCCCTTACTCCTTCCTCGACCCGAGCCAGTTCAGCTCCAGCGCCATTCAGAAGATGACAGAGATGCCGCACACGTTGGCCACCGGCACTTTACCTTACGCATCATCTCTGGGATACCAGAACGGCGCGTTCGGGAGTCTGGGTTGCCACAGCCAGCACACCCACACTCACCCATCGCCCACAAACCCTGGGTACGTGGTGCCCTGTAACTGCACCGCATGGTCACCATCGAGTTTACAGCCGCCTGTTGCCTACATACTGTTCCCAGGTATGACCAAGAGTGGGATTGACCCGTACTCATCAGCACACGCCGCTGCAATGTGACTCTGCCAATAAAAACAGTCTCCTCTTTGAAAACTTGAATACAGCAATGCATGTACATAAGAAGAGAGGAATGGTCGAGACATATATACTGAGCCGTGTGGACATGAACTTCTCATCATACGAGAGGTTCCTTGGATCCCAGCACGGATCTTGGAATAGATGTAAGGCAGGTGCCCTGAACTGTAAGAAATGTAAATGTTCAAACGTTTATTATTATGGCTACCGAATTTGGATGCCTTTAATTTAATTTATTATGTACAATTTGATGCTATAATAATGATACATTTTGTTTGTTTTTATAATAATATTATTATTATTATTATTTGAATGACTTTGATTTGCACAATTAACGGTTGGGATTCATGTTTATTGTACAGCCTGTTGTATTTACCATTCTTTTTGGCACTCTGAAATTTAAATGAAATGACTATAGGGATTTCAAAGTGAGAAATTCAGCGTTTAATATATTATACGGGTTATATTGTTAATATGATCAAACTGGCACCTAAAATTAGTCTATTTAAAGTATGAAAAAAAAAATCCTTATCTTTCAATATCTTTAATTTTGGCATTTTTTTTCTTTCTTCCTGTGGTTCATTGCTAGTCACTCATTCATTTGATTTCAGAAATAACTTAAAGTTTGAAGCGAGCAGTTCATGTTGTATTTTTTATCTGCGATGGTAACTTAAATCCTGTCATGTTAATGGAAAGGAAAATGTATCTAAAAGTGTGATACCTCGATTCTTTGTTCATTTGTCGAACAAAGACATTTTGAATAAAGATAATCTGTCTTTAAAAAAAAAGCATAACCCTTGTTATATTGCATATTTAAACTATTAAAGAATCTTCATTTTGGCAAAAAGTAGCCTAACAGAAAAAGAGTACGGTGAACGTGTTATGGACGTTCAGTCTTCCAGTTTTATATTCAGTTAATTGCTTTATTTTTGCAGTAAAATTAAAATACATTTGGTCTAACAGACGCGAGAACACCGGCCTGCTATATCTGCTAAAACATCTGATTAGATATCTAAAATAATTATCATCTCAATAAGCAATGCTTAAATGGTTCAGTGTTTTGGTATAGGTTGTCTAATAACCATCTGGCCTCTCGGCATAGATTGAAGAAGAACTCTGTCAACGCGTGGCGTTCCCGAATGCTCTGCTGGGACCGCGGGTCCAAATTAAATGGCAAAACAATTACTGTACCGGGACGCTTATGGAAACTGAGGGGGAACATGAATTGTGATTTACCCTGAGATCAACAATAGGATGGAAATTGGACAGAAGGAGGAAGGGGTGGTGTGAGTATATGAGGCATGTCATTTAGTATTAAACAAATTCCAATAAGAGCAATTGAACAAAGCGTCAGGTTAAAAATCTTAGACACTGATTTACGCAGAACAGCGCCCGTAAACGCGCGGCTGACACATTGAAGAAGACTGCAGATTCAGAAACTGCCAGTTTGCGTTACCGTTACCACTGAGCTACCGTTTCTTTCTTTCTTTCTTTCTTTCTTTCTTTCTTTCTTTCTTTCTTTCTTTCTTTCTTTCTTTCTTTCTTTCTTTCTTTCTTTCTTAGTTTAAATATATATTTTTTACCTTACATTTTTCTTTAAATATGCATAAATTGCCTTGTTAACATTGTAAAACTTCCTCTGGTGCATTATGTGTGTGTGTGTGTCATGTCTCTGAAATAAGGCGATCACACTCTTTGATGTGTGGATGTGTTGGAGACGTTTCGCCCTAAAGGGACTCTCTGCGTGTTCCACCTGTTTTACAGATCAAATCGAGTATTGCTCTGAGATTATTACAAAACCTTACGGACAGAAATACGCTGATATGTTTAATAATTTTTGTTTTATAAAATAATGACAATTATTAATTAATAAGTCTTCATATGACGTTGTTTGTGGATTTTACACGCCTGTAATATATATATATATATATATATATATATATATATATATATATATATATATATATATATATATATATATATATATAGGACCTATATATATTTATATATATGAACATTGAACTTGCATAGATTCAAAGATAATAATTATTTCATGGCCACTAAAGAACTCTTCGGTTGGCTAGCCCTTATGCTTAATGTTAAATAAAAATCAGTTAGTTTTTATTGACCACATTTTCACTCTTATTCTTGTTATGTTTGTTTCAATTGTTCTGTTCTATTATATATCCACCAGCATATTTTTACATCAAATGAGAGGAGTAAAACATGCAAAACCCTGTTAAGAATTATCGCTGGTCTATATTGCTTTCACAATTTGACAAGATTCACAAAATAATTTAATTCAACACAGTGGATACAAGTTTTTATGTATTTAAAAAACGTGTCGTTTAAATGGAGAATGGGATTCACTCAAACGAAACAAGCTTGCGGAACAATTGGGTTTGGGCTGCAAACAGAGGATTGGAATTGGCCTGCACTTTTGTCTATTGTCGCAGGAATGGGGAATGGGATTTGCACACCGAGGTGTAATGGCATTACTGTATTAATTAAAAATTTCATTTCACATCCAGATTGTTTACTTATCTGCCAGGAACATATGCTGGAAGAAGTTAAGATTCACGATTCTGCACTATTGCCCACGGTGCAATTCAATATATGCGAGGGATGGGGCTCAGATTTTTATGACAGACTGTGCTCTTATCTGCCGCTGTAAATTAGGGTGATACTCCATTGAACCGAATTGCAAGTTTTACATCAGCCCCCTAAAGCATGGAGATTCAACTTTGGAATTGGACGATGATAATTAGGCAACTTTTAGGATCACTTTTAATAGAAAGGCGGAAAATATGTATTCTCTGCAATATTATTATTAATCTTAAATGGGACCATTCCCATCTTAAATTGTTACCAAATGTATTAGGCGATGATAGACTTTAGAATCATTTCAATAATTTCACATATTGATCCAAGCAACATAAAATTAATAATAAAATATCAAACTGAACAAGATAATCAACCACTTTTGTCCTGACTATAAATGACAATTCCAGACATTCTGCCATATTGAGCCTTTTTCTAAAGCAGTCTGCGGAAATATAACGTCGCAAGCAAAAGACAATTGCAAAAAATGAAAAAATACAGGGTTAAAAATTCTGATTTGAAATGATATAGCCTTAAATCTGTAGCTCCTCTCCGAGACGATTTTATTTGAGCTCAACGGAGAGCCCGAATTCAATCTGCCTTATCTCTCCAAGACTCCTTTCAGCAGGAGATCAGAGAAAAGAGAGGATAATTGTTCTTTATTTTATTTAATTTAATGCGACAGGCTGTGCTTTCAGATCATTTATATGCTTCATTTAGTGATAAATTTCAATGAGGAGGGGACACAAGGCGCTTTCTTTCTGAAACACTTTAGTGGAAAATAGAAAAAAGATGAAACAAAAGTAAGGGGACATGACACTTTTAATTGAATGCCATGGGTCATTTGCATTATTGTCTCCTAATGTCACCCTGAAATCTCGAGCGCGGAATTCAGTTTGATGTGTATCTTGCGCTAAATCTTACCATGCTAATTTTGTAAGCCTGTTTCATTTAAACTAAAACCAGCACAGTGTTTTGACGAAGACAATAAGTCTGATTTTAATGTAGAAGCAGACCTAAGGATGGATGCATTTTTCATAATGGAAATGTATCCCAATTATAACAAAAACAACATACTGTATTATTGCTGCTGTTGTTAATTATATAATTTTACAAGTGTGAAAGACATGCTTATCTCAAATCAAATGTACTGCATGGAATAATATAGCCTACATTTAAATATTGCAATATATCAGGGTTTGGTGTAACGCTGATCACATTTGGAAATTGTAACTATTGTCTCTTTCACTCGGAAAGTTTTAAAAGCATGATTGCTGAAGCCTCGTCTATCTAAAATTGGATCTGGGATAGCATTTGGACAGAAGAAAAGTAAACCGCTGTGCTGTTTGAAGCGCCGGCCTTGAATAATGTGCGGGTGCAGTCGGGAAAGTGATATAGCCTGAGACTTTACCCCTCCGACCGATTCAAAGAGAGTGAATCTCTCTCTCTCTCTCTCTCTCTCTCTCTCTCTCTCTCTCTCTCTCTCTCTCTCTCTCTCTCTCTCTCTCTAACCCTATCCCTAAACCTAAACCTCACAGAAACTTTAGCATTTTTACATTTTCAAAAAACATCGTTTAGTATGTTTAATAAGCAATTTCCCTCATGACGACCACTGGCTGGTCCACACAAGGTAGGTTTTCTCAGGTTTTACTATTCTTGTGGGGACATTTGGTGTGTGTGTGTGTACACACACACACACACACACACACATACACACACTGAGCAGTCTAATGTAACACACAGGGTATTCACAATCTGTCAATCTAATAGCTCTGTAAAAGTTTATATCGCAATGTCAAATGCGCGTTCTTCCCCCATGGAAGCAACAACAACATTGAGGATACGTTTACAGATCAAGAAAAAAAATAAATAATAATAATAATATATATATATATATATATACACACACACACACACACGCACGCACGCACGCACGCACGCACACACACACACACACACACACACACACACACACACACACACACACACACACAGTACATTGCATATTTTTACATATTGTAAAACTTATCCTAAATTTCTTAAGTGAATGATGAAAGTTTTTTTGGAGAACGGCCTATATTTTCACAAAATCATAAATGCTTGCTTCTTTGTCAAGGTCAAAGGAAAATGGAAATTCACCTAATGATATAAGAGGCACCATATATATTTCAAAGTTATTTTTTTATTTTGTTTTTCACTTATAATTTTGCCATTACTGTCTGCTTTACTACTCTAAATCTAACAAGTCATAGGCGTATTATGTTATAATAAAAAAAAAAAACTCTTGTTGACACGTTACTTTTAAGTTTTTATACTAAGTTTTGCCGTCGTTTGATCGTTACCTGCCGCACTTCTGTCTCGATTGGTCTAAAAGACGTTACACTGCAGTGTTCATGTTACATGTAAGGCTACACATTAACACAATTAATTACAATAATTATAACAGTAACAATGTGTAATTACTATGTTCCCATATGGCTTCATATACAGTATAATTATACTGATATAGTATAGTATATACTACACTGGCTTAAAGAGTAACTGATAGGGCTTATCCTTTTTCATACACCCTAAATAAATGAATCTCTCCAGTCATTTTCAGATGCTTCAAAAATTGTAGCCTAATTATCAAATGCTTCATAAAAAAAAAAAAAAAATAAGGATCAAAGTTCATAGATCATGACAAGTTCAACACATTGTCTTTACACACAAAATGTGTGAGGTGGAATGTCTCTAGCAGTTGGTTTAAGAAAGAAAGAAAGAAAAGAAAGAAAGAAAGAAAGAAAGAAAGAAGTTTTGGATTTTTGGACAGATCTAATGTAGCTTATATATAATATAAAACAGATTTGTGCGATACTGTTTATATATGTTGCGCTAAACAACTGTTGTGAAATACTTTACCATAAGGTTTCATTTGTTAACTTTAGTTAATAAAATTAGTTAACATGAACTAACAATGAACAATATTTTTACAGCATTTATTAATCTTGGTTTATACAGGTGAAACTCGAAAAATTAGAATATCATGCAGAAGTTCATTAATTTCAGTAATTCAACTTAACAGGTGAAACTAATATATTATAAAGACTCATTACAAGCAAAGTAAGATATTTCAAGCCTTTATTTGATATAATTTTGATGATTATGGCTTACAGCTTATGAAAACCCCAAATTCAGAATCTCAGAAAATTAGAATATTGTGAAAAGGTTCAGTATTGTAGGCTCAAAGTGTCACACTCTAATCAGCTAATTAATCCAAAACACCTGCAAAGGGTTCCTGAGCCTTTAAATGGTCTCTCAGTCTGGTTCAGTTGAATTCACAATCATGGGGAAGACTGCTGACCTGACAGTTGTGCAGAAAACCATCATTGACACCCTCCACAAGGAGGGAAAGCCTCAAAAGGTAATTGCAAAAGAAGTTGGATGTTCTCAAAGTGCTGTATCAAAGCACATTAATAGAAAGTTAAGTGGAAGGGAAAAGTGTGGAAGAAAAAGGTGCACAAGCAGCAGGGATGACCGTAGCCTGGAGAGGATTGTCAGGAAAAGGCCATTCAAATGTGTGGGGAGCTTCACAAGGAGTGGACTGAGGCTGGAGTTACTGCATCAAGAGCCACCACACACAGACGGGTCCTGGACATGGGCTTCAAATGTCAAACGTCTTACCTGGGCTAAAGAAAAAAAGAACTGGTCTGTTGCTCAGTGGTCCAAAGTCCTCTTTTCTGATAAGAGCAAATTTTGCATCTCATTTGGAAACCAAGGTCCCAGAGTCTGGAGGAAGAATGGAGAGGCACACAATCCAAGATGCTTGAAGTCCAGTGTGAAGTTTCCACAGTCTGTGTTGGTTTGGGGAGCCATGTCATCGGCTGGTGTTGGTCCACTGTGCTTTATTAAGTCCAGAGTCAACGCAGCCGTCTACCGGGACATTTTAGAGCACTTCATGCTTCCTTCAGCAGACAAGCTTTATGGAGATGCTGACTTCATTTTCCAGCAGGACTTGGCACCTGCCCACACTGCCAAAAGTACCAAAACCTGGTTCAATGACCATGGTATTACTGTGCTTGATTGGCCAGCAAACTCGCCTGACCTGAACCCCATAGAGAATCTATGGGGCATTACTAAGAGAAAGATGAGAGACATGAGACCAAACAATGCAGAAGAGCTGAAGGCCGCTATTGAAGCATCTTGGTCTTCCATAACACCTCAGCAGTGCCACAGGCTGATAGCATCCATGCCACGCCGCATTGAGGCAGTAATTAATGCAAAAGGGGCCCAAACCAAGTACTGAGTACATATGCATGATTATACTTTTCAGAGGGCCGACATTTCTGTATTTAAAATCCTTTTTTTTATTGATTTCATGTAATATTCAAATTTTCTGAGATTCTGAATTTGGGGTTTTCATAAGCTGTAAGCCATAATCATCAAAATTATATCAAATAAAGGCTTGAAATATCTTACTTTGCTTGTAATGAGTCTATATAATATATTAGTTTCACCTTTTAAGTTGAATTACTGAAATTAATGAACTTTTGCACGATATTCAAATTTTTCGAGTTTCACCTGTATTAATTTCAACATATACTAATACGTTTAAAAAAAATGTAAGTTGTATATGTTAACATTATTTAATACACAATGTACTAACATTTATTTATTTATTTGTCACATACCCAGTTATATACAATACACATCTTGCAGTGAAATGTAAACCTGTTCAGCTTCATAGACTGTAAATATCTAAATAGTACAATAAAAATGGTATGATAATAAAATTAAAAAGTAACAATAATAATTTAAAAACTAGGAATGTACAAAGATGCAGAGTATGTTACGTGACATTAACAATACAAAGTGCAGTGTGCTGAGTGTCACAGAGTATAACTATAGCATAGAGTCTTACGAGATAAGTGAATTATGCATGTCCATGTTATGGAACCTGATGGCCTGATGACATAAAATAATGCAGAAACTAATGTTGATAAATGGAACATTATTGTGAACTGTTGATCTCTCTTGCCTTAAATTATGTCATAACTTTTAGCTTCACAGTATTCATTATGTGGTCATGTAACCAATAGCAGTGGGCTAAAATAAATAAATAAATAATAACTAAAGGAGAGGACAGAGGGAGACATAACTCTGCCCAAATTTTTTCATGCATCAGTGCTTATATTTTAGGCAAGGTCCTCAGAACCATTGTATATAGACACAGACGCAATATGTTTTCATGTGTCTTGCTATTATAGGCACTGCCAGGCACAAATGAAACTCAAACAAACATGGAAACACAAACTTTTTTGGCTTTGATTAATATTTCATAACCTTATATAAACTCTGAATGTTTGCACCAGTCGTTGAGTGCATTGTGCTGATCTTCGTTGAATAGAGTTAAGACTGCCTTTTGAAAATAGGGTTTGATAATGTGGACTGACCAATGCAGGTTTATAACAATTAAATTATAAAACAAACACACTCCAGACCAACATAATACCTGAATACAATATGCATTTGTTAACTGAAGGACATTTCTTAGTGTGTGGATCAATGACATAAAAACAAATATACTGTATCTCTTGCCTATTATCTACCTACAAAAGCAACGGAAAGTGTCATCCAAGATGGCAGACAGAGTCATCATGTTGGTGAAAGAAAGAAATGTTGATCACAAACATCCAACATTTTCCAGTTTGAAATTTTCCCCTGATTTATTTCCATCCCTTTACATTCCATTAACTGATAGTAGTAGGTTGTCTTTTTGGATAAATATGCAAACAATTGTATAGAGTTAATCCAATAATAATTTAATAGGTATGAGTTATAGAATATCGAGAGATTCAGAACATACTGTATAACATATTCTGAACATATAACAGGTTTTTACGAGACACCTTGTGTTTGGCACAGAAATTGCTCTGAAAGTGAGAATAATACACCAAATGTTTAAAATGTTAAGGCAAAATACCCCTAGAGCGCATTCCTCCATTTTTTAAAAAACTATATACAATGTATTCTCTTATACGCCTATGATCCAGTTATGAATTTAGTTTTAGACACAGTATTGACCTGTAGCTGTCAGATATCTCCTTAGTTGTCTCAGAGGCAAGTGTTGTTGAATATAGAGCTAAAGTAGTTAAAAAAGTGATTAATCTGAACATGAAGAAAACAATTCCAAAACATCAATAAGCTATTACATCAAAATATACAGTGATGTAGACAGCATAAAGCTGTTTATTCAAACAACAACTCTCAGTTTAAAATGTGTTCTAGCAGATTGTTCATTTTAACAATAATTTGTGCAGTATTATATCACTTCTGTATTAGATGTTGATTTGATTTCATAATGAATGGCCATAATTGTTCAGATTAATATTTTTTTTATTTATTAATTAATCCAGTTGAAGTGTTTGATGTGAATGAAAAGTACACTATGTTTTATGTGTCTAAAATGATCTAGTACAGTTATAAATTGCCTCTGAAAAACAGTTAATAAAAAAAGGGCAATTTCTGACACTGATCTGCAGATTCAAAACCATGCTATTATGCCAGTTTCTTTACTATCAGCTTCCCAGATTTAGCTAGCAAGGTAAAGACATGATGAAAGTCACATATTTCAATTTTGCTGCTTGGTTTGAAAAGGGTAATCCTGGTGCAGTTTAGTAGTCAATCTGTCAACAAAGTGGAGCGATCAGGCACTCTCAAATATTAACTTCTAATTTAAAGCAGCATTTAATGCATGTTTCCTTTTCTCCTCTATTGGTAAGGAATGCAAGGTATCTAATCATAGCTCAAATAGTTCTATTTCAATATAACTGCACTTCTTAAAAAGAGTTTTAGAAATTCCTTAAAGAGAAATCTGGCAAATGGAAATATGGATTCGTCATGACAATGCCCATTGGTTTTTCAAGACATTAACAGATTCTATTTTATGCAATACAGCAAAGTATCAATAAAAATAGTTCTGTTGGAGCTATAGCCTTGTGGTTGACGCACATGCTCTGATACAATGTGTGCTCATGTGGGTGAAGTAGGTTTGTGTCAGTTCTTGCTTCCATTCGCCCCATCATTTCCTAATTTGTAATTGATTTAATTGCAAATGGGCCATTTCATCCACTATTTCATTTAAGTTCAGTCACTTATGAGGTTCTTACCAAATATGTTCCATTCTTCAGTGAATAAAACAAATCTGTGTAGGATTCAAAAACAGGATGTTTTATCAGTGAGTATATTAAAGTATAACCCTTTTTCAGTATGCATACATTGACTTACATACACAACACACAACCATTCACAAGTCCACATGTACATTTAGTCCTGCTCTCAAAAATAATGATCTTTCACTATTGTCAGTTGTACTTAATGCTCTCATGTTCATATTACTCAAAACAATTAATGTAACCAAGGGAACATAACTAAGTTAATTCAACTAAAAAAGTGCATTGTCAGCTTTAATTAATATATGTGCACTGGGACAAAATGTTTTGTTTGGTAACTGAAACTGGGCAGGGGATTTCTTGTCTCCAGCATGCTTTGCATGGGACTCGAAAGGGAGAGTAAATGTATGTGTCTTTGTGAAAGATTAATATAAAGGGGAATTGTTATTGATGTGCAGTTTTGTAATTTTGATATTTAGAAGAATTTCTTTAAAACTGTTGTTTTGGGTGTTACCATCATGGTGAAGAGTAGAGCTTCAGCCTAAGCTGAGGACCAGTACAGTACATTTTAAGAATTCTACATATTGCTGTATAGAATGAGCATTTGTGATGCTAACCACAGCATGTGACCAAGTTGCACTAATCTGTGCTTCTCACTAGTATGTGTTTAGCATGCTAACATTACCTGTCACTAGCTCACTTCTCATCAAACAAGTTTTATCTGAGTTATTTTGCCTTGCAAAGTTTTGTTGGGTTTACTCGATTCAGTTATGTTCCTTCTTCTTGAAGTAATTACGTTGAAATCACATGGTTATTTTTATGTAAGAAAACAAATTTCAAACATGTGGGACCACTATTCATGATTAAATCAAGATCAGCAATTTTGAAATAATTGGTATAGGCATTATGTAACATAAAGGTGGAGAAGGGGAGGATGAGGGATGCCAGAAGTATGTCGCTGGAGCTAGAAAAGCAGCCTCTTTATATCCTTGAAATATGAATGGCAGGAATAGGTGAACAAGCTCCTCCCAAACTTACTTTTGGAACTTAATTTGTAATCACACCATGAATGCACAAAACCCCAAAATGCATAAAAAACTAAAATAAAAATGTGTCCTATCATGTGCTTTGTTATCTCTCATACAAATAACTGCATTATTAACTGATGTTACCTAAGCAGTAGCGAAAGGATCTTGTCTATTGACATCATTGGGCTCCATGACACTCACTGCCATGCAGGTTGACAATCTGTCAATCATTCTCCAGTTTGCAGCATATTACCTGATGCAAGCTAAAGCTAAGTCAATGGTCTTCAACCCAGAATCCATTCGGTTGCACAAACAAAACTAATTTTGTTGCAAAAACAAGAATTTCAGCACTTAAGTTCAAATGATGGAATTAATGAGGAAGTCCGGAAATGAATGGGATAAAAGTGTTATAGATAATTGTATCTCCAAATCGTATGCACACCAAGACAAAGCAATGAAAGGCCTACAGTGTTTGCTTACAAACAATAGAGAATGTTACCTTTATTAAGATTGTCATAAAGGTATCTCTCAAAGAGAATTTATGCCAGAACTAGCCCTCACTTCCCAGACACTCTCAGGTGAGTAGAAAAGATAGAGCAGTTCTCCTGCAGGGTGCACATCAAAGGTAATTACATTTTCTTCACGGTTATATCAACTCATCACTTTTTTTTAGAGGAACATCAGTCCCACCAAAGGAGATTTCAGTGTTTTATAAAGCCAGTTGTAATTAATCACTTTCAGCAAGATGGCCAAGATGTAATGGCCAAACAGGAATTTCTTCAGACTTTTTCAGGCCTAAAGTAAGAAAGTGCCTGGAACTCATATTTGAATGACTGACTTCAAAACACTTAATGTGATCTGAAAACCAAGAAACTGCTGTGCTCGTAGCAACTGTGTTCGTAGCAAATTTCAGTTAGGTCAGTGCCGTACAAATACTGAAAATTATTTGTAAATCAGGTATTTAGGCCTACTATTTAATGGACTAATCTGTGATGTCATTTTCGTATGCATTTTATGAAGTGCTGAGAAGCTGTTTACATTCATTCACCAGATAAAATCAATTCAAAAGTCATTAAAAAATTACTGAAATGAAAACTGGCCAACGCAATACTCTGTTTGATTAACTCTCTCTCTCTCTTCTCTCTCTCTCTCTCTCTCTCTCGACGTGTAGTGGTCTGTCTGATTTCAGGTCTGTGGAGGACGGCGTGTATGTGTGTGTGTGTGTGTGTGTGAAAAAGAGAGAGTATGTAAGCTGAGTGGATGCTAATCGCTGCTCCCCGTGCCAGAGCATGTCTTCCTGGTCCAAATGAGATTAGAGTGGTGTGTGCGTGGGGCTGTGGAGGTGAAAGGTAAAGGCACTTATCAGGAGGGTTCCCCTCAGGGGCTGCGGTGACTGACTCAATCAGAACCCCGGCACGCACTTCTCACTGGATTAGACTAATCAGGAAAGAGCAGGATGGATGTATAGACCATTTATCGGGACAAAAAACATTGGGCTCCCTTTCCCTCTGAACAGACCCTAAAGAAATGTTTGTTAATTTTATTTATTGCAGGATGCTTGTCGCCGTGGCAATCTTCCACAGAGTCATTAAATAGGGCTCTTCGATGCACGAAAGGCACTCGCTGTTTACATGGCACAGAGATAGCAGAGTCTTTGATGTTTTAAGACTCCCGTTCCCTCTCACTTATTGTCTTTATACTGTATTATATATTTATTTTCTCTCTCTATTTGTTTAGGGTGCCACCACAGATCATACTGATGTACGGTAGTCAGTTAGACAAAACCTATGAATATTTATATTGAGGCAACTTCAGGAGCTAATATGGCCTTTAGCTTGCTAGCAAAAGCAGTAGCGATAATGCAAATTACCACACCTACGATTACCTTCAAATTAATCTATTTTTCTCAAAGAGATTTAGGATAGTTTACAAATAAACAGTCTATCTCTCCTGTTCAGATCATACAATTATTTTTGCTGGATTATAACAGCAAGAATATATAACTTCACTTGTCATTGGTTTATTACAGAAAAAAGTCAACAACAAAAATTAACCTATTGACCTGTTTTGATTGTGGCATGCCTTCATTGTCAGATGGCTTCTACTGACATTGGCCTATGAAAGAGAGGATAAGAGCAGGAAAGACTCTTTTAATCATGCTCAATTAAACCCACTTGAGCGTAGCAAGGACTGCATTTAAATGATTCAGCCTCATTAGCCCATATGAATCTCACTTGCTAAAAGCTAACCGACTCTAAGTGGCTCATGGTCTGCCCAGGGTTTCTTATTCACAGTCCATTGTCTGCATCTGCCAACATAGATATTTCTCAACCACCATTTTATCACTCACATATATGCTACTGCAGCCTCTATGATCTTAGTTTGAGCTGACCTTTAGAACTCTCCATCTGTTCCTCTATTCACTATATAGCTGAAAAGGTTGTCAAACAAAATGGTGTTTAAAGTTTAAAATGTTCCCTTTTCTCATGAGAGGGATCAAGAGGCTCTCTTGAGAAGGTTTACTTTATAGGAGTCCATTATGAAAACCACTGTGCAGAATATAGCTAGAGAGATTACAATTTTTCCTTTTAATTATTGATATAACATCAAAAAGGTAAATGACAAATAAGGGTAATCAAGATCATGAAAAAGAAAAATCTTTTAAAAATCTATTTTGAAGAACTTGTCAAGAGTGCACATTTTATCCTCTTCCTTTTACAGTTTTTGGAGCACATTTCACCACAGATTGTTTAATGAACCTGTCACAATGTAATTCAGTCTTTGAAAGGAGGCTGTTGCTGAAAGATGGGGCAGTGGCAACTATATTGGATCCAAAAGCAACTATATTGGATCCAAAACCTCCAACATTTCAGTGTTGTTACAGTTGAGGTACTACTGAACACTTTTATCCTCCTGAGACCCCCAAGTGACAGCTGTGTGCATTTTCAATTACGCTTTTTGATTTGTAACTAGTAGGTCCTAATCATCAAGCAAACATAAAATAAAATAAAAATTCTAAAGCAAATAGTTTTCCTAAAAATGTATATCCACATTTGTGGACAGCAGGACTAAGTTGTGAAATTGTAAGTAATACCTGTTGAAAGTCTTTTTGTTTTATCAAATATTTTTTTTATGTGTCCAGGAGTGTTGGTTATTCATGTTTTTGAGATGTAATAGACATTACAGCTGATTTTCTATAAAGCTGAATTAATCATTCTTATTAAAAGTAATGGCCAAATCACAGCCAATTATGTTAAAATAAAAATGTGCATAGTACAATTCTGAATTTATGTACTGATTGAGTGGTCCATACATCATCTGTAGCCTGAAACTGAACTTTTGGTCGGATTTTAGGAGTGAATGCATTTTGTTGCATAGAAAGCTATAGGATGCACCCTTGCTCCCTATTTAGTAATTTACTTAACCTCCAGTGCACTGTCTGTCTACACTGGTCTCAGATCAGTTTGAACAGCACCTTATTTTCATTCTAACTCCATATAAACCTCTGAAAGCAAAATTTTACAGCTTTTGCATGAATACATTTATTCTTTTTATTCTTTTCATTATCTTTAATTAAAGCCAAATTACTTGCCAATTTTCTGAAATTTCTGGTAAAGTAGCCTAATTTACAGGTTGATGTCACTGATTTAAGAATATACAGTTGAAGTAATACATTTAGTCACTTAATAAAATGTTTTAACCACTACACAGATTTAATGTTAGCAAACTATAGTTTGGGCAAGTCGTTTAGGGCATCTACTTTGTGCATGACATGAGTAATTTTTCCAACAATTGTTTATAGACAGATTGTTTCACTTTAATTGACTATATCACAATTCCAGTGGGTCAGAACTTTACATATGTGCACTAAGTTAACTGTGCCTTTAAGCAGCTTGGAAAATTCCAGTAAATAATGTCAGGCCTTTAGACAATTAGCTTCTGATAAGAGGTGTACTGAATTGGATGTGTACCTGTGGATGTATTTTAAGGCCTACCTTCAAACTCAGTGCCTTTTTGCTTGACATCATGGGAAAACCTAAAGATATAAGCCAAGACCTCAGAAATAAAATGGTGGAACTTCACATGTCTGATTCATCCTTGGGAGCAATTTCCAAAAGCCTGAAGGTACCACGTTAATCTATACAAACAATAGTACCATCATACCGCTCAGGAAGGAGACGCATTCTGTCTCCTAGAGATGTCTGTAGTTTGGTGCGAAAAGTGCAAATCAATCCCAAAACAACAGAACACACCTTGTGAAGATGCTGGAGGAAACAGTTAGACAAGTATCTATATCTACAGTAAAACAAGTCCTATATTGACATAACCTTAAAGGCTACTCAGAAAGGAAGAAGCCACTACTGCAAAACCGACATAAAAAAGCCAGACTGCAGTTTGTAATTGCACATGATGACAAAGATCTTCCTTTTTGGTGAAATGTCCTCTCGTCTAATGAAACAAACATTTAACTGTTTGGCTATAATAACCATCATTATGTTTGGAGGAAAAAGTGTGATGCTTACAAGCCGAAGAACACCATCCCAACCGTGAAATGTGGGGATGGAAACATCATGTTGTGGGGGTGCTTTGCTGCAGGAGGGATTGGTGCACTTGACAAAATAGATGGCATCATGAGGAAGGAAAATTATGTGGAAAGATTGAAGCAACAGCTCAAGACATCAGCCATGGAGTTAAAGCTTGGTCACAAATGGGTCTTCCAAATGGACAATGACCCCAACCATACCTCTAAAGTTGTGACAAAATGGCTTAAGGACAACAAAGTCAAGGTATTGGAGTGCCCATCACAAAGCCCTGACCTCAATCCAAATGTGTGCTAGCAAGGAGGCCTACAAACCTGACTCCAGGTCTGTGTGGAGGAATGGGACAAAATTCCAGCAACTTATTGTGAGAAGCTTGTGGAATGCTTCTCAAACAAACAATTTAAAGGCAATACCACCAAATACTATCAAAGTGTATGTACCCTTTGACCCAATGGGAATGTGATGAAATAAATAAATGCTGAAATAAATAATTCTCTCCACTATTATTCTGACATTTCACAGTCTTAAAATATAGTGATCCTAACTGACCTAAGACAGCAAATTTTTTTCTATGATTAAATGTTTTTTAAAATGTTTATTAAAATGTGATTAAAGATTAAAATAAAGTGTAACCAGAAATAGCTCACATTACTGAAAAACGGGTCGTGAATGTTATGTTTATGTTGACAATGAAGGTACATTAGAAACATTAATCCAGTCTGAAGGTTAAGAGAGAGAGCGTTGAAAGTGTTTAAAAACATCTGGTGCAAGAAACCTTGACTACAATTACAAGTGGAAAATGATTAAAGATTTTATGATTTATTGCCTTTTGACTCTAATTGTGGTAGGTCTTTTTAGATGTTACTCTATTAATACTTTATTAGTATGTAAGTATGTGACTAAATATTCGAAATATTCTGAACACCAGGAGTTTGTTATTCAAATCTCCTACTTCTTGTGCAGTGCACCACCAAAGTGTTAATGTATCCATTTTATTAAAGAAGTATTAATGGCATCTCTCTATTAATGACTGTTTTATTCCAAGTAAAAGCAAATAAGACAGAAATTTTCTCAAACGAGCATTATGTTCAGAAAAACAATTCATGTTTGAAGGAGAAAGGTATCTGGTCTTGCAGATTTGAGCTTTGCATCATCGGGAAAATCAGACCTTTCCTGTCTGAATATGCTACACAGCTCCTGGTCCAAGCTTTGGTAATTTCAAGACTGGACAACTGCAATGCTCTGTTGGCTGGCCTTTCAACTAACACGATTAAACCACTGCAGATGGTCCAGAAAGCAGCAGCATGTCTGGTCTTCAATCAGCCAAAAACATCACTCCACTCTTGATTTCACTCCAGCTGCCTGCATCAAATTCAAGGCTTTGACTCTTTCAGGACAGGCAATGGAACTGCACACTGTTACTTCAATTAACTTCTTCAGGTCTATGCTCCAACTCGTTCTCTGAGGTCGATGAATGAGCGATGCCTGGTGGTCCCATCACAAAGAGGCTCAAAGTCTATTTCATGATAGTTCATTTGCTCTGCTCCTCAGTGATGGAACTTCCAACCTCCACACAATCTGCTGTTACCTACTTAACATACCATAACCAGCTGAAAACACATCTGTTCTGCAAGCACTTAACCAACCCACACTAATTGCACGTACTGCTGCACTTAATGTTAAAAAAAAAAGAAAAACAAATTATCCTTGTCTGTCTCTTTCTTCTGTGCTAGCATCTTTACTACTCCAGCCACTATGAGAAAGTGGCAGTCCTATACTGTAGATGTTGTTAAACTTTGTATGCCTAATTGCTTGTGTAGCAGTATGAGTTAAAGTATAATAAGCTGACGTACTTTTGGCCAATTCCCGTGCGAGCCTCCATCCTATAAATATAGCGAGTAGTGCTTCTAACGCCCTCTCTTGCTCGTCGGTGACGGAAGTTGTGTTGTGCTTCCGGGTCGCTCTCTCCATGTGCTCTGCTGTGCTAACAGGTAGGGTAGCGGCTTCGCTGTCTCTATGCGCATACTGGGGGGACTTTCCCTGGGATTTCTTACTGCCTTTGACTCCTTTCTCCTCCATCGGTAAGCCTCAGCAATTATAAATTATATTTTTTTAAATTTGTTTTTGTTTCTTTCCTTTTTATTGTGCTCTCTTCTCCAAGAGACAAATGTGTTTTAAATTGTTTTAAATGATTGAAATAAAAGGTGTTTCTTCTTCAAAATTGAACGTGGTCTTTGGCTGAATTGTACATGTACCTGTGTGTCCTTAATTGTATCAATACCATTGCAATTAGGTAGTAAAATCATTCCCTGGGTGAGATTCCCAGGGTGGCGTAGTCTGTGTATTGTCTGTCCTCGTTTTGATCGCCACACTTGCTATGTGTCTCATTTGTAAGTCACTTTGGATAAAAGCGTATGCTAAAAGTAAATGTAAATCTCGTCACATTTAGTTTTTATGATTGAAATGCTTTTGTGTCACTTTTAGAGGAATTAAATGAACTATTCCTCACGTGTGACACAGGTGATGATGAATCCTTTTCTGAGATTTTTAAGTAACCATACACAAAAGACAATCCAAAAGAAACCTTCCTCAAATGTTCAGGTCTTGAACTATGCGAATATTACGAAATGCATGGTGATTCAATCATCTCTTAGTGTTTTTTCATTTATTGATTCAATTTCAGTCTTCCTCGACTGTCTGTCATAGGTTTTGTTCCTGTATTCATACAATTCTAAATGGTTCCTGTTTTCAGTTACTTTTTCATGTACAGTACACTTTCCCCAGGTCTACACATATGGTTAGTTCTATTCAACAGACAAAAAACCATGTTTTGAATGCCTCTCAAGGCCAGCTTAGTTGTGAAGTCAAAAGTGTGGCTATTTTTCTATATATTGATTTGCCAATGAAGAAGCATTCTTTAATGTGTTGAAATGAATGACGTTTAAGAATGCTTGTTTTCAGATGGAGACAATGCATAAGCAACTTTGTCCCACCAAATTAGCCATGTATTGTCCAAGTTCAATTTGACTCTATGGAATTCACATAACCTGTGAAATTAAGTCTCCATCAGTGTTTAGACAAAGACAATCCAGAACATTCTAAGGAAAATGAAATGTCATAAAACCTGGTTAACAGTATAACCAATCACAAAATAATTGTTAATATAGCAAAGGATAGTAATTTCAGTGACAAACAAAACAAGATAATAACAGTCTTGTTCACCGTGATTCTAAAGCACACACATGCTCAGTCTAGTGTGGTAATTCAGGATTACAAGATAATTATTTTTTGTAAAGTGCTTCCATAAGTAACTTTTTACAGTCTTGGAAAATTCAGGAAGGTTTTGATTGTTGTGGTCACAGTTCCTCAATCGATGCTTTAGTAGGAGGCCAAATAGAGACAAGTATGCCAGGATAATCACAGGCTTTGGAGTGAGATGGAGAACACAAGGTTGTAGTGAGAGTCTGGTGACTTGGTAAGAGAACCACATTAGCATTCATTATAGACCTATAAGCTTGAGTAATTACAGGCGTGAGAGCACGGTAGAAGAGTGGTTTACACTGTTAGTAATTTGATTTCCATCTACGCTAATAACTTCCTTTTGTGCATGTTTATGTGCCGTGGCAGAACACAAGTAGGCTACTGTTTGGCTGCAGGCTGAATGAGGAGGAGAAAGAAAGGGCTATTTAAAATATCTTTAATTAAGTTGTATTCATCTTACTGCACTGTCAGTATCCAGATCTGTGCCATAGGAGAGATAGAGGACAGGACTCAACTAAGTATACATGTACAATAACCTGTATTCCAAACCTGTATAAGAGCTCAGAGTGCTGTTCATCAGATTGTTAGATTCAGTCACCATTCACTTTCTTTCTATGAAAAAAAGATGCAATGAAAGTAAATAGCAAGTTTGACATTCTACAATCTACTTTTGAGTTCCATTTAGGTTTGGAACAACATGTAGGTGAGTAAATGATGATAGAACTTTCATTTTTGGGGAAACTATCCCTTTAATACTGGGTTTAAGCTTAGGTTGGATCATATAATGACTCTTCTAAGAGGCTCAGTCACATGGAACAGAAAACTAACTAGAGGTCACATCGCATCACAGATTTCTGTTTTTCTTTGAGATTGAATGAAAAGTGATAAAATTTTCTAAATGCAATCAACTTTTTTCTTTGGATGACTCTAAGCGTATCCAGCAATTAAATAAGAGATGAAAATCAGCTTTGTTTATTAATTAAACTTACATTAAGCCGCAGTCAAAAAAAATTATAAGATAAATAAGATCTATTTATCTCTGTATGGGGTTGATGCAGTTCAGAGAGGAAGTATGATTGAATGGTTTTGTTCTCAGATGATCCATGACACTGTGCACACAGGCCTAAATGGAATTCAAAGGAATGAAAAGAACTAGTAAAAGAACTCAATTGACCATTTATAAGCAGAAAGAAAGCTGGACTATTCACTTCTTTTTAAACCAAAGACGCAATGTTTTTGCAGCTATGCAAAATATGAAAGTTATCCAGTATGCAGTGGCATCTGAATTAGTGTGCATCTTTAGATGAAAGAGAGAGCAATAATTGAGAGCAGAACAGTGTCATGTCTCTCTTTAGTGTTTCGCTTTTAGCATTAATATTTCAGCATAGAACAAAACCTATTCACTCTCTCTTTCATTGTGAATTATTTATTTATTTGTTTGTTTTGTGTTGCAGCGTGCACTCGCAGACCTTTTAGGTCTAGCCATTGACTGTTCTGCCTTCACTGTTGAAAAGACAGATGAGGTGAAGGTGAAGTACAGCAATGTTGTTAAACGCCACCCAACACACAAAACCGTGTTCTACTGGCTGAAATGTTATTTTTGTTTTCATAATGTAACACTTCTAAGGGGGTTCACAAAGTTGACCTGTTGGTAATTGCATTGAAATGAGGGTGAACTATGAGTTGAGTCATGAGCAATGTCTGTTTTTGTTGCAACTTCTGCTGGGGCCCTGGGCAGAGCTCATGTCCACAAACCTTCCTGCTGGAGTATAAACAGAAAGAAATCTTACTCTCCCTTTTGCTCAGGGTAGGGTATGGAAACTGAGGCATAGGGTCACCAGGTTAACCCTACGTCTTTGTTATTGCACAATAACTTCCTATTTACCTGCTGGGGCAATTTCTTTCTTCTCCACACAATTGTGACCCAGCTGCCAAAATTTTTTCTTTGTCTTGATTAGGAGTGGTAACCCATGCATTTAGATTACCTTGCTTGAGTTTCAATAGCCCAGTCTGGAGGATGGAGGGGTGACTTATGCTACTGCCCTGGGGAAACATGTCATGTGAGAGACTTACAGGTATCCTGCCTTAACCCCCCTCACTGCTGTCTCTAAATGAACTGCTTTTCACAAATGTAAGATCAAGTAAAATTTTCTCGAGTTGTTTGAGTGTAATTAATGTGTCAAAGTACTGGGAGGTTCACCGACATGAAACAAAAAAGTATTAGAAACAGTGAAATGGCTTTGCTTGTTGTGACATGACACCCACTCAAGCAAGCAGCAACACAAAATAGACAGCTCCTATATTTGAAGTGTTTTAATTGTTCTGTTTTGATGACAGAGTTGAGTGTATTATCCACTTACTGTTTGACAGGTAATGAGAGAACAGAACAAGGGTACATTATTTTCTTTTTACCTCACCGATTTGAATGTAAAACTCTTTTTATGAATTGATGGATTTGAATGTCAACACTGCTATCTCACTATCCAGCAAACAGAGAGACAGAAATGTTCTATCCCTCTTTTCAGGTATTCCTGTTTTGTATTGTGTTTCAGGTTTGTTTGTGGTGTGGGAAATTTTTATAATACCTGAAACTCCTGTTTACTTTTGTCAACAAAGTATCAAATGTCTACAGCACAAAAGGAAACTTAGAATGAATTGATTCTTTTATTACTTTGAATGTAAATAGATAGCGAACTGTCTTAGCATTGTCCTACACAATGCATTAAAGAAAAAATGAACAAAGGAGTTCTAAACACAGAACTCTGAAAAAGAATTACACAAGAACATAAATTATGGACTGTCCCTAATCTGAAAATAAGTCAACCGATTATTTACTAGAGTTTATCAGGACTGTGTTCCAGGAGGGTGTTGCACTGACAATCTTGCCCTTGGCATTCACCAGGTCTACTCTGCTCTTCTGCCAACTGTGTCAGAGGCTCTGGCATTCAGCAATGCCAGTCTAAGGCCAACCCATGCCAGAGTAGAAGAAGGAGGCATGGCTTTACCCACCCACAGAGCCATTGTGTCTGATTGATCCATTGGCATGAATGCCCTTCCTTCCCATTGTGTGTATCTTGTGCTGGAATGTTGGGACCCTCAAATGCATTCCTACAGGTGGGAGAGGAGCTCCATAGCCTACTGGATGTGCTCTTCTTTGAAAAGATTTTGCACTTTGGTTACCCAACCTCTGAATAAACAGTTATTGCTCAGAGGTTGGTCTTTCAGAGCCCAGGAAACCTAAGGTGGCAATAGGCTTCTTGCAAAATTAAAGAAAACACATACAGGTGAAACTCGAAAAATTAGAATATTGTGCAAAAGTTCATTAATTTCAGTAATTCAACTTAAAAGGTGAAACTAATATATTATATAGACTCATTACAAGCAAAGTAAGATATTTCAAGCCTTTATTTGATATAATTTTGATGATTATGGCTTACAGCTTATGAAAACCCCAAATTCAGAATCTCAGAAAATTAGAATATTACATGAAATCAATAAAAAAAAGGATTTTAAATACAGAAATGTCAGCCCTCTGAAAAGTATAATCATGCATATGTACTCAGTACTTGGTTTGGGCCCCTTTTGCATTAATTACTGCCTCAATGCGGTGTGGCATGGATGCTATCAGCCTGTGGCACTGCTGAGGTGTTATGGAAGACCAAGATGCTTCAATAGCGGCCTTCAGCTCTTCTGCATTGTTTGGTCTCATGTCTCTCATCTTTCTCTTGGCAATGCCCCATAGATTCTCTATGGGGTTCAGGTCAGGTGAGTTTGCTGGCCAATCAAGCACAGTAATACCATGGTCATTGAACCAGGTTTTGGTACTTTTGGCAGTGTGGGCAGGTGCCAAGTCCTGCTGGAAAATGAAGTCAGCATCTCCATAAAGCTTGTCTGCTGAAGGAAGCATGAAGTGCTCTAAAATGTCCCGGTAGACGGCTGCGTTGACTCTGGACTTAATAAAGCACAGTGGACCAACTGTGGAAACTTCACACTGGACTTGGATTGTGTGCCTCTCCATTCTTCCTCCAGATTCTGGGACCTTGGTTTCCAAATGAGATGCCAAATTTGCTCTCATCAGAAAAGAGGACTTTGGACCACTGAGCAACAGACCAGTTCTTTTTTCTTTAGCCCAGTTAAGACATTTGACTTTTGAAGCCCATGTCCAGGACCCGTCTGTGTGTGGTGGCTCTTGATGCAGTAACTCCAGCCTCAGTCCACTCCTTGTGAAGCTCCCCCACACATTTGAATGGCCTTTTCCTGACAATCCTCTCCAGGCTACGGTCATCCCTGCTGCTTGTGCACCTTTTTCTTCCACACTTTTCCCTTCCACTTAACTTTCTATTAATGTGCTTTGATACAGCACTTTGAGAACATCCAACTTCTTTTGCAATTACCTTTTGAGGCTTTCCCTCCTTGTGGAGGGTGTCAATGATGATTTTCTGCACAACTGTCAGGTCAGCAGTCTTCCCCATGATTGTGAATTCAACTGAACCAGACTGAGAGACCATTTAAAGGCTCAGGAACCCTTTGCAGGTGTTTTGGATTAATTAGCTGATTAGAGTGTGACACTTTGAGCCTACAATACTGAACCTTTTCACAATATTCTAATTTTCTGAGATTCTGAATTTGGGGTTTTCATAAGCTGTAAGCCATAATCATCAAAATTATATCAAATAAAGGCTTGAAATATCTTACTTTGCTTGTAATGAGTCTATATAATATATTAGTTTCACCTTTTAAGTTGAATTACTGAAATTAATGAACTTTTGCACGATATTCTAATTTTTCGAGTTTCGCCTGTAGTTTTGAAGCTGTTTTGAATTTGCTGCAGTTGCTTCAAACAGTCTGGCTTTTGTGCGAACTTTCAAGAACACTTTGTACCCTTTGTACACTTTTATGTCTTCATCTGCACCCTATAAGTTATTTGCACTTCTTCCCAAAGTGAGACTCGTTGATATGGCTCACATCCTTTTTTTTCCCCTTTTTTTTTGTCTGTATTCTGCCCACTGATATAACTTACCTGTCTACCACCCTTTAATACAACCTTCTACTGTACATCCATCATCCATCAATGTAGTTCAGTCAGGACCACTTCCGTAAAATTAATACTTTTATTGACCATTTGAAGCAATCTGTTGGGGTTGAAGGTATGGTTCTGTTCTGAGCACATTCCCCACTCCATGAAGCCATGCATGGATAGAGGAAGGCAGCAAATAATAAAAAACCCAGGGGTAACACAACAGATCAAGCAGAATTATATTACAACTTTATACAAATTTTGCATATTTTTCTGACAGTGCAACATGGTAACCTTTTTCACTTGCATAATATACATTAATTGGTGACTTGATAGAACTTAAAAAATCTAATAAGAACAGTATATTACATCCAATCATCATTGAGTGGTTTAGGCAACTTCTTTTACTGATCTCATGTGTACAGTATTCATAGAATGAGGCATGTAGTAATTGATAACACATTTAATTTAACATTTCATTATGTTTTACCTGTAGCTTGTTGACAGGACAGTGTGCGTCTCAACCATAAATGCTCTTCTAAATGTTGGCCTCAGTGGCATGGCGAGTGTCTGAATGTTTGCAAAGAGTATAGCCTACTTTTACTTAACTGTTTAGACCTTCTTTCTAATTAAGCAAAACAACAAAGAAGAACTTTGTCATGAGTGTATCAAATTCTTTGGTGTTCTCAGTTCAAGTATCAACATTGTCTCAGGTGTTTCTCCTAAAACTCCTAAAAAGGAGAAAAAAAATAGGAACAAAGAAACAATTGCTGACATACATTAAGAGAATATAAGTATTACAAGGATTGTGGATAGCATATAGGTCACAAATACTAGCCTTAGAGGTACAGTATTTTATGAGAAATATCTGACTTTTTTCATCTGAGCACAGTTAACTCTTTTCCACTGACATGGTTCGGGGGACGCGTTCCTGGGCTGTGCGAATTCTTGAACTGTTCCACATATTTCCAATGCAGAAAAGGCTGCAGTGGATGGAGCAACAATGCTTTGGACTAAGACACCGGCCAGCCTGCAATCTAACCGAGGCATTGAAGTCAGCCAGTCATGCTCGAGATAAACACTGAATCTCCGGTGTCCTCTACAACTGATAACACATACTTCCATCTGTACTTTAAGATAACTGTAAGTTATTATATTTGCCAACTTTGCAGGGGCGGATCTAGAATTTTTTATGGCGTGGCAAGGGGGTGGCATGCAGACTATGAGGGATGGCAACACTAAAGCAAGCACCTATGCATATTTTTTATGGATTAAGGTACCAAGCTTCATTGCAACAAGTAATAGTTCATTTATTGGAGTCAAATGCCCATGAATTTGTGATAGAACTGCATTTCCAAAGGAACAACATAGTAACCATTTTGATATTTATTTGACAACATTTTAAAAAATATATTTTTGTAATAAAAAATCTCTAGAGCACCAAACATTGTCTATTAAACACATCAACAAATTCTAAATATTCTTATGCTTCACATATACAGGTAGAACCGGCAATCTGGACTAAACGTCACCATCATTTTAAGTGTACCCATGGATGGAAAATGCATGAATATCCCATCTTCTTCTGCTAATAAAGTTATGTAAGCCTATCACATTTGTAACAACTGGAATATTCAATATAAAAGTGAAGATTAACACAAAGTTAGGTCTAAATAAAAATAAACTGTACAGAAAATGGTACTGCGAGGGGCAGTGCTGCAAAACTTATGAATATTAATTGTTTACATTACAATTATGTTGGCACAGTAAAATATTCTTTTAAATTACCTGTTTTCATCAACAGTCATATTTAATGTCCAATTCAAGAACCTAAATTTATATTTCACATAATATGTTAATTTCATTTCTACATCTGCAGCTATCAGTCTTGGGATTTTGTTAGTCATTAGGCTAGATGAATACATAGATCAGCACTTTGATTGAGAACATGACTGATTTTCAAGTGGTACATTTTTGCCTTCAGTTTTTAGAGGGTTGGAATTTTTATTCGCCCAAATATAACTTTTTATTTTAATAAACAAGATTACGTCTCAACATCAGTGGATGTGTGTTACACTAAAGATAAAATGCAATAAAAGATGTGGGGAGACGAGAGTAGCAGAAACACAGACACATTTATTGACAGTTCTGTAGGCCTATATGAAAGAACAGCGAACTCCAAAATTCAGACAGCGACAACCACAAACTCTCCGCTCCAGCAGCAGGATCCTGGAATGCGCCTGAGTGCCCGTGAACGAGATGACACAGTTCATGAACAACCGTCTCCCTTCACACAACCCAGCCATGAAATGCTCAGTTTATATAGGGAGGAAACACACTGTGCACCGTTGTGCCCCATCAACAATCAGCTCACCTGGTTCCCCACACCTGAGAGCGATTAAGAGAGAGGGAGAGAAAGAGAAAAGACAACACTCACAAACACACACACTTACTTAATCTCAGTAACCGTCTTGTTATTGGACACTTTCACTCCTGGATTAAATTAATCATGGTTGATTGTGAATAGTGAATTTCTACAATGGCTCCTGTAACAGAAAACTGCTGATTTTGTATGATGCTGCATCCACACCACTAGGTGTCACTGTAAGTCCAAGATGACATGAGCAAAGAGTTATTGAGTGTCGCTACCTTTAATTCACATTTTTCAATTAAAGTTCATTAGAACTAAACATATTTACAAGGAGAAAAGTCATACATTCATACTAAATTCATGAGTGTCCAGGCTTTAAAGCTTTTTTGTTAAATTGTACTTTGTATTTGCCTTTATGCAATTTACCATTGTTCATGCATAGTATCCAGAGTTTAACTCTGGTATTAGTAAGATCATGTTAATCACAGGTAAAAAAAAAAAAGATCACCATGGTTAGATGTAATTATTGAATGTAATTAATTAATAATAAAAAAAATCCAAAACACATGTAGAAATAATAAAAACAACCTCCATAAAAGTGACTTTTATTGCCCTACTATACAATATTTAATATATTTTTTGACTAATAACATTAACATTTCTTATAAATATATACACTATTTCTGGCAAAATACCATAGTTACTACAGTGTCAGTTATATTTCTGTAAGGGTGCTGATTTGTGGAAGGAAAAGCCTGTAATTACTGTCATGAATGGAATAATGTTTTCCTGTTTACCTTGTCACTGTAGTTTAATATGACAGGCTGTTTAATCAGTTTTCAACTAGCTTCAGCACAGAGCCTTTAAGTGTCTTGTATCAGATGGGTTTATAACAGAGAATTCTGTGTAAAATTAAAATAGGTTGCACGCGACTCGCACTGTGTTAACCTCGGGACAAGGGCAGAGCATGTTCGTCAGATTAGTGAGACCGGCCCACTTTTTCTCTGCTCTGCCCCGCAAAATGCACTGCTTCAGGTAGCGCCATTTTATCACAATCTTGTAGTATTTGGGGACACTAAAGAATCCATCCAATTTTACAAACAAAATTATAAATGCATGCAGACACTCAAAGGAGTTATCAACTGCTTATTTATTTTTATTCAGTTCTACATAGCATAAAAATTTATTTTTGAATATGAAAAAATTACAGAGGTCCAGACCTTGTTGACTTCATAGCTGGCTACAGCCATGGCTGCTGACACTAAACAACACTGATAACAGCCACAACGAACACACACATTCAAAATAACACATTCCAGCACCTGATCACCAGTCAAAACACACACAGATGAAATACCTACTCAAGAACTGGAGATGTTTCATGTGGATTATACACATACCTGATGAAAACTATTTCAAAAAGTGGTGAAGGCATGTCTCACCCATCTAAACCCATAACTGACAGTGATGTATCTGATAATAATTCAGTGAATACTTTGAAACAACTGAGAAATTAATCTTTTACCTACTGTTCACCCCATGCCACCCCTGTAGATCTGCCCCTGCAACTTTGTTAGCTTTCCTTACACTGTTGTCCTCTTATTTTGTAGATTGTTTTGTTCAGTAGGGGTAATGTTCGGAAGATTGCATCTATCTGTTAAGTAAACCAGTGGGATTCTCAGTCAAGACATAAACATAATATTATTTGCTATTCGCCAAAAAATCTGCTACACCAATGATAATAATGATTCTACTGTTACAGTTTACAGAATTTTGCAAGTTAAGCCATAGTTTATACAAAATAATGCAATTACATTATCACGTCGCCTTTAGCATAGATGTCGTCTGACAATCTTGTTGAGCAATAATAACATTGCATTGCATTACTCCATATATTTAAATATGTTCCCAAACACCAGAGCAAAAGCTGTACGAAAACAATGCTATGACATGCAATGTTTGTTTATGGGCAGGTAAAGTAGTTGCGTAAACAATCACGTCACCATTAGTTTCTTAAGTCAGTGAAAAAGCAGCGCTGGTTTTCAAAAGGCTCAGCACTTGCCATTTTGGTGGAAAAGGGCTAAGTGTGAGACATTTTAAGATCTCTTCTGAAATTCGGGAAGAGACACATGTGAGATTACTAGGGTCCATTTCTTTGGAGACAAATCTGAGAAGCAGGAGACATTACCAAAAGTCTTCATTTACTCACAAGTAAATCAAGTTGTTATCTAAGAGAAACAGCTGAGAAGTTAAAGAGATCTCAAATGTGATTTTTCTTTCCTATGGGTTGATTCTGCCATTCTGTTGTATTAGCAGACAATTAAAGAAAGAACTGAAACAAGTGGTTTGTTTTTCTTTTTTTTTTTGCTTTATTTCTCTCTTTCTTTTTCACTAATCCCTAGTAAATGGCTAGCGCCTCAGTGGAAGAGAAAGCCCTGCAGGAGAGGAGGTTTTGTGCTTGGAGGAGTGCTCAGTGAAGCACGCAGGAGAGGAGACGCCGAAAGCACATAGTTTGGTCTCAAGGTGACCTCACATATGCACACACCCTCTGTTTAGCTACACCTACAACTATTTCTCACTGACAGAGAAGGAAGGAAAGATAGAAAGACAAAGAGGTAGATCAGATAGATGGGAAGGCTCAGAGTATGACACAATTTCTCTTTTGGTCTGCTCTTATTCCGTTGTGTGCTGTCTTCAGCTCCTGGAAATAATGCCACCCCACTTCTCCATGTAATATATTTCCACATAATTAGTTCACTTCTTTGTGAATTCTCTCTAAATGCTCTTCGGTAAACCAGCATCTTTCTCTCTTGCTCCTCCACCCCCTCTTGGTGCTGGATGATGAAAAGGTCTTGTAGGAGTAGGAATGCCTGCAGGCTTTAGACAGGCTCTTCCATTAGGCATGTTAAATATGAGAAGACAGGACTGTGTGAAAAGAGGCCCAGGCAGAGAGCTCTCCCTCCCACAGTCTCCGAACCTCAGCCATAGTAGATATCAGGGTTTAAGCAAGGCCACGGTTCTGTAAACCACAATGCTGATAAATGCATCCCCACCCATTCCTCAACTTTCATTTCCTTAAATAGAGAGAGAGCAGATTAAAGGAGTATGCTATAGGAGTTAGAGTTGTTATTAAACAACTTATTAAAGGCATAGTTCGCCCAAAAATAAAATGCCATTATGCACTCAGCCTCATGTTTTCAATCCATATGACTTTATTTGTTCGATGGAACACAAAAGGTGATTTTTGGAAGAATGTCCTGGCCACACTTCTTTATTTGAAAGCAGGGGTGGTACTAGGATGTGATCTTTGAGAGGGCATTGTGATGTTTAGGGTGGTCAAGGGGTTTATTTGGTCTGTGGGGTTCCCCCTTGATAATCCCCCAATTCCTTAGACCCAGACATGTTTGAAAGTGAAGGTGGACTGAGGCTATCAAGCTCAGACAAAAAAGTACCAAAAAGTGTCATAAATATGGGACTATACTTTAGTCTCCTGTAGCAACACAATGGTGATTGTTTGAGGAGCAGACAAAAATTTGAGTTGTTATGATGTATTCTTTTAAAAGTAATACATTTCAGAGAAGATTTTTTCTTTATCTCACATAAAAGAAATACAGCAACAAGACATCAAATGTTTTGTATGCTGGCATCAAGTGTATGCTTTCCGAATGTCCGAACTGCACCCCAACGGCAACTACATTGGGAACTACAGTTGCAACAAACTGCCCAAGTGCAAGAACTTACTGCTTTTAATGGATGTGTGAAAGGCAAAGAATGTCAAAACATTTCAGAAACATTTTCTGAAACATTTCAGTAGTGATTACATTAGTATACAGTACTCCTGACCCTAAACCTAAACTTAATCTTAAAAGTTCTTAGACCAAAACAGCATTCTTTCGATTCTTTATTTGCAAATAGTATAGTATTTACAATGTGATAACAAAGGCACAGCACAAGTGATTTTCGGGGCATGAAAATGTGGTGCATGGTGGTGCTTCAGCACAATAGATCTGAAAAGGGTTGGCAAAATAATACAGCACTAATATAATGATTTCCCATGTCATTCTGTTGCTCATAGAGCCACATGTAATGTTGCTGGTACTGTCTAGTAGGTTAACTTACCCAGTCTGCTGTGTTTGTTTTGACTCCCACTGTCTCACAATAACAAGGTCTTCAGGCTGTGCAGATCAGATGAACGCAAGCCTTGTTGGAGTGTCTCAAATGCTGTCCATGCCATCACCTTTGACCTGACATCTGACCCCTGATGTATCTTGTTGGGTTGCAGTTGTCACACAGGACAATTGGAGAAAGACGACAAGGCTGGGATGCTGTGGCTGTTTGTAGGCTTTAAGGCACTAACGCCAACCCAACACAACCCCCCACCACCACCTCACTCCACCACATTCAACCATCACCTTAGTGGGTTAAATCCAAATCACTCAACTGTGTCTCCTGCCCCCCTCCTTCTCCAAAACCTCAATCTCCTGCCAGTGCTACTAACAAGATCTGATACTATCAGATAACTGCTGGAAGTGCAGAAATGGGTGGAGAAATCATTCTCCACCACCAACGAGATGTCACCACCATCTTTGTCAGAACTGTCACGTTAGAGTGGTTTGCGCTCCTCGCTTATTGGAAAGACCAACACACATTGTTCGGCAAATAAAAACATGCCTTCAATATCAGATCTCATCGCCATCCTGAAAAATGATTGTTGGATGAAGTATGTCATAGAAAAGATTGCCAATGTGTGTGTGTGTGTGTGTGTGTATGTGTGTGTGCATGTGTGTGCGTGTGTGTGTCTGTTTATGTGTGTATCGCCTGAGCCTTCCACCAAAAGTATGCATGCATGAATCAAATTGTGAGCAAAAACCTTAAAGTTTACACAGAGATCCTCATCTAGCATAATGAGTATTTAAACCTGAAAATGCTTAACCATTTCACAACAGTTCAAACAAATTACAAGAGATTTTAATGAGTGTCAGAGGCCAAAGAGAAGATCTGATAATCTCAATGAGATGAGAGAAGAAACATTAAATGGATATTAATATCAAATCAGGGCTTGAGTAGTGGGAGCAGCGTAGCGCGAAATGCCCTATCTGAGGATCTCAGGCCGGTTTCTGCACTGGCACTAATGTGAGCTGACCTCTCCAAGCCCTCTGTTAGGATCCTGAGAGGCTCTGATTAATAATGGAGAAACGGTGCGGCTATCTCTGTGGTATGAGTTGGATATGTCCCCCTGCGTCAGTCACCCCGAAAAACACAGACGTCCTATAGCCCCAGAGGGCAGAATCTATAATTGATGAGAGATCGAATCTGTAGGTTGTGTGATGTGAATGGTAGAATGTGCTGGAATGGACCAGAAAAATATCTTCTTGTTGGTTTTGATGCAAGAACAGAGAAAATGTTCAGGAAAACACACAAAGGAGTTTGTTTAGGAACTGTTTAGGTTTCAAACTATAAGTGACAAAAAGTGGCACAGATTTTGCATTTGAAAGATCGTTAGACATTTCCAAGCAAGTTCAGATGTTAAATAGACTTTTATGCATCATTTTGGGCCAAAAAGGAACCATTAACCATGGCACTATTATAACGTTTTGTTTTACCTAACATGTTATTTTGGACATGTACCATGATAGTACCATGGTATTCTTTGAAGTGCCCCATCTCCATACCATGACTCATGAATATTGTAATCATTCAGTACTATGCTATATATCAAAGTACCTTGGTACTGCCATAAGATACCATAAATCTACCATGTCGCAGTACTATAATTACTTATAGTTTTTCTACATTACTTCTAACTCACCGACAAATACTCAAAAACCCTCTTGTGAGCAAGAATAACTGTCCTTACATCATTACATTTTTGTGTAATATACGTAGTCAGGGCTACAGTGCTGCAGAAGCTCTTTATTTGTGACAGAAACAAAAACATGTGTTGGTGTAGTTGTATGTAAGAGAGCCAGTGCCATAGTGACTAATCGGGTGGATCAGGAGTATTCCCGGTGGATCGCTTAAAAATTGAGCCGGTAGGTCTGCATGTTTATTAGTAAACTTTCATCATCAGTCGCATAACAGTGGCCGACCGTGTCATCCGGTATTGCAGGGATCAGAATTGCATTCCGTATTATTGCAAATGCAGTCTCAACCATACCAAACAAATGAGAGAACGGGCTGTGAGTGAAGAAACACTGGCTGTTGCACCTTCACTTGATAGTGGGGAAGGATCACGGAATATCCATTGAGAACAGATACTATTGGCTGAATTAATGGATGCTTCAGGAAAAATATCATTACAGTTTAATACTGACTGTAGTCTCACAATCTCAATCAGTTAATCTCTGAAATACTCTTTCCTAGCATTGCAGAATGGTAACAATATTGTTTATTGTCACAAAATAAAATAATATTTAAAGTAAATGAATACAGGTGCAACAGCACGACACGGTACGAAAATAATGGGACTTTACAGCTCTCAAAAGATTAAACTCAGCGAAACAAACTGCGCAGAGTGCCTTCAATATTGTATCATGCGAAAACCCTCTTAAAGTGACAGTAACCATATTGCCGCTGTCCATAAAATGTATGGCACTTTTCCACTGCACCTTACGGTTCGACTCAACTCTACACGCTTTACTTTTCTGAGCTTGCATTTCCACTGCAGTTTAGTGCCACCTCAACGTGGGTGTGATTATAGGCCGATCGTCATAGTTGCGCCGCCTCTACTGCTGTGACATCATCTTAAACATAACACAAACTTACCAAAACAATAACACGAACGCTAGCTGTTAGCTACTAGCTCATTGTGCTGCATAAATCAGTTTTTGCATGGTGATTTTACACAAGTGTAACAGTTAAATTGGCCTGGTTGTTTTAGAAGCAAGCTTCCAGTAGCTGGTCAACTAAATAAAGTAAAGCTTTCAAGCAGAGTATAGAGTTAACGTAACATTATCCTCCATCGTAGATCAACGGCAGTCCAGGGCAATCTCCCTCCCATTGCTTACTGGTTTAGATCAAGTGTGCCGCACAAGCCCTCAAAAGTGAAGCCAAAACGTCTCGATCGCCCCCCCGGTGACTGGTCCTAGTATAGGTCATAAACCCCACCTCCCCATGTTATTCAACACAAGGTGAGACCAACTAAACAATTAAATTACACTTCACATATCTTTTTTCCAAAGATAGTTTCTGTCATTTACTGTAGTTTCTATTACGTTGATGTAATTTCAAGTGTTTGTTTTCAAAATAAGTTTGTTTTTAGTTTGATGCTATAAAAACGGTGCTGTGACATCATGATTTACAGCTGTGATTGACAGGTTCTCTGAGCGAAGTAGTCACTGAAGCACCAACTGACTTTTTTTCGGGATCTTCAGAGGACTGAGGAGATTGGAGCTTTAAATTTAATATCTAAATTTCTATAATTAATTATTTCACACCGTCATAAGTCAAAAGTCAAAAGTGCAGGGGCGTATGCTTGCGATTGATTCAGCGAGAGTGAGGGCTCACTACTGTGCAGGTCTGGTCCCGAAATCGCAACTGCGCAGACTCAAGTCCCAAGATGTCAGCGCCATATCGGTACACTGGCGGCTTCAGTTCTCACCAATGGAAAAGAGCGAAGGTGCGTCGTCCAACATTTTTTTACAGTCTATGGTTTAGATAGTGTCCATTTGGTCGAACCACTTCCACTATTCCTTGATGGTTCTGTAGTCACTTTTAAGTTTTATTTTAACTTTTCCCTACACTGTTGTTAGGTCAAAAGTAAAATCTTAAAACTGATACACTTCCTGAGAGTCTTTCAAGTTTGCTCATCGCTAACAAGTGGACCGTCTGCACCTCATTTATTGACCACGACGTGGTTTTGCGCACAGACGTTTCTTTTTTTATCAATTCAAAAGTTGTGTGAACAAATTATACTGTTATCGCTGTTGCTAACTTTAAAACTAGCGGGTTGATGTCGCGTGTCGGAAATCCAGTGATACTGGTAGTGACAATTCTCCCTGACCAGTCAGTGATCTGCAGGATTTTGACGTCACATTTAGTATCGGCTCGGCTCGCTTGGAACCTCGACCGAGGTGGTACTAAAAATATTATCAGGTACCCGGTACTATCCACAGAGGAAAACTGCAAAAAAGTGAGCAGAGTCAAGTTGAGTTGAGTCCCATTACTACGGAAGAGGATTAGGGCCAAGCAATAATAAAAATAAATAAAGCCATCTCGAGATTAAAGTCATTATAATGCGAGATTAAACTCGTTGAATTTCGAGAAAAAAGTCGAAATACAATCTTGAGAATAAACTCATTAAATATCGAGATTAAAGTCATTATAATGCGAGAATTAACTCGTTAAATTTCGAGAAAAAAGTCGAAATACAATCTTGAGAATAAACTCATTAAATATCGAGATTAAAGTCATTATAATGCGAGATTAAACTCGTTAAATTTCGAGAAAAAAGTCGAAATACAATCTTGAGAATAAACTCATTAAATATCGAGAATAAAGTTGTTGTGTTTCGAGAAAAAACTCGTTAAGTTTAATCTCGCATTAAATGACTTTATTCTCGAGATGGTTTTATTTTTTTATTATTGCTTGGCCCTAATCCTCTTCCGTACATTACATTCCAAGTAAAAGAAAAAGTACAAATGTTTTATTTTTAGTATTTTTTCTCTCTTTATTGTTGGTAAATGGCACTTTTCTTAAATGGCATGTAAAAATGTAAAGACAATCACGCAAACCTTTATTGTTTCCTGAGCATTTACATAGTTGCTGCAATGTTCTAATTGGACTTTTGCCATATTATTTATCTAAAATACAAAGTATTGACAATTTGAATAGTGAGTCTGTGCATCTTGAAATATTTATATACATTTACAGCTCTATAGTGTCATTATTTGCCAAAGTACACTTTAAAATAAACTTTAAAATATTAAATGGAAAGTTCACCAAAAATATACAAATTCTCTCATAATTTTCTCACTTACATGCCATCCTAGATGTGTATGACTTTCTTTCTTCTGTTGGACACAAATTAAGATTTTTAAAAGAATATCTCATCTCTGTAGGTCAATACTACGCAAGTGAATGGTGGCCAGAAATGTGAAGCTACAAAAATCACAGAAAGGCAGAATAAAAGTTATCCATTAAATTCATGTCTTCAGAAGTGATATGATAGGAATGGGTGAGAAATAGTTAGATGTTTTTTTTACTATACATGAAGAATGTATAGAAATATTAGGAGAGAAGAGCCCATAGAAAAGTGAAAGTGGAGAGTTATAGTAAAAAAAAGCACTTAAATATTTATCTGTTTCTCAGTGCTTCTAATTCACTTGCATTAAAAGGATCAACAGAGCTGAGATTTTTTTCAAAAAAATTTTTTTTTGTTCTGCAGAAGAAAGAACGTTATATACATTTGGGGTGGCATGAGGGTGAGTAAATGATGACAGAATTTTCATTTTTGGGTGAATTATCCCTTTAAGATTCACTTATTTTTACAACTGATGGAATGTCAGAAAGTGAAAATCTAAGTGAATGCCTTTGAATTCCTTAAGAATACAAATGACATATTATAGGTCTTGTTTTCAGAGAATTAAAAAAATTAATTCTGTGAGGATTAAAACAAGATGGGCCAAATGGTCAATAAAAACTTGTATTTCCTTTGAATTAAGTTTATTTTTCCTACCTCATTAACTACAATTAGTTTGATATTTCTGGAAAAAAAAAGGCATAATTATGTCATTAGTTGCTTCTAAAGTAAAGTATTTTGTTTAAAATTATTTATTTATTTATTTATTTTTACTGGAAAACAAGACAAAAATACTAAGAAAATAATAATAATTATTATTATTTTAATTATATTTTTTAATTTAATAAGTTTATTGAAGTGACTCTTGCATTGTTTGAACTATTTAAAAGATACATTCTTTTTTATTGTGTGCATCTCACAAACTATCCATGTGTTTGTCTTTTTGTTTACTTGTAACGTTTCACCACATGCCTGTTATTTCCTATGACTTTATAGAGAAAGATTATTGTCTGATAGAGGTGTTGATCAAACATGTCTAGACCTAAGTGTATACTAGGGTGTCTTATTTCAAACCTGAATGCATATACTCTAAACAGGCTTTATCTTACGCACTCATCTCTTTTCTTCCTCGTGAGCTGCCTCAGGGGCCACATGCTAGCACAGGCAGTGGCGGTTCTGGCTTACCTGGTGCCCTAGGCGAGATCTGATGTGGCGCACCCCTTAACTTCCCAACCCCCATCATATCACTTCTAAAGACATAGATTTAACCATTGGAGTTTTATGGATTAATGTTATGCTGCTGTAATTGGCCCTGCTCGCCCAGCTCCGAGCGGGACTCGAACCAGCGTCTCCACTGTGGGAGGCGGGTGTGCTAACAAGGAGGCTAAAGGCTACAGCCTCTAGCGTCAGTCGATAGTGCACCTCTTGAGGTCAGGAGAGTGAGGTTTACACACTGCACAGCTATCTACCAGCTGGCTCCTGTTACACTCACCACCATAAACCTCACTCCCATCCAGGTCACGGCACCATTATAACTGGACCTGCTCATCCCGCTCATAACGGGACTCGAACCAGCATCTCCACTGTGGGAGGCGGGTGTGCTAACAAGGAGGCTAAAGGCTACAGCCTCTAGCATCAGTTGCTAGTGCACCTCTTGAGGTCGGGAGAGTGAGGTTTACACACTGCACAGCTATCTACAAGCTGGCTCCTGTTACACTGCCTTTTTGTGCTTTTTGGAGCTTCAAAGGTTCTGGACAGCATTCACTTGCATTGTATGGACGTACAGAGCTAAAATATTCTTCTAAAAACCTTAATTTGCATTCTGCAAAAGAAAGAAAGCCCTGTTTCTGGAATGGCATGAGGGTGAATAAATTATGAGAGAATTTTCATTTATTGGGTATAACTAGACAATGAATATAGAAAAGAAGTAACTATATACATACATATATATATATATATATATATATATATATATATATATATATATATATATATATATATATATATATATATATATGTAAGCAATATCACATGAGCAAGAGTGCGATGTGGCCCAACATCAGCAGTGCTGTGATTGCCGAGTGTCATAGGTAATCATATATATATATATATATATATATATATATATATATATATATATACCCGTGTCAAGGTGTACCAATACAGTTGATTATGGTATCTTATGTTTGTTCAGAATGTAATAATGCATTATGAACATCTATAATCCTAACCATTTAGAGCATGTTAGGCTGAGTAGCCTGTCTGGAACAACTCGGGACACCCCGTCGCGATCTTATGAGCTCTGTGCAGGAGCATGGTGGCATGATTTGGAGCACCTTTCACCCACCGCGAGCCAGGGATGGGATGGCACAATTCAGAGCACCTTTCTCCCATCACGATATTTCAAGCTCTGTGCAGGGGTGATCGGTCAGGTACCCTGTCGTGCCGCCCCAGATAGCGTTGCTGCCCCAGGCCCCTGCCTATATCGCCTATGCCAGGATCCGCTACTGAGCACAGGAGCCAATGCTTGGGCAACATCCTTCTCTCATGATGATCTGTGAATCAAATAGGCTAAATGAGTGCATATACTTATAACTTTAAGCAAATATATTAAAGACTGTGTTAATTCTGAGAGGAGATAGTACTAGGTTTGTCTGCTTGTATAAAATCTACCTCTTTTTGGATGGTGACAATTTAAACATGGATTTATTTCGGTTAACTTATATTGTGTTATTATGGTCTGATAGCTGTTTCAGAAGTAACAATGTTAGAAAATATTAGCATATCAGAGCGATTACCTTGCCAGTGAGTGTGAGTATAACCACATGTTGAGATAGAGTGCACATGGGAGACCTGGGTTTGAGTCTGCGTGGTCTCTCCCCAATAAATAAAATGTGGCAAAGGGCCCACAAAAAATAAATAAATAAATTTTTTTCATAATGTTGTTGAAAAAACAAGTGAGAAAACAATTTTAACAGAGCTACTGTATTTGTGCACTTCATGGCCTATTAAACTTACAGGGCTAGTAAGTTTCAGTCAACTCCCTTTTGATCATTAAAGGCAAGTGAAAACAAGTAACATCCTCTTCTGTGGTCTCATCACATTCAGCTATTATCTCCCTCAGGTGAATCCTGTAATTCCTCTCTTTGGTTGTTGTTTCACTAGCAGAATTTACTTTAATGGTGATATTAAGGATTGACACATCAGAGTGCTATTTGTGTGCTGCCGTTGGCTCTATTCCCCTGCCTAAGTAATGTACTTTGGTAGGCATCTTTGAAAAATAAGTGCAGTGTGTGATTTGTTAGTTCCCTCGCTGTCATTTATTGCTGCCTTGAGGCCAAGTGCAGGTTTGTGAGAAAAGGAAGTATTTTCACATGCAAACGCATACTAACATGTTTGTTTTTATACCATGACATTGACTTTCCATCGACTTCTATTGTTTTCATGCTGAGATAATGATGTTTTTATCCCCAGACCCTATTCTTAAACCTAACACTCTCAACCCCCACACACACACACACACACACACACACACACACACACACACACACACACACACACACACACACACACACACACACACACACACACTGCATTAAAGGCAGATTTACTTTAACAAAGAGACATAATTGCAAGGTATGTCTCAAATGAGTCATAGCAGTGAGAGGCAAGTAAATAGGACAGAAAAAACTTGTTCATCCAATTGTGACTGACAGAGCTTTGCCATGTCACAGACAAAAACACGCCAATGGATGAAGAGAGTCAAATCCTGATTCTTCTCTTTATTCCTGCTTTTATGCAGCACAATTCCTCTGCATTTGGTTTCTCCTTGTGTCTTTCTTTATCACCCTCACAATTAAAACAACCTTTTTAATCAGTTCTAAAGTTTTCTTTTAGGAAATTGTGCTGAATATGACTGGTGTCTTAGTCATAAAATTCTCTTTTCTAAGACAGTAGCAATTTGTTTTTCTCTTTTTACCATTCCCACTCTTCTGTGAATTCTCCAGCTTTTTTTCAGCAACAGTACAATGTAACACAAGGAAACAAAAAGTATGTAAAAGCCAATAGGCTGTGGCCTCGTTGGAGGGATTTGGTGATGAAAACATTTGCTGATCAGGAATGAATCATAGGAGATAATAAATGTTTTGGAATCTGTGCACCCTATGGACTACGTTCCCCTCTCACTATCAGACCGAACCATCAGGTTACTTGCCTTTATCAGTCCTTTATCTGGACTCCATACATATGTGCACAAGCACTGGGCTGCACTGCCCTCTAGTGATGGAGGGGAGCTGTTCAACTGAGACCAGGCAAGTGGTAGTATTTCTGCCTCTGGTTAATCACAATTATCAGGACAGAATTAGTCAGGTTTTGCTTCCATTGTGGAGACCAGTCCAAAAGTCACCAAAAGGAAAACGGCTTAAAAAACATTCTAAATAATGTCTTAATGAAAATGGAAAACCTCATAAATATTTGTGTAATGGTTTCATTTAGGGGTAGAAGATAATAATAATAATATTTTCCTTCTCCTTCTGTAGTGGAGAGCATGGCACAGGTGATTGTATTATACTTTGACTTGTGTTTGTCCATGATGAACAAGCCCTCGTTAGTGGGCACTTAAATGTGGGCCTAGATAATATGCTCATTAGTACCGATATGAGCACTTTAGTGCAACATGTTGCTCTAATTACATGTTTTGTTAAGAGAGATCAGATGAACATTAGCTCTACCCTCACACTTTTTCCAAGCATTGCCTTCTCATTCCCTGTTTGCACTCGCTCATTCTCCCTCATTGTCTGTCCTAAGCAGCATGATTTACTGTTGATATGTATTTCAGGGACTTAGCCAACATGGTTGCCCAGTCTTAATTGAACTGATTTGCAAGGAGGGTGCCACAAATCCATCAAAAGTACCTGAGGAAAACCCAGCGAGAACAGATTTCCAGAATGCAGAAGTGACTGTTCCTGTAGCTCAAAGGGTAGAGCTAGTCTATTCAGATAAAAAATTAAAATAAAATCTGTCACGGGAATGCAAAATACCATTTTTTGCACCTTATTTGCATATATCTTATGAACACTCTGTCCAGCAGCTTTATAAACTGATATCTCTTTGTACATGAAGCAGTGTAAAATTCAACATGGCTGCTCTAAATGTAGAGGAACGCTTCCATTTCCAATTATTCTTGGCAGCGAAGTGTTCTTTTCCATATCCTCTCCTTCTGCCTTATCTGAGTTGTTTATTCTTCTTGCACTGTAATATATATATATATATATATATACACACACACACACACACACACACACACGCTGGCGGCCACAAGTTTGGAATAATGTACAGATTTTGCTCTTGTGGAAAGAAATTGGTACTTTAATTCACCAAAGTGGCATTCAGTAAAATGAAATCAAAGTAACAGTCAGTATCTGGTTCGGCCACCAGCTGCATTATGTACTGCAGTGCATCTCATCCTCATGAACTATACCAGACCGTTCCCAGTAATGCACAGCAATGAAATTGCCTGCACTGACAACAAGCTCAGTCCGATGATGCTGACACACCGCCTCAGACCATGACTAACCCTCCACCTCCAAATCGATCCCACTCCAGAGTACAGGCCTCAGTGTAATGCTCATTCCTTCGACGATAAACACGAGGCCAACCATCACCCCTGGTGAGACAAAATCGTGACTCGTAAGTGAAGAGCACTTTTTGCCAGTCCTGCCTGATCCAGCAAAGGTGGGTTTGTACCCATAGTCGACATTGTTGCCGGTGATGTCTGATAAGGACCTGCCTTAAAACGGTCACATTTTACATTTATGTATTTGGCTGACGCTTTTATCCAAAGCGACTTACAGTGCCCCCGGAGCAACCTGGAGTTAAGTGCCTTGCTCAAGGACACAATGGTGGTGGCAGTGGGGATCGAACCGACAACCTTCTGCTTAACAGTTTAGTGCTTTACCCACTACCACCACCACCACCACTCCAGGAAGGACAACTGATCATCCTTGTAGTGGCAGGCCACGCGTGTCACAACACCTGCACAGGATCGGCACATCTGAATATCACACCTGCGGAACAGGTAAGTTGTAGGTCTACGAGCCCTCAGCCCAGCCTCTCTCAGCCTATTGCAGACTGTCTGAGCACTGATGGAGGGATTGTGCGTTCCTGGTGTAACTCAGAGAGTTGTTGTTGCCATCCTTTACCTGTTCCGCAGGTGTGATATTCAGATGTGCCTATCCTGTGCAGGTGTTTTGACAAATGTGGCCTGCCACTACAAGGACGATCAGCTGTCCTTCCTGTCTCACTGTAACTCTGTCTTAGGTATCTCACAGTACAGACATTGCAATTTATTGCCCTGGCCACATCTGCAGTCCTCAGGTCTCCATGTAGCATGCTTAAGGCATGTTGACGCAGATGAGCAGGGACCCTGGTCATCTTTCTTTTGGTGTTTTTCAGAGTCAGTAGAAAGGTCTCTTTAGTGTCCTGATTTTTTATAACTGTGACCTTAATTGCCTACCGTCTGTATGCTTTTAGTGTCTTAATGACCGCTCCACAGGTGCATGTTCATTAATTGTTCATGGTTCATTGAACAAGCATGGAAAACATTGTTTAAACCCTTTACAGTAAAGATCTGTAAAGTTATTTAGATTTTTACAAAATTAACTTTAAAATACAGTGTCCTGAAAAAGGGATGTTTCTTTTTTGTTTTTTGCTGAGTTTATATGTACACACACACACACACACACACATAATCTGAAAAGATGTTGGAGCAAATCTTTCCAAGCTTGTTTTTAAAGAATCTTAATGCTTTTGCCAGAAAGTACAATGCCTTGGGTTGATTTCATTGCTGTCTCTCTCATTCTATTCATTTTTGTGATTCTTGCAAACACACACTTTTATGACAAGGGCTCTAACTTAAATCAATTTAAACCGGCCTTTGAAATTCCTTTCGTTATACCATTGTACGCATTAGAAAAAGAATGAAAGGCAAATCGGAATTGTAACATCTGTCATATTGGGGTGCTCTTCCCTCCTCCTGTGCAGCTTTCGTCACACACACAAAAAGGTATTGATCGATTCAAGTCCAACGTTTTGAAATAAATCTCTCTCTCTCTTTTTTTAAATGTATCTTACCATTTTGAGAGGAATACAGAGACAAGCAGGGAAAGAAAATCGCAGGCCCTGTAGGCAAACAAACACATTAAAGATGCTTGGAGGACAGAGTCAGCTATGCTCAGTTAAAGCCAACTGGATGATTCATTTAACCACTTCTATCATCTCCTTAAGCATTATGTGTATTGTGTGCTGTAGCTAGGACTCTCGTTGCCTCTCTCTGTCTCGTTATGTCTCACATTTCCTTCGTCTATGACTTTAAATCACTCTTCTTAATGCTCAATATTGGATCCAGCCTTCAGCAAAAAGCTCCTTTGGGAAGATGCACTTCATGGATAATGCAATGTTTTTTTTTTTTTCCTGTGGTACATTCATACATTCATAAACACATCACTGAGATAATTACAGTTGGACAATTCCTTAAGGTCACTGGAGTCTATTTCGTCTAAGTCTTCCATTTGTACACAACATGGTCATTTTTTAGATTTAATGTCATATAATATCCCATATAGGTAATCTATGGACAATTCAATTCAGATTCAAGTCTTTCTTCTTCAAATTAATAAATGGCAAGTGAACTTCCTAAAGTACTTGTGTTCAATTGTGTTTCCTGGCTTGGCTGGAGCACACATGATGCAGCTGATGAGTATCAAACTAGATCGGTCAATAAACATGGTAGTAATATCTGTTCTAGTTGAATTAGTAATGTCTCCCTTAAAAACAGCTTAAACTCCACGAGCAGAGCCAGCGAGAGAGACTTTGCCTCTAAGTCAAGTATCACATTGACCACACTTCAAACTGGGTAAATTCTTGAGCCCCTTCAAAAAGGCCATCTTGGCAGCATAACACATGTGAACAAGCGCAATACGCTTGAGAAAGCTTCTACTAAACACCCAGCACATCTGATACAAGCAAATCCTCCTTAAGCCACTAAACTGTGTTTAAGCACTGACCATGAGCAGAAGACAGCATTAGAATCTATCAGAGCCATCGCCATATGATTTGTGGTGACAGGGTTGACAGGGGAGCTATGGAGAGCAGTGCGCATGGGGGGTCAGTGATCCCCCCTGATCTCTGCTTTTCTTAAACCTCACAGGAAAATGAAAGCTGCTCGGATTATGGGCTGCTGTAATTGTGAGAGGTAGCAAAGTCAGAGAGCAGTGATTGCACTGGATTAAGACAAGGAGAGAGAGAGAAAACAGGACAGAGAGAGAGTTAGTTGTTAGCTGCTACCCCTCAGGCCTTTTATATGAGAAGAATGTGGCCCCAATAGTAAATATTTTGTATAAACTTAACTGTTGTTAATGTGGTCATGTAAACGCATTAGCGGTATTCTGATGGGTGTTTGTAGAGTGCACGTGCGTGGAACAGACCTGGATTACAAACATCATAGGATTGATCCAAGAACAAGTCAGCACAGCAGAAAGAATTCAACATTTCAGGGACAACAGTGGTAAAATCACAACCCCACAAACTATACCCATTTATAAAGACAAATGTAAAATATCTACTGTCCCTCACGTTTGCATGTATGAGCTTGTACACTGGGTAAATCATTGGGGAGTTTTAAGTGACAATAAAACCCCACCACTGCATCGCAATTCCGCTGTAGGTCGCGATAGAAAGTTAAGGAAACAAACACAGTAACAACTCTGGAATATCTAGAAAAAAAGCAAAGCAGCAGAAATTAATATAGCAAAGTATGTACAAACTATACTTCACTAGGGGGGTTTTGACTCGCTCATGGCACCACAACTGCATGTTTGTTTATACGATGTTGCAAGAACGCCACGAGTAAAGTCTAGCTCCCTTTTATAGCCCAGGCTCCTTCCTCCTAGGAGCCAGCCACACTCAGGTAAGTATATATAGCTTAAAATGTACCACAAATCCCTCTATTTACATACTGTATATGCATCACAAATATAATATATAATAAAATATAAAACAAACATTAAACACACAGTTGCATCCATATTAACAAATGACGTGTTTTTACACCTTTCTTTTCCCAGGTAAGTATAACAGTTCTCCCCTTTTAAAACACAGGCATGGTTTTTTTGTCTTTCAGTCGCACTGCATTGGCGTGATGAGGGACTGACTTCATAAAAGCCGGCCACTAGTGTGCGCTTAGCTGACGCAACTCCTACCATCCGGAAGACTGACTCCACCAACAAACAAACACCAAACAGGTAAGTACAAAGAACCAGACAAGGGATGAGTACTGATGGAGGGGGAAAAGGGTGTATGTAAGGGAAATAACCATGAGCTAAGGGATCACATGTGCACTTGTTTCTCCAAAAGCGGATAGCAGTAAGGATATAAATGGGATATTTGTGGTGTGAACATGTGTGTCAGCGTTGCCTCGGCACTGGTGACAATCTACTCCATCACATCACCTCCCCCCTCTCCAGGCCATACACTGTCTGGGTACCGAGACAAGTAGTTAGCTTTGATGTTCCTCCTTTCAGGTGGGTGCCTGATTGTGAACGTGAATGGTTATAGTCAATGCCCTGTGATCCATCTCCAGGTTAAACTCTCTCCCTAGCAGGTAGTACAGTAAACTTTACAGAGTCCACTTGATGGCGAGACTTTCCTTCTCCACCGTCAAGTACCGTGCTTCCACCTGGTCCAAGAACCGCCTGGTGAAATCTGGACTCTGTAGGACTGGGCTAGAGCAGATCATTTTCTTAAATGTTTGGAACGCTGTCTCACAGTCTTCAGTCCACACAATCGGGTTCTTCATGGCATTTGTTAGTAGGTTGGTTATTGGTTTCGCAATAGTAGTAAAACTGGGGATGAATGTTCTGTACCATCCCATGAGACCCGAGAAGGATCTCACCTCCTTCTTAGTCCTGGGCCTTGGGCTATGCCATATTGCCACCACCTTGTCGACTTGGGGTCGCAATTTGCCATAGCCCAGATGGTACCCAAGGTAGTTGGTCTCCTGCTGTGTCCACTTACACTTTTCAACATTTAAGGTCAATCCTGCCCTCTGGATCCTTTCCAAGGTGTGCTTCAGATGGTCCATGTGGTCTGCCCAGGTGTTGCTGTAAATGACGACGTCGTCAAGGTATGCAGCAGACCACACGTTGCAGCCTTGGAGTGCCAGGTCCATCAATCTTTGGAATGTTGCAGGTGCCCCATGCAGTCCAAAGGGAAGGACAATGAACTGGAATATACTCAGTGATACCCTAAATGCAGTATATGGTCTAGAGGCTTGATCGCGGGGTGTGTTCGCTGTCCTTTTCTGCGTATCGCAGGTTTTGTGGTCCGTTCTGCATAATGCAGTGGCACATTTTAGCCTATCACGGCATATTTGGCCCATTTCTCTGCCGATCCGCAAGCCCGCTCAGTTCTCCCGATGGCAAGTCTGCCCCTGATCGGCCCAACAGAGCCTCGGCACACCAGGAAAATATGTGGTATGTCAGATTACCAGTCCAGCCCTGAGGACATGTAGTGCAGTATGTTTTCACATCAGTGTACATGGTGGGCCTGTAAAATCATGAGCTAATGCATGTGTAAATCTTCTGTTGGGCCATGTGACCAGTCCCGGGAACAGTGTGAGCAAGGGGCATGACAATGACACAACCACATGTATGAACTATCGAGCGTTATACATAATTTTCCTGTACACACAACACCCCATTTTCAATGACATACGGTACAACATTCAAACTAGACACACTACCCTGCTCAGCTTTTACAAACAAAGGTAAATAACACAGTTATTTATCCAAGCATCACAGGAAAATTACATCACTGTGGAGAAAGCATCTTACTGACTGAGCCATATGTACATGGGAGTAAAGAGTACACCGCTTAAACGGTGCATGTAAACAGGAACACTGTTTTCTCACAATAAGCCACTTTCTGGTGTCCATGTAAAAGTAGTCAATAACTTTGAGTCCCTTTCACATAAATTATGTGTAAAATGGCAGATTATTAACTCATAAACGCATACTTTTTTGCCCTGTTCCTCACAAAATGCTATCTGGTCTAATCTAAGATCTTTTACTATAGTGCCTGACTTGTAAGGTGATGTTTTTTTTTATTATTCACTTAACCTTTTTATTGATTCATAAACTTAACACAATGAAAAACTACAACATATATCAATCACATTTAACATGAAACCCCCCTATAACCCCTCCCCCTGGTGCAGCTGTAAATGCCTATAGAATTGAGATCTGGGAATTGCAAAATGTTGAACCAAATTTTCAAAAGATCTCAATACTCCACTCTCATATATGTCACTGAGTGTAGTAACCCCCCTCACAATCAAGTCTGACCAGCAGAAAGGGTCAGACTTATTAATACATAATTTAGGGTTCAGCCATATGCTCGAGGCAACATTTAAATAAATGGCCGAATTAAACACTCTGGACACTTTTGTCCATACCTGTAATGTTGCTGGCAGGCAATGACACAGGAGCAGATGAAGACGATGATGTAAGAACCCAGGTGCAGTTTAATTTACAATAGTGAAATCTAACAACCATAAATCCACCCGTGAAACATAACAAACATAAACATGAACTTGACTATTCTCAAACTAGACTAGACTTGATAAGACATGACGCTACACAAACAATACTCGACAAAGGACAACGGCAAACATGAGTGCTTAAATACATGGACATGGGGAAACATGAGCCAATGAAATATGAGTGGTGGTGGTGTAGTGGGCTAAAGCACATAACTGGTAATCAGAAGGTCGTTGGTTTGATCCCCACAACCCCCACCAGTGTGTTCTTGAGCAAGGCACTTAACTCCAGATTGCTCTGGGGGGACTGTCCCTGTAATAAGTGCATTGCAAGTTGCGTTGGATAAAAGCATCTGCCAAATGCATAAATGTAAGTGTAAATAAATGAGGGAGGACATCACATGACAATGAAACAGGAACAGATCTTTTCAAAATAAAAGGCCAGAAAACAAAACATGACCAAAAACACATCTAGACATGACAAACTTAACGATTAGTTTGATAGAAGGGCTTTGCAGTGGGGAAATAAGGACAAGAACTTCCTGTTCAATACAAAACCAGGGAGGAGCTCTCTCAGGTGGAAGTGACCAATGAGCCAAATGTCTGAGATTGAATGCATAATAATAAAACAAAATCGTGGGTAGGCATAGCCAACCTTTGTCAATCGGCCAATGTAACTTATTGAAATGTAATCTGGGACGCTTACCATTCCAAATGAAGGTCTTAGCTATGCTATCAAATAGCTTGAAATAAGAGAGGGGGACATCTGTAAGGAGTAATTGTAACGGGTAGTTAAATTTTGGAATACAATAAATTTTAATAACATTAACCTTCCCAATCATAGATAAATGTAATAAAGCCCACCTGCGCACATCACTCGAATACCTATTTATTATGCGATCAAAATGAACTCTAAGTAAAACTCTAAGTCTAACTAAATCAGACATAATTGCTGGGAATAAAATGTACCAAAAACTTACTGTTTGAGATCCAAATGCAGCTTTAATTAAGGGGCAATCCAGACACGTAATCCAATATTCAGAGCATCCAAGAGAAGCACAGGCATAACTAGGGATGGGTATCGTTAAGGTTTTAATGATATTACTATCTTACCGATACTGCTTATCGATCCGGTACTTTAACGGTATTCTTAACGGTTCTTTTTGTTATATATATATATATATATATATATATATATATATATATATATATATATATATATATATATATACACTCACCTAAAGGATTATTAGGAACACCTGTTCAATTTCTCATTAATGCAATTATCTAATCAACCAATCACATGGCAGTTGCTTCAATGCATTTAGGGGTGTGGGCCTGGTCAAGACAATCTCCTGAACTCCAAACTGAATGTCAGAATGGGAAAGAAAGGTGATTTAAGCAATTTTGAGTGTGGCATGGTTGATGGTGCCAGACGGGCCGGTCTGAGTATTTCACAATCTGCTCAGTTACTGGGATTTTCACGCACAACCATTTCTAGGGTTTACAAAGAATGGTGTGAAAAGGAAAAACATCCAGTATGCGGCAGTCCTGTGGGCTGAAAATGCCTTGTTGATGCTAGAGGTCAGAGGAGAATGGGCCGACTGATTCAAGCTGATAGAAGAGCAACTTTGCCTGAAATAACCACTCGTTACAACCGAGGTATGCAGCAAAGCATTTGTGAAGCCACAACACGCACAACCTTGAGGCGGATGGGCTACAACAGCAGAAGACCCCACCGGGTACCACTCATCTCCACTACAAATAGGAAAAAGAGGCTACAATTTGCAAGAGCTCACCAAAATTGGACAGTTGAAGACTGGAAAAATGTTTCCTGGTCTGATGAGTCTCGATTTCTGTTGAGACATTCAGATGGTAGTAGAGTCAGAATTTGGCGTAAACAAAATGAGAACATGTATCCATCATGCCTTGTTACCACTGTGCAGGCTGGTGGTGGTGGTGTAATGGTGTGGGGGATGTTTTCTTGGCACACTTTAGGCCCCTTAGTGCCAATTGGGCATCATTTAAATGCCACGGCCTACCTGAGCATTGTTTCTGACCATGTCCATCCCTTTATGGCCACCATGTACCCATCCTCTGATGGCTGCTTCCAGCAAGATAATGCACCATGTCACAAAGCTCGAATCATTTCAAATTGGTTTCTTGAACATGACAATGAGTTCACTGTACTAAAATGGCCCCCACAGTCACCAGATCTCAACCCAATAGAGTATCTTTGGGATGTGGTGGAACGGGAGCTTCGTGCCCTGGATGTGCATCCCACAAATCTCCATCAACTGCAAGATGCTATCCTATCAATATGGGCCAACATTTCTAAAGAATGCAATCAGCACCTTGTTGAATCAATGCCACGTAGAATTAAGGCAGTTCTGAAGGTGAAAGGGGGTCAAACACAGTATTAGTATGGTGTTCCTAATAATCCTTTAGGTGAGTGTATATATATATATATATATATACACTCACCTAAAGGATTATTAGGAACACCATACTAATACTGTGTTTTAGTCTACTAACATTACTGTTCAGGTGTGGTCTAAAAAGAAATCTAATAAAGTAATCAATTGTAAAATAACACTGCATAGTTTATCATAGATAGATTAATGCTTATTAATTCAGAAGTTATTCATTCAAGAGCTGTAAGTGATTTTCTCTTTGCCTTTTGTTGTTTGATTCGCAGTAATGGCTCAATCGTCACATGTTTAATAGACAGCTTCCCCTTTAAGACCGAGTTCAGATCTAATAGGCTGCTGATGCAGCATATTTTCTCCCCAACTATTTCCATAACTACGTCCATTTAAGACATAAACTGTGTTTAAGTGAATCTCCAAGCCGGTCGTTTTGACATATTTTTGTGTATAGTTGATCGTTTAGACGCATGAAACCCAAAGTAGCCTATACGTTGCTTGTCTCTTTGCAGTGTGTTTCGGAGCGCGCGCCGTCTTGGGAACGGTATCTCTTGCGCTCTTTTTATTATTAAACACGTCCCGCAATTTAGCAACAGTAGCATTTTACAACAATCACCAATCGTGCTGATTCTGACGTTAAGTTTGAGTTTTAGGGAGAAATGTCAGTGCAACGCTGTGAAGGGAAGGAAGTTGTGCTAGACAGAATGCGGCTTATGTATAAATATTCATTTTATAATCTTTGGAAGGCGAAATCTAAAATAAAATCAGACTAATAATCACAGATCTAAACCAGGCTATGTTTGAATGTTTAGTTCTGTCACTCATTAAGCAGGGCTCGTTTTGTGCTCGCTGTGGCACCGCGTGAGCGAGTTCTCTCTCTCTCTCTGACTGCGAATAGCTAAATTGCATCACAGACAAATGGTTTCATATTATTATACATAGAAATGACTGGCGAGATAAAATAACTTTCTCTTTATAGCAATAAAGAATGTATTTTCTTAATTTCTCCAGTACCGACAGCAGAACCGATAACGTCCGAGCTTACCAAATCCAGTCCTTCAATAGCCTATAGCGCGTTGGTATCTTTTTTATTACTTATTTCTCTGCATTGTGCGACAACCCTCTCAAATATAAGACACACAAACAGAACAAATAAAAGTCTCAGATTCACTCTCTGTAATTGCAAAATTATTGCTTATTGTGACATGATAGCAACCCTTCTGCTGTGATAATGCAAATTCAACTACGCTATCAATATCCAAAGTTGCCGAACGTCATGTCGCCTATCGCGTTTGTCACGTTTTTTCTTGAAGTTGGCAGTAACATATCAAATTTTTTAAATTAAATCTAAAGAACTTATACAAATTTAACCCTTACTGTTTTCTCCAAGGAACTTAGCTCCTTCCTTAGGCACTGGATGAGGTCTGCTCACTCTGCTGGAAAATGACTCTAGGGGCAGTGTGTGTCGAACACATGTTCCACAACAACACTAGGCTGCCCACAGATGCGCCTAGGCCTAATAATCGGCTTGATATGCGTGGATATTGGCCGATGTCGATTATGTAAAAAATGCAAAAAAAATCGGCCGATTAATCGGCCGGCCGATTAATCGGTCGACCTCTAGACCATATTATATTGATGAACCACCTAATGTTATCAGAAGAGGTACAGCTTTGAATAAACCCCACCTGATCAATGTTTGAGATGTCATAACTTTACAGAAATTATAGGGTCTTGCACTTGCGATGCAAAAGACCGTGTACAAGTCCTGAAGAGCATGCAAGTTCAAAATGTAATGGTTGCTTTGACAATTGCATATATCATACCACATTTGCTTTTAATGACTCTATTGGTTAGGTTTAGGTTTAAGCTTAGGTTAGGGAAGTCAGTTTTGTTGATTTAAAACTCGATAGAGCGTTAACTTTAAAAAACAAAAATGACATACCGTATGTTTGGGTTCAAAATGTTACTTTTAGCACCACACAGTAGACATGTCTCCTTGAAACTCATTGCATTTTGCAAAAATTTTGCCACAGTCACGTAATGTCAAACTGCAATACCACAGATGTCAGTATAAGCAACCCTGCTGAAAAGACAATCTTAGGCTGTTTTAGGTTCAACCAGGCTTGTTCTCGTTTGGTGCTGGTCCAGCTGATGGACCAGCATAGCCATGTTGTGTACCAGCAAAATATGTGTGGACTGAGAATGAATAAGAATTAATTAATGAAATTTTATGCAGAAAAAGTTCCTATTGTCTGTCGGCAGTGTTGGGCAAGCTACTCAAAAAATGTATCAAGCTAAGTTACAAACTACTCAACATAAAAATTAGTTAAGCTAAGCTAAAAGCTATACTTCAGAGAAAGTAGCAAGTTACACTACAAGCTGCAATCCAAAGGTAGCTTACTAGCTTACTACCTTACTACTAAATATGAAGTAGCATTTAAGCTACTTCATATTTTTTTCAACCGCAGATGCACAGAGCATACTGTCAGTCATAGACAAAGCAAAAGCACCTAAAAGTATTCACATGATCTTTATCAAAGCCTTAGTACAGTATTTTAGAGTTTAGTGCAATACAGTATACAAGAATACAGTATGGTGCAAAAAAACCAAACATATAAATTCATATTTAAACATGCTACTTATACAAACCCATGTGTTCAACATTTAAAGTCACTATTTTAAAGTTTTATTTTTTAGATTTAGGCTACTACCGCTACAAACCCATACCCATTTAAACCTTCTGTTTAAATTATTAAATTGCACATTCCTGTATAAAAACTCTGCGTACATACAGTATACTGTTCATCTATATATTTTTCTCTACAATACAAAAATAAAGCAGCTAGACACCAAATTTCAGGATATATCGTCAGAGGCCAAATTTCTTTTGTGTATGTATGAGTGTGTGTTTGTGTGTGTGTGAAACCTGTAAAAAGCTTGAAAACAAATGACAATGAGCCACAGGGTCTAAAATGTTTTGTGATTGAATTACCAAAAACTCATACGAACGTGGTCAGAAACACATGTGACCTCATTGCATTTGATGTGTAAATGCTAATCCACCCTGCATGTGTCCTGGACAGCAGTGAAGCACAACCTCTCACCTGTCAGTCAACTTCTGTGCTAAAACAGAGAATAAACTTGGCTGGTTATGAACAGCTGTTAAAGAAATAACGTCATGGTTACTTTTGTAACCTCCGTTCCTCATGGGAAGGAATGAGACATTGTGTCGAATGAAGTGACACAAGGGGTCTTCCTGGGATGCCAAACGTACATCTGAACCTGAGAAAAGACCAATGTCAAGTTGGCAGATAGAATTTGCATGCCCCTCCCCGGACATACAGGTATAAAGGGAAGTGGGTCCTGTTCTTTTAGGGGAAAAAAACCCTGTGGAGGCCACATCCTGCCCAGTCTAGGGGGAGGTAACATGTGGCAAATACTCCACGAGGGTTGTGAAGCCTTACGTGGGAAATGGCGCAGTGGTAGGTCCAGCCTAATGAGGGGGACTCTACAAGCACGGCGACTGGGGCAGAGGGGCTGCCCAAGGGAAACCGTCCGTCCCCGCCGACAGGGGGACCGTACCGTGGGAAATACATCGCGGGGAGTTTGCCTGAAAAGGGAACCAAGCTGGTGGAGCCCAACCCCAGTACAGATCACCTGTGACTCGTAGTGGGTCTGGCCGTGAATTGCTCCGCTGAATTCGCAGGCCAGAAGGCTAGGGAGGAGAACATCCAGGGAGCGATGCTTAGTGGCTAACCTGGGATAGAAGGCGCACTGGATCAACTTGGTGATGGGCGCTGTGTGCAAGCAGAACACCCGGTCGGTTGTGCCACGTTACCGAGTTCTACAGGCTCAGACCTGACAAAACATGGGACGATACCGTCTCAACCCTTAGATTGTAAAATCTGGCAAGGGTATTGGGTGTTGCCCAGCCTGCTGCTCTACAAATGTCTGCTAAGGAGGTGACATGGGCCAGTGCCCATGAGGATACCACACTTCTCGTAGAGTGTGTTCGAACCTGCAAAGGGTCGGTCCTGGCCTGGGTGTGATAAGCTAAGGAAATAGCATCAATGACCCAGTGAGCTAACCTCTGTTTGGAGACGGCGTTCTCTTTCCGCCATCCGCCAAAGCAGATAAAGAGCTGCTCAGAACATCTAGAGCTCTGCGTGCGGTCCAAATAGATACGCAAAGCATGTAGAAGGGGGTCGTAGGAACCTTGGGCACATAGCCCGGTCGGGGTCTCAGGATAACATGAGAATGTGCTGGACCGAATTCCAGTCAGGTGTTGCTAACAGAGAACGCATGCAGATGCCCAACCCTCTTGATGGAGACTAAGGCGATCGAGAGGACCTTGAGCTCAACTGAATCAAGCGGCTCGAATGGGGGTCTCTGAAGGCCCAAGAGGACCACAGAGAGATCCCCGGAGGGGAACAGGCTAGGCCAAGGAGGGTTCAGTCTCCGTGGGCCTTTCAGGAACCTGCTAATCAAGTCGTGCTTACCTAGGGACTTGCCATGTACTGCGTCGTGGTGGGCTGCGATAGCAGCCACATACACCTTCAAGGTGGAGGGGGACAGCCTACCCTCCAGCCTCTCTTGCAGGAATGAAAGCACTGACCGAACTGCGCACCTCTGTGGGTCTTCGGCTCGAGAAGAACACAAATTCGCGAACAAGCGCCACTTTAGGGCATAAAGTTGCCTGGTGGAGGGAGCTCTGGCATGATTGCTCGTGTCTACGACTGCAGGTGGTAGATCCACTAGATCTTCCGCATCCCATCCAGGGGCCAGACGTGGAGGTTCCAGAGGTCTGGATGTGGGTGCCAGAGGGTGCCCTGTCCCTGAGAAAGAAGATCCTTCCTCAGGGGAATTTTCCAGGGAGGTGCTGTTGCGAGGAGTGTAAGATTCGAGAACCAGGTCAGGGTGGGCCAGCGCATCGGTCCCGAGAGGAGCTCCTGTCAGGGAGTACCAGAGCGGGCAGTGGGAGTTGTCTTGGGAGGCAAGGAGATCTATCTGTGCCTTGCCGAATTGGTCCCATATCAGCTGGACCACCTGGGGGTGGAGCCTCCACTCTCCGCTGGGTGAAACCTGCCGCGACAGTGCGTCCGCCATTGTGTTGCGGTTGCCAGGGATGTGAGTGGCGTGCAGCAACCTGAGTTGCGGCTGACTCCAAAGGAGGAGATGGCGGTCGAGTTGTGACATATGACGAGAGTGTATGCCGCCTTGGTGATTTATGTATGCTAGCGTCGCGGTACTGTCTGAACGAATCAAGACGTGCTTGCCCCGGATTAGTGTGAGAAACCTCCATAGGGCAAGATTTGCAGCCAACAACTCTAGGCAGTTGATGTGCCATTGCTGCCGGGGTCCTGTCCAGAGGCCAGCGGCAGCGTGCCTGTTGTACACGGCACCCCAACCCTGTCAAGAGGTGTCTGTGGTCACCACGACATGTCTGGACACCTGCTGTAAGGGGACTCCGGTCCACAGAAAGCAGAGGTCTGTCCAAGGGTTGAAAGTGTGATGGCAAGAAGGGGTGATTGTCACACGGTATGTGCTGTGGCGCCATGCCCATCTCGGGACTCGAGTCTGTAGCCAGTGCTGAAGCGGTCTCATATGCATCAACGCAAGCAGCGCGGCCGCCGCTGAGGGTGCATATGCCCAAGGAGCCTCTGGAATTTTTTTAGAGGAACCGCTGTACCGGGCTCGAAGAGAGCGAGGCACCTGAGCACTGACTGAGTGCACTCGTTGGTCTAACTCCATGCCGAGAAAACAGATGCTCTTAACCGCGATGAGCTTGTTCTTTTCCCGGTTAACCTGAAGCCCTAGACGGCTGAGGGGCCTGAGCACCTGGTCCCTGTGAGCCAGGATGAGCCAGTCGTCGAGGTAGTTGAGTATGCAGATGTCCACTTCCCTTATCGGGGCAAGAGCTGGCGAGAGGCCAAGCCGGGAGACGGGGGCATTGAGAAAGCACGCCTTGTCAACGTCGCGCATCTCGACCATGTTCAGCCAGAGGTGATGCTCCTGGACCACGAGGATGGCCATCGCCCGCCCGAGTGCCTGCGCTGTGACCTTGGTGGCTGTGAGAGCAAGGTCGGTGGCAGAGTGCAAATCCTGCAGCATGTTGGCGTTGGAACTACCCAGGTGCAGATCGATGAGTGGCGCCCTGACCCCGAGTGGCGCCCTGGTTCCTCTGCTGCCGAGGAACCAATAGAGTAGCCATGAGGGAGGGGGCCGAGGTTTCCAGTCCAGACTCGTGCTCATGGCGGCCCAGGAAAGCATAGTGGACATCTGCGTGTCAGCCTCAGACAGGGAGAGCAGACCCGAAGGTGGCAGCCCAGACAAGTCATCAGCATCAGACGCCGCTGTGATGCTCTCTGATGTAGCGCCGATATAGTCATCCAATTCCGGGGGCTCAAGGGAGAATGCCGGCTGGCCGTGAGGCGAGCCGCTCTCATCCCGAGCTCGGATGGAAGTAAGAAAGCGTGCCGGGGGGCGAGTGGTTCGTGGGGATTTACCTGGCGAAACCGAACCCGTCGTCATCCCCAAATCGCCTTCAGCACCAGCCGGGTCCTCCTCAATCCAGTGGGAAGAAGGATCCAACAGCAGTGCTTATCGCCAGTAGAGGTGAGTGAAACAGTGGTGAACTCAGCTTGCTGTTGCACAACCGTTCGGCTCCGAAGAAAAACTCTGACTGCCACTCGCTGCCCCGCTTCCCTTTATACCCGTATGTCCGGGGCGGGGAATGCAAATTCTGTCTGCCAACTTGACATTGGCCTTTTCTCAGGTTCAGAGGTATGTTTCGCGTCCCAGGAAGACCCCTTGTGTCACTTCATTCGACACAACATTGAGTGAGTGACAGAAGGGGAACTATCTGATTTAAAAAAAATTAAAAGCAGATACATACACAAGTATGAGAACTTCACAGTCCTTCTACAGTGTGTCTAACAAATACAGATGAGAAGCACGAACATCTGAAGCTCCTTTAGTACGAGTGCTTTACTATAATAACAGAGATTTGTTGCATCTGGGTGAAAGAGCACTGGTTTTATTCACACTTTCTTTTCACTCACGCTTTTTTACATTTTTGCAGTTTATTATCATGCAGTAACACACAGACATAGGGATTGATTGATGTATGTCGTCATGAATTAGAGTCCCTCCCTTTGAAATACGAACACTATCGCTCACAGGAGACTTATTTAAAAGACCAGGTGTAAAGAAATGTGTCTCGTCTGACATCTCACCTGAGACGCATCTTAATTTCAGGTGTAAACGGGGTTCTAGATGCTTGATCAGTCAACAGTACTATTTAATTGACTGCATTCACTGTCATTTCATTGTTAACTGCAATATAACCTGCAACTACCAACAGCAAAACATCATTAAGCAAACAATAAGTCAAAAGTTTCAGTCTCAAGCTGGTGGTTGCAGAGGTGCTAAAGCTCATCTCTCGTCTCCATGCGCTGTGGCTCTTTTGTCTCCCATAGGGGAGGTGACCCCATGTCTGCTGCTTGTATCAGTGGAGCAGCATTGTGCGCTGGGGGAGATTTAGCTTCTCAAAGCATCTCCCAGCTCCAGATTTTCCTGCAAACACCCTGAGTGCCATCTCGCCTTTTCTCTCCCAAAGACAGTAATCTTTCCCTCTTCTTCCCCATCTCTCATGAGATTGCATTGTCAGAGTGCTGCTAATGTTTTTGTCCTTTTCAGTATATATATATACACATATATGTATTTTTTGTGTCTGGAAGTTGTTCCCAAATCATTGTAATATCTATTTACAGTGGCAACAGCAGTGGCGGCTGATGCTCAGTATTCATGGAGCATAAACCAGCCTTAAGACTTAGAAAAGCTGAAAGAGCTTATCCCTATATTCTTAAACTCTCTGCTTTTATGCGGGTCTTAGGCAGTAAGGGTAGGATTGTGAATAGCAATTGTTTGACTACAGCAGAGAGAGACAGCGAGTGTGTATACGTGGGTGGGGAAATTTTATTCCATGGCAAAATCCTCACCCTTTTTTCCTCCCCATATTTTTTCTTTTTTTTCTTCCTCTCGTTCTCTATGTGTCTTCATGACTGTAAATATTAACCACGTTGTTAACTCATAACAGTGTATGAGTCAGAGTAATGTGCTTTTAAGGATACATTATGTGAAAGATTTTCCACAGTATACAGCACTGCTCAGAAATAAGAAAAGGCTATTTTATGGTGCCTAAATACAAATTTGCTGCCCTTGAGAGAAGAGAAAACAATTTATTTGAGAGCTAAAAAAATACAGACATAACTCTGAGGAATCAAATTGTTGCCAAACAATAAAGAAAAGCTCCCAATGGGATCAGTTTTTTTTCTCTCTCAACTAAATATATAAATAAAAAACACAGTGTCCCATTTCTTTGTGCTTTATTGCTATGTCTTAAATCCGGGCTTGGTCTTTCTTCAGATAGTGTCTAATGCCAATGCATTTCAAAAGGCTTTTTCAAAGCACAATGGAAAACACCATAAGAGTTTAGCCATATCCCTGCAGAAGTGACTGAGCTCAGCTTCAGAGCACAGTGTGTAGAGGAGAACATCAACCCTCTAAAGACCTGCTGCCCATTCTGTAGCAGAGTAAAACGTCTATTGAGCAAGTAAAAAGCTCTTATATTTACAGTATGATAACATAAGAACAGCATTTTCTGGAGGAAAACATATGGTTTATGTATATCTTGGGTTTCTGGGTACCTCTTGGCTTGAGAGAACATTGTGTTAATGTATCATGACCTAACTGTGCTTAATCTGTCATAGACTGCAGTGCTGTTCTACAATCCTCAAGGACATACTTTTTTCCCTCCTTTTTTTAGGAGGTGAAAAGACAACCAAGGCCTTTCTTTTATATCAAACTAATGGCAGCAGCTGGTGAATACACACAGATATTTATGGTTTTGGAGTAATAAAGCAAGAGTAAACTCTTGTGGAGAACTGTCACTGAAAGCAGCTGATGCTGGGTCTTGGCCTAGACCTGTAAACATGAAGCAAATTGCTCCCTGACTATCAGTAGGGAAAATGGTGGCATTTGTAATTCAGAGGGCTGTCATACTGCCAGGTCCATTAATATGGGCAGGGGCTCTTTAAGTGAGTGCGCAGAGCTGAGATTGTGTAAAATCAGTGGATGGTTAATGAGAATGAGCAGTGTGGAAATTTTAATCAGCTGTAGCTCTTCAGCAGGATGGAAATTGGAGTGAACAGTCAGCACAGCAGCATAGCAGTAGCCATCCATCTTTAGAGCCACTGGCTGTGTGTGACAATCATTTTAGTTCTCTCATTCTTATTCCTCTGTCATCTACCCAGCCCTTCTACATGTTGATCTGTTGGTAAAGAGGACACATGCCACTAGCAACAAGCAAGTCCTAGCAGCCCCCCACCCCCCACGGTGAAAGAGGATCCAAGAGGACGATCAAGATGCCTGGGGGGCGGCTTAAGGGCTGGGAAAGGATACGGGGGCCTGGGAGGCAGCCACAGGGCATGGACTGGGTCAAGATGCAGAGCCACTGGAGGAGGGGTGGGCAGAGACGCTGGAGGAGGAGCTGTGGAAGACGGAGCCATGGAAGGCTCGAGGGGCGATGCCATGAGGGGCTTGAGGGTCTGAGCCAGGGAACTTGGTGCCTGGAGAGTAGCTGAAGGCTTAAGGGCCAGGGTGGAGCCGAAGGTTCAGAGGACCGAGGTAGCACCGAAGGCTCGGAGGAGAGTGGTGGAGTTGGAGGATCCGAGGAAAGAGGTGGAGCCAGTGGGGCTGAGGACTGAGGAAGGAGGTCCACGGTGAAGCCGGAGGCTCAGAGTGACAAAGACTGGCTGGAGGATCGAGCTGAGGCAGAGCCAGGTGACCACCTGACCAAGGCGGAGATGGAGGGACGAGGGACCCCAGAGAAGCCTATTGGATGAAGGACCACGGTGGAGCCAAAAGGACATAGAGCCGTGGTGGGGCTCGGAGGGTGTAGGTGGAGTCAGAGGGTTTGAGGTTCCCCTTGACCATGGTTTCGCAGGGAGCGAAGGTCAAACCGGTGACATGGGAGGAGCCGGCTGACCAGGAGAAGGAGGAAGTGTCCTGAGTGGAGCCAACGGAGGAGGAGTACTCTGGGTGGGCATATGGGTGGGAATGGAATCAAGGTCAATAAGCTCCGTGAAAGAAGGCTCTGGGACAGTTGAGGCTACAGTGGTCCGAGATAGTGGAGTAAGTGATGAGTTGAAAGAACTTGACGGCATATTCAGGGAGAGGAAGGTCTTATTTGAATAAATCCATAAATAAACTGGTAAACTCTAAACTCATGACTATAGTGAAATTGGTGTGTGCTTAATCCATTTGGAGGTCAGTCCTTCTGTACGTTGGGTACTTGGAGTGGAAGAGAGGAGATGCAGGAGTAAATATTTAAATCTTTTAATAACAATCGCTGGAGTGGAACAAACAATAAAGCTAAACATCATAATATAACACAATGTAACACTTCAAGGACTGACAATCAATGAACAAAACTGAAGGGTCTTTATACACAAAGGAACTAATGAGGGGATGGAAAACGGGTGAGGATAATGAGGAACAGCTGAAAGTGATGAGGGCAGTGCACTATGGGATATGTTGTCTGGGAGAAAACTTAAAAATAAGAGTCCTAGGGAAAACATGAGGGAGACAGACTGTGACAATGAGGTATGTAATTACAATTATTTTAACACCTATATTGTTGGCGCTTTAGCAATTGCACATTGACACATAATAAACACAAGAAAAAAATTATGTTTTACTGTACTGAAGATGTGACTGATCTCTGGATAGGAGTGCTTGTGATTCATTTTTATTTATTTATTTTTTTAAGAACATACGCCTTTGTTTCTTGGTTATGGGATATTTGCTGAGGCAAATCATATGCAAAACTTGCAAGATATTGTCAGACGCTCTCATTTGTCCTTGCCACATTTGTCATTAATCTTTGGCCCTGCTTGGTGAGAGACAGGGTTGATTTGTATAGGGGGGTCTCCTGAGGGAAGTCCAAGACATTCTCAAATAATATAATGGCATTATGGCCAGCAGCAGTAAAAATGTGTCACATAAATTATACATTACCATACTAACGGTATGCCCCACAGATTGACATGACAGCTCTCAGTCTATGGTGAAATTCAATGTAGGTTATGAAAATATCACACAGCTTTCTTTAATACTGAAGTGGGCTGTTTCATTACAGGCTGTTTGATGGTAAACAATGCAAGACTAAAAACCCTTGTACTGCGACTGCCGCTAAAAAGCTTGAGGAACAGCTTAGACTATATTATATTGCATAATATGCCATTTCTCTGTAATACTTCCAATTCTGAGTGTGACCCCAATCGGTCGGGTTAATGTGGATGTGTTTCTAAAGGAGAAAACAGAATGAAATGCTGCTTAATTGTCCCTAAACCGTTCAATAATTCTCCTGGACATAAGAATATTTTTTTTCCATAGTCCTTGGCACACCATAGGCCCATGTAATGGATATGGAATCATGGGCAATGTGCAAGGTTGTAAATTATTGCTAATTTACATTATTTTTCCCTATATGTCCTATTTGTTGTTGCAGGGCCACTTAAATGTGTCATAAAGAACACGATACCCCAAATACTTGTCTTGCTTGCACCACTGCTTATGTCAGAGTAAAATTGTTATCATGGCTGTGTTTTCCAAAAATATTTAAAAACTGGATTTTATATATTTTCACATTTCTAATAGTACACTTATCCAATTGACATTAATGGCTGAGGGCAATTCTCCTCTGCTTCAGTGAGCAGTATGCACAAATAATACCCCAAGGAGCCAGAAAACAAGGTGAACAGGGTACAACAAGTACTAAGCCACATTTAAGGAGGTGGAGAACTGAGAAAGGTAAAGCTTTGAGACTTTGTTGGCAGAGATGAATTAGAGTACTGGAAATAGCCTTATTCACCTTCCCACTGATACTGCCAGTTAACACACACACACACACACACACACACACACACACACACACACACACACACACACACACACACACACACACACACACACACACACACACATGTTGTGTTTCCATGTTTTATGGGAACTTTCCATAGACATAATGGTTTTTATACTGTACAAACTTTATATTCTATCCCCTAAACCTAACCCTACCCCTAAACCTAACCCTCACAGAAAACATTCTGCATTTTTACATTTTCAAAAAACATAATTTAGTATGATTTATAAGCTGTTTTCCTCATGGGGACCGACAAAATGTCCCCACAAGGTCAAACATTTCGGGTTTTACTATCCTTATGGGGACATTTGGTCCCCACAAAGTGATCACCACACACACACACACACACACACACACACACACACACACACACACACACACACACACACACATGCACATCTATCTATTTTGCTTCTCATTCCAAACATCCACAAAAACACAGAGATGGGGAGAGATCATTGTATAAATGAAGAATAAACTGTATTCAAAATTCAAAGTGAGACTTTATTTTCAGTTCTCAGGAAAGCCATTTTGATATCGTCCACACGTGAGGCAAGAGAAAATAATATACTTGACCCTTTTTTGCATACACTTTGTGAAGTTTGTTAGTCTGTGGAGTTTCATAATAATGCACAGAGCTCATGTATATTAAGTAGAAATTCACTGCCTTTTATGATAAATGGCCAGGGTAATAGTGGGACACCTCTTTTGCATTTCAATATAAGTGGGTGTCAGATTGTTATTTCATTACCTGACTTCGCATTAGCTGATGGATTTTAATTTGCTCTTCCCTGCTCTCGCCCTCTCTTTGATTGCTAGGTATCCGCAGAGACCATGTCTAAACACTTACAGCCTAAAGTAGAGGGGTTAACAGATAGACAGAAAATGAATTATTAAAGGAATTCACACTGATGTCAAGAGCATTCTACAGCCAATTTCAAGCAATCACAAAAAATGAAATTTTACATGCATGTAAATTTGCATATGTTTGTGAATACCTTTAGAAATCTTCTAGTAGACCTTAAAAATTGTAAAATAATAATGGCACAGACTGCTGGGTTCTCTTGCTGAGTAGACAGAAAATCAAGGTTTAATTCATTATTTGATAAAAATCTGAGTGTCAATGAATCTAAGACATGGTAGACTGGAGTAATATTCTGTCATTCAGCTAGACTGTCTCTCTTTCATTTCTTCTCAGCTAACCCCATGCCCTAATCTACAGTACAAAATCAGTGGTTGAATTCTTTATGCATTTGAGTGGGGAAAAAAGCCAAATAAAAGGTGCCTGTGCAATTAACAAATGACTTCTGCCTTTCTCGCCCCCTGCTTAATCTGTTTGTACCAAATCCAACTAATAATACATTAATGGAGAAAAAGATTATAACGGATGAAATGAGACACTCAATGGAGGCAGTAATTACTCTCTCTCTGTAGTGTTCAATAGGCGTGGGCTGCATCAAAAAGCAGGCTGACGTGAAACCTAGAAACCTGAAAGACTCTGCAATCCTTTACCAAATACAAATCCATTATACTCTTTTCCATAAATGAGTTAGTACAAATAGGAGTTACTAAAATAGAGAAATTAAACAAAGTAGTCACAGTTGTAAGTTGCTTGAGTTTATGATGCTCATCAGATAGAGTGGACTGATGATACAAATTTCTTTATTTCATTTCATCAAGATAAAATCAAACCATATCATTAAAAAAGTCAAAAGGTCAAGGTTCTTCTTTAATTTTTATTTGAGAATGAACCTTCTGAAATATTTGATTTAACATTTCGGGTCTTTCACAATAAATGAGAGTGAACTCCTTTTAGATTACTTAAAGTGTCAAATCATGAGGAATCCAATTTTTCCTTTTGAGGATCTTTTGAGATACTGTACATAAGTTTATTGCAGAGTAATACTTTAAAATTCAAAACTTCGTCCTAAGTGAAATAAGACCATTTATTGAAACTATGAAGAACCAGAAGAACTTATAAGAGTAATATTATTAATATATAGAGTAATATTATTAGATTAATCTATATATTACTATACAATTATTATATTACATTATAAGTGTATAGCACTTGTCACTTAATAGACCCAGTATTAGAAACGACTCAGTTAATGAAGTTTATTTTCAACAAGATCCTTAACATTTCCATTTGATCTTCAACTTCAGAGGCACATTTCAGTATTCAGTGTTTTGTGAACATGTTCCAATGTAGGGCAGGCCTTGTAAAGAGTTTGTGAATTAAGGATAGCACTGTTAAAATCTGTATTGGACCCAACAGCAAACCTGCAGCTTGCAAGTAAGTGCAGCACAGCGCTGTATCTCATTTCACAAGCAAAAGGAATGTTTACATGGAAGTCTTAAATGTACAGCAACAAAGTTAAATTATAAGGGTCAGGAAGAGGGTGGAAAATGAAACTTTATGACTCTTTTAGTGCAAAACTTTATTAACATGCAGTTAGTAATTAGTGAAATTAACATTAAAAGACTAATAATATGACCCTTTTAAAATTTGAGTAAAGTACATCTATCAAGTTTAATGTCCCTTTTGCAATACTAGGTGATGAACGTCTCGGGTTATGACTATAACCCTTGTTCCCTGAGAAGGGAACGAGACACTGCGTCGTTGAAAACGACTCTTTGGGGAACGCTCCTTAGCGTGCGCCTCTGAAATATGAATGAAACTATTCGAATCTTGATTGGTGTTGCGTCATGACGTAACATGTGACGGCATAACCGGATGCATAAAAGTGACGCCGGCACACAAACACATTAGCCTAGCGATGAAGCAAGCCGCTCTCAGGCATTGAGGGGCGTGGCAGGACGATGCAGTGTCTTGTTCCCTTCTCAGGGAACAAGGGTTATAGTCATAACCCGAGACGTTCCCTTCTTAGGGAACTCGCACTGCGTCGTTGAAAACGACTCTTTGGGGAACGAATGCCCACTAGGCCACGCGCCGAAAAAGGCCTGCCCTAGAGTGAAACTGAACTCAGGCACTCAGCTAGGACGAGAGCACACGTGCGCCAGGCGTACTAGGGAGGTGCAGAAAACCTGATGAAAGTGTGCGGGGTAGCCCAACCGGCTGCCTCACAGATCTCCTGGAGGGGCACTCCCGATAAGAGAGCCCTAGAGGACGCCATGCCTCTAGTTGAATGAGCCCTTATGGCCAAAAGTGAAGGCAAATTGTGCACCTTATAGGCCGAGATAATAGCCTGAACAATCCAATTACTAATGGTTTGTTTCGAAGCAGGGAGCCCCTTCTTAGGTGACCCAAAACACACTAACAGTTGGTCCGACCTCCTCCAAGAAGAGGACCTCTCGAGGTAAACGCTCAAAGCTCTGACAGGGCAGAGCAAATGGAGCCTCTCTTCTTCTGCCGACACATGAGGTGGAGGATGAATGTCTGCAGGACCGTAGACCGTGCCGTGTTAGAAGGTACCTTAGGCACAAAGCCAGGTCTCGGGTGCAGAATGGCTTTAACTCCGCCAGGGGCAAACTCCAAGCAAGCTGGTGTTACTGCCAGGGCTTGAAGATCTCCCACCTTCTTTAGAGAGGTAATAGCTAAGAGAAAAGCCATCTTGAACGTCAGGTCCTTGGGCGAGGCCGACTGAAGGGGTTCGAAGGGGGCTAGGGATAACCCTTCGAGAACCACCGCCTGGTTGTCGGTCTCATTCTCCATGTACCACGGAGAAAACAAATGACCAGCTGGTGCCTCCCCAGAGGCCCAGCACTCAATGGTGCATGGAAAGCCGCAATGGCAGCCACGTACACCTTAAGTGTGGAAGGGAGAGACCACGAGAGAAACGATCTTGAAGAAACTCCAGAACTGAAGCCACCGGGCAGTTAACTGGATCTACTTCATGTTCTCTACACCAAGTGGAGAACACATTCCACTTGAGGCCATATAATCTCCTAGTAGACGGAGCCCTAGAGTTAAGTATGGTGTCAAACACCCCCGCTGATAGACCAGCATTTAGGTACTGAACCCCCTCAGGGGCCAGACCCACAGTTTCCACAGCTCTGGACGAGGGTGGAAAACTGTGCCCCCTGCCTGAGACAACAGATCCCTCCTCAGAGGAATCTGCCATGGCGGAGCTATCAGGAGTGAGATTATGTCTGAGAACCATACTCGGGCCAGCCACATCAGGGCAACCAGAAGTAGACTGATGCCCTCTTGGCGGACCCTTTCCAGGACTCCCGGGAGCAGAGCGATCGGGGGAAATGCATACAGGCGAAGCCTCGGCCAGGCCTGTACCATGGCATCCAACCCCAGTGGGGCTGGATGTGAGAGGGAGAACCAAAATGGACAGTGATAGATCCACTTTCAATGGTCCAAATTTGTCCCATATCAACTTCACCACCTCTGGATGAAGTCTCCATTCCCCGGGCCTCAGTCCCTGCCTCGACAGGATGTCTGCTCCCTGATTCTGAACCCCCGGAACATACATGCTCTGATAGACAGTATTTTCCCTTGGGACCAAAGAAATTATCTGATGCGCCGGTCTGCACAGAGGGCGCGATCTGAGTCCCCCTTGTCGGTTCAGATAAGCTACCACTGATGTATTGTCCGAACGTACTAGGACATGGTAACCTTAGATGTCTGGAAGGAAGCTCCTCAGAGCCCTGAACACAGCCAACATCTCTAGACAGTTTATGTGCCAAGAATGATGATGGTCCTGCCACAGACCCCTGGCAAAGCGGCTGTCCATGACCGTGCCCCAGCCAGTGAGGGAGGCGTCTGTCGAAACGGTTTCCCGGCGACATGACGCTCCCAACACTGGCCCTTGGGACAGGAACCAAGGTTTCTTCCATATTAGCAGAGAACGAAGGCATCTGTGCGTTACTCTGATTTTACGAAATGGATTCCCCTTGGGGGAAAAAACCCCTTGGCTTTCAGCCACCACTGGAGGGGCCTCATGTGTAGAAGGCCCAAAGGAATAAAGTTGGATGCCGCTGCCATGAGGCCCAGCAGTCTTAGAAACTGCTTTACAGTGATGGCCTGGCCTACCTTTAACCCGGACACCATCGCCAGAACGGACTCGATACGTGCAGGAGACATGCGTGCCTGCATTGTAACCGAGTTCCACACAACACCCAGAAACGTTGTGCACTGGGATGGTTGTAACACACTCTTTTTTTGTGTTGAGTCTCAACCCCAAACTTCGAATGTGGCCAAGGACGACATCTCGATGCCGAACCGCCATTTCTCGAGACTGGGACAGAATGAGCCAATCGTCGATATAATTCAGTATGCGGATGCCCTGAAGTCTCAGAGGAGCAGGAGCTGCATCCATACATTTGGTGAATGTGCGGGGAGAGAGTGCTAGGCCGAACGGAAGAACCCGATATTGGTAAGCTTCGCCCCCGAAAGCGAACCTCAGGAACCTCCTGTGACATGGAAGGATGGATACATGAAAATTGATGGAAATTGATGTGGCCCGAGGCCTCAGAGATGGCGGGAACCGACACCGATTTCCTGAGGACTCCGCTGCGAGAGCAACCTCGGTTGCTCTGCAGCGGGGGACAGCCCTCCGAGGTTCTACCACCTTGGTAGGACCTCCTTCCCGAAGCTTCTACTAAGGGAACCAGCCTCTCGAGGCTGGTCTCGGGTGTTTCCCGAGCACTGTTCTCGACTTCCTGAAGCGAGATACCGGCAGGATTTAGTCGATACGGTTCTTGTGACCACAATGGATACTTTATTTTTATTATTTTTTTTTTGACACGAACGGCACGGTGTGCGTTCGCTGGAAATTGATGTGGCCCGAAGCGTCAGAGACGGCGGGAAACCGACACTGATTCCCTGAGGACGGCGCTGCGAGAACAACCTCGGTTGCTCTGCAGCGGGGGGGAACTCTGTGGTGCGAGGAGCTGACTGATGGCTGGGGCTGATCTGCTTGCCCTACTCGATTTAGACTTACGTTACGGGGGAAGCATCAAGCAGAAAAGATCTAACCTTTTCCTTTATTCCCGATAAATTCAGCCACAGATGCCTCTCTGTGGCCACCATAGCTGCCATAGAGCGGCCAATAGCCATTGAGTGCAGGCAAGAACCAGCCCGACCTGCCGCCATGTAAGCCCTACTTATTAAAGCAGATGTATCCCTGCAGGGCTTACTAGGCAGCGCCGGGGTTTTAGCCCATATCCCGTGCCCCCAAAACATCGCCTGTAATCACCACACTGGGGCTGGAGACACGGGATCGAATGCGGTTTACCCCACGATCTCGAGATATATATTTATATATTTTTTTTTGTGGAGATCGGGAAAACGGCAAACCCCGGCATTGAGGTTGTGATCTGTGCCGCAGGAAACGCTCGTCTAATTTGTCTTTCAACTTGCGCTTCCTGCTCATTTTGTGGCCAGCTGATATCAAGTCTGGCCACGGCACGCGTCACAACCTCAATCAGCTCCTCATAAGCTTGGCCGAAAACTGCCGTGCTTGACTCACGGTCGTCCGCGATCAATGCTGAGCATATCCACTTCCTCGGAAGCAGAGAGCTCAAGCATTGGGACCTGATCGTGGGCAGAAGAAGCCGCGACGCGGGCTTCTGCACCACTCACAGTAGGCTCGGATCCTCAAATGAAGAATGAGAAAGTGCCGCAGCAGTCTCATTCTCATCTGCAAGATCCCGCTGCGAATCCCACGATCTCAACCGCCGGCTGCCTCAACAGACGCGGACCAGATCCGTGGGGAACGCGAGCCTGACCGTGATCATCAAAGCACGCCAACCGGAGCGCAGCACTCTCATGGGTAGTGCTTCACAACTTTCACAGGCAGATCCCTCGAGAGCTGCCTGTGCGTGCTGCGCCCCAAACAATTCACACATAAAGTGCGCGTGTCCCTACCCGTAATGAAACGAGGGCAGGGGTGCACGCACTTCATGAACTGTTGGGTGGCCATAATATTTTTAAATCAGACAAACAACACCAAATAAGACAAACAATACACATAGAGCGCTTGCTGAAGAGCGAAAGCTAATGTGTTTGTGTGCCGGCGTCACTTTTATGCATCCGGTTATGCAGTCACATATTACGTCATGACGCAACACCAATCAAGATTGGAATAGTTTCATTCATAATTCAGAGGCGCACGCTAAGGAGCGTTCCCCAAAGAGTCGTTTTCAACGACGCAGTGCGAGTTCCCTTGGAAGGGAACTACAGTACACATATGCTCATGCCAAAGCAACATATGCCTGAGCTCACTTAAAAACTATGATAAAGTTAGAGTATGCACACCTAGCCATTAGCAAGGCATGGATTAGCTGGCATTGGCCTGCTGCATTTGATCTACCACATACAGTACAGCTGTAATTTATACAAGCCAGATGTGATAGGACCATATGCTTGAGTGCATCAATGCTGCTCATAATTCAAATCTAATAGCTACTTAAACTGAAGTGAGAACCTGAGCAAGGCTCTTCATACAGAGTGGGGTAATAAGAGATGAGGGATGACTGGAGTGGATGACGGATGCCGGGGCTCACAGAAAGAGAGAAAGCAAATGGAGAGAGTGAGAGAGAGAAAGAGGTAGAATGAGACAAGGTTGTGTTATTCCTGGCTTTCGGTTCCAGGTCTTTAACTCTGTTCTGTATCGCTGTCTCAACTTCTCCATAGCTCATGTCACATGGCTAATTAGCAGCTTAATCAAACATGTAATGCTATTTAACCAGGAAAGCTTAGAATAGAGATCCAGAGATGAGGAGATAATCCACAGTCACAGATACTGCATTTTGGTATTTTTCTGCTGAAGACTCTGCTAATGGCAGGCCATACATTCTGAGGAAAGCCATATGATTGCTAAGTGTGAACAGCGGACCCCAATTTTAGCCTTTATTCAATGATCTCCATCCCCATCTGTTGTTGTGGCCATAACGCTAAAAACCCACTCTTATTTAAAGATTAAAAAATTGCTATCTCAAGATGCGTTATGACACAGGTTTTATATCAGTGATGGCAAGTGGTCATTGGTTCTTGCATCTCATGATTGTGACATTCCACATTCCTTGTGATGTATTTGTTTGAATGAGATATGAGTGGATTAGGGAAATATTTTCAGCAATTATCAACTTAAATTCCACACTCTACCTCACACAATGCTATTGTATTCCATCAGAGTGCTACATAATTGTACATTTACATTTTTACAAATAGCTATGCACAATAATGAAATCAGATTGTATAAACAAGAGTCTAATATTGAGTAACTTACATTTTAGACACAATCTGACTAGTTATTTGTGTATTGTTCTTCCGCTAATGAAATGATGCCACAGCAAGGTCAACCGTGTGTGTGTGTCACTGAGTAACACTCTCTGTATACTCAGACAAGCAGAGTGATACAGACAGCAAAGCCTTCCACTGCTGTTATACCACAGTACATTATGTACAATATTATCAATCTTGAAACTTGTCCCATCAGATTAGAGGACCAAAACTAACAATTGTATAACATTTGCCTATTTAATAATTTGGCAGAGCAACTTGATGGCTAACAAATTTTGTCTAATTGGTAATGCTTTCAGCTGCCAATTAGACTGTAGTGCTCTTAGCTTTTTTTTAACACATTTTATCATGTTGAAATCTATTCTGGGAAGTTACGACTAAAAGTTGTGTACTTGGTTACAAAGGAGAAAAAAGTGTCAGTGAAGTGCATACTTGAAACCAAAAATAACTAGGGCTGTCAATCGATTCACATTTTTATTCAAATTAATTACATGGTGTCTCGATTAATTTATCTCGATTAATCGCATATACAAATATTTGCTGAGAAAGCCACTCATATAACAATAATTCAATATATATAATTATACATAGTTATCTTTAAATATTTAAAAAAAAAAAAAAAAAAAAATATATATATATATATATATATATATATATATATATATATATATATATAATAAAAAAGATTCAGATAAATAAAATGCATTACTTTCTTGTAGCAGAAGAGTTAATCATTGATAAGACAATACAAAAAGCGGCTTTAGAATACAATGTATTGTTTACAACAATATAATTGATCATAAGTCAATCATTGGCATACAGCTCACAGCAATCCATTACACAAGTGAATTTGTTAGATTTATTATGAGGGCTTATTTAAGAGCTCGTCAATCTACACCTGCGTCAGACATGCTTGTGTAGCATCTCGGGTGCGTTGCATCATAAACATAAAATGTTTATTTCACTGTTTCAAGTTAAATATAGTTTAATACTCAATCTTTAAACACATCTTGAGACCCCTTAGTTTGCATTTCCGCTCCTTCAAGTGTTTTGAACACAAGAACATAATGCATGTCTGTGTCGTGGGTTGTTTTCTTCACTGTATAAACTGTGCATTGCTCATACAGCTGAAATTTCACTTACTGCCCTCTGGAGTAAACAGGTGGTATTACAAGCTTGCATTTCTCAAGAATCTTCCTTATTATGGTGCGATTAATTGCATAAATTTTTTTTAACGCGTTATTTTTTGTCAAATTAATCACACTGAATTAATGCCCTAATTAACGTTAAATCGACAGCCCTAAAAATAACAGAATTCTACTGTGATGTATAGGCTATATGTACACTGTTGGACATAGAATTTGTTTACTGTTTACTACATCTTACCTCCTGTTTTTTCATTTTTTTCTCTTATGTTTGGATGTTAAGTATAAAATGCGGCCTAGCACTGCAGCTCTAGTCACCATTGTCATCTGCCGCTCAACCCCAAATAAATGAGAGCACACAGGCTTCCTTCCCTCTCTCTTTGCATCACTCAATTCCTCTAAATGTCAAACCAATAGCCCATTGTCACTGCATTAACCGTAGGCTATCTTAAAAGTAATTGGAAACAGACGCCATCCAGAGCTCCAATTAACGCTCCCGCCAAAAGTCTCCTGTTCTGTGTAATCCACTATAATGGCTCCATGTTTTGGGGGACGGTGGATTGCCCGTGTTCACTGCTCACCTCCTGACACTGGCCTCTTCAGCTCCATACAAAAATATCCACATTCTCAATAATCTCAATTTCCAGCATTTGTCTCCTTCACTCTCTCTACGTGGTGTTTGCTTGCAGTCATTGCGTATGTATCGCGGGAGCAGGAGGTGTAATTGACTGCCGAGGACTTGGCGACAGGATTGTTAATTATTACCTCAGGGAACGGCGACCGGGGGAGAGTTCAGCTCTTCCATTCAGAGCTCTTAAACAGCCGTGACTACTGCACTTACCATATTCAAAAGCATCCTGTCTGTACAGTCTGGAGTCAGGCCACTCACTGTGATAGAGAAAGAGGAGCTTTAGAAATGTGCAGTGGAAGTACATAGTAACATTGTCCAGACGAAGAATGACAAGTTAGTCTTCTCAGTTTGGAATCACCAAATGTTCGTAACATTAGCTGCTAATGATAGAGTTTAATACAGCCAAGACAGAGGCTATCTGATAGAATAATTAGCTATGCTAATCTGTAATATTATGTAATAAGATTTACTACTAATTTAACACCAGTATCATTGACTCTTATTTCTGCACATCAGTTAAATATACTTCCTTATCTAAACCGGTGGTTCCAAATCCAGGTCCTAGAGTACCACAGCAATGCACATTATTCATGTTAAAAATATTTATTATTAATTTCAGACCAGATGTTCTATGGTATATCAATATTATTTATAAATGAATTATAAATAAGTGAGACATATAAAATATGCAGCGCTGGTATACTACAGGACCAGGACTGAGAACCACTGATCTCAAATCAAAATGTAGCCAAGTGGAGAAATTTCTCTAGTCATTAATTGGACATGGCCCCTTTAAGAAGAGTTTTGTGTCACCTGGTTTCTGGCACTCTTTGTATTGCACATGTGTGCTGGTTAGAGATATGAGAACTTGTATTGTGCAAGAAAGGTCCCTGTTTTGTTCATCGGTTGAAAATTCTTGGGTAAATATCAGTTCCCCTTCTGTCGCTCTCTCCACGTTGTGTCGGAGAAGCGACACTAGGGGTCTCTCTTGAGCGCCGATATTCACCTCTGATCTATTGAAAAGGGCCAATGGGAGTTGGCAGTCAGTATTTGCATACCCCGCCCCCGGACATACGGGTATTTAAACGGGGCAAATACGGGAGTTCCATCCATCCATCCATCGTCAACCGCTTATCCTGTGTACAGGGTCGCGGGGGGCTGGAGCCTATCCCAGCTAACATTGGGCGAAAGGCGGGGGACACCCTGGACAGGTCACCAGTCAAATACGGGAGTTCATTCAGAAAATTTCTTCGGAGCCGATGGTCTGTCTGCAGTTGCTGCGAGTTTACACACCACTATAAAACGTTCCTGTTTCCTCTGACGATCTGCATGCTGTTGGATCTTGACGGCGCACAACAGCGGCTTTCTCCTTCACTTTGCACGGCGTGCATTGTTGCCCCTGGGCGCTTCGACAGCGCAGACACACATACACAGTGTGTATATTAAAAGAGTTATTTTCCTTAAAAGAGTAAATTTCTCTAAAAGAGCAAACACAGCGGCGTTGAACGTCCTTTTCAGGACGCGTCTTTCTGAAGATGCCTTTCCGCCCCTGTGTAGTTTTTGGAGGCGGTGATTTCTCCCCAACTCTGACGGTCATAAAAACCGCCTGGCGTACCTGGGTTGCGAAACACGCAGGCAGCGTTTTTTATGAATGGTCTATGTTTTCAGTACGAAAACATAGCTATGACAGCATTGCGGTCGTAGGCTTTCTCTTGTAGTGAGAGACAGCCGCTTCAGCCGCCCCCCGCACCTCGCCTCCTTCCCACGGGATTGAGGCAGGCGCCGCGGGTGATGAAAACGATCTGGGGTCAATGACAGGCTGCGTTTCGCCGGGTGAACCCCCTTGAAACCCCCCGCCTCCCCGGCACGCTTGCTGTTTTCCGTCCGGGCTCGGGATGAGCATGCTCTCCAATGGGTTATGTTTTCAGCCTGAGAACATAGCTGCAGCAGCATTGCGATCTCTGCTTTGTTGTGAGGAAGAAAGCCACTTCAGCCGCCCTCCGCTCCTCGCCTCCTTCCTACGGGATTGACGCAGGCGCCGCGAGCGATGAAAATGATCCCGGGATAATGGCGGGCTGCATTTCGCCGGGTAAAAACCGCTTGAAACCCCCCACCCCCCCTGCAAGCTTGCTTGCTCCCCTCACGAGCTCGGGATAAGCGCGGTCCGCCTAACGGCCGGCCGCCCGGTCCCTGGAGCTCCCGGACATTGGATGACGACATCACCGCTGCATCGGAGAGTGTCACAGCGGCATCGGATGCGGATAACTCGCCTGGGCCGCCACTTATGGGTCTGCTTGCCCAGTCTGAGCCTGACGCACGGAGATCCGCTATGCTTCCCCGGGCTTGATGATTCACGGGCTGGTGCGCCGCCCACAGCCGCGCCCCCCCGTTCCTTCCCGGACGTGCACGACGAGCTGAGCGAGCCAAGCTTCCTCGCTCCTCCGCTCTCACTACCCTCGGCGGTAGAACGGTCCCAGACCGCTCCCCCCCTGCATGCCATGGCCCCTCCCTGCAAGTCCACCGGGCCAAGGCACTTCAAGATTTGCACTTGGGTAGTCCTGTTCTTGACGTGCTGCAGGAACTGCACTCGGACAGGCGATGTCCACCCTCGTGGTCCAGAAACATAACAAATGGACTGGATCTGGTCGTAGTACAGGAGGTAGACAAAGCACGCTTTCTCAAAACTCTCCAGTCTCCTAGCTCCATTTGGCGACACCACCTGACGACTCCACCCAGTAGTCCTCAGTGGTGAAGAAACAGACGGAGGCCAGGTCACACGTCCTGCCCCGCCGCAAACCTGCCGCCAGGGGCCATGCCCTGTGTGCTCACCGAGGGCGTCCTCCTACGGCTTTCAAGGAAGAAAGGAAGTGGTGCTCCGCCTCAATGAACAAGAGCGGGCCTAGCTCTCAGCACCGCGTTGAGCTCCCCGCAGAAAGAGGACGCCCCCTCCTCTCACGGACCCCCTCGAGGACCCGGAAGGCTCCCAGGCGCTCCTGAGACGACCGACCCAGAGACCGAGACGTTAGCTCCGGAGGTGGAAAGACCACTCCGTTCCCCGGTGGAGGGCCGGGAGGAGAATCCTTTGTTTTTACATTTTCCACATTGTCATTAATAGAGCTATTTCCTTTGCCTCTGGGTCACCTGGCCCGCAAATGCCGTTCTCACGGCAATCTGCTTTCAGATTACGACAGTCCCGGTACACCAGATTCGGCGATCCCGCCTTTCGCCTGCCCACGACTGTCCCCCGGCCGGCCGGTTCAGACGAGTCCAGAGGATGCCAGCATCAGACCTCCTCCTCAGTCATGAACCCGCCCCCTGCCGGGTGCGCAGAGCAAGGTAAGTGCTTTGAGTCTATTCTCAGCACCTCAGCCTCAGGCCGCAACGAAGCCGCCCGACGCTGCATTACCTGTTCCACCCCGCTGCGAGGCCCCGCCGGGTACGTCCAAAATACTCGTCCCTTTGGTGCCCCTAGCGTAGAGCTGGGAAGCGTGGCTTTCGCTTCCCAACGCATCACGCTGGCTGCACCGGACCATTCGACTCGGTTACGCAATTCAGTTTGCCCGGCTCCCGCCCCCCTTCAGGGGCGTCCGCTGAAATCACGACCCTCTTAGCCAAGGGCGCGGTAGAGCCCGTCCCTCCAACCGAAATGAGGAAGGGTTTCTACAGCCCTTACTTCATTGTACCCAAGAAAGGCGGCGGCTTACGACCAATCCTGGACTTGCGAAGTTTTCAATCGGGCCTTGTTAAAACTCCAGTTCAAAATGCTCACGCAGAGAAATATTCTGGCTGGCGTTCAGCATCTAGATTGGTTCGCAGCGGTAGACCTGAAGGACGCGTACTTCCACGTCTCAATTCTGCCACGACACCGACCCTTCTTATGGTTCGCGTTCGACGGCCAGGCGTTCCAGTACAAAGTCCTCCCCTTCGGCCTGTCTCTGTCCCCTCGCGTCTTTACGAAAGTCGCAGAGGCGGCCCTTGCCCCACTACGAGTAGCCGGCATCCGCATTTCTCAACTACCTCGACGACTGGCTCATCCTAGCACACTCTCGAGAGTTACTATGCACACACAGAGACCAGGTGCTCCGGCACCTCATCCGTTTGGGGCTTCAGGTCAACTGGGAAAAGAGCAAGCTCACTCCGGTTCAGAGCATCTCTTTTCTCGGGTTGGAGTTAGACTCAGTCTCAATGACAGCATGTCTCACGAGCGAGCGTGCTCAGTCGGTGCTGGACTGCCTCGCTTCCCTCAAGCCAGGCACAGTGGTCCCTCTAAAACTTTTCCAGAGGCTCCTGGGGCATATGGCGTCCTCCGTGGCGGTCGCACCGCTGGGGTTGATGCATGTGAGACCACTCCAGCACTGGCTCCAGACTCGAGTCCCGAGACAAGCATGGCACCACGGCACACATCGGGTAAGGATCACCCCTGCCTGCCTCAAAACACTCCGACCCTGGACAGACCTCTGCTTTCTACGGGCAGGAGTGCCCCTGCAGCAGGTGTCCCGACGCGTCCTGGTCACAACCGATGCCTCCCGGTCCGGGTGGGGTGCCGTGTGCAGCGGGCACGCAGCAGCGGGCTGTTGGAAAGGGGCCCCGCTGCGTTGGCACATCAATTGCCTGGAGTTGTTGACCGTCCTTCTTTCTCTCAGGAAGCTCCTCCCGTTAGTTCGGGACAAACATGTCCTCGTGAGATCGGACAGCACCACAGTGGGGGCGCATATAATCGCCAAGGCGGCGTGACGCTCCACCACATGTCACAACTCGCCCGCCGTCTCCTCCTATGGAGCCAGCAGCGACTCAAGTCGCTGCGCGCCACTCACATCCCCGGCAAGCTCAACGTCATAGCGGACGTGCTATCACGACAACGCCTGCCCGGTGGGGAGTGGAGGCTTCACTCCCAGTCGGTCCAGCTGATTTGGGAATGGTTCAGCAAGGTCCAGGTAGACCTGTTTGCCTCCCAGGAAACCTCCCACTGCCCGCTCTGGTACGCCCTAACAGAGGCTCCCCTCGGGACAGACGCGCTGGCACACACCTTGCCCTCGGGGCTACGCAAGTATGCTTTTCCCCCAGTGAGCCTTCTTGCACCGGTGCTGTGCAAGGTCAGGGAGGACGAGGAGCGACAGCTCCTCCCTGGCGAATTCCCCTGAGAAAGGACCTCCTCTCTCAGGGACGGGGCATGCTCTGGCACCCACGCCCAGACCTCTGGAACCTCCATGTCTGGTCCCTGGACGGGACGCGGAAGAGCTAGCCGGCTTACCGGCGACCGTTGTGAATACAATCAACCAAGCCAGAGCCCCTTCTACCAGGCACCTTCACGCCCTAAAGTGGCACTTGTTCGCAGATTGGTGTTCTTCCCGAACTGAAGACCCGCAGAGATGCGCTATCAAGTCAGTGCTCCTGTTCCTACAGGAGAGGCTGGACAGGAGGCTGTCCCCGTCCACCCTCAAGGTTTATGTTGCCGCCATTGCCGCCCACCACGATCCTGTAGACGGCAAGTCTTTGGGCAAGCACGACCTGATCCTCAGGTTCCTGAGAGGCACCCGGAGGTTGAATCCCTCCCGGCCAGGCCTAGTTCCCTCCTGGGATCTCTCGGTAGTCTTGGGGACTCCAGAGACCTCCCTTCGAGCGTCTTGAATCAATTGGACTCAGGGCCCTCTCTCTTAAGACGGCCCTGCTGATCGCGCTCGCCTCCATCAAGAGGGTTGGGGACCTGCAAGCGTTCTCTGTCAGTGACACTTGCCTGGAGTTCGGTCCGGCAGATACGTCTGTGATCCTAAGACCGCGACCGGGCTATGTGCCCAAGGTTCCTACCACACCATTCCAAGATCAGGTAGTGAACCTGCAAGCGCTGACCCGGGAGGAGGCAGACCCAGCCCTTTCGTTGCTGTGTCCAGTGCGCACCCTGCGCATTTACCTGGACCGCACACAGAGCACCAGACACTCTGAGCAGCTCTTTGTCTGCTTTGGGGGACGGCAGAAAGGGAATGCTGTCTCCAAACAGAGGCTCGCCCACTGGGTTGTCGATGCCATCACACTGGCTTATCACACCCAGGCCGTGCCCCTACCCTTGCGGGTTCGAGCTCACTCAACAAGGGGTGTTGCGTCCTCGTGGGCACTGGCCAAGGGCACCTCCCTAGCAGACATCTGTAGAGCCGCGGGTTGGGCAACACCCAACACCTTCGCGAGGTTTTACAACCTCCGCGTTGAGTCGGTTGCATCTCGTGTTTTCTCAGGTCCGAGCCCGTAGAACTCGGTAACACGTAGACCGACCGGCCGGGTGGATCGCTTGCGCCCAGCGCCCTTTTCCTGATGTCAAGGTGAAGTAGTGGGCCCCACTCCGAGTCGGGACCCTGGTCGATTCCTCCCCAGCCCTCCGGGTCCGTGGTTCAGCGGAGGAACTCGCCGACCCAAGCCACTGCAGGTACCCTGGTGGCCACCCTGTACTGGTATAGGGGCTCCACAGGTAAAATAAGAAGGCCTCCTGTTCGGACTCCCCCTGTGTGTAATTCCACTGTTCTGTCCCCTTACGAGCGGACCCCCGTGTCTCCCTTAGGCAGTTACAGCTGCCCCGGTCGCCGTGCTGTAGCAACTCCCCCCTTTCGAGGCTGGATCTACCACCGTGCCATACTTTCCACACGAGCCCTAAGACGGCTGTGTGACGTGTCTACCACTTTTCCTCCCCAAGAAAAAGGGCAGGTGTGGTCTCCGCAGGGTCTGGGTAAGACCCCCTTCCCTATATGCGTGTAAAGGCCCCGGCTGTGATTGCTCTATGCGAGAAACATAGAGAGAAAAGAGGCCCAGCCAGGCTGGCCCGTTCCCATGTTGGCAAACATCGGCTTGTTCCCCTCCCAGGGTAACTAGAAGTATCCCGATGTTCTTATGGGGCATTGGGGAAGGGTACGTGCAGCCAGGTACAGACGATGCACGGCACTGGATGAAATCCCTGCCTGCCTCTGTATCGGCGGTTCACGTACACGGTTCAGCGCATGGCAAGAATGGAATGGGTCCCCTAGTGTCGCTTCTCCGACACAACGTGGAGAGAGGGACAGAAGGGGAACGTTTGGTTATGTATGTAACCTCCGTTCCCCGAGGGAGGGAACGACACGTTGTGTCTTTCCTCTGCCATGTCGCTGAACCGAGCCACTGTTGTGGCCGGACCATTTCCGGCTCCTCAGAAAAATCCTGAATGAACTCCCGTATTTGCCCCGCTTAAATACCCGTATGTCCGGGGGCGGGGTATGCAAATACTGACTGCCAACTCCCATTGGCCCTTTTCAATAGATCAGAGGTGAATATCGGCGCTCAAGAGAGACCCCTAGTGTCGCTTCTCCGACACAACGTGTCGTTCCCTCCCTCGGGGAACGGAGGTTACATACGTAACCAAACGTTTTCTTTTTTACAAAATGCTTATAAATTGCATTAAATATGTGTCCCGAAGAGTCGTATGTTAAAATTTAGTGTTTGATATGGGTTATTTTTTAAGTATGCATATGCATTGCATGTGTGAAGTTTTACCATGTTTTGCATACATGCAAGGAGTAAAATAAATGCAACGGTCCTACATGAGATGCTGAAAAAACATTGTGGCACAATGGTAAAGTGTCCATCGAGGTCATGCTTACATTAGAAAACAGCTTAAAAACAGCAGGGACAGATGCAAAAATGTGTTTGGTGTGAATGGCCCCAAAGTAATTTTTGCATATACTGAAGAGTAGAGATACATCTAGCTATTGAAAGAGCTCTAAACTCTTGTCCCACTAAATTGTCCCACAAAGAATTGCTGTATAGAAAGTTTAGCTACAAGTGTTTTATGTTTAATACATAAAAAAAATATTTCAACATATCAGCAACACAGTGATGAAATAGAGTTTTCGCAATACCCTTTCAGGCTTTGTCTGCTTCACAGTTGTGTTGGCTGTGCTCTGTAAAATTGGGTACATCAGCCTGTTTAGAGAGACAGTGCATTTGCTCCGCTGTGGCATCTATATCAAGCTTTCTTTGCGGGAGGATATGGACGGGGGAGTGAAAACAATTGTACAAAATGGCCTTAACATGCTTAGAGCCTCTTCTTTCTTTAATCAAAGCACACACACATGCAGAACAAAGGGAAACTGAGCAAACGTGATTCTACGCTGGAGCTCTGTAGCCTCTGTTCTCCGGCTTAGCTTCACCGGCTGTCCCCTGTGCTAAAATGAGGCGACACACAGGATTTCAATGGCCTCTTTCACTTTTAAACTATCTTAACCACAGAAAGGCTCTAGCCCTGTTCACTCCAAATGGAGTTTGGCCATGCACAAATTTGCCCTCTGCAAGATGTCTGATCTTAGCGGTTGTATCACTGGTTTCTCTGGAGGACCATTAAAATTATAGCAAGACATGGCTATAACCATTTCATGTCATATGAAAATTGTGAATGTTAAAAATGGTGTGGTGTTCATGTGCTGAAACCAAACAAGTATTGTGGTAATTAAACACTTTAAAATCAGTTTGTCTTTGGAATGTCATCTGTCCAACATCACAAGATGTGACAGTCATCTGTATGCAATTAAAAGTAACATGACTCATTTAATGCATTGCTGGCATCTTATAGGCTGTGTAACAATAGACTTAGGCTAATTCTAGGGTTAGTGGATTTTCGGGGCATAGCCCAGATCTCTGTGGATACATATGATGCAAATATTTTATGAAATATCAAGATATAAATGCAATATATGTCATTAAAATAATACATTTTTGAGTATTACTAAAATAACAGTAATACTCAAACACTTTTGTCTCAAAAAATATACTTTAAAACGTGATTTAAAAAACACAGTTTTGTCCCTATCAACTTTAAGTCCTTCAACGCACATTGTGTAAAATTGACAGTTTCATAGCTATTGATTTTTCAAGTCTTTCAAGTTAGTTTGGCACAAACTTAACACAGTCTCCAATAGGGCTGGGCGATATGGCCTAAAAATAAAATCTCCGATTTTATTTTTTTTAATTCGATTTACGATTTTTTCCCGATTTTCCCATCTACTTATTAAGGAAATCAATACAACAAACGGCAGACAACTTAAAGCAAATTTTGCTTTTATTTAATCAAAAGCAAGACAAATGTAACCCCCATTTCTGGGATGAATAATAAATAAATGAACACCCTCTTGGAATCAAAGTCCCAGCTGTGTTTTAAGTCACACTTTGTAGTCTAGACTAAAAGGCCTTGAGAGTAGCACCATTTTCTAAAGCATTAACAATACATTCAAATCTGAGGAAAACTAGACAGTGACATTTTTCATTGTATCTAGCCCAAACAATGCAACAACATACAGGGATACATGGCATGAACATGCACTGCATCTTACTCTTAGCAGAATTAAATTTTTCAAACCAAAAACAGAAAAAATACTGTCTTTAATTGCACTTTGCATAGAATTTTAAATAACAACATAAAGAGGCAACATCTCTGTCTTGGGTAAAATACTAATGTAAACAAAAATTTAGCAGAGTACAAAATAAATAATACATCAACTCCAACTGAAATTGATAAAGTGCAAACTTTGCTTTAAAAAAATAAACCGTGCCATTTGTGTCCCTGAATGTATGAACACTTGAACAGGAAAGAAAAATCACATTTTGGTTGAGGTGCAGAACATGAGATATGTGCTTAAGTTACTGTCAATAACATTTAAACATTTTTGGCAAGGAAAATCAGCCTGTCCACTGCCTCTGGCTTGAGGCAAGCTCTGCTGCATGTGACAACTCCTCCCCCACACTGAAAAGCCTCTCAGATGGGGCACTTGTTGCAGGGATACTGAGGTATTTCTTGGCCAGGTGACTGAGCCTTGAGAAGTTGGATTTGTTGATCTTCCACCACTGCAGTGGATCAGTGTCAGGGTCTGCCTCTGGCAAGAGCAGATAGGTTGCCAGTTCAGTCTCTATTTTAGCTTCTTCCGACTGGTCAGAGGTTGGCACAACAACACTCTTCTTGAAGAAGGTTGCTAAGGTCTTTTTCCTCTTGGGGTCTGGCTGAGGCCTTGCCTCTTCCTGGTCCACCTGCACAACTGGACCAGGTTGTGGTGTGCTTTTGTCAGCGGGGAAAGACAGAAGTTCACTGACAGCTCTTCTTTTGACTTGCTCCACCTTGTCTGGGTCGATGTAGGATGTCCGAACCTTGGATCCATCAGAGAGGCCATGTCCAAGAGCTCATCCTTGACAGGATCACTGTATTTGTCAACAAGGTATCCCAGTATTTTCCTTTTTATTGTTTTGGTAAGCTCTGTGTCGTTGTCCTCAGGCTGCAAAAGACTGGTTTTGAACAGATGGATAACAGGCTTGACGTATGAGACACTGACATACATTTCCCCTGATAGCGCATCCGTAAAGTCTTGGAGTGCTTTAACCGCCTTGTTTACTGACTCCAAAACCTTGATGTCTTGCCAAGAGGGCACAAGATGGCGGCTTTTAACATCAGACCCCAGGACACAGGCTATAGCCTTCTCCTGTTCCAGGAATCACTCGATCATCTTTTGGCGGGAGCCCCATCTGGTTGGGGATTCTGTTGTTAGCTGATGAGGGGGAAGGCCAAGCTCTGACTGAGCTACACCCAGCTCTCTTCTTTTCTTCCAGCTGTAGGAAAAAGCAGCGACTATCTTCTTGCATACTCCAATGGCATGATCTATGCGGGGATCCTTAACACCATTCTCTGTATGATAAAGAATAAAACACAAAGACATACATCACTATTGGGATGGGGACTTTAATAAATATCAGTCTACATCCATCTAAAAATTATTTATTTTCTTCTGTATTTCAAAACTTTGTCATTCCAAAACTCAGACACTACAGAGATACACAAAAATAATTTTTGTTTACTATAGGCATATGTGCAGTTTGTGGAGAAATTTGAATCCATTTTATAAAATAATCCATTCGACTGTCTTTATGAATAAAATACAGATCAAATGGACAATGCATATTGAAACATTCTTGCCGAGTTTTTTTTTTTTTTTTGGCTAGGCCTAATAAAAAAAAAATGTATTTTAATAAATCACATACAGCTCTTAAACTTTTTAAACGGTGGATGAACCGCAGTCAAGTTGTCAGACAATTGTCTTTTCGTAGTCGAGTCAGCTTGACTAAATGTTGGGTTGGCTGACTGAAAAAAAATAATATATAGATCGCATTAATTATCACGGCCGTATCGCCTGCGATAATTAATGCGATATGGCTTAGCTTGTCAGTGAACTACGGCTCTGTGTAGTAAATGCCGCTCCATCTGAAAGCAGGTGATGGTGAATTACTACTAATCAAGAAAACCAGTTTTACTGACGAGATGCGCATAACAATGTCATCCGATATATCGCCCAGCCCTACTAGCTTGACTGCGTTTTGGATGAGGAAAATATGTGCTCTGTCAAAATGTAATATTTTATTTTACTTATTGTTAAACGTACCAATAGCGTTGTGTAGTTTGTGTGCAAAGCACTGGAGGTTTGGCCATCCGTTCACTCTCAGGGCTTTAATCATGTTGGTGCCGCTGTCAGTTGTCATGCAGCATAGACGATTCTCAGACAGGTTCCAGCAGTCGAGAGCGTCTCTCAGTCCCTTAGCAACAAGTTCACCGGTGTGGTCCTTGGGAAAGTATGACGTTTGGAGGGAAATACTCCACAAATCCCACGTATTGTTAATGAAATGCACCGTTAAACTCATGTAAGGTTGCATAGTCCGACTGGACCACATGTCGGATGTTGCCGAATAAAAGGACAGCTCCTCCAGTTCTCTGCTGACTTTCTCTCGTGTGTTGTTGTACAGCTGAGGCAAGGCGACTTCACCGAAGTACTTGCGGCTGGGTAGCTCATATCTGGGGTCTAAGGTTTTAATCAAATTAATAAACCCCGTCTTCTCCACGGTATATATGGGTACCATGTCTTTGGCTATGTGCAAAGCTGACCGCTTCGGTGATTGTTCTCCACCGTGCCCCTTTCCTGTCATATGTGGTGCCTTGTGCAAAGGATTCGGCTACAGTTAGCTGTTTTTTAGCTAAGGTTTGATGGTCACTGCGGTTTTGTTCGTCTCGGAGAGACTGGCATGTTTCATATTCGGCTGGATGTCTCTGTTTCAGGTGTTGGAATAGGTTTGTGGTGCTGCTGCCTTTGACTGCGATGGGCTTTAGGCAAATGTTGCAGCGTGGGGTCTCTTGCTTTACGTCTGTCGCAGCAAACCCATACCAGTTCCAAACAACAGATGATTTTATTCCTTTCTTGGGAACAAACTTCCCACTCTCACCAGTAGCCATGTTGTCGCTTGCTGTTGCCGTTTTGTGTGTGCTATGATGTTGTTGTTGTCGCTTGCCATACTGCTATGTGAAACTAACGCTACAGATGCTCCGGGGAGCCAAAAATGCGCCATTACACAAAAACTCGATTTACTTATTTTTTAAATCGCCCGCAACAAAAAATTCGAATTAATTCATTGAATCGATTTTTCGCCCAGGCCTAGTCTCCAATATCTCAACAAGATGGTAAATGATGCTGTAATCTTTACCAATACAGGAATGCGCATGTAAAGGTATTCAATGGAAAGGAGGAGGCGAGAACCGGCTTTTCAATATAAATAATAGTTTTAATGATAAACTTAAAAGACAACATAAACACACATGACGGACTTGTCCGCTAACGATCTCTCTCTCCCGCACGGCCCTCTGCAGTCAGCCTTTAAACCTCACAGAGGCATAATTAGCCTAATACGGGACCGGGTGCGTAGGATCATGACCCGGCCCCGCCCTCCGCCCTGCCACATTCCTCCCTCGTTCTCTCAGGCTGGGGTGCCCCCGGCCTGACGTACATCCCCCCCACCCCTTTCCCTGGGGGAGGGCGCGCCTTCCGCTCTGTCTGCCGGCAGGTCATCCACATCTACCTGGACGAGGGAGGGGACAAGGGGAGGGAAACAGAAATAATTAAAATGGGGGTTACTTCCTGTAACAGTGTAGTACCCCCCAAAAAACTGTAAAATTTAAAAGAGGATAAAGGCCAACGCAGAGCGACAGTGAGAGAGAGAGAGAGAGAGAGAGAGATAAAAAAAAAAACTCTTTCTCGCCAGATCTCCGATACGCCGCAGCTCGTTCCTCGGCCACTCCTCCACCCTCTATCGGATGACAGCCGTGCCTCTCCGGGTGGATCAGAGGCAGTCCTCCAGCCCCTGGCGGACAGAACACCCCGCCGCGTTCTTGGGGAACAGAAGGGGTCTCCCCCGCCCCTGGCAGTGGTTCTCGCTCCAGGTGGTCGCCAGTGAGCCCCTCCCCACTCGCGGTTGGCGGTCTTAAACCCTGCCGCGTTACAGCGGCCGGTAGGCGACTCCTGCACCCTGGCAGCTGCCCTGACCGCTTCAGGCGGTCGGCTAGGAGCCCCTTCTCCCCTCGCGGTCACCGGCCATCATCTTCTTTCAGGCGGCTGGGCTCCTCGTCCCCCGGCAGATGGCCGCGGCTGCTCCATTGGGGTGCACGGTAGTGGCGAGAACTCTACTACGGCGTATCCCTCCTCCTTCCTGGGCTTCGGCACCAGTGTAAAGGTATTCAATGGATAGGAGGAGGCGAGAACCGGCTTTTCAATATAAATAATAGTTTTAATGATAAACTTAAAAGACAACATAAACACACATGACGGAAATAATCCTCTGCAGTCAGCCTTTAAACCTCACGGAGGCATAATTAGCCTAATACGGGACCGGATGCATAGGATCACGACCTGGCCCCACCCTCCACCCTGCCACAGCGCAGTTGGTAAAAAGTCCAGAAAAATAACTGACATGGCCAATTCATACAGAATTAAAATTAGGTGGAAGCTCTGTCAATCATTACATTACCCCACCTTCCCATTAAAAAAAATGCTGTCCAAATATGGCTCAAGACAGGCATTTTAACTCTTCTCACACAGCCACAATCGTGAGTTGCGAGCGCTCTTCTTGCATGAGAGCACATTCGCATGAGTGTTTGAAAGCAAACACTAACAAGACAGTGTGTTGATTCTGAGTCATTATTTGAGGTTATTGATACAAAGACAGGTATTATTTATTTATCGGAGTGACTATTTGAACTAGGTATATAAAGCACCTGCCCAGACAGCATGGCTCTCTGCACTCAAATAGTCTGGTGTAAACAAAGTCAAAATGCATCCCCAAGTGTAGCTGCAATGGTGTAGTGTTTAAAGACAGTGTATCAGGGTCCTGTCACCTTGTCAGTTACAGTATGTATTTTTTTTTTGTGATGACAGGATCCAGACACATAGTTTTTGTGTGTGCACATGGTTTTGGGTGTTTATTCCTTGCCGTGCGTTCTTTTGTCCAGTCTTTGTTCGAACATAGTGTCTGGATGCAGACTCTTCTGTCTGGTTCCGATATGTTTGAGTCAGGATCCGCATACTCATGCTCCATGTCTCATATTTGTGAGTGCATGGCTTTGGGTTTGGTTCTTTTGCCATGTGTGTCAGAGAGTGAGACAGAGGCTCAAGAGCAGAGGAACAGTTAAAAGGATTTATTTACAATAAATTAACTTCAGATCTGTGAGGAATTCTCTGTTGAAGCATTGTGGGTGCAGAGAACAAGAGCACATCAGACTAGAATGAAACCACTCCCCCAATATGAGGGCTTAGATGAGGAATCCTCAGTTGAAGATGCGTGAGCACAGAGAATAAACGTACAGCAAACTGGAAGGTAACCACACTCCCGACATGTGGGCAGAGATGGGAAACCAAACAGATACACGATACAGGAACAACTAGGCAGAGAGAGTGAGGTACATTACTTCACACCAAACAGCTTTCTATAATGATAACACACAAAAATCACTACAGACTACATTCCTTTAACACTAAACTACATTCAACAATCCAGCCAAGAACACACGAGGGGATTAAAATAGGCAGGAACAAACAAGGGACAGGTGTGATCAGTGTTCCCATTGAAAAAATTAGAGTTCCAGTGGAAACGCTGATTCCAAATGCCAGCGGCACCTGAAACACATGAGGGACAATACTTCAATACAATTGGAACAAAATAAACCAAAAAAATGGACCATGAGTGTCCAGATCCTGATACAGACTGACACTGAACCATACTGGAAGTCAGGATCCAGACACCATGTTCCGGACATGAAACAAGACCAAAGAACGTGCGGCAGAAGACACGTGCTCTCAAACAAAGAACATACACAAAAGACAAGACATGGGATGATTATGTCATGGTCCCCTCAGATAAAAACCCCGCCAGACAGAATGAAAGGACTGCAACATCACCGAAGACCGCACTGTGGTAACTGACACCCGGACCCATGCACTCAACACAAAGATAGGACAAGAAATAAAAGACAGAACATGGGCCGATGATGATGTGACATCCCCCCAAACAGGAACATCAAACAAAAAACAAGACAAAAAAACTAGCACTAAAAAAGAACAGAAAACTCAACAGAAAAAGAGGGAAAGAAGGGAAACCATGTAGGTATTTTACATGAAGGAGTGTGGTCCAGAGGCCTGGGAAGAAGCCTCAGGGCAGAGGGGATAGAGTACTGGGTGGCGGCCACTGGACATGGGTCGGCGGACAGTCATGAGCACTGTCACCGATGTGGACTGGGGAACAGTTTCCATGGCTGTGAAGACTGACATGGACTGGGGAACAGCCTCAGTAGCTGTGAGGACAGGTAGTGACAGGGGAACTGCTTCCATGGCTTTGAGCACTGGCAGTGAAAGGGGAACCGCCTCCATGGCTATGAACACAGGCATTGACAGTGGAACGACCTCCGTGGTTGTGGGCACTGCAATGGCATGGGAACAATCTTCTTGGTCTTGAGCAGAGGCAGTGACAGGGAAACAACCTCTGAGGTCGGGGGCACCGACATTGACAGGAAACAGCCTCCATGGCTGTGAGCACAGGCAGTGAAAAGGGAACAGCCACCGTGGTTTTGGGCACTGGCAGAGACAGGAGAACAACCTCCTTGGTCATGAGCACAGGCAGTAACAGGGAAATAACCTCAGTGCTCATGGGCACCGATAGGGACAGTGAAACAGCCACTCTGGCTGTGAGCAAAGGCAGTTACAAGGGAACAGGATCCATGGCTGTGAAGACCAACATGGACTGGGGAACAGCCTCAGTGGCTGTAAGGACAGGTAGTGACAGGGGAACAGCTTTCATGACTGTGAGCACAGGTATTGACAGTGGAACAACCTACGTGGTTGTGGGCACTGCAATGGCAGGGGAATGATCGCCTTGTTTGTGAGTACAGGCAGTGACAGGGAAATAACCCTCTGTGGTCAGGGGCACTGACAGGGACAGGAAACAACCTCCATGGCTGTGAGCACATGCAGTGACAAGGGAACAGCCACCTTGGTTGTGGGCACTGACAGTGGCAGGGGAATGACCTCCATGGTCGTGAGTACAGGCAGTGACAGGGAAATGACCTCCATGCTCATAGGCACCAACAGGGACATGGAAACAACCACTGTGGCTGTGAGCAAAGTCAATGACAAGGGAACAAGCTCCATGGCTGTGAAGACCGACATGGACTGGGGAACAGCCTCAGTGGCTGTGAGGACAGGCATTGACAGTGGAATGACTTCCATTGTTATGGGCACTGCAATGGCAGGGGAACGATTGGTTGTGAGCATAGGTAGTGACAGGGAAACAACTTCCATGGTTGGGGGCACTGACAGGGACAGAAAACAGCCTCTGTGGCTGTGAGCACAGGGAGTGACAAGGAAACAGCCTCCATGGCTGTGAGCACAGGGAGTGACAAGGGAAAAGCCCCTGTGGTTGTGGGCAATGGCAGTGGGATGGGAATGACTTCCTTGGTCGTGAGCACATGCTGTGACAGGGAAATTACCTCCATGCTCGTGGGCACCGTCATGGAAACAGTCACTGTGGCTGTGAGCAAAGGCAGTGACAAGGGAACAGCCTCATGGCCATGAACACTGACAGAGACTAGGGAACAGCCTCCATGGCCGTGAGGACTGACATGCACTGTGCAACAGCCTCCATGGCTGGAGGACCGATGTGGACTGGGGAACAGCCACAGTGGCTGTGACTACAGGTAGTGTCAGGGGAACAGCTTCCGTGGCTGTGAGCACAGGCAGTGACAGGGAAACAACCTCTGTGGTTGGGGGCACCGACAGGGACAGGAAACAGCATCTATGGCTGTGAGCACAGGCAGTGACAAGAGAACAGCCACCGTGGTTGTGGGCACTGGCAGGGGAACAACCTCCTTGGTCATGAGCACAGGAAGAGACAGGGAAATGACCTACGTGTTCGTGGGCACCAACAGAGACAGTGTAACAGCCTCTGTGGCTATGAGCATAGGCAATGACGAGGGAACAGTCTCCATGGCTGTGAGCACAGACAGTGACTGGGGAACAGCTTCTGTAGCTGTGAGCACAGGAAGTGGCAAGAGAACAACCTCCTTGGTCAAGAGCACGGACAGTGACAGGGGAATTACCTCCATGGTCATGGACGCTGGCAGAGGCAGGGGCAGGACAGCAGCGTCTGTTGTTGTGGGCACAGACAGTAACAGGGGAAAGACCTCTGTGGTTGTGGGCACAGAAAGTAACAGGGGAATGTCTTCTGTGGTCGTGGGCACTGGCAGTGACAAGGAAATGACATCTGTGGTCATAAGAACAGGCAGGGAAAGGGGAAAGGACTCTGTGGTCTTGGGCACTGGCAGTGACAGGGAAACTACCTCTGTGGGCGCAGGCATGGAAGAGGAAATAACCTCTGTTGTCGTAAGCACAGGCAAGGAAAGAGAAACCGCCTCTGTGGCCGTGGGCACAGACAGTGACAAGGGAACGACCTCAGTAGTCGTGAGCACAGGTAGGGAAGGGGAAACGACCTCTGTGGCAGTGTGTGCTGACAGCTGCAGGAGAACGGCCTCCATGGCCTTGGACGCTGGCAGCAGCAGGGAAACTGCTTCCATGGCCGTGGATGTTGTCAATGGCAGGGGAACAACCTCCGTGGCCGTGAATGCTGGCAGCGACAGGTGAACGGCCTCAATGGCCATGGATGTTGTCAGTGAAATGAGCAGGTATCCAGCTCCTCCTCAGTGTGGTGATAGATTCGTCCATCTATTCAGACATGAAACAAGACTGAATAAAGAGCGCATGGTCGTAACTACAACCAGACCCGTGCGCTCACACAAAGAATGTATACAAAAGACAAGACATGGGATGATGATGTCATGGTCCCCTCAGCTAAAAACCCAGAATGACAGGACCTCGACATCAGCGAAGAGTGCACAGGGGTAACTGACACCCGGACCCATGCGTTCAACATAAAGACAGGACACGAAACACAAGACAGAACAAGGGCCGATGATGATGAAACCGGAACATTAAACAAAAAACAAGACAAACAAAACGAGCACTGACAAACAACAGAAAACACAACAGAAAGAGAGGGGTGTGAAACCAGGGAGCGAGTTTAAGTAAAGGGACATGGTCCAGAGGCCTGGGACGAGATCTCAGGGCAGAGGCGGGCTCTGGTGGCCTGGGAGGTGGCCTCAGGGCAGAGTGGACAGAGTACAGGGTTCAGGAGGGAGCGGTTCAGAGAGCGGAGCCATGGAAGTGTCAGGGGGTGGAGCCGTGGTAACCTCAGGTGTGGGGATTTGTTGCTCCAGGGGAATGGCCTCTGCATCCATGAGCACTGGCTGCAGAGGCCACCTCTGTGGTTGTGGCCACTGGCAATGGCAGTGGAACTATCTTTTTGGTCTTGAGCACATGCTGTGACTGGGAAATTACCTTTGTGGTCGGGGGCACTGACAGGGACAGGGAAACAGCCTCCATTACTGTGAGTACATGCAGTGACAAGGGAACAGTCTCCATGGTCGTGGGCACCGACAGGGACAGGTCAACAGCCTCTGTGCCTGTGGGCATAGACGGTGACAGGGAAATGACCACCATGGTCGTGGGCACTGGCAGTGACAGGGAAATTACCTCCATGGTCATGGGCACAGGCAGGGAAGTGGGAATGAACTCTGTGGTTGTGGGCACTGGCAGTGACAGGGAAATGACCTCCGTGGTCATGGGCACAGGCAGGGAAGTGGGAATGAACTCTGTGGTTATGGGCACTGGCAGTGACAGGGAAATGACCTCCGTGGTCATGGGCACAGGCAGGGAAGGGGCAATGACCTACGTCGTGATCACAGATAGGGAAGGGAAAATGGCCTCCATGGCCGTGGGCACACAGTGACAAGGGAATGACCTCCATGGTCATGAGCAATGGCAGGGAAATGGAAACAGCCTAAGTGGCCATGGGCACAGACAGTGACAATGGAATGACCTTCGTGGTCATGAGCAAAGGTAGGGAAGGGGAAATGGCCTCCATGGTCATGAGAGCCTACAGCTGCAGGAGAACAGCCTCTGTGGGCGTTGACACTGGCATCAGTAGGGAAACTGCCTCCATGGCCGTGGACGTTGTCAACGGCAGGGGAGTTGCTTTCATGGCCGTGGATTATGGCAACGGCAGGGAAACTGCCTCTGTGGCCGTAGACGCTGGCAGCAGCAGGGGAATGGCCTCTATGACAGGGGATGCTGGCAACAGCAGGGGAATGTCCTCTGTGGCCTGGAGGCAGGCAGTATGCCTGTGGGCATAGTAACAGGGGAACGGCCTCCACTGCCGTGGATGCTGTCAGCGACTTAAGAACAGGCATCTGGCTCCTCCTCCACATCCAGTTGGACGTGATATGTTCATCCAACTGGACCATAGGAAATTGTCACTTTGAAACAATGTTGATGTCCATAAGGTTCCCTGTTGCAACGGAATCCACCAATGCGGGAACAGGGGGTCTGGCTGATCAACACAGCAACATGGCTGGATCGAACACTCAGCAGAGCTCCATTGCAAATGCTAGGAACGAAGCACAACGGGGATTTCCGGTCCTTCCAGTGAGGTGTATGATGATGTATGCCACCTTCATTGCCTCTGATGTGAAAGCAGAGGGCTGTAACATGAAGAACAGGGAACACTGTGAAAGGAATGTGCTACAGGATCCCATCTCACCTGAATACAGGTTTGGAGGGGTGATACGAGCCTCTGAGTACCCTGAAACGTGGAAAACCGCCGGAGCCAGTCAGGATGCTTCCTGATTGGGACCTGCATCGGGAGATAGGTGGAATTGTTGGACAGTAGAGTTGAGCTCAGCCAGCTGTGACACCTTCATCTCCAGAGCCCGGTTAGATGCAGAGATTTGATCCTACTGATGTACCAGTAAAGCTCCCTGCTGAGAGAGGACAGTAGAAGAGTAGATACCTCCGCTGGGTCCATACTTGGCTAGATTGTTTTGTTCAAATAATTTATTTACAAGAAATTATAAATTTGAGAGTGCAGAGAATAAGCATACAGCAAACTGGAAGGTTAAAACACTCCCAACACGTGGGCAGAGACAGGCAACCAGACAGATACAAGAGACAGGACAAAAAAGGTAGAGAGAGTGAGGTATGTTACTTCACACCAAACAGCTTTCTTTTATGATAACACACAAAAATCACTACAGACTACATTAATGTAACACTAAATGATATTCAACAATCCAGCCAAGAACATGACACACAAGGGGATTAAAATAGGTAGGAACAAACAAGGAACAGGTTGCATTCTCTGAGAGTAGGCATGATCAAAGTTCCCATGGATACAATCAGGGTTCCCATAGAAATGATATTTCTACATGCCAGCAGCAACTGAAATACATGAGGGAAAAAACATCAACACTATTGGAACAAAGCAAACAGAACATGGAGCATGAGTGACTGGATCCCAACATAGTCTGACACCGAACCATACAGGAAGTCAGGATCCAGACACCATGCTCCAGACATGAAACAAGACCACCCGAAAAGCACACACCGGACTTCACAATCAGACCCATGCACTCATACAAAGAACGTACACAAAACGCAAGACATGGGATGATGGATGTCACGGTCCCGTCAGATAAAAAAACCAACCTGACAGAATGACAGGTCCTTAACATCACCGAAGAGCACAAGGTGTTAGCTCACACCCTGACCTGTGCACTCAACTCAAAGACAGGACAGGAAACACAAGACAGAACATGGAGTGATGATTTCTCTGTCCTGTCAGAAAAACCCAACCTGACAAGGTTACAGGACCATGATAATGCGCTCCTCTGTCTTGTCTCTTGTGTTTGGTGTGAGCACATGGCTTCTGTCAGGTTTGTTTGTAATGTGCTCTCCTTTCTCTCATTTAGACCCTGCCCCCACATTTCCTTGTTATTAGTTCATTTGTTTCACATGCCTTCCCTCGTTACCCTCCTCAATTCCTTCCCTATTTAACCTCCCTGTGTTTTCTCTACCATGCGTGTATTTTACCTGTTGCTGCTGGCGCCTAGCTCAAGTCTGTGTTTGTAGCCTGCTAGTTTAGGTTTTCAGCTTTTAATCCTTAACATCTGCCATTTTTCAGTGCTCATTGAGTTTCCCCTGCATTATTGTCTTATCGCGATTCAACTGCGTGCATTTTTCAGCCCGCACCCATTTTTCTCCTCTGTGTTACAAGGATTATTGCATCAATCTCAAAGCACTGCTTATCAAGAACAACTAACAACAACAAACAATTGCATGAGGGATTCACATCAATCTCAAACCCTCACCACTCAGGAACAATCAACAATAACAAACAACTGTGGTAAGTCATGGCATCCACTCATGTTATTTCTTCCTGCATTGCATGTCACATGTTTACAATGGTCTGTTCTGTCAGCAGTGAGGGATACACATGTGATAAATGTAAGGAATTAGTCAGGCTGACTGAGAAGTTTAATGAGTTAGATACACGCATCGGAACGCTAGTGGAGGACAGTGAGAAAGAGAAGACAGTAGATACTGTTACGGATGCGTGTAGTACAGAGAGCAAAACACACACTTTGGTTCTGTCTGTAGAGCCCCCGCAGCAGGGCGTTTGGGTCCTGTCTCAGCTGTATACTCGCTCAGCAAAGCGTCAGCACTCTCCTGTTCGGGTTTCCAATTGATTCTCCCCACTCAGTGATGCACCCACTGAGAATCATGTTGAAAGAGCCCTTGTGATTGGAGATTTTCTAAAATTGTTATTCATGTCGGCACTAACGATGTCTGGCTTCGCCAGTTGGAGATCACTAAAGATAATGTTAAAGAGGTGTGTGAATTTGTAACAACAATGTCATACACTGTAATATGCTCTGGTCCCCTCCCTGCTCGTCGTGGTGACGAGGTTTACAGTAGTTTGTGTCAATGAATGGCTGGATGTCTGAGTGGTGTCTGGAGCATAGAATAGGATTTATAGACAATTGGAAGAATTTTTGGGGTAGACCTGACCTGCTAAAGAGAGATGGACTCCATCCTTCCAGGGAAGGTGCTGCTCTCCTCTCTAGTAATTTGGCTCATAGTCTTAATAATGATTGTATTTGACTAACTGGGGCCCAGGTCAGTTAGCAGACAAACTGGTTAATCTGAACGTCTGCTAGCTGCCTTGAGACGTCACACAGGTCACATAAACTACAACACATAGAGACATTATCACTTAAAATTCTCATAGAGACTGTGTCTGTTCCCCGAACAACCAAACAGGGTCAAACTTGAACAAAACCAACAAATTAAAGATATACATCATATAAAGATAGGGCTACTAAACATTAAAGCATCTTTCTACCAAAGCACTAATTATAAATGAAATTATTACACATCATAGTTTGGATGTGCTCTGTTTCACTGAAACCTGGCATAAACCAGATTAATATATTAGTTTAAATTAATCTACTCCCCAGGTTATTGTTATAAACACAAGCCTCGTGTGAAGGGTCGAGGAGGAGGTGTTGCTACAATTTACAGTGAAGTTTTTGGTGTTACTCAGAGGACTTATTTAAGTTTTTGAACTAATAATGCTTAATGTGACACTGTCAGATATAAATAAAAAGACAATGTCGTCTTTTACCTTTGCTACTGGGCCTTATTCTGATTTCCTTGGTAAATTTGCTCATTTTTAATCAGATCTTGTAGTTACTGTTGATAGATTGGTGACTTCAACATTCACATAGATAATGAAAATGACACATTGGAATTAGTATTTATCGATATTCTCAACTCTCTTGGAGTCAGACAAAATGTAACAGGACCAACTCGTGATTTCCTGTAATTTCAGAACCTTTTCTTAATATTATTAACTCCTCGCTATCCTTAGGACATGTCCCAAGAAACTTTGAAAAGGCAGTTATCAAACCGCGTATTAAGAATTCACAACATGATAATGGAGAACTGGCTAATTATAGACCCATTTCAAATCTCCCATTTATGTCGAAAATACTAGAAAAGGTAGTATCCTCCCAAATATGTTCATTTCTACAGAGAAATAGTAGATATCAACAATTTCAGTCAGGATTTAGGCCTCATCACAGTACAGAGACTGCACTTATCAGAGTTACAAATTACTTGCTCTTATCATCTGATCACGGTTGCTTTTCACCTCTAGTACTTTTAGATCTTAGTGCTGTCTTCGACACGATAGATCATGACATTCTCTTGAATAGGCTATTTGTGGAGTTGCATTAGCATGGTTTAGGTCCTATTTAGCAGACCGCTACTACTTTGTCTATGTAAATGATGAATTGTCAAACCAGACAAAAGTAAAGTATGGAGTGCCACAGGTATCAGGTATTTAGGGCCTCTGCTTTTCTCCATTTATATGCTTTCAATGGGAGATATTATCAGGAATCATGGAATTATCACTATATTCCATCAAATTCAATACGTTCACAAAATGATGGCCTGTTAATAGTTCCTAGAATAACTAAAGCCACAAAAGGAGGTAGATCCTTTTCATATTTGGCTTCTAAATTATGGAATAGTCTCCCTAACTCTGTTCGAGATGCAGACACTCTCCCACAGTTTAAATCTATACTAAAGACTCATCTATTTAGCCTGGCATACACTTAATTTATCCTTCAACCCACAATTAGGCTGCTTTAGTTAAGTCTGCCGGAACCAGAAACCAGAAACATTGATCATGATCTATAACTCTGCAATAAATTGAATGGCATCTCTGCTAACATTATTTTATTTGTTTCCCTGTCTCAATCTGGTGAATTGTATCCTGAGATCACCAGAACCGGCTTTATTCCAGCTCCATTCCTGCTTTGTGTTGGACTCCATTGCTACGTGTTGCTGAGTGATGGTGACCAAATGCAGCCGATGCCAACCAAACATCACTTCAGTCTATTACGATTGACTTCAGAGGATGAACTGATGCCAACTCGAACCATAAGACATGGGATACTTCATATGCCATTGTCTGAACCTTGGACTTAGGATAGACCCCACCGAAACCTCACCAAAATTACTGGCCAGGTGGAACTGCGATGCACCACTACCGAATGTAGTGACACAAAGGGTCCTATTTAAAAACACCATACACGAGACCATGTCACGTGAACTGCAGACACAGATGCAAGCAAGCTACTGCTTGCTAGAAGCAACTGTATTGGCTGCATGTAACCCTCCCAAACGCCCCCAGAAACGGTGTCACATACAGACCTTAGGTTCCCAGCACCCCTAAGGGGTGAACAGGTGACATGGCTATCATGCCGGCCATCCACGGCCTTTTCTCTCTCTATGTTTCTCATCATAGAGCCTAAAGTGTCTTAATGCCATGAAATGCGTCGGGGAAGGCAATCTTTTCCATTCCTATTCCTTCAGGGGGAAAAGACTCTGCGGAGACCACATCCTGCTCAGACTGGGGGGAGGTGACATGTGGCCAATACGTCACATGGGTTGTCAAGCCACACGTGGAAGTGGCGCAGTAGAAGGTCCTACCTGATGAGGGAAAAGCTCTACAAACACAGCGACTGGGGGCAGAGGGACTGCCCAAGGGAGATGCAGGTCCGCCGGCAGGACCGTACTGCAGAAAAAACTTAACAGGGAGTTGCTGGAAGAAGTTCCCGGGTGGCTGTTCCGTATTACCGAGTTCTATCGTGGGGCGGCTGTGGCTCAGTTGGTAGAGCGGGTTGGCCACTAATCGCAGGGTTGGTCCGCCGAAGTGTCTTTGGGCAAGACACTGAACCCCAAGTTGCTCCCAATAGCAGGCTAGCGCCTTGCATGGTAGATCTGCCTCCATTGGTGTATGAATGTGTATGTGAATGGGTGAATGGGTGAATGAGTCACAGTGTATAGCGCTTTGAATACCGTTAAGTATGCAGACCATTTACCATATCGGCTCGGACCTGACAAAACACGGAACGAGACCGAGATTGTAGAATCTCGCAAAGGTATTGGGTGTTGCCCAGTCCGCTGCTCTGCAGATGTCTGCTAGGGAGGTGCCATTGGCCAGTGCCCACGAGAATGCCACACTTCTCATCGAGTGTGCTCGAACCTGCGAGGGGGTGGACACGACCTGGGTCTGGTAGGCTAGGGAGATAGCGTCAATGGCCCAGTGAGCTAACCTCTATTTGGAGACGTCGTTCCCTTTCCGCCATCCGCCAAAGTTAGAGCTTAGAACATCTAAAGCTCAAAGTGCAGTCCAAATAGATACGCAAAGCACATACCGGACACAGCAACAAAAAGGCTGGGCCTGCCTCCTCCCGGGGCAGCGCTTACAGGTTCATGACCTGATCCCTGATGGGGGTCGTAGGAATCTTGGGCACGTAGCACTCTTAGGATGACGTGAGTATCTGCCGGACCAAACTCTAGGCAAGTGTTGCTGACAGAGAACGCTTGCAGACCCCCAACCCTCTTGATGGAAGCTAGCGCTATCAGGAGGGCCATCTTCAACGAGAGGGCCTTGAGCTCAACTGAGTCAAGCAGCTCGAAGGGGGGTCTCTGAAGGCCCGAGAGGACCACTGAGAAATCCCAGGAGGAGAACAGGCTTGGCCGGGGAGGATTTAGCCTCCGGGCGCCTCTAAGGAACCTGATTATGACGTCGTGCTTACCCAAGGGCTTGCCGTCCACTGCGTCGTGGTGGGCCGCAATCTAAATACACCTTCAAGTGGAGGGGGATAGCCTCCCCTCCAACCTCTCTTGCAGAAATGAAAGCACTGATCGAACTGCGCATCTCTGTGGGTCTTCAGACCGGGAAGAACACCAATTTGCGAACAAGTGCCACTTTAGGGTGTAAAGCTGCCTGGTAGAGGGAGCTCTGGCTTGGTTGATCGTGTCTATGACCACAGGTGGTAGGTCACTTAGATCTTCCGCGTCCCTTCCAGGGGCCAGACGTGGAGGTTTCAGAGGTGGGGGCTAGAGTGAGCCAGTCGTCGAGGTAGTCAAATCAAATCAAAATCAAATCACTTTATTGTCACACTACCATGTACACAAGTGCAACAGTAGGTGAAATTCTTGTGTGCAGTTCCGAGCAACATCGCAGTCATGACAGTGACGAGACATATACCAATTACAGTAAACAACATACTTACACAACACAATTTACATATCAAATGTACACATACTTACACAACACAATAATAATATACAATGTACAGTAGACAATACACACAATATAGAATACACAATATACAATAAGTAAGAGTATATGAAATATATATATATATATAAGTATTTGTATTGAGGAGAATATGTTGACAGTCCAGTGTGAGATTATAGATGAATAAAGTGCAGTGCTAATTATTGATCCTGATAGATCAAGTGTTCAACAGTCTGATTGCTTGGGGAGAAGAAGCTATCATGTAGTAATTATTGATCCTGATAGATCAAGTGTTCAACAGTCTGATTGCTTGGCGGAAGAAGCTATCATAAAGTCGGCTGGTGCGGGTCCTGATGCTGCGATACAGCCTGCCTGATGGTAGCAGTGAGAACAGACCATGACTCGGGTGGCTGGAGTCTCTGATGATCCTCCGAGCTTTTTTCACACACCGCCTTGTATATATGTCCTGGAGGGAGGGAAGCTCACCTCCGATGATGTTTCTAGCAGTTCGCACCACCCTTTGCAGGGCTTTGCAGTTGTGGGCGGTGCTATTGCCGTACCAGGCCGTGATGCAGCCAGTCAGGATGCTCTCTACAGTACTAGTGTAGAACCGTGTGAGGATGTGTTGGTTCATTCCAAACTTCCTCAGCCATCTCAGGAAGAAGAGGCGCTGGTGAGCCTTCTTCACAACAGCCTCAGTGTGGATGGACCATGTGAGTTCCTCAGTAATGTGGACACAGAGGAACTTGAAACTGCTGACACTCTCTACCGGTGCTCCGTTAATGGTGATGGGGCTGTGTTCTCCGTCTTTCTTCCTGAAGTCCACTACAAGCTCCTTGGTTTTACTGACTTTGAGGGAGAGGTTGTGTTCCTGACACCAGCGTGTCAGAGTGTGCACCTCCTCTCTGTAGGCTCTTTCATCATTGTCAGCGATCAGACCTACCACCGTCGTATTGTCAGCAAACTTAATGATGGTATTGGAGCTATGTGTTGCCACACAGTCATGTGTGTATAGGGAATACAGGAGTGGGCTGAGAACACAGCCCTGCGGGGCTCCAGTGTTGAGGGTCAGTGATGAGGAGGTGTTGCTGCCCATTCTAACCACCTAACGGTTGCCTGACAGGAGGTCCAGAAACCAGCTGCACAGCGAGATGTTTAAGCCCAGAGCCCGGAGTTTCTCATCAAGCTTGGAGGGCACTATGGTGTTGAATGCTGAGCTGTAGTCTACAAACAGCATTCTCATATATGTGTTCCTTTTTTCCAGATGGGTGAGAGCAGTGTGTATTGTAGATGCAATGGCATCATCAGTGGAGCAGTTGTTGCGGTAGGCAAACTGCGATGTAATCTCTGATTAACCTCTCGAAGCATTTGCTGATGATGGGGGTCAGAGCAACAGGACGCCAGTCATTTAAGCAAGTGATTATAGCTTGCTTCGGTACAGGCACAATGGTTGATGTTTTGAAGCAGGTCCAGGATTGAGTAAGCGGATGCCCACTTCCCATAACGGGGCAAGGGCTGACCCTGAAGATGCGAGGGAACAACGCTGCCTCAGTGTGTCCTGAAAAGGACGTTCAACACCTGCTGTGTATTGCTCTCTTGCTAGTGAAAATAAACTCTTTTAGAGGGAAAATACTCTTTTTTTTAGAAGTGTGCACTCTTTAAATGAAGCACTGCTGAAGCGCCCAGTGGCATGGACTGCCCAGCATGCAAATAGGGAGAAAGCCGCTGGTAACGCACCATAGATCCAACAGCAATGCTCTGCTATAGAGGTGAGTGGAACAGTAGTGAGACTGACAGACGCATGCACGCTTCCCTTTGTACCCATATGTCTGGGGGCGGGATGTGCAAATTCTGTCTACCAATTTCTCATTGACCTTTTCTCAAGTTCAAAGGTACGCAAGGCTCTCAAGAAAGACCCCTTGTGTCACTACATTCGACACAACGTTGAGTGAATGACAGAAGGGGAACCATATTTGAACCATGGTACTTGTAGTGAAACCATTGTATAATAACACAGGACAATGAGAAGTATGGTAATAAAATTTGAATTTTGTGGTTCCTCTGGTTTTACTACCATAATTAAACTATTGTTACTGCTGAAAAAATATAATGAAAATTAAGCCTTGTTTTACTACAGAAACAAGTGTTTAGCCATGGTATTTGAAAACCATTACTACAAGATTTACCATGGTTACTAAAGTCATGTTTGCTACAATTTCACTAAAGTAAAACCATGGTTAATTTATTGTGAGGGAGCAATAATAAAGTGTTAGCTCACCCTAAAATGTACATTCTCTCATTATTTACTAACCCTCATGATATCCCAGATTTGTAAGACGTTCTTTCTTCTGCAGACCACATTTGGAGAAAAATAGCAAAATATTTTAGCTCAGTAGGCTTATAAGCAAGTCGATGTTGATCAGACATTTGAAGCTACAAAAAGAGAAGACAGTCAGCATAAACATCATCCAAATGCCTCCAGCTGTTAAATTAATGTCTTCTAAAGCAAAACGATGGCTTTTGGTGTGAAAAATATAAATATTTAAATACTCTTTAACTACAAAGTATCACTTCCGGTCAGCAGCAGTAAGCGTGTTGGCATGTTCACATGAGACACATATGTGACACACATGGAAGAGCAGAGCTGTTCACATGCTGAGGAGCAGTGCTGTTCACAACTGAGTAGGAGGAGCGCTGCCATGTTGATTTTGGTTTAGATCTGTATTTATCTGTTTGTTTACTCACAATGGTGCATTTGTGTGCTTATCCTGGATGTCTCAACCGAGGGAAAAACTTGAGATCACGCCTGTAACATGCCAAAGCAAATTCGTCACACTAGAGACATTCTCTCGTGAATGCGTATGCTGCTGCTGACAGAGAGTGATTGTATAATGTTAAAAAGTACTTAAATATTGATCTTTTTCACAAAAAAAGCCATCGTATCACTTTAGAAGACATTAATTTAATCACTGGAGTTGTATGGATGAAGTTTATGATGAAAGTCTGTGATTTTCAGAGCTTCAAAAGTCTGATCACCATCCACTTGCATTTTAAGGAACTACTGCGCCAAGATATTTTTATATTTTTTATCAAATGTGTTCTACTGAAGAAAGATAGTAATACACACCTGGGATATCATGAGGGTGAGTAAATGATGATGCAATTTTCATTTTTGGGTGAACTATACTTTTAAGTTAAGCAAATTCTTAGTGACAATATGCATACAATTTTATCTAAAGGTTTTCTTGAAGGGAAAGTTCACCCAAAAAAATGTAAAATTCTCTCATCATTTACTCTCATGCTATACCAGATGTGTATGGCTTACCTTTATCTGCAGAACACAAAGGAAGATTTTTAGAAGAATATATCAGCTCTGTAGGTCCAAAGAGCTTCAAAGATTTGGTCACCATTCACTTGAATTGTATGGACCTAAAGAGATGATATATTCTCTTAAAAATGTACTGCAAAAATTTTGTAAGGATACCACATTCCTCCATGCCCAAGAGGAGGCCATGCCTCTTGTTGAGTGTGCTTAAACACCAATTGGGAAAATCTTACCCTGCAACACTTGGCCAGAGCAATCGCATCAACGGTCCTGTGAGAAAGTCTTTGCTTGAAGAGGGACATTCCTTTTGTGCATCCTTTATAGCACACAAATAGCTTATCAGACAGTTTGAACTGGCGGGTGTGATCAGCATATGCATGTAGCACCTGCACAGGGCATAACAAATGCAAGGATTGATCCTCATCTGAATTAAAAGGAGGAGGGAAGAAGAAGGCTTGAAGGTGAACCACCTGCGTTCTGCAGGGCATGGTTAGAACCTTAGGCACATAGCCTATTCTGGGTTTGACAGTGGCTTTTGAAAGACCGGGGCCAAACTCATGACATGAATTGTCAATTAATAGTGTGTTTAAGTCACCGACCCCTTTTAATGTGGCCAGAGCCAGCAGTAGTGTGGCCTTAATAGGGAGCATGTGCAAATCAGGTGTGCAAGTCCAAAGGCTCGAAGGGGGCCCTGTGAGTACTTTTAGGACCAAAGTTAGGTCCCAAGTCAGGACTGTAGCCAGCAGAGGTGGATTAAATCATGTTGCTGCTCTAAGATACTTTATAATTAAATAAGTTTGCCTATAGTTGTGCCGTCTTCAGGTGTGTGATACACAGACATAGTTGCCACATTAACTTTGAACATTGACGAAGTGAGCCCTGCATCTAATCGCTCTCAAGAAAAATTAGAATTTCATGTATGGGGTAGTTTATTGGGTCTTTGCCATGTGAAAGACACAAATCAGTGAACACATTCCATTTTAGTGTGTACAGTTGATTCGTGGATGGTGCACTGACCTGTAAAATTGTGTTCATGACTGAATGTGTCAGTTCTGGCATGTTTAGCGTGCTCCATTCAGGGGCCACACATGCAGGTTCCACAGCTTGGGCTGGGAATGCCAAATTGTGGCTTGTAGCTGAGAGAGAATATCCCTCCTCAGTGGTATTTCCCATAGAGGCCCCTCCAGAAATCAGGACTGATTGGGCCATTTAGAGCAATTAACAGAACTGTTTCCATGTCCACTCTGACTATGCTGATGAAAGAATGGAGGCCACTGGGGGAGGCGCATACTTGCATTTTGCCGACCATACGTGGGCCAGAGCATCATGGCAACATATATACGCCACTACTGTTGTGATGTCTGAACAAATCAGAATGTGGTGATTCACAATATCGGGATTAAAAGCTCTCAAAGCTAGAAAGACAGCCAGTAGCTCTAGGCAGTTGACATGACACGGCCATTTTGCATTTGTTTCTAGAAGTCGAAATTACACACCCCACTCCAACCTGTGTTGGATGCATTTTTGGTCAGCATAACACCCTGTTGGTAGAAGGCTGGCACTGTCCATGGTGTAGAGCAGCCAGACAGTGGCGAGATACTGCAATGCACATGAAAATGAAATTTCTTCAGTGGTAATATTTTTAAGTTTGAACTGAAACAGACACAGAAGAATGGTCTACAGAGGTTTGTTCATGAGGTTTGCATGCATGAACTCCTAAAAAGTAGATTTACTGGCTGGGGAAAAGTGTGCTTTTCAACCAGTTGACAATAGACCAGATTTTCCATATGGCAAAGCAGCAAGTCTCTGTGTTCGCTCAGTAGTGCCTCTGATTGGCTAATAATAACCAGTCGCTGAGGCAATTAAAAACACACACACCATTCATTTTCAATGGGTCGAGCGTCGCATCGATATATTTCATGGACATGTGGGGAGCCAGAGACAGACTGAAATAAAAGACTTTAAATTGATACACAATTTCCTCGAACGCGAATCTAAAAAGCCACCTGTACCATGGTACTATTGGTACATGAAGTACGCATCCTTGCGATCTATTGACACAAATCAAACACAAATCTGAGTTAACATTTGAATGGGCGCGTCACAAGCGCGCGATTTAAACATCTCAGAACTAGAATGGGCCGAAGCTCGCTGTCCTTCTCCACAACAAGGAAATAACAGCTGTAAATCCTGCTGTGTGTGTTGCAGGCTGTGCACACAACACCAGCCTATCATGTGGTGAGACCACAGATTGTGCTTGATCATTGTAAACAGCAGCTTTGACATGCCTGTTAGGAACTGGCATGCATTCATGCAGACGATTGTGTATTTCAACTCGTAACACTTCTGTGTCTTTGGATGGAACAGTGGAAGACAGAACATCGTTGAAACGGTGTGGCCGACATAAAAATGTAATAGTATGACCATGTTTAATTGTTTTTTAGCACCCAGTCGGAATGCCAGTAAGAGCTTGCCACATGTCTGCGTCCTCGGCCACCTTTATCCCTCGCGCATCCCCATCAGGCTAATTGGGGACCGGGCCTGCACTTTTCACTGATCTACACTCCTCCCAGCATTGCCTCAGGCCGAGAAGCCCCCGGCATGACGTACCTTGAGCCCCATCTGCCGGCGGGTCATCCCCACCTTCCTCGACCTGGGAGGAGACAGAAGGGAAAACAAACTATATAGGCAAGGGAAAGGCCAAGATGGAGCGACAGGGCATGAGAGAGGAGAGAGAGAGAAAGAAGCTCACTCACTGGTATTCTGATGCGCCGTTGCATGGTCCTCGATAACTCCTCCACCCTCTCTGGCGGACGACAGCCACTCCTACCCGGGTGGACCCGAGTCAACCTCCAACCCCCAGCTGACAGAACACCCCTCCATTTTCTGGAGGCACGTTGGGACTCTCCTCCGCCCCTGCCAGTGACTCCATCGCTCCAGGCGGTCGGGGAGTCCCAACCCTCCTCGCCTTGCAGACATGGCCGTTCCCCGCATCCAGGCGGTTGAGCTATCTGTCCCCCGGCGGATGACAGCGGTGCTCCCCTGGGTGGACGGCAGTGTGGAGGACTCGCCGGGCATCCCTCCTCATTCACGGGTTTCAGCACCAGTGTAAGGAGGTTTAGATGGGCAAGGAGGAGGTGAGAACTGGCTGAACAATATTAATTATATTTAATTGAATAAAAAGACACACACAAACACATACAGGGCAGCTGCCTGTAATTCTCTCTCGAACTGTCGTCCTCGGCCACCTTTATCCCTCATGCACCCCCATCAGGCTGATTGTGGACTGGGCGTGCACTGTTCCAGCCCAGCCCCGCCCTCCTCCGCTCTACACACTCTTTTATAATTACCTGTTGTCCAATGTCTGTGTTTCTTTGCCCACTCTAACATTTTCTTTTTGTTTTTCTGTTTGAAAAGTGGCTTTTTATTTGCAATTCTTCCCATAAGGCCTGCACCCCTGAATTTTCTCTTTATTGTTGTACATGAAACTGTTGTTGAGTGGGTAGAATTCAATGAAGCTGTCAGCTGGGGACATGCAAAGCGTCTATTTTTTAAACTAGAGACTCTGATGTACTTATCCCCTTGTTTAGTTGTACATCTGGCCTTCCACATCTCTTTCTGTCCTTGTTATAGCCAGTTGTTCTTTGTCTTTGAAGACTGTAGTGTACACCTTTGTATGAAATCTTCAGCTTTTTGGCAATTTCAAGCATTGTAAAGCCTTCATTCCTCAAAAACAAAATTATTGACTGATCATTTTTTTAATTAAACATGAATTAAACAAAAGTTGAACATGAGTGGAACTAAATAAAGACTTGTTCATCACTAGCAAACAATATGTCACATTCGCTGGTTTGGTTTCCTTTGATTGTAGATAAATATCCACTGCAACCAGTGTTATTTGTGTTCCCTTTACAAAAAGCTATACTTCTGATGCTGCGCTGAGAGCCTTTTGGGAACACCCTTTAGGTGTGAACAGCTGTGAATATGTGTGCAACACGTCAATGAACATTGACTGGAATTTATAGCCTCTGCCGGTGTAATCATTGGATGCACCTGCAGCAGGGCTATAAATAGACATGTCACCGGCGCCATCAGATATTTTTTCTTCAGAGCTCTCTGTGTGTGTGTGTTTCACGAGCCTGTCAGAACTTTCTTTCCTCTGTTAGGAGTTAGAATTGGTTAGGCAGTGTACAGAAGACCTTTTCTCCTTTCTCTTTTCTTTAAAAAAAAGAAGGGTGGCGCTGAACCTCTGTACATTCCATGCATAATAATAAAGTGACTGAGAAATTACTCGAGGTGGTTACTCAGGCTGTGGCCAGACTACAGCTAGACTGAATACAGTTATCTCCAGGTTCCAGGAGGCCGGTTTCTTATGGCAATTACCTCTCTAAACAGAATTGGGGACCTACAGGCTCTGTCTGTTTTGCCAGCCCGTTTAGAGTTTGCCCCTGGAATGACCAAAAATGACCACCACCAAGCAGACTATGTTGCATTGGGTGAGGGACGCTACTGCCCTGGCCTACGAGGCACGCGGTTAAGCTTCGCCAGTAGGTATCAGGGCTCACTCTACCAGAGGGCTCGCCTCCTCTAAAGCCTTGGCAAGAGGTCTCCCTCTGCAGCATGTTTGTGATGTGGCAGGTTGGTCCTCTCCGCACACACTCATCAGTCTTATCATTTCGGTGTTCCTGCCACTCCAGGCTCTTATGTCCTTGAGTCGACATCTCAAGCTCATGTCTGGGACCTCTCACGGTCTTGTGAGCACACTACACCGTAGGGGGGTCCGGACAGCCTCAGTGCGGCAGCATGGGTATTCTCATTCCCAAAGCGCTCACAGTGCAGCATCAGAAGTGTAGCTTTTTGTAAAGGGAACGTCTCGGGTTACTTAAGTGTAACCCTTGTTCCCTGAAAAAAGCAGAACGAGATGCTGTGCTTTATTGCTGCACTGGGTTGCCCCAGGACTGCTCTTCAGAAGAAATACCTGATGACGCGCCAGTGACGCGTCTATTTATAGCCCTGCTGCAGGTGCAACCAATGATTACACCAGCAGAGGCTATAAATTCCGGTCAATGTTCATTGACGTGTTGCACACATATTCACAGCTGCTCACACCTAAAGGGTGTTCCCAAAGCGCTTTCAGCACAGCATATCGTTACGCTTTTTTCAGGGAACAGGGGTTACACTTAAGTAACCCGAGATGTTTTCTGTGTTATAAAGTATTCCGTTATTGTGTTTTCAAGTGAGAAAATGTTCCTATGATTCAGCAGCACAGCACAGTTTTCTGAATGATTCAGATTAAATCGTAAACTGATTTAGACCACTTTACAATCACGTGCGATAAATTCATTGTAAAGAAATGACTCAAATGAGTGATTCATTAGAGAATCGGACATCTTTAGCTCAGATTCAAAACTGGCATCAAGAAACACCAGGTTCACAACATGATGTAGCGGTGTAGCTTTTGTCAACACTACACCAAAAGATAATCAATAAAAAAGCTTCACTACTGAAAAGCTACTTAAATGGCAAAGATATTCAGAAATGTAGTTAAGCTAATAGCTTTGCTATTTATAGCTACACTAGTCTTTCCACTGCACATGATCTTGCCCTTGTTATTTCTTCGGTTTAGTACAGAGGCCATCATTATTTGACATCTTTTTTTATGTATTTTGGCCCTCCACATTTTACTGCTTGCAGGTCAGGAGGAAGTTTTGCTATAGCCCAATCAGAACATTGACATAATATTTGATTCCCATCTGTAATTTGAAAGAGGAATGAAAGGCGTATACCTGGAAGGGCTCATATCATTTAAAGATGGCTGTAGCTGGCCCAGTTGCCCTAGCCCTTAGTCTAACATTCAAGGGGAGAAAAGTATCCCTTTGTTATCATCCTTCTTGCTCTTGCAATTATCACCCTCTCCACTTCCCCCTGCCCTGCGGAGCCTGAGAGCTGAGCCGGCTGAAGACGAAGAATAGCTACATTTATATATTTTTTTTTACTCCTTCTCTCTCTTCACTCTCCACAGATTAATTTTCCAGGAAGCCCTGTCATTGCCCATACAGGGCGGGTAAGGGAGAGAGAGAGAGAGAGAGAGAGAGAGAGAGAGAGAGAGAGAGAGAGAGAGAGAGAGAGAAGAAAAAGAGGAGAAAATGAGGGGAGGGGAGAGATTGGGGCTATGGTGCAAAAGCATTTTCGCTTTCCTTTTTCCCCTTCTTTTTTCTCTTTGACAGATCATTTTCATACAGGGTATCAGGGGGTCTGGCCGATAATTGGCATGCAGATTGCTACTGATGGCGTCCTGCAACAGAAGAAAAGAGCTGGCTAGTTAGAATAATGAGCCAAGCGTTGTGATGGATGGCCGAGAGAGGAGGTCATACAAAACGTTTCAGACACAATCCAAACCGTTCTCCTCCCCTCACCTCTGCACAAGTGCCACCAATATCCTTACTTCTCCCTTAAAAAGCCTCTCTTCTTCGCCTGATTTTACATTATTGCTCTCCAATCTCTTGCTATCTATTTCTTACTCACTTTCTAACATTATTTGACTTCTCCTTTTTTCCCTCCCTTTAATTATTTTATCTTCTAGCTTTTGGCTTCTCTTGAATTTACCTTCTTTTGTCTTTATCATATCTTCTCCTCCAGCCTGTAGTGTCAAAACCAAAATGAAATATGTGTGTATGTGTAAATAACTGCAGTGTGTACACAGACTGAAGTCATCTTATATGTAAACAACGACTGAGTTTTAATTACAGTTTGGCAATTAACTGATGTCTTTAAGTGGCCTCTTGTCATCACTTAATGGTATTCCAGAGAAAAAGGAGGATGATATTACATTTTCACCTCATTCAGTTTTCACTTTTTTTGCTTGAAAGGGTAAAAAATCAGGCTTTATAATATAATTTCAAAGGGTATCTTAAAAGAGTTGTCATCGTTTAAACATCATTTCATTGCATTCCATTTCCTCTTGTGAGCAAAAAAGCTAAAACTTAAGTAAAACTAAAGCTGTTTTACTCAATGACTATGAAAAGAAATGTGCAGAATTTGCCCTTAGAGGACAGGGGCAGAATTTATTTTCTGAAATATTGTTGCATTCCTTTGTTTTAGTTTTGCATTCCGTCATGAATATTATTTTATTATTTTGTATTTTTATTAAAGTTTTACAATGAATATAATTTATTATTATTATTATTATTATTATTATTATTATTATTATTATTATTATTTAGCACTTCTCTGTATCCGGACAGTTTCTGAAGTCAAATGGAGATAAGAGAAGCGATCGTCTATTTCAGTGCAAAAGACATGTTATTTGCACCAATTAACACAGTTTGCAGCGCAGTGTTTAAAAAGCTGATAAACACAATAGAAAAGAGATATCTCATTTTCTCCCACAATCATTTTTTTAATTGAAAATCTTGAATTTGATCTGAAAAAAGTAGTGCACTGATCAAATACAACTGATTTATGGTTGAGTAGAACTATGGATCCATGAGCCTAATAGATCATTACATTGATGATGAATTTCAACTAAAATCAGATGCTTGCAAGCATCCTATTTTCTACAAGATCACACAGGGGATACTTGCTCAAGGATTGAGAGAGATGTTGGCTGCCTGGGGCTTAAAGGAGCAACAAGTTTGCATCATGACAGACAACACAGATTTAGTGAATGCAGTTGCAGTTAATAAATGTACCAGACTCCAGTGTTTTGGGAACAGGCTGCACATTGGTGAGTAGCCTGATATTACTTATGATAACATTTATCCTGAAAATGTAAACGTACCATAAATATGCTGTTACTATACCGTATGTACTTGTCTAAAAATAAGTAGACCGCAGACCAAACAGTGAAAGGTATTTTGGCAGTAATATTGTTATTGTTTCGACAGCAATGTAATGTAAGCACATGAATTTAAAATTTGTTTAGTGATATAACAGCTGCATTGTAGTGGACAGCAAGAAGACAAAAGACATTCCAAAGCTCCTTCATCCACTACAGGGGATATGTTTTCACGTTGATCTGTTCAGGTTCCTGATGTGAAGGCTTCAAAGCAGGGGTATACAAACTTTTTCTACTGGGGGCCAAATGCATAAAGAAATAAGTTGTTGCAGGCCTCATCGTAAAAAAATAAAAAAATAAATAAAATAAAATGCAACCAGATTGCCACTATTGCATCTTATTTATATTCAATGCTTAATATTATTCATGCTTTAATCAAATTTTTTATTAATAAAGGATATTTCTCTCAACAAGAATACTTGCAATAGAACAGTGATGCAGGGTCAGAAATGAAGGGGGGATCGGGGCAAAAATATCACCAAGTGACAAAAAAATGCCCTAAAGTTCAAAATGTTGGTGCCATGTTTTTATTTATATCATCTGATTTAGTACTTAAAATTATACTTTAAGAGTACCATTACACATTTTGACATAAAGTATGTTTTTAATAAAATAATGACACAGTACACTTTTATATGTTTAGAAAAATGCCCTCATAAACATAATAAATGACCCTGAAAATTAAATCCAGTGGGTAATTATATGAAAAGTCAATTTCTGACAATGTAGTAATTTAATATTATTATACTAAATGTTATACTGTGTAAGAGTCTCTGCAAAGCACATAGAGCTGCTTCTGAGCAGTTTTAGGTGTGATGCATCATAATAAAGAAAATATTTTCCTGCTATGACGTGATTCAAGGAATTAATCTTTATATATTAGTAATTCAATCATAGTTTCTGTTCTATTGTTACTTCTGTTACAAACTGTTACGAGTTTCTCGTGTTCTCTCTTATATCCTTACTCTCAAATGGGGCTGGGAATTCCATTATTCATTTTTCATGTTTCAATGAAACATCAGAACAAACAAAATCACTATAATGAATTAAATTTCCCTACACTAGAGAGGACGTTCTAGGAAAGTGAGCTTGGCTCTGTGCACGCTCATTAAATTCGTTGCAGCTGCTTGTGCTGCACATGACAGCTCTTCTCAGTTACATGATGTGTGGTGGTATCTGGACATTTTATTGATAATTAGTACATGAGCAAATTACTGTATCTAACCTGATAGCAGTCCTTTCACAAATGCATCATTCTTTTTGTGTGGCACTTCATCCGTTCATTCCAAACTCCTGAACTCTTCCAATGGATGAAGCTGATGGCAACTAAGAGAATGCACTTGTCGAGACGATGTGCTGTGAAATTTGGCTGCTCGTGACAGTGACTTTCAGTGTTCAGAATATTAATTACATAAAATGTCTCAATAGCGGGCCAAAATCTGTTCTATTTCTAAAACCTCATTGGCAGCCAAAACATCAGTGCAGTTGGCGGGTCGCAGACAGCCTGCGAGCCGTAGTTTGGACACTCCTGCTTTAAAGACAATATCAAGAGAAGAAGTCAGCCCTGCAGAGCAGCTATAAATGTATTTTAAAATAAAAGTATTTCAGGAAGCTTGTTTTGTATGTGTATATAAGAAATAAATGATGGCATGCAGTTGCTTCACACAATGTTATAAAGCATTTCAAAACATCCTTCAATGTTAATTCTGATAATAAAATGTAATAATCGCAATTACAATATCAAAGGGAATAATTGACAATTAATAATTGAAGTTTTTGTCGTAATCGTGCAGCCTTACTTTCAGGGTAGTGAAACATTGCTCGCATACTGTCATTCACACAAGCGGGAGTAGAGACCACAGTGACACGGACATACTCCTGGTGGTATGAGCCTTAACCTCCATGGGACACATACCTTGTGAATCATAATGGCATCCATGACCTAGTGGGAAATTCTTTGTTTGGAGACTGTGAAAAGTCTGCACAGGGCAATGCATTGGTCCCTCACCTCGGGAAGAACACCAATCAGCAAAAAGTCATAATTTTAAGGCATCGAGCCCCTCCTTTGCGGTCAGCAAGCCACATATGTTTTACCTACATCACTCAAATATTATATGGGCAGGCAAACTTGTGAATGTGACCTTTAGTATAATAGCTTGGATTTTACCTAATCTTTGGTTAAAAAGCCTGCTCTGTGACATGCCTGTGACTTGCCCTTGTTAACGATACAAAGTTCTCAAAAGCACACTATCAAGAGGATTTGGGGTGTTGGACCTTACAAATATCTGCCACCATCAATCTCCGTGTGAACTAGAAGCCTGTTCACTTCTGCGAGAGGTAGTAATTATTTTCTGAATGAAGAGAGGTTTTGGAATGCTGACGCACCCCGTTCCAGGCTTTGTTAAAACCAGAAGCTTTGAACATTTTTTATTTCCTTCACTGTTACCTGAGGTCTTAACTCCCATATCTGTAACCATGTAACTGCCCTGCCTAAAATCCACCCACTTGGTTTCTGTCCCTCTACCTTCATTTAACTGATTATATGGTGGTTCACTCTCTCAAATTGCTGTTGAAGATGGTGAAACCCTGCTCACCCTCCTTCTTTCCTGTAAATGCCCAGTATTCCCCCTCTGCTCTTCTCTGTTACTGTGATGTCAGAATGGTCCTGGAGGGTATGGTGAGGCCTATAAGTTAAAGCTTCTTACACAAAGGGAACTGCCACTACCACACCGCCCTCTGAATGCTGTCCCTCCTCTCTGATCACTTCTAATCCCTGCAGCTATACTGATAATTAGCCCAGCCTGTCATCCAGCCCTGCACATCCTCCACTCTTCGATCACATCCAGCACAGGTAAAGCAGAAAAGGCAAACTGAGTATCTCAGTGGAGGTGTGGAGGCCTCTTAACCTGCTCATACTCAGTATACTAATATTAGAATCATAACTCAATTAATTTTCACTCCCAAGGAATCAAATAATGCCGCAAAAGCCCTACACATGACTAGATAGACACCCTTCAGCATCTGTTTAGCTATGTGTCTGGCAAGTACATTGGTGTCAATAGACTGACGTGAATGGCATCCATAAAAATGCTGTATTATATTTTTATTAAGCTTTTAATTCTACCCATTTAATCAGATGTTCCTGTATCTGATAAAGCAGGATAATATGTTGGTGTCATTTTATTTATTTATATATACATTTTTTCATTTGGAAGTCAGCACCATTTATTAGCACACGGTGGATATTTTTTTTTTCTTCTCTTTTTTTGGTTGGCTGACTAAAATATGAACCACACCTACATCAACTTTCTTCAAAGATAACAGTGTTGTAGTCGATAACAGCTCTTAGGAGTACAAATTCAGGCTGAGAACAGTGAAGGAAAAGTCAGCGATAAAACTGAGACCAAAGAGGATCGAGTCAGAGTCAAGACATAGACCAGAAAAGGGCCTAATGCAATCTTAAAAATGGGTAAAATGTACAGTATAAACAACTCATTTGTCTTTAAGCTTACATATGAAACATACCTATTATTTGCTTAGGCTTATATTGGTTTACACAATATTACCAGTCAAAAATAAAAATGAAATAAATGCAACATCCGAGGTTAAGTGAAAACAAACTTATAAAATTATGACATGTCAGTGTTGACAATGTGTCAGTGTCGACAATGTGTCAGTGTCAACACAAACTGCCAGCTTCATTCCATTATTATTAGTGCTGTCAGTTGAACTCTATGTGGTGCAAGCTTCTTTGACTTGTTATCTGTTAGCCAATCGGCTTGCTCACATTTGTCATGTTAAGCCTATCACAGGGCTTGAAGTGAAAAAAATTCCTGAGCCTGAACTTTTTTGGGGGGGTGGGGGGTTGTTTTGCAGAGACGGACTTATCTTCAAATGGAACCATTTATTTTTAAGTATTACGGCTGTATCTTAATGGCATCTTTTTATTAATGAAGGCCAGTATCACTGATATTTTATTTAGTATACTAAATTTTAGGGTTATAAAATAGTCCGCAATGCATAAATTATAAATTAAATTCGATTAATCCTTATTAAAGCTACAAGCGTTCTTTAGTCAAAGAGTAGTTAGTAGTTTTCTCTGTTCCCTTTGTTCTTTGGTTAACTTTACTGACAGACAGAATTAGTGGCTACTGTCACTTTAAGATCTACAGCTGGTGACAGGATCTCACGCGTCTCATTCTCTCACTACTCTTTACTTCCATTTAAGATTTTATTTAACTCATTTAAGGTTAATAATGATTGATTCTTGTGAGGATACTCGACAAAACGGACATTTTGGCATAAATGTGTGTGTTATTGTTCGTTCAAGCGTGAAAGAGAATTCGATACTGGTTCGCGACTTTTTGTGCCTCGTGTGTGTGTGTGTGTGTGTGTGTGTGTGTGTGTGTGTGTGTGAGGAGGACATTTACTGAAGTGCGTTCTCTTTTGTCTTGTCGCACATTAATGGTTTAAAGCATTTGGTGGACAAACTAATAACTAATAAGAGCTAAAGAATGACAAAGAACGGATGCAGCGTTAATTGTGTTAAATATTTTAAAACATTAAAGCTGGACAAAAAAAAAGAAATCGCATACGTTAACGTTGACAGCACTAAAGGTGCGTACACACTGCAACGTTACTTGTCATACATTGCTGACAGAAAATAAAGCGGTTTAAAGTGGACTCGTTTTCATGGTAGGCCTACACATAATGTTTTTTTTAGTAAGCTACACAGAATGTTCTACATTAAATATTTAACTAACAGTCTGAAGTTACCTAGCAGCAGTGTATGTTAATGTTAGCTCAGTCAACGTAAGGCTAACATCAAAAGGTGTAGACAGAAAATATGATTATGCTGACCTGAGCTAATTTACGAAATCAACCAACTCACATCTCCTTTCTTTTCATCCACGATGACGTTAAGTCACCTAATGTTGTTTCTGGAGTTCTGCGCTCCATGCTTTCACCGACGACGCTAACGTGAGTTATGGATCTCAATCACACTGTTGCCAGGACCCGCCCTGCTCTGCTTCTGATAGGCTTGTGACGTTAGTTAGAGCTGCGCTCCTCTCATATGATTGGTAGGTGAAATCAATTGACTCGAAAATATTAAACCGCATTCAAGTTCCCAGTTTCAAATGCAGCCGCGCGGTATGCGCGCTCATAATGGAAGCGGCGCACTCGTTTTTTCCAAGCGCGTCCGCGCCGAAAGTGCGTCCGACTGTAATTTGCAGCCTGATTAATACATTTTGCCTGCGCCGGAGGCCGGACCTGCCCTCAAGCCGGAAATCCGGCCCCCGGCCGGAATACTTTAAGCCCTGCTATCAGCTCGCATGGCAGAAGCTGATTGGTCCTGTGACTTGTTATCGGGAAGCCAATCAACTTCTTCCTCTTGTCTAAAATGTAAATGGCTTAGTTTTGCAGTTAAGATGGTTTCTTCTGTAGGCCGCTGCAAGAGGTTTCTCTTTGAAAATGCTGTTTGCTGGGGGTTTCCTTCTGTTAGCTTGCATGGTAAGGTCTGCTTTGGCAATGACACATAGAAGCAAACCTTAAGCCTTAGCCAAATCTGGCAGGCACACATCTCTATATTAGACCCCGTTTCCACCTGGTATTAAGATGCGTTTTTCTGTGCATGTGGTCAACACTAAATACATATCTACACAGAGTCTAAAACAGTTTATGATCGATCACAAAAAACACATATGCATGTGGTAAAAAATGCATGTAACTGTATCATATTTATTGTACAAATGCTTATTCGTCCAGTATGCATCCCAGAAGCAGCAAAGCACCACCCCTTACCTATCAACCATTGCGCTAAAACAAGAGTTTAAACTTTGCTGGTTAAGAGCAGTTTAAAAGGAAATTACCGTCTGATCAGAAAAATTAAAAAAGCGGATTCAAACACGAGAACTTCACCAATCTTCTTCAGTGTGTCTGAAATCAATATGCACTTGTGAGGAGCAAAAACATTTGCAGCTCAGGTAAATACACCTAATCCACTAAAATAATGGACAATTCTGCTCGAAAAATTGCATTTATGCTTAGATTAAATTTCTGCTGCATCTAGGGAAAATAGTGCACTGTTTTTTTTTTTTGTGCTTTCTTTGTCTTTTCTGACTAATTATCATACAGCAACAATAACAGGGCTTTATTAATGAAAACAAAAATACAACTGAAATTCTCATGATGGAGAAAAACATCATGGTTAATGTTGTAACCTCTGTTCCTCGATGGAAGGAACGAGACATTGTTTTGATTGTAGTGACACAAGGGGTCTCTTCTGAGAGCCTCGCATACCTCTGAACTTGAGAAAAGGCCAATGTCAAGTTGGCAGACAGAATTTGCATGCCCCGTCCGGACATACGGGTATAAAGGCGAGCGGGCGAGCGAATGTCAGACAGATTTTCACTGAGGAGCCGAGAATACGGTTTACATTAAATGGTAAATGGTCTGCACTTATATAGCACCTTTTTAACCTTAACGGTATTCAAAGCGCTTTACACTGTGACACATTCACCCATTCATATACACATTCATACACCAATGGCGGCAGAGCTGCCATGCAAGGCGCTAGCCTGCCATTGGGAGCAACTTGGGGTTCAGTGTCTTGCCCAAGGATACTTTGGCATGTGGAGTCATGTGGGCCGGGATTCGATTCTGCGATTAGTGGCTGACCCGCTCTACCAACTGAGCCACAGCCGCCCTCACTATCCCTACCATTACAGTGGTAGGGATAGTGACATGGCTCACTCGATGTTGTGTCGATTGTAGTGACATAAGGGGTCCCACTTCAAAATGCCATGCACTAACCCGTGTTACGTGGCTGCCGAGCCAGGTGCAAGCAGGCTGTTGTATGCTAGAAGCAGTTGGGTAGGCTGCACGTAACCCTCCCCAACGCCCCCAATAAAAGGTGTCATATACCGCTCTAGGTTCCAGTACCTGTACGGGAATAGGCGACATGGCTTGTATAGGACCCAGCCGGCCAGCGGCGGCCTTTTCTCTCTCTACATTTCCTGTCATAGACTTAAAAGCGGCTGGGGCTATCTTAACGCTACAGATGCATCGGGGAAGGCATCCTTTCACATTCCTATTCTTTCAGGGGGAAAAGGCCCTGTGGAGGCCACAACCTGCCCAAACTGGGGGGAGGTAACTTGTGGCAAATACACACGGGGGTTGTCAAGACACTCATGGACATGGTGTGGTGGTAGATCCTGCCTGATAAGACACGGCAACCAGGGGACAGCGAGGACTGCCCAAGGGAGACGTGAGTCCTGCCAGCGGGGGGACCGAACCATGGAAAATACGTCACAGGGAGTTGCCTGAAGCGGGAACTATGCTTGTGGAGCCCAATCCCAGCACGGAACACTCGACTCGTGATGGGACTGGTGACAAATTCTTCAGCTGAATCAGCGGCCAGAGTGCTGGGGAGTAAGAGCATCCAGGGAGCGAGAGCTTGTTGGCTCACCTGGGAAAGAAGGCAAACTGGATCAGCTTGGTAAAGGGGGCAAGGTGCAAGCGTAACACCCGGTCGGTTGTTCCGTATTACCGTGTTCTATCGGCTCGGACCTGTCAAAACACGGGACGAGACCAATTGCCAATAAGGAGCCTCAAAGGTGACCTGTTCCTTGTCCTCCCTGACCTTGCACAGCACCAGTCAAGAAGTCTCACTGGGGGAAATGCGTACTTGTGCAGCCCCTGAGGCCAGCTGTGTCCCAGCACGTCTGTACAGAGTGGACAGTGTGAATTGTCTTGGGAGGCAAAGAAATCTATCTGTGCACTCTCCGCTGAGCGCAACCTGCCGCAAGAGTGCGTCCGCCGTCATGTTGCGGTTGCCCGGGATGTGAGTGGCGAGCAGCAACCCGAGTCACGGCTGACTCCTAAGGAGGAGATGGCAGGCAAGTTGTGACATGACGGGAGTGTACGCCGCCTTGGCGATTTATGTACGCTACCGTGGCAGTGCTGTCTGAATGGATCAAGACGTGCTTGCCCCGAATCAGCAAGAGAAACCTTTAAGGGCAAGGAGTACAGCCAACAACTCTAGGCAGTTGATGTGCCAAAGCAGGTGGGGCCCTGTTCAGGAGACCGCATCTGCATGACCGTAGCACACGGCGCCCCAGCCCAGGCATCTGTGGTGACCACAGCACATCTGGACTGCTGCTGCAGGGGGACTCCTGTCTGCAGAAAACAGAGGTCTGTCCAAGGGTTGAAAGTCTGACGGCAGGAAGGGGTGATAAACACAAGGTATGTGCCGTGGCGCCATGCCCATCTCAGGACTCGAGTCTGAAGCCAGGGCTGGAGTGGTCTGCATCAACCCGAGCTGCGCGACCACGGCCGAGTAGCCCCGAGTATGCCCCAGTAGCCTCTTGTATTCACTTTTTGAGAGGAACCACTGTGCCTGGCTTGAAGTGAGCAAGGCACTTGAGCGCTGACTGTATGCTCTCGGTTATGAGGCCTGCTGACATTGAGACTGAGTCTAACTCCAGATCAAGAAAAGAGATGTTCTGAACATGAGAGAACTTGCTTTTTTCCCAGTTGACCTGAAGCCCTAAGCGGCTGAGGTGCGTGAGCATCTGGTTCCTGTGATAAGAGCCCGGAGTGGCATAAACATCCAAACTATAGAATCTTATGAATGTGTGCGGAGAGGACCTGCCTGCCGCATTACAAACATGCTGCAGAGGGACACCTCTAGCCAAAGCTTTAGAGGAGGTGACCCCTCTGGTAGAGTGAGCCCGGATCCCTACTGGCGAAGCTTGACAGTGCGCCTCGTAGGCCAGGGCAATAGCATCCCTCACCCAATGTGACATTGTCTGCTTGGTGGCGGCCGCCCCCTTGTTACGGCCCCAATGAAAAAATGAATAGTTGCCCTGACTTACGCCACTGGCTAGTGCATACATCCATGAAGTCTTTCCTGATCCGGCGTTGTAAACTGCGGGGAACAGAAGGCTTCAAGACTGACCGGATGTACGGCCAAGAAAGGAACCTTAGGCAGGTAGTCAGGATGAGGGTGCAATATTGATTTAAACATTCCTGGGGCAAAATCTATGCAGGATGGCAAGACAGACAGAGCCTGCAAATCTCCATTTTTTTTAGAGAAGTAATCGCCATAAGAAAAACCATCTTGAGAGTCAGAAGTTTATCAGATGTTAACTCAAGTGGTTCAAAGGGAGTCTCTACCAGACCCTCAAGGACAATTGCTAAGTCCCATGAAGGGATCCTGGTCCTAGCGGGAGGTCTTAATCGCGTGGGTCCACGAATGAAGCGAGCGAGCAGAGGATGTTTCTCCAATGGCATCCCGTAAATCAAGGCGTGGCAAGCCGATAGAGCGGCCACATAAACCCTGAGAGTGGCGAGGCATGTGCCTGCTGATAATCTTTCCTGCAGAAAGTCCAGAACTGAAGCAATCTGGCAGTTAACTGGATCTGCATTATGTGCAATGCACCATCTTTCAAAGACACCCCATTTATTGGCATAACTTCTTCTAGTAGAGGGAGTCCTAGCACTCAGAATAGTCTCAATGACTTCAGGCGAAAACCCAGAGTCCCTTAGTTGGTACCCTTCAGGGGCCAAACATGAAGGTTCCACAGCTCGGGCCGGGGATGAAGTATCGTCCCCTGTGCCTGAGACAGAAGGTCCCTCCTGTCCTGAATCACCCAAGGCGAGCCGTGGAGGAGAGACATTTTCTCCAAGAACCATACCCTGTTCGGCCAACGAGGCGCCATCAGTAAGAGGCAGGGCCCTTGCTGGCGAACTTTGGCAAGGACTCCTGGGAGCAGAGAATACTGGTAGGAAACACATACAGGTGCATTCTGGGCCATGTATGTGCCATCGTGTCCAGACCCACGGGAGGGCTGGGTGACTCAGAGAGAAGTAGAGGGACATTGCACTGTCTGTGAGGCGAAGAGGTCCACTTCCGCTCTGTGGACTTTCCACTCCCCCATCGGTATTTTCTGTCTGGACTGTAAATCTGCTCCCCATTCATTGGCATCCAAGGATATAAGCTGCTCTGATTAACAGGAGCTTGCCCTGGGCCCAAAGAAGAATCTGTTGTGCCAGTCTGTTCAGCTGGCATGAACGTAGACCTCCTTGATGGTTTATGCAAGAGACTACTGCTGTGTTGTCCACCCGCACCAGGACATGGAAGCCTCTCAGATACTGGAGGAAGTATTTCAGGGCATCATTATCGAATTCCATATGATCCCAGATAGGTAGTTTCCTGAGTGGGAGAGAGAACGCCTTTCCTGACGTTGAGTCTCAATCCCAGATAACCAGATAAGCTAAGACAATATCCCTGTGCTGTAATGCCAGTTCTTGTGACTGTGCTAGTATCAGTCAGTCGTCTATATAATTCAGAATGCAGATGCTCCGGAGTCGCACAGAAGCCAGTGCTGCATCTGTGCACTTCGTGAATGTGCAGGGTGATAAGGCTAGGCCGAATGGAAGAACCCGATATTGGAAAGCTTCGCCCCCGAAAGCGAACCTCAGGAACTTCCTGTGTAGTGGCAGGCTTTCTTTATGAAAGTATCCATGAGATCAATCGTGACCAACCAATCATGATGTTGGATTTGAGACATGACCGTCTCGACGGTTAGCATCTTCAACTTGAACGCCTTAACTAAGCGATTCAAGACTCGAAGGTCTAAAATCGGACGCAACCCCCCATCCTTCTTGGGAACCAGGAAGAATCTGCTGTAGTAACCTGACTCTCTCTCTGGAAGGGGAACATGTTCTATGGCCCCTTTGAACAAGAGATTTAGCAGTTCGTTCCATAGTAGACATGCTTGTTCCAGTTTCACTATAGTGGAACCATGTTGTTGAAATGCAGAGGACGGTGAACAAATTGAATTCTGTAGCCTTTTCCTACTATTTTTAGAACCCACATAGAAACACCGGCAGTAGCTTCCATGCTGCCAGGTTCTCTGAGGTGGGTATCAATTTTGACACTTCCTGTTGAGGGGATGTCGAGTGTTCCGTGTCCTGGACTACGGCAGGAAGCAACGGAACACCCAACATTTTGCTGGAAACCGCTAACTCCTGAAACACCAGAGGCAGCGGGAATGGAGAGGTTTCATGGGGGTATCGGGATGGTGCAGGTGAATGTCTCACGCGACCCGTCCCAAGGGGGGGGCTACCCCCACAAGCCTCTCTTCCTGGAGATAACGGTCCTGAGGTCTTCCTTTGGGGGCTGCTGAGGGCGACGAGCCGGTCCCCAGTCTCTACGAGGGGAGCGTGATTTGCCACACTCCGTTTTTGAGCCCCCCTTCTAGAAGGACTGGGGCGGGGCTGGGTGGCCCCTCCCTCTGAGTGCGGCAAGGAAGGAATTTCCTGAAGGCTTCCTCATGACTCTTTGCCTCCTGGAACCTGGTGATGACCGTGTTCATAGAGTCACCGAACTAGCCAGAAGGTGAAATCATGGCATCAAGAAGGAACACTTGGTTCTTGTCTCTGATGCCCGAAAGGTTCAGCCATAAGTGTCTCTCCATGCTGACCAAAGCAGCCATAAACCAGCCAATTTCACCAGCCGTCTGTTTGGTCGCCCGGAGAGACCAATCCGTGGCTCAACGAAGCTCTGAGAAAGCCTCTTTGTTGACTGTACTGTCCGCACTCAGGTCCTTCAACAGGTAAACCTGTAAACCTGCAACACCATCATAGTGTGCAGGGTAGCACCAGCCTGACCTGCTGCCTGATAAGCTTTCCCCACAAGCATAGAGGTGGTCCTGCACGGCTTTGTGGGGATAGTAGGTCTCTTTACAGATAATGCCGAGCCAGGCGAGAGATAATCCGCAAGTGTCTCTTCTACCTGCAGCATCATGGAGTATCCCCATGCCACAGCACATTCAATAGTCAAATATGTTGACGTCAAAGGCACGAAAACACGGGAAGTATAAGGGTTCCGCTAAGGGCTGACACTTGGAAATAAGCAAGACGAGTGCGTAGTATCTTCACTGTGCTCATACCCGCCTCGCTCTAACGCAAGAGCAGGATGCTCTTCCCCAAACAAACAAAATAAAACTGGTTTGTTTTATCACTCATTTTCTCTTTGTCTTTCAAACTTAAGTGATAGAAGAAAGAAGAAAAAGAACAAAAAAGATTTTTGCACACTGCCTAACAAATCTAACTCCTATCAGTGGAAAGTAGAAAATCTGACAGGCTTGTGAAGCACAACACACACAGAATGGTCTGAAGACAAAAGACCTGACGATGCACCTGTGGCGCATCTATTTATAGCCCCTGGTACCGCCGCATCCTGATGATGTCACCAACAGTGGCTATAAATTCCTGTCAATTTCATTGACGTTCCCAAAGTGCTAAATCAGCGCAGCATTAAAGTGTAGCTTTTGATAGGGAACAGCAATATACCCAGTATACACAATTGAGCAATATATAATGATGTCAATGTTAATTGTTCAGACAGTACCCCTGTAACAGTTTTGGCAATTCCACACCATTCCAGACAGGATACCAATCTCTGTGAATTCCATTGATTATGCCAACAGTTTTAAAAGACTACTAACAGTTAAAATGGCAGAGAGTTCTTGGTGGCTTGGTTCAGAGCTCTGGGAATAAAGCTTTCCTCAGTCTGGAAGTACGGGCAAAAAATGTCTTAATGCCTGCTAGACGGAAGTAGTTCAAACATGTGATGACATGGTTGTGTGTGGTCCTTGTAGAGGCTGATAGCTTTCTTCAGACAATGTGTTCTATAGATGTCTTCCAGTGATGGCAGTTCAACTCCGATAAACTTCTGTGCTCGCAGGACAACCCTCTGGAATGCTTTCCTATCATTGGTTGTGCAGCTGAAAAGCTACCCAGAGATGCAGTATGTTAGAATGCTCTCTATGGCGTACTGATAGAAAGTCGCCAGCATCTGTTGGGGCAGACCAGCTTTCCTCAATGTCCTTAGGAAAAACAGTTGTTTCTGTGCTTTCTTAATCAGTGCAGTAGTATTTGTCGACCATGTAAGGTCCTCTGAAATATATGTGCCCAGAAACTTGAAACTGGACTCTCGCTCCATACTATTTCCATTGATAAGGACTGGCACATAATCAGGCATCTGTGATCTCCTGAAGTTGATAATTAACTCCTTGGTCTTTCCTGTGTTGGGGGTCAGATTGTTCTCTGAGCAACAGCTTACCAAGTTCTGTACCTCCACTCTGTAGGCTGAAATTGTTAGAAATTAGCCCAATCACTGTTGTATCATCCGCAAACTTAACATTAATGTTATTGGAAAGTGTAGGATCACAGTCGTATGTAAAAAGGGAATAGAGAATAGGACTCCGAACACATCCTTGTGGTGTGTCAGTGCTCAGAGAAGACAGATGTGTACCCAATCTCACCACCTAAGGATGCTCTGACAGGAAATTCAAGACCCAGTTACATAATGATGAGCTTAGTCCTAGATGATGAAGTTTTAGAATGAGCTTATTGGGGATAACTGTATTAAAAGCAGAGCTAAAGTCATCATCTAACATTCTCACAAATGCACCCTGTCTATCCAAGTGTGACAGGACAGTGTGAAGAGTCAGAGTGATGCATCCTCTGTAGATCTGTTGACCCTAAGCATTTAAATACCAGTGTCTCAACTCACATTTTCTTATTTTATTTTAACATTTATTTTGGCCAAACTACATCAGTAATCTGATGGTTTTCAATGTTTGGTAGATAATTTTCCCTCTCCAATTCCTGTGAAGTTCCCTATACCATTTGGAGTGCCCTTCCAACGGAATATGTACGCCCCCTTTCGGATTAGAATCTCACTTTAGATGGCTGAATACCATATGTAGTCCTCTTCAGGAAACAGTTGATTGGAACATACTTTGTATGTGTTGTGGTGTGTGCATCAGTGTAATGACTCTGGGTGGACACATTGCAAAGGTATCCCATATGGAGCGTATTAGTTTCGGCAAAAATATGGGAAGTCCCAGCTAATATGGGACATTTGGCAACCCAGTAGATGGGAGATATTGTGCAATATTTACATTTGTGAACTGAAAAATAGAAGATGTAGAAGACATTTAAAAAACAATACATTGTGTAGTGTACACCAGGCTCGCTAAGCTCCATACTTCCTAGCAGAAGGCAAAATCCCTTACAGCCTCTTTAACATTATCTAGGGTGTTGCTAGTTGCTTACTTGGGTGTTCTGGGTGATTACTGACAGGCCCAAGTCAAAAGAGCCCCTATCCAAGTATTTCTGATATTTCAAATCAAATCAAATCACTTTATTGTCACACTACTATGTACACAAGTGCAACAGTAGGTGAAAGTCTTGTGTGCAGTTCCGAGCAACATAGCAGTCATGACAGTAACGAGACATATACCAATTTATAATAAACAACATATTTACACAACACAATTTACATATCAAATGTACATATACTTACATAACAAAATACTAATATACAATGCACAGTAAACAATACACACAATATAGAATATACATACAATAAAAATAAAAAGAATATATAAAAATATATATGCAGTAGTTATATTGTGGAGGATATATTTGACAGTCCAGTGTGAGATAATAAGATGAAGAATAATAAAGTGCAGTGCTGACTGTTGATCGTGAGCGATCAAGTGTGGGGGAAGAAGCTGTCATAAAGTCGGCTGGTGCGGGTCCTGATGCTGCGATACTGCCTGCCTGATGGTAGCAGTGAGAACAGACCATGACTCGGGTGGCTGGAGTCTCTGATGATCCTCTGAGCTTTTTTCACACACCGCCTGTTATAGATGTCCTGGAGGGAGGGAACCTCACGTCCGATGAGGTTTCTGGCAGTTGGCACCACCCTTTGCAGGTCTTTGCGGTTGTGGGCGATGCTATTGCCGTACCAGGCGGTGATGCAGCCAGTCAGGATGCTCTCTACAGTACTGGTGTAGAACCGTGTGAGGATGTGGTGGTTCATTCCAAAGTTCCTCAGCCTTGCACAGGCAAGCAGCCATCCGGAACTGCAGCCATGTTAGGCGCTGGTCACAGACCCGCCTGTCAGACTGGGGGTACAAAGTGGCGAAGGCGAGGGATAGGGTATCGGGCGGATGATTGCATATCTGTATATATGTGTAAAAGTTCATGTGTGTGTAGGCCTGGAGAGTCGCTATGCCAGCATCTAATCTAGGTGCCTCAGTCCGCAAGGTTGTCATACCGACACACAGCAAGTTGCCATGGAGACAACCTTGATCAGGTCCCAGACATAGTCAACAATCACCAGGTGTCTGGGGAGTCGGGGAAGGAATGCGAGAGTGGCTCACTGCAGTGCTCTTCCGGGGGAGTTGTTGTTCCAACAGCGGCCTTGGCCAAGGCCAGTGCTGGTTGAGGGTGCCCGAAACAGATAAGATTGGGATTGTTTGGTCTTAAGGAGAGTAGCCGCATTCTAATTTACACGGCTATTCTCCTGGTCCATTTTGGTCTCTGAAACGATCCATTTGCCTTTGCAAAGCTGTGAGCTTCTCCATGATGTTATCCGTATTTTGGTTCATAGACCCAGTCTGAGTGCAGACAGCTCTGCCCACTGTTTCAATCATGACGGGCAGCCTTGTGGGGCTTTGGACAGCTGTCACCGTCTTCTTAACTCCTCGATAAACCAGGGAAATGCCTAATCCAATCAGCAGAAGACCTGTTATCATGGTACCGAATAGGTAGATATCTTCAACGTCCTCCACGGAAAGAGCCGCCAGACACACGACCCGCCACCGCTCCCACGCGTCCATCGTGTAGCCAGCTGCGAACGTTCCGTCAGGGCAGACAGGTTCCCCCGAACCCAAGCTTCTCATCGAGAAGATGGTGTCAAGAGACCAGTTCATCAAATCCATGATGTCTTAGTTCGAAGAGCAGTGCTGAGAGAGTCTCTCAAGTACAAGACAGTAGACTAGATACGACGAGAGGAGCAAAGCAGGGAAGATAAGGGTAGGGAGAGGGTGAGAAAATGCGACCGCCTTCGTTGAGAGCCAAAGAGAAGAGCTAGTTTGTTAGTTCAGGATTAGTTACCTATCTGCTACCTCCAAAATTTTACAGGACAGTCCAATTTCCTTAAAGTCATGAGTGTTAAGCCCAGCACCTCGTAGATGTGAAGAATATGCACTACCAATGAGCAGCATCCCCTTATTAGCATGATACATATTCCTGAACAAACTCAAACCTAGAAATATAAGGAAAGGCACAACTACTAAGCCGGTTGTAAATTTGTGCTGAACTTTCATCAGCTTTTTGCACAGAGGAAGTATCCGTCCCGGAGGATCCTTGCTGCAAACATAATCTCTCCTGCACCCCCATCAACAGCAAACAGAAAGGGAACAAATTTACTGTCTCATCCGCATTCTTCCTGTCGTGCCAAAAAGCTGTATACAGTACACTGCAGATCAAAGCCTTAATTGAAAAATAATTATAGGCACTTAATCATGGGAGGCGGTGAGCTAATTGAAGCAAAAACAAGGCCGTGAGTGGAGGCCCTCCGAATGGTAGCAAAAAGAGGATATTGTGCATGCTCCCGTCTTTTATAAAGCATCGTCTTCAATCCCCCATTGTCTCCCAGATGAAATTGGAGAGGGCCATTAGCACAGTTAATTAGCTCTTTAATTTAGATCTGGCCAGTCTCAATACATAACGAATGTGAGTTGCAGCAGCCCGTGATGTGCTCACTCTTTCATGCCATATTGCCAAACCCAATTGGTTAATTGCTCTGGAATCTGCAAAGTTTGTACCCATCCTTCAATTGCAGGGGCCTTTGTGGAGAAATCTCTGCCTACATTCCAGTGTTGTCAGGATTTTCTTCCTTCATGAGTGATAGAAAGAGTCTTAAGTTGACACCTTTCATATGAGTGTACTGATATTTTGATAGAGTCTGGCAAATGAGAACACTGATGTTTTGACACTTAAATGTAGCAAAGTGGTGTTGCCATCTCAAAGATGTAACAATGGTGCAAGTTTATTATATTTGAATAGATCAGATTCAACTTCATTGTATTAGAGAACAAGTAAGCTACAGTGCAAATTAATTAGAGTTAGCATCAACAATATACATAGTATAATAAAATGTGAAAAAGTGCAATTAATCATCTATAGGGGAACAAAATGGCACAGTAGTGCAGATTATCAGAGTAAACATGGTTCAGAGTGCAATAAAATGATGGATGTGTGTGTGTGTGTGTGTGTGTGTGTGTGTGTGTGTGTGTGTGGGAGCATGTATTTATCACTTTGTGGGGATCAAATGTCCCCATAAGTATAGTAAAACCTGACATTTTTGATGATGTGGGGACATTTTGTCGGCCCCATGAGGAAAACAGCTTATAAATCATACTAAATTATGTTTTTTGAAAATGTAAAAATGCAGAAAGTTTTCTGTGAGCACAGTATAAAAACCATTATGTCTATGGAAAGTCCCCATAAAACATGGAAACCCAATGTGTGTGTGTGTGTCAGTAATGAAAATCGTGTGGAAAGGGTTCCTTGTTTTACTCCGAGTGTCTGAGGTCAAAAGTTGAACATCACTCCTCAATTCAAGAACATTTTGTATCATTTACATAATGAATGCAGAATCTATATGTATGTCTTTTTCAAATAAGTTAATGATTGATCTCTTTTGATAATCTAGTTAGTGTACAGCTTTTCCTTTTTTATATATCTACAAAGATATATAATGCTGTGCTGAACAATAAAGTAAGAGAAATCTCTGATGCATACTTAAGTGTCTGTGTCATTTCCCTCATGAGGATCCGGATCGAGACAGCAACTGCAGGCCTGACTTGATACTTAGGGGCCAATCCTGAAAATTCCTAACAGCCCATAAATAGGTAATATAGATGTGTAAATAGGTAATTAAGTGCAGTCAATAAATACAGTATTTCTCCTGGTACAGATGAAAAACCACAGCTTAAATAAATTTACCCTCTGACCTCACTATCCACAAGACCCGAGGGGTCAACACATAACAACCTTTTTTTCTATTACTGATAGCTGGACTTAATTATCTTCCCCCATCTTGAAGCCTTTGCTGAGAACTTAAGCCTGTTCCATATCCAGCACCGACGGGTATTAGTGGATACTGTGTATTGAAGCTGGGCTCCAAGGCATTCATATTAGAGGATTTAAAATCCTGTGTCTGTCAGCTGAAAGCAGCAGCACTGGCTTTCTGGAGCATCAGAATGGACTGAAGCTACAGAACAAAGACACAGAAGAGAATGAAAGAGATTGAGAGGAACTACAGATTGACTGTTTCAACACTTATTTGTAGTGTGAAATGTGGGTAAAAATCCTAATTGTCCTCTTAACTTGACTGGCCCACATTCAGTAAGAACCCCTCAAGGCCTGTTGAGAAGTACAAACAAACTGTTTCCGCTTGGGGCTTCAGAGAATGAAAAGAAACATTCTTATCAAGTGCTCTGCAAATTTGTTTCCAGCTGTGATTCAAGCCACATATTCTGTACACACTGCACCCTCTAGTGGCAATTGAGCTGTAATACCGGTTAGCCATCAATCTTTTGGTTAGTGAAGAAAATGTACTGAGGGAGTAAGCCAGGTGACCACAGGTAAAAGGCTGTAAATGGCACTCTATTTGTCACCATTTCCCCTGGAGAGCCTTTCATCTTGGACAACAGTGCAAAGCTCAGGTTCTTTTCTCCAAGACTTCACTAATGGAGGGTCTACAATGATTGTAGCTGTTCAGGCTATCAGAGCTCAGATGTACAGGCAGAATTTAAAGGGCAGGAACCTTTATGTCTCTTTATCAGGATGCAAGCAATTCTAGGCCAATGTGTAAAATAGCACAAACAATCGTCAGGCCCCAGCTGAAAGAGTGGTAGGAAGGTAGGTTTTGCATTGCCAGGCGAGAAATGGAGAGAGGTACGATGCAACATTTAATCTCATTCTGAGATGAATGTGTACTGATAAGAATGGAACCCAACTCTGTTGACGGAGAGATAAGAACATGTAGCCTGGCCATTGTGGGAATTGTAGCATGGCCACTTTTGGTCAGAACTTATTGCTACCTTGCTTTGAATTCATGTTGTAGGTAACAATATTTGTCAACAAGGTAATGCCAACAATTGCATTTCACCTTTCATTGGTCTTGTAATGATGTATGATGGAAGTAATAGTGACTCTGGCCTGTCAAGCTAAAAAAAAAAAAAACGGAATGAAATTGAATTATTCACTCTCATATCACATAATTAATAAAGGGCTAAAATATGGCAACTATGTTGATAAAATCAAAACTGTGTTGATCTTGCCACATGATGTCATGTCGTTTGGTCATGAGATGTGATGAGAACCTGTGATGTTTGATACTATCTGATACTATTTTTATTTGTAAAACGCCTTTCACAAAACACATCGTTTCAAAGCAGCTTTACAAAAGTTTTGAAACACTTGACTGAAATTTTTCTCATGATCTTAAAAATCTTTTGATCTAAAGGCGTATGCTTAAATGTTTGAAATTAGATTTGTAGACAAAAATATAATTCTGCCACCATATTAACAACTTATTTCATTATAAAACAAAAATTTTATAATATATATATATATATATATATATATATATATATTTTTTTAAATGGATGACTTGGACCAAATAATAAAGAAAAGCAGCCAATAAGAGCCCAACATAGATGGGAACTGCTTCAATACTGTTTAAAAAGCATCCCAGGGTGATACCTCAAGTAGTTGGTTGAGAAAATGTAAAGAGTACATGTCTGCAAATTCTATGCAAAGGGTGACTTTTTTTTTTTAGTCAAAACGACTCGGTTACTAACGTAACCTCGGTTCCCTGAGAGGAGGGAACGAGTATTGCGTAAGTAGCTTACGCTATGGGAAAACTCAGTTTCTCGAGAAATATTGAAGTCTTTATGTAAACGCATTGCAGCTGCACAGCATACAGCAATGAGCCGAGGCAGCTCGGTCATTGGCTGTGCTGCGACAACTTGCTCGAACCAATGACGGGCAACTCTGAGCAGCTGACCAATGAAGCGCTGCACGCTCAGAGCCCGCCAAGATGGCCGTGGCTAGGGCTATATATTAGGCGCCCCGTCATGAGAGTTCTTTAGGTTCAATCGACTGAAGTGAACTGACCAAGCACAAGCACGCCAGCTTACGCAATACTCGTTCCCTCCTCTCAGGGAACCGAGGTTACGTTAGTAACCGAGTCGTTCCCTCTCAAGAGGTCTCTCCTATTGCGTAAGTAGCTTACGCTATGGGAACACCATGCAAAACGCCGTGCGTGCTGACTTCGCTCTATAAAGCCAGAGGCGGATGCCTGAGCCTTAAAGCAAAGTGATTATCCAACAAGCCGGCCAACGGCGAGCTATATAATGGGAAAATACAGAGCGCCTTTGCCCCAAGGAGGTCCATGGTGGGGCTCATTGTAAAAACACAAGCACATAACTTATGTACTGATTTTTCTATGTAATGATATGCATAAAAAAATCCTCTAAGTCAGTCAGAGACGGACCTATAAGGGAGGAGATAATGCTCAGCATATACATACTCCAGTCCATTCTACAGTCAGGCTGATAGAATGTTGGAATGCAATGAGGGGACCTGTAGGTTATAAAACCTGATAAATGTCGAAGGCGAGGCCCAGCCTGCCGCCGCACAAATAGCTTCAATGGGTATCCCACTCGACCACGCCCACGAGGAGGCCATGCTCCTCGTAGAGTGAGCTCTGACGCCTCAGGGGCATTGAAGGCACTTGGCTTCATAAGCCAGCGCTATAGCATCCACTATCCAGCGCGATATTCTTTGCTTTGAAACTGCGAGACCTTTAGTGCGGCCGCCAAAGCATACGAATAATTGTTCCGTCTGTCTGAATGGGGCAGAACGTTCCAAATATACTCTGAACGCCCTGACCGGGCAGAGTAAATTAGCGTCGCTTTAGTCCGCTGGGGACAATAAGCTGCCAGAGATATCACCTGTACTCTGAAGGGTGTGGAGAGCACTTTAGGAATATACCCGTGCTTTGGCCTAAGGACAACTCTGCAGTCGTCCAAATTCCAGGCAAGCAGCGCTTGATGACAGCGCGTGCAGGTCAGCCCACTCTCTTGACTGAGGCGACGCCAGCAAGAGCGCAGTTTTGAGCGAGAGCTGTTTAAGGTGCACGGTTCGGAGAGGTTCGAACGGGGCACTCTTGAGTGCGTCCAGGACCGTGGCCAGGTCCCAGATCGGCACCGAGGGGGCGAGGGGGTTCATCCTCCTAGCCTCTTAGGAAACGAATGATTAGGTCGCTTTTCCCTAATGAACGTCCTTTATCAGGATTGTGTGGCCGCTATGGCAGCCACATAGACTTTGAGTGTGGAGGGTGTGTGGCCCGCCTCCAGCAGCTCTTGCAAAAAGGCGAGTACACTTGGTATCTCGCACGATTTGGGGTTCAAGCTCTTGGTATCACACCAGTCACTGAACACTTTCCACTTTTGGGCATATAAGCGTCTCGTAGAGGGTGCTCGCGCCTCCGTGATGGTTCTCAAAACTCCACTGGGGAGGTTCTCGGGAACCCATTGAGGGGCCATGCATGGAGGGCCCACAGATCAGGGCGGGGATGAAGAATCATCCCGTTGGCCTGCCTGAGGAAGTCTAGCCTCAGCGGAATCGGCCATGGGGCAGATTGCATCATCTGCATCAGTTCTGGAAACCATGTCTGATTTTTCCAGAGAGGGGCTACCAGGAGCACTGCACATTTCACTTCCCTGATCCGACTGATGACCTGAGGTAGCATCGCGATCGGGGGAAAAGCATACAAGGGGCAGCTCGGCCAGACTTGGGCGAGCGCGTCCGTGCTCTTTGAGAAGAAAAGGGGACAGTGCGCATTTTCCCTGGAGGCGAAGAGGTCAACCTCCGCCTTGCCAAAGGTTTGCCATAACCACTGAACCGTCAGGGGGTGGAGAGACCATTCTCCTGGAAGAACCTTGTCTCTGGACAGCATGTCCGCTCCCTGGTTCAGGACGCCTGGCACATGCGCTGCTCTCAGCGAGCGCAAGTGGTGCTGTGACCATGAGATGAGCTCCCTGGCCATAGAGTGCAGGGAGCTCGACCTGAGTCCACCCTGGCGATTTATATACGATACTACCGTCATGTTGTCCGTTCGGACCAGGACGTGTTCGTTTTTCAGGTACGGAAGCAGGGCTCTGAGATCCAAGGCGACCGCTTTCATTTCCAGACAGTTTATATGTAGGCGCTTTTCCGGGTTTGACCAAAAGCCGGAGACAGGCCTGCCCTCGTAAAGGGCCCCCCATCCTATTTTGGAGGCATCTGTCGTGATCATTTTTCTCCGTGTGTTCACGCCCAGACTCACGTAGTACTGAATGGTAGTACTGTGTACTGGTATGACTTTCCTTCGAAAGCGAATCTCAGAAAAGGCCTGTGATGAGGCGCTATCGGAATGTGAAAGTAAGCGTCTTTCAAATCCATTGATAGAAACCAATCCCTGGGGCGAACTTGCGCGAGGATATGTTTGGTCGTTAACATTCTGAACGAGCGAATCATTAAAGCTTTGTTCAGATGTCTGAGATCTAGGATGGGGCGGAGGCCACCGTCCTTTTCCGGGACGAGAAAATAGCGGCTGTAAAAACCTGCCTCGCTCATAGAGGGAGGAACAGTTTCTATAGCCCTTCTCTATTAGTTTGAGCACCTCGGTGCGTAGAACATGTGACACATCTCTCCTCACTTTCGTCTCGACCACCGCTGAAAAGCGGGGTGGTCTGCGAGCGAATTGAAGCGAGTAACCGTGTTTTATTATGTTCAAAACCCATTTCGGCATGTCGGGGATTTTTTCCCAGGCTTTTGCTCGCACAGATATGGGCTGAATGCTGGCTGGGAGCGTGTCGCAGTGACGTATGGGCCCCACCGGCAAATTGCCTTGTGCTAACACTGAGCTTACAGCTGTCAGAGAGCGGCGCGCTGAGCAGCCTTGTTGAGTGCCGAGTGCAGGGGTGCGTGTGAGATTACAGGCACGCGAGCTATCTCCGAAATGCTCGCAGCATGAGCTGGAGAAATGTTTGAAAATGTATGGACAGTGTTTTCGGGTGGGGGTGCATACATCGTAATAGGCACGCGCGCCACTGTCATAAAGCTTCCCGCTCTTAGCGGGAGTTTCTTAGCTCAGCGATCGCATCCGTGATGCTTGCGGCATGAGACAGAGAAATGTTTGAAACTGTATCGACAGTGTTTACGGGTGGGGGTGCATACATTGTAATAGGCACGCGCGCCACTTTCATAAAGCTTCCCGCTCTTAGTCTGTGACTGGCCCATTGACTGCTGTACAGACATTTCCAGCCGCCTGTAAGGGGACTGGGTAATGTTTCACACGTTTTAGAGAGAGTGGTCCGGCTTTTGCGAGACACGCACTCTCTCTTTTTCTTCCTATTGCTAGTAAGACTTACGAGGCTCCGGGTTCAGCACGATCTTGGGCCGAGGACCCCGTTGCTCAGGCGGCTTCCTTCGGTTAGCGGAATGCGAGCGGCGTCGAGCGTCCGTTTCAGGTCTGCTCTTTGGCTGGGAGACGGGAGGCGCCGCCCTGGCTCGCTGCTGCTGCTGAGGCGGTCTCTGGCGGCTCTGAGACGAGCTGGAGCGCTTGGGCAGGAAGTGACGCATAGCCTGCGAATCCTTCCGAGCTTCAGTGAAGTGTTCATCAAACTCTTTTACCGCCGGTCCGAACAGGCCGCTTGGAGCGATAGGCGCGTCAAGAAATGGCGCCTTATCCGCGTCCTTCATCTCTGTTAGTGTCAGCCACAGATGGCGCTCAAGGACAGACAGGTTAGCCATGGCCCGGCCGATGGATTGGGCGGTGGCCTTTGTGGCTCGCAGGGCTAAGTCAGTGGCGCTGTGCAGGTCCTTGAAAGCCTCAGGTTCAGGTCCCGACTCGTCCATGGTGCGGAGAAGTTTGGCCTGATAAACTTGTAGAACAGCCATGGAATGAAGCGCTGATGCAGCTTGGCCGGCAGCGGCGTATGCGCGGCCGTCGAGAGCTGAGGTAGATCGGCAGGGCTTCGAGGGATGAGTAGCTTTGGCTTTCCATCCAGCGGTGGAGGGTGGGCACAGATGGTTGGCCACAGCCTCCTCGAGGGGCAGGGTTCCCTCATAGCCTCTTTCTCTCGTGCCGTCCACCGAGGAGAGCGAGGAAGAGAAAGAAGGCTTCAGGCGAGCAGAGTGCGGGGCTTTCCACGACTTTGTGAGTTCGTCGTGAACTTCGGGGAAGAAAGGGGAGGGTCTCTGTCGAGGGGCGCCCTGCAGGAACCACTCGTCCAGCCGGCTGCGGGCGGGTTCTTCCGGAGAAGACCAGTCGAGCCCGAAGTCTTCCACGGCTTTAGACAGGATGCGGACAATCTCAGAGTCCATGCTGGTGCCCGTGCTTGTGTCCGCTAATGTCGACGGCGCGGGGTCGAAGGCTGAGCCCGGCCAGTCGTCGGATGCAGCGTCAATAGAAAGGCTGTCATCCTTGAAGAGAAGGTCTTCGCTGAAGGAGATTAAATCTAAAGAACTCTCATGACGGGGCGCCTAATATATAGCCCTAGCCACGGCCATCTTGGCGGGCTCTGAGCCGCTGAAGCGCCGCTGCCATTGGTCGCTGCGTTCAGAGTCGCCCGTCATTGGTTCGAGCAAGTTGTCGCAGCACAGCCAATGACCGAGCTGCCTCGCTCATTGCTGTATGCTGTGCAGCTGCAATGCGTTTTACATAAAGACTTCAATATTTCTCGAGAAACGGAGTTTTCCCATAGCGTAAGCTACTTACGCAATAGGAGAGACCTTTCGAGAGGGAACATAATTCCCATAGTTCCATTTATGTCATTCCATACTTTTGATGATTTTATTATAATTATTTTATTTTTTCACATTTACGAATAATAGTAAAGAATGAGTAAGTGTTTTTAACTCTTTTGACCGGTAGTGTGTGTGTGTGTGTGTGTGTAATATATATACACACACACACACACACACACACACACACACACACACACACAGTATATATCATGGCTTTTGTTTTGTGCATTCTATATGAGTCTAAGTACGGGTGAACTATATGATGAAAATCTTATATCATGATATGACTAATTGTATATCATGATAATGATATATCACGATATATAAAATTTTTCCCAAAAATTTATGCAAATGGGTTTATATATTAAATAACCATTTTGTAATGCCTATTTTTTTTTTATAATCCAGTCATTGAATTAAATAATTTATAAATGAAAACTACTTGTATATAATTTTCTCTTTATTTGGAACTTGACAAACATATTCAGAGTAAAAGGTAAAAAAAAATATATATATATATAATTTGGATATAAAATCAACCTTACCACAATGCAAAATTCACAATATGCCACATTTCAGTCTGATGTTGTTTACTACTACTATTATTATTAGTATTATAAAATTTACTCAAGAAACTCGACATCTTCTGAAAGCAATGCAACAAAGGATATAATACATAAATGAAAGAAAACACAAAAAAAACACTTAATTTGGCTCTTAATGATTTACGTAATCTCTGTAGAGAATATCTGAGAGCAAAGCCGTTTTTTTTTCCTTCTAATACTTAACATCATTTGAACTGAATTTTATTAAAAGGTGATGAGGTGTAGTTTAAAAAATCTGCATGACAGATGACACATAATTGTTGGCACATAACACATTTGTTGGAGCTACATTAGTTTGCTTTCAGTAGTGGTAATTTTGTTAATTAATTTGTTATTATTATGATTTTTTTTGCATTAGTAATATATTTTGGTAATGTTCCTTTGTTTGTTTGTGTAGTTAATTGTTTTTATTTATATGTTTAGTCTTTATTTTTGGTTGGTTTAATAACTACAATGTTTGATTTAGACACCTGAGGGCAGTAGTGAGCACAGGTGAAGGTAAATATAGGTAGGAAGTAGGAGGTGGCCTGTAGCACCTGGGTGATGGGCATATGGTTTTTTACCAGCGCGAGAGATGCTGTATTGTTTGCTCAGTTGGAACAAATAAACCAGCCACAAACCCTGAATTCAGCCAGGAATTTGATTTTATTTCTTGCCTGCGTACATCACCTGCCCAGGGTGCTAGAAATTGTCGTTTGAAGGTTTGATTTAAGTTAAATTTTCTTTTGTTTGTTGACAAACGGCCACTACAACATTGTTTTAGCCGGAGTCCGTGTTGCTGCCTTCATGTGCTATCGGAATTATCTTAAAAATTAGTTTCCCACTCGAAAGTTGCACATGAACGACCCCTCAAGTCATAATAATGACTGGGAAACTCTGAGATTAATTTGATACCAGCATTTCAGAAAAACTTTATGGATATTACGGTTTCTGTAGTTAATGACAGGTTTTATTCATTTTTCTAAATACAGCTAATTGTTAGCACTTACCGTTTTGATCATATTCATTTAAGTATATCAGCAACTATTTGATCATGTTGTACATTTTTAGTCAGTAAAAATAGATTGTATTTGACCAACATTCCATTATCATCAGCAAGCTGAGTGATATTTTTTATGGTGTCAAAATAAAAGTTCCTCATGAAATATACATATATCAATGGAATTTTTTCAGACAACAAAGCACTTGAACAACGTACTCATAATTACCACTTCAAAAGTGGGAAGTAGGATAATTCCGATAGCACATAAAGGCAGCATTACTCCATATCGCTTTAAGGTTCAACTCAAAACTCAGTAGAATTCGAATGGGTCACGCAAGTTTTGAAGTTTGTGTCATGATAGAGAGAAACCGGATTGAGTAGTGCGAGACGAGTAATCCCGCACTGCGTTCTCCTGTCTTGGACATCTGGGAAGCTAGTGATGTCCAGTTCATGAATTAATCGTTTTTTTGAACTGGTTCTTTTTAGTGAAATGTTTCTTTTTAGTGAACGAGTTGAACCTGTTCACCAAATCATACTGAACAGTTCACGTCTTGAGTCAACACTGATCCACAAGTTACTCTATCTTAACCTGTCTTTCGGATGTGCCTGAAACTCGGTGAGCCGATAACTGGGAGTAATATGATCCTAGAACTGGTGATAAATTGCCTACTCTTCTTTCCAATGAACTGCCCCATCTAGTTAAATAAAATTGGACTGCACACAACAGTTCTTGAGTCAACAGTACAATGAGTCGCTCATAACAGTTCTCGAGTTAACAGCACACTGAACTGAGGAATCGCCACTTTCAGAGGAGTCCAACATACTGAGAACTGATGAGCTGCTGACATTTAGTATGCGTGAGATTAAGGAGTGAAATGTCTGTTTCTGGTGTATTTTGCTGAACAGCAGAATGTATAACAAATAAAGCATACTGGAAATATGTTTATGACTTGATTGTATTACCATTTTATCAACATATGAAGATGATCCAGTCTAAAGTTCTCAACTCAACAGTACATCGAGTTGTTCGCAACAGTTCTTGAGTCAACAGTACACAGAACAGAGGACAGCAGCTCTTGCGTCAATAGTACATTGAATCGAACACAGCAGTTTGATAGTCACCATACACATGCATGCATGAACCAATGACTTGAATGAGGGGGTGAAATGTTTCAATTGAGAGATATAAACAATTTTACTATTGGTTAAATTATATTTACTATAGTATTGTGTGTGCAGATTATATCTGAAGTTGTTAGGAGCTGGATCATCGTTTCTGTAAAAAAGGGTGAGTTGATTAAGAATAGTTTAATCAATTTATATGCTTTAGACAAAGTGTAGAACATCCGAGTTTGTATATCAGTATTGGGTGCTTAAAGTGCAAAACTTTAATGTAGGATGTATTGTAATATCACTGAATGAAACACTGATGACAATAAACACCCTTATTATTATAACATAATTAAATGAAAGGTAATAATCAGCCATATGCACTTACATATGTATTTATTGAATGTGATTGAGCATGTATTCTATGATGCCGGCATATTAGCATTATGTATAGTGACTTCATTACGCGATGACTTAAATTAACTGGTAATTGTTTTTCTTTAACCGGTTTGTTGAAACGAACCATCCAAAAGAACCTGTTCACATAAAAGAATCAGAATTCCCATCACTATGTGAAGCCTACTGGACTCTGAAGCATGAAAGTCTGTGTGAGTCCAGAAGGCTTCCTGGTTGTCCTAGACAGGAGAATGCAGAGCGGGATCACTCGTCAACCAGGTGATAATCACATGAAACACAGCTGTGTTTGTGTCAGATAAGCAGCCAAAAAATTAACAGTCTCTGAAAAACCCTGTTTCTTCAATTCTATCAGTCTCACGTGAAGTCTCTCTGCCATCCTCAATTTATTTACAGAATGCGTACCATGTAAATGTAACGTGAATAGAATGAGGTGCAAATTGTTTTGCGATTTTGCATTATCATGATAAGACGGCAATCCAAAACATATACAGGTTGGCAAATTTCTACCAGTTTATCATGTCTACCGGTATATCGCCCACCCCTAAGACTAGGTAGTACGTTGGGTTTGCAGTGATAATTTGCATTTATTTGAAAAGGAGTTGTGCTATCACACTTCACCATGCTCCTGCTTTTCTGGCTGCAGAGCTCCACACGCTAGTCCCCGAGGTCCTGCCCACCTCTGAGCTCCTCTGCACACCTGCTGGGGGGGATGTGAGCTCCTCTATGGAGGACAGCTCCAAATCACTGTCCTCATCAGATAGCTAGAACACATATATAATACATCCAACAGTAATTCAGTTGAACACTAAAGCAAGATTTCTGCTGCTGGAATTGAACAGGTCTGGTAATGGTGCATTTATTTGTGAGAATGTGTGCTATTTTTTTACCGCTCGCTGCTTTACAATGGTGGGGCAATGGGAGGGATTGAAAGGTGGTGGAAAAACTCTAGTTCCACCCACAGGCTTATTGACTGGTGTGCTTATCTGTCTTTCCAAGCTTCTTGTCAGTATTTGGACAACAGAACCTGCAATCATAAACCATTCATCTTAATTGACTTACAGTGTAAAAGTAAACTATATAAAAAAGTGTTTCATGGCAACCTCTAGTTAAGGGATTGAATTTGACTTTACTCACCATGTGGACTAGGAGCTTTGTGTTGTTTGGGGGAGCCTGATGCCTCTGAAAGCTCACTTTCTGACCAGTCAAGCTCAGCAATTGGGTTCAGCAGTGATCTTGACTGGTCAAGTCGCACTGAAGGGGAGGGTTTGCCCCGAGAGCTGGTGATATAGGCACTGTCCTCAACTGACTCTTCCTCCTCTGAACTGAAAGGAGGTGTGCTGAAGAGAGAAATATACTCATTTAGCACATACTGATAAGCTTGAGGTAATATTAACTATAGATAAAAGCTGCTTGACCTCTCAACTCTGGAACAATTCGACTTTCATTTTTCCCTTAAGTCATCTGAACCATGGTAAGAGAAAAATTTACCTATTCTTTTTTGGCCATGTTGCAGGAGTCTGAACCTGAGGAGGTGCTCTGGAGCGTGGTGTGGGTGTTGGAGTAAGTGCTTGTGACTGCTGGGTATTGGCTCTCTCAGTGGATGGCTTTGAGCTGGATCTGAGCCTTTTGTCCTTCACTGGGGTTGAATTATTCTTGCCTCCTAAAAAAATACAGTGGCCCATAAAAGTATTTGGACACATTTGGACTCCGAAGTCACACTTAAACATGTCTTAATCTCATTTTAGTAGGGCTATCAACTTTGTAATGGAATTAATTACATGACATGGCAATTAATTAATCAAAATTAAATCACAGATATAAATATTGGCTAAAGGCACCCAACTAAAGAGCAATTCAAGCTTCAAAGAAATCTGAAAGAAATAGAATTCTGAAAGAAATAGTGGATTGTGTTCAATGGCATTATAGCATATTATCCATTTTTACTGTGGTACCTTTTCTAAGGACTAACTTCACTTTTTATTGTAATTTTTGCAATTACTTTTAACTTACATTGTGTTAAGGTGACTTTTGGTGGATAGTCATGTGAGTCGGAGTCGTACACCTCACTATTAGCATTATAAATAACACATCTGCTTACTCTGATTCAAAGAGCTGGGCGATTTCCCCGGGCTCTTCTGTAGGCCTTTCACTCGCTTGGTGGCCTCATGTGCCAGGTTGTCCCTAAGGTTCTTAAGGTCTTGGTGCTGTCTGGACCTCTGCAACCGCTGACCATTCAACAAAGCACTCAAACTCTTAAAGGTTTGCTTCGAGATGCCTTTGGTACCCTGCTGATACATCATCACTTCAACTACTGAACAATGCTTTTGCCTTACATCATGTAGTCATGGTTCTATATGTTCTACCTTACGCAGTCCCATATTCTCCAGTTTTTTATCCAGCAGTTCTTCTACGATGGTTCTAAACTCTCTCATCAGCTCTGGGATTCCAGTAAATGACTCTAGAATTTTCCCCTGGGCTGAGTCCTCCAGGCCTATAGGGGCAGGCATTATTGTATTATGATTACTCTGTGGCGTTATGTTTTTAAATGTTGATTATATCAGAATGGTGTAAAATCTATGTGTATTATCAGAAAATTCTGAATTGGAGTGTAATCTATATCTGTATTATATCAGAAAATATTGAACTACATACTCTCTCCATCTTCTTCCTCTTTTTCCTCAGGAGAATCTTGGGCATTTTGAGAAACCACTGGAACTATCAAATGAGAGAGTTGTGGCACTAATGGGCCAATAAACAGTCTCAATGTTTAATTTAATTCTCAGCATCAATATTATATTTTTATTTTATATTATTTTAATCAAGCAATAAGTATAAATCTACATAAAGCATATAAAATGTATTACCTGTGACTGGCATGATTGACAATTTTTTTATCTGTGATAAAGCATTATTAGCAAAATGATTAGTGTTCAGGAATTAAGACATCTGGAGATCACTTCATAAGAGCTTAATTCTGAATTAATCTATTTAAATGTGTATTTTTTTATGTTTAAATATTTTTGCTATTTAAGTTTAATATGTAGAGACATCAATAAGTAAGCCATTTGTAAGTTAACTTCCCAGAAGAGTATGAACAATGTGGCTCTGTGGCACTTCGAATACATTGCTCTTTTTGAGCAGCCTTACATATTGTAGCAAAATTGGCTTTACCATTCATGAGTACGGAGCATGATTACCTTTAATAATCTGTTTAAAAGTTAATTTTCTAGTTTGTCTGAAAAATACAGATGTTAGGCTGGGGTGGTAAGAGTGTTTGTGAAACCTGGAAAAAACAATAATTTTTGCAACTCTGTTTGTTGTCTCCAAGTGGTACATAAAATACTTCCCTTTTAAGATAACCATTTCTGACAAGATTTTGGTATTACAGTATAGTACAGCTTGAGTGTAATGTAAAAAAAACCCACCTTCGACTCCTGAGATTTGATGAGTCTGTCCTTCTGTCTCATCTGAGAGGAGAGAGAAACAACCTGTTGTTGGAGTCTCTGTAGACTGGAGCCAGAGTTTTGCTCCACAGACAAGGCCGTCAGAAGCCTGGCATTCTCACTCTGCAGCTGCGAGACACACATACACAAAATAAACAACACAAAAGAGGTCATAAGATGATACAGCCATGCTGCACAGGCGATGTAATAACAGACAAACTTGCCTCCTCTTTCTCCTGCTGGTGCCTGTTCTGTGCTTCCAGAAACGTATTCCTCCATTCATTTTTCTAAGCAAAAAAGAATTATGTAAATGATGAAACATTGAGGGACATGCTAAAAACACAGAGTAAATACATTTTTAAAGGGGCCGTATCATACATATTGTTTTATCACTTTATTTTTCCCTTCAAACTTTTGCTGCTGTGTCAATAAAACAATGTCAATGTAAACTAGGGCTGCAACTAACTTTGCAGCCCTAGGTTATTGTGATAATCAACTAATCTAACGATTATTAGAGCGAATATTGGACTATTCTGGTGATTATTACAATGATTAATCCAGCTTGCGCCCAAACTTAAAAGGTTGTATTAAACGTGCTTACTAACAATAAAGAGGACAAAATCATCTTTTAAAAATATCTCTAAATTACATTCACTGAACTAAAGTGGAAAGAAATACTTTTTATTAAGATTAATTCAGTAAAAGATTCATTGCAAAAAATACTATTGTTATCAAGTGTTTTTGTCTATTTTTCCCATTTACAATTGTCTAAAAATGCATTTACTTGAGAAGCAACATATACAATATTTAGATAAGTGTATTTTGTATACAAGAGTATTTTTTCACTTGTTTATACTTCTGCGAGTGTAGTAAAGACAAAATATACTTATAATCAAGATCTATTCTCTAAAAGCAAGTCTAAATATCTTATATGCTGCTTCTCAGGTGAATGCATCTTTTTTTACAGCATTTTTAGATATTTTAAAATATTTGTATTTTTAATATTATATTAATCTTTCTCAGATAAATTTTTTTTTCTTCTGCAGTATAGCTTCTAAAGTACCAATTTTCTTCACAATAAGAAATGCACAGTGACACATACTGTATTACGATACAATAAGTTACGAGCCATACATTTTATAATCTAGGTGCAGCAAGTGCACGTGCTCGAGGGACGAGCATCCCTGCGACAGACAGCCTCAGTCGGATGCAGTTTCAATCTCTCCCATTTAGACCGGGACACTTCACGCAGCTCATAGAAGAGGCGCTGACCGCACAGAGAAATGCCAGTTTCGCAGTTTGTAGTTATTTACATGACCTGCTTCCTTATTAATTGAAATTTTGTAAAGCTATAATGCATTAAATATAACTGCATTAAAGATGTAATACCGGGGTGTTTCCTTTAAAGATGCTCAACATGCAAGTTTTGCATCAGCGGAGCATATTCCACAATAAGAGTGCTTCTTTACTTATTTGGTATATTTGTATAATTCCCTCATACTTTGCGATCTAACTTCACATGAAGCTGTGAAATTTTAGAGTGCATCTGTAAATTTCTTTCTCTCCTCAGTCAGGCACAAGCTGCAGGACTGCTCTTGCGCGCCATCATTAGAGTTTCGTATGATCTCATGTTACGTTAAATTACATCAAATGACTATTCGACAACAAAAAATGTATTATCGACATTGTCGATAACGTCGACTAATCCTTTGAGCCCTAATGTAAATGCTTTTTTCAAATAGGAAATGAGAAACACAGTCTCTATGTAAAGCCCGCATCATATTGTGACAGGTTCACAAAACAATTTGCAATGAAATGTGCCGCTGAAACTTTTATGGTTGGATTAAAATGATCAGGGATCTTGTTAAAATTAAAATTCAGTCACTCGTTTCAAATATTAAGAACATTCTTAAAGGAGCAGAAGCTGTTAGACAGAGCAAGGTACAGCACAAGGCTTGGCACACATTTCTATCCTACTTTCTCTTTATTACCTCACCATGATGGGGTGGGCAAAGTTTCTGAGCACAGAATAGGTATAGTTGACAAGTAAATGTGGCCAGACATATGTTAATGTGTTTTTGACATCAGCATTTCTGATTTCAGAATGAGACGTTTTTGTAGCTCAGTTTCAATAAATCGTCTTTTTGGACAGTTTATTGGACCACAATGGTAGATTTTATTTTCTGTATATAAAAGACTTGAAGTAGTAAAACTTTGAGAATTCTCACCTTCTGGACCATTCTCTCTTTCAGCTCTCTCTCTCGGTTTTCTCTTCTTTCTTTCTCATGGTCACTCTCTTCTTGAAAACTTCTGTTCTTGTAAACATTGTTAAATACATCTACCTCTCTTTTTTGCAACTCCAGCATTTTCTAGAGATGAAGCAATGACAAACAATGCTTTAACATATAATTAAAATATTGATTGATTTGTTTTCATAAAAAATAAAAACGTATAACCTAAAAATTATTTCATCGGAACTTCAGCTACTAAATGACTGTCAAACATGACATGTAGCTTCCAACACCAGAAGATCTGTCTCCACCTATTGTTGAAAAAGGTTTATTTTTAACTCTTGTACACTCACAGCCTCTATGGATGAGCTCTTGCTTGCCATATCTTTAGACTCCTGGAGAAAGAGACGTCTCAGCTCCCCAATTTCCTGCTGAAATGTTCTCCTTTCCTCCTCTTTCCATTTGTCCAGTGCTTTATTATCCGACTGTTCTCTTCTTCGCTGCTCCTCTTGCTCCTGGCATAGTTAGAATTAATAGATGTATTTTCTCCAGGCTTTTAAAATGATATCAGATGAACTGGTGATGAACTAGTGAACTGGTAATTTGATGACTAAATACCTAATATAATCAGTCCTATACAACTTGCAATTGAAAGTCTCTATTAGGGTATTGTGTATACTAACCAACACTGTCAAAAGTGCAAAATCCCACACTGTCTACTTCAGTCGAAATTGAATTATCCCATATATTTTCCATAAACAAATAATTTAGTAAAGCAGGTCCTGAAGAACCAGCATAAAACTAAACTAGAAATATAATATTTTCTAACAAAGCCTAGCAAAGTTTTTTGGATTATGCAGGGTCAAGCAGCAAAAGTATTTCTAGCAGCATTTCTAAGTGTTAATCATACATTAATAGCATATTGTGGCAGGGAACGGTCAACGTCAAAAAGTATCTAAAAAAAGTGTTGCCAGCTTTTCAGTAGTCTTGGACTTTATAGAGACACCCAGTAGCAGCTCATAACCACAGATATACTGTAGGTCGGACAGATCTTGCTACAGTAATACTTATTATTATTATGATGGTGTTTTAAATCAAAATAAGTGTTAAGTAGTAAACAGATTCAGAGTAGAAATTTTTCAAATCACTACTGTGGAACAAAAAAGTAAATATGGGATACAAAATATTTTATCCAGTTTACTAAGAACCAAGGCTTTTTGACATAAAATTTTTCATCATACAATACTTACAATGTCTTATCTCATAGCCCCTTGTCTTTTGATTACCAAAAATTTTTTTGTCTGGCTTTTCAGGACCGAATTGTTTGATGTCTATTTTGTCTTGAATTAGAAACAAAGCTGTTACACACTTTCATGGACAGTGCTCGCCATGTTCGCAATCTGTTAATTTCTGCACCAATGCAGCTCAACGAGGGCTCATTGCAGTACCATATTTGACCACAGATTTCCTTTGTAAAAAAAAATCCCCACATGCATGTACAGAGATGAGCCAAATTTTTTTTACCACCTGCCTAATATGCTGCTGGTCCTCCGCTCTGCCACCAAAACAGTGCCGACCCACCAAGGCATGGACTCTACAAGACCCCTGAAGGTGTCCTGTGGTATCTGTTACCAAAATATTAGCAGCAAATCCTTCAATTCCTGTACGATGCAAGGTGGAGCCACCGTGGATTGGACTTGTTGGCCCAGCACATCCCACAGATGCTCAATTGGATTGAGATCTGGGGAATTTTGGAGACCAGTGTAACACCTTGAACTCTTCATCATGTTCCTCAAACCATTCCTGAACAATGTGTGCAGTGTGGCAGGTTGCATTTTCCTGCTGAAAGAGGCCACTGCCATCAGGGATTTCCGTTGCCATGAAATAGGAGTAACTGGTCTCATCCGCATCAAAGATCGGACCCAAGGTTTTCCAGCAGAACATTGCCCAGAGCATCACAATCCCTCCACCACCTTGTCGTCTTCCCACAGTTCATCCCGGTGCCATCACTTCCCCTGGAAAATGGCACACACATGCACGACTGACGTGATGTAAAAGAAAATGAGACTCATCAGACCAGGTGACCTTCTTCCACTGCTCCAAGGTCCAGTTCCGATGCACGTGTGCCCATTTGATGTGCTTCTGATGGTGGAAAGGGGTCATCATGGGCACTCTAACCGGTCTGCAGCTACACAGCCCATACACAGCAGGGTGTGATGCACTGCTTGTTGTGACACATTCCTCCAGTAACAATCATTAGAATTTTCTGTGACTTGTGCCACAGTAGACCTTCTGTTGGTTCAGACCAAACAGGATAGCCTTTGTTAGCCCTCACCATTGATGAGCCATGGGTGCCCAACACCCTGTCCCCGGTTTGTCTCTCCTCGGACCACTGTCGGTAGGTACTCACCACTACTGACCGGGAGTTTCAGAGATGCTCTGACCCAGTTGTCTGGCCAAAACAATTTTGGCCTTGTCAGTGTCGCTCAAGTCTGTACTCCTGACCATTTCTTCTACATTCAACACTTTGACTATGAGAACTGATTGTACGCTTACCATATAATCTACCCGAGACCTTGACATGTAGCCTTGATTGGAGATGATTAACGTTATTTGCTTCACCTGTGAGTAGTCTTAATGATTGGCTCACCAATTTATATCTATATCAAACACAGAGTAACTGGATTCAGCTACATTATGACTTAAAAATGTAATTAAAATTTATACTAGGCCTGATTTTAAATACATGTCAGCATTTTGAACACATTTACAGGTTAACAAATTACATTATTGCCAGTTTATATTATGGATTTATGTTTTCAAGTCATTGAGTATTTAGGTGTTTGTTCTGGCCTACCTTCCCAATACTGAAGAGCCACACCTGCTGGCACCTGAACTTAAACTTTAACATTATTTTACACTGAAAATGATGTTAACCTAAAATCTGTGCTTCATGTGGTAGCATCTAAATTAATAGGTTTAATTAAAGTCAAAAATATTATTTAAAATGTCTAAATCAACCTGACTACATTAGGGTATACCAAAACAACATTGTAAAGGTTAGATCATCCATATATAGCTAATTAAGGAAACAATTAGGTCTACAGGTTACCACTTGTTACAGAGTATCAATCATTATATCATATCATTGCTATAACTGTTGAGTAAACAAGTGAATGCAATAACACCACACTGGCATACTGTGACGAGGAGGAGGGCGAGGCCGGGCCATGACTACACACACCCGGCCCCAATTGGTCTAATCAGCCGAGGAGAGGGATTAAGGAAGCCATATGCTGCAGTTCGAGAGTGAGCGAGAGTAAATATTTATTTGACTGCTCAGCCGGTTCCCACCTCCTTTCCAATTTTAACCCTGTTATATTCATTCAGGCAAGGGTCAACCATATAATGAAAAGGAAACAATTTCAGCAAAAGTGTATTTTTCATGTCTGCGGGAACATTTTATTTTGGCAAGCGGTCACATTTTTAAATACTATAGATTTCTCAAATTTATTTATTGCATTTATTTATTCATAATTGTTTTACTGTTAGGTTCCATTGTGATAACTTAACCATATTGGGGCATGTTGTGACAAAAGATCAACTTGTGTTCATTTTAACTGATTCTTTTTGCAATAAATGGTAGAAATGTTCAACATATTTTTAGTAGTCACGACTTTTGTATAGATAAGATTTGCACTTTATTAGCATATATATCTTATGAACACTCTGTACAGCAGCTTTATACGCCGATATCTCTTTGTACATGAAGCGTTGTGTTATTTCTATGAAAGGTGTACAATTCAACAAGGCTGCTGTTGGGCCTCATGTACACAAATAGGAGACAAAGGCAGGCCTACATACAGTCATAAAGCCTGACTGTGGCCTATAAGAACACTTAAAGCCCGATAACAACAATGCCAAAATCAAACAAAGGAAGTCCAAAACAGACTAGAGATCCCATGAATCCTTGCTCACTTTACACCTATGTGTTATATTCTTAAGGATTGAACTCTCAACTCCTACTGGATGAAACACACAACAGAACACGTCCCTCAACCATGACAACATCAAGAGTATAAAACCCTCAGAGATCTTTCTAGGCGTTTCTTCCAGCGATAGTATGTGCCTCGTCTAGATGCAGCCCTGCTGCTCCCAAGTGCAACCTCATTGCCCAAGGAAGTGCCTTCATTCGCTGGCTGGAAACCTCACGTGGTACATAGTCCTCGAGAGCCACGACCGCCATTTTGTGCCCTCCTGCTCTCCTTACACACACACACACACACACACACACACACACACACATATACCCTCTTCTCATGTATTATAGGTTTATTTTTTACCATATCTAATCATGTTATTGTTTAGTTTGTAGTTGGAAGTCGGGAGTTTATTGACTGCATTGTATTGATTATTAATTGATATTACAGCATCAATAAACTTTGTTATATTTTAAAGAGAACTGTTTTGGTATTGTTCAGCAAGCACCTGTGTCAAGGGCTGGTAGGGGATGTCAGTGCTGGGATTCAAACCTTCATTGTTTTGCTTTTGAATGTTGATGTTCTACGGACGTTGACTTTCCTAAGAGAACAATCATATAGTGAGACTGCTATACTGTCTGGTTATTAGTCCCGGATTCCAGGATGTTGCCCCAGCGATATTAACGCTTATCGATATTCTGATGATTTTGATAAATTATCATTATATTTGATGTTTGTTGATTTGAAGGATCAATAAGTGAATGTTAATTCTAACCAATGTTCTGTTGATTTTAATAATTATCTTTTATAATAATTCATATTCTACTGAATTTGATAATTGATGGTTATCTTTGATGATAGTTGATTTAAAGGATTAAAAGCCAAGGTTGATTCTAATCAATGTTCTATTGATTTTAATAATTAATTATTATTGCTAATAACCAAACCTGCTCCTGAACGAAGTGCACAACATCTGCTCTAAATGTAGAGGAAAGCTTCCATTTCTAGTTATTCCTGGCAGCGAGGTGCTCTTTTCCAGCACCTTTCATATCCTCTCGTTCTGCCTTATCCAAATTGTTTATTCTTATCTCTTGCACTGTAATATATATATATATATATATATATATATATATATATATATATATATATATATATACACACACACACACACACACACACTCTTACGAGTGTGATATTGCTTATATACAACGGTCATAGAATATGCATTTGTGCATACTTTCTTACGCCACGGATCAGAATCTGCCGTTGCTGGTTCAAAGCTAATTATGTGTCCAAGTCTCTCAAAAACATCACTCTAGAACTACTAGTATCACAACTTTTCTAACTGTTACGATGCAGGAGGAGGCAGACAAGGGGTTGGATCCAAATGCAGTGATTTTATTAACAACGGTGAAAACTAAACGGACAAAACACAAACAAAGGAAATACCCGCGATGGGGAAAAAAAACGCAAGCACGGAAAACATCAAAGGCAGAACAGGCAGGATGAACATGAGGAGGAGCACGGAGACAGGTGTCCACAAACATCAACGATCGACAAGGGAATGGAGAACAAACAGGGTTTATATACACTGGAGACATGATGAAGACAAACTACAATCAGGTGAGCACAATGACACAGGGCTGGCAGTGATGAGGGCCGAGGATCATGGGAAGTGTAATTTCTGACAAAGACAAGTGAGACCCAGGGCAGACAACAAGGGAATCGTGACATAACCCCCCCTCAAAGGAGCGGCATCCAGACGCTCCTCAGAGAAAAAAAATAAATGAAAAAAAAAATCGTCCAAGGAGTGAGGGGGAAGCAAACAGACAGACAGAGGAGCACAGGGGGCAAACAGACAGACCAAGGGAGTACAAGGAGAAAACAGGCAGTCCAAGGGGCACAAAGGGTAGAGCGGCAGTCCAAGGAGGCACAGGGAGCAGACAGGCAGTCCAAGGAGGCACAGGGGGCAGACAGGAAGTCCAAGGGGGCACAAAAGGCAAGGACAGGTTCAGGTGGTCTGGGAGCTGGCCACCGGGCAAGGATAGGTTCAGGAGGCCTGGGAACTGGCCACAGGGCAAGGACAGGTTTGGGGGACCTGGGAGGAGGCCACTGGACAAGGACTGGGTCAGGGGGCCTAGGAAGAGGCCACAGGACAGGGACCGGGTCAGGAGGCCTGGGAGGAGGCCACAGGACGGGAACAGGGTCAGGAGGCCTGGGAGGAGGCCACAGGGCAAGGACAGGTTCAGGAGGCCTGGAAGGCGGCCACAGGGCAAGGACAGGTTCAGGAGGCCGAACCGTGGGAGGTGGAGCCGTTGCAGGCAGAGGCGTGGAAGTAGGCGCCGTAGGAGGCTCTAGAGGCGGAGACCTGGAAGGCTCTGGAGGCAGAGCCGATGGAGGTGGCAACGTAGGAGGCTCTAGAGGCGGAGCCGATGGAGGTGGCGCCGTAGGAGGCTCTAGAGGCGGAGGTCTGGAAGGCTCTGGAGGCGGAGCCAATGGAGGTGGCACCGTAGGATGCTCTAGAGGCGGAGCTGATGGAGGTGGCACCGTAGGAGGCTCTAGAGGCGGAGGTCTGGAAGGTTCTGGAGGTGGAGCCGAGGGAGGTGGCGCCGTAGGACGCTCCAGAAGCAAAGCCCTGGAAGGCTCGAGAGGCTTGAGAGGCGGAGCCAAGGGAGGCTCAGGGGGCGGAGCCACAGGAGGCTCTGGGGCGGAGCTCTGGAAAGCTCGGGAGGCGGAGCTCTGGAAAGCTCGGGAGGCTCGGAAGGCGGAGCTCTAGGAAGCTCGAAAGGTGAAGCTCTGGAAAGCTCGGGAGGCGGAGCTCTGGAAAGCTCAGGAGGCTCGGAAGGCGGAGCTCTGGAAAGCTCGGGAGTCGGAGCTCTGGGAAGCTCGGGAGGCTCGGAAGGCGGAGCTCTAGGAAGCTCGGGAGGTGGAGCTCTGGAAAGCTCAGAAGGCGGAGCTCTGGAAAGCTCGGAAGGCGGAGCTCTGGAAAGCTCGGGAGGCTCAGAAAGCGGAGCTCTGGAAAGCTCGGGAGGTGGAGCTCTGGAAAGCTCGGAAGGCGGAGCTCTGGAAAGCTCGGGAGGCGGAGCTCTGGGAAACTCGGGAGGCTCGGAAGGCGGAGCTCTAGGAAGCTCGGGAGGTGGAGCTCTGGAAAGCTCGGAAGGCGGAGCTCTGGAAAGCTCAGAAGGCGGAGCTCTGGAAAGCTCGGGAGGTGGAGCTCTGGAAGGCTCGGGGGGTACTGGCTCTTGGACGGTCGAGGCTACAGGCGCTGGCTCAGGGACATCGGAGGCTACAGGCGCTGGCTCACTGACATCGGAGGCTACAGGCGCTGGCTCACTGACATCGGAGGCTACAGGCGCTGGCTCACTGACATCGGAGGCTACAGGCATTGGCTGGTTGGCCGTGGTTAGTGGAGGCTGGAGAGCAGAGGCCTTTCTTCTCCTCCTCCTCCGGGCGGATGAAGTTAGCAGCGCTGGTTCATTGACCACGGCAGGCGTGGGGGTTGGCTCACTCACCGTGGCTGGCGAGGAAAGCCCAGAGGCGGGAGCTGGGATCTGGAGAGGTGGCTCCCGGCAGCGTAACTCCTCCAAGATGAGTCCCACGTACTCCCGCCAGGTGCAGTCTCCGGTCTCCGGGAGTTCCCACCACCGGTGTTTGGGAACACCGAACCGGTACGCCACCTTCAGGGTGTGGTCATCCCAGCCGGTGCAACTGGCCACGCTGATGAAAAAGTGGGAGAACTCCCGGACTGACAGATCCGCCTGGGTCAGTTCGGCGAAGAATGCTGCTGGATCCATTTTTGGTCGATCGTTCTGTTACGATGCAGGAGGAGGCAGACAAGGGGTTGGATCCAAATGCAGTGATTTTATTAACAACGGTGAAAACTAAACGGACAAAACACAAACAAAGGAAATACCCGCGATGGGGAAACAAAACGCAAGCACGGAAAACATCAAAGGCAGAACAGGCAGGATGAACATGAGGAGGAGCACGGAGACAGGCGTCCACAAACATCAACGATCGACAAGGGAATGGAGAACAAACAGGGTTTATATACACTGGAGACATGATGAAGACAAACTACAATCAGGTGAGCACAATGACACAGGGCTGGCAGTGATGAGGGCCGAGGATCATGGGAAGTGTAGTTTCTGACAAAGACAAGTGAGACCCAGGGCAGACAACAAGGGAATCGTGACACTAACATGTTACTGGAGACATAAGGATTTAAGTGTGTGTGTGTGTGTGTTTGAGAGAGAGAGAGAGATATGGAGCGTGTGTGATCATCTCTTGATGACGTGTAGCCTGTAAGTCAGCTTTCTGAAGATAATGTCATTTTGGTGAAATTCCTTCTGTTTTCTCAGTGGGAAAAATAGCCATCCAAGCGGGGGTATTCCACAAAGGTAGCCGGTACGCAAGAGTCATTCACTATAGAAACCACAATCTCATCTGCCATTTTGAACAGTATTTTCTCTCCAATGTGGAAACTCCGGTAAGAGGCAAGTGCCTTGAGTTTGTGTAATTAATCAGTCTGTTGGGTCTCTCAGCTGTGATGAGCCTTAATGCTGAAGTTGTTAGTTTAAAGCCGTTTCCTAGTTTTAGTAGTGTAGCAGTAATATGAGCAATCATGTAGTGCTGTTGAACGTAAATACTGACTGACGCGGACTTCACGTCACCAACTGGCTCAAATTACTCACAAAAATAGTCTTTTGCTTCCACCTGCTGGCTAAAATATGTAATGTCACAATATTAAATGTAAAGAAAGATAGCACTTAACACATAAGTACTGCTCTTATACTTTAGATTAGAACCGCAAGAACATAAAGGGAGTGATACACACAGTGAAGTATCCGAGTACTGATGATGTGAGACCATCATTACTTATTTTACGTCTCTCGCCCAATCAGATTCGAGGACCAGAACTAACTGTTGTAGTGGATGGATGGATGGATGGACGGATGCTGACAGGCCTATACTAGGCTGTTTAATGGAATGTTCCATTGTGAAAACTTAACCCGTATAAGGCATGTTGTCACAAAAGGTAAACTTGTGTTAAATTTCTTCAGAGCAAAAACAGTGGAAATGTCCAATAGCTTTTTTCAGTGGCCAAGACTTCAGCATAGACAAGACTTTACTGAAATTGTCTTTTAAAAATAAAACCTACACTGATAAATATTTACTCATGTACAAAGTGTGACAGCTAGCCTTGGTATCCACTATATAGAAACCTGGGCTGCAGCTGGGCTGGGTTATATTTTATGCCGGAGAAGATTTGTTTTTCTGAAATTCTGAGCATCAGACTTTTCTCTCACTTTCCGAAATCACTCCATCACAGACATAACATATGTACAATTATATATATAATATATACACACACACACACACACACACACACACACACACACACACACACACACACACACACACACACATGTTGTGTTTCCATGTTTTATGGGGACGTTCCATACACATAATGGTTTTTATACTGTACAAACTTTATATTCTATACCCTAAACCTAACCCTACCCCTAAACCTAACCCTCACAGAAAACTTTCTGCATTTTTACATTTTCAAAAAACATAATTTAGTATGATTTATAAGCTGTTTTCCTCATGGGGACCGACAAAATGTCCCCACAAGGTCAAAAATTTCGGGTTTTACTATCCTTATGGGGACATTTGGTCCCCACAAAGTGATAAATACACGCTCACACACACACACACACACACACACACACACACAAACACACTTCAAAAAGAATGTATTGTCAAATATTATAAAAAAGGACCCTGGTGCAAATAATGGTATATGCTATTTACACCCCAGTGCAAATAATGGCAGATACTAATTGCACCCTGGAGCAAATGGTGTCAGAAACTATTTTCACCCATATTTAAATACTAACATAGTATAGGGGCATCACCGCAGTGTGTTTATTTAGAGTCCCACAGACACACTACATTAACCCCTACCCCTAAACCTAACCTTAACATTACCTTAGAAAAAATAACCTTGGTTTTAATACAGTAACCATGGTTTCACCATGGTATTTTTTGTAAATTCACAGGAACCACAAAATTAACCATGGTTCCTAAAATAACAACATAATACTGTACTCAACATTCACCATGACCAAATCACTGTGATGAAATCAACATTTATATCATCTCTCTCTCTCTCTCTCTCTCTCTCTCTCTCTCTCTCTCTCTCTCTCTCTCTCTCGTTGTATCGTTGTAGTTTTAAAAATTAGTTTTTGATTCAATATTTTGAATAGTGAACGCAAATATAATTTATAAAATATTTTTTTATATGCAAGACAATGCGCAGTGAACCAAAAACACATCTGATACAAAGCCATGTGTCTGATGAAGGTCAAGTCGATATGACCAAAATTCTTTGTTCCATAATGATTTATGTAAGTGTACTTCCAAAAAAAAGGCCACTTGAAGGCGCCAATAGGCCACTTGTAGTAACTCCATAAACCAATTCTCAAAGTGGTTCAATGTAAAAAACACCACACAAACCAAAATATACATGAAGATATAATTTTTTTATTATTATTGTTATTTGGAAATATATCATAATGCATTCCAAATATATTTATGCATTTTATAAACAATGTGAAAAGAACATTGCAATTTGAAATGTTGCAGTGGAAATAAACTTCTACTTACAATAAAATATACTTCTGTAAAATTTTTTCTACATACAAATGCAAATTGACTTCAGAGCTCAGAAATTTTGCACTGCTGTTCACCCAGGGTCTTTAGCCACTGCCTCAAGCCTGGGAGCCTCACACGCCGTGGCTTCAATCGGCATCAATGAAGCCCGGAGTACACCTGCTCCCAATGAAATTTAACGAAATGTCAATGCATTGGGAGCGGGTGTGGTCTAGGGTCTAACTCACAGTGAGCGAAGCTGGGGAGGGTGGCTCATCTCGGCTTGAATGGCATGCAAGAGCCCCCTGGATGTGCAGTTGAATGGGTGTTTGATAAAGAAATGCAGTCGGGAGGAGCGGTTCTTCCAGTCCATCGGTGATGGTGACTGAAGCAGAGGAGGGAAGCTAATCTCAGCTTGAATGACGTGTCCGAGCCCCCTTGATGTGTAGTTGAACAGGGGGTTTAACCGAAGCCAAAGAGGGTGGTGCCTCTCAGCTTGAGGCAGAGGCTAAAGGCCCTGAGTGAGCAGCAAAGAATAATCTTTGAAAAAATGCAAAGTCAATGCATTAGGAGCGTGTGCTCTGGGGTCTAACTCACGGTGAGCGAAGCCGGGGAGGGTGGCTCATCTCGGCTTGAATGACATGTCCGAGCCCCCTGGATGTGCAGTTGAATGGGTGTTTGATAAAGAAATGCAGTCGGGAGGAGCGGTTCCTCCATCCATCGGTGATGGTGACTGAAGCCGAGGAGGGTGGATCAGATCGCGGGTCCAAAAGCAGGGTGTCGACAGTACGGCAGTGACACGCTATAACTGCACACCACGCATAAAAGCACAAACACAAAAAAAAAACACAGTCCATGGTTTTCCACTCCGAACCTTCGTGAATCGGCATCAGGGATAGGCCTATATACAACCCTAATATCATTGTTTTTACTTTTTCATTAGCTACACAACCCATCAGCCAAAAATTATCTATTGGCCAGCTTTGATGCAAATTTTGTGTGACTATTCAATCACAACTGCACAGAATATTTGGAGGGAAGGCTCATTTTGTTCTTAAGACCCTCCCAAATATCAAGTTTGGGTGTTTTGCTACTGAAACACTACAGATTTCACAGAGAATGGACATGAATGATAACATGTGTTGAATATGTAAAACCTGAACAAAGACAGATTAATCAATATTTCTTCATATTTGTACATGTTTGGACTAAAACCTCTAATGGATTTTATTTATTGGACTCTTGCAATGAAAAGCACAACAACGTTTGGAGGATTGTACTCATATGTGTTTGACTGGAAGACAATAAAAGGTCAGAACCTCTGGTTTAATTTTCCGGTTTTTGATTTTCACTCTTGACAAGCTTAATAAACTCTTATTGTTGTAACTTTGCAAACATCAAATATCAAAATATCAAATCGTGAGTCCCTGATATCTCAAATTATATATTGGATGTCAATATTAGTTTAAAATTTCACAGTTTAAACCTGCATTAAACATAAATTAAATGTAAATAAATATGCAAGTGGCTCATTTTTTAACCACCTTTCATTAAGAGATTAGAAAATCTGAAATATTATTTCATCACACTAATAAATTGTCCTTGCAATTATTGCACACACCTGCACAAAAACATTAGGCTACATTAAATTGAACTATAACAACCTAAACGGCAACTATTAAGATTATCATTTTGGTATCAGGGATTAGAAGAAAACTGAAAATTTATGAATATTTTTGCAGAAAACATTTGTTCAGCTGTTAGATGAAACCAAACACAAAAGAGTTTTCAGAGTTACTACCTCTTACTGTTGCCCGAAATCCATAATTTCCCTCAAGATCTATGAAGGGAGGAGTCCATGCCCTATATACACTCACCTAAAGGATTATTAGGAACACCATACTAATACTGTGTTTGACCCCCTTTCGCCTTCAGAACTGCCTTAATTCTACGTGGCATTGATTCAACAAGGTGCTGAAAGCAATCTCTAGAAATGTTGGCCCATATTGATAGGATAGCATCTTGCAGTTGATGGAGATTTGAGGGATGCACATCCAGGGCACGAAGCTCCCGTTCCACCACATCCCAAAGATGCTCTATTGGGTTGAGATCTGGTGACTGTGGGGGCCATTTTAGTACAGTGAACTCATTGTCATGTTCAAGAAACCAATTTGAAATGATTCGAGCTTTGTGACATGGTGCATTATCCTGCTGGAAGTAGCTATCAGAGGATGGGTACATGGTGGCCATAAAGGGATGGACATGGTCAGAAACAATGCTCAGGTAGGCCGTGGCATTTAAACAATGCCCAATTGGCACTAAGGGGCCTAAAGTGTGCCAAGAAAACATCCCCCACACCATTACACCACCACCACCAGCCTGCACAGTGGTAACAAGGCATGATGGATCCATGTTCTCATTCTGTTTACGCCAAATTCTGACTCTACCATCTGAATGTCTCAACAGAAATCGAGACTCATCATACCAGGCAACATTTTTCCAGTCTTCAACTGTCCAATTTTGGTGAGCTCTTGCAAATTGTAGCCTCTTTTTCCTATTTGTAGTGGAGATGAGTGGTACCCGGTGGGGTCTTCTGCTGTTGTAGCCCATCCCCTCAAGGTTGTGCGTGTTGTGGCTTCACAAATGCTTTGCTGCATACCTCGGTTGTAACGAGTGGTTATTTCAGGCAAAGTTGCTCTTCTATCAGCTTGAATCAGTCGGCCCATTCTCCTCTGACCTCTAGCATCAACAAGGCATTTTCGCCCACAGGACTGCCGCATACTTGATGTTTTTCCCTTTTCACACCATTCTTTGTAAACCCTAGAAATGGTTGTGCGTGAAAATCCCAGTAACTGAGCAGATTGTGAAATACTCAAACCGGCCCGTCTGGCACCAACAACCATGCCACGCTCAAAATTGCTTAAATCACCTTTCTTTCCCATTCTGACATTCAGTTTGGAGTTCAGGAGATTGTCTTGACCAGGACTACACCCCTAAATGCATTGAAGCAACTGCCATGTGATTGGTTGATTAGATAATTGCATTAATGCGAAATTGAACAGGTGTTCCTAATAATCCTTTAGGTGAGTGTACATGTATATTGTATTTCTATATTTGTGTCCAGTTTTATCATATAATTTGAAAGATTATCATTTTTAATTAAAATGTTTAAAATGAAACAGGAGGTGGGGGTTGAATGACTTGCACTACAAATAATTATTAGGCCTACCTGTCACCAAGACGGACTTGTAAAATTTCTGTCATGGGCTGGGTTTCCTGATAAGGTTTAAACTAGCGCTATTAAGGACATACGTCAACCATTATTTTAGGATGGAGTATCGCCTGTTTCCTAAACCAGCAGGTAGATCACTCCTTATAAGTTCTTCCATACGGGAGCTGTCCAGATCAAAGGTGCTGAAATAAGGCCAAAACTTTTGCCAATTTGTCCATGACTTTGTTTTATAAATATAAATATATCAGAAACACTGCCAAATGGTCCTTTTCAACAAAATTTGTATACTCAGTCTGAATAGTAAAGTGAGGTTCAATTGGTGCAATTAAAGAATGCTTTGAGCGGGGAAGGAAATCCACTTCCATTAACCTGTTAACCTGCACCCCCACTCAGGGGCTCACAGCTGAAAATGACATACCTGAATTTAAATAAATATAGCTCCTGAGAACAGTGTACCACAGGCACAATTAAGGTCTCTTTGGAAAGAAGACACTTGGCACTCTACTAACAATAAATCAGAGTTGATAATGCTCAAACAAATAAAAAGTTATAAAAGTTGAAGTGCCTCATAAATAATGTGAACTTCAAAAAATGTTTTATTATTTCATGTACAAATATATAAAAATAGACCTGGAGGAATCCAATTAGGTAAAGGATTGAAAGCCACAAGTCTCATCAGTTTATATTTCAAATTTGAGGAAGATATAATGAAAAATGGGGTTCCTGCAAGCTTTTTTCCAAGACTATGTCAGTTCCCTTTCTCCCTCCCCCTGCCCAAGGCACATCCCCAGAAATGACATCCCCAAACTAAAATAATTGTAGTTACTGAACAATTTGCTCTACATGCACAATTTAGACATATTTAAAAAGAAGACACTTTGGAGTTTATTACCCAAATGTAAAAGTTGAAAAGACAAAAATTTATAGAATTTAAAGTGTCTTGAAGATAATTTGTACTGGAAGTAACATTTCATTATTTTATGAAAAAATAAATGAAAACAAACCTGGAGGAATCCAGTTAGGTAATCGATTGAAAGCCACAAGTCTCATCAGTTTATATTTCACATTTGAGGAAGATATTATGAAAAATGAGATTTCTGCAATATTTTTTCCAAGACTATGTCCATGTACCAAGAAGCCTCCTTGGATACCTCAAAAAGCAACCTAATGACCAAATGTTATGAAGGGTACTGCAAGCTATTTTAGTCATCATATACACTATTCATACCGATAGTCGCCCATTCAACATTCAATGGCTGGTGATGGCCAGTGATACAGACAGCATTCATATGGATGGTCAGACATAGAACCAACAATCACACTGATGGCCAGCCATCAGACAAGCCATTTTTTTTATAAGGTGCATTACCTTATCTTTTCAGACCACAATGCATTTACCTTACAAATCAAATGGGAAAACAAACACACACACACACACACACACACTCTCTCTCTCTCTCTCTCTCACACACACACACGTATAATGTGTGCATGTTACATAGCAACTCACCGATGTAAAATTGGACCATCTTTTCCGTCCTCAAGCATATCACCCTCGTCGCTGTATTCACTCCTCAATTTCGTCATCGCTGCTTCGAGTGATCTCAAATAAAACATCTTCAGCAGAAAAAAACTTCTTTTGATGATCCATTTGATGAGATAATCCGTCCAGTAAGTAAGACGCGAAAACAGATGTTGACTGGGGAACCGTCTTTTTACTATGGCTCGTTTGTTGTCAAATGACGGGGGTGTGGTCACAGCCTAATTCGCAGGTTAGCTCCTCAAGCGTATGGAGAGTGGCCGATTCAAATAAATAAAAAAACATCTTGTTCGCGAGGAATTTAAACTTCCCGGGTATCGTTGGAATCGTGCACTGCTTGGCTACATTTTCGATTAGTCATATCATTTCAATTCTTTCATTGGCTTTCGTTGTAAAGACAAAACAATAGGATCAGCATATCATGACGTCAAAAAAACTGACCGCAGTGTTTGAATATTTTGACCTATATATTGCCTATCTTTGTATTTGTGTGTGTGTGTGTGTGTGCGGTCTTAATTTGTTCATTACACTCTAAGCAACACACCCATATAACGTTCGGCTACCGGGAGTCTGTTTTTATGCATAATTTTATTGCATAACCGACAAGTATGATACTTCACCCTGAATAAACTCGATGTAAACAAAGGAATAACCATCGATGTTACAACGTTATTGTTTCTTTGGACTAAAAATGCTCTGTGGGATGTTGTTCAGTGGACCCTCACCTTTCCATCCAATCTGGAACTTTTAGCAGTGGATGCGTGTGTGGATCGTTATTACGACACTACTGGTATGTACTCCGTTTTTGATTACGTGTGTTTTGATCTGTATTGGTTACATAAATGCAAGAAATACATTCGTTATAAGCTTTTCATCGAAAAACAGAGCTCTATCATCGATGCTTGAGGCTTACACCTTTAAAATGATATATAGTTTGCCAAGATTAATGATGTTCTTTCACGTTAAATCTATTCATAAACATTAAACTGGGGGACTCTTCGGTGCGACTGCGCACTGGTGCAGGTTAACAGGTTAAAGTTTTAATAATGTTTTCCCCAGTTGCATAATATTGTGTAGGTAGGGCCCCAACAAAAACAAAACAGCCCAGGGGTCCCTACCCCTCTAAGTCTGACCCTGAACTAGCAAGACATCTAAACAAAAGAAACAGGATTTTCTATGCTACTGATATGACTGGAGTCTTCATCTCATGTGAGTGCACATTATTTTATTCATATTTGTCAAATGTGTTCTTCAATCTTGTTTTTAATGAATTATAAATTACATAGAGTCCCTTTAACTTTGAGAAACTGCAATAGCGAAGAGCTAAGGCCTACTATCTGCCAATAAAAAAATCAAATATGGATTAATGTTTAGCAAGTACAGTATCAAACATTGGAAACAGAGGAGTTACTTAAAGAGGTTCCGTCCAGTATGAACTATAAGTGGTGCTGGACCTTGATTCAAACACCAATGTACCTGCTGTCGCCTAAAACTGTCAGTTTCTCTCTCTGCCTGTAGCTGCATGTGTGTCACTCTCAGTCTCTCCTTCAACTCTTCTATTCCATCCTCCATCTGTTTGACCTGCTTCTTCTTCTGCCTCTCTAAAACACAAATCATACAACATACAATCTGTCAAATGCAAATGCATAAAATACAGAAGCAGTGACCTGGAGTTTTGAAAAAAAAAAAAAAAAAAAATTATCATTACACCAGTCAACTGATCATTGAAATGTATAGTGTTAGCTTAATAAATAGTGTCAATATAGTGTTAACTGTTATTTAAAGTTTTTAGAGATTCAAAAGGTACTACCTGCATCTGTGACCTCAGGATGTCGTCGCTGAACATGTGCTTGCAAGTAGGAGTAATTAACAAATGATTTTTCACAGAACTGGCACTGACAAGGAAAAGATCAAAAGATTATTAGAAAACTTTTTATGATTTCTAAAGTTCATCAATATTTGGAAATCTCAAAATCACACAGTAAATGCTCGGTTTGTCTTTACTACAGAGGTTATAATAGACCTTGTTATAATTATTAGTGCTGGCCTGTAGGAGGAGCTGTTGAGTGGCGATCAACTTCTTTTTTTGTCGCATCTCCACCTTGGTTTCCTGCAGTTTTTTCTCTAGCTCTACTCGTTGTTCTCCCTCTAGCTGGGCCTGAGAGAGCTCCCCCTGCAGACGCTCCTCCAATTCTGACAGCCGAGCACTCAGATAGTCCTGACAGTGGAGCAGGTACTCAGTGCTCAGCTGAGACATACGGAGAAGTTTGATCAAAGAAGGATCAGCAGGCCCACGGCAGTTCGGACAACGCTCACCCACCACGTCACAGAAAGTTACAGTCGTAATGAAATCCTGCAGCACACGGACATTCATTTCCTGCGCTACCCGGTCCACATCAAGGGCAGCGAGACACCTCCAGTCTACGGGTTCAGTGCGTGAGCGAAAGTGGAAGGGCTGAGGGTGGGGTGCTAGGCTCCAGGATGGTGTGTTGGACTGGGCTTTATAGGGCTCACCAGGAGGGAACTGACCAAGCATGGTGAAAGGTTTGGGATAGACAAGTGAATTAATGTGCTGATTCCTATTAAGAGGCAGGGTGGGAGAGACAAAGAAAACAGAATATATTGCTAAAGTAGTCTCCCTAGAGAGAATGAAAGTACACATGCATGCACATATTACACACACGTAATCCTGCTTTTTTGTTCATCATGAAAAAACAGTGATGGAAATGCAATACCCATTACTTTGTTTTTGCATACAAAGCACTTTTATAGGCTAACAGGTTTATGTATCATTCTCAATAAACCAAGCAACATTTACTGAAAATATATAGTGAAAGTAAATTATACCATCTCTATGACAACAATTTTTAAGCTGTTGTCAATGGCCACTCTTTCAAAAGTTATCTTACACAGTTGTATTGTTTTGGGTCTGCTTTTAGAGGAAATACCTAGCAAAAAGCAAATGACTTAAAAACTGTAAAGAATACAGTTTGTGAAAAAATTAAAGAGAGAGAGAGAGGTGTGCTCATTCTCTTGTTCTATGCAGTAAATAATCTATGACATACTGTACATAATAACTGACCTAGTGAACAAAACATACAGCTCACACACACTGTTCAATTATTTAACTGAAAATGTATTTGGTAAGGGTTCATCTTGTTTTATGTCATAGCGTCTGAACTGAGTCTAATGCCTCTGAGTTTACATGTCAACAGTAAACTGTCTCTGCAGTTTGAACTGTATTGTTCCTCAAACAAAACAGTACCATCCACAGTACTGGCTAATAGAATTTCACTACATGATTTCAAAGGTTTATCAGATTATGTGCAATGACCAGGGCTGTTTCTAGCTATAAGCAATATAAGTGGCTGCTTAGCGCAAAGCAAGGCCATTTTTTATTTAATTTTATTTTGTAAATATACTAAAAGCTGCGAATAAGACTCAGGCAGCTGTTATGGCTCAATTAGGCTATAATAGTGCCCCCCTTTGCGGGCCAAGTTGGTAGGGAGAATGTAATTGCAAGGAGAGAGTTGTAGCTAGTCACAGGCCTGCACACGCTCAAGAGGGTTTTTGCCATAATGAAGCACACCTACAAATCAGACAAAAGGAAGAGGAGAAATGCAGCAAGACCACTGTTAAGAAATTAATGTTTCGCTTAAGGCCCCCCATATACTCAGAAATGGAAATAACCAAACGACTGTATAATAAGTGTGAAAAGGGTTATCATTTTGATCATGGTCTTGCTGAATGATTGATTTGTTGGTTGGTTGGTTGGCTGAGCCCACCAAATATCAGCATCCTCTCTTTTTAAATGTACACTCAGTAATTTCAATTTAATTAAAAAAAATTTAATCCTAAATAAATTAATTGTAAATATCATGACCACTCACATGAGATGAAGACTCCAGTCATATCTGTAACATTATATAATACGTTTTATTTAACAGGCAGACAGCCTCCTCATGGGGGCTGCCATGTTAGGATCACATGATCAGCTGAACACCACTTGAACTAATTTCAGTAATTGCCCTGTTATAGACCTTATTCACACTAGCGCCATCATTGATTTTTAAAGGGAATAACATGGAGGCTGTGAGGGATAGTTTTAGTCTCTTCAATGGGCTGTACTGCAGTTAAGTGTTTTTGGATAGTTCTGTTGACAAAACATTGATAAAATATCTATCCAAGAACATTCAGTATACAAAGAACTCCAGACAACATGAGTTGTGGAAAATCAGATGTGATCTAGGAGCTTTATACCATTCATGCCATTGATGAGACTGTAAGGCTGCATCCAAAACCAAAGGTATTTGTATTGTTGCCTCCAGGTCCATCACTATTACAGGGCGGGGCCTATGGTGATGTCGAATGCGCTCAGGAGGCAGCATTTTCCTGGTTTTGGACGCAGCCTAAGCCCATCCCTCACAGCCTCATTGTTAATCCCATTAAAAATCAAATATGGTGCTAGAGAGAAAAAGGTCTATTGGACACATTCATTCAAAGGGGTATTTAATCATGGCTGAATGTGAATAGTGAATTCCTGGCATCGTAATTGAAAACTATTGCGTTTGAATGTTGCTTTATCCATGTTCCAACGTGTCAGTGTAAGTCCTAGACCTACATTTGGAATATCTACTGCTTAAATGTATCTTCCTCTGAAGTTTTCCATTGTTATTATCATGGCCATATACTGTACATTCCACCACAAACTGATGCTAAGCAGGCACAAGCACATCTGCACTCGGCCATCAGTGAACAGCACGATGCTCACCCGGATGGTGTCTTCATTGTTGCAGGGGATTTTAATCAGATCAATTTAAGATATATGCTTCACAAATTCTATCAGCACATCCAGTGCCCTACCAGGGGCTCAAATATCCTGGATCATGTGTACACTAATGTCAAGGACTCGTACGGAGCCTACCTGAGCCCAAAGATGACAATCTGATCATCTTTCACTGTTTCTGACACCAGCATATACAGACCTCTCATCCACAAGACAAAATCTGTAATAATATGGTCAGAAGAAGCCACCTTACAATTACAGGATTGCTTTGATTGGACACACTGGGACCTATTTGCACAGGAGTCTACCCACGGCTCAGAGGTGAACCTGGAAGAATATACAGCCACTGTCCTTCTCTACATTAACAGCTGTGTGGACAGTGTCACAACAGACAAGAACATAAAGATGTTTCCAAACCAGAAACTGTGAATAAATAAAGGAGATATAACATCTTTTAAAAGCATGCAATAATGCTTTTAACTCAGATGACACTTCAGAATATAGTGTTGCCAGGTCAAGCTTGAGACATAAAAAAGGCCAAAGATATCCACAGACAATGGGTAGCAGACCACTTCAGTAACAGTGATGCTCAGAGTATGTGGCAAGACATTAGGACTATTACTGGCTGTAAGAGTAAACATTTCTGTCCCCACAGTGACACTGCACTGTCCAACAAGCTTAACATCTTTGCTCGAATTGAAACCAGCAACAATGTGACGGTGCACAAACCCCGGTTACAACGTATGAACAGGCTCTCGCATTGAGCAAACATGATGTACAGTGCACACTGTGGAGGATCAGTCCTTGCAAAGCTGCAGGCCCAGACGAAGTGCCTGGACTGGTATTTGAACACTGTGCCGAACAGCTAGCTAGGTATTCACAAGCATCTTCAATCTAATTCATCACAGACAAGTGTCCCCAAGTGTCTGAAGTCAGCCACTATATTGCCAGTGCTGAAAAAAACAAACATCAGCAATCTGAACGACTATCGTCTAGTGGCTCTCACACCAATAAGAAGTGCTTTGAAAGGATGGTCCTCACCCACATCAAAGCCATCATCCCTGCCACTCTGGACTCTACAGAGTACACCATCTCTCTGGCTGTTCACACTGTCCTGTCTCACTTGGAGATACTGTTGTCACAGTACCAGAATTTCAGTATTCGGTACCGATACCAGTTAAATTTCACGGTTCTCGATACCAATTTCAATATCACAACAAAAATATGCTAATATGATAATGTGCTATTGAACACACCAGTTTAGTTATTTTTTATTATTTTAATAATTCTAGTTTAATAATTATTATTATTATTTTCCAGATTTTTTTTTTAAAGTTTAATTTCATCATCAACTTTTTAACATGTCATTGCTTCTTTTTTTTTTTGCCAAACTTTTATTCAACAGATGTCTTGCTTGTGATACTTTCATTAATTATTATTATTATTATTATTATTATTATTATAGAGAATATAACATTTTACTATAAAGTTGTAATATATTATTATAAAATTTCAGGCATCTAGCTTTTATTTTGAATAGTGCTTTTATTCATAATGCTTCACTTTTCTGGATAAACAGTTTGCGACGGCGCAGTGTGATCATTGAAGACTTTTAAGTCACGTCTGAAATCTCATCTCTTTCAACTGACGAATGAAATGTAGGACACAGTTTTGGAGTGTTTGTATTTTAGATTACTGGTGTTATGTGGTCAATTTGAAATGTTGTTGTGTTTTAAATTGTATTACTGTGACACTTTGTTTAACTGTTGTTTTAAATGCAATATAAATAAAGCTGAGCTGAGATTAGAGCGCAGATGCTGTGATTTTAATTATATAAATATATATTTTACATGATTCAAAATAGATAAGTACTCTGCTTTGTCATCTCATAGAACGTCAGTGATTCTAAATGTTTGTGGAGTTTCTAGTGGATGAGAGGTTAGATTTATTTAACGTACACATCTCTTCCATAGTAAGTGTTAGGGTTACCTTGTCTTGTTTTACCGTTGCCCCTTTGGTTTCCATTTTTGTCCCTTTTGTTTTCCATAGGTCCACTTTTGTCCCTTGTTTAGCTCCACTGTCTCACTAGTCTATTGTTTAAAGAACTACACTTCCCAGTATCCACCTGTCATCATCACTGCCATTTTGTGTCATTGTTCACACCTGTTTATTATTTGTAATCATCCTGTCCTTGTGTATTTATATCCTGGTTTTTGGTTCAGTCCTTGTCTTTCATTGAATGTTGTTAGCCCGGTGTGTGTTCCCTGCCTGTGTTTTCGGTGTTGTGTTGATTTCCCCATTGTGGGTTTTCCTTTGTGTTTTTTGTGTTCTAATAAAGTTTAAAGCTGCACTTAGATCCGCTCTCCTCGTCTGCCATCGCTGTCTGCATTCGTAACAGAAAGAAAGAACACCACATGGATCTAGCAGCTTGCTCGGCGAATTACCGGCTCCTTTGCCTCAGGCAGGAGGACCGCCCTTTAGAGGACCACGTCCTAGATTTTCTGGAGCTGGCACGCATCTCTGACTTCCCCGACTACGCTCTGGTGGCATTCTTCCGGGGTAACTTACATGAGACTCTGAGGGAACTGTTGCCGCCGGCGAATGGTTGCTGAACACTCCTCAGCTTCGTGGAGGAGACCTTGCGAGTCAGCGGATTGCCGCTCACTGTGGACATACGGGAGGATGATGCTGCCACTCCTCCCACAGTGTTGGTACTCCATTCGCCCGTGGTTCGTCCCTTCACGCCTGCCCCAGTCAGCGAGCCAGAGCCCTCGCCTGCCCCGGTCTGCGAGCCAGAGCCCTCGTGAGCTACGGTCAGCGAGCCAGCGCCCACGCATGTCAGGGTGAGCGAGCCTCTCACCTCAGAAGTCAGTGAGCCAGTGCCTGTCGCTTCAGAGGTCAGTGAGCCAGCGCCTGTAGCCTCGACCGTCCCTGAGCCAGCGCCTGTAGCCTCGACCGTCCCCGAACCAGCGCCTGTAGCCATGACCATCCAAGAGCCAGCGCCAGTGGTCATGCCCGTCCAAGAGTCAGTGCCTCTCGAGCCTCCCAAGGCTCCTCCTCCCGAGCTTTCCAGAGCTCCGCCTTCCGAGCTTTCCAGAGCTCTGCCTTCCGAGCTTTCCAGAGCTCCGCCTTCTGAGCTTTCCAGAGCTCCGCCTTCTGAGCTTTCCAGAGCTCCGCCTTCCGAGCTTCCTAGAGCTCCGCCTTCCGAGCTTCCTAGAGCTCCGCCTTCCGAGCCTCCCGAGCTTTCCAGAGCTCCGCCTCCCGAGCTTTCCAGAGCTCCGCCTCCCGAGCTTCCTAGAGCTCCGCCTCCCGAGCTTCCTAGAGCTCTGCCTTCCGAGCCTCCTGAGCTTTCCAGAGCTCTGCCTTCCGAGCCTCCCAAGCTTTCCAGAGCTCCGCCTTCCGAGCTTTCTAGAGCTCCGCCTTCCGAGCTTTCCAGAGCTCCGCCTTCCGAGCTTCCTACGGCTCTGCTCCCAGAGACTCCAGAGCTTTCTACGGCTCAGCCTCTGGAGTGTCCTACGGCTCTGCCTCCTGAGCCTCCCTCAGCTCCGCCTCCAGAACCTCAGAGCCTCCTATGGCTCCGCCCCAGATCCTCCTACGGCTCCGCCTCCTGAGCCTCCAGAACTTCCCACGGCTCCGCCTCCCGAGTCTCCTACAGCTCCGCCACCAGAGCCTCCTACGGCTCCGCCCCCAAAGCCTCCTGAGCCTCCCACAGCTCCACCTCCTGAGCCTCCACAACTTCCCACGGCTCCGCCTCCCGAGCCTCCTACGGCTCCGCCTCCAGAGCCTCCTGCGGCTTAGGCCCCAGAGACTCCAGAGCCTTCCTCGGCTCCGCCTCCTGAGCCTTCCTCAGTTCCGTCTCCTGAGCCTTCCTCAGCTCCGTCCTCAGAGCCTCCCAGGCCTCCTGACCCGGCCCCTGTCCTGTGGCCTCCTCCCAGGCCTCCTGACCCGGCCCCTATCCTGTGGCCTCCTCCCAGGCCCCCTGACCCAGTTCCCGTCCTGTGGCCTCCTCCCAGGCCTCCTGAACCTGCCCCTGTCCGGTGGCCTCCTCCCAGGGCCCCTGACCCTGTTCCTGACCTGTGGCCTCTTCCCAGGCCCATGACCCTGTTCCTGTCCAGTGGCCTCCTCCCCAGTTCCCCAGATCTATCCTTGCCCTGTGGCCAGCCCCCAGACCACCTGAACCTGTCCTTGCCCTCTGTGCCCCCCTGGACCTCTTGTCTGCCCCTTGTTGCCCCCTGGACCTCTTGTCTGCCCCTTGTTGCCCCCTGGATTGCCTGTCTGCCCCTCATTGCCCCCTGGACTGCCTGTCTGCCCCTCGTTGCCCCCTGGACTGCCTGTCTGCCCTTCGTTGCTCCCCTTGGTCTGTCTGCCCACCACAATCTTCCCCCCCAGTCAATGGACATTTGTTCTTTCTGTTTTTTGTTTTGTCACTTTTTGATCATCTGGAATCCGATCCTTGAGGGGGGGCTATGTTAAGGTTACCTTGTCTTGTTTTACCGTTGCCCCTTTGGTTTCCATTTTTGTCCCTTTTGTTTTCCATAGGTCCACTTTTGTCCCTTGTTTAGCTCCACTGTCTCACTAGTCTATTGTTTAAAGAACTACACTTCCCAGTATCCACCTGTCATCATCACTGCCATTTTGTGTCATTGTTCACACCTGTTTATTATTTGTAATCATCCTGTCCTTGTGTATTTATATCCTGGTTTTTGGTTCAGTCCTTGTCTTTCGTTGAATGTTGTTAGCCCGGTGTGTGTGTGTTCCCTGCCTGTGTTTTCGGTGTTGTGTTTATTTCCCCATTGTGGGTTTTCCTTTGTGATTTTTGTGTTCTAATAAAGTTTAAAGCTGCACTTAGATCCGCTCTCCTCGTCTGCCTTCGCTGTCTGCATTCGTAACAGTAAGTTTGCAGCCTTTATCGGTTTAATAAATCATACTAGGGCATGTCACGACTTTAATTTGATTAATTTTCCATTCCTGGGCCTGAGGCTGGGCCCCCACCTATCCTCTACTATAACTCTGAGTACACCACAAGGATGTGTATTGAGTCCCATCCTCTATTCCCCGTTCACACATAATGGTGTTCCTGCATTCCCCAATAACACCATTGTTAAGTTTGCAGATGATACAACGGTGATTGGACTGATCCCTAACAACAATGAATCAGCCTATAGAGGGGAGGTGCAGAATTTGGAGAGCTGGTGCTCAGAGAACAATCTGTCCCTCAATACAACAAAGACCAAGGAGCTAATCATTGCCTTTAGAAGGGCACAGAATGTTGGATATGCTCCAATCTTCATTAATGGAGACAGAGTGGAGTGCCCAGTTTCAGGTTTCTGGGTACACACATCTCAGATGATCTCACATGGTCCACAAAGATGACTGCTTTGATCAAGAAAGCACAGCAAAGACTGTTTGTCCTGAGGACGCTGAAGAAAGCTGGACTGCCTCAACAGATGCTGGTGACTTTCTACCGCTGCACCACAGAGAGCACCTTAACATACTGCATCTCTGTGTGGTATGTCAGCTGCACTAAGTTGTCCACAGCGCACAGAGGATTATTGGGATTCAGTTGCAAGCGCTAAAGGACATCTACAGATTGCGCTGCCTCAGGAAAGCCATCAACATCTGCAAGGACCACACACACACCCATGCCACCATCTATTTGAACTTCTTCCTTCTGGAAGGCGCTATAGGGCCCTTTATGCATGCACATACAGACTGAGTAACAGTTTTTCCCCAGAGCAATAACTGTTATGAATCAATCCACTGAATACCCCCTGACAACTTGAGTCTTTGCCCACAGATCTGTTTGGTCACTGTTTACACAGATATATATCATTTATATGGTACATAATGTGCATAATGTGTGTCACTGTTTGACATTTCATACCCTTCCACACTACTGATTCTGTTCAGTACCATTTGCATAAGTAAACAGGATAAAAAAAACAAATACTAAAAAGGTCTTATAGTTTCATTAAAATGTATGCCAATACAGTACATTCAATCATTCTATATTTAAGGGAGAGGAAAACATCTTGGTTACGTACCCAACCTCGGTTCCCTGAGACAAAGGGAACATGACATTGCGTTTGCTAACGCATATGGGGAGTGTCCTTCCAAATGACCTAGTTGAAACCTCTACAATAATGCATATTCTAATATTGGCTATAGTGTTTACCTTCTTAGGCGCAAAGCTGTCTGCAAATAATAATAAAATAAAAAAAACAACAAGCAGAATTCCTCAGAAAGTTTTGACTGAGGGACAAGGAGCACCTTGCTTGCACTTCAAAATAACTCTGAGCCTTTTAGTGTGGCCAGCATTCGCAGCCTTCATCTCAGGGAACCAAGGCTTTGTATGTAACCAAGACAATCCCTTATGATGAAGTACAATGACATTGCGTTTGCTAATCATATAGGAAACAGAATCCCATCATGCCATACTACAAGACAAGCTTGAGTTACCCTCATGTTGGGCCAGCACACTGGCGGAAACTTATATATGCATTTTGCCAGCCATTTGTGGGCCATTGCATCTGCTCCCAGCGGGGCTTGGGACTTCGAGAATCAGAGGGGACAATGTGAGTTTACCACTGAGGCAATTAGATCTATTTCTGCTTTGCCGAATATTTCCCAAATCCTCAAAACAGTATGAGGATAAAGTCTCCATTCATCCGGTATCACCCCTTGGCATGACAATAGGTTCGCACTGTTATACAGACAGCCTTGGACATATGTCCAGCAAATAAAATTGTATATATATATATGCACACAGTTGAAGTCAGAAGATTACATACACCTTAGCCAAATACATTTAAACTAATTTTTTTGGTAGCACTGCGTTTAAATTGTTTAACTTGGGTCAAACATTTTGGGCCTTCCACAAGCTTCTCACAATAATTTGCTCGAATTTTTGCCCATTCCTCCAGACAGAACTGGTGTAACCGAGTCAGATTGAGGTCAGGGCTTTGTGATGGCCACTCCAATACTTTGACTTTGATGTCCTTAATCCATTTTGCCACACCTTTGGAGGTATGCTTGGGGTCACTGTCCATTTGCGAACATCCTGGCTGTCTTGAGATGTTGCTTCAATATTAAAACAATTTTCCTTCCTCAATATAGGACTCATTTTACTGTGGATATAGATACTTGTCTACCGGTTTCTTTTAGCATATTCACACGGTTCTTTGCTGTTCTGGGATTGATTATCACTTTTTGCACCAAACTACATTCATCTCTAGGAGACAGAATGCATCTTCCTGAGAGGTATGATGGCTGCGTGTTCCCTTGGTGTTTATATTTGCATACTATTGTTTGTAAAGTTTAATGTGGTACCTTCAGGAATTTGGAAATTGCTCCCAATGATGAACCAGACTTGTGGAGGTCCACAATTTTTTTTTTCTGAGGTTTTGGCTGATTTTTATTTATTTTCCACATGATGTCAAGCAAAGAAGAATGGAGTTTGAAGGTAAGCCTTAAAATACATCCAAAGGTATACCTCCAATTGTCTCCAATTAGCCTATCAGAAGCTAATTGGCTAATTGCCTAAAGGCTTGACATTATTTTCTGGAACAGTTAACTTAGTGCATGTAAACTTCTGACCCACACACTGAATTGTGACATATTCAATTAGAAGTGAAACTGTAAAAAATTGTTGGAAAACTTACTCCTAACCAACTTGCGAAAACTATAGTTTGTTAATATGAAATCTGTGAAATGGTTAAAAAAAATACTTTGAATTTTATATATATATATACACACACACACACACACACACACACACACACACACACACACACACACACACACACACACACACATACACACACACAGTCAAAAGTGCTCTTATGGAAATAAATTGGTGCTTTTATAGTCAGAACATTAATATCATGAAAAATTACTATTACAATTATTTTTTTTCATAAACTACTTCAGAGTTCTCATCAAAAAATCCTCCACATGCAGCAATGCCAGCTTTGATGTTCCTTAGCATTCTAGCTCTCAGTTTGTCCAGATACTCAGATGACATTTCACCTGAGTATGTCTGTTTTGTCGGGCACTTCTCAAGCACCTTACAGTCTAGCTGATCCCACAAATGCTCAATGGAGTTAAGATCCATAACACTCTTTTCCAATTATCTGTTGTACAATGTCTGTGTTTCTTTGCCCACTCTAACCTTTTCTTTTCTGTTTCAAAAGTGGCTTTTTCTTTGCAATTCTTCCCATAATGCCTGTGTTATGATCCCTTGTTGTCTGCCCTGTGTTTTCTGTTTCACTCGTCACTGTTCACGTTCCATGTCATGTTTTCCTTGTTGCCCGCCCCGTGTTTCACTGTCCTTGTAAAAACTACACTTCCCATCACTGCGTTATTGTCCACACCTGATTATTATTTTGTCATCATCGTGTCTGTTTATTTAAACCCCGCTGTTTCCCCCGTCCTTTGTCAATCGTTATCGTTTCATGTTCACTGTTAATGTTCACCCTGATGTTCATTCGTGTCTGTTCGAGGAAACCGTGCCCTTCGTGGATATTTTTCAACCTGAGTTCTTCTGATGTTATTTTGTGTTGGAGTTTGATTTTTTTCCCATCGTGGACTTTTCGTTTGTTCTTTTTTTTTTTTGTTTAAGCTTGTTAATAAAAACCCGCATTTGGATCCAAACCTCCCGTCTGCCTTCTCCTGCATCCCACAATCATAACAGCCTGCAACCCTGAGTCTTCGCTTTACTGTTGTACATGAAACTGGTGTTCAGCAGGTAGAATGTGAGGCGTCTATTTCTCAAACTAGAGACTCTGATGTACTTCTACTCTTGTTTAGTTGTATATCTGGCCTTCCACACCTCTTTCTGTCCTTGTTTGAGCCAGTTGTCCTTTATCTTTGAAGACTGTATTGTACACCTTTGTATGACATTTTTGGCAATTCCAAGCATTGTATAGCCTTCATTCCTCAAACAATGATTGAGTGATGAGTTTCTAGAGAAAGCGGTTTCTTTTTTTGCCATTTTTGACCTTAAGACATGCCAGTCTATAGCACACTGTGGCAACTCAAAAACAAAGACAATGTTAAGCTAACTTTAATGAACCAAATAGCTTTCAACTGTGTTTGATAAAATGGCAAGTAATTTTCTAGAACCAAATGAACAATTTAGCATGATTACTCAAGGATAAGGTGTTGGAGTGATGGCTGCTGGAAATGGGGAATGTCTAGATTTGATCAAAAATGACTTTCTTTGAATAATGGTAGGGCTGTTTTTTACATCAGTAATTATGTAAAAATGTTTTGTTATCGGTTGAATGCCACTTTGGTCAATTTAAATACAAATTTCCTTCCGAAAAAGCTAAATCTGTCCATTATTCCAAACTTTGGCCACCAGTGCGTACACACACACACACACAATATACAATGCTTATAAGGATACACAACTCCAGCCAAAGCACTGCGGGGAACCAGGAAGCTGATGCGGATCGCTCACCAGCAAAAAGTCAATAGGTTACTCACGTAACCCCGGTTCTCTGAAACATCGAGTGGAGAGATCCACCTATGGGAAGGGCATCCGTACCTGACCTCTGCAGAAGCATCCAATTGCACCAAGTCTGGCTAGACAGACAGAAGCGCGTGTCCTATGCTCGGTAAGGTCCGCCCCTTACCTAAGGGCATATAACAATCTGCAGCGCTGCTGCTCCTCAGTAAGAATATTCAGCTTCTCGTGCAGCAAGCGGGGCAAGCTTGGTGGATCTCTCCACTCGATGTTTCAGAGAACCGGGTTACGTGAGTAACCTATTGTTCTCTTTCATCATCTCGTGTTCGAGATCCACCTATGGGAGACATGGACAGCTCCCCGATTGCCCAATACACTCACAGTGAGGTCCTGCAAGCCAGAAAAGGAGCGGTCGCCCCAAGGAGGCGGTGCTTGACACGTCCCGTAATTACACACATGGCAACCCTGAAGCACACAAGTGAGAACTGTGTACTGGCAGAGCTGAAGAAACATGTTAGTGGCACAAACATAAATATCAGCCCAGCAGCACCCAGTAAAGACAACACCCAGCAGGAATGTTAATGCATGCTCGGTGACATGAATGTGTACAGCCAACCGGCCCATTACCCCTTTTTCCCTACTTCATATATGTATATATATATATATATATATATATATATATATATATATATATATATAAAATATATTACATATATAAAGAAAAAGGAACCAACAGGGGAGGGCTATGAAGAACCCACCCCAGGACAGAATGAGCTACCGGGGTCCTGGTTACATCCAGTCGGTAGTAACGTACAAAAGTATGGGGAGAAGCCCAGCTGGCAGCAGAACAGATGTCCTGCAATGAAACTCCCCTGAACAGAGCCCAAGAGGCGGCCATGCCCCTCGTTGAGTGGGCTCTGATGCCTTCTGGAGGCAGCACTCCTGAAGATTCATAAGCCAAAATTATAGCTTCCACAAGCCAATGTGAGAGGCGTTGCTTAGAAATGGGATTCCCGAGTGAGGAGGAGCCCAAGAGATAAAGAGCTGATTGCTCTTCCGAAAAGCACTGGTCCTATCCAAGTAAGCCCGCAGGACACGGACCGGACACAGACCATTCAGCCTCTGATCCTCTTCAGATGAAAAAGGAGGAGGGTGAAAAGCGGAAAGCTCCATTACCTCACACGAGAATGCTGGGAAGCATTTCGGCATAAAGGCCGGGTTAGGCTTAAGAAAAACCTTATCTCCACTAAGAGAGAATTTAGTGCACGAGGAATGAACAGAGAGTGCATGTAGGTCACTGACACGTTTAGCTGATGCTAAGGCCAGGAGCAACGCTGTCTTAAAAGACAGAATTTTCAGGGAAACGCCTCCCAGGGGCTCAAAAGGTGGCTGACATAAAGCCTCCAGCACCATGGAGAGGTCCCATTCAGGGACAGTCCTTCTAGTAACTGGGAGAGAACGGCGGGCACCCTTCATAAATCTACGAATGAGGGGGTGCTGCCCTGCCGTTAAGCCATCAAACCCAACATGACAAGCGGAAATAGCTGCCAGGTAGACCTTAATAGTGGAAAAAGTCCTGCCTTTATCCATAAGGTCTTGTAAAAAACATAAAATATCAGAGACTGAACACTGATATGATGTTGAACCACGCTCATCACACCACCCTTCAAACACTTGCCACTTACAGTCATATAGGGACCTTGTGGAGGAAGCCCTAGCGTTCTGTATAGTTGCAACCACCCGTGGGGGAGCCCCATCGAGCTTAAGTTTGTCCTCTCACGGGCCAAGCCCACAGAGCCACCCTGTCCGGGTGTGGGTGATATATTTCCCCGTTCAGCCTGAGACAGCAGGTCTGTCGCGAAGAGGGAGGGGCCACGGTTGGGCATGCAGAAGAGGAATTATCTCTGCCAACCATGGTGCCTTGGGCCACCTGGGTGCTATCAAAATTAGGGACAGGCCCTGCTCTCTCACCCTGGCCAGGGTAGGAATTAACAGGCACAGGGGGAAGCGCGTGAGAGCAGCACTTTGGGCCACGGGTGGGCAAGTGCGTCCACGCCGAGGGAGCGTCCTCGTCCTTTAGCTGAGAAGAACATAGGACAGTGGGAGTTTTCGCGCGGCGAAGAGATCTACGTTCAGCCTTCCGAATTTCTCCCACAACATGCCCACTATCTGGGGGTGGAGTCGCCAGTCTCCGTGGAGCGGGTTCCCCTCGACAGAAGGTCCAGCGCCCTGTTCAGGACACCTGGAACATGGGTTGCGCGTAGCGACAGGAAGTGCCGCCTGCTCCACACCAAAAGCCTGTGAGCTAGGGCATGAAGCTTGGGCGGCGCATGCCGCCCTGGCGATTGATGTGAGCCACTGCAGTGGTATTGTCGCAGCGAACGAGCACATGATGCCCCTGCAGGCGGGGAAGAAAATGATTCAGAGCTTTCCATACGGTCATGAGCTCCAGATAATTTATGTGGGCTGAGCGAAGTTCGCTCGGCCACGAACCGTTCACCGTCCTGCCCTCCTGAGTGGCTCCCCAGCCTGTTAAGGACGCGTCTGTCGTTACCACTTTTCGCAACATAACAGCCCCGAGAGGGGTCCCATGTCGCGTACATGTCTGCACTCCTCCAGTGGCGCAAGGCTGCTGTGCACGAGCGCGTCACTGTGACAGAGCGGCAGAGGTCGCGTAATGGGCTGAAGTGGAGGATAAAACCCACTTCATGAATGCCCTCATACGCAGAAGGCCCAAAGGCAAAACTTGAATAGCTGATGCCATAAGACCCTGTAATCTGAGACACTTGCGATATGGCACATTCGTCCCCTCCTTGAATTGTGATAGACAATTCATTAGAGAGCGAACAGCGTTCTTGTGAAAAGCGCCGCGCATTGAGATTGAATTCAGCTCCAGACCCAGGAATATAACACTCTGGGCAGGTGTGAAATTGCTCTTGCTCACATTCACTCTGAACCCGAGTGATGTGATGTGCGTGAGCACACGGCGAGTGTCTTGCACCACCTCTTCCCTGGAATTGGCTATGATTAACCAATCGTCTATGTATGTTAGGATCCTGAGACCCGTTATTCTCAGCGGCGCTAAGCCCGCTTCCGCACATAGACAGAACACCCTCGGACTCAGCGAGAGGCCGAAAGGGAGGACTGTGAATTCGTAGCATATGCCCTGATAGGCAAAGCGAAGAAATTTCCTGTCTTGGGCGTACATATTGATGTGGAAAAGGCATCTTTCAGATCGACTGATGTGAACCAGTCGTTCTGATGAATTGAGCGCGTGAGTGTGCCGTGTGTTAACATTCTGAAATTGTATTTCCTCAAATGTTTGTTTAACACTCTGAGATCCATAATAGGGCGGAGAGAGCCGTCCTTCTTTGGAACTAGGAAATAACGGGAGTAAAACCCCTGATTGCATTGATCTCGGGGTACTACTTGAATCGCCCCTTCACGAGGAGGGAGGAAATTTCTTCTTTCAGAATGTGTGCAGCTCTTTTCTGTGTGAGAAAAGATAACGCCGCCCGAAAGGTGGAGGTCTCCTGGCAAACTGGAGCCTGTACCCTTTCGTTATGGTTCGAATCACCCACTCGGGAGCCGACACAGCCTGCCAAGCTGTTGTGTGGCTCGCAAGTGAGCCCACCTGAGCCGGGAAGCGCTTATTGCTGCGTTTATGCCCGAGTTGCTCATTTGAAATACAATGGCGCCATCTAGTGGACAACATAGGGGCGACATAAGGGGTTGTGGAGAGATGTTCTCTCTCTGTGCTGGATTTTTGTGATTTTTTGTGTTCTTTTCTTTTTTTGAAACACTTGGGCCGAAGCCTTTATTGAGTGTGTGGGAGAGATGTAATAGGGGCTGTGTGGTGACACTGCTCTCATACTGTTTCTCACTGTAAACACTTCCAGCACATGGAAGTTCCCTGATATGGGCTGAACAGGGGAACACACATGGTTCTGAACCGAACACACAGGGTGGGCACCCACTGGTAGGGGGCTGACCCCACCGAGTGAAACCCTCCTTTTCTTGAGAACTTGGAGGGTCGAACAAGAGTCCGGGGGCTGGTGGCCCGAGAACGTGGACTCAAAGCCCCTGAGGCCATGGATCAGGCCGGCCGCTTCCGTTTAGAATCGGAGGGGTAGAGTGGGGGTTTCTTGGCGCGGCAGCGTGAAAGACATTCTACCCCAAGGCTTAGCAGAAGGCGGGTTACCCTGCTGATGAGGTGGCTTATTCCGAGGCTTTGCCTTACGGGGTAATGGAAAGGGCGCCCGAAGCAGGAGGGTTGGGTGGTCGCTGGGTGGTGCCTGGCGCGGTGCAGCTCTCCTCGGGAGGCATAATTTTAGCGCTAGTCCTCCTTCCTCTTGTCGTCATAGCGCTGTTGCATTAAAGCGACGGCAGGGCCAAATAGAGCCTGGCCAGGCTCTACAGGAGCACCCACAATGCGCCGTTTCTCACTGTCAGGGAGGCCCGACAAGTTAAGCCAAAGAGCACGTTCTCCAGCCACTGAGAGCGCCATAGAGCGCCCGCGAGGCTTGGACGGCCTGGCCGGGCATTACGGAGAACAAGGTCATTCACCGTAACAATCTCCTTCCACAGAGAGGGTGTGGGGGTCCCTTTTTCCAATTGTTGCCCCATATCGACCAGGAGTTCAGCCTGGTATGCAGACAGAAGAGAGGAGACATTGAGGGCTCTGACGGCCAAGGCCGAGGCTTTGTAAGAGGCCTGGTGTATAGAGGCAGAAAACCGGTCCATTTTGTTCGGAGAACAGGTTTGGGGGGCAAGTAGACCACCTTGAGATGGATTAAGGTGTCTGGCGACAGAGGGCTCGATGGCGGGGGTCACCCATCCCAAGGGCCGTCATGTCCTTTACTTCAAGGCCCAGCGAGACCGTGTTTTAGGTCCAGCGGGTCCCCCAAAAGTACCTCATATGCTTTACGCATGCAGGAAGGACGGGAGAAGTTGTTTTCTCGAGCCTGGAGGGGTCCCAGGAGTTTCCGTCATACACGTCCCTCTCTTGGTCAGTGGCACTTTGTAAAGCTGGCCATTCGATATTGAGGCGAGCGGCGCTCGCTCACAAACCTCGATGAGGACAGACTGGGTGAGGGCTGCAGGGGCGTTAGCCTGAGTCACAGAAGGCGGGATGGCATCCTCGTCCTCCGAACCTTCAAGAAGGCCCGCATCGTCGTAGTCACCAGAACCAGCCGGCTCATTGGCTGAACGAGGGGTCCACTGAGAGAATCTCCTCAGGAAATTCCGGGTTGTGTTGATCAGCCCAGCTGAGCGAGGCAGCGCCCGGAGGAAACCAGGAGCGCGTCGTCATCACCGTTACCCCCATCGAGTCGGAGAGTTCGAGGTCGGTGCACTGGGTAGCGGCGACCTTGAGCCTCCGGCGGCGGAGTTTTTAGGCAGCGCCAGGCAGTGGCTACAGTTTTCCGGAAACTCTAGAGCCTCCTCCGCATGTTTGAGACCCATGCACACAACACATAAAGGATGGGAATCCTTGGCTGCGATGAGGGCACCGCACGCGGCGGGCAGGCACGCGATAGGCTGCCCCCAGAGGAGGCCGTGAGGCTTAGAAAATGCCATAAATGTTCGAAAACTCCGAAAAATCCTTGCGTGGAGCAGGAGAGAGAAAAGGCGGGCAGCCTGGTGGTAGTTTAGAGCGAGCTTGGGCGGCTTGCAATAAACAATAAACAGCTAAGTTGGCTGAAAAAAGGTTAATCACGTCAGGCGGAGGCTGATCTGTGCGATGTATCCTCCTGTAGACGGGTGAGTGAAAAACTCTAATTTCAACCGAGCTGAGTACAAAACAGAGGTCGCGAGAAGCGAATGTCAACTGAGGAGCAGCAGCGCGTGCAGATTGTTATATGCCCTTAGGTAAGGGGCGGGACCTTACCGAGCATAGGACACGCGCTTCTGTCTGTCTAGCCAGACTTGGTGCAATTGGATGCTTCTGCAGAGGTCAGGTACGGATGCCCTTCCCATAGGTGGATCTCGAACACGAGATGATGAAAGAGAACAAGCAGCTACACGGAGTGAGGTTCGCCTGAACTCACGTCGCTTGACTGGTGTAGTCAATGGAGAAGCAGTTGGGGGCTTCTAGAGGAGAGATGATTTTGCTGTCTTGAAGGAAGAACATTCTGAGGAATGGTGTTTGTGCGCCTGCTTTTATAGCAGTCAGCTTCGCGTCTAAAAAGGCGGAACTCAAAGACCAAAGCCAATATTGGTAATAATAATAATAATAAAGGTTTCAACTAGGTCTTCTAGTAGAAGGACATTCCCCATATGTGTTACTAAACGCAATGTCAAGTGTACTAAGTCCTAAGGGAACCTAAACTATACAATATTAAATAGTTTTTTTGTACAGAACAAACATCCCAATATAATAGTATAAAGGCAAAACAAGGTAACGACACCAGTATGACAGTATCCACATTTGTATCATTTGTAAATTAGTTAGTAGGCATTTTTCAATCAGTTTAACCACATGTAAACAGTTATTCTGCGATCAACTCGAAAAAGACACGACACATAGTAACGCTGTCGCTGACAACAGAGTACACACACACACACGCTCACACACACAAAAGTTGAGTCAGCCCGTCGATAGAGTTTATCTGTAAAGATTTCAGACGCTTACCTCAGTTTCAATCCAAACAGATCAAAAGATTATTAATTAAAAGTAAGTAGCCTGGAACAATGCATGATGATAGTTTGATATAAAATATTGAAGTGAGAGATTAACAGCTGGTGACTATTGCTGACGGGCGGGGCTAAGTGGGAAGCGCAACCTGTTGCCACGGAGACCACTGACTCAATACCTCATGTGCCAAAGAATATTTGCAGAGCAGATGAGACATTTTCAGGAAACTGAGGTGTGTCTTTATGTTTATAAATTTACAATAAAAATGTAAACATAGATAGCATAATTTAAACAAACTATTGAAAGATGTGTTGGGTTATATTTGACATTTTAAAATCATATTTTCTTTTCGAAGAGAAAGTGGTTGGAGAGAGGACAGAGAAATCATTTTTAAACCTAGATTGATCATTAAATGAGAAGTAGTATACTTCCACTCCACTATTGGTCATAGCTGTACAAACTGTACAAACTCCCTCTAATGCATCGTTTTAATGCACCAAATACTAGTGCTTACACATTTTTAAATATTTAAACTCAATAAATCTACAAAAATCATATTACAATAATTTGTTCTATGTATGTAGCCTACTGTGTTGCAGAATGGCAGTTTTCTGGAAATTCATGAATTTTCTTGTGTATAATGTCTTTGTTTATCTAAGTATGTCTTCTGTATTTGTGTGTTAATTAATTTAATCAGATGAGAGATGTTTAAACTAAGATCTTAGGGTTTTGTAGTTGCTGTTGATTCAGCTACTCTATTTAACTTAAAATGTGTTTAGTGTAGGCTAGGCTACATCGCTGCCATTCAGCGAACGGTTTGTATCACAGATAAAATGCGACCACTTACAATTAAAATAATCTATCTATCAAAATACGCTGTAATAAATCTCTTGCCTCACACTTTTTTTCAATCCTGAAAAGTGAGGTTATCATCAGCCTCACTTTCTTAGCTGCCACACAAACATGTAAATGAACACAAGATGGAGCCACTGTAAAAGACACGTGTGGGATGGTTGCAGAAATCCAGCTTCGTTTTTGGCTATTTAATGACTTTTCAGCATTCATTTAAAAAGCTAAATAATTATGAAAAACAACCATATAAACATATATAATCGTGTATAGAATAGCAATATAAATAGGCTTATCATCTTTTAAGGAGGAAACACTTTTTGTTGTTGATAATAGCATCAGTGCAGATACAGAATGTTGTTAATGAGAGAGTGCAACAAAAATTCATCTTCCAAACCATGTCTTTACACAAATACACTTTGATAAACCTATAATAATGATATACCTATGTCATTCACCCGTGCATGTTCACGTCATATCCGTACACAGAGAAAATAAGCTCCGGCTTCTGTAACTCAGCTATGGTGTGGGAGTATGAAGCATGAAGCTGAAAGTTTGTTGTCACAATGCAAACTGCAAACCTCCGGGGAATCACTGGTTGTAAAAACAGAAACTCTGAACAAAGCGGAGTCTACAAGCAAAAATGGAAACCGACAGAGTCCGTAATGAAACCTGAATCAACATCGGCTTGGCTTTTCAGAGGTGGCAACAACTGAGTTATTTTGAGGGGACAGCAAATTTACACGGTTATACAAGCCATACACTCACTACTTTACTTTGTAGCAAAGTGTCATTTCTTCAGTGTTGTCACATGAAAAGATATAATCAAATATTTACAAAAATGTGAGGGGTGTACTCACTTTTGTGAGATACTGTGTAAAAATCTCATATTTATTTTTATCTTTTAATGGTTATAATGCACCATAGGTTATTAAATATTTATGTTAAGATCTGCTTAGATTTTCATTCTCATTGTCAATCTCACTGCGGTGATTTATTGCCATTGAATCCTCTAATACCTCATCTAAAAGCTATAAATAACAAAGTTAGATGCACATGCTGTGCAAACAAATTTACACCTTTCAGATAATATGAAAGAACAAATGGGCCTAATAATGATGTTGTTTTATATCCTTCCTGCAAGTTCTGAAAATAGTAGGCTAAGGACATACATGCCAAGCCTCTCTACTAGGACAGGCGTGAAGCTGTAATGTTATTTGTGATCATCTCATTCCTGTTTGTCTTTGTTGATGTACTTTGTATATTTTGTATACTGACATGTAAGTGGCCATTGACATGTAGTAGTTCTTTGATAATAAATACATAAATAAACGTTTGTATCCATCTCCAACGCGATAGAGGGCACCTTCCCCGCAGTCATGTTCCACTCGCCTCATTGAAGCCGCGGAGGAATAAAACCCAGAGGTTATTTAGCAGAGATGGGCCACTTCTATTAAAATGAATGGGAGAAATTGGAACGCTCAACCAAGGCTGTGTCTCTTTGGAAAGCTGCGTCCTCCTGAGGTAGCGTTTCTCGGCCGCATACGTCATCGAGACTGTCTCTTTTCATTAAATTGAGTAGGACACTTCGAATGCAGCTTTCGAATGCGACCTTCTTTCTCGGGAATTCGGAGGATGCATGAGGTGTATCCTTCATGGGCACTCACAAACCACTTTGAAACTTTACTTCAATGGAAATTTAAAAATAATAATAATACAAAAAATATCGCCAATTTGTCTAATTTGATTTTCAAATACAAGTCATTTTAATTCCCATGTTGACGTACCTCAGTAGATGGGTGCAGAGTATATAATTTGTATAATCATATTAATATATAATTAAAATAAAGTATTAGACTAAAATTACACCTGTAGCCTACAATCTATTTTCTTTTCTCTTTACATCATTATAACTCTCCTAAAATGTACCTCACACATTCCCTTCTAAAGGGACTTTGTTACTTAATCACTCCAAGTGCTTGCACTCTTAAAGAGAGACGTGCTGTCATAGCAAACATGTTATATTCTGTTTCCATTTGTCCTACGAAGGCCTTCTCGTTTAAACGAGATTTGTTTAAAGAGGGACGCTCGGTATACTGCAGCCTTCAAAGGACGCGTCCTACCTAGCACGCAGACTTCGAAATGAGACACGTCCCAAAGCGCCAAACGGACAACTGGCTCAGAGCATATATAAATCTCTATATATGGCTCTGAACTGGCTTAGAAAGGAAGTCCCGCCTTACAGTTGAAATAGCCAATCACCTTTTCGATTCAGACATAAGGCGTCAATCAACTCTATAACACGCATGCGTATTAGCTACACGAGTCGGGAAAATTGCGTTATTTAGCGTAATATGAGGTATATAATTCAAATGTATGATACCATTGTTGTCAGATTTCATTTATGATTTGAAATATGTTATTTGACCGTAATCTTGACCAACAGTTTTTAAGATTTTTGTCTTTCTCCATTCATGTAAATAGGAGCTGCACTGGCATGACTGGAAATAGCCCCCCCCCGAGAGCATCCCAAAGATGGCCGACAGTGGACTGACTTGCTAGAAAGACTTTAACAAACCTCTGTGTTCAATGACGCAAGAGAGCACAGTGGCCGATCGGAGCTGCAGTGATGTGCAACAACTAAAACCAAGAGTGAACAGTTCCGAGTTTTGACAAAATGCCACCTTCTTCAAACAGATGAGGAATAAGCGACCGAAATGCCCGGGTTTGCACTTATGCTGTCGGTTATCATTTTTTTTTTAACTTTGTGTTTTCCGCGCATTATCCAGATTATCTGTCCGTAGTCGAAATTACGACTCCAGTAACTGATTGATCCACGCTTCTCATTCATATTTCACGGTATGACATGTAGATAATCATCCGATACTTTGATGGGGCTCCTGAGGATCATGATGCCACCCAAGTTCCAGCTCCTGGCAGTTCTGGCGTTTGGAGTGGCGATGCTTTTTATTGAGAACCAGATTAAAAAGCTGGACGAGTCTCGGGCAAAATTGGGTAAGACACTGCAGCTGTATCTCAAATCTAGTGAGCTGCATATCGAGACCGCACATTTGGCAATCATATGCGGGTTCGATTGTAGCCACAATTTTTGGTCATCTATTGGAATGCGACTATGATGGCCAAAATTATGTCTATGTATTCAGCTCCTCGGGGTATTAGACAGCCTGCTACTGTTTCTCCTTGCACACTACATACAAGATATAACACACAAGGCTATTCCGTCGGACTTACAGAGAATATTTGCATTGCACTATCAACAATGACAAACAATATCAATTATTTTACTGATGCAGAAAATGATCGAAGAGATCAAGTATCCGCACGGGATATAATGCAATAGCTAAACTCTTACACTGATCCAATTTTACTCACCAAGCTGCCTTTGTTTATAATCATCTTATACACATTTTTGCGTATCTATATATGTTTATAGGTAGATAGGTAGATAGCTTATTGCTAGACTTATTCAACAAAAACGAAGTGTAGTAAAGATACAGTTAATTGCTCAAGCAAGATTTATCTTGTCCTTTCTTGTCTTATGTTCATGAACACTGTAGCTTCCTGAAGACTGACTCTTGTTAATCCTGACTCTAGACTGAGTTTTTGAACAGCTGAGTTTGCATCCACAGTGTCAAGATCATGCTGTCAGATTTCCCTCAAACATGTCAGATCATGCATTAAGCTTGCCAGGCAAATGTTTATGTGGCTGGTACCTGGGTTGAAATATTTACAGTGCGTATGTTCTAACTATTGACTATTAAAATGTATTAAATTATATGTATTAGTTATACACTCACCTAAAGGATTATTAGGAACACCTGTTCAATTTCTCATTAATGCAATTATCTAATCAACCAATCACATGGCAGTTGCTTCAATGCATTTAGGGTTGTGGTCCTGGTCAAGACAATCTCCTGAACTCCAAACTGAATGTCAGAATGGGAAAGAAAGGTGATTTAAGCAATTTTGAGCATGGCATGGTTGATGGTGCCAGACGGGCCGGTCTGAGTATTTCACAATCTGCTCAGTTACTGGGATTTTCACACACAACCATTTCTAGGGTTTACAAAGAATGGTGTGAAAAGGGAAAAATATCCAGTATGCGGCAGTCCTGTGGGCGAAAATGCCTTGTTGATGCTAGAGGTCAGAGGAGAATGGGCCGACTGATTCAAGCTGATAGAAGAGCAAATGTGCCTGAAATAACCACTCGTTACAACCGAGGTATGCAGCAAAGCATTTGTGAAGCCACAACACGCACAACCTTGAGGCGGATGGGCTACAACAGCAGAAGACCCCACCGGGTACCACTCATCTCCACTACAAATAGGAAAAAGAGGCTACAATTTGCAAGAGCTCACCAAAATTGGACAGTTGAAGACTGGAAAAATGTCGCCTGGTCTGATGAGTCTCGATTTCTGTTGAGACATTCAGATGGTAGAGTCAGAATTTGGCGTAAACAGAATGAGAACATGGATCCATCATGCCTTGTTACCACTGTGCAGGCTGGTGGTGGTGGTGTAATGGTGTGGGGGATGTTTTCTTGGCACACTTTAGGCCCCTTAGTGCCAATTGGGCATCGTTTAAATGCCACGGCCTACCTGAGCATTGTTTCTGACCATGTCCATCCCTTTATGGCCACCATGTACCCATCCTCTGATGGCTACTTCCAGCAGGATAATGCACCATGTCACAAAGCTCGAATCATTTCAAATTGGTTTCTTGAACATGACAATGAGTTCACTGTACTAAAATGGCCCCCACAGTCACCAGATCTCAACCCAATAGAGCATCTTTGGGATGTGGTGGAACGGGAGCTTCGTGCCCTGGATGTGCATCCCACAAATCTCCATCAACTGCAAGATGCTATCCTATCAATATGGGCCAACATTTCTAAAGAATGCTTTCAGCACCTTGTTGAATCAATGCCACGTAGAATTAAGGCAGTTCTGAAGGCGAAAGGGGGTCAAACACAGTATTAGTATGGTGTTCCTAATAATCCTTTAGGTGAGTGTATATGTGGCTCATATAATTTTTCCCCACATTGCTGTAGTTTTAAAAGGCTGTTAATGTTGTAGGCCTCGCTGTTTCTTTAATGGCACAAATAATAATGCATCTGCATACAAGCCACATACCTTCTGGTGCAGTAGATAGTGCATTGCATGAATCTGTCGTGTTTAATCACACACATCATTCAATGACCCATGAGAAAGGTTGTCGGCAACACAGGTGCATCCAACACATTAGTGCTGAAATGGGTCCGTTTGTTTAGTCTGATACTAAAACGATGGCTAGAAAATGGGTAGAAGTTTAGTTAGAGGGCAAGTTGAAATCATTGAGTATTTACTTGAGTGGAAAACCTTTTTAAGCTGTTTGTTTTCCTGTAACAGAAGAATAACAGTGCTGCAACATAAAATATATGAATGCGTTTCATAAGACTACTCAATTCAGCTGTTGGTTGATACACATATTTAATTTGTCGTCAAGCTCTAATGCCTTGCAAATGAACTGCAGGAATTTGTGATATTTTATTGAGTAGGCTATAAGCATTAAGCCTGGTGCACACTGAAGCAGTGCGTCATGGCAACTTTCACAGCAAAGAACGCTTGTGCTTTTACACCAGCAGCATTTTTGCTGCAGAAACTGCTGCTGCTCTATAGAAAATAAAGTTATAAAATGGTTGTCAGGAGTGAGCTAATGAAAAGTCTCACAAAGTTGATCATCATGAAATCTTATTTACATGATGCTGGTGTAGTCTAATGCAGTCTTGTAGATTTCTGTCATGTAGTGACAGTCAACACAATAAAGTCAGCTCATTCCAAACATCATTCAGTGGAATGGGGAGTGGGGAGGACGATGAGCCTGAATGCTGTTTTGCAGCAGAAGATGGTTTGATCACTCAGTTTGGCTCGATCACTCTTTATAATATTGCTTAATAATATAGTCAGAAATAAGTAATTCTGCACAACCATTAAATAGAGATATCTAATTGTGGAAACACCAGCCAAACTTTTGTAGAGCCCATATTATGCTAATTTACATGTTCATAATTTTATTTGGGGGTTTGCTAGAATAGGTTTATATGCTTTAATGTTAAAAAAAAAATAATTTTCACACTGTACGTTTCTTATCCCGCTCTTCATCCTCTGGCTCAGATGCTCTGATTTAACTCCTGTCTCTTTAAATCCCCCCTTTCTGAAAAGCCCATATGGCAGGGCGGAGGGTGGGGCCGGGTTGTGACTATACACATCAGATAAGCCTCCAAGGGGGATAAAGGCCAATGGCAGACTGTGGTGCGATGAGAGAGAGATCGTTTATGGACATGTCCGTCATGTATGTGTTTTGTCTTTTGTTTCAGTTTATCATTAAAACTATTATATATATTGCCAAACCGGTTCTCGTCGCCTCCTTTCCATCACCTTGGATAATCTACCAGGTTTCGGCACCAGTGTAACGTAGTTCGATGGAAAAGAGGAGGCGAGAACCGGCTAACTGTGGTAACTGTGGCTTCAGTTTTTGCCATACCAGCTCTAGACCGAGTCCAGTAATGAAATTTGGAAGAACAAGCTGATTGACCTTCGCAATCACGACTTGAGTAGCTTTCTTACAAGTACACTGTTGATTATTGTGAACCTAACAAAGCTCCAAGTAAAAGACACGTATTGCATCTAAGTTAGTCATCTTTTGCTGTAATGGGTGTAGCCAAACTTTTCTCGACTGAGATATGAATAGAAAACAGAGGCTTACTCCTGTTTAGTGAGCAAGTTAGCTGTGGACTATCGTGGATAGCGGCCTAACATTACAGCTTGTAATTATATAATTAAATAAGACTCGTGAGATCAAGTATTTTGTTACACAGTTTTAGGTAAAGGCCGGCACACAGCTGAATAGTAAACCCTTACCAAAACAATAACATTACATAGCAAGTTAGACGAGCACCACCGTGGATTGCAGACATAAAATTACCGTTTGTACAAATAAATCCATCGCCACACTTGATCACTATTCATGATGGTAAGAACAACAAACAATCTGCATAATACTACACAATTGTAGGAAAAAGTGAGCCTGCAGCTGATCAACAAATCTATTTCAACACAATAATATTAGCTAGCAGGTTAGCAGAGGCCTACAGCTGAGTACTGGGTGTACACCATAGCTGCAACACAAAACTTAGCATTTGAACTCTCGGTAGCAGATAAATCCACAAATAATCAAGCATACTTACTAGGGTTGGGTGATGTCCCCTAAATTGGCAGTTGACGATGTTGACAGTAAAACATCGCGATGGACGATGATATCGTCGGTGGGGCGGGGTTATATAATTTCATATAATTTTAAAAAATTATATGAAAAATTATAATTTCTTTATTTTACTAACCCAACTAATGACTCGTCGGCGCTTTATCAGTAGGTTGCACAACACGTGAAGCATTTTTTTTTTTAGCTTTCACTTAAGAAGAGTTGTGCACTATTTATTTTAATATATCTCTTTACACAAATACTATTTTCCACTTAAAAACTATAATTTCGTTATTTTACTCACTGATGAGCAAAAGGTCGAGGCAGAAATGACCATGTACCTGCAGGAAATGGCCATTGATGGGGAAGAGGACCCGCTGACTTGGTGGAAAAGCGAGCGACAAAAGGTTTCCGTTCATGGCAAGATTAGCACGGAAATATCTGTGCATATGTGCTACCAGTACTCCATCAGAACGGGTCTTCAGCACAGCGGGTAGTGTAGTTACTCCAATCCGCAGCTTATTAAAACCAGATAAAGTGAATATGTTGGTATTTCTGGCCAGAAACATCGAAATTTAAACATGGTCTATGGTGAAAGTTATTAGACTTCTTTACGCATTTTTCAGCCATCCGTTCTGGAGCTATTCGATTTTGCATATTATTTTTTAAACGTTCATTTGTGTAGTTCATATGACCACTTTACAATATTTCAATAACATAATTAATTTTGTAGCCTGTGCTGAAGTTAATTGTGCTGCTAATTATAAGTGAAATGTTAATGCCGAGTTTCGGTCTGAGTGTTGTTCCGTTTTCTTGTTCTTTATTTGTTGTTCTTCTATGTTTTAATAAATGTGTGTTATTCATATTCACCTTGTTTCTTTCATTTGATTTGACATTATGGATTTATGGCCAAGGAAATTTTTCTTTAAAAGTATTAACCAGACAAAAGTTATTTGACGTTCAGCTGGTCTGGGTTTATCTTAAACTGCCGCTTCAGTGTATACAAGAGCTATGTGACAATGAGCAAGATTTTCTGAGACACTACAACTACTAATAATTAATTAATAAAGGCTATTTTCTTGTAGCCTACAACATAAAATATTTTAATCTAAATGTACAGTGTAAGACATGTAAAAAAGACAAGAAGCTAACAATGTCAAGATCAATATTTGTGTAGCCTGCCTGATCACGGTATTTTCACAGACTATCACGTCACGTCTCTGGCATATACTACAGTATTTAAAATAGCATATATGCATTAGTTATATTCTCAATTTAATTTACAGAGCAATCCCTGCAAAGTTTTTAGGTTAAATATAGAAGAGACTAGGATTAGTGAGTCACACTAGCAAGACTCGCAAAAGGGGGGTGGCATCAAAATGGTGGCTCTACATCGTGATGTTGGTCAGCCATCACGATGGACGATGATATCGTCCATCGGCACAATCCTAATACTTACAGGCTGTGATCCTGAAGAGTCAGATTGTCCCAACAAAGTGGGAACTGCACCATCTTTCAGGAGTAACCGTCTTGAAAATCCGGCATTGGTTGTGGTTGTATTGCTAAAGAATGAAAATAAATTTTAACCCCTGAATCTTCAATTTGTCTGCCTTAGGAAGTCCAAACAAAGGTTTTGTTTTTGCAGTGAAGAAAACAGCGTCTTCTCGACATGGCGACAATAAGAACCCAACTCATCCCTGCCTTTGCTATAATTAATTTTGTTTGAGGGCGGGCCAAAGTAATTCTTAGGCGGGCATTATGCAAATGTGTTGCATAGTGACATAGATACTTTACAGAAGAAATGGCTGTACTGCAATCCAGCCGTTTCGTGTAGTTCTTGAGCAGTGTTGTCTGTGGGAGAGAATAACTCCCTTTTGCATGGACTTTGTGCTTTGAAAATTTGCAGACCTTTTACATACACAGAGAGCTAAGTTACAAACTAAAGGAAAGGTAAAATCCCAAAAAGCATAATAGGCCCTCTTTAAGTGTTGAATACTTTCCTCATAAAAAGTATGCACTTCCAAAAATATTCAAGAACTTACCATCTGCAACAACAGATGAGGTAAACAAATTCCACGCTTTAACCTTTGTTATTGCACTGTATTAGAATACTTATTGCATTAGGGCTGTCAATTAATTAAAACTTTCAGATTAATAAAAAATTCTGCTGATTAATAAATCAAATTAATCACATATAAATGTTTGCAGAGAAAAGCCCCAAATAAACATAATGATAAAATAATTATAATTACATTAAAATAATAATAAATATATTATATAAAATACATAAAAGTACAATTATTCAGATTATTAAAATACATAACATTATTGTGGCTGTCGATAAAGCATTGATTCGATAATATAGAAAGTGGCTTTAGAAGTCAACATATTGTTCACGCTTTATTTCTGTTTCATTGAACATAAGTCTATCATTAGCCTACAGTCCACATTAATCCATTTTGCTATTAAATTCGTCAATGTGTCTGAGGTAGACTTATATACACATGCGTTAGACGGATGCTGTTCTCACTTAGGTTGCATCATGTCATAAACACAGCATTTTTAGGAAACTGTGTCAAGTTAAATGTAGTTTAAAACTTAGAAAAACCCATCTCAAGACCCTTGCTTTAGGAGTTGTGATACATCCAAATGTGTTTGAATGCAACAACATGTTATGTCTGCTGTTGGTAAAGTGTGGCTTGTTGTTGGTAGAGCTGCACATTGCCTGTACAACTGGAGTTGAGCTTTCACCCTCTTCTGATTGGGACTCGTCAGAAAGCTGGTATTACAAGCTTGAATTCCTCTGATGTTAGGAAATCGCACTGCAGCCTTAATAAATATATTATGGAATCTCATCAAAGCAAAAAAAAACCTGATGAGGGGCAGCAATTACGTATGGTGACATCAACACACACACACTCCTTGAAAATCAATAAATTAAGAAACATGCCACTCTCTGTAACCAGTGCAAATTATGCTTCCATATTTAGCATTGAGCTCAGATTTTGCATTATGGATGAGGAAATATTAATCAAAAGTCCTAGTGGAGAGTTAATTAAATTGAAAGAAATGCCGCCATTCTATACCTGTAATTTACACTTGAGGCTTAGGATGACAGGACTGACAGAGGAGTGAAATCTGGTTTGTCCTGTGCAGGCTTTGAATTTATTGACTCTGCACTATGCTTATTTGATTGTCCCGCATGACATGGTTCATTAGAAAATGTGAACACCCTTAGCTTTGCCTACCACTCTACTAAGTTACAAGCATCACTGTCAAACTATAAATCTGGTGTTCAGCTGCTGCCAACAGAGCTCTTATTGGGTTTGCTCTTGTGCCATAGATTATATTCAGTTTATTCTCATTCAGCCAGTGCAGCACCAAACACCTAAAGAGAAGTAAGCAGAAGCCTGCATGCAAATTGACAAAGTGTTGCACATAGATTTCTCTCGATTCTACTGGCAAAGAGATGAATTAGCAGAAAGTTTTTATCAATATGATGATATGCCATGTAATCACTTTGACATGCTGTTCAAGTAGTTTGCCTCATGGGAAATGTATTTGGAGTCAAAAACAAATGCAAAGCAGACATGTTACTTAATAACTAGGGATGGAATGATATGGTTATCTCACAATTCGGTTCGATATATATGAGGTTTACAATTTGATATCTCGATTTGAAATGATAACACTTAAATTACGAAGTATGGCAGAAATTGTTTTTATTTTTTTAAAATGTTTGTGTAAAATGCACATTATAATTGCTTATCAAAATAATCTTTAATACACAATATTAATCTTCAAAAATGACCTTTCTCTATAAGAAAAGATTAACAAACAAACAAATAAGATTAAAAACATTGTTGGCTACATTCAGGCTGATCAGCTGCAGAACAAGCAATATAACTGAAAAAAAACCTGTCCTGAAAATGTAAGTTTATATATATATATAAGATATTCTTAAGTATCAGTAAACCTGCTCTTCTGGAAAATGTGCAAGTTTGTGTTTAACTTATTTGCTCTGAAACTCTATGAAGGCTTTGAATTTTTAGGACACCGTTATTTCAGAATGACCAGGGCAACAATTCAGTTGTGATGATTGGTCCACTGGTTTGTCCAGTTATGAATGAATTATTCAGTCACATGATTTTTTTTTAAGCACATTTGTAATCCTGTTAAATTCAATAGGAGTTTATTCTGTAAATGTTTTTTAAAAATGATGGGGGTAAAATATACTTTATTAAATATCACAGGGTTTTCCTGGGGAAAAGCCAGGTTTGGAAATTCATAGGTTAGGGAAACATTATAGATTAGCAAAAACCTATATTATCATTTGCATTAGGGCTAAAATGTTTAGTCGACATTATCGACATCATCGAAATACAAAATTGACGAGAACAATTTTCATTGTTGAACAGTTGTTTGATCTCATTTAACGTAACATGAAATCACAATAAACTGTAAATGACGCGTGAGAGCAGCAGTTCACGCCTGATGGAGGAAGAATTACACAGATCAGTCCAGATGCACTCTAAACTTTCAGTTTATTTTATGTAGATCCCAAAGTATTAGGGAATTATAAAAAAAAAAGAACATTCAGAAGCATACACCGTTGTGGAAAAAGCGGAGGTGGAGCTCTTAAAAGGAAACATCCCTGCGTTACATCTTAAATGCAGTTATATTTAATGCATTATAGCTTTATTAAAGTTCAAATAATACAGATCATGTAATAACTATAAACTCTGGCATTTCTCTGTGTGGTGTCAGTGCCTCTTCTATAAGTTGCACGAATGTCCCAATCTAAGGGGGAGAGATTGAAACTGCACCCGGCTGAGAGAGACTCTGCCTCGGGGACGCTTATCTCTCGAGCGCACACGCTTAATGCAGCTAGATTATAACTTCTTTAATCATAATATCTATATATATATATATACATGTCCATATGCATTTCTTATGAAGAAAAATGGCAAAATGCAGCTTTATTAATAAGAGAGCACTTTGCACATTAGGTTGGAAATAGTTTTTTATTCATTTTATTGTATGCTTGTTTATTTAGGTTTTATTTTTTAGTACTTGGTAAAAATTTTAATTAAAAGTTGAAGTCTTATATAAGTGTTCAAAAATACTTTAAGAATACATTGTTCAGTTTTGTTATAATTAAAACATAATATATTTTAATTAAAGTGTTGCTCAATGGCATATGTTTGTTCTTAGTTGTGCTGCTAATGTTTTGTAGACTTTGTTATTAAAAGAGTGTTGTTTAGTAATCTGTTTTTGTGTTTTGCTTTTGGTACAACACTATAATAATGTAGTTGCATATTATGTATACATTGAATATATGAGATATGTCTCTATGAATATCAGAAGGCAGACATCATATTGGGTTTGTTTCATAATATCAAAACTGATTACATATATTACAAAGATCTGAACATATAATAGAGTTACAGACTTAAAACCCTTTATTCCACATTTGCTTGCCTTTATATTTACCCTAATTCTTATGGTATTTGAAATGTCATAACCACAAGTAGCACCATTGCATTATAATACATTATACGTTTAGAATTAAGTCTCATTAATTCTCTCTGAGAGATCTTTAAAAATTAAATTTGTTACTATTTTAGTAAGGGTGATGTGTAGAAAACACTGTAGTTTAGTGCACGGAAGAGTGTTGTTGCTTTTTTCTTGTCAGTGGTGTTTATTATGTCGTCGTTGTCTAGCCATTGAGACAAGAAATAGATAATCACTTTTTATTTTATTTTTTGTGAAAGGAGTAGACAAGTTCACCCCAAAATTATAATTCTCTCATCTTTTTCTCACTTCACTTATGCTTATGTTTCCTAAGGTTAAAAATGAGGACATAATAATGCCGGCACACAAATGGAGATATTTTGATGGAGATATGATGTGAATATATCATTTCATACAATGCAAGTCAATGGGTTCAACACTTCCAAGCTCTAAAAAAGACTGGCAGTATAAAGTAATCAAAAAGACTTAATTGTCTTGTGAAGCAATAAGATCTGTTTTGCAATAATATCACTGTATTAGTTTTCTAATTCTAGTCATTGTTTTGTTTTACAGTTTAGTTATTAGCATTTTAATGCTCTTTATCTTAACAAATTCATACTGTTATAATAGTCTTTTTCACCTACAGTATCTCAAAAAAGTGAGTACACCCCTCACATTTTTGTAAATATTTGATTATATCTTTTCATGTGACAACACTGAAGAAATGACACTTTGCTACAAAGTAAAGTAGTGAGTGTACACCTTGTATAACAGTGTACATTTTCTGTCCCCTCAAAATAACTCAACACACAGCCATTAATGTCTAAACCGCTGGCAACAAAGGTGAGTACACCCCTAAGTGAAAATGTCCAAATTGGGCACAATTAGCCATTTTCCCTCCCCGGTTTCATGTGACTCATTAGTGTTACAAGGTCTCTGGTGTGAATGGGGAGCAGGTGTGTTAAATTTGGTGTCATCGCTCTCACACTCCCTCATACTGGTCACTGGAAGTTCAACATGGCACCTCATGGCAAAGACCTCTCTGAGGATCTGAAAAAAATTATTTTTGCTCAACATAAAGATGGCCTAGGCTATAAGAAGATTGCCAAGACCCTGACACTGAGCTGCAGCACGGTCCATACAGCGGTTTAACAGGACAGGTTCCACTCAGAACAGGCCTCACCATGGTCGACCAAAGAAGTTGAGTGTGCGTGATCAGCGTCATATCCAGAGGTTGTCTTTGGGAAATAGACATATGAGTGCTTCCAGCATTGTTGCAGAGCTTGAAGGGGTGGGGGGTCAGCCTGTCAGTGCTCAGACCATTCGCTGCACACTGCATCAAACTGGTCTGCATCGCTGTCGTCCCAGAAGGAAGCCTCTTTTAAAGTTGATGCACAAGAAAGCCCGCAAACAGTTTGCTGAAGACAAGCAGACTAAGGACATGGATTACTGGAACCATGTCCTGTGGTCTGATGAGACCAAGATAAACTTATTTGGTTAAGATAGTGTCAAGCGTTTGTGGCGGAAACCAGGTGAGGGGTACAAAGACAAGTGTGTCTTGCCTACAGTCAAGCATGTTGGTGGGAGTGTCATGGTCTGGGGCTGCATGAGTGCTGCCGGCACTGGGGAGCTACAGTTCATTGAGGGAACCATGAATGCCAACATGTACTGTGACATACTGAAGCAGAGCATGATCCCCTCCCTTCGGAGACTGAGCCGCAGGGTAGTATTCCAGCATGATAACGACCCCAAACACACCTCCAAGATGACCAATGCCTTGATAAAGAAGCTGAGGATGAAGGTGATGTACTTGCCAAGCATGTCTCTAGACCTAAACCCTATTGAGCATCTGTGGGGCATCCTCAAATGGAAGGTGGAGAAGCACAAGGTCTCTAACATCCACCAGCTCTGTGATGTCGTCATGGAGGAGTGGAAGAGGACTCCAGTGGCAACCTGTGAAGCTCTGGTGAACTCCATGCCCAAGAGGGTTAAAGCAGTGCTGGAAAATAATGGTTGCCACACAAAATATTGACACTTTGGGCCCAATTTGGACATTTTCACTTAGGGGTGTACTCACTTTTGTTGCCAGCAGTTTAGACATAATGGCTGTGTGTTGAGTTATTTTGAGGGGACAGAACATTTACACTGTTATACAAGCTGTGCACTCATTATACATTGTAGCAAAGTGTCATTTCTTCAGTGTTGTCAAATGAAAAGATATAATCAAATATTTACAAAAATGTGAGGGGTGTACTCACTTTTGTGAGATGCTGTATCTTTGTAACCATTTTGTTATAAATCATTTTGAAAGGCCTCTCTTTCTGTAGTGATCATGCCTAACTGGCAACCGACATGTAGATTAGATGTCCTTGTTAGCAGGTGATTCATTCCCATGTCAGTCACTGAAATCTCTTACAGGACTTGGGGACAAATTGTTACCCATATGCTCAGGGCTGAGTGGCTGATAGCAGAAATCTCTAAATTGTAGACCTTGCTCAGTCAGATGACATTAAATTGAGTGATTCATTCTGTTTGTCATCACTAAAGCACCTGTCAGCTGTTTGCCTTGTATTCATGTCATGCTCTGATAATTTAAAAGCAGACTCCATGTTGTTTGACTAGATACAGAACAGGTCTTACTGATGACGATGCAATATTTGTTTTGTCTGCTTTCCTGTTTTTGCATGTAAACAGACACTTAAGTTGCAGGCAAAACAGTTCCTTATGTGTTTCATTCCTTGTGATTTTTATTAGTTGTTGACCGATAGATATATCGTGACAAATCGGCCGATATTCTGACTTTTTAATTAGCGCATCAGTCAATAACTTTTCCCCTTTGGACGATTTGTAACTTGAGGGCACAGAGAATCACCTGATTTTATGTGAAATGACTAATGGTGCGTTCACATACAACGCGAAGCGAGTGTTTCGTGCAGTGTGATTACATACAAAGTTAATTCAAAGATGCGATTAGATGCGAATTTGTGCCGGGAGAATTTCATTTGGTTCTAAAATACATAGTCTTCTTACGATTTCCAGTTTCCTGAAAGCAGGATTTCTACAACATTTTTCCATTTCTAAGAAGTGTGTAAGTGTGTGTGTGTGTGTGTTTGGTTTTGGTGATTTATGAGGACATTTCTTTAGGTTATACTCTAGTAATTACGAGGGTATTATGATATAAATGTGACTTATGAGGACATCCCTAGTGTCCCATAATTCAAACATCTTAAAAAAACATATTAAACAATGTATTATTATTATTTATTTTTTTAAATGTTAAAAGGTTTCTGTAATGGTTTTGTTTAGGGTATAGAATAGATTGTTTGCACTGTATAAAAATAATTATATCTATGGAGAGTCCTCATAACGATAGGAGTACCAACATGTGTGTGTGTGTGTGTGTGTGTGTGTGTGTGTGTGTGTGTGTGTGTGTGTGTGTTCCAAAGTACAGGAAATCAGTTATATGCTGCTTTTTACATATTGCTTACAGGTATTGTCCAGGAAACCTTATACATACAGGGGTCAGTTCCATTTACCAGAGATTATACTGCAACCCACCGGCACTCCATTGCCATGGGAACTGTTAAATTGGTTTAGATATTACCTACACATTGTTCACCTGTCCACAAGCAATTACACATTTCTAAATGCCTTCCTGAGCCTGATATCACTGATATTCAAACCTGAGATTCTGCTTGTAAACTAGCCTCTTTTAGGGGTGTGTGGAATTACAAATTTCATGGACGTTTAAATGAACATTTGTCGACTAGTCTAAAAAGTAATATACCTTCAGAAAACAGTAATAATACAAAAATACATTATTTATGCAACCCATTTAAAATGCTTGATCTTGATTTCAAATCCGAAGCTAAATTCTGCTGAAAAGGGGCATTTATCTGCAACATAATCTCCTTTTATTATCATCTTTGAACATTAAATATAGAACATGACATGCATCCACCTTTAGCGAATATAGGTTTATTTATTGAAAACAATTGAATGAATAGTGCAGGACCAATAGAGCAACCCTAATAGCCTGTAATAAATTGAAAATTAAGAAAAATTACTTAAAATTAAAACAGTTTGGACATTGTTGAAAATAATTAACAGGTAAGCCTAATCTACGAAAGAGGAAAAAGAAAAGTTGCACATGTTTCACAACCTGCAGTCGTGCATCAGCAATTGATCTAATATGACAGCTGTTCGGTAAAGAACATTAACCAATAGGCCTAAATTTACAATGTAAAAAAAATAAAAATGGCTCTAGTATAGAAAACAAAATGGGCCTGTGATGTACAATAAACCTAATGTTTTCTTAACATTACATGCACACTAGTGCACATTTTAACCTGTTAAGCAGTTGACACCTCTTTGAAAGTTTTCATCTTAATCAGCAGATTTAAAAAAATTACATTGCTTGCCCAAAACAGTCATTTTCTAGGCTATTTACTCAAAAGCATATTTTTTCCTGGTCAAATTTGTGCAAAACCTGATGATTATGATATAATCATGATCCATCATGTACATTTTCAAAGAGCATCTTGTGAAAGTGCTTTATTGAAGAAAACCAGTCCTTATGTACAAAATTGTTAACACAGTTTGTCAAAATCTGCTGATTTGATTATTGATCAAGAAATTGTGTGGAATCTTAAATATTTCTTAAATAATGTCATACATTTTTCAAAATCATGCAGAGGGGTTATCACCAGCATGCAAGCAACAGAGAGAGAGTAGCAGGCTTTTCTATTTATATGACGTTTTTCACACCTGACCTGCATTCCAGTCTACATCTTGATGTAATCCTTCCTCATGATCACGCAGCATGTATTTATCAGCTGAATGGGAGGCTAAACACTATCAAAGTGTGACGAGACTCATGCTGTTTGCAAGCCATTCGCGCATCACAAGCTGATCAACTATTTAGCTTTTATCGGTGAATTGCACCTGAACTTGTTTTTCAGCTTTTCAGAATAGCTTCTTTTAGCCACTGTAATCTCCTTTGTCAGTCTCCTTTTGGCCTGATTGTACAATATTTTATCTCCACCTCTGTAAGCATCCTCTTTGGCCTGCTCGTTCCTCAAATTAATTTGAACGAGAAAATGAGAGGAGATTATGAATGAAAAAGTGCGTCCTCTAAGGTGTGGTATTGGTTTGGCCTTAGAAAATGCAGTGTCGAACAGAACCACAATTTGCAAGGTTTGTATTGTGTACATCCTGTTGTTATTGAAGTTACTTAGAATTGGATAGTAACTTTTAGTGACCAGCTCTATTTAGAATTACGCAAATGTGCAATTAGTGAATCCAGAGCACTGTGTATATATAATGTACAAACCTAATTAGCCTCGCACATGCTTTGAGTATGTGTAATACACTACAGAGAACAAACAATAAGCGCAGGGAGCAGCACATGCAGACTATTTAGAATTTCTTTAATTGAATTACAGCCCTAGTGTTTTCTATTTGCACTATGTCATATCATGATTTCGATTTTGATTAATCGTTCAGCCCTATAATCTGTACTGTTGTACTTTTAAAAGATGGCATAGAAAAATATATTATTTTAATTGAATTTTAGTTTTTTTAAATACAATATTAAGGCATGGTATTATCTGCTTCCAATATTTACCTAATAAGGCAGATGCAGATAATTTAAAAACAAAACTACTCTGGCCATCACCAATGTGATCACCAATAAATTGAGCATTCCTTTTCTTTTGAAAACTAAATGGTAAATTATGTCTGCTGAATCCAGTGCAACAAGATCTGTACATGCACCTTAGTGTGTAAATCTGAATATACTGTATCTCTGGCCAGACACACTGTCATCCAATCATTTGCCTGTCCAAATGCTGCATAAGAGTTTTTCCATGCCCTAATTCTGCAATTACAAGTTCACATGCTGTTCTATTATAGATGTCAGTTTGCCTTGCACACTGTCTGGTTATTGTATTTTATTTTTTTAGATTGTTGTCATCTGTAACACTTACATCCTTAGGGACATTCCAACTGTTATATGCAATGTTAACTGATGTTTAGCTACAAGGAGAATTAAGAGATTCAGAAGCGTAATCTTATTATTGCCCTTGATTAAAAGAAAGGGGAACTCAGTTGGAGTTGACAATGGTCTTTCCAGGCACTGTGGTCTTTTGCTCATGAATTTGAGCATGAGAAGGAAAAGGACTTGGTTTGTTTGACACATGTAATGTGCAGGAACATAGTCTCACTCTCAGCCTTATCAGCCTCATCACTGGCATGCCCAAGGACCATGGATTGACCTCTTATTGTGAATGCGTGGCACACAAAAATGTCAAGAAATTGGCTAAAATGGCTAATCTGATTGGCTGGCAACTACACAAAAAAAGTTCATTTATAATGAAAGTGAATAGTCATTCCGGTCTGTCAAACTTGAAACAATCTAATTTCGTCTTGTCGCAAGAACCAATAAGGTTTATTGTTATCGATGTAGCCGCCATATATGATTTCCTGAGTTTATTAATGATATGATTAGATTTGAGAGTAAATATGATTTTGAATTTCAGTCTGTTCATCATACAAATTAATTGCATCGCCTCAGAAGACTTGGAATAGTGTATAAGTAGTGTCGATTACTTTCTGTGGTCTAATGGTGTTTTTTTTTTTTTTTTTAAGATTTAGAGGTTTGGAAGAAAAATGTTTGGTGATCTACTACCAGTGCTGGGTAGTAACAGATTACATGTAATCTGGATTAAGTAATCACATTAAAATAAGTACTTGTTATTGGATTACATTACATTTTTAAATACTCATAATCAGACAACAGTTACTTTGTGTAGGTTACATTATTACATTTTAACAAGGCAACGGCAGTAAATTGTAAATTATTTATTGATAATTCTGATATCAATATCATCACAATCTTACCCCGAAGCTCAATATTCTCACAGATGAACATTTTGAACATGTGCTCATTTTACATTACAACAGTAAAATATGCACCTCAGCTAAGGTATAGGTGATGGACTATTACTAAGTAGAAGTTAAAAGTGTGTCAGAGATTTGACCTGTTAGCTTTGACCTAGCAGTGTCATTGCTGTTGATTTCAGGTTCATTATTGTTTGTTCATGTAATGTTTCTATTGTTTTATGCACTTAAAATAAACTAGATATGTTTTAAAGACATTTTTATTATTCGTTACTACTTCAGCAATGGTGTGCAGCTCAAATATGGAATTTAATTGCTTCAAAAGATCTAGTGGATGCCATCTCTAAGGGGCCTGCCCACAGGGTACACAATAGTTCAACTGCAAATTGTGCAGCAATATGGAACAAAGCCCATCACTCTGCTGTTGCTGCTGACAATTGTTTATTGTGTGACTCTGTGGAACTCTGCTGTTTTAAAATATTCTGCTCTTTTAGAATATTCTTGCTGTTCAAAGATAATATCTTAATACACCACATCTTTAGAATAGGTGATGGATGGATTATTTCTTTCATACAATGTTTAATGCACTTTTCAAAAATTTTGAGGCTCTTTTTTTAATAATAAAGAATGGAATACATTTTCTTCCTCTTTTGTACTTTGATTTTTAAAATGATTATACAACTCAAATGCATGCAACAAAATAAAATAGAATTAGGTTGAAAGTAATTCAAAAGTAATCAGATTAGATTACCCAAAAAATGCTATCTATGAGAGTTACTGATTACATTTTTTGTCATGTAATTTGTAATCAGTACCTGATTACAATTGACAAGTAATCTGCCCAGCACTGTCTACTATTTTATTTCTTTACAATGCAGATATGTTCTCCTGTTTAGACAGTGGCAACAGTCAAATGTAATTCTAATGAAAAGGGCTTTACTCTCTTATAAGGCCTTGGAAAACTATTGAATGATTATTAATTTTTTAATGTTTTGACATGGGTGGAGCATGCAGAATAAAAGACCTGTTTCCACCAGTTATTTTCTCTTTTTTGCTGTCTCCCAAGATGTGGCTGCCACAACCCCCCTCATAATGAATAGAAATCCTTTTTAAAAGAAGTGGGTTTTAGCCACTCAAAGACTGAATCTGAAAGCAGGAAACCCATAGAGGACAGTGTGCGAGCAGCTCAATGAGTTTTCCAACTCCCTCTCTCCTCTCCGCTCCTCCCCTTTACCCATTCACTGGAATGCCTCTTGTTCTGTAGTGGATTCCCTGCTCAACCTGTGGGTCTCCTTGGCAAAGCAGTGTTTTCTGGGTTAGAGGGGGAAAAAGGGAATGGATGATTGACAGCTGCCTCTCATTTTGCTGTGTGCTCCATTCTATTGTGCCAAAGAGACTTCCCCTCACCCTTATCACAAAGACAGCAGCTCTAAGGAAAAACTAGCTTGGGCCATTATTAGTGAGTGTACCTCTTTGAACAGGGTTTTCATTCTACCCGTTTACCCTCACTGTTTCAAAGTTAAGCAAAGCATGTCACACCAGATAATTGTATTAACTTGTGCTTGTAAAATACAAAAGAGCAATGATTTTTTTTTTTTACTTTTAATGCATGCACAAGCATCTAAACAATGGCAATATTTTGTTCAGACTTAATCACGATTAAGGCATATACTGATTCGACATTAGAATCTGACATTTTATTCAGCTCCGTGTGAGTTGTAAACACTGTTAGCAGGCGGGCATTTGCTATGTGTTTAGTGGGGATATTACACTCATATACTCACTAAAAACAAACACACAACAGTGAGTCTATGCCATTGATCAAGTGCTGGAGAAAGAACCTCTTATAAAACTAATGCTGTACGGAGTTTGCGGGACTTCACTGAAGTCCTTCACGTGTCTTCTGTAAATCAGCATTTTACCACATAAGCGTGCAAATTCTTACAAGCCCGCTGTGATGCTAGTTTTTCTCCCTGTTGATGCCCCACTCAAATATCATATACACAGATCAGCCACAACATTAAAACCACCTGCCTAATATCGTGTTGGTCCCCCTCATGCAGCTTTGACCACCAAGGCATGGATTCCACAAGACATCTGAAGGTCACCAAGATGTTAACAGCAGATCCTTTAAGTCCTGTAAGTTGCGAGTTGGGACCTCCATGGATCGGACTTGTTGGTCCAGCACATCCCATAGATGCTTAATTGGATTGAGCTATGAGGAATTTGGAGGCCAAGTCAACACCTTGAACTCTTTGTCATGTTCCTCAAACTAGGGATGGGCATTTTGGTCATTTTTCTACTCGAGTACTCGTCATGTACATAACTGTATATATAATAACATGTCTGACAAACATCTTTGTCTGCTGCATTGCATCTTGTTGTTCCAGTGTATTGTTTATTCATTATTATAGGCTGTTATAAAATAATATGTTACAAAATGTACAAAAGATTGCATAATTAAAATATAATGCAGCATATTTTGTCATTATGTGAAGATTCTCTGCCCAACTCAATGAAAGAATGCGCACAACGTGCATCTGTCTGTTCTTCCTTTAGGTTACCGTAGTAATCTTTGTAAGCTCGCACCAGTTTTTTTAGTGACTGTCTGAACTGTCTATTTTAAAATTGCGGTTGGCTTAACAGGAGATGCCATAACCATCGAGATTTTAATATATGTGTGAAGTTGAAGTTCAGTTTTGAAGATGCTGCATTCAGTTCCATTTAGCTGCGCACTGTTTGAAACGCTCGCCTGCTGTATATGCGCTGCTTCAGCGCATTGAGCCCACTGCCACACGACTGGTGTGTGGGTATCCAAGTGCTTGCTCCTTTGGTGAAAGCCACAGTGTTCTGTATTGTTGTTGCTGTGATGATTCATGAAGCATTCCATTCAACTCGGAGTGTTGGAATTTCCACCTATCAACTGGGGAAAGTGCAACCTTATGTTGGTCTTCTAACTTGGAAACTTTTGTGGAAATCTTCAACTCCCATTTTCTTGAGATGCAGGTGTGTATTACGTCACACAAGCATTTCGGCACCCAGGGCAGTGAGGTTTACAGTCAGTGACAAACATTCACTTTTATTAAATAATATCCATTAACGAGTCAAAGTTCTTACATTAAATTATAATAAACGTGTTTAGCAAACATTTTGCAGAGACAGGTGTTCAAAACACAGTTAATTACACTCTCTTTTGATTATCGTAATGATAGCATTGCAGTGTCTCATCGATCGATCATTGCTGTTACGTCCGAGTACTCGTGCCCATCCCTACCTCAAACCGTTCCTGAATAATTTTTGCAGTGTGGCAGGGTTTATTTTCCTGCTGAAAGTGGCCACTGCCATCACAACAATCTTTAGGTTGGTGGTATGTGTCAAAGTAACATCCACATGAATACCAGGACCCAAGGTTTCCCAGCAGAACATTGCACAGCGCATCACACTGCCTCCACTGGCTTGCCTTCTTCCCATGGTGCATCCTGCTGCCATCTCTTCTCCAGGTAAACGACGCACACGCACCCAGTCGTCCACATGGTCTAAAAGAAAACGTGATTCATCAGACCAGGCAACCTTCTTCCATTGTTCTATGGTCTGATTATTGTTCTCATGTGCCCATTATAGATGCCTCCGGCAGTGGACAGGGGTCAGCATTGGCACTCTGATCGGTCTGCAGTTTTGTGCTAAAGAAACTCTTCTGTGGGATCGTATCACAGTCCCTGCTTCCAACATATGAAATTCAAGAACTGATTGCTCACTTGCTGCCTAATATATCCCACCCCTTGACAGGTGCCATTGTAAGAAGATAATAAATGTTATTCACTTCACTTTTCAGTGGTTTTAATGTTGTGACTGATCAGTGTATTTTTAACTTTGTACCCATTGCTGCAGAGTTTTTGAAGTGTCAACTAATGATCACCGGACAGTTTGGATAAATTGTCTTTATATTGGAAGTGCCACCGTTAAAAGCGGAATAAAATGCTTTTTTTCATATGGAGTTCAAATGGAGTTCAATTCAGTGCTGCATGTCCTGACACAAATAATTTGCATTCCATATCTAAAGTGAAAAAACAGCCTGCCGACTGATTAATATTTAATGAGGGTTTAATGTGCATTGCAATGAATACTAGTTCTTTCAGTCAGTCAACATCCCACTTAAACTTTGGGAAATGTTTAATATTACTCGAATTGGACATATTAATTAACCATTTTTGTTACATACTGTATTGTTTTGTTCTATTGTGTTGTTCCCTTTACAAAAAGCTTCACTACGATGTTGCGCTGCTAAGCGCTACGGGGAGAGCTGTTCCCCGAGCTGAATAATATGTGGAACACATCAATGAACATTGACCGAAATTTATAGCCTCGGCTGATGTAATCATTAGATGCACCTGAGGCCAGGCTATAAATGGATACGTCACCAGGTGTCGTCAGAAACTCTTTTTTCAGAGCGATTCTGTTTCTGTGTGTTTCACACACCCTGTCAAAACTTTCTTTCCTCTGTTAGGAAATAGAATCAGTTAGGCAGTGTGCAGTGAACGTTGTTCTATTTTCTCTTCTGTTTAGAAAATATTATATATATATATATTAAAAAATGACTGAAAACCACAAACGGTGCGTGTTCCCCTATTCTCGCTCTATAGCTGAAGACGGCACACATCAGTTTTTGCTGTTTGTTTGGGGGTGCGAGCACGCTGCTCTCGCGTTGCAGCAGGGCGGGTGCGAGCACTGCGATTTGCTTTAACAGGCAGACTGCGTCGTGCTCGCCTCGCTTGCTTCCGGGAGTCAGCACTCACGAAAAGATCGTTCGTGGGGCTCGTGCATGGATTTGGCTGAGGAGCAAGAGACGGGTTGACCCCTTTCTCTCACTCTCTCCCCAAACCCAGCTGGTCCTTCACATGATCTCGAAGCGCGTTCCGACGCTTCTTCGGATCATGAGGTGGATCGCGATTCTCTTCCCGCCTCCGAGATTTCTGTCCGCGATAAAAAATCTACGGAGGAATTGCTCGATGTTGTTACTCGTGCGGTTGCCATATTGGACTAGCCACGTGAAAAAGAGACCCCCAAACGCTCCAAACGCTCCAAATTAGGGGATAGATTTTATCTTCCAGTCTAAGAAAGGGAACGCCTCATGGGTCCCTTCCCTTTCTTTGATAACCTCCATGAAGAGCTTTTTCGCTCATGGAGAACCCCTAAAAAAAAAAATTAATAAAAAATATATATATATATTTTCTTCCCGTGTTCACATACCCTCGACGTCATTATATCTGACTATCGTGGGTGCTGAGGCATGGGGGTATTCAGTGATGCTGCCGGTCGAAGAGACGCTTGCGGGCTATCTCTCGCCGGGCTCGGCATCGTCACTTAAGAAGCCCTCTCTCCCCTCAAAGCCTTGTAGGACATCCTCCACTTTAGTGGGAAGGATGTCCTACAAGATAAGCAGCAGGTCAGGCTGGTGCTGCTCTGCACACTATGCTGTTTTTCAGGTGTACCAGGCTGACCTCCTGGACGACCTGAGTGTGGGTTCTGCGCTTGACGAGCAAGCCTCAGACCCACCTCGGTCCTGACTGAAGGGAGGCTCAAAAGCAAAGCGTGGCGAGTCGTGCTCCTCCTCCCAGGGATTGGGGACAGTCTCGCCGCCCTCGCCAGCCCCCGAAGCAAGACCTCAGGACTATAAATTCTAGTAAGAGAAACCCCTGACGGTCTTGCGCCTAGATTAGGGGTAGCTCCCTCGGGACGGGCGCATGCTTCACTTCACCCCTCCCGGTACCCCCTCGAAGCCCCTCCATTCCCGCCACCTCTTGGTGTTTCGGGTTGCAGAGGCTTCCGTCAAAATTGGGTGTTTTCAGCTGTTCCTGCATTTTATTCAGGACGCGAAACACCCGACAGCCCCTCAACAGGAAGTGTTAAAATATAATACCCATCTCAGAGATCCTGGCAGCGTGGAAACTTCTGCCGGATATATTATTTTCTGTGGGTCTTATAAGGGCATCAGGATTTAATTCTCTCGCCGCTTTTCCGTGTTTCAAAGGCGTGTTCTCACTACCGTAAACCGGATTTCTACCGTAAACCGGAAAAAAAAACTCAATCTCCTGGTTAAAGGGGCCATGGTATGTGTTCCCCTTCCAGAGAGAGAGTTAGGTTATTACACTAAATACTTCCAATTTCCCATGAAGGGTGAGGGGTGGCGTCTGGCTTAGATCTTAAGCTGGAACTACCCGTGGGTGTTCAAGTCCAAGATGATGCCTGTCAAGACGGACGTGTCTCAAGCCCTACAACTCGTTTGGCTGGTCACCATCGATCTTATGACGCACTTCTATACTTCATTTAGAAGTTCTGCCACAACATGGAAAGTTCCTGAGGTTCACTTCCGGGGGCGAAGTCTTCCAGGGTCAGGTTCTTTCACTCGGCCTAGCCCTTTTTACCCGCACATTCACAATACATGATGTAGCGCTGGCTCCTTGCGACTCCGGGGCATCTGCATTCTGAATTACGTAGACGACTGGCTGATCCTAGCGCAGTTCCAGGAACTGGCAGTTCAACACAGGGACATCGTCTTAGCTCATCTGTTTCTCTGGGGTTGAGGCTCAACGCCAAGAAGAGCGTCCTCTCTCCCACTCAGAACACTGTGTATCAGGGCATCGTATGGAGTTCAATCACAATGCGGGCACAACTGTCTTCCGCTAGTATTGAGTCCATTCAGATCACCCTGAGCAAAGTCAGGCTAGGTCAAGGTTGCACTGTTATCAGTATCAACGATTTCCAGGTCTCAGGGCGAATGCGTCCACGGTGATCCCTCTGGACCTTCTGCTCATGAGACCGTTTTTGTTGTGGCCAAAAGCCAGGGGATTTCTTCCAAGGGCCAAAACCCCTGGGCTAAATAGGGTTACGCGCCTCAGGCTTTGTTCCCTTTCTATGTGGTTCAGACCCCGGTTTTCTGCTTTCGGTCCCACTCTAGGTGCGTCTTGTTGTCGCAGACTGCTAACGACAGACGCCTCCCTGACGGGCGGGGTAGCGGCCTTAAGTGGTCAGTCCAGCTTAAGGGGATAGGAGGGTCGATCAGCTCGGTTGTCACAGTCACTGTCTCGGGTTGATGGCTGTATTTCTGGCCCTGAAATACCTCCTCCTGAGGCTCCCATGTCTTGGTGCGGGTGGACAATACAGCGGTAGCCTCTTACATAAATCTTCAAGGAGACCCACGTTCTTGTCAGCTGTATTTCTGACACGTCGGATTCTCCTTAGGGCCCAGGGTAAGCTCCAGTCACTCAGGTCAGTTATATCCCTGGATGCCCGAATACGGGAGCAGATTTACGGTCCAGACAGGAAATACCAACGGGGGGAGTTAGGAACTCCACCCTAAGGTAGTAGTTGCCCAGAGTTCGCCAGCAAGGGTTTTTGCCTCTTAGCCGAACAGGGCTTGGTTCTCGGAGCTAATCTCTTCCCTCGACGACTCTCCTTGGGCGATTCCGAACAGGAAGGATCTTCTATCTCAGGCACAGGGCAATATTTCATCCCTGCCCCGAATTGTGGAATCTTTTATGTTTGGCCCCTAAGGGTACCAACTGAGGGACACAGGGCTTTCTCCTGAGGTTATCGAGACCTTTTTAAATGCCAGGCTTTTTCCACTTGGAACAAGTTTGGGTGAGATCGTAGGGCAGAAGAGGACCTCTTCGCCTCTATGGATAGTGCAATGTCTCCTCTACCTCTCCCTGAAATCACCCAGCCCCCTTGGGTCTGGACGTTAAGACACATACATGACCCAGAATGCGTCTGTATGCATTTCTTTCCCCAGTTTCTCTGCTCCCGTGAGTCTTGGCTATGTTCACTTGCAAGGGTCTTGCCTCGTATTAATGGCGCTGCGCTGGCCGAACAGGATATGTTTCTCAGAGCTAATTCCTCTCCTCGACGGCTCGCCTTGGGCGATTCCGAACAGGGAGGACCTTCTCATCCTTGGCCCGAATTGTGAAACCTTTCATTCTGGCCCCTAAGGGTACCAAATGAGGTTCACAGGGTTTTCTCTTGGGGTTATCGAGACCATTTCTAGTGCTAGGGCTCCCTCCACTTGGAACTGATCTGGGTAGATTTTACAGGGCAGAAGAGGACATCTTCGCCTCTGTTGATAGCACAATGTCTCCTCTACTTCTCCCCGAGTCGCCCAGTCCCCCCCTCCCCCTCGGGAGGGGCTGAACGTAGTAACGCAAATGCGCCTGCATGCATTTCCTTCTACTAAAGTTCTTATTACAGAACCAGCTAACTGCCAGTTTGCTTCAGTTCTGGATTTTCTGTAGAAAGAACTGTCAGCGGGCACTTGCCTCGCCACTGCCAGGTTCTATGTGGCCACTGCGGTTTGCCACGGCTTGGTGGGCGGGGTGCCCTCAAAGAGGCATCTTCATTATTGCCCGGGCTGACGAGGCACGCGGTCAAGCTTCACCAGTAGGTTTCAGGGCGTACTCTACCAGAGGGCTCTCCTCCTCTAAAACCTTGGCTAGAGGTCTCCTTCTGCAGCAAGTTTGTGATGCGGCAGCTTGTCCTCTCCGCACACATTCATTGGACTTTTTAGTTTGGATGTTCTGCACTCTGGGCTCTTATGCCCTTGAGTCGACATCTCAGCTCATGCCTGAACAAGTTTGTGATGCGGCAGGCTGGTCCTCTCCACTCACATTCATCAGTTTTTATGACAAGTTTGTGGTGCGATAGGGTTCTCTTCGCACACATTCATCGAACTTTATGGGTTAGATGCTTTGCTACTCCGGGCTCTTATGCCCTTGAGTCGACATCTCAGCTCATGCCTGAACAAGTTTGTGATGCGGCAGGCTGGTCCTCTCCGCACACATTCATCAAAATTGAATGGTTTAGATGTTTATGCTACTCCGGGCTCTTGTGCCCTTGAGTCGACATCTGAAGCTCATGTCTGAGTCCTCTCGCATTTTTGTGAGTACACTGCACAACCGTAGGGGTCCGGACAGCCCCAAGTGCGGCGGCGTGGGTATTGCGTTCCCCGTAGCGCTTAGCAGCGCAACATCGTAGTGAAGCTTTTTGTAAAGGGAACGTCTCGGGTTACATGTGTAACCCTTGTTCCCTGAAAAAAGTGGAACGAGATGTTGCGCTGCTTTGCCGCACTGGGACGTCCCAGGACTGCTCTTCAAAAAGAAGTATCTGACGACACCTGGTGACATATCCATTTATAGCCTGGCCTCAGGTGCATCTAATGATTACATCAGCCGAGGCTATAAATTCCGGTCAATGTTCATTGACGTGTTCCACACATTATTCAGCTCGGCTCACAGCTAGAGCTGTTCCCTAGCGCTTAGCAGCGCAACATCTCGTTCCGCTTTTTTCAGGGAACAAGGGTTACACATGTAACCCGAGACGTTCTTTCCAAAGAACAAATACATGCATTATGACAACCCACATTACGACATTATATCAAATTTTATTACTTTTAAAATCTGAGATTAATCATGATTAAATATGAAAAATTATGAGATTAATCATGATGAAATTATTTTAATTATTGGCAACCCTACTTAAAACCTATTCTCAAAACTGCTTAGAGCAAGTTTTACTAAGAAATCGTAATATAAGATTAAAGCTCATTGCTGTGGATGAAATTACATTTTATTAGCGTGCTCTTTTATATTGTATAAAGTGATTGATAGACAGAGAAGTGCTATTTTTCAGTAAATTCCTCATAGACAGATAGCTGGATAATAAATATAATATTTTTAAATGGATGATTGGATGGATAGATAGATTTTTTTTTTTTCCGGTTGATGAATATTCATTCATCCTGTGTTGGTGCAATGAAACCAGCGTGTGTCCTGTCTACTGTATCAACTACACCTGTGAGCCCCGTGATGGCCGTGAATGGCGCCTTTTTAGTCTGAAGTCTGAATGTGCATCCACCAGAAAACTTGACAATGTGCAGTCGGGAGAGGGCATATATAGTTTGATGGATGATTTTGAAGACACATGACAGAAATTCCCAATTCATCCACTCTACACAGTTTCACTTTGCCAGTGGCTAGAGAGCGTGTGTTGTCAACCTTTATCTCCGGTGTAAATGGGTTGTTTCAGTTTGTGGTATAGTTAACGGCATCTCTAACTAACTTTGCAATAATGAAAACACCCTTGTGATTCAGACAATGCATTTTTTAAAGGTTGATGTCAATATTATAATGTTTATAATATCAATTGACTCAATTGCGATCTTTTTTAAAAGGTTTATGTCATAATAATATTCTAAAGCTTTGTTTTTAAAGTGGATTGATGACAGCAGACATGTTTTGGATCTTTTGTGAGTCACCCTTAGCCCATGTTTCCACCAAAGCGTTTTTGCCAGCTGAAAATGCCAGGCGCTCTTCTGAAAATGCCTAGCTGGGAGCGCTTGAGAGCGCTTTGGAGGCGCAGCATTTGTTCAGCTGAGACGTTTCGGATGCTATGATACGGAATATTTGCGGAAGGAATGTTTTGCAAGTACCTAATTTCATAAGTACTGAATGTAAAAATGTCGGCACAAGGAAGAGTACTTGCTCTGACCCTTTCTCTGAATGAAGGGAAGGCTGAAGCATTATTTTTCATATTAATATTCTGGTAGTCCACGAATGTCATTATTATGGCCGTGTCTAGCATTTTAGTGCATTAGCGTCATGAATTCATAATGTAAACATGACAAATTAAAAATGTTCTACTGTATATTTATTAATTTAAATCATAAAACAGCTTCTTTTACTGACCTCATTTGAATTCTGCTCAGAATGAGGTGTAAAGTCATTGATAAAACATGTTTAAAAAGTTTTACATGTAGCGTCCTCATATTTCAATGTACCTCTAAATGCCTCCCACATCGGTGTGGTGGGTGTCTGAATGTTCTGAAACATTATACCTTTGCTCGGCTGTTTAGAACTTCTTTTTACCCCTGAATGAAGAATGAAGAAGAACATCTACAGAAGTAGTTGGCTCTATACTAGCTTATTCTTCCAATGATTTTCAGGTGTTGCAGGAGGTGTTAATCACTTGACTGTCTGGACTCCCAGCTGTGTTAATGCCTTGAAACAGTGAAAATTCACATCCTGCATGCATTGGTCACCAAGGCAGTGACCAATGCATGCAGTTCATGTATAAAGGTTTTTTTGCTGGAGGATAGAAGCAATTTTTATTCTCTGCAAAAAAAGCATGAAAAAGCACCATATTTTGTAAAAAAAAACATAACAGTAAATGTCTTCACATAATTTTTTTTCAAATAATTGCCAAATTTAAATATTTCCCAATTTTTTTTTTTGAATATAGAGCAAAACCCTTTGTTTTAATCAATAAAAGGTTATGCTATACTGCCCTACAAAGCAAAAAGGCAGTAACTACGCAGAGTGCAGAACTGAGAAAAATGACTTTAAAGTTATCCTGTCATCCAGCCTAAGTAGTTGTAGGTAGATTATTGGACATGTGGCTGTTTTGTTACTTTATATTAGCTTATTCTTTGTACATATCAATCCTCATATTTAATTTGATATTTTACCACTATTTTGCAGTTACTGTATTCTTGCTTTGTATTACTTACCAAAAACGTGGCACCATACCAAGGAAAAAGGCAGTAACTACAGATTCTCCAAAAACTATTTTGCCACAACTTGGGCTCTGGGTGTGTTAGATACACTGTATTTGAAATAATTGGAACCATTTGTTTTCCTGAACATGGATATACCAAACCCAAACTAATTTGACCATTTTAGGTCAATATTTTCCACCCGGAAGCTGTTCTGATGCTGAAACGGCTGCTTAAAATCTCACATTGCTAAGCTGTATCAAGGCCCAAATTGGGACAATTTATTTTGAATAGGACCACATGCTTTTCTAGTTATTGAATATTTTTCCACCGCTGGTTGGATTATAACTTTGTGACATGAACAACAAAATGATGACGTGGCATCGGCGATGATGTGAAGTTACAGAGGATAAAGTTACAGCTAGGAGCAGGGAGGATAAGGGGCAGGTAAGCAAAGCTATTTAAAACATTGCCTGTCAATTAGCATAATGCTATCTGAATGGACCTCTGAGAGGAAGTCCCGCCCTGGTGGCTGACAGTTGTTTATATTGTGATAGCCTAGCCTCTAAATGTTTAATTTGTCACTGTTACTTACCATTCTCCGGGTATTTTCTTTTCAATGCCAGTTCGACCATCTTCGTTCCCCAGCTTTGTGCCATCTCAAACAAAATTTGTGTGAAGTTAGAAGGGTGAAATCGCAAATGTTAAAACCGTCCCGTTAGGATGCCACGAAGTCAGCTGTGTGTGTTCACCATGTAAACAGTACCTTCACTGCGCAGCAACACGGTTATTTTTTGTTAGGTAAAACATAACAAGAATACAGTAATGGATGTTACTGTACACATGCTTTGTTTCACTAGGGCTTTTTGCAGTTACTGTACAAACGACTACCATTTTTCTCCAAAACGACACACATTTGAGATAAGATGTTTTGTCACATAACAAAGCATGCCTTGAATGTCATGAAAATGATAATAACTCATTTTTGACCAAAAATGCAGTTACTGCCTTTTTGTTTTGTAGGGCAGTATAGAATGATGCCATTTTAAATGGGTTTTTTGATTATTTGAATTTTTTTTCATGACTGAAAAGTCAAGGAGTATTACAATGTCCTTCGGGAGAAGGCTACCAAGCCAGACCGCAGTATCTGCAGTGTCAAACCAGGAAAACAACCCCAGAACGCGGTAACTTCACTTACTGCGGTTTGCCTTGGTATTTACGGTTTTTGTAGTTACTGCAATTTTGACACACTTGTTTCTCCGAAACGGGACATAATTTAACCCAGATATTTTTTGACAAGACAGAACACATGTCATAAAGCCCATTAGAAGTCTTAACTCATTTTTTACCAAATTTGTACTTACTGCGCTTTTCCTTTGTTGGGCAGTATAGGGATCAATAAATCTTGTTCACTTGATAACGTATGGTCAGTATTATTGGTTTTAAACTTATAAATAAACACGTTGCGGGCAGGTGCAAATGCAATACAATGGGAAAGAATAGATTAATAGAATTAATAGTGTTGGTCCTCCTCCTGTTGGCGTGAACTGAACATATTTATCACTAAATCTTCATGTCAAACCATTAATAAAATAACCTCTTATGGCAGCCAGAACATGAGATGATAGTAAGTTCCTGTTTTTCTTTGTGAGCCCACCAGCTTTGCTAAATAAAAATGTTGTAATTTCAATGCATTTTATTTTAAAACTCTTTCATTACTTTTTCACATACCCCTATTTGAATTTAATAACACGTCTGATGCTTTCATATAGGGCATTTTCATGTGTGTGCATTATGATAATTGTGAATGAACATGCACACACTCTCTATTTTACAAATGTTTGGAATTCACTAACATACATTTAACTAACACATCTGGGGTGTACAAATCTTTTCTGAATCCAGGGGAAAGTTTCCGTTAAGGCCCATTTTACATGCAAATGACTCAGAATTTGCTTCTTTATTTATGAAAGTTTCATTAATGAGGCCCATTGTGTGTATTACTGTATTTTACATATGTGAGATAAAAAGCTGTTTTTATTGAAGCTTAGAGTGAAGCCCAAACTAATTGCAATTCTCCTAAATGAAAGAAAAAAAAACATAGCCTGCAAAAATGAAAATAAGCAGTTTCTGGCTTTTGACAGTGAAGCCAAAATATTTACATTTACATTTACATTTATGCATTTGGCAGACGCTTTTATCCAAAGCGACTTACAGTGCACTTATTACAGGGACGATATTTTTTTGTGTGTGCAGTCATTTACACAATAAATAGAGCCATGTTCTATCACAAAGAAGATTATAAGAGAATGGTCTATGAAAAATAGTTCAGTAATGTGCCATTTAAATGTACAGTTCACGCCACAATGACATTTCTCTCACATTTACTCACCCTCATGCCATCAAGATGTGTATTGACTTTCTTCTGCACAACACAAATGAAGATTTTAGGAGAATTTCTCTGCTCTCTTGGACCATTCAGTGCAAGTGACGCTCCATAAAGTCGATAAAGGCAACATTGACGTAATCCATAAGACTCATGTGTTTTAATCAATGTCTTCTGAAGTGATCCAGTTGATTTTGGGTTAGAACAGTCCAAATAATAACTCCCTTTTCACTGTAAATGTTGTCATTGCAGACTCTATGCTTTTTGGAGCTTCAAAGACCTGGCCTCCATTCACTTGCATTGAATGGACCCACAGAGCTGAGATATTCTAATAAAAACCTTCATTTTTGTTTAGCAGAAAAAAGTAAGTCATACAAACCTTAGATGGCATGAGGGTGAATAAATGATGAAAGACTTTTCATTTTTGTGTAAACTAACCCTTTAAGCTGATACATTGTTTGTGAGCCCTGATGTCAAAGCAATAGAAAATGGTGAATGACTTTTGGTGTTATTGTGTCAGTATAACATTAACTGGCTTAGTGACAGTGGAATAATGCACTCTGAAATGGGACTATGGAGTGCAGAAGAGTCGAGAAAAACATAAGATGGACAGATTATGGAGTAGACAAGACTTTGTGTACAGCTGAGTTTGTTCATTTCTAACTTTTGGGAAGCAATACCATGGTCATATGCCGTCTGAGACCATCCTTGGCGTGAAATATGAAACAGCTTCAAATTTAAACAGCAAAGCTGATGTCTTTTTTCAAAAAAAGAAAAAAAAAAAAGAACAAATTTTTTTTTCTCCATAGTCTGAAGTTTTATTTTAATTATGACTTGGACTGATTTGATTATCCTATGTGTGTTTGACTATAGATTTTCCTGTGTTTTGAGTATTTGTATATAAGCATAAATTCATGTTTCTGTCCTTGTGTGATGAATGTGGCCCTATTTAATTGTCCTCCCCTGTGTTTCTCTATTAATTTTCCCTAGAAGTCTTACTTTTCATTAATCATGCACTGCTGTGACTTATTATCCTTTCTTCCTGGATGTGGAGTCATACCCGCCAGACCACTGCTCTACAACACTAGTGGTTTCACCTGCAACCTAAAGATTTGCTCATTCTCCCACTGCACAATTTCATTAATGCAATCTTTTCAAACCTTTTCACATCTGAAATCCACTTATCATTGGCTCCCATAAGGAAATTCCGATTGACGGGTCTTTTCAGGGCTGAAATTAATTATCCTTAATATCGCTAAATGAGAATAGCCGAATATTAATAGGAGCAGGGCTGACCCAGGAATAGCACTTGTCTGAGATAATTTATTTCCATTCTCATCTCGCTTAGCCGTCCTGGTGCCCTGAGCCCAAGGCTATTGTGTTCTAACACACATTCACTTCTCCATCAACACCCACACATCATCCCAGCCGGCTTGTCACATCCGCAGCCTCATACACAGTCCAAGGCTCACAGCGCTGTTGCCGGGGGAAAGGAAGTTTACCATACACATAGTTGTAACAGCCAGTTCAGTTGTTTGTTTTGGACTAGTGGTTGACCGATATGGGACTTTTAATAGACGACATATCTAAACAACAAGGTGCCCGATTTCTAATATAATATGATATATTATATACATTAGGGCTCGGTATAACCAACCACCTCACGATCTTAATACTTCCTCATGAACCTATTCAATATATCACAATATATCACTATCATAATGGGATCATGGGTAATAATGTACGGACCTCAGAATTTATGCTTATTTTACCAGCTTCTGTTTTATTTAAATCTTTGACATGAAATTAATACACAAATAGATGGAAAATAAATAAAATAAATAAATATCAATACAGGGATCTAAAGTATCGATACAATATCGCAAGAAAGATCTATTGCACTGTTTTGATATACGATTGTATTGACACATATAATTATTGCCATATAATACAATTTAACATTAACAAATAAGATTTACACAAAAATACTGAATTAAAATGGCAATTCAATAGCCTAACACTTATGTTAAACAATATATGGTCAATTCACAAAAAATGTGAAAACAGAAAATGTATGTAATCGGTTGACTAGGCTGACAGTAGATTTTGGAACTCATACTAGGTGCAGTAACAACATGCTAATGATCTCCAATTGTCCAAATATCGTCTAATTAATTTGTCCGGCTGACATATCAGTCTATCACAAATTTGGAGTTGGTTGTTTTTTTATTTACTATGTTATTGGGAACAAAAGTTAAGACATTAGGTTAATAGAGAAAATGATATATTATGTTAAAAATATTAAATAAGGATCAAATAAAAATATTAAAATGGGACAAATTTAAGAGATTAATGAAATATTCAAGACACATTAATGCACAAAAATGTAATTATTTATAAATAATATACAGTATGTGAAAAAGACATGACTTGAGTAACAATTCAAATGCGGTCAGTGTTCTTCATGGTCTATAAACAAAGTTATGCTATATTATAATACAGTACATAAGTGGTTCAAAGGGTTCATGGAAGGACCTTAAAACATTTCCAAAAGGCTGGAGTTTTGTTTTTGAAACTGCATGTTTCATGCTCCAATTATAGTTAACATATTGGTTGGATGTTTTTTAGCAGCAACACTTAACTTCTTTAAAGTATCTCAATACGCTTAGATGAGGTTAATTCGAATTCAAATCAAATCAAATCAAATCACTTTATTGTCACACTACCATGTACACAAGTGCAACAGTAGGTGAAATTCTTGTGTGCAGTTCCGAGCAACATAGCAGTCATGACAGTGACGAGACATATACCAATTACAATAAACAACATACTTACACAAAACAATTTACATATCAAATGTACACATACACAAAACAATTTACAAATCAGATGTACACATACTTACACAACACAATAATTATATACAATGCAGAATATAGAACAGAATATACAATACAATACAATAAGTGGGAGTATATGAAATATATATGTGTGTATATATATATATAGCAGTTGTATTGAGGAGAATATGTTGACAGTCCAGTGTGAGATTATAGATTAATAAAGTGCAGTGCTAATTATTGATCCTGATAGATCAAGAGTTCAACAGTCTGATTGCTTGGGGGAAAAAGCTATCATGTAGTCGGCTGGTGCGGGTCCTGATGCTGCGATACCGCCTGCCTGATGGTAGCAGTGAGAACAGCCCATGACTCGGATGGCTGGAGTCTCTGATGATCCTCCGAGCTTTTTCACACACCGCCTGGTGTATATGTCCTGGAGGGAGGGAAGCTCACCTCCGATGATGTTCCTGGCAGTTCGCACCACCCTTTGCAGAGCTTTGCAGTTGTGCTGCGGTGCTATTGCCGTACCAGGCGGTGATGCAGCCAGTCAGGATGCTCTCTACAGTGCTGGTGTAGAACCGTGTGAGGATGTGGTGGTTCATTCCAAACTTCCTCAGCCGTCTCAGGAAGAAGAGGCGCTGGTGAGCCTTCTTCACAACGGCCTCAGTGTGGACCGGACCATGTGAGTTCCTCAGTAATGTGGACACCGAGGAACTTGAAGCTGCTGACTCTCTCCACCGGTGCTCCATTGATGGTGATGGGGCTGTGTTCTCCGTCTTTCTTCCTGAAGTCCACAACAAGCTCCTTGGTTTTACTGACGTTGAGGGAGAGGTTGTGCTCCTGACACCAGCGTGTCAGAGTGTGCACCTCCTCTCTGTAGGCTCTTTCATCATTGTCAGTGATCAGACCTACCACCGTCGTATCGTCAGCAAACTCCTCAGAGAGGAGCTTTGATGTATTACCCATCTTCAGATATGAACACTGCAACTCTTGGCAGACAGAAGCTACATTAGTGATACAATAGGACTCAATTCTGGCCTTTTTTTTTTAAACACTGACAAGAACTGACAAGAATATAAAACTTTCTTGGCCACTTTCCCCTCACCCAGTATGATGAATGTATCATATTCCTAAACCCACAGAAAAACCAATATGACAGCCACTATGTAACAACAGTCTGTTTTTAGAAGCAGCGTTGTGTGCTGTGAAGGTATTGATCCAATGGTGAGGCAGATGATCTCCGAGATAAATACAGAACAGAGATACTATAGATAACATAGGCTTTATCTCTCTACCAGAGTCGTTCCTGAAGAATCTCTCACTTCAGCAGGCACAGTTCACTGTTGCTTATGTATCAAGAAGAGGGTGAAAGTTCTTAATGTGCTGAAACATTACGGCAGAAGGAGTGTCATAAATTATTCATCAAACTCTCACACCTGAATGCCTTCTTGATACAGAAAGGAAAGTCTGCCCACTATCTGCTGTCTTAAGGTTTTGTGTAATCCAAGTAAATCTATTGATGGTTTTCTGACAGACCTTTTTCATCTATTAATAGCTGCTATAAAAGGCTCATATTTTGAAGGATTTTGTTGTTGAAACCTGAATCTGGTTTTATATATAAGCCTGAAGTCAGAAATCGGTGTCTTTGACATGACTTTCGTCTCCTCCCAGTTTTGTGGACAGCTTCATCGCTACCTGCTGAGATCAAAGTTCTGCTCTTGATCTTAAACTCTGCCCTATGAATAACATATTTTATTCCTGATTTTCCCCTTTCTGCTTAATATGGAGGTAGTGTTTTATTTTACTGAAACCTGGTCTGGTACATTAGGATATGTTGTGTTCCGTGCCTATGTATCTAATTGAGAAATTAAATTACTGTGTTCATAAGCTGGTGAGTTTTTAGTGCCTCATTGCCTTTTTGATTAAGTAGTTGGTTAAGCCTAAACCAGTATGTTTGAACCAGAGATTGTTAAGAAATTTACAGCTTCTACACTGACATGGATTAGATTCACCAGCTGATTAGAAGGTGTGGCTGGTGCAGTCTTAAAAATGAGACAGGAAGTAGAGGTCTGCATTAGATTTCTGATTAGATTTCTGGTGGCGCGGGATTACATTTCCGAGTTGAAGGCGGGAGCGGGCAGTACTTCCATGAGATGTGGACGGGAGCGGGTAGTCAGAGAATAGCCTGAAAAATCTGATGTGGATCTCTTAATACACAGCTTTTTTATTAAATTACCCAATATTTAGAAGCATTTAGGTTGTCAATGGGGCTTTAGATGAATGGCAGAGCAAACATACACACACTGTCATCAAAGAATGTGAAACTCAGGCTAGAAAAAGACAAAAGGTGGATTTTAAAAAGTTATCAGGGTTTATTCACCATAATGTAAGTTTTAAAAACTTACATTTTTAATGAAGTGCTTGCATCAATGAGGTTTGCCACCATATTTGATTAAAACAATTTATGATTTGATTTGAGAATGTATAACAATTACAATTTATTGTATATTAATTAACATATAGATTACATTTACTTTTATGGTGTTTATTTTGTATTTTTTTATTATAATAAAAAATGTCATCAAAGAATGTGAAACTCAGGCTAGAAAATTGTTAATTTAGTGTTAAAAAAAACTACTTCAGTCAAGTCAAATTGGTGTAATTTTCCCATGTATTCTGATAATTGCAATAAAAAAAAAACCACGTTCTTTGTTTACACTTGTCTAGTTGTATGGCTTTTTCTCTATGTGGAAAACCAAATAAAATTATTGGTTGAGAAGGAAATCACGGCAGGCAGAGAGTGCAGGTGTAGATGGATTAAAATTCAGCAGAAGCATTCGGGTGCGGGATAGACATTTGCTGGAGCAAGCGGAAGTGGGATGGAAAAACCAGTCCTCTGTAGACCTTTACCAGGAAGTAGCTGGATAGAGTTCAATTTGGGAAGATCCTTAAGAAACAGCAATTTTGCTTGTCTCAATGTGGAAGTGTGCCTATATCTGTGTACGTTTGAATGTAGTAAAGCAATATAACACGAGCAAGAGTGCTGTATGGCCCTATGTGGCTGTGATTACTTGTGGCAATCACCCTACAGCCGAATCACAGCCATGCTGATATAGGGATGTACAGCATGATTAAAATGTTAATATTTCTTTTATACAACAATTCAATGAAAAAGTAAATAACATTTTTGGGAAAAACTAAGGACTGTCACAACAAACACAGTTGTGCATGGAACTAATTTCTTATGCCTTGGATTAGGCTCTGCCATTGCTAGTTCAAAAGATGCTCCTAAGCCTCCTAAGATTATGCCATTACCACCATCTGTCGAAACACCCAAGCATGTTTTAACTGTTACTGTTTGAACTCCATTCCTCAGCTGTAGTGTAGTATAAGTCAGCTTGCTGAAGATAATGTAATTTTGGTCAAATATATAATATTTTTTCTGTTTAAAAATAGCCGTCCAATAAGGCGTCCCCCTGATTATTTGACGGTAGCCGGTTCGCTTGAGTCATTCACTATAGAAACCAGACTCTCCTCCGCCATGTTGAATGTTTACATCTCCTATATTAATAGCAGTTATAAAAGGACCATATTTTAAAGGATTGAGTTGTAGAAACCTGAATCTGGTTATGACCCACAGGCTCCGCATCACATTTACCATAAAATAAAAATACTGTAATTATTTACTCACCCTATTGTTTCATTTGTGAAAGACAAAAGATGGATTTTAAAAAGTTATCAGGGTTTATTCACCATAATGTAAGTTTTAAAAACTTAAATTTTTAATAAAGTGCTTGCATCAATGAGGTTTGCCACCATATTTGATTAAAACAATTTATGATTTGATTTGAGAATGTATAACAATTACAATTTATTGTATATTAATTAACATATAGATTACATTTACTGGGGTTTTATGGTGTTTATTTTGTATTTTTTTGTACTTTTCTGAGCTTGACATACCAGAGTTACCATTTTTTACATCATGACAAATTACCCCTGTGTAAATCAAATTTTTTGATCCACCAGGGATCTCAACATCTCATGATGAATACATCACCATTGCATCTTTTCACCTGCATTATGAAAATGTCCTTGTCATGCCATTCTCATCTTAGTTAAGATAATTCTGTCACAGGTTCGGATCTTCTGTGCATTTTTAACTGGAATATGTTTCATTATACTTGTATTAGTTTAGTTCCATTATACTATATTATCAATATTTTAGATTCCTTACCCAAACCTATTCTTGAATCTAACCACTTAAAACCAATATGAACATGTAACAGGCACAAAACCTTACCTTTGAAATCTAACTAATAATATAACAACAGTATAACCAACCAACAATATAAAATTCCTAATAAGCAGATACCAGTACAGTCACAATAAATTTGTCATAGAATGGCAAAAAGGCCCCATAAAAGTATCCCTGCATTTAAAGTCTTCTAAAACCATACAAAACTTAAAGATTACATCCCTGGAAATCTTCCTCTCAGGGAAGACAGTCACATTGCAATAAAAGTATACATTAGAATATCATAATCATTTAGAAGACATGCTGATGTCACAGATGTTGTAATGCTTGTTGAGGCAGTATTTTTTTAATGTTTAAATGAGTGTGGGTCAGGAATCTGACTTTTACGGCTGATGGGAATGCTGATTGTTGTGAAAGCCATAACTTTGAGCAATCACACTGCATCAGAAGTTCTGGAATACACTGCACAAATAACATGGATTATTTATGGTATTTTTTATGGTCCTTTTCTAATTTCTTGAGCTGCAACTCAGACATTATGTGACTCATGGCAAACAAAAGAATGAGCAAATAAGCAATAAATAAAGCAATGAGTAAATAATAGCAGCATTTTCAATCAATTTCATTTTAAAATGTAGCCTTGGGTTACGTCCTGAAATCCTCGAATGATTGGATTAGGCATCAGCGGACAAAGGGCGACATTTTTGTGATTCAGGCAATGGACAAGAGGATGTTTTGGTGACACAGGTAAAAAATTTGCTATGGGGCAAATAGCTATGAGAATTTGTTGGATCCACAAAAGAAAATCATACAGGTTTGAAGTAGATATAGACCAACAAATTAGCCATACCGATTAATCGGCCGATATCTAGCTATTTTGTGATTTATTGGCATTGACCGATAACCATGTTTGCTTGGCTGATTAACAGAAATGTTAGCTTTCCCTTGTGTCAGTTCCAAAATCTAGCAATATTTTTGTTAATGGTTAGTCAACTCCTGTTTGCAAGGTTTTATCTTTTTAAGTTTAGACAAATTTGAGTAAAGATTGCATAAAATAAGTGTTTGTTTTGCTTTATACATTTTGTGTACACCTGATTTGCTGTTGTTAAATTGTATTCAGTTTATCATTTTTATCTGCCACACTAATCTCTAGATATACACTTCAGTTCAAAGGTTTGGGGTCACTTGCCTGAAATGTTTTTCATGATCTTAAAAACCTTTTGATCTGAAGGTTTATGCTTACATTTTTTTAATTAGTTTTGTAGACAAAAATATAAATGTGCTTACATATTAATTTTATTTAATTACAAAATAGTGCCCAGGAATGATTAAGAAAAGCAGCCACTAAGTGTCCAACATATAGATGGGAACTCCCATCCCAGGGTGATTCCTCAAGAAGTTGGTTGAGAAAATGCCAAGAGTACATTTCTGCAAAATCTAGGTAAAGTGTGACCACTTTGAAGATGCTAAAATATAACATAGTTATAGTTTTAGTCAAAACATAATTCCCAGATTTCCATTTCTATTATTCTATAGTTGTGATGACGTTTATTATAAAATGTGAAAAAAAAAAAAAAAAAAAAAGAATGAGTAAGTGACCCTAAACTTTTGAACGGTAGTGTAAGTATCGACATCGACCATTAAAAAACATTTATTGAAGGGTATGCCCACTAGTTTGAAGCATAGTTAGGGTGAGTAACTGATGACACATTTTTGGAAAACATCCTATAAGATGTCCTACAGACTGTTTAGTCGTTGCATCAGTGCTAGCTATGTTGTCCCTGTAAAGAGTCATCTGATAGCAGGGTAGCCCATAACGAAACAGAGGAATTTTAATGTAATTGTCTTTCAGAATGAAAGCAATGAGGTCTTTTGTGTAAAACTGGATGTCAGTGACTGAATTTCACAAGTGTTGTACTGGCAAGTGTTCTTGCAATGTTCTAACCCTGCAACATCTTCCTCTGTTCAAAACCTGTGCAATTAGGTCTTCACGTGGCCCTTGTGAGGTCTGTGACATTGCAAAGGTGTCACACTGCACAGCACCTTATTAGCATGTTATTCCAACTCACACATCTGTGTCACAGTAGGAAATAATAACCACTTCAGGCCACACTCTTTTCCTCTAAGAAACCACTGTTAGAAGAACTCATGTGCTTCCTCTGTCATGATTTTTATTGTTTGTCTTAAATGTCTAGAAGTATATGTGACTAGATTTTGTCACATCCCTCAGGGAAATTACCCTCATACTGTTGCTGTAGTCTCTTGATGAAGCAAAGACACCAGGGTATGAAATTAACTTTTTGGACCTGCCACTTCATACACTACAAATTTTACAAATATAGATGATATGGTATTTGTAATGTATGGTTGAAAAATACCATATAATCTATATATGTAAAATAAAAGTGGCTGGTAAAACTGGGCATTCACCATTGTGAAATTATGGTATTGTTATGTGTTTTGTATGTTATTTTCTACTATATGTAGTAGAATGAAAATATAAAGAACGTTTATAACACTAAATAATGCTATAATTTCAAGTCTAAAGAGTTCACAAGCACAGAAGATCAACTTCTTTAAGTACATTATTTTGAGACTTTACTGAATATGATGACACATGAAAATTCAAGTGTAGTCCCAGTTGTTGCTGCATGTCCTTTGTTTTACATGGTAACACAAATATCTGGAATTATTATAATTTTAATGTCAAAATACAGTGAACCTGCAGAGTTGCATTTACAATGCATGTAAAACCCTAACTGCTGTGGGGAAATAAAGCGAACTAAACTCAGAGCAGCTCCTGAGATGGTGTAAGATAATTTGCCGTGTTCACATATACAACACAATTCTTGCAAATAGTTTTTTGAAAGAGAAGGGAAAAAAAAACTCTTCACAAGCGCATGTTCTTTGAGACATTCACGTGCTCAATACATGAGCAGCAGAGCTAACTAAACCTCTGAACACACAGCGAATCAGACATGTGCACGGTCATAGTTATCTTTGCATGGCGACATTTTGCAGGTGAAGAAGGCATGGGCAGTGTGAAGCGAGTGTGAAACCAGCAAAAACTACTCATCATGCTGAATCTTTTTTTATGCTATACTGAGAGTGAGAGTGAATTTATAAAGAAACTCGCCACTAAAATTTGATTTACAAATTGGATTTGCTTGTCCATTTTAATATTAATACAGTATAGCTATGCACGAAACACTGCCCACACAGAGGTCACTGCCAAACCAAGGAACTTTGTGTTGGTCAAACTTTATTCATGCTTGAACCTTACAAAAATTTATATAGAAAAACTTTTCAGGTGGAATTCCTCATTACGTGGAGTTACTTCGAGACGACTATTTTCCTGAAGAATTTCACTGTGCGAAAAGGTAAATCAGAATCAGCTTTATTGCCAAGTATGCTTACACATATAAGGAATTTGTCTTGGTGACAGGAGCTTCCAGTGCACAACAATACAAAAACAGCAGCAAGACATAGATAATAAAAGATTTAAAAAAAATATATATAATTATACATATACGTACATACACACAGACATACACCTTCATACATACACACACATATGTAGTGCAAATCTAAAACAAATCCGTTATATAAAGAACAAAGATATTATAAATAGACTTAAACTGTGTATTGCGCATACTTATTGCTCAATGGGGCGGCTTTAACTTTTTATTAGATGGAGAGCCTGAGGGAAAAAAACTGTTCCTGTGCTTGACAGTTCTGTTGCTCAGAGCTCTGAAGCGTCGGCCAGAAGGCAACAGTTCAAAAAGGTAGTGGGCAGGGTGAGTGGGGTCCAGAGTGATTTTTACAGACTTTTTCCTCACTCTGGAAGTGTATAGTTCTTGCAGGGGGGGCAGGGGGCAACCAATATCGGAGTGGTGGTGGTGTAGTGGTCTAAGCACCATAACTGGTAATCTGGTAATCAGAAGGATGCTGGTTCGAGCCCCACCACCATTGTGTCATTGAGCAAGGCACTTAACTCCAGGTTGCTCCAGGGGGATTGTCCCTGTAATAAGGGCTCTGTAATTCGCTTTGGATAAAAGCGTCTGCCAAATGCATAAATATAAATATAAATAATCCGCAGTCCGAACTATCCTTTTTAGTCTTCTGATGTCTGATTTCGTAGCTGCATGATTTTTGAAGTGCATGGTAGTTCAGTCATTGGTGTAGAGGGAGAAGAGTAGTGGGGAGAGCACGCATCCCTGGGGGGCACCAGTGCTGATTGTACAAATGTGACCATACATTAGTCTTCTCCAAAAGAAATGTTCTCAAAGTTTATATATTTATAGATATATAGATCTATATATAGAAATAAGCTTCCAAAATGTCTTTTGGAAAAGTGGTATGTGTCGCACATTCTCTATGTCAAGCCATGGTACTAATGCTGGCAGTATGAGTCTGGCTCTTGGCATTTCCTTGTTCCTCAGTGTTCTCCCTATCATTTCTTATCTCAGTCTTTCTGTTTTTAAAAGTGTCAAATGGCAAAAGAAATGGCACTTTGCCCATTTTATTGTTGTGATACGTGTCTGTGACTATATGAATCCTGTGTTCCTCATGAATTCATTCATTCATTAAATAAAACCCCAAAAATGAACCTAACTTGTGATTTATGTTTTTAAATAATTGTTTTTCAAGCTTCAGCTTTTTTTTTAGCAGAGATGCTAGCAAGTACATTTTTATTAGCTTTTGTCCTCAAGATAACCATGTCACTGTCTCCATGTATGCTTAGGCCATTTTATTTGAAACAATATCACACAAGCAAAAGTGCAGTTTTTCAGAATACCCGCACATGCTAATATTCAGTATAGCATGATTATAAGTGGGATATTGCCATTTTATTAAACTACTCTCTGGAATTCTCTATTCTGATTGGTCAATAGCACCATCCTAGCAATATGGTCTGATGTTTCTGAGTAACAACCGCACATACACATATCAGACCGTTCATCCGGGTATTGCAAACCAACTTTAACACTCGAGTCACTGTGCCATGTGCACAAGGAAATTTCAGCTGTTTAGTGATTTATTTTTTCTCACATAATTACAGAATTTCAATGCAAGTCAATGTTTATGTCCATGTATTTATGTTTTTGTTAGTAGCCGTGTAATAAGCAGGATCATGTACATACTGTACTGACCGTACATTATCCATTACATACTGCTGTTTTATGAAATAGAAATTAATATTGAGTAACTCATGTTTCAGAAAAAATTTGGACAATTGGTATATTTGTTTCTTAGTTAGTATATTTTCTTCCAACATGAATAGTTCCAAAAAGAAGCCAAAGCATTGACATAGTCCTTTTTCATATCCAAGTTGTGACATTTCAAGTGTAGAAGCAGGAAGAAAGGTGAAATGGTTAAGAACTCTTATTTTCTGGATCAGTAAAGACAAACTAAAACTTTAAGTGGTTCCCATGGCAACATGTCTTAGTTTAAGTGTTCTGAGGTGTAGATTAAGCCACCGATTCTTGACCTGAGCTTTTCGCACACATTTTAGTTTTTGAAATCTCACTTGGAGGTGTCAAGGTATGTTTCGAGATGCAGCCTGGATCTTTGGCACAGGTAAGTTTGAATTTTGCTCCAGCAAATCAGAATTGTGTAGTGTGATGTGTGCTGGGTGCTGGGTGATTTATGGGTTCTGACAGAGCTGTTGTGACCCTTATAGCTCCCTGCCTGCCCGGCCTGTCTGCTAATAAACACAGTGTGAACATTCCCCTATATTCACTTGCACTCAGCAACAGAGCAAACATGGTCAAGGTATGAGAGGCCTAATTACTAGCGGGTGGCCCACATGCAGATGCGATTAAACAAATGTCAAACTAGATTGATGTGCACATCACACATAAACAATACATGTTTACTTGACAGAACTGAAAGGTATTATATTGCCTTTGTTTTTGAACCTACATCATTTGTAATTAGGACTAATCATTTGTGGTTTTATTGATTTTGGCATGAATGTGATACACGATAATGGATTTTATTAAAACGAAGTCTTCTGCATCTAGATTCTACATTACAACAGCAAATGTCTCAGAAACAGAGACAAATATTATATAGATTTAATTTTTGAACAACAACACCAAAAATAAAACATTTAAAAGCTCCATTTTAATGGCAATAATAATAATAATAATAATAATAATAATAATAATAATAATAATAATAATAATTATAATTTCTACCTGAGAATTAGGGAATTGTACACAGAGTATAAATAAATACTAAAATAATAAATAAATTATTATTAATTTATTTTTTATTATAATAAATTAATAAATACTAAATAGTCATATAAATTCTGAAATTAAATATACAAATTATACAATTATACAAAATTACACTTTTCATTTTATATACTGTATGTACACTCACCTAAAGGATTATTAGGAACACCATACTAATACTGTGTTTGGCCCCCTTTTGCCTTCAGAACTGCCTTAATTCTACGTGGCATTGATTCAACAAGGTGCTGAAAGCATTCTTTAGAAATGTTGGCCCATATTGATAGGATAGCATCTTGCAGTTGATGGAGATTTGTCGGATGCACATCCAGGTCACGAAGCTCCCGTTCCACCACATCCCAAAGATGCTCTATTGGGTTGAGATCTGGTGACTGTGGGGGCCATTTTAGTACAGTGAACTCATTGTCATGTTCAAGAAACCAATTTGAAATGATTCGAGCTGTGTGACATGGTGCATTATCCTGATGGAAGTAGCCATCAGAGGATGGGCACATGGTGGCCATAAAGGGATGGACATGGTCAGAAACAATGCTCAGGTAGGCCGTGGCATTTAAACGATGCCCAATTGGCACTAAGGGGCCTAAAGTGCCAAGAAAACATCCCCCACACCATTACACCACCACCACCAGCCTGCACAGTGGTAACAAGGCATGATGGATCCATGTTCTCATTCTGTTTACGCCAAATTCTGACTCTACCATCCGAATGTCTCAACAGAAATCGAGACTCGTCAGACCAGGCAACATTTTTCCAGTCTTCAACTGTCCAATTTTGGTGAGCTCTTGCAAATTGTAGCCTCTTTTTCCTATTTGTAGTGGAGATGAGTTGTACCCGGTGGGGTCTTCTGCTGTTGTAGCCCATCCGCCTCAAGGTTGTGCGTGTTGTGGCTTCACAAATGCTTTGCTGAGTGGTTATTTCAGGCAAAGTTTCTCTTCTATCAGCTTGAATCAGTCGGCCCATTCTCCTCTGACCTCTAGCATCAACAAGGCATTTTTGCCCACAGGACTGCCGCATACTGGATGTTTTTCCCTTTTCACTCCATTCTTTGTAAACCCTAGAAATGGTTGTGCGTGAAAATCCCAGTAACTGAGCAGATTGTGAAATACTCAGACCAGCCCGTCTGGCACCAACAACCATGCCATGCTCAAAATTGCTTAAATCACCTTTCTTTCCCATTCTGACATTCAGATTGGAGTTCAGGAGATTGTCTTGACCAGGACCACACCCCTAAATCATTGAAGCAACTGCCATGTGATTGGTTGATTAGATAATTGCCTTAATGAGAAATTGAACAGGTGTTCCTAATAATCCTTTAGGTGAGTGTATAAGTGCAACAGCCAATTCAAACTTTAGGTTTGGAGATGTACTAATGTGGTTGATGCTCTTATTTCCACTTATAATCCAACAAACCAAAACTCAAACAATCCAAATTATTTCTTTCTCTTTAGTTTATTTCTTTAAGCAACAAAATGTTTAAAATTTGTGCTTATCTTTCCAGCATTTATGTGGATATGTGGAAAAATTATATGATCCAAATGAAACAAACAAGAATCCAAATCCAAATTAAATGTTGTCAAGAACTGTATGGCCGTACACCTCCTATGTTTGTTTTGTATTTTCAGTGTAGGTATGTATGTGTGTACAGTGTGTATATATATATATATATATATATATATATATATATATATATATATATATATATATATATATATATATATATATATATATATAGGCATTTTTCTTTTTTTTCTTTTTTTTCCAGAGTCAGTATAAAGTTCTCTTTAGTTTCATATGTTTTATACTGTGACCTTAATTGCCTACCGTCTGTAAGCTGTTATTGTCTTAATGGCCGTTCCACAGGTGCATGTTCATTAATTGTTTATGGTTCATTGAACAAGCATGGGAAACATTGTTTAAACCCTTTACAATAAAGATCTGTAAAGTTATTTGGATTTTTACAAAATTGTTTGTAACTGTGACTAAGGTGTGACTCCATAACGCTCTCATCTCCCGATGTCACTCTCCATTCACAAATCAGTACTCTACCTCGCCTCCACCTCCACAGATATTTCCTGACCCGTATCTGCATGATTTTATGCACTGCTGCCACAAGATTGGCTGATTAGATAATCACATGGATGATTGTTAGTGCCAGACAGTCTTATTTGAGTATTTCTGTAACTACTGATCTCCTCGGATTTTCACACACAACGGTCTCTAGAATTTACTCTGAATGGTGCAAAAACAAAAAACATCCATTGAGTGGCAGTTCTGCAGATTGAAACGCCTTGTTGATGAGAGAGTTCAATGGAGAATGGCCAGACTGGTTCAAACTGACAAAGTCTACTGTAACACAGATAACCATACTGTACAATTTTGGTGAGAAGAATAGTGTCTCAGAATGCTTCTCTGAGATGATTATTGGTGCTGTTTTGGCAGCACGAGGGGGACTTACATAATATTGGGCATGTGGTTTTAATGTTTTGGCTGATCGGTGTAAATAGTTGGGAATTTCTTGAGTAAAGTGTCATCTCAGATTTGTATACAATAAAGTGTGATGGTTGACAAGAAACTTGTTTTTGACAGTAATTAGTTGTTAATATTACCAATTAGAGCAAAAGTTTCTTGGTGTGCTGTGATTTGATATTAATGGGGAAATGTTCTTCATACAAATGCGACTTTTGCTGCATACTGTGATGGGAAGTGGCCCATAAATCCCAGCCATGAAATAGCGGTTTTAAAGACCCTCACTGAACATGAACAGACATGAGCTGGAAAATATGCTTGGCTGGCAGGATTTTTACATTCCCACATCTTCTGAATCAGTGAGATCTGTGCCCTTCCCAAGGGGACCATTCTCTTGAGGTTGTACCCTTAAGTAATTATCTGAAACAAGGTTTCTTCCTTTGCTTTCCTCTTTTGCATGCTGGATGTTAGACTGACACTCTTCCTGATGTTGCTGGATGATTGCCTCACAATTGTTGTTGTTTCTGTTTGTCACTGTTATCTTTACGGTGTTATTTATGTGCTCTGTTGCAGTTATCGCTGAAATTAGGTCACATAAAGAGAAGTAATGATTGTGAGGGAAGAAGTGTGATGACCAATGGATTTTACTGAAACATGAAACATTCAAGGGAATATTTTGTCCAGTGGAGTGGATAGTCTTCTTTCATGTAGATGAATTATCGTCTCTTTGATCCAGCTTGCGGGAATTTGCCTACACAGCACAAACACAGGAACGGAGGGACCCAGTGTATGCACTGAACTCTTTGAAGTGTTCCTTGCCGCAGTCTCCCATGTGCCTACAGTCCATCCGAATGCTGCCACGCAGGAACTGACTATAGCTTTAGTTTTGCACAGTTAATCATATCCGTCAAGACAAAATCTCTGCACAGCTCTTTGAAAAATGAGAGATACACAAGGAAAGTGTCTACAGAGGCTGTGGCCTCCTATGGCACTTTTCCACTGCACATTACGGTTCGACTCTAGTCACTTTACTTTTCTGAGTTTTCTTTTCCACTGCTGTTTAGTGCCGGTCGAGATAGCATCCATTTGGTCTAACCACTTTCACTTTTCCTTGATGGTTCTGTAGTCACTTTTAAGGTTTTCTTTTCCCTACACTGTTGGTAGGTCCAGTGGTAGCCGTGTCTCTGCTGTGCGGCCAACAGCTGAGACACTTCCTAAAATACTTTTTGTTTCGTTCATCGCTAACGAGAGGCACGTTTGCACCTCATTTATTGACCACAGCGTGGTTTTGCCCACAGCCATTTATTTTTACAATTCGAAAGTTGCGTGAACAATTGATACTGCAATCGCTGTAGCTAACTTTAAAACTAGCTGGTCCCGTGTCGAAAATCCAGTGACGTTGGTAGTGATGATTCTCTCTGACCAATCAATGTTCTGCAGGGTTTTGACGTCACATTTAGTATCGGCTCAGCTAGCTTGGATCCTCGACGGAGGTGGTACTAAAAAAAGTACCAGGTACTATCCACAGTGGAAAACCCCCAAAAAGTGAGTCGAGTTGTAACGTGCAGTGGAAAAGCCCCTTTAGATGTTTTACAGTTTTACGTTATGGCAATATATTTTGTTTGGAGAATTTGTCTTGGATAAATATAGACACATATTTCCAACATTTGGATGTATGTTTCTTTCTCAATGTCAGCTAAATGCTGTTGCAAGACTTTACAGGATTATAATTTTGCTGTAGCTTTCATGCCACAAAGTTTATCTGAGATCAGCGTTCTTGACATCTGGGCCATTTTTGTAATCGTGCTGTTAGGGTTACCTCTAAAGCCCAGTTCTGAGAGAAGCAATGTGTATTGAGATACTTTCGTAGCTCATGATGTAAAACTAAGTTGTATAAGTTGAGCAGGAGTTTAGTTCCATTGTCTTGTTGGCTTAGATCAGGAGCTGTTTTATTTCAAATATATAGGACAATATATATATATATAGTAATTTGTAATCTGTAGTGTTGGTCTGATTATGCAGCCTTAATTTTTGGATGAAGAATTCTGCATATACAGTGCATCCGGAAAGTATTCACAGCGCTTCACTTTTTCCACATTTTGTTATGTTGCAGCCTTATTCCAAAATTTATTAAATTCATTATTTTCCTCAAAATTCTATAAACAATACCCCACAATGACAACATGAAAGAAGTTTCTTTCCTTTACAAAACGAAAAATTACATGTACATAAGTATTCACAGCCTTTGCCATGACACTCAAAATTGAGCTCAGGTGCATCCTGTTTCCACTGATCACCAGTGAGATGTTTCTACAACTTGATTGGAGTACACCTGTGGAAAATTCAGTTGATTGGACATGATTTGGAAAGGCACACACCTGTATATATAAGGTCCCACAGATAACAGTACATATCAGAGCACAAACCAAGCCATGATGTCCAAGGAATTGTCTGTAGACTTCCGAGACAGGATTGTGTCGAGGCACAGATCTGGGGAAGGGTAAAGAAAAATGTCTGCATCATTGAAGATCCCAATGAGCACAGTGGCCTCCATCATCCGTAAATGGAAGAAGTTTGGAACCACCAGGACTCTTCCTAGAGCTGGCCGCCCAGCCAAACTGAGCGATCGGGGGAGAAGGGTCTTAGACAGGGAGGTGACCAAGAACCTGATGGTCACTCTGACAGAGCTCCAGCATTTCTCTGTGGAGAGAGGAGAACCTTCCAGAAGAACAACCATCTCTGCAGCACTCCACCAATCAGGCCTGTATAATAGAGTGGCCAGACGGAATCCACTCCTCAGTAAAAGGTACATGACAGCCCACGTGGAGTTTGCCAAAAGGCACCTGAAGGACTCTCCGACCATGAGAAACAAAATTCTCTGGTCTGATGAAACAAAGATTGAACTCTTTGGCCTGAATGGCAAGCGTCATGTCTGAAGGAAACCAGCCACCGCTCATCACCTGGCAAATACCATCCCTACAGTGAAGCATGGTGGTGGCAACATGCTGTGGGGAGGTTTCTCAATGGCAGGAACTGGGAGACTAGTCAGGATTGAGAGAAAGATGAATGCAGCACTGTACAGAGACATCCTTGATGAAAACCTGCTCCAGAGCACTCTGGACCTCAGACTGGGTTGAAAATTCATCTAGACAATGACCCTAAGCGCACAGCGAAGATAACAAATTAGTGGCTAAGGGACAACTCTGTGAATGTCCTTGAGTGGCCCAGCCAGAGCCCAGACTTGAACCTGATTGAACATCTCTGGAGAGATCTGAAACTGGCTATGCACCGACGCTCCCCATCCAACCTGATGGAGCTTGAGAGGTTCTGCAAAGAAGAACGGGAGAAAATGCCCGAAAATAGGTGTGCCAAGCTTGTAGCATCATACTCAAAGACTTGAGGCTGTAATTGGTGCCAAAGGTGCTTCAACAAAGTATTGAGCAAAGGCTGTGAATACTTATGTACATGTGATTTTTTTATTTTATTTTTTTATAAATTTTCAAAGATTTCAAACAAACTTCTTTCACATTGTCATTATGAGGTATTGTTTGTTGAATTTTGAGGAAAATAATGAATTTAATCCATTTTGGAATAAGGCTGTCACATAACAAAATGTGGAAAAAGTGAAGCACTGTTAATACTTTCCGGATGCTCTGTATATCAATTGAAATTCTGTGCTAATTTGATATTATATGTGTTACCACCTGTTACGCTTTGTAGGAATCTGTAAAACAGCCCTTCATGCAATTTTTGGACAGCAAACATTTCTCCATGGTGGCGCCTCAAGACTTTGTTATTTTGTTCATTAATTATGGTTATGATTTAGTAAATAGTTCTCTTTTTTATATACTAGGTATAGCAGAAGGAATTAAAGTGAACTTCAGTTTTTTTTTAGACATTTTTTTATGGTTTTGATACCTTCTGTCTGTACTAGCCTGCATGTCTTTGGTTATGTTAGTTATTTTGCAGAAGTTGTTTATTTGGCTGTAGTTTGAGAGAACTGATTGTTGCCTGATGGTAAACACTGATTGAATTGGGCCTTATGTATGTAATTTAATAGCCTATTGTGTTGGCTACTGGAGTTGAGGAGAACATGCACCTCTTTTTTGTTGTTCTGTAATCTTTGCATTGCTCATATGCAGGCCTTAGACTGGAAGAAACAGTTTCTTTTCCACTGTGGCGCTTGAATATACGTAACAAGTACGTTATTTGGTGACACAACTAACTGGAGATAAACATTGGATCAAGTGCCCTATGGAGAATGATCACATTTTCCAGTTTTTAGGACTGCTTTTTTAGGTCCACCACATGGGTCTTTGGACTGATTCTGACCTTGCTCTTGTGATGAAGTCTCCACACAGTAGCTCATTTATCTTTCTTGCTCTCATACTTTATATTTCTGATTCTCTCTTAGTCTATACTTGGGGTAAAGCTCCTCTGTGAATACCTTCTGCTTCTGACTGGCATTGTGCAGTTGATCTGGAAGAGCTGATGAATAATTATGCCATGTCACTTTGTCAGACTTTGTCTGTGCCCTTTAAAGCCTTCTCTTCTCTTCTCTTCCTCTCTCAAATTCAAATGCACTTTATTGGCATTACTGCATACAATGTCCAATGTTGCCAAATAATCCATAATATTAATAATACAAATTAATAAATAATAACTAACAAAAATGTATTACATACTTACAGGTAAGTGCACAAATTGTAAAGAGAAGTACCTACAGAGAACAATAATTAACAATCTCTCTCTTCCTTTCTCCTCTGTGCCTTTGCTCTTTCCTTCTGTCTTTGTTCAACTGTGATGACCCTGTTAACATCTGTGCCTTTGCTAAAATAGAACTAGAATAATGTATTCTAGAAAACTTGCATCAGGACATGCCAAATTGACATAGATGACTCAAATGGCACACAGATTTAGTTCTGATGGACAGTTTTGGGCAAACAGAGATTATGGTAAATGCATGATTGCACTTCAGATATAAGTGTGTGATTTTCAGTTTGTGTGTGATTTTCCTTTGAACTACAGCACATACAAGTGCTGAACTGAAGAACGGATCTCTCATTGACCTTAACTTGGCAAAGATGAATTGATGAATTCATTGTAGTTTTCCATTACTCTTGCATAAGATTATGTATACTCTCTTTTTATGTGCATCAGTGCATATTTTTATTGACTCAATGTGTCTGTAAGGAAAGACCTTTCAGAGGTCCTTAGTGGGTCTTGAAATGTATTTTGGAAAGTTAATGAATAAGTCATGAATTGGGCTCTGTAAGACTCAAGCTGAGTAATTTGATGGAATTGTCATGGGGTATTGAGGTTCAGTGATTGTCTAAAAACTGCAGTTCAGTGCTTTCTCTGTGCTGTCACTATAAGCCATTACAGATGTTTCTATAGGCTTCTTTCTTGGATGAAAAGATGAAAGTTGTAGCATGCAGCAATATTTGCACAAACCCCCTAGACGGACAGCGCCAAGCAAATCCATTTACTTACATGATCCAATGTAATGATGGCAATATGAAGGAAAATTTGGTCCGTGCTGCACTTGACTGCAAGGGTATTTTTTTCAGTTAACATTTTTATTGATTCATAACTTAACACAAAGAATATATATATATATATATATATATATATATATATATATATATATATATATATATATATATATATATATATATCGAATGAATATATTATTGTATATATATATATATATATATATATATATATATATATATATATATATATATATATATATAATGAATCAATCATACTTCATATTAAACCCCCACTATAACCCCTCTCCCCATATATATTATAGGATACAATAAATAAAACTAGTATATAATATATTTGCAGGCAAATATATAATTTTTCATGCCATTACAGGCAAATATATCCAAACTTTATAGAGGACGTCTGCTAAATGACTAAATGTAAAAACTAAAAGGCCTAAAAACGCTTGCACGAATATAGCCTATTTAAGCAATGATCAGAGACCTCTGACAAATAGCTGCTCTATTTGCCTTAGTGAGAGGGGAGGACAGACTTACTTGGATTTGTGACTAGGTGAATTGAGGAAGTTTGATTGACAGAGCTGAAAATAGTCTGTGATGTAGGAGATGTCTCTGATGCTGTGATGTGATTCTTCATATGTCTGAAATGATGGGATACACTTGAGCTTTACATTATGTAGGCCATTCTGATGAAAATTACAGACTGGAGGTGGGAGGGGAAATAAAATCCATATTTCAAAGTATTGTAACATTTTACCTCATAATATTATATCTATATTCTAACTCGAAGCCCATTTGGCACCCAAGGCGAACTGCACTTACACATGACGATTGAATGCAGCTGCAGGTTTTGTTTCAATTAATTGTTAGTAAATATCCACTTCATTCAGAATAGTTTTTGCCTTCTGTCTTTTAAAGCATCCTGTTACTGTTTTACTGTGTGACAAAGTGCTTCAAGATTGGCACCCCGAAGCGGTGCCACCCTAGGCACTTGCCTATGTCGCCTAATGGGTTGAATGACCCTGACTCCAAGGGCTCTATTTTTGTGGCCGTGCTAGGTGCAGCGCGCAACAATAGAGCGCAACGTCTTATGTAATGTTTGTGAGAGTGCTAATTCTTAAGTACAGTTTTCATGTCATCGCAAAACGCAAGTGGCCCTGGGTGGGAGTGTTTTTGCGCCGTCTGTGGGTGTATGCACCAAACTGTGGGTGTATTGTGTGTTAATGAAGTGCACAAAAGCCTGAGAAGAAGTTTTAGAACCTCATCTGTTTTCAGTCTAAACTCAGTTCCTGCATTTGCAGTTTGGAGATTGCAAAATATCATGGTTTATTTTCAATTATTATTGCTACATTTATTTTTTATAGTTGAATTTATTATCTAATTTGTATGTCAATTGATTACAATTTTAAATCTATTAATAACAATATATGGTGATTAATCGGATGAATCACAATTAATCACATAAATAAATAAATTATAAATATATAATGATCAAATAATTATGAATATTATAAAAATTATTTAGATAAATAAAATTCATTAAATTATTGTGGCAGATGATTAAAGCATTGATAAGACAAAAATTGTGTTTTAAGCAAAATGTTACACTAGGCTTTAGGTTAATTCAACATTCAACATTCAGCTTACACAAAGACCAGGGAAGTTGAATGAGAAACAATTGAGCAAATGATACCAAAATATCACAGTTTTGAAGCACAATGCTCTTTACAGTATCACAATATAGATGTTGCATGACCCAGATATTGATATAACATATTGTCAGGTCCCTGCTGATTACCACTACATTTCAGACAAATATGACACTTTTCCTACTACATTCACAGAGAGATTGTGTAAGATAAACCACTGATAGATACTAAGACACCAAGCTCAGAACTAGACAGCAGGTGTCTTTAAACAACCTTAGCATACGAATTTCTCTTGAATTTGCACCTTGGTCAGATTCAAAGAGAGTGAGAATTAAAAAAAAAGACAGGGAAAAGAGAGACTGGTTCACAAAATTCCTTTAGGGAAGAGAGCGAGTGAGTGATTTGTTGAGTTCTTTGGGAATGGTGCATGATGGACAGTCAAAAAGAAATGGCAGAAGCACATACATTTGCTCTACTGCCATGGCAATATTAATCTTTGGTGTCAGTTGGATTTGCCTCCATATTTATCATTTATTGCACGTGTCCACAATGAACTACTGAACCCTTTGATGCTTGGAAGTGCAATTTCCACAGAATTAGAGTTTGATGATGTGTTGCATGTAAGAAATCCACCCTCATGCATAATTTATAAGGAAAACTGACTGAGGACACTGAAATGTGTTTTATTGGAGCTGAACATAATTATGCAAGGTTGATGTAATAATCTTTCTTGAGAGTGGTTTGTGTTTTTTGCCATGGATGAAAAAAATTATGAACTTCATTTGTGGAATTACTCGGTGGCTCTGAGGTTAACCACGTTTCACAGAGGTTATCAACTCCCGGGCTGACTACGATCTTCCGTTATTCTGTTAGATTGAGATATCCATTTTGTCCTTTCTGAATTTCCATCCTTCCAAGGCTCAATTTCTTTAAACATTTACATACATTTTGGGCATCATCACAATCTTGAATATCTTGCTGGTAGTCTTGCATAACCAGACTTTTAGTTTTAAGGCTCCGTCACATTAACCCTTGCACTGTGAAATTCTGCAGGTGAAGAAGGCATGGCTATATGTGAATCAAGTGTGAAGACTGCAAAAACCACTTCCCAAGCAATAAAGTTTAATAATCTGCTGCTGCACTTAATACCCTGGGAGAGCTAAGTCATAAAGAACCTTACCACTAAAATGAGTTACATTGTGAACATTTAGTGTAGCTAGCACTACCCACACAGATGTCGCTGCTAACCAAGCAACTTCTTATTGGTCAATGCTGCAAATTTGCGTCACAGTTCACTAAACTTGAACCCCATATAATATTTGCGCAGGGAAATTGCTTTGCCATGGGAAGTCCATCGTCTAAAATTCCTGACTGCGTGGATTCCCACTGAGATGATGGTTTTCTGACTGCTGAATTTTGCAGTGAAAGTGTAAATGTGACCCAGCCATTAGTGGCATAGTGTGGGGTCCTCATTGCTGTTGATTCTGGCCAAGAACCTCCCACTTAGACAAGAAGAGACTGTCTGACTGTCATGGAAAGCGACCAACCACAGCTTGTTTTGTTTTGACACTTAGAGGATGAGTTATCTTAAATGATACCACAATAATACACATGAAGAAAAAAAATGTAAATAATGGTGGCGCTGTATCCGTAAATGGTTGTACAGAAAACACTGACAAAATGCTGGAAAATATGTGGACTTTGATTAGAATAGCTGTCAATCCAAAAGTAGTAAGTGCTGATTATTTCACAAATAATATAAATCACAAAAAAAAACAAGGTGTTATATACAATTCTTCTCTTGGATATCTTCTAAACTTGATATTAAGTGTCTCAAACAAAAACCTCTGTGACACTGCCACACATAAGGGCATCACACACACACACACACACACATTAAACATTTACCAAGTATTTGATGTATTTTAATTGTGTACAAAAGTTAATATTTATGTCCAAATCTGTTCACTAAAAAATGCTTTACTGGTTAGACATTGAGTTTGAGTGGGAATGTGTTTAATATACTTAGTACTTGTTAGTTTATTTATTGGGACCTTTATATGGAAACCTGTTTTTTGAAGTTAATAGGGACTCTTATTTTGATACGCCCATATGGCTTTAGAAGGACAATGGGGCAGCCATTTTAGGGGCAGCAAAAAGGAAAAGTAGACTGGAGGATTACCTGTTTGTGTGGGGCCTGCTGCCAGTCAAACAAACCTCTCTTTCTTGGATTTACATTAGGATTAATTTAGTAGGTTACATGAAAAGGAAGATGTTTTTGGTGAGATTGTGTTTTTTCTTTTTTTTTTTTTTTTATTGTTGGCCAACAAGCCATTCTGAGGACCACAGGCATTTTGGATTATTGTTTTTTTTTTCCTTGGGGAAACTTGTTGGGAAGTACTGAGTGTTTTTATTTAAAAAAAAATGTTTGGGATGGTTTAACAGAGAACTCATTCAAAAGTTTTATTTGTTTTTGAGTGACTTCTTTTGTGACTTGTGTTTGAATATTTCTGATTAACAATAAATCTGATTCTTTAATTGTATTGGTGTTGCCTCTTTTGTTGAATTTGAGTTTAAAATTAAACCATTGAACTGATTGCACTGTTTCTGAATACCTGATCATTGCAGTAACAGTTGTGTTTCTCAAGCAGAAGCAAGTTTGTTACAACTTGAGTATCTTCCAGTGATTAGCTTAAGTTTCTTCCTCAAAAGCATTAATTGTATCAACCCATTTCTAAGCAGATTGATATGATACCACCCTGTCTAACACCCTGTCTACCACAGATGCGAGTGTCGTGTCAAAAGCAAATAGATCCTATTATTGTCAGTGAAGCCATCTACACTGGAAAAATTCATTGCATGTCTAAAACGGAAAACAGGGAGTACTTAAACTAGCTTCAACGATTGCAGTAGAAAATGCAACAGCTGTTATGTTCCTTGTTTCTTTGTTGTTTTTGGTCTCCCAAATTTCCTTGTGCGAGTTATCTCCTATGCACATCAAACAACCTCCTGACTTAGTTTGAGTGATGGGATTGCTATCTGTCTTTTTTATAATCTGATAGCTATCTGATCAGTTAAAATGCTTGAAGTGACCGTAGTTTAAATGCCGCCTCATACTAATGCTGGTTATTTCAGCTGGAGGTGGATTTTGATTTAGCAGTTTTTATCTTACCCCAGTCCCTACCTCTTGATTCCAGCAGTGATTTTCAGTAACATTAATGTAAATTAGCTCCCAAGGGCATAATATTTTGTTCAATCTATTGTGCTGTGTATTTCAGGCATAGTGTCCCATCAGGTGTCTTTATGTCCACTTCTGATGATGCAGGAGCAGACAGCAGAGCCGGGACACTCATCGCCTGTCAAGAAATCAATAGGCCAATTAGACATTGCTGCTTTAGTCAGACATGAGTCTGTGCTCCATAGATCCAGACGGGTTCTTTGCCAGCTTGTCTGGGTTTGAAGGACCCTTTGTGTTGCAGTAGGGGTTACTGCTGAGGTGATGGTGTTTGATTTGGAATGTTTGTTTCTTGATTGATTTAGTGAGTTTCTCTCTGGACAGAAGCAACTTCTTGTTTCCAATGAGGGCTGATGTCCTAGGTGATTGATTTCAGAGCTATGTGGCCTGACACTCCCTTATGTGACTTGGATTGATTGAGGTGCCCTAGAGGAGGTAGTGTGTGCCTGTGTGAGATTAGAGAAGGAGAGGGGGATGCTGTTTGCTTTGGATATTTGCAGCCAATTGATGGAGCCTTAGAACCATTTTATTTGATAATGTATTAGTAAGCTGTCATAATGTTTTTATATACCATTGCAGCCTTAATGTTTTGTACATTAGAGGCTGCCATTTAAACTTGGCTAGCCTTCAACAATAATGCAACCATCTAAGGTATTTGACATTGATTAGGTGACCTTAATTGTTCCTGTGCACTGGTACTTGATCAAACCAATCAAAGAGGAGGTTATAAGCTATAGATGTGTCCAAAATGATTAACTACATACTTGCACTATGCCTATTAACTTGTAACATTGTGACGACCACTCACAATAGCATCATTGCAGTGATTTTTCTTGGGCATGCACCACTTCCTGTGTTTTCTTTTTTTCCCTGAAAATTGTAATTTGACTTTACAAAGTATTTTATGCAACCAGTTTAAATATTCATCATATTAAAGTTCATCGTAACATTATTGTGTTTACAAACTCTATACCACTGCCAAGCACAACTCCCCACATCCCTACAAAATGATGTTTCATCACAACCCTTGAAAAAACATTCAGTCAGTGAAGCAGACAATTAGTGCAAAGCAAATAGGGTTGCAAATCTCTGAAATAACCTTGAACGGCAGTCGTTAAAGTTAATGAATAGAATGCAACAAGCATATTTTCTCACTCGCAGACAAAAAGCTGTTTGTTTATATACAGCATAGAGCAGTGGTTCCCAAACTGGTTGTCACCATGACTGGGTAGGGGTGCCACAAAATTTCTGCTCCGTTTTAATAGCCACCAGTTAAAAGTACAGAGTACTGACTGCACGTGCTGTCTACAGCCATAAACTTTTTTTAAACTTTGTGCGCGTGCTCTGTGCTTTTTTGTGGTTAATGCAGCTGTGCACATGAACATTTAAATGTGCTTCTTGATGCAATATTAATGTAAACACAGATGTTAATATATTACGGGAGTGTTAACAGACGTGACAAAAATATGTGCCATCTTGACGTGATTCTAATGTAAGCCATTAATTTATTATGTGTTGCAGACAGGACAAAAATATTATCAATATATTTGATCTGTACAATGATAAGACACGCTGCTGCAGTTATAAGTCTATCACTATCAAACAACAGTATTGACAAGAAAAAGAGAAAAGCACTTGCCGTTAGTGGTCGACCGATATGTTCTTTTAACCCTCTGGGGTTTGAGGGTGTTTTGGGTCCTGGAGAGGTTTTGACATGCCTTGACATTTGTGCTATTTTCAGTTGCTTAAAAACATATTAATGGCTAAAGTCTGATAACACTGTATTCAGCACAAACTGGGCTACAATAATATCTGAGCAACAGGTGTATACATGTTTGTATTTTTGAGAAAATAAAGTTTATGCATGGTTTTTGAGAAATCTAAAATTTTAATATATAGGTCATATAACACATTCTCAAAATTTGTCCACAAGACTTTTGAGAACTGGATCTTGTTGCCTAGAGTTTTTGCTACAAAATGATGTGAAAACCATCCTGATCACACATTCATACAAAACTATAGTAATTTAACTTTTGTAAGACAATTTTAGTGTTGAAAGGTCATATGCGAGGAGGCTTGAGCTATCGAATATTGATGTGATTCACATCTGAGGATAAAAAAAGACCACTCCTCTGGGCCCATCAATGAGGAATGTGACAAAGAGAATGAATGTGAGGAGTCTTGATAATCAAAATCAAGTTTTAAGTTAAAAGTAATCTGACTAGACATTTTCTTTACATAAAGACTTAATTTTAGACCTACACTACCGTTAAAAGAAGTCTCTTCTGCTCACCAAGACTGGATTTATTTGATCCAAAATACAGAAACAACATTGATATTCTGAATTCTTTTTACAATTTAAAAGAACAGTTTTCTATTTAAATATATTGTAAAATGCAATTTGTGATCAAAGCTGAATTTTCAGTATCATTACTGCAGTTGTCAGTGTCATATGATCCTTCAGAAATCATTATAATATGCTGATTTTCTAATATTGGCATATTTAAAGTGTGTTTTACTCATTTAACCTGAACACATATTTGCAAGCACAAGCTTTGTTGATGATAACGAGGCAGCATTATAAAATATACGTTACAATATAATCTAGACATTCATATTATTTTTATTTCATATTACAAATCATATTCATATCATACAGCATACAATGTAAATGCCTGCTTAAGCCGAAACAGCATTTAAATGGAACTAAAACTTGCCTATTAGGACATATTTCAAATGTTAATACTTGCTGGAAACAGTCCCACTAGTAAAATATGTATGTTTATATAAAATAGCACGTCAGCTAATGAAAACTAAATTACTTACTCGTCTGAAATTGTATCCTCTGCTGGATCAAGTCTCTCTTCAAAATACAAATGTTCATCTGAGTCCCGCTCTTCTTCTGAGGAAAATGTCAACTCATCCTTACATCCAGGAGTTTACAAACACGTAGAAAAGTTTAGTTGTGTTGTGTTTACATCAAATCTCGCAGTCGGGGGCGTTTACCATTTGCATTGATCGTCTCAGCACATTAGCGTATGAATGGCGCGCTCTGCTGGTGGGTGTGATCACATTACCTATAATGAAGCTGAGCCAGGAAAACCGTACATCGCATTGTTTCATACAGATTACATTGCAGGAGAATATTTGTTTTAAATTAGAATTATGTATTTAAAAGTAGACATTAAGCTTTCCTTAATCATATGTTTCATGTTTGTGTGAAAAGTATTCGTGGAGTTTAAGTTAATTTTAGTGACATGTTTCTGAAATATGCTCGTGAACACAGAGATTACTGAAAGCTCACCCTTTTTATTTTCTTTATTTTACAAAGATTTTGTTGTTGTTGTGAGTGTACACAAATAAAAGTAGACCCTTTATAGTCTCTAATGATGTCTTACACTTATCTGTATACCCAAAAATGAGTATATTAAGTTGTTTCTGCAGTAATGACGAAAATATCCAGCAGGACGCGCCGGCGCGTCCGTCGACCCCAGAGGGTTAATAGCCAATGCTGATATCCAGAGAGCAGGGTGGCCAATAGGCCGATATATCACACAATTTAATGTAGTAATTAACATGAGCATAAAATTGCTAAAATAATAATAATAAACTCTTATTTAGCCCTATATTTCCTAAATATCACAAAACTTTAGCTTTGTAAAAATGCTAACTGATGGTTATTATACCATGTACCTTTGCTTATCTACGGTATTGAGAAAAAAAATGCACCCGGACGGTGGATCTCACATTTGCGTGCGCATCACCTTTCGTCCTTGTCTGCCTGTCAGACTTGTCAACTTGAGTCACACACACACACACACACACACACACACACACACACACACACACACACACATGCAGCTGGAGTTAAAGTGAGTTAAAGCAGTGTTTCTCAACTGGTCTATTCAGACTGGGTCGCGGACAGCAGGGAAAGAAAACGCTGTTTCGGCGTCCACCCTAGTGATAGCCTATTTAGGACGAGGCAGATTTAATGATAATCTCGCAAACCGCTAAAGGCTTCTTATCTGCACAATCGCATGAGGGTAATGAGCTCGCTAACATGATCTGCTCCTCTCTCTGGCGTGCGTGTGCAACAACTGGGCTTCCCTCGAAATTGCGGAGCGCAGATTTCAAAACTGATGTGACCAATTTTAACTCTAGTGAGACTTTTCTTGTTTAAAGCGTTACGGAGGAAGTCAAGTCAAAACTCTCAAACAGTAGGTAGCCCTGACATGCCAAACAGCACTGAGGAAAAGAGCAACACTGTGCTATGCGGCCAAAAAAAAATTACACACCATCACCTTTACAAATTTGTTTCAGGAGTAAAAGTAACTGTTATATTTTGACAATGTTATAGTTTCATATGAAATAATATAAAGTTAGAATCTATTAGACCTCATTTTATATCAACAGTGGTAGTTTAAGTTTCAAGATGTTTCAGCTAGTATTTATTTTTCATAAATACTATAATTTGTTATTATTATTACTGTTATTTAAGACTAGCTACACTCACGTAACCATGGTAATGAGGAGCCTTTCCTTCTGTGTAATATGTATGTTCTATTTGAATTATGTTTGAAATGAGAAAACAAACGTATAATAATGGGCTCATATAAGTAAATATGCAAATCTATGCAACATAAAAGGAAATTCGACCAGGATACATTAAATACAGGTTACGTTTTTACTATGGTGTGTCGCCACTTGATTTCCAATGTAAAATCTGTCCTGAAGCAAAACCAGTTGAGAGGCACTGAGTTAAAGTTACAGACAGGAGCCGTCTACAGTATATGTTAACTGTTAATAATCATAGGACATTACTTCACTGATAATAGTAATTGTGTAATACTGTATATCGTGAGACCGTTATCAAACCATGAAAATCTCGCCATTGCAAACCTAGCTGAATCTGAACTAGTTCTTGAACAATTACTAAAAAAACACTTGAAAGCTACATTATTTTAAATTAATTTGTTAATATTTATATTAGTATTAAACTTTGTAAATAAAGGAGTGTTTTAAATTGCATATTTTTGCATATTTGTTTTCAGTTGTAGGGGTGCCGTTGGAGGGGACATTTTTTTTTTAAGTTTGGGAACCACTGACATAGATACATGTGTTATAAACCGATGTGACTTATTTTTAATTTTTTTTTCATGAAACAATTGTGGAATATTAATATCTGTTACATACAAGTACTTAAAGCAGATGCTCAAAACAAGACCAAATACAATGTGATTCGATTCATACATCTTCACAGAGAGACACCAGTTGCTGAAGGGATGTTGGCTCCTGTGTCCTAATATCTGCCACATACAACCTCTGTCTGGCTATTAGTGCAACTTGTAGACAGATTCAACTTATTTATTTTTGTTTTTTCTTGAAATGTGATTTATATTCTGGTGCAATATTATTTCTGGAAAAGATGGGACATTTTCTTAAGAACAAACTTAAAACTATTGGCTTGGAAGTAATAACAGGCAGTCCGTAGTTTTCAGAAAAGAGTGTGGGAAGTAGGCAGAATTAAAGCTCAGATCCCATGTGGTGAGTATGTTTATCAATCAATGCAAGAGTTTGATTCTCTATAGAGGCCTGATCCGAGAGCCTCAGGCATTCTCACAGAGCATTCTGAAGGAGGATCTGGCAATGCAAGAATGGTTTTAAAGAGATGCTGACTGAGATGATACGTTTCCTTTAATATCTTATTGCTAATCAGAGTTTTTTAGTGGCAGATGTTCAAGGAAATTGGCAACCATTCCAATGGCACTCAACACTGTAGCGTAATGTGGTTACAGTGTGACCAGTGCAAAAATAAATACTGCTCTTTTAATATTGTTTTAACCACTGTTAAAAGATATGAAAGATAACAGAGGACTGGCTTTAGCTCAATAAACAGGGAGGATGGCAGGTTGGCTCCTGCAGCAGGAGCTAAATGCCACCATTCTAATTAGTCCCAGGGGACCCTGCAGCCTGCTGGCCAGAAGAGATGCATTCTCCACCTCAACCATCGACAACCTCTTTCCTCATGTGTCAGGGCAGGTCTGGAATGAGAAACATTTGAGAGAGGCATGATGGTCCTCTTTAGCCCTGTCATAAAATGCGCTGTGCGCTTGCACTGACCCGTTTTATTTCATGACACTGCCCATTCTTACTCAGCACACTAATGGAGTGTTTGGAGCATTTCTACTAGTTCTATAATGGACAGAGAATAACTGACACTTAAGTGTTCTCATTTCATTGAAACACAGGAGGCCCTTTGTTAAGACGTGTTTTTTTTTTCAGTGGCATATAAGAAATGCACTGAAGTAGCAGTGTTCAGGAAACCTCTTTGAAACTCATTTTTCTTTTTTTTTTAATTCCATTTGATGAAAATGGTGGTGTGGATATTAACAAATACACTAAATAATACAAAAATACAGTTGTAAAGTGGGTTAAGGGAAAGGAGGCGAGAACCGGCTTGACAATATAAATACTAGGCTAGTTTTAATATAAAACTGAATAAAATGAAACAAACACACACATGATGGTCAGCTGCCAGTAAACGATCTCTCTCTGTCGCACCACCATCCGCAGTCGGCCTTTATTCCTCTCAGAGGCTTAATTAGCCTCATAAGGGACCGGGTGTGTATAATCACAACCCGGCCCCGCCCTCCTCCCTGTCACAACAGTACTGTGCAAAAGTTTTTGGCACTTGTCAAAAATTTTGCATAATGAGGATGTCTTCAATAATAATTACATAATTAGTTTTCATTTATCACATAATGTCATACAAAGTACAGTAAACATAAAACAGCTACATCAATATTTGGTGTGAACACCTTTGCCTTTAAAACAGCACCAATTTCTTAGGTACACCTAGTTTTTCTTGGTTGTTGACAGATGGATTGTTCCAAGCTTCTTGGAGAATTTGCCACAGTTCTTCTATATATTTAGGATAGATCAATTGCTTCTGTCTCTTTATGTAATCTCAGACTGATACAATGTTCAGTTTGCACAGTACTGTGTATCTATGTATGTGTGTATGTATGTGTGTGTGTGTGTGTGTGTGTATGTTAACTATATCTTGGTGTTACCCTCAGATTTGTTTCAGCATTGCTGCTGTTGTGTGCATGTCCAATTTAACCCATATTAACATGCGTCAATGGAGGAATAGCTTAAAACAACCTCAGAATCATTATAGCGGTAGTTCATGTTCATCTTGTCATGTGTTTATATGCTGGGAGCCTTTGAAACTTGTAGGGCTCTGGGAGCCCAGATAGCTGTAGTAATAACTGTCAAATAATGAAATTCCTCATTGGAGAAAATTACTTGCACTATTTTTATTAAACATATGCTCAAAAAGATAATATAAAGTTGTTCAACAGAACATACAGATATTACAAATATCACAAAAATGTATCGCTATACCAGTGGTTCTCAAATAGTTTTGCTTCAATATCCAGATTTTACATTGGATATCAAGTTGTGTCCCAACACAGTAAAACATTTTTTACCTGGATTTAATGTTGCCTGGGTGGCATTTTCTTTGATCTTGCATAATTTTGTTCATAATTTTCATATTTAAGGGCATGAATCAAGTGCTATTGTTTTTGTTGTTGATGTCAACAAAGGGTGTAAATAGCTAGTTTCATTGTGATGGGATATTGATTCTCTTTGCCGATATAACTTATGATATTGTGTGCCTATTTTACACAATTACATTTATTATCTCACAAATTCAACAAAATTATAATTTGAATATTTTAATGAGCCATCCACAACAAAATATAATACAGAAAAAGAAATAATATAAAAATAGTCACACATGCACTTGGACTGGGGTTGCAGCGGTATACCGGTTTCACGGTATACCACGATTTGAAAATTGACAGTTATCATACAATGTACCGTAATTTCCGGACTATTGAGCGCACCTGAATATAAGCCGCACCCACTGAATTTTCAAAAACATATTATTTTGAACATAAATAAGCCGCACCTGTCTATAAGCCGCAGGTGCCTACCGGTACATTGAAACAAATGAACTTTACACAGGCTTTAACGAAACACTGCTTGTAACAAAAATAAATAGGCTTTAACGAAACACGGTGTGGCAGCGGGGGCACGTCCGGGAGAGAAAAGCGGTAGCCTAAGGGCGCTTACATCAAGTGCTGAAAACTGTCACACTGGTGCCAGGGTGACAGTTTTCCTAAGAAGGACACGTGAAGCAGGGCACTTGACGTTCCAGGTAAGGCTTTTAATGGCCACAGCAATGTAAGTTTCTCAATTCTTGGACTGCTATGCGCCAACACTAGACTGCCATGTGTCTGTCTGTCACTCACTCACTCACACACACACACTCTCTATCTCTGCTGCCTTTTTATGCCGCTCTCCCCACGCTTACTGAAATTAGACACAGGTGTTAGACATTAGCTCAGGTGTAAGCGCCCTTACCGCTTTTCTCTCCCGGACGGGCGCTTGACCACGCCCCCGCTGCCACACACGGCTTGTAACAAAAAATAAAAAATTAGCAGTAAACAGTAGCCTAGCAAGAAAGTCATTGGTCACTATCTTCCTCTTGTGCACATGAAACCATTGAAGTCATCTCCTTCGTTGTCGGATTTGAATAGCCTCAGCTTTAGTTGTCTTTTTGCACTGTGTCAATTCATCACGCTGCTGTTTCCAACATCTCCCGTGCAGCAGCTCTATTTAATTTTCCAACAGCCAGATCAATCGCATTCAACTTGAAAGCTGCATATGCATTTCTCCGTGTCTTGAGGGTGACAAAATGACTACCGTAATCAGAATGATGGGAAGTTTGAGCGCGCTCGATTTAATCTAAACAGTAAACAAAAAAGTTGTTTGACCTTAACCCGTTCGGCAATTTCATTGGTCTAATGAAAGCTTCATGCCGCCAAAAAACTGAGCACGTCACAGAATGTTTTTTGGTTTTTTTTTAAATAAAATTTGAAAGCGGGAAAAATCCATATATTAGCCGCATCGTTGTTTAAGCCGCGAGGTTCAAAGCGTGGGAAAAAAGTTGCGGCTTATAGTCCGGAAATTACGGTACATTTCCTTGAAAAAAATGCAACCGGACGGTGAATCTCACTTACGCGTGCATGCACCTCTCCTTTCCACCTTGTCTGCCTGTCAGACTTGTCAACTTGCGACACACACACACACACACACACACACGCACGCAGCCGAGAAAATGTCAGAGAGAAGCGAGGCGATGGGGTCTGATGTGAGTGTATGTGCGTGCGTGCGTGCGTGCGTGCGTGCGTGTGAGTTTAAGCAGTGTTTCTCAACTGGTCTATTCGGACTGGGTTGCGGACAGCAGGGAAAGAACAATGTCATGGTTCTCCCATTGAAGATATTTCGGCGGCTGCCCAAGTGATAGACTATTTAGGACTGCCGAGGCAGATTTAATGATAATCTCGCAAACAGCTAAAGGAGACATGGGCAATTTACGGCCCGCAGGCTGGATCAGGCCCTCCACATGGTTTAATGTGGCCCGCGGCTCATTTTTTTTTATTGGATATTTCAGTTAACTTGCATTGGGACCTAACGCGTTTCCACAAGCATTTAACATGCTCAGGGTTGCCAAATAAGAGACGCAACACCCCCAGATTTATACTTTTGCAAATTGGAAATATTCTGCCTAATGTTATACTTATTTTGTGCAATCTGGCAACCATGCACATCTCGCGTTCTCCTGTAGTGCAATATTCTGCTAATGGAAAAGTGTTATACGGCTACTCTGTGTCCATTCTTGAGGCTGCGTGTGATGTTTGGTGCTGCTAATTTTGCAGGTAAACCTTCTCAGTGATTAAATTAAATATAAAAGTAGATCTCGGCATCATTGACATGCGAGCAAAAGCAAGCCAGAGATACACAGATAATTTAGTACACAACTATTTCTGGGCTTAAAAGTTACAAAACCAAATCAATGCAGAACATTGTATCTCAAAAGTAATACAATGTGGCGCCCTTTGCACTTCTTAAACCCGATTTAGCCCCTTTACCAAAATAGTTACAAATATTAATAATTACACTCCATCACCTTTACAAATTTGTTTCAGGATTTTACATGAGTAAAATTAACTGTTATATTTTGACAAAATGTTATAGTTTCATATTTACATATACATTTATGCATTTGGCAGACACTTTTATCCAAAGCGACTTACAGTGCCTTGCTCAAGGACACAATGGTGGTGGCTGTGGGGAACGAACCAGCAACCTTCTGATTACCAGATTACCAGTTATGTGCTTTAGACCACTACAACTTCACCACTCATATGAAATAATCTAAAGGTAGAATCTATTAGACCTAATTTTATATCAAAAGTGGCAGTTTCAAGATGTTTCAGCTGGAATTTATTTTTCATAAATACATTAATTTATTATTATTGGGTATTACCATTATTTAAGACTCGCACACTGACCTAACCATGGTAATGAGGAGCCTTTCCTTCTGTGTAATATGTGTAATAGTAGTTAACAAACGGGATAATATTGGGCTCATATAAGTAATTATGCTCTTCATTTTTTAAAAGTTTAGAGACATATTCCTGTAGATTTTAAATAATGTCGCTTGATACATGTCCTTGTACTGGAAAACCATGAACAAAACTATGCATCATACAAGGAAATGCAACCCAGGATACATTAAATTATGTATCTATGGCAGGTTATGTTTAATCTATGGCAGGTCGACACTTGATTTCCAATGTAAAATCTGTCCTGAAGCAAAACGAGTTGAGAAATACTGAGATAAAGGTACAGACAGGAGCAGTCTGGCCTCACTGTCGTGCACCTACAGTATATGTTAACTGTTAATAATCATAGGACATTACTTTAAAAGCTCACACAGCTGATGTTATTTTTCATTAAGTAGTTCATTTAACATGCTATGATAACATGATTTAGTTATATAACATGTTATAGTTAAATGCTATTTTTTTATCATGTTTATAATTCTGTTAGCTTTCTTATTTTTTCTAATTTATTTTCAAAAGGGAGACTTTTTTTTACACATACTTCAATAAAATAAATGGTTTCAAGTTTCAATTATAATAAAGTGTTTGCTCAAAAATAAATAAATAAATAACCCTTCTGTTTTCACTAATAATAGTAATTGTGTAATACCGTATAGCATGATACCGTGAAACCGTGATATTTTCTGAGACGGTTATCATACCGTGAAAATCTCATACCGTTGCAACCCTAGTTTGGATACGTGAAAACTGTGGGTGTATTGTATGTTAACAAAGTGGCACAAAGCACAATTTGCTATTTTCCTGTTTGCTATTTGGGAATAATGTCTATGCTTGCCAGGAAGTCTAAACTCCATTACTGCATTTGCATTTTGTGGATTACACCAGCAGATGATATGAAAACATCTACTTATCACTTTTAATACTAGGCATGATTTGAGTGTTAGTATATCAATATGATTCATTATACTTGCATTCTTTATAATTTAGCACAGTCCAATGTTACATCCAATTAGTCATGACGAGTACCACATTTTTCATGCATATATGAAGAGTTTGTCTCTGTCATAGAACTTTGTCTGACATTGCAAGACAAAAATCGCCCATATTTCTATAGTTTTTTTATGTAATGTATACAGTTCATTTGCACTACCGAATCCTTAAAGAATGGGCTGTATTCCTGTTATATCAATGAGTCTTGTCAGGGAATGGAATATACAGTATAATAGGATGCAGACAGTGCAATAACCCGAGAAAAACTTCAGAATTAAATTGGACTTTAAGCATGTATTGAACCAAAACAATACATGCTTTTCACATGCTATTTTGCCAACTCACTAACGCCTAAGGTCTCCATCACATAGCATGCCGAAGCAGAGCATGAGTGGAACAGAAGCAGTACTTCACGGCAATTTTGCTCCAAACAACGCATGTGCTTTTACACCAGCAGCACTTCTGCTGCAGAAACTGCTGCACTCTACACTGAAAATAAATTAAAAAATGGTTACCAGGAGTGAGCTGTTGTGAAATGTGTTACAAACGTGATTGTCATGAAATTGTATTGACATGATGCTGGTGTAATCTAATGCATTCTTTTAGAATTATTTCATCTCATTTTTAAACATCATTATTTAGTGGAAGGGGAGGATGATGAGCCTGAACATTGTTTTGCACAAGAGAAGATGGTTTGATCACTCGGTTTGGTACAGTAACACTTAATAATATAGCTTGAAATATGGAATTATGCACAGCCATTGAATAGATTTATCTCTTTGTTTAAACGGCATTCAAAACTTTGAATGTTGAGTACTTTCTTCACAAAAACAACGTGCTTCCAATATGTTATCTCACCATCTTCATCAGCAGCCAGGTACAGTATCCCATGTTTTTGTTTCCTTTTTTGTCCACCCCAATTTGGAATGCCCAATTCCAAATGTGCTCTAAGTCCTCATGGTGGCGTAGTGACTCACCTCAGTCTGGGTAGTGGAGGACAAACCTTAGTTTCCTCTGAATCTGAGACCATCAATCTGTGCATCTTATTCCGTGGATTGTTGACTGCATTATCGTGGAGACATAGTGTGATTCACGCTATTCTCCGTGGCATTCACGCACAACTCTCCATGTGCCCCACTCTCACAGAGCGAGAACCACATTATAGAAACCACAAGGAGGTTACCTCAACGTGACTCTACCCTCCCTCGCAACCAGGCCAATTTGCTTGCTTAGGAGACCTGGCTGGAGTCACTCAGCACACCTTGGATTCATGGCGAGAACTCCACTATGGCATATCCCTCCTCCTTCCCGGGTTTTCGGCACCAGTGTAAAGTGAACAATGGAAAGGAGGTGGCAAGAACCAGCTTGACAATATAAATTATATTTTAATGTAAAACTAAACAAAGACACAAACACACACATAGGACGGACAGCTGCCCATAAATGCGCTCTCTCTTTCGCACCACCATCCGCAGTCTGCCTTTATCCCTCTCGGGGGCTTGATTAGCCTGATAGCCCTCTGCCTGTCACAATCATAATGACAGTTGGGATGGAATCACATCAATACTGAATTGTGTTATCTTATTTAAAATGTACAGTCTATTTTATAAACTGCTACTGTCATCATCCACCAAATTTAGCTAACAGCTATTGATAAAGCTGGCTAGCTAGCTAATGCCGAAATAGGCTATCGTATAAATGCAGTCAATGTATCATGCAAAGAAAAGTGATTACTTCAAACTACAGTCTCGTATAGTCAGACCTATATCCACACTTTGTTTTAGCCCTGTTCCAGCACTGGAGAGTCAAATATAATTTACAGTCTCAAAGTTTCTAGTAAAACAGTCATATAAGTGTAAATTAAATTATGCTACCTGATCTGTCAGCTTGATGCCGGTGAATCACGTTCAGCCTCTTTGTACATTATGTCATTGTTTTGGTCAATGCTCGCAATTGCGGTAAACACACGAGAGTTTTTAATTCTTATACTGCATATTTAAGTATATTATTTTCATGTAGGGCTGAAACACTTAGTCAACATTATCGACAACGTTGACAATAAAAAAAAAAGTTGTCTACAAAATCTTTAGTTGTCGAATAGTTGTTTGATCTCATTAGATCACTTAACGTAACACGTGATCACATTTAAGTCTAATGATGTACACAATACACTTGTATTTAAGATACATTCTCAAAGCAAGTCTAAATATCTTATGTTTCTTCTCAAGTAAATGTATCTTGTTTTAAGGACTCTTTATTGTTAGTAAGCACATTTAATACAACCTTTGAAGTCGAGCACAAGCTGAATAATCCGTTAAGAGCTAATAATTAATCATTGCAATAATCGCCAAATAGTCGAATAATAGTTTTAATAATCGTTCGATTAATCGATTATCAAAATAATCATTAGTTGCAGCCCTATTTTTATGTTTAAGAAAGTATATTTTATACCCATCATTATTGAATCCTTGTTTTATTTTTTGTTTACGTTGTTATTGCGTGCAGCGCATAGATGTACTGTTGTAGTATTATGGTTCACTTGCACTCAACTTGCATTCACTTGCATCAACTGAGGCTATACAATATAATCCAAAAATAATAAAGACTTCCATTGAACTCGTAACAGCCATAACACAAGTTTCACCACTTAAATTGATAAGGGTAGTACAATACAAGCATTAATAGTAGATGAAACACTTGAATAATCATATTAAAATATACTGGTAGCTGGTGGTAGTTGAGGTGTGTATGACTTTCTTTCTTCATCCGAACCCAACAGAGAAAAATACAAAAAATACAAAAAATAAATAATAATAAATAAGTTCAGCCCAGTGTGACCAGAGCTACACAAGTAGTTGGAATTTTGCTTTGGAATGTTCCTGTACTCTGGCATTGGCCCCATCATGGTGAGTTACTGATAAGTGTGTCAGCTGCATGGCACACCTGGGTTCTCATTCTGCATTGAAACCAGTTAGTGATTGTTTAAATAATCAGTGATGAACACAATTTGGATGTTCCATTTTGCCTCTTTAGTATATTTACTCTACTGATTGTTAGGTTTAGGGTTGGGGTTTGGGGTAGAGTTAATAAAATATGCATTTCTTGTTTACTGTTAAGGGTATTACACCCTTAACAGCTAAAAACAACTCTCCTTAACTCTCAGTGGCATCCACTTCTACCACCATCCTTTAGTCTCTTCTTTTGTTCTCCTCTTGTCCTCTGCATCTGTCTGGTCGCTGAGTGAGATGGAGACCCCTATAAGACCGACCTTCCAACTTGCTTGCCGCATGGCTGAAATAGCTGTTAGCAACTGAGTGTCACTTTATCTTTGCTCTGAACAGGCAGCTGATGGAAAACTGAATTTTTTGTCTCCTCTCTCTGAGTGAGCCACATGCCCACGGTCAGTGCAGAAGGTGAGACAGAGTGAAGCAAACTGGGTCAAACTCAAGGCCCTGAAGCACTCCTGATTTGTGCTGAAAGGAAAGTAGCTACTAGAGCTGCAACAATGTTGCTTGGTGAATGTCATTTTGGAAAGTTTGAAGTTGTTTATGTGAGAATGAGCTTTGTTTAACTCTAAAACCTATCGTTGACCTTCAGAAAAACCTATGATGCACCAGGTGCATGGACTATTTTTATGATACATCTGGGTCCTTTTTTAAGCTTTAAAATGAGACACTATCAACTGCCATTGTATCAAATAGGTAGACCATGATATTTTTTTTTATAAATAAAATTTTTATTAAAACACAGAAAAGAAAATCATAAATACACAGAACCAACCTTTAACACCCACTACCACCCCTCCTCCTCCCCTCAATATTACCTGTCTGGCGACCAAAACACTGGTTTCATCTGGTTCATTCTCCGATTGGCATTGCCAGGAGGTGGGTGTGTCTTTAAGACCAAACCTATACAATCTAGAGGGGGTCTTATAAAGTTGTTTTGTAAAATCTTGAATTACATAAGGTGACCTTGCATCTCTAGATACAGACTTAACATTTTTTTAGAATCTTAGCCCACACTCCCTCATCCAATACCTTAAATAAGTGAAATATCTTTTAAATTTAAAACTTTCTCCCATAATCTCTTGATAGAAGTTAGAGCTCTGTCCCCCAGACTCTGAATTAACAGGGAGTAATACACTGATGCTTCATGATCTTTTACAAAACCAGTAATAACCTGGTTTTAATTATATCTGTATTTCAATCAGGTCAATTCTCTGAGGCCATCAGACAACATTCGGTGCTTCAACTCTGCCTTGGCACTTTAAATATTCCCTTCGAACTCCACATTCTTGTGCTTTTTATTGATGAATGAAGCATACTGTATGATCCGACCCCTAAGAACTGCCTTAACCCTCTGGGTGTTTTAGGGTGTTTTGGGCCCTGGAGAAGTTTTGACATGCCTTGACATTTGTGCTTTTTTCAGTTGCTTAAAAACATACTAATGGCTAATGTATGATAACACTCAGCACAAACTGGGCTACAATAATATGTGAGCAACATGTATGTACATGTTTGTATTTTTTTAAAAACTAAACTTTTATGTCATTGAAATAAGGCCATATAACACATACTAAACATTTGTCTACAAGACTTTTGAGAACTGGATCTTGTAGCCTACAGTTTTTGCTACAAAACGATGTGAAAACCATCCTGATCACACATTCATACAAAACAATATAGTCATTTAACTTTGTAAGACACTTTTAGTGTTAGAAAGGTCATATGCAAGGAGGTGTGAATTAATATGAATATTGATGCGATTCACACCTGAGGAGACAAAGACCCCTCCCTTGGGCCCATCAATGAGGAATGTGACAGAATGAATGTGAGGAGACTTAATTATCAAAATCAAGTTTTAAGTTAAAAGAAGTTAGACCTACAGTACCATTAAAAGTTTTCTGCTCACCAAGGCTGCATTTATTTGATCCAAAATACAGTAAAAATAGTGATATTGTGAACTCTTTTTACAATTTAAAAGAACAGTTTTCTATTTGAATATATTGTCAAATGCAATTTGTGATCAAAGCTGAATTTTCAGCATCATTACTGCAGTCTTCAGTGTCACATGATCCTTCAGAAAACATTCTAATATGCAGATTTTCTAATATGGGCATATTTAAAGTGCATTTTACTAATTTACATGTGAACATATTTGCAAGCACAAGCTTTGTTGATGATAATGAGGCAGCATAAACACTAGTTCAAATATAATCTAAACATTCGTATTATTTTTATACGAAATTACATATCATATTAATATCATACAGCATACAATTTAAATACCTGCTTTAGCCAAAACAACATTTAAATGTAACTAAAACTTGCTTATTAGGAGTCATATTTCAAATTGTAATACTTTGAATCCCGGCTGGCTAGTCTGGAAACAGTCCCACTAGTAAAATATGTACATGTGTATATAAAATAGCATGTCAACTAATGTAAGTAAAACTAAATGACTCATCTGAAATTGTATTCTCACCTGGATCAAGTCACTCTTCAAAATGCAAATGTTCATCATAGTCCCGCTCTCCAGGAGCTTTCTCGCCTGTATCATGCAATCTTCCAAACGCACAGAAAAGTGAATGAGCTTGATGTTTTTAAGGCACAGTCGGGGGCGTTTACCATTTGCATTGATCGCCTCAGCACATTACCATATGAATAGCGCCCTCTGCCCATGGGTGTGATCTCATTAGGGATAATTAGCTGAGCTAGGAGAAACTGTACATCGCTTTGTTTCATACAGATTACATTAAAGGAGAATATTTATTTTAAATTTGAATTGTTTTATTTAAAGCAATTCTTTAGACATATGTTTCGTGTTTGTGTGATAAGTATTCGCAGAGATTAAAGTTTTGTGATGTGTTTCAGAAATTTGCTCGCGAACACAGAGACAGCTGAAAGTGCATCCTTTTTATTTCCTTTATTTTACAAAAGCACAAGTTTTTGTTGTTATTGTGAGTGTACACAAATAAAAGTAGACCATTTATAGTCTCTAATGATGCCTTACACTTATCTGTATGCCCCAAAATGACAGAGAGTATTTTATGTTGTTTCCACTGTAATGACGAAAAAATCCAGCAGGATGCGCCAGGGCGTCTGTCGACCCCAGGGGGTTAAGTGCTTCCCAAGCCATGCCCACAGAGGATACTGAGGACCAGTTGGTCTCCATATAAACATTGATTTCAGATTTTAACATTGGTTGGAAATCAGGATTTTGCAAAAGAGATACATTTAAGCGCCAACTATGATTTATTTTTCTCCATATGTGGAAACACCTCTAAAGTCACCAGAGTGTGATGTGAGACTAAGATGTTTCCAATTGAACAATCAACAACAGATGAAATGAGGGACTTCTATTCTAGAATAAATCTTATTAACTGATGAAAAAAATGTATAGTCTCTACCAGATGGGTTTAAAAGTCTTTAAATATCTGTAAGACCAATATTTTTTACACATCCTGTGAAGCATCAATGTTGCTCTAGGGGGCTTACTCAATTTTGCTTCACTATGGTCAAGGACTGAATCCATCAATAGATTAAAGTCTCCTCCCAATATTATATCATGAGGGGTGCTAGCAGTGTGCAACATCCCTTCAAGATCTATAAAAAAGCCCTCATCATCAGCGTTAGTTGCGTAAATATTAGCCAAAATCAAACTTGAATTTCTGCTAAAACAATAATGATTCTTCCTAGTTGATCTAATCTATTTGAGACATTTGAATAGTAGATGTTTACTTATCAACGTAATGACTCTCCTGCTCTTACAAGAGCCAGCACTAAAGAAAATATGTCCACCCCATATCTTCCCAAATTTTTCAGCATCCTGCAGGGAAAGATGCGTTTCTTGAAGAAACACTATCATATTTCTTACGTTTAAGAAAATAAATAACCTTCCTCCTTTTTATGGAGTGCCCCAACCCATTCACCTTCCAAGTGGAGAGAGACAATCCATTAACATACAACATTTTAACTTGAGAAAAATAGACTACTTTTTTTTTAAATTTACAGTAAAAATGTATAAACTTTATATTAACCTTCTGTATCTCAAAATCTGCTTTTTACTTTATGAGATATTGTTAATCACTGTAAAAATTACAGAAGAGCACATGATGACATGAAGTTAACCAATAGTGGCTCTTCCAGGAGTAATGACCAATAAACATATAAAGACTACTACACTAAACACCATCAGGGTAACATATGTGAAATTAAAATTATGCAAAAAACATTAGCTAAGCTAAATAAAATATAACACAGAACACCCCAATGTACATAACTAATGTTAAAAATAAGAAACATAACTATTCCCATAAAATATAATGAAATATTATGAGTCATGCAGGAAATTTTGGGAATGCCAATTATTGTTTTTTACTGTAATTTTAACAATAATTTACAAGCACAACACAATGAACCAGGAGTCAAACGGATAGTTTGGAGTGAAAATGTGGATTTGCACATGTCCGTGCAAACAATTAAAACAAAATGAGCCTTTGGGTACAAAATTACATGATTAGAATAGTCCCTTGTTGAGTGGGGGCACAAAGCAACCTACGTCGACCCACCTCATCTCCCACGCCACCGAGCCGAAATGACCACAAATTCCACGACACCAAATGCCGAAAGGAAATGCACGATGATGACAGACACCACGCATGGAACCACTCCATCAGAGAACGCAGCCACACCATCCGCAGCAATCACAGCCCACCATCCACAGTTAACATCACCAGTTAACATTCCTCTCACTAGGCAGGCCAGTGGAATCAGGTAGGCCATGCGAGACACGGCAGCAGGCTAGTGGTAGCAGGTGCGATGCACCATATCATTTATCTCTGCCTGCATCACCTTTGTCTATTGATGGACTACACTCTTGAAATGGAATACATAGACTATCATTTAACTGCAAAAAACAGCCTTCATCAGCCAACTAACAAAGGACGATGCAACGATTTTTAAAACACTGGACCTTAACTCTTAATTTACAAATTTAAAACCATGACTTGCACAGCACACAAATAACTTATATTTGCCCCCACAGTGAGTCTGGTGTCTCCCAAGTTTATTTTTCTCCATTAACCAACATCCTAATGAGTTTAGTGTTCCTTGCCACAGTCGCCTTCAGCCTTCTCACAGAAGTTGTAAATACAATTATTATTTAATTTCTATGCAAATTTTACGATCATATTTAATCAAACTATACAATGATCACTAAGCCATTATAGATATTATTTTCATTTTTTCGTTTTTATTGCATAATTTCCTGTAAAGCTGCTTTGAAACAATGTGTGTTGTGAAAAGCACTATACAAATAAAAATGACTTGACTTGAGGGAGGCCAGGTGAGACACGGCAGCAGTCCGGTGGAATCAGGTAGGCTGGGTGAGACACGCATGGGAAAACAGGCAAAAATACATTGTAATGAAATCCAATAATGTTCATTTTATGGGTGTGTGAAACAAAAAAACTATTAGTTGAAACAACTGCAACAACGAGATGGAACAAAAGACAAACAAACAGCTCCAATGTGAAGTGGGAGACAAACATGCACGGCTTACTCACACTGCAAGTATATACAAAGTCTCATGTAAATAAACAACTGAAGTCGTGTTTGCTTAAATAAATATTCCAGGTTCAGAACAAGTTAAGCTCAATCAACAGCATTTGTGGCATGTTGTTGATTTGCACATAGAATTACAATTCGCATCTCATTTATTTAGGAAACAAAAAATCAGCTACTGAAAATAACTTACAGTGGAAGTGAATTGGGCCATACATAAATGCTAAAATACACACCGTAACAAGATGTAAACATTATAAGTCTTATCTCTGTAAAGTCGATTCCCGGTAATTTTACCCAGTAAAATCCAATACCAGGACTGGATACAGCTTTATGCATGTAAGGCTAGCAAGTGATTTTATCAGACTAAAATCATGTTAACACATGTAATGTTTATGTCTTGTGGCCATACTTGTGAAACTTTATTTTAACGTTTATGGACAGGCTCCTTTCCCTTCAATTGTAATTGCCTTACTGTAACCGCCTTATTTTTTAATAAAAAAAATTTGTGGTACATGTCTACATTTTTGTATGTTTTCGATTGACCTTAACTTATGTTGAACCCAGAACTTTCCTTTAAGTAAATAAAGGCTACAGTCCATTGTTTTAATTGAATTATTTAATATTTATATCAATATTTAACTTCAACAAACAAAGAAGTGTGTTAAATGTCATGTTGGTGAATTGCTATGGTATTGAAATCGGTATTGAGAATCATGAAATTTCACTGGTGTTATGGAGTAAGTTACAACAACTGGTATTGTTATAGACTACTGAAATGGCAACCCTATTGCACTGTGTTTACATTAATGAATCTCAGATGTGTAAGCAGTACTGTTAGTGGCAGATAACATAAATGAATGATGTGATTAATCTGCAGGAGTCTGAGTGTTTTCATGGTTGGGGTTTAGATAGATGGTTCAAGGGAGGTAAAAATCTAGGCCACTGCACAATGAGCTGAGGATTTGGCCCTTCTGCCTTACTGTGTTTCACGTCACTCCCCATAGAGTCTCATCTAACTGCTGTAATTTCATTAAGCTTTGAGCTTTCCCCTCACTATACTCTGGAAAGTGTAACACTTGCTAATTTGGAACAAGCATTAGCTAGCCAGGGCTTGTCTTGTTTGACAATATGAAAGGGAAGAGACAATGATCGCCCCCTAGTGCTGAAACTCCCTGGGGCCAGAGATATCAAGTGCCATCAAAGCCCTGAGTGATCTTTAATCGGGACAAGAGGATATACTGAAGCTAGCTTCTAGCCAGATGAGACTGATGAAGGGAGTAATTGCTAACAACAGCTTTAAGGTGTGCCTGTGGGCAAATGAGGATTATTCATCTGTTATTCTTGGCACATCATGGCATAATGCTACTCAAAAAGGTAATGCATGCCAAAGTAAAATCAGGAAAGCTGAACATCTGAAGAATTGTTTTATGAAGAAAATAAATATATAACAATAAAAAAAAAGGTTTGTCTGCAACGAAACTAGAGACTGGGTTCATTTCATTCCTGGGTTTTGTTGATGTTTCTTGTTTTCTTTTTGTGGTAACATAAGAAAGATGTGGGTATTTTGTTTTGAGTTTGAAGTGGGTAGGTTGCAACATACAATGGCCTGGAAGGTGCCAGCTGTTCCCACATCTGAGATTTTCTGGTATCTCTAGACACGTTTTGAAGTTGTACTTTTTTTAAATTGACATTAGGGCTGGGTATCGTTCAAAAATTCCGATACGATACCTTGACTTTGATACCGGTTCCTAAACGATTTTTCCAAACCAATTTTATGACAACAAGATTTCAAACATTACACATTACCTAAAAAAATCTTTGGATTTATTTTTTCAGTTTGTTGACTTTTTTACAGACTCAAAGACTCATCTCCTGAGCCTTCTGGTCTCCTCATGCCAGGGTCGGCAGGGGCAGAGGCTATAACATTAATGTGAAGAGGAAAAAAAAACAAGCACGCTAAACTGTTAATTCAGCCAACCCTAAAGATAAGTATGGTTTAACAAGATAACTAGTTTAATGTACGTTAAACTTGATCAGTTACTGTCAACCTTAAAGCATTTCTTTAGCATCGATTAAGCTAGCTATAGCATACATCCAAAAAATATCTAACATTACGCAGGTCCCAGTTTATAGGACTATGTCACTGCGCACAGAAATGCTAATTTAACATGTACACAAGAATGTACCACTACAAGTTAGCCGATTTTGTTTGTTGGTTTGTTTGCTAAACGTTAACCTTACCTGTTGGTGTCCCAGTCCTAGTGCCGCTGCATTCATCAGTAGTTTTGAAAGAGGAATCGTGTGGTCGACATGTTAAATGAAGCTCTGTGGCAGGACGCTGAGAGGATGACTGCACCGGCTCGGTCTTCTTGCAGTCGAAGATGGAGCAACTTTCTGCTCTTAAGTTTATTCCGTGCACTGTCAAGTGCTTCATAAGATTTGTTGTGTTACCTGTCTTGGCAGCAATTATCTTGTTACAAATATTGCATCGTGCGCTGTTGGCATCGAGCCTGGTGAAATGTAGCCACACTTTTGATCTTTTCCACATCTTTTACTTCAATGGGGATTGGGATGCATACACACTACAGCCTCAAGTGAGTCTCTGGGCGTAACCGCCGTAAACTAGTGTTTTTCCTTGATGCCTAAACACAGCCAATCACTGGCATTTTTAGATTTTGGCACATCTAGAATGCTACATGCTTATCACTGACGTTGACGAAATTAAACCCTTAGGTATCAACATTTTTCGATACTTGATTGTTTAGAGGCAATTCGGTCGGTGCCTAAAATGTATCAAACTCGATACCCAGCCCTACTTGACATGCTGTCATAAAAATGCAAAATTTGTGGTAAGATGCTCAAAAGTATGACTAATTGACTACCATTGGAAGTTTGCCCATTTTAGATTTGAACTTGCATAAATAGTCCAGTCACAAATAAGAGTAAAGTATGTTAAACTGAATAAAGCATCATGTGAATATTCATGGCTCCTATTGTGAAAGTTTGTATGTTTTGCTCAGATTTTAAGCAAAATGACAGACTAAAGCTTTATATTTCCACCATAACACAGCAGAATTTTATGGAGGATGTTCTGCTTTGTGATTTTTGTGTGTGTCTGCTAAATGTCAGGGGATAGTTCAGTTGCAGTCTTGAATAAATTAACATTTGGCTTTCAGAGAGATAAATAGTGTGGCATTGAATTAAACAAGTTCAAGAGCAGTTCACTCCCTGAAAAACCAAACTTGCCTACACAATGCTAGGATATTGTGGGTGATTGCCAAGATGCTGCTACATCATTGCTGAAGTGTTCTATGTGGTTTTTGACATTCTCATATATATGGTTGCTAAGGTTTAAGACATTGTTATAGTTGTTAGGGTCTTTTGGTCTTCGGTTGGTTGCTTTTTGGCCCAAGTTAACAGAGTCCAACCCTCTGCTTGTGTGAAGTTTTTAAGGTCAAAGTGATATTTTAAAAATCTATGAGTAAGTGCAAAGGATAGAATAAATGTTCTGCATTTGTCTTCGTCTTTCAATTTCTTGTGAATTAAAGTACCATGTGCCAAGAAAGCAAAGGTTATGTGGTTAGAGGTCCACCGACACATTATTATTATTTGTTTTCCACCTAGGCTGAGCTGTCATGATAATGAACCCAATTTCAGACCTGCTCTCTAGTCAGTTTAACACAGCTCAACTCGGTCTGCCTCTGACCTTCACAGATCATCTCTCATCCCTCAGATAACTGCCATGTTTCATTCTTTGTCATATGCTGTGGACGTAAAGTGTCCTGAATGGGCAGTGACTATCATTATGAGTGTCATCTGCAATGTTTATCGTCTGAATTTAGGGGGTCATTTAAAAGGTGTTAGGCTGGAAGTGAATTGAGGAATTGGTGAATTCTAGTGAACAGAGCATTTTCTTGTTTAATGGACGTTATGAAGAAGCTAGCATTGCTTTTCAATCGCATCTTATTTGGTAGCAAGACACAGGATTAAATGATGCTCTCAAGCTCTGCTCAAGTTACAGTAACAAAGAGGACCATGAAAAGAGACGTTAAAACTCACCTTGGACTAGATAATGGAGTATAATGTACTATAGGTCAAAACTTGTTTTGAGCCAAAGCTCTTAGGTTATTACATTAATTTGAGCTTACAGGAGCACACATTACTTCTTAGTCATTTGTTGTATTCAATCATTGCTGTAAAATTAAAACAGCTTAAAGTTTTACAGCTTTTGTGACCAGAACAGTGATATTTTGAAATGTACCTATTTCCATTGTGAAAACGTGTAAATTTCTGTCTTTTCGTTCATATAAAGTCAGAAAAAACAACATGTGAATTCAAATGAACATGTATTTATACTAAAGTAATACAAAAATTACTGCAAAAGATTTAGAAGTGAGTAGTTTTTTGGGATTTTACGATTATGATTTTGACATCTAGGCTCAAGTAGTGGAACTTGTTGGATGAAAGTGTGCAAGTCGCAGATCAGAGGAAATGTCACCAACCTTTTTCCAGCTTCTTCATCCATCGAGATGGGCTCTGCTTCTGCCAAAATGTGACCAGTCTGTTCAAGGCAGTCGGAATGGCCTGTAACAAGAATGAGTGGCACCTCTTCAATGACAGCTCATCCAGGAGCCTCAAAGCCATGCTGCTCCATAATGGTAACAAGTACCCGTCTCTTCCATTGGCTCATGCGGTGCAACTCAAAAAGTATTACAACAGCATCAAGACCTGGCTGGATGCCATGAGTATGGCTGGGAGGTCATAGGAGACTTCAAAATTGTGGCATTCCTGATGGGTCTCCAAGGCGAATATACCAAGTTTCCCTGCTATCTTTGCCTTTGGGACAGCAGGGATACCAAAGTGCATTACCACAGGCAGGACTGGCCACAGCGGACAGAGTTCTCTGTGGGGAGGAACAACGTCAAGTGGGAGCCATTGGGCCTTACGAAAAAAATTTGGGCCTTACGAAACAATTTGTCCATTGCCTTCAAGACTTCTTCCTTAAGCTGTCTGAGGCAAAGGTCAAAGCCGGTTTCTTAGTCAGACCACAAATAAAGAAGACAAAAAGAGTGCAAGGAATTCCCCAAGAAGCTCAAGCGGCTTGGAACAGCTTTGTCGCAGTCGTTCGGGGCTTCCTGGGCAATCACAAGGCCGAGAACTATGTGGAGCTTGTTGAGACTGTGGTGAAGAACTATGGCACAATGGGCTGTAGGATGTCCCTCAGAGATCATATCCTTGATGCTCATCTTGATAAATTCAAGGAGAACATGGGAGCATACTCGGAGGAGCAAGGCGAGCGCTTCCATCAGGATATACTGGAATTTGAACGCCACTACCAAGGACAGTATAACGAGAACATGATGGGAGACTACATTTGGGATTTACAGTATAATAGTACATATCGAAAAACTACTCAAACTTCTAAATCTTTGGTAGTTATTTTTGTAGTCAACAAAATAATACAAATAATAAAAATAAAAACTAAATAACAAAAAGACACAAATTCGACACAGTTTTCTCATTGGAAATAGTTCAATTTAAAAATATCACTGTCCTGGTCAAAAAAGCAAAGTTTGTGGGGAATAATAGGCATTTTCTATACTTTGTGGCATAAGCAATTAGGAAATAACACTTACTACCCAGAAACAAAAACTGTGGTACATAGCGAAATCATTGTTCATGGCAGTGACATTGTAAAGGAGTTCAATGGGAAGGAGGCGGCGAGAACCGGCTTGACGATATAAGTAATAGTTTTAATGATAAACTTAAAAAGACACAAACACACACATGACGGACATGTCCGTAAATTATCTCTTTCTCCCTCACAATCCTCCGCAGTCAGCCTTTATCCCTCTCGGAGGCTTGATTAGCCTGATAAGGGACCGGGTGTGTAGAATCACGACCCGGCCCCGCCCTCCACCCTGCCACAGACATAAAATAAAACCTATTGTTTTTTTAAAACCGATAGCTAAGACCTTCTTATCCTGCCCAAACTACTTGTTTCAATATAAAATAATGCTGCTTTCCATTGAACTCAGAGAGTCAGAGCTTTTTAGTTCAAGAAATGCAATAGAATACCATTTGAAGTTAGATTTCCAACTTGGAAACTTGTGTGGAAATCTAAAACACAATCCAGAACATTGACTTCTTTGTGTAAATTTGCCTGTGTTCTGAACAATTTCTGACAGTTACATTTACTTTTATCCAAATAAATATGTCACGATTCTACATAACAAAAGGGCTAATCCACATCTATGTGTGTTGAAATTTTTATGCGCAAAGTGGATGCGAAGAACCACCCGCTAGGAAGTGCATTCAAATTGTTTAATACACATAGTCGTGGATTATCCCACTTATTCCATGTTCACTTGCCAGCATTGATTAGTTACAGCTGTCATTGAGTTTTACAGTGCATTTTGAAAAGAAGGATAATAATAATCGTTAACTTTATCTATAGGTTGTTAGATCTAGAGTTCTGACCATTCTAAATCAGACACAGATAAAGTAGTGTAATTAATATCACATTTCTTTAATTGAATTAAATAAAAAGCTGTACTATAATTGAAAAAAAAAACCTTGAGTTTTAGACCAAACACTCTTTAAAAGTGTGAATTTAAATAGTCAATTCTGAATTAATAATAGCCACATATATAGAAGGGTTGGCACACATTAATGAGGGAAAACTTGTAAAAGTAGCACTTACTGTACATGATGAGGGAAAAACCATCCAAAATGCTATAAACCTGCAGGCTATAAAAAATGTAATGCACACATTCCAGCCAATCACAATCAAGGATTAAAACAGACCATGGTATAAATGATAATAAAAGTTTATCAAATGTTTGCAGGGACAGTTGTGAAAAGTTTTAAATTATTCTCTCTTTTGATTATTGTACACATACTGAATAGAACAAATGCAAGCATAGCATATTTTATCCTCTGTAATTTGGATTCTAGATGTCATCTAGGTTGACAGCCGACCACCTGCTAAGGTAATGGGAGCGTTGCAGTTCTGTTTCCCTCTATGTCATCTTCAAAACATCGGGAATGGACTGCCTTGATGGTACTAGAGCAGTGATATCAAGTAGGAATATCCCACATCCCAATTTGAATAGAGTGCATAAAGTCAACACAAGAAATTGCGCTTGTCACGTGATCTCATGGGATCTTAAAAAAAAATCAAATAAACCAATTGGCATATTTGTCCATATTTTTCAACATGCACTAAAAAGCTGCTGGAGGTACAATGGGAACAAAAAGAGAATGGGAAAAAGGAGGAGTGTGTGTTATAGCTGAAACTGTGAAGGGTTTTTAAATTTAGTACAATCAATTTTGAGGTTAAATTAGGGAGAGGGTTAGCTGAACCGCCTATCATTGATATTGGTCTGTGAGATAATGTACTGCCTCCCGACTCCTGTCCTCTGTACACTTCCTCTATGACAGATGGGTGATAAATATGCTTGTATCTAATTAAATCAGCAGAGGTTATTGGGATCAATCCATCTCACCTGCCCCTCCCCGTCTGCCCTATCCTAGAGCACCGTCATAGTCCTATCAACCATTTATCTCAGCTTTGTTTCATGTTCCGATAATGTCAGCACTCCTGCCTGCCTAGAATTACATCAACTTGATTACCTCTGAGACACTGCCACCTGGCACCCGGTTGTTTGGTTTGTTAAAAAGGTTAAAAAAGCAAGACGGTTGGTCTGTGAAAGTTTGGCCTGCGAGAAATTAGGTTTCCTGTAAAACTTTGCGATCAGGCAGTTCTATTTGCTGATGCCTGACATTGATGACTTCCTGCAAAATTATCTTCCAAGTTCTGAGGCAGTTAGATTGATGTGACGCCATTCGTTGAAGGCAAAGGTCTAAATATACATTGGTGGGCGCAACTGCATGGTTTCCAGAATCTTGGTATTAGTTGCATCATTCTCTGCAGAACTCACCAGGCAAATCAATAGATGTCTTCAGTAGTTTCTATAGTAAACTTCATGAACTTATTAGATCTTCTTGTTTTTGACTGAGCAGTAGTTGGGTGCCTCACTGATGCATTTTTTATTTTTATATATATATAAAGTAAGCAGGTCCAAAGTCCTTGTGGAAAGAATAATTTATTGAAATTGGTAGTGTAGCATATCCCTTCTGGACTGATGTTACCTGTACATCTCATCCATCTAACACCACCCCATCACAAAACAAATTGTGTGACAGACCTTAATACATGATGCCAATTGAACTAAATGCACAGTACTGGGGATCCCACAGATACCTCATGTAGTTCACCAAGCCAATGGATTAATTTGATGTATCACTCTCTTTTATTTCTTTAAACCTCTACATTCTGTCTTTTTCAAATGCCATGTGATAAAGTGATAAATTGCATCTCTTCCATGTTAATCTGAGTTTATGTCTGACCAACCTCAAAGAGCGACAAACAATTTTGGTTTCTACTGCTGTAGGGTTATGCCAGGTGGCACCGCCCACTGTGAATTTGCTTTGTTCCAAAATTCAAAATTGTAAGTTAAACTCAAATATGTTCTGATTGGCCATGTCACACAGCAGTCTTGCATTCTGTATGGACCGAAAAATTGCTTGTTTCATCGCAGCATGTCTTGTTAGGACATGGTGTTACAAAAACTGGTGCAATATATTTGCATCTGAGGCAATCTCATGATGTAAACACATCTAATGTTTTACGAATAAATATAATCATACTATTTTAATTTTATTCATCCAAAAAGTTTAATATTTTTCCATCTTCACCATGTTGTACACTGGAGCCATTTAGTTTTTTGTTTTCTCAAAGCTGTCTCTTTAACCTATATTAAAATGTCAAAATTATTCCACAATTCTTAGCAGAAGATCACATTATTACAAATTATGACATGTTGAAGCTGTGACTGGAGACTTAAACATTGTTTGTTTAAAAGATAAAACTTACCAGACCACATGTCCTACTTTTGCATCCACCATGAGCAGGAAGTGGGAAAGCGGTACTCTGTTATAGCGGATCATTGTCTGATTTATTCAGGATTATTAAGAAAAATCTGAGAGAGTTGACACAAATTGAGGACACAAATTTGATTTGACAACAAAAAATTATGTTTGAAATTGTTTGATATCTTACAGATCCCTAACTTTAATTTGATATTTGTATTTATGAATTTATTCAAAAATGCATTTTGAAACACTTTGTTTGGCAGTTTAACATTGTGGACCTCTTGCTGAGGACAGGTCAAGTCAGTGTTTCCCAACCTTTGGCACAGTTTTTACAAGTGAAAAATTCTACTGCACACGACTATCCCACATTGGCTAACCATCGTCAATATTTTTCCTTTTCAAGAACTTGTCCATGTTTTCTCTCCGTCTTAGTAGCGTGCTTAATTTTAATGTTGGAAATTTGGCTATGCAAAAAAAATTTAATAATTCACATACTGTGCTTGCGTTAGACTTTCTCATAATCCATCATTTTGATGGACAGGGTCGGAAAAATTCCATCAATCTATTATTACCCATCATTTTAATTTTCATACTTGAATAATAAGTCATTTAATAGCTTTTATTTTCATTCACATTTTTAATCATGAACTTACAGGACAAGCATATAGCAGATTATGCATTCATTTATTTAGGAAGAGAACAACAGACACCACACAAAGCTGATGAATGTTTTTTTCCCCCCAGTGACAGCGGAGGCCACTAAAATATGAATAACGCAATAATATATAAAAAAAATGCAATTCAAATATGAGCAAAACACGTAAAAAATTCACTGAACAGAACTCAATCGACAACTCAAACTTTCCTCCTGGTCCGCATCAACTTAAACTGTGTGCTCGCCTGTGCATAATCAAACGCATCAAGGGAGACTGATACTGAGGTAATAATGAGGTCATTAGATTGTGTCTTTGCCTCGGACAGACGACTTCTCATGGCAATTTTTATTTGTTCTGGAGGCTGTCACAAGCGCCTCATTGCCCTCCACATGATGAGTTGCAGGAAGCATTACAGAGGGGCGATTTTACGAGTTTGCCACGTAAAAAAGCGGGAGGTGTGCTCAATAAACATTGAAAACATGTAGTCTATTTGGAAGAGAGAAAAAAGCTTGCAGTTGCTTTGATAGCAGTAAGTAATAAAATGACTTGTTTATGTTTAGGTCTAAGCAATTTCTTGGTGAATTTAAATTAGTTCAATAACTGGGGTCGATACTTCAAATGTCATGAAAAACTGGTTTGGAAACTGTTTTTGTCAAGAAAATTGGCATTAGTTTCACATGACAGAATTTACCCCAATCGTTAGCTTGTGTTAATCATGACGACAGTATACATCCTTGAAAGCTAATTTATTGTACGTGATTATGGATTGAACTTAACGGCATATAGATCTGATACTGCAAACATGACACTTCCAGGAGTGCCAACACTCTATCTCTATTAATATCTTTTATCTTTGATTAATATTCTATTGAATTTGATGATTGTTGATTTAAAGGATTAAAAAGCTAACATTGATTCTAATAATTATTAATTATTGTTAATAACCAAACCCGCTCCTAAACTGTGAGCCCTACATTGCTGATCACAGACATTTTATTCTAAGCACACATGAGGGTTCTGCCTGCTGCTCATGTACCTGAGATGAACTCGATGGCTGCATTTCTGTTCTGCCCCATGAGAACAACAGCGTCTCAAATTCCCACAGCTAAACACTTGATAGTGGCATCTTTTCAACCATAACTGCATATAAGTTCTCTGGTGCTTTTTCTTTTGTGGAAAGGTACTGAATTTGGATATTCATTTAAGGTAACCTATAGGGCATAGCTGTAGGGTAGATATACATGCAAAGGAGTCATTATTAATGCAATTTGAAAGGTCTCTCTGTTCCTTTCATCCCCTCAGCATGACTGTTCTTTTCTTGTAGAGTTTATTCCATCCTTGAAGATCAGGTGCAAAGTTTTTTGAATATTACTTGCTTTAGTGATATCCACCTCTGCAAGATTTTTTTGAAAACATCTTGTTCAATTACAGAAGACTCACACAACTCTTAAGCTCTGACCTCAAGTAGTTATATAAAAAATAAATGCAGGAAAAAGTTTAGCTATGATGTGTTGATGATCAGTTCCATGCCGTTACATCCCGCGCATGGTGAGCTTAACACAAATTTTTTCATAAGTAATTTATGCCCAAATTGTTCCATGTGCAGCCCAGTTTTTTAGACATACGAACTGTCCGTGCTGGTGCACATTGTTTGCATTTATGCGCCTGCAGCTCCATGTACTAAGAGTATCACAAAGCATTCTTGGTAAGCATGCATCGAACGCATATGGACCTGCAGTGAAACAACTATACTTTAAAAGGCTTGAGCGATCGACCTTGTGGCATGGCACGTGGGATATTGAAGTATACCATAGCCCTAAGTCACTACCCGATACTGACGTTTTTAGACAGATTGAGTATTGGTCCAACAAGGCCAAAGTAAATCCTATACTGTGTGTTAGTCATGTTTGTTATGGTCAAGCCCCAAAAATGGCATAAAGGAATCATAAAAACATAAAGTAGTTTGTATGACCTGTGCATTGTATTCCAAGCCACTTAATCCTCTGAATCACTGGACACACTCTGCCATCCCCCGGGGAAGTTGGGAGAGGAATTGCTCCAGTGTCACCAGGTCGACGATGTCCACGGTGCCATGGGTTTCCTCAGCCAGCAGCCATTTTCAAATATATACACCAACCAACGAGAGTTCACTTTAATAGTAGCGGACACTCGCAGTCAACTCCCTCTGCTGTCTCCCTCTCCATACTGATAAGGCCATCTGCCTTTTCAGCTCTCCCTCTGCCTTCACTAATACAAGACACAAGTGTTAGAGAAAATGACAGCCCAGGTGACTAGTCTTGCCGCTCTTCCTCTCCCACAGACAGATACATGACTATGCCCCCATCCCCACACTCTAAGTAATTAGCATAATTCTAAAATGAATATGAAACTTTACTGGTAGCCAGTGTGATAAAATGGGGCTGATATTAACATATTTCTTGGTTCTAGTTAGCAATCTCGCTGCTGCATTTTGAACCAACTGAAGTGTATGTATTAAACCTGCAGGACATCCACAAAGTAATGCATTACAATAATCTAGTCTTGAGGTCTTGAATGCATTAATTAGTTTTTCGGCATTAGAAACCGATAGCATGTGTCGTAACTTCGCAGTATTTCTGAGGTGGAAGAATGCAGTTCTACAAATATAGGAAATTAGTTTTTCAACTTTAATTTGATCTGACAGTTCCTCATTTGCACAAACATAGTGGTAGCAGTCAGAGAGATATGACCTAAACCAAGCTAATGCCTGTCCACAAATGCCAACAATTCTCAAGCCTATCCAAGAGAATGCCATGATATATGGTGTCAAAGGCTGCACTAAGATCAAAAAGCACTAGAAGAGAAATGCAGCTGTGATCAGATGATAAGTGCAAGTCATTTGTAACTCTGATAATTGCAGTCTCTGTACTATGATTGGGAATCAAACTTGACTGTAATTCTTCATATATACCATGTCTTTGTAAAAATGAACATAGTTGGGAGGACACTACCTTTTCTAGTATTTTTGAAATGTTATCTTTTTACAGTTTTTATGTTCTTTTCAAGTTTGACATCAATATTTTTTTTTTCTAAATGACTTAATGAGGGTTTTGTGTTTGGTAGTTCAGGGAAGAGACACAGTCTCTATATGATATGCTGGTGATTCATTCTCTATGTGTTGTAGTTTATGTTACTGTGTGATGTCTCAGAGCAGCTAGCAGACATTCAGATTAGTGAATTTGTCTGCTTCCTGACCTGGGCCCCAGTTAGTCAAATACTACCACTATTAAGATTATGAGCCATATTTCTAGAGAGGAGAGCAGCACCTTCCCTGGAGGGATGGAATCAGTCTCTCTCTAGCAGGAAAAGTCTTCCCCAAAAACTCTTTCAAGTCTCTGAATCCTATTCTCTGGACACTACTCACACATCCTGCCATGCAGTGACACTAATCTACTATAAACTTCCTCACCCCAATGAACAGGGAGTGGCCAGAGCATATTACAGTGCCTGACATAATTTTTGCAAGGTCACACACCTATTTAACATTATCTTTAGTGATCTCCAACTGGCAAAGCTGGACATCGTTAGAGCCGACATGAATAACAACTGTTTAGCATTAGTCAGAGCATCTCTCAGATGATCTGGCACCGGAAATGCATTTAATAATAGTGGCTGGAGTCTCTATTTCTACGTTCTTTACAATAGAGTCACCAATAATAAGGGCGCTTTAAACATGATTCTCAGTGGGTGCATCACTGAGTGGGGAGAATCGATTGGACATCCTAACAGAAACAGGAGTGGTGTCGCATTGCCCTACGAGTATGCTGCCGAGATGTCACCCAAAATCCCTGCTGTATTGGCTCTACAGCCGAAACCAAATATGTGTGGTGCTCGCTGTACTACCCACATCTGAAACAGTATCTACTGGTTTTTCTTTCTCACTGACCTCCACTTGCGTTTGGATGCGTGTCTCTTAACTCATTAACCTTCTACATCATGTAAATGACTAATTCCTTACATTTATCACATGTGAATCCCTCACAGCTGCTGGAAGAAGCCATAGTAAACATGACATGTGGTCCAAGTAGCGTTAACATGAGGTAATGCCATGACTTACCACAATTGTTTGTTGTTTTGATGGTGGTTTGTGATCAGCGGGGGTTTCGGATCGATTTGAATCCCTCAGAAAATTGTTGTTGTTGAGGTGTTTCCTAATCACCAGTGGTTTGAGATTGATGCAGTGATCTGTGTAAAAGATTTGTGCAGTAAAGCATACAGTTTAATCTGCTAAAAGTGGAAAGGCAGGTGTGCGCGGTAAAATGCATGTAGTTGGATCACTAAAAAACAATGCATGTAAAAAATGGGAGAGATTAAAGATTAAATGCTGAAAATAGAAACATAAGCAATGCTAATTAGGCTTGCAGGCTACAAACACGAGCACTAGCAGGAACAGTAAACAGAAGAAAAAAAAACTTTGCACACCTGTATTTGGAGATTTCTCTCAAGCTCTGTCAGGTTGGATGGGGACCATCGGTGGACATACATTTTCAGGTCTCTCCAGAGATGTTCGATTGGATTCAAGTCTGGGCTCAAGCTGGGACACTCAAGGACATTCACAGAGATGTCCCTAAACCACTCTTGCATTGTCTTGGCTGTGTGCTTAGGGCAATTGTCCTGTTGAAAGGTGGCCCTTCAGCCCAGTCTGAGTTCCTGAGTGCTCTGGGCAGGTTTTCATTAAGGGTTTCTCTGTATTTTGTTGTGTTCAGGTTTCCTTCAACCCTGACCAGTCCCACAGTCCCTGTCGCTAAGAAATACCTCCACAGCATGATGCTACCACCACCATGCTTCACCGTTGGGATGTCACTGTGCAGGAGATGAGCGGTGCCTGGTTTCCTACAGACATGGCATTTGGAATTGAGGCCAAACAGATCAATCTTCATTTCATCAGACCAGAGAATCTTGTTTCTAACAGTTTCCAAGAGTTCTTTAGGTGCTTTTTTGTCTTCCACTGAGGAAAGGCTTCCATCTGGCCACTCTGCCATAAAGCCCAGAATGTTGGAGTGTTGCAATGATGGTTGTCCATCTGCAAGATTCTCCCATCTCCAAACATGATCTCTGGAGCTAAACCAGAGTGTCCATCGGGTTCTTGGTCTCCTCTCTTACAAAGGCCCTTCTCTTCAAATGCTCTGTTTGGCTGGGCGGCCAGCTCTAGAAAGAGACTTGGTTGCTCCAAACTTCTTCCATTTAAGAATTTTGTAGGCCACTATGCTCTTGGGAACCTTCAATGCAGCTGACTTTTTTTTTGTAGCCTTCCCCAGATCTGTGCCTCGAAACAATCCTGTCTCTGAGCTCTGCAGGCAGCTCTGATATGGATTTTTAGCTGTGAGACCTTATATAGACAGGTCTGTGCCTTTTCAAAACATGTCTAATCAATTGAATTTGACACAGGTTGACTCCAATCAAAGTGTAGAGACATCTCAAAGATGATCCAGAGAAATGGGATGCACCTAAGCTAAATTCCATGTGTCAAGTAGCAAAGTGTCTGAATACTTGTCAATGTGATATTTCAGTTTTGTTTTTCATTTTAATAAATTTGCAAAGTTATAACAAATCTGATTTTGCTTTGTCATTATGGGGTATGGAATGTAGATTGATGTGAAAAATTATTTAAAGCATTTTAGCATAATGTTGCAATATAAAATGTGAAAAAACTTAAGGGTTCTGAATGCTTTCTGAATGCACCATGATCAGTAGTTTGGTTCACTTATAATATGCGTTTAAAATGGCCATAGAGGATAATTTTACCAGATTTTGAATAAGAAGTGATTTGAACTACTGTGAACTTGCCTACAAACAGACACATACATGACTTCCTTGAGAGTTCAGAATGTCAAAATAAAAGCCAGAGGGTTTTAAAGTTCATGGTGCATGATTTAAATATTTCTGTTGTCTTAAAAATTCTAAAAGTCAAAAATTATAAAAAATTATAATGGTATTATTATTGTCATTATTATTTGCTTAGAAATTATAAAAATATTTAAGTTGAATAGGTTCCAAAAAATAATGGTGTGAATGAAAAGTGAACTGATATCTTAAAAGTAAATTGAACAGAGAGATGAAGTACAGATACAAGTTGAAAAATAAAAATAAAAGACAACTGGCTTCTTTTCTACTGAAGACTTCGAATGGAATTAATAATTTGCTGCTACATTATTCAGTAGATTATTTAACAATAAAGTTTTTCTTAATAAGCTATACATTTATATTGAAATAATGTGTAGTTAGAAGGTTGTTTCTTTGCATATAAAAGAGTACCCAAAATGAGCTCCACACAATAATGTAAATATTTTCTAAACTGGTTATGCAAAAACCAACACTGGTATCTGATAGGTATCGGCCAATACTGAGATTTCAGATATTGCATCCGAAGAGAAAAAGCAGTATCTGTGCATCCCTACACAATAGTGGTACATACAGTGGTATGTAGACACTACACTGATTATAGTTTACATTAATAACTTAGACAAAAATAACTTCAGTAGGAGTTTTTCCTGTTTGTTTTGTCTCCCCATCATTCATTGTACTCTTATCTCACAATGATCCATGCATCTTCTAGCTCCTCCGATGATTTGTGCAGACATATAGATGTAAAGAGATCAGTTGATCAGTTCAGTCTAGCATATGATTTGTGGAAGCCAGACCACCAGGAAACACTCTGAGTCTCTTCTGTGAGAAAAACTCCTCCCAGAGTACCTGTCGTTTACACGGCCCCCTTCTGTGCAGAGTGGAAACCAGAGAGCGAGGGAGATGGAGAGTGAAACTCATTGACTTTAATGAGCTCCCAGCAGACCATGATTGCATTATAAAAGCAAAAAAAAAAAGAAAAAAAGGAACTTCACTTGTAATTATGCATCCTCCTCTTAACACCATCAAAGCTTAATCACCTGCAAATGTGTTTGTGTGTCAGGAAAGAGCAGGTTGTTAATAATTAAGAAGAGCTAGTGCAGCCATACACTAAACTGCAAAACAGAATGTAAAAAATAAAATAAAAAATGTATCCCAGTTGTTATTGTGTAAAGAAGCTGGTGGGAGTTGAAAGGACTTAGAGCTTTAATGGACACCGCATGCAATGACAATGCCGAGCCTTGTCTGTCCATTTCCTTTCCAAGCTTTTCAGTCATCTGTCAGTGCCAAACACTGTACCTCGAGTTTCAGGCTTCATCACTGTTTGTCTCCCACAAACAAACAGTTGGCTGTCACTACCTCTGGTCCATCAGATTGTGATTTGATGCAACAAAACTAGAATGCTCATTATAATCAACAAAGTTGTGATCACCTGATTACATTGTTGGGGGCATTTATTAGATTTAATGTCCCCAAAAATTGGCTTGATGAATTTTGTTTTGTTTCTTGTGTGGATGTATTTCCTGTTGGAAGGGGCAGGATGTATCGAAAGGCTCATCCATTAAAGAAAAAACACCAATAATTATTGGTTACTTCACAGCCATGAACCTTGATTTTCACTAGCTTGACATTTGTAGGTGGTATTAGGAAGAGGGACATTCTCATTCTAGAGAGCATTTGTTTGTACCTGTGTAGCAAGATGAGTCATCAATATTTTTGGTCTATATTCCCGGAAGAGAAACTGTCAGTTTTTACTGCACATATCTGCCTATTGGCCACCTCTGCCCGCCCAGGGAGGTGTGGCTGTCGTCCCTTAGTTGGTGGAGGAGTTGCCGAAGACCAAGCTATGGCATATCGGAGAACCGGCAAGTAAATGATTCTCTCTCTCTCTCTCTCTCTCTCGCCCACTGCTGCACAGCTGTTACTGTACTGTATTTTCTTTAAATATAATTTTTTTTTTTTATTCCTCTATGTCCTGTTATTGTTTCATTTGCATATGTACAACACTTTGGTATACACTAGTGTTCATAAATGTGCTATATAAATAAATTGACCTTGACTTTGACAGGGAGTACCCCCCTATTTTTCATTATTGTTTCCATCCCCCTGTCCCCTCCCAGATTCAGGAAGGTGGGGATGACCTGCTGGCAGATGGGGCATAAGGTACGACCTCCCCCAGGGAAAGAGGGGGTGGGTGTACGTCATGCCGGGGGCTCCCCAGCCTGAGAGAACAAGGGAGGAATGTGACAGGACGGAGGGCGGGGCTGGGTCGTGATTTTACACACCCGGCCCCTTATCAGGCTAATTAAGCCTCCGCGAGGGATAAAGGCCGACTGCGGACATTGGTGCAACAGCGAGAGAAAGTTTATGGCCAGTTGTCTGTCCTTTGTTTGTGATTGTGTCTTTTGGTTCAGTTTTATAGTAAAGCTATTATTTATATTGTCAAGCCGGTTCTCGCCTCCTCCTTTCCCTTAACCTGCTTTACAGCAGGTCAGAACTAGCATATTTTAGTACAGCTTTTATTCAGAATCTTTTCACATAATTTAGCACAGATCCAGCTTAACTCCGTCTGTCCGCTACACCCAGCTACAACTCTGGAGGATGCTCAAAATTCTGCAGCGCAATGGAGGGCATAGTTTTCCATGAAATACGACCCAAATCATTATCAAAGGACATGGATTATTTACTCTTGCCATTGCTGGATGATATATTGTGTATATGAATCTATCATATAGCAAACACAATGTATTTTCAGTTACGAGTATGTCTTTTTGTGGTTTGACAGCTTGAATGAAACTTTCAAGCCTATATACAGAGAAATTGCATAATAAACATTACCATTTCTAATCGATCAGTTTGCACAGTTACAACAGTTCCATACACAAAACTGCAAACTCATCAACATCACATGGTTCATTGTGGCAGTACAAAAACCTTTGTAAAATTTGTGTGTATGGTGACTTGATTCACAACTTTGAACTGCCACCTGCACCGCACCGATGTGTTCCGTGTCCTATCCAGGACGCTGCTCTTGTGTTTGACTGGCTTCAGTATTAAGTACAGTAAATTATATATCACTCCCATGTGGTCTCCCAAAGCTATTACGTCAACTACATTAAACGGAAGGCCAACTGTGAATTGAAAAGCACATAAATTATGCTTCTAATTTAAATGTCGGCTAATGGTAATATATTGATGCCTCAAAAAGAGAAAATAATGTGCGGATCATTAATCGATGTATCAATATTTGATGACATTCCTAATCATTTTGAATCAGACCATGACTTCCAGAATATAATCATTAGGTGCCCAGCTCTTGCCTAGAAAGCTTTTTTGATATTAAGTGGAACGCTCTAGTTTTGTAATGAGTCACTCGCTTGCAGTGTGGATAGTTTTGAGACTGAGTGGGTTTAGTGTCCTCACCAGTAAAGGATGATGAACATTGTAAACAACTGATGCGTGGAGGCTTGTTAAAATTTGATCAATATTTTAAGTGGCTAATTTTATGCACTGGTAGGCATGCACTGTTAAAGACTGATGAGTCTATTAGCAGACTGAGCTTTGTGTAATTGCTGCATTGAAATGAACGTGTGATACACCAAAATGACTGGGGAGGGGTTTTAGCCATTTTTGTTTGCCTTTTTTGTTTTTAGGCTTGCTGTGCACACATCTCCATTATTACACAGCACATAAGACTAATTTCCATCAGGACCACTTCCTTCAAATTAATACTGAACTTGAATATTTGAATGAATACTTTAATCATTTTTTCACAATTAATGCAATCTGTTAGTGTTGACAGTGTGGTTCTGTTCTGAGCAAACTCTCTTCCCATCCATGCAGCCATGCATGGACAGAGCAGGGAGTGCAGCAAATAAAAAATACAAAAAATCCATGGTTAAAAGAACAGATCCAGCAGAATTAGTACAACATTGTTCCATTCTGTCGGTACAATCCTTCATTGCATAATAGATTAAGCTGACACTTAAAGAACTTCACAAAATCAATGAATAAACGGAGGACTTAAATAGGACCACTCTAATAAGTATCTGAATTTTATTGGTAGATGTCATGATCAGCTGAGCGTCAGCTGATTGCGAGCTTGACTCATGTGACCTGCTTGAACTGCCGTGAAACTGAGTTTGGTAATATTAGTTTAACCATGCTCACTAAAATAGCTCTGATTCTTGAGATGATTCTGCATGAATTTTGCTAATTCAGCTAATATAAATACAAGGTTATCTAACTGAAGGAAAAAAGAAAGGTTTACTGTCCTTTTCCTTTGTTGTCATGGTACCCTGGAGTGCATTTTCGTACGCAACCTGAAAGCCACACTTGTTAATTTTTTTTTTTTCTATTTGGTCTAAGGTTTCTTTTTTCTGAGGTTTAGATTACTTTATACAGTACAGTATATACACACACAAACAGTCAAATTTGAGTGGGAGCATAGGTGTTCTATGCTTCATGAATGATGATTCGTGCAGTTAGATTTACCTAAGAAATCTTGAACTCTTCTTTTTAAATTGACTTGAGCTGTGTAAATGTCTCTGCGATTACCCTGCATAGTCTTTATGTCATCAAAGTCTCCAGCTTGCAAATTGCTGAACCTCCCACACTGTAATTGAATGACTATAAAATAAAATATGGCTCAACTTTATTATTAGAACAGTGAGGCATCTGCTACTGCAAGTAATAAACCATTAAGAGAGGATGCCCAGATAGCAAGCGACCCTTGACACAATGCTAAATCAAAGTTGATGCGTCAACCTCAATGGCATTGAATTCAAATTACAAGGTGATGTTCATTCTACATTACTTTTGTTGAAACTACATGGAAATATCAACCAAACATCAGTATTTACTTAATTGAATCAACATGGCAATCTGATGTAGATTCTACATCACCTTTGTACCAGCATTAGTGTTGAAACGACATTGAAGTATCAACAAAGACTTGACATTTGACCAAATGTTTTTTCTAAAAACAACTAAGTCCTCGTGGTTGCGTAGTGATTCGCCTCAATCTGGTTGGTGGAGGACAAATCCCAGCTGCCTCCGTGTAATAGACTGTCAACCCACACATCTTATCATGCGGATTGTTGAGCGTGTTGCCACAGAGACATATGGAGGCTTCACTCCATACACCGCGGCATCCACGCCCAACTCACCACGTGCCCCACTGAGAACTAACCACATTATAGACACCATGAGGAGGTTACCTCATGTGACTCTACCCTCCCTAGCAACCGGGCCAATTTGGTTACTTAAGAGACCTGGCTGAAGTCCCTTAGCACGCCCTGGGATTTGAACTAGTGAACTCCAGGGGTGGTAGCCTGTGTCTTTACCACTGATTTACCCAGTCCCCCCGTTTATACAGCTTATTTAGCTTCATCACAAAAGTAATAACAGTAAAAATTAAAAGGTTGTTGCTTGAGGCACCAGAGGAGCTGCTCCCACACTCATTTGCTGAATCAAGTAATCTAAAACAGAATAGAACAAAGAGAAGAAAAAAAAAAACGGTAATATTATGATTAATGGAATGGAATGGAATAGAAATGTAATTTGTAAAGTCCAGTGATGTCACTTTTTACAATCGATCTGGTTGGCTAGTCTGGTCCTAGGGACCCAAAGTCACCTGCACATTTTGGATGTCTCCCTTGTTGAACACACCTGATTCCACTCATGTTGTTAGTAGAGGCTCCCATACCTCAATTGGTGTCATAACAGAAAAACATCCAAAATGTGCAGTGTTTCAACAGACAATTATAAAATAAAATTTCAACATGAAGTCACCTTAAAATTTGCTAGTTCACTTAGCAATAGTACCTATACACAACAACAAAAAAATATTTTATGGCAATTCACACAATCTTGGGCATAAACAAAATGTTATAAAACTATTAATAATCAGTTTGCCACAATCCATCACTGAAACATTGTTATACAAATTCAGTCCTTTCCTTACCTGATATAACTCTAAAGATGTGAGGCACTAGGTTGGTCCTTTCTAGATACCATTAAGTGGCCTATGTGGAAATGTTTCTTCATAGTATTTGCACACTTTTTAAAATTAATGTATTTAACAACTGTCAGCAGTAGAATCCAAGAGATCATGCCAGAGTGTATCAGGTGGTTCAACTAATAAAACGTATGTGAAGAAAGCACCTGTGTTTTTTCGTTTACCAGAAAGCTTCAATTAGAGTATTGAGAAGCACACCGTTCTTTTGGTCATCATCTACAAATCAATGTTAGTTCAGTGTCACTGTCATCACCCTTGTGCACTGTTAGCTTACATCAAAATTTCAATGTAGATCTAACATATGTTTAACATTGAAATTGCAATCACAACTAAACTGAAAAATCAACATTGTATCAATGTCACCTTGCTATTTGGGTAAAGGATTCACCTGTGTCTCATTAACGAGGAAGCATCTATTAGAGCACTGAGAAGCATGCATGATCTTGTGGTCATCAACTACAAATCATTGTGTTTTTTTGGGGGTTTTTTTCGACAAAAGGTTGTAGCACATCAGAAAGTTTACTGATAAAGCCGATGGAAATGCAAATTATCGCACAAATTTCACAATAGTCGACATAATATTTTTCCTTTTAAATCTAGCACATAAACTCTATGTCGATACTTAAAATGCCACGAAAAACTGGTTTGGAAACACTTTTTGAGAAAATTGGCAGAAATATATTGTCACATGACAGAATTTACCCCAATCGTTTGCCTGTGTTAATCATGACGACAAGGTTGAAAGCCAATTTATTGTACGTGAAGCATTACTTGCACTGTTATGGACTGGTCTTAATGGCATACCTGCACAGATCCGATGCTGCAAAACACATCTGTGTCATGACACTTCCAGGAGTGCCAACACAAATAACTCTAATGCACCTGTCATCGACAAATGCACAGAGAACAAATGAATGGCATATTTAATTTAATCATGGTAGTCATCCATTTATTTATTAAATTTTCTTTTCCACACCATTCAAAATAATAGACGGCAGTCATGCAATTAGCCCACAACACAAAAATCTATAATTTCTATGCACAAATTTTTTTTAAATATAAAATAAATACGCAATACTAGGAGAAAAGCATCTGTGTGCTTTTTTGGAACACTAGCATAGCCCAATTCTATAAGATTATTGTTCATTTTTTGGAAAAAGAATAATCTTGTATTAAATAAAATAAATTATCAAACGAATAAAGCATTACAGTAAGTTAAACAAATAAATTACCAAACGAAAAAATTATATTGTTAGGCCTATTTAATTGCCTTGTCATTACACAAACTTAAATTAGCCTTACCCTGTTCTGTAGACCAAAAGAAATGGTCTGAATGACATTCTCAGAATGTTCTACACTTTTTTTCAAGACTATAAACTATATCAGAACAATTTGTATAATGCTGAGTTCACTTTCAGAAAACTAGCTTTTGAACATTTGAAAACGTTTAAATATTATGAATCTAACCGTCTTTACCTCGGATTGCATTTGCTGAGCTTCTTCAGAAAGTTTAAATTGCATTATGATGCAAAAATTTATTTTAGATGACAATCAAGTTCAGTTGCTCGTTAATAGTTGCTGGACAAATATGCGGGACATAATGCAGTAGTGAAAGCGATGCTTTAGATTAGATGATTGTTCAAAATAGCCTAGAATGTATCGTATGTAAACCCTGATATTGCACTGCATAAATTTTTCTTTAAAAGATGTGTACACAACATATACACATCGATGGATGGTCCTTATACTAAGACTGAATGTTGATGCAGTTTGCCAGCTTGAACAGGGCCAAGACGATTCGCTTTTGGGTTGGAACCAGTGGCAACCTGCGATAGGTGCCCTATCAGAAGGGCAGCTGGTTCCTTTTGATTGCAATTCCTCGTCTTCTGATTGCATTTTTTGTGAAATGAAAATGACAGTAAGCTGGCTAATATTAATGAATTGTCTCAATACTCTCCCCATTTTACCAAAACTTGGGGGTATTAGGGACATCTGGGAGGTGAAAGGTACACAATTAGCAATATACACACATTTCTGTATGGAAACAGCATAAGGGCAGATTTATCGATAATAGGCATTACGTCATCAAGCACACCATTTTTATGGATAAAAGGCCATTTGAATGGAAACAGGCAGAAGACGGCAAATTTTGCCAACATTTTTTTACGCATTTTCACTTTGCCGATAATACAACAGCATGAAAAGTGGATGGAAACTAGGTAAGCAGCCATGTGCACTGCTGGATTTCATCGAAATTTCAATGTTGATCCAGCATACTTTATACATTGAGATTTCAATCTCAACAAAAAATTATGGTTTGGACCGTAAATCAACATTGTATCAATGTCACATTGCTATCTGGGTGATGAGCAGTACCCAAATGTAATAATAATAGTAAAAATAGGAAAAAGGTTTCATTTCTAAACATTCCTACTGTCTCTGAAGGTGTAGGCCATTGAAAGAAATAGAACGAAGAGGGACTTTATGGTGCAGAATTCTCCTGACATCTTCATACTGGCAGTGGAGTTATTGTGCTTGAGAGTGTTAGTACATAAAGATGATACAACCAAAACAGCTTGCTTTGTTGCCTGTTCTCGCTCCATTATTCAAGCTTTTAATCCTGGTGCTGTTTACCTGTTTAAATCAACATGTGGCTGACGGGACATGCTGGGAACCTTTACAGATATTTAGCTGCCCCAAATTTATAGACTGTATTTCTCTCGCGCTCTCTCCCTGACACATTAATGCACAATCTGTTTTCTACCCTCTAAAAATCTGCATTCACTCTAAAATAAAACTTCTCATAAAGTTTAACTCCGTATTAGTTTACAGACATAAAAACAAAAAATGTGGTAGCAAATGTTGTAGAAACGTTTCTAGGAAAAGCACGTTAAAAAATTGTTAACTCAAATATGTATATTCATGCAACTCTATCCATCTATACACCCTATTCTTGCAGTTGTGAAATTGTGATATTTGAGACTTAAAGTTAGGTTATTCACAGCATAGTCTTACAATATGTGTTCCATATGTTTCTGTTTGACAAAAGCATGACTGTAAATGTGATGTTGATTCTCTCTCCTGCAGAGCGCAACATGGCCAGACATGAGGAGCAGAGACAGACGCGGGACAGCCTACGGGACTCTCCAGCATTGGCTGATGGTGACGATCTGGTTATCATCTATAACCGGGTGCCCAAGACTGCAAGCACCTCCTTCACCAACATCGCATATGACTTGTGTGGGAAGAACCGCTTTCATGTTCTCCACATTAACACAACCAAAAACAACCCAGTCATGTCCCTACAGGACCAGGTAACATGGCCATTAAATCACACACACCCAGGGAGTTGATACTTTATCAGGGTTTTTCCGGAGGGCCTTAAATAGCATTAAAAAGCATTAAATGTTATTCCCACAGGCATTATACATTTTAGATAGTTTTGAAAAAATAATATTACCAATTTATTTTGAATATAGGCTTCACAATTAATAACTTTGATTTGCTGTCGCAAAATATGTACATTGGTGTGATAAACACGTGGATCCAATTTGGTAATTGCCTCCGGCCGGTGCAAAATTTACGTAATGCCGGATGTTTGGACAGCGGCGGGCTGGGACCTGGAGGAGTTAGAACAGAGAATGTAAATTTAGTAAAGTTGCAAAGAAATGGGTAAGTGCAAATTCCAGCAAATGTGGCTAGAAGACAAATAATTTAGGACATGGTTGCAGCCCGTTGGTTGTCAACATGGAGCCGTTAACTCTCATATGCAGTCCAATTGCCACAAATCGGCTGTAAAAGGCAGACAGCAATTAACTATCTCAAGTTACTTCGCCGTCACCGACAAAGTAACATCTTCAGCAACTACTACTACCACCACAACTGCTGCTGTAGTGACCACTACCAAAGGAAAATCGATCTAACTTTGACCAGCGTTTGGTTCGAATTCGATGCTGCAGAATCCTTCAGAATGATGTAGATCAACTAGCTGAGCAGGCCAAAAACAAATCTTAACACACTCATGGCTCAAATGATTACAAAATCTAATACTATGAGGAGATACAAGGACAAATGAAATGAATTGAAAAATGTTGAGTCAGAGTTGGAAATAAAAGTGAGCGAACTGAGGCACATGGATTAAAACTGTGTAATTTCTATAGCACTTGAATTTTGCATACATTAATTTCTAGCCTTAAAAAGTTCAGAGTTTTTCCTTCACTGTCCAGACTGATAGAATTTGTGGTTATAGTTGAAGTAGGTCACGTGTATTCGATTGTCTCAAATATCCAAGATTATCATCATTGCATCATTGTGTGTGTGTGTGTGTATATATATATATATATATATATATATATATATATTATTATTAGTGATTAGTCATGGGTCATGTATGGCATTAAAAATGTTAAAAATGGCATTAAAAAAGGCATTAAAAAGCATTAAATTAGATTTGATGATACCATAAATACTGGGACATCGACACAATTCTAATCTTTTTGGCTCTATACACCACCACAATGGATTTGAAAAGAAACGAACAAGATGTGCATTAACTGCAGACTTTCAGCTTTAATTTGAGGGTATTTACATCCAAATCAGGTGAACGGTGTAGGAATTACAACAGTTTGTATATGTGCCTCCCACTTTTTAAGGGACCAAAAGTAATGGGACAGATTAACAATCTTAAATCAAACTTTCACTTTTTAATACTTGGTTGCAAATCCTTTGCAGTCAATTACAGCCTGAAGTCTGGATTGCATAGATATCACCAGATGCTGGGTTTCATCCCTGGTGATGCTCTGCCAGGCCTCTACTGCAACTGTCTTCAGTTCCTGCTTGTTCTTGGGGCATTTTACCTTCAGTTTTGTCTTCAGCAAGTGAAATGCATGCTCAATCGGATTCAGGTCAGATGATTGACTTGGCCATTGCATAACATTCCAATACTTTCCCTTAAACTCTTTGGTTGCTTTCGCAGTATGCTTCGGGTCATTGTCCATCTGTACTGTGAAGCGCCGTCCAATGAGTTCTGAAGCATTTGGCTGAATATGAGCAGATAATATTGCCCGAAACACTTCAGAATTCATCCTGCTGCTTTTGTCAGCAGTCACATCATCAATAAATACAAGAGAACCAGTTCCATTGGCAGCCATACATGCCCACGCCATGACACTACCACCACCATGCTTCACTGATGAGGTGGTATGCTTTGGATCATGAGCAGTTCCTTTCCTTCTCCATACTCTTCTCTTCCCATCACGCTGGTACAAGTTGATCTTTGTCTCATCTGTCCATAGGATGTTGTTCCAGAACTGTGAAGGCTTTTTTAGATGTTGTTTGGCAAACTCTAATCTGGCATTCCTGTTTTTGAGGCTCACCAATGGTTTACATCTTGTGGTGAACCCTCTGTATTCACTCTGGTGATGTCTTCTCTTGATTGTTGACTTTGACACACATACACCTACCTCCTGGAGAGTGTTCTTGATCTGGCCAACTGTTGTGAAGGGTGTTTTCTTCACCAGGGAAAGAATTCTTCAGTCATCCAGCACAGTTGTTTTCCGTGGTCTTCCGGGTCTTTTGGTGTTGCTGAGCTCACCGGTGCGTTCTTTCTTTTTAAGAATGTTCCAAACAGTTGATTTGGCCACACCTAATGTTTTTGCTATCTCTCTGATGGGTTTGTTTTGATTTTTCAGCCTAATGATGGCTTGCTTCACTGATAGTGACAGCTCTTTGGATCTCATATTGAGAGTTGACAGCAACAGATTCCAAATGCAAATAGCACACTTGAAATGAACTCTGGACCTTTTATCTGCTCCTTGTAAATGGGATAATGAGGGAATAACACACACCTGGCCATGGAACAGCTGAGCAGCCAATTGTCCCATTACTTTTGGTCCCTTAAAAAGTGGGAGGCACATATACAAACTGTTCTAATTCCTACACCGTTCACCTGATTTGGATGTAAATACCCTCAAATTAAAGCTGAAAGTCTGCAGTTAAAGCACATCTTGTTCGTTTCATTTCAAATCCATTGTGGTGGTGTATAGAGCCAAAAAGATTAGAATTGTGTCGATGTCCCAATATTTATGGACCTGACTGTAAATCTGTTCACCAAAAACATTCGTTCAGATTATTTAATTGATTTATTCATTGTCCATTTGTTGCAAATTAAGCTTTTGTGCCAGTAGATGGTGCCAAATTGACCTTCTTTTATGCTTTGAACGAGAAAAAAGAGAGTTATTCACGATCGGAAATGTATTTCTAATTATTTATTAAAATTTGCATATCAACAATTCTACTAAGAGACTTCAGCACTGCAGAGTGGGGCTGAAACTATTAGTCTGCATTATCGACAATAAAAAATTGTCGATTAGTCGTTTGATCTCATTTAACGTAACATGAGATCATATTAAACTCAAATGATGATGTGCGAGAGCAGCACTGCAGTTCGTGCCTGACTTAGTTGAGGAAGAATTGCACAGTTTACAGTCCAGATGCACTCCAAACTTTCCAAACAGCTTCAAGTGATGTTTCCAAACAGCTTCAAGTGTCTTTCCACCTTTGTGTATTTCCTTGATGCGGCAGATATCCCTCCGCTTCTGACGGTCATAAGAGCTGCCTCACGTGTCTGGGCTGCGATCACATGCAGGCAGAATTTTATGAATGGTTCATGTTCTCAGTACGAGAACATAACCATGGCAACGTTGTGGTTGCAGCTTTCTTTCCTCCCAGAGAAAGCCACTGAAGCACGGTCTGCGATGAAGGCAAATTGGGGAGTGCAGCGGGCTCTGTTTTGCCAGGTAAATCCCCACGAACCACCCGCCCCCAGCTCGCTCGTTTGCTTCCTTTCAGGCTCTAGGTGAGAGCGGCTCACCTCACAGCCAGTCTGTTTACTCCCTTGAACCCCGCGAGCTGAATGATGATTTCCCCACTGCATTGGAGAGTGTCACTGCAGCGTCTGCTGCTGATGACTCGACTGGGCTGTCCGGTCTGAGCCTGTCTCGCAGATGTTCGCTATGCTTGCCTGGGCCCTCCATCCACCCCTCACAGCTAGGTGATTGGTTCTTCGGGTTAGGGCGCCGCTCACAGCCACGCGGAGGTGCATGACGAGTTGACGAAGCCGTAGAGGGCACCTTTTACTGCCTGAAACCGGCTTCCTCGCTCCTCCACTCTCACTACCCTCGACGGCAGAGCTTTCGGCTTATTCGGCGACACTGTTGAAGACTCTGCCCAGCAGTCTTTGGCAGTGAGGAAGCAGACAGAGGCCATCTCCCACGTCATGCTTCGCTGCCACGCCAGCGTGAGCCGTGCTCCATCAGCTCACCGAGGGTGTCCTCCTGCAGCTTCTATACAACAGTCAGCTCTGCTTCGACCTGGGCCCAGCTTTCAGCCCCAGCATAGAGCTCCCCGCAGGAAGCTGATGCCCCCCTCTTACGAACCACTACCGGGACCCAGAAGGCTCTCAAGTGTTCCTGAGATGAAAAAACCAAGGAGCGAGATGGCTGCTGTGGAGTTGGTATCTGGGCCACTCCATCCCCCGGTGGAGGGCCGAGAGGGAAACCTCTTGCCTCACTCCGCTCGGGCCACGTTACCCGCATTGCCAGGAGAAAGAGAGCGGTTCCCTCACTCCTTTGGTCACCTAACCAGCGCCCCCACATGACGTTCTCATGGCAGTCTGGAGCCAAGAACATACAGTCACGTCACCATTGTGGATTAATCCCCCTGTGTTTATTTTCCACTTTACGGTCCCCCTGCGGGCGGAACCGCGTCTCCCTTCGGCAGTCCCCGCTGCCCCCGGTCGCCATATTTGTAGTATCTCCTCCCTCGCAGCAGGTAGGATTTTCCACCGCACCATTTCCACGTTTGGCCTGAAAACCCATATGACGTATTTCGCCACTCTTTAGCCTGGGCAGGTGGTGGTCTCCGCAGGGTCTTTCCCCCCTGAAAGAATAGGAGTTGGAAAAGAACGCCTTCCCTGGTGCGTGTGATAGTGTTAAGATGGCCCCAGCCACTTTAACTCTATGTGAGAAACATAGAAGGATATAAGGCTCTGCTGACACGGCCTGCTCCCATGCTTGGCACGTCATTTTGTTCCCCCCTTCGGAATGTCGGGAACAAAAAAGTTTATGAAGATTTTATGGGCCGTTGGGGAAGGGTACGTGCAGTCTGACGCAGCCTGTCGCTTTGGCATGCAACTGCCTGCCCGCACCTGCATCAGCAGCAGATCTACACAGTTCAGCACATGGCGTGACTGAATAGGGAACCCTTAGTGTTGCTTCACTCAACACAACGTCGTAGTGAGTATTTGTAACCTCGCCATAATGCTGAACCTAGCCACTGCAATGGCTGAACCTTATTCTCGGCTCCTCAGTGCAAAACCTGAATGAACAGAGGCATGATTCCCTCCTTTTAAACCTGTATGTCTGGGGGAGTGACATGCAAATTCTGTCTGCCAAATTCTCATTGGGTTTTTCTCAAGTTCAGAGATAACCGAGTCCTGTGAGAAAGTCCCCTAGTGGCGCTTCACTCGACACAACATCTCTTTCCCTCCATCAGGGAACGGGTGTTACAATAACCTAGACGTTTAGCTTAATGCTGATACAATGATTGATTGATAAATATAGGAAGTTCAACATGAACAGGTTTTGTCTCTTTAATTATTCATGTTCAGTCCTTTAATGCACCGCTGTTGCAGCCATCAAAGTGTTGCTTGTTCACTGTTGGACTTCAAATCCTCTGCTGTGATCAATGTTCCTGTTATTATCAAGAGGTTTTTTTTATCAGGTGCTGTGGAGAGTATTTTTTTTTTAGGAGTAATTCTGCAGATTTTGTCTCAGTCTGTTGGATGCCAAGAACTACATGTTGTGCCCCTGTAATATTTAGAATTTAACAGCTGTGCACTTCTGAATCAGTAGCTGGTTATATTGAAGCGTGTCGTACTGTATGTGTATAAGCACATTAAAGTGCACCATTCTACTCAGACACTGACTGGACGATTGGTAGTTTTGCACATCCCTTCCTCCCTACCAGTAAATTCTGTATTACAGGGTGAAACAAATCTAATTTCAGACACAATTGTTGTTCAATAGACATTTCTTGCAGAGAAAAAGGAGTTAATTCAGCGAAATATATTAAAACAGCAAATCACAGTACTTTAAAAATCGCAATATTTGTCAAATCGGCAATAAATGTCATTGTAATATCGAATCTGGAGGACTGTGGCAATCCCCAGCCCTGCTGCATATTTGGCATATGTATATGTCGTCCCGGTATTAATGCACATTATATAATAATAATAATAATATATACTCTTTGTAATATATTATTATATATTAATTCAAGGAGTATGCTGTTCGGAACATAGCTCAAGTTTAGTCTGCCTCTTTATTAGAGTAGAATAGTGAAGGCGGACAAGACATTTTTGGGGATGAGATAAGGACATCTGGTTGCATTCCAAACTTGGGTATGCATCACCTGCATGAAGCACACTTCATTCGAGGTACCACTGGGTCATGACACTCTGACCAAGTGTATGTTTAAATTCAGCCAGTCCTTCAGCAAATATCAGGAAATTGATAAAAAATTTACATTTAAAAATAATAATAATAATTGTATTAGTATTTTTGCCTACAGCCTGTCAGTTTTAAAACTAGCTTATCATTCTTAAACATGTTTACACTGTACAATAATTAAATGGAATTGCCAAATATAGCATACTGCAGTGAATGTAACAGCTGAAATGCACATTTCACAGGCATGCTCAAAAGAAAGCTATTTTGCAGTTTGGAGCAGAGTGCAGGGGTGTAGGGGACTTGTACTGATGGCAGTGTGATGGTCTTTGGCTCTCTGGCTTGCCATTTCATTCTCACTCTGACAGGCCAGGTGATGTCAGCACAGCGGCACTGTCTCTGCCACATGCTCCCTCTAACAAGCTGTCTCATCTCTGACTCTTCCTCCATTATTCATAACCCTTTGTCAATATCCACACTGCTGCAGTGACTATGTAGCGAGCAGTTTCACAGCTGTGTTGAACAAGCTTGAACCGAGAAGAATAAACTATTATTCTAGTTGTCCAATATACAACTAGTTGATTAGGGAGGTTTAGTAGTTTATCTAGAATTTTTCATATGTTTACACGTCCATCTTTCTAATACAACTATATATATATATATATATATATATATATACATATACCAAATATATGAAAACACCAAAAACTTTAATAGGTACACCTGTAGACCTACTTATTCTTTTGATTATCTAATCAGCAGTGCAGTGCATAAAATCATGCAGATACGTGTCAGGAGCTTCAGTTAATATACACATCAACCATCAGAATGGGGAAAAATGTGATCTCTTGACCATGTGATCTCTTGACCATGACTGGTTTGAGTATTTCTGTAACAGCTGATCTCCTGGGATTTTCATGCACAACAGTCTCTATAGTTTACTCAGAGTGGTGTCAAAAATGCATCCAATCGGTGGCAGTACTGCGGACGGAAGCACCTTGTTGATTAGAGAGTTCAATGGAGAATGGCCAGACAGAAAGTCTACAGTAACTCGGTAAACCCTCTGTACAATTGTAGTGAGCAGAACTGCATCTCAGAATGCACAGCATGTCGAAACTCGAGGCAGATGGGCTATAACAGCAAAAGACCACGTTGGGCTCCACTTCTGTCAGCCAAGAACAGAAAGCTGAGGCTGCAGTGGGCCTACCATCTGTGTACCTCAGATTTATCAGACCAGGCTATGTTTTTCCAGTTTTTAACTGTCCAGTTTTGGTGAACCTGTGCCCACCACAGTGAACCTGTGATCACTGAGTGTGTATACTACAGCTGGGGTCAGCAACCTTTTTGACATGGAGTGCCATTTTTATTTTCCTGGTCAACGGCTGTGCCGACCCACCCCACCAGAAGTTTGATTTTATGAAATTTGAGTCCACTTGTGAAAATGTTTCTATTTTGCATTTTCTATTTTAATAATTTATTTTTCATTGCAAATTATATTATTTGCATAACAGTTTGAGTGAAAATTTTTGCAAAGCCTTCATGTGAAATAATTTTCACAGAGCATCTTGTGAAAGTGCTTTAATGAAAGAAAACCTGTCCTTTTGTACAAAATAAGTTAACTGTTAATGTCACAAATTTGCTTATTTGATAACTGATCACGAAATTGTGTGGAAAATTTTAAATATTTCTTATATGTCATACATTTTCAAAACCACAGAGCAGTAATCTCTTTTAATTTAGCATGCAAGTAACAGGGAGAGAGGAGCAGTCTATTTTATTTATATTAAGTTTTTCGCACATGACCTACATTTCAATCTACATCTTGATATAATTCTTCCTCATGATCACACAGCATGTTTCCATGAGCTGAATGGGAGGCTAAACACTATTAAAGTGTGACGAGACTCACGCTTCGCGTGCAAGCCATTTGCTCATCAAAAGGCGATCAACTATTTATCCATCCCAGTCGCATGAAAATCCTTACATATTTTATGTGTTGGCTATTATGTATGATTTCATACAAGTTTGTTTGTATAAATTTGTATGGTTTCATCACATGCAAATGCCCGGATGTCTAATGCAGAAGTAAGTGTGAGTTTTGCGCAAAAGACATTAAGGACATAATTATTAATATTATGCCCTTTCCAAACCCCTTATCTAAACCTAACCAATCAGTAGAGTGTGATCATACGAATTAGACAAATTTAGAAAAGTTATTTGATTCCTTATGATTTCTCCATGAGAGTGTGTTGTATGTAGCCCTTTTCGATGAATTGGACCTGCAAAATCCTAAAACTTTATTTCCAGGTTTAATTTATATTTTGAATAGACTCAGATTGTTTAACTCCACTATGTGGGTTTATGCTTTCTCTTTTAATCATTTAATTTAATTTTGAATGTGACCATGATTTAAGGAGGGTGTACCCAGAGGTGGGTAGAGTAGCCAAAAACTGTACTCAAGTAAAAGTTCCATTACTTTAAAAAATAATTACTCAAGTAGAAGGAAAAGCTAACATAAATCATTACTTGAGTAAGAGTAAGAAAGTATCCAGTTAAAAGTGTACTCAAGTAGTGAGTATCTCGTTACTTTCACAAATGACATAATAGATGTTAACTCCCCTATATTCCATTACATAATACACATATAACATGTATTACAGAATTATTATTATTATTATTAATGGAAATTCTGTCATCATTCACCATCATGTTGTTCCAAACCCATATAACCTTCATCCATGCAACACAATAAGGAGATATTAGACCGAATGTTTGCCTGAGTCACTATTTACTTTTTTTTTTTTTTTCATATTTTGAAAGTGAATGGTGACTGAGACTGTCAGTCCCTAGCATTCTATCTAACATATTTTGTGTTCCAAATAATACAAAGGGTCACACTGGTTTGGAACATCATGAGGGTAGGGAAATTATGACAGAATATTAAATTATGGCTGAGCTATCACTTTAAAGAAATAGTATACCCAAAAATGAAAATTCTCTCATCATTTACTCTCATGACATCCCAGATGTGTATGACTTTCTTTCTTCTGCAGAACACAAATTAAGATTTTTGAAGAATATTTTAGCTCTGTAGGCATAAATTGTGATGCTCCAAAAAGCACATAAAGGCAGTGTAAAAGTAATCCATAAGACTCCAGTGGTTAAATCCATATCTTTAGAAGAGATATGATAGGTGTGTGTGTGAAACGGATCAATATTTTTCATTTTTTTGCATCAGTAGATGGCGATATGCAGAGAAGAATGTGAATCACCAAAAACACAAGAAGAAGAATGTGAAAGTGATCTGTTTCTCTGTTTCTCATCCACACATATCACATTGCTTCTGAAGATACTGATTTAACCAGTCTTATGGATTACATTTATACTGACTTATGTTTGTTTATATGTTTAGCTTTAAAATGTTGCCACCAATTCACTTGTATTGTATGGATCTACAGAGCTGAGAAATTCTTCTAAAAATCTTCATCTGAGTTCAGCAGATGTAATCATGCTTTATTAATGCCTTCTTTCACCATTTCATAGCTTTTAAAGTCCTGTGTGGATTCTTATTTCAGTGTAGTTAGAGTTTTCAGTGTCATAAGTATATAGATAATTTGTTCTGTACAGCAAGTACCGCCGCTCTCTAAACGCAGAGTACGCACCAACCCCGGTCGTGGAACACTCGCCATGTCTGAAACCGCCCCCATCCACTATATGGTGCACTATTTTGGCTGTCTGCCATTTTGTAGGAGTGTCTGAATTCTGAGTGAGCCACTCATTCCCTACTTCTGTTCACTCATTATTACAACTCTAATTTCGAGTGTACATTTGATGTACACTCCATGATGGACAATTACCCACAATCTACCACGTGGAAGACGTACAAGCTGGGAGTTTACTGTTTCCTTCACTCCAACAATGTTTTATTTCATGCTGAATGTAGTAAATTACTTTTTGACAAATCATTATTTGATTAACATAACATAGAGAGGTTTACTCTTTATATTAACAGACAGTATATATTAAAAATGACAAACAGTATGAAGATTTATTGTATTAATATATTATTTAATAAGAATAACAAGTAAGGCCCGAGTATTTTAAAAGTGCATGCGATGTTTCTGCTACAGCCCCAGAGCTCTGACACTCAATATACGTCAGCGTCCAAATTCACTCTCTCTTTCGTTCACTCACTGCTGAGATATAGTTCACTAACTGTGCAGCTGTGTGAACTTCCGCTCTCATAGAAGTCTCATTCAATCTCTCAATAAATGACACATTAATTAAAATTAAACCCAGTAATGTAACGACAGGAACGCCACTCATTTTAAGAAGTAAACGTTAAAAAAATTATTACAAATTTACTGATATTTAGGATAGCAGCACTGGGATGCTTCTCTGTTTGTATAACTCAGTTTGTCTGTGTTTATGGCTTTCCAAATAGTGGTGATGATATTGATTCATCATTTATTTTGATTTCCTTCACTGATTTATTCAGTCATCATTTCTGGAGATTACATCTTTAAACCAATAGATGGTGACAAATTAGCATATTGACTCAACAAGGTATTGAAGTCATTCCACCACAGACCAACTAAATTGTTGCTGAATCGCCTTCTTGAAGCATCCATGTCAGATGTCACAACACAAATGTGATATTCGGTATGTATTCTGTAAGGTCATTGGACTCCAAATTGAAGCACTTTCTGACTGTTAACTAATCATGTTCTTGATGGAGCGAACAGCGTCCAGGTCATTATAACACTCATATTTTGGATATCTTTGAAGACAAATTTGCATATGTTGCAGGATAGCGTTGCATTTGTGTCATCTAAGAGTAGCCTATGGGATGTTCTCATGTTATCAGTGTTGATACAATGCTATGCGCATGTGCAATACAGATACAGAGAATGTGCAAGATTGTTGTTGATAGATTGATGCATTATGTTGTTAATCAAAGTGAGAGTAAAATGTAGGGGAATACAACTATACCCAGGAAAGAGACCAGTCTGAACAATGATGACCATGAGTCAAAGTGGAGTTTCAATCAATAGTGAGAGTTTTCTGAAGACAAATTTCTCCACATTTCCTTTGGCAAAAGACAGAATGAGAGGATCTGAGGATTTAACCTCAAACTAACCATAATTATAGGCATATGCAAATGAACTGACATCTCTTACAATTAAAGATTCTGATAGTTGAACAGTACAGATAATTCTAGAAATGTCTGTTTATGATATGGTGTTCTGTTTAACTACAGTACATGAATGCAATCATTCAAAGATTACATTTTTAAAACACTAAGTCAAGTTGGTCAGCAGAAACTGGTTAGACTCCTTATAGATAGACTGACATCCAGTCCCTCTGTCTTAGTCACATGATTCTCAAAAATAAATATATTTGACCTCTGGGAGCCAGCATAAATGAGCAAACTCTGTTACCACATTCCAGACATAGGTCAGACCATCAAAGATCCAATAATCAAATGACCTGCAACATTCATAATTATAACCTAACCTGAATAAATGCACACTTTTATTACCTTTTGATTATAAGTGTTGGCTGTGTATGTTGTAGTCAACTAGTCTGTGCAACCCCTAGATTCAACTGATTAATTAAACAACATTGAGCTTTGTATGACCATATCAATTGAAGTGAATGACAATGATTTGTTCAAAAAACATAAATGCAAGATTAATTTACAAACTGTTTTTACTGGCAGAGAAGAAATGCACAAATGCAAGTTATTACATTTTATTTGCTTGTTTGTTGAACTGTTGTGTAAAAGCAATACTTGCCGTCATGCTATTGGTTTGAAAATCAGCACGGCTGATTACCTGCAGACTAATAAAAGCTGTGATGATATTCAGAACAACAGCTCTCTTGCTCGTGTAATATTTCTTAAATATACAGGATATTTTGTTTTTGTATTCTTAGTAATGCTTCATTAGCATGTTGACAGCCTGCAGTGCTTTAGCAGTTTGCAGAGTAAATCTCCCTTGGAAAAGTCTTTAAATTCATCCCATTTGAAACTGCTGCAGGCCACCATGAGTGTTGCGTTGCATTTCTGAGATGGCATGTTAAGGTAAAAAGTGAAGAAATAAAATGGCTCTTTCAATTGTGCTGTTTTTTGTATTTATTTATTTTTCCGATGAATGTGACGAATTCAAATGCCCTCTAAGAAAAGTTCCTGACTGGGGTCAGATAAACCCAAAACCAGCCTAAACAGGGCTACCTTAAGATTGTTCAGTCAACTAGTCATTCATGCAACGATTTTGAGCCTTGTTATATAAAACCACAATTAAAAAAAATATGTTGTTTTGCACATCCCTATTAAATAGATACACCAAATAGATTGTTGTATAAGTGAACAATTTGTCAAGCAACGCAAGTCAATCACAAGACCTGATGAATGCAGCTGTTTTATTTGCAAGTTTGGATGTGCTACTTTGGAAAAAACATTCCCATTTCATTTTGCTCTTCGACATGTCACTAAACATTTTTCCCAACACAGTGTGTGACTGTGTCTCTCTGTGATAAAGTGCTGTTATGTTCTGGTTGCGTGTTTGCATTTGTATCCATGTCATTGCCATCCAGAAAATAAAATGCCTCGGAGCAGAGGGAGGGAAGGTGTTATTTGTTGGCACTTTAGCCAAGGTAATATTCAGTCTAGCTTTGCAATGAAGCCTTTCAACATTACAGATGTCACAACCTTTTCTTCCCCGGGGAGTACAGATGTGGGACTGAGGGGAGGATGTTTGGAGAAAACATCACTGAAAGGTGTTTGTGTGGGGGTTTTATTAAGTATTAACTTGGCTGGTTTGTTCAACAGCCCATGACAGATATGTTATTTTGAGACTGTTATTTGAGATTTAGATAGTGCTGATGCTTGGATGAAGGGCGCAAGGCATATCACACATACAACACATACATAATAATAAATCAAAATGAATGTGGAAGCCAAAGTTTTTAAATGCAATTTACAATGATCAGCCACAACATAAAAACCACTGTCAGGTGAAGTGAATAACATTTATTATCTCGTTACAATGTCACCTGTCTAGGGGTGGGATATGTTAGGCAGCAAGTGAACAGTCAGTTCTTGCATTTCATGTGTTGAAAGCAGGAAAAATGGGCAAGCGTAAGGATCTGAGCAACTTTGACAAGGGCCAAATTGTGATGGCTAGACAACTGGGTCAGAGCATCTCCAAAACAGCAGGTCTAGTGTGGTGTTCCCAGTATGCAGTGGTTAGTACCTACAAAAGTGGTCCAAGGAAGGAAACCGGTGAACTGACAACAGGGTCATGGGTGCCCAAGGCTCATTTGATGCGCATGGGGAGCTTAGGCTAGCCTGTCTGGTCTGATCCCACAGAAGAGCTGTTGCAGCACAAATTGCTGAAAAACATAATGCTGGCCATGATAGAAAGGTGTCAGAACACACAGTGCATTGCGGCTTGCTGCGTATGGGACTGCGTAGCCGCAGAACGGTCCATGCTGACCCCTGTCCTCCGCCGAAAGAACCTACAATGGTCACGTGAGCATCAGAACTGGACAATGGAGCAATGGAAGAAGGTTGCCTGGTCTGATGAATCGCATTTTCTTTTAGATCATGTGGATGGCCGGGGTGTGCGCGTCATTAACCAGGGGAAGAGATGGCAGCAGAATACACTATGGGAAGAAGGCAGGCCTGTGGAGGCAGTGTGATGCTCTGGGCAATGTTCTGCTGGGAAACCTTGGGTCATGGCATTCATGATGATGCTACTTTGACACATACCACCTACCTAAAGATTGTTGCTGACCACATACACCCCTTCATGGCAACAGTATTCGCTGATGGCAGTTGCCTCTTTTAGCAGCAAAACGTGCCCTGTCACACTGCAAAAATTGTTCATAAATGGTTTGAGGAACATGACAAAGAGTTCAAGGTTTTGACTTGGCCTTCAAATTTCCCAGATCTCAATCCAATTAAGCATCAATGGGATGTGCTGGACCAACAAGTCTGATCCATGGAGGCCCCAACTTGCAACTTATAGGACTTGCTGCTAATGTCTTGGTGCCAGATACCACAGGATACCTTCAAAGGTCTTGTGGAGTCCATGCCTTGATGGGTTAGAGCTGTTTTGGTGGCACGAGGGGGACCTACACGATATTTGGCTGGTGGTTTTAATGTTGTGGCTGATCGGTGTAAAGTGATTGCCATGGTGTTACTACAGTAAATTGGTGTTAATAAAGTAACCATGTTTAATTTTGTGGTTACTATGATTTTACTACAAAATACCATTGTGGTGATATGGTTACTGTAGTAAAAATATATAGTATTTTTTGTAAGGGAAGGTTAGGGTTAGTGTTATGTTTAGGGGTAGGGGTTAGTGTAGAATGTCTGTAGGACTCTAAATAAACACAATAAACACACTGCAGTGATGCCCCTATACTATATGTTAGTAATTAATTAGGATGGCAAATAGTATCTGCCACTATTTGCATTAGGGTGCAAACAGTATCTATCGCTATTTCCACTTAGCCGCTTTTATATTTATAAATTTTTTTATATCTTTATTTGGAAAATTGTATCTATTGTTTTATAATTTTATAATTTGTTTTGTAATGTTTTGATCAAAAAGTGAGTTTTTTCTGTTTCTTCTAAAATAAATGTCACTTAGCAAACAAAACAAAATTTCCATTCAAGTTTTTTGGGACCACAGTATATATTACAAAGTGAACAGAGACTACTGTTCTAATGAGACTATTTGACTAATATTTATAATCGTGTGCTTACAGATGAGGTTTGTAAGGAATGTGACATCCTGGCGGGAAATGAAACCAGGTTTCTACCATGGCCATGTTGCCTACCTGGACTTCTCAAAGTGAGTTCTTCAATGATCATCTACAAAGACTGTGTACTATACTTTATTGCTCTTTTGGTCAGGTACCATGGTTATAGCTGTTCTTTAGGAATAGGATAACCTTAAATAATAAATTTGGTTTTGTCCCCACCTGAAGAGAAAAACAGCCATTGGAAAGCTAATTGATTCACAGACGTAAGATTTTACTGAAGTGCTGCTGCACTCTAGTGGTTGAAAATAGAACATGCTTTCTATTGTATGCACATGATACACAGTGTTTTCAAATTGAAGAATATTTTTAAAGAATCATATTTTTTCCACATAGGTTTGGGCTTAAGGGGAAGCCAGTTTATATCAACATTGTACGGGACCCCATTGAGAGGTTGGTGTCATACTACTACTTTCTGAGGTTTGGAGATGATTACCGGCCAGGTCTCAGACGGCGAAAGCAGGGGGACAAAAAGGTATTGGCCTTCACACATTATAATATCAAATCAGAATTGCTTGTCCTTAATTTTTATTTGGTCAGAATCCATGAAATTAGCAGGATAATGAACAGTAAGCCAGTCACTATCACAAAATAAACCTCTTTATTCCGCTTCATGTCAGGATACGTTTTGCAATTATGACCAGCTGACTGTGCAATAAACTTATTCGGGTGTAACAGTATTTGAAAAATGAGCTACAGTTTTATTGAACCAATATGAAAAGTTTTGATGAAGCAACTGAATTTATGTTCTCGCCATTTATATCCTGAGATTAATTCTGTGTGTCACGCTGTGTTTCAGACATTTGATGAGTGTGTGTCTTCCGGAGGTTCTGATTGCGCTCCTGAGAAGCTTTGGTTACAGATCCCGTTCTTCTGTGGCCATTACTCTGAGTGCTGGTGGGTAATATGACTCAGTCTGAAGCCTGATTCTCTTATCACAATGTTCTTTTTCATTAGAAATTGGTTTTCAAACCATATATGTCAGTGTTTCCCAATTTTTTTGTCTTATGTACCTCCATAGCTCCATCAGTCAGTCAGTACATCTTTGTTGACATCAAACCAGAAATGTGCTACTTTTAACTCGTATGAATCTAGTGAAACCTAACATTTTTACAAATGTTAATGAGAAGACCATCAGTTCTTCTGTGGCAAGCTAACAGCAAAAGATTAAGACCGTGAATTGTGGAAAAATTATTAGTTATATTATTTAATTATTGCTGAGTTGCATTTAGTTCTGTACTAAAAGAATGTTGTAGAATTGTGAAAAAGAGAGAAGTGCAAGTTAATGAACTAAATAACTTACACTTGTATAATTCTAGCCTTGTCTGTTGTTTGCGTATTTTCCTCACACAAATAGTGTCATTCACACAAATTTACTAAACTTAAACATGAATATGTTTCTTCATTTAAAAGGAACTGAAAGGTATTATTTAAGATGTTGTTTTAAGATGGCATTGTTTTTTAATTATTAAACACGAAAACTGTAAATATTTTAAGTCACACTTTCTGTTTAATAGGTTTACCCCATTGTACCCCCTTGAACCTTCTTTAAGGGATAGTTCACCCAAAAATTTTAATTCTGTTTATTAATCCTAATGTTGCTCAAAACCTGTATGATTTTCTCTCTTCCACTGAACATAAAATTAAAAAAAATAAAAAATTAAACATAATACCACAGTAAAAGTAATCAATATGACTCATGCACTATATTCCAAGACTTTTGAAGTCATATGATCACTTTTTGCATGTTACAGAAGTATGTTTTAATCTTAAATAATTTCATTAATAAAGTGCTTAAATCAAATATAGTGGTGGCTAATGTTAATTACTTCAAATCACATTGGTTGCACATTTGGTCTTAAAACGTTTTAGTGTGAACTATTTCTAGGGCAGTGTTTCCTAACCATTGCGCCGCAGCACACTAGTGTGTCGTGAATGATTTTCAGGTGTGCTGTCGAAAATGATAAAATTCCACAAAATAAATAAATACATAAAAAAAAAAATACAAATTTGCTGTTGCATTGCAATAATTATTTTGCAAGAACAAATCTACAAATTAGAAAAGAAGAAAATTTGTTGTTTATTCATTACCCAGTTAGCGCTCTTGCCACCTGTGACCTCATACAGCGTACCTACATGACCGAATTTCAAACATTACAGGTAAACGCTACTAAGACGGACAGAAAACATGGACAAGTTGTTGAAAAGGAAAACTATCGATGATGATTATGTGGGATAGTGGTGTACTGTAGTATTTTTATTCATAAAAAGTGTCCCTGGCAGTAAAAAGGTTGGGAACACTGCCCTTGGGCACCCCCTGGTTGTGAATCACCGGTCTAGATGGAAATGTATATGTATGTACAGGAATGTTGGCAGCAGGTGGGCTCTGGAACAGGCCAAGTATAATTTGGTGAACGAGTATCTGCTGGTGGGAGTGACAGAGGAGCTGGAGGACTTTATAATGATGCTTGAGGCAGCGCTGCCACGTTTCTTCAGAGGAGCAACAGAACTCTACCGCACAGGTACCTGCTTATCCTCTTGAGCAAGTCTTTTACCTTTCCATCAATAAGTTTACTGTTATTTGCTTTAGATGAAAAGCTAGTTATAAGTGACAGGTAATTCTAAATAATCGTGCACACTTAGTGGGTGATACACTAGTTGAAATGATAAAACAGTAGAAATCTGTGGAATGTGGAAGAGCTTATTAGAAAAAAAAGATAAAAAGAAAAAGGCGTGCCCTCCTTTGCTAAGCACAATGAAAAAATAGAGAAGCCTAATATTTTGTTTGGCTTAAGAAAAGTCATGCCTAGCAGATTAAATAGTATCTTTTTAAATTTGATATTTAGGGCAAATACACACTAGAGTTGACACTGCATCAGAGAACACTGTGAATGCATTGATTGCAATGGGGATGGTGAGTCAGAAGAAGGGAGACAAAAAACACAAGGGGTTGCGATAGTGGACAGAAAACGTGCAACCAAAAATTGAGAGCATATCAACTTTTGCTTTTGCAAACTTTTGCAACGCACTCTGAAGTAGGCATGCGTTGACCAATGAGAATCTCAGAATGGCGGTACTAGTGAAATAAAAATATATATTATTCACTCCCTGTCCTTTATTACTTTTCTCTCCCAGGATAAAAAGATTAATTGTAGAGGGAGCTTGGAGAAGTGTTTTTAATGTTTACTGGTACGTACATTGTTGAAGAGATACATTTTAGATTTCTTTCTATGGTCACCACTAGATTGCTGCTTGTTTTCAAACTGAACCGCCTCGGGTTCACGCCTTCAAACAGACCTTTTGCACTCCCATGCGTCAAACGCTCCGTCTGAGCTTTCCTTACTGTGTAGCTGTCCATTTTGTTCATAAATTTCATTGCTGTTTACATGTTTATTTAAAAATTATTAAAATGAGTATAAAATTCTTTTTAAATTAAATTTTCCTTAAAATATTTGTATATTGTGATAACTTATATATTGTTATTGACCAAACATTGAAGAATACTGTTGCTTGGTCGATATAAGCAAAAATGTAAAGTACCAAGTTTAGTTAATAGAACATTTGTACATCTGTTCCAAAAATAAAAACTACAAATCACCAATGTTATGAACATTAAAAGTAATTAAAAGTCCCCTAATAGGGGGCCTGGGTAGCTCAGCAAGTAAAGACGCTGACTACCACCCCTGGAGTCACAAGTTCGAATCCAGGGTGTGCTGAGTGACTCCAGCCAGGTCTCCTAAGCAACCAAAATTGGCTTGGTTGCTAGGGAGGCTGGAGTCACATGGGTAACCTCCTCGTGGTCGCTATAATGTGGTTCTCGCTCTCGGTGAGGCACGTGGTGAGCAGTGTGTGGATGCCACGGAGAAAAGCGTGAGACCTCCACACGCACTATGCCTCAACAAGCCACGTGATAAAATGTGCGGATTGATGGTCTCAGACACAAAGGCATCTGAGAGTTGTCCTCTGCCACCCGGATTGAGTCACTACATCACCACGAGGACTTAGAGCTCATTGGGAATTGGGCACTCCAAATTGGGGAGTAAATGGGGGAAATAGTCCTCTGACCTGTTTCAATATTATTCAGGTGCTCAGAAATAAAGATTTATTCAGTGATGTTCACCATTAAAAAAACTACATCAGAAGTATTGAAGGCCTGATTTTGTTAACAACTGCATTATTGCTTTTGATTTCACCGGCAGGTAAGAAATCTCACTTGAGGAAAACAAGCGAGAAGAAACCGGCAACTAAAGAGTCCGTCTCAAAACTGCAGCAGTCCAACATATGGAAGATGGAGAACGAGTTCTACGAGTTTGCACTGGAGCAGTTTCAGTTTGTGCGTGCTCACAGCGTCAGGGAAAAAGACGGAGAGCTCTTTCTGCTGGCACAGAACTTTTTTTACGAGAAGATCTATCCTAAAGTAAACTAGAGTAGACATTGTGTAATAGTGTGGCTCAAAGCGAATTATAAAGTTGTGTCCTTCGGCCTGTTTAATTACTGTTCAGTCACATGCATTGTGAAGAGAAGAAGAGCATGTCTAGAACATGGTCACAAATGCCTGTAAGTCCTTAAGGGACAGAGGTTTTTAGACCGTGTCCTCCTCCTGGCTTCCAGTGTGCTTTGAGATACTCAACAGCTTCTCGCAGTGCAGACAAGTGAGACTGTGTCAAGCCACTTTGAGTCCAGAAATGCTTAATGCACTTCCATACAACAGTGAAGACACTTGAAAAATAATGAAAGACAAAAACGGGTTGTTTCACGTAGTTTATCATGCCTTCAAAAATAAAATGTCAGAAACTGTTTGGTCATCTGTCACTGTTGTGAATGGTACATTTGGAACAGGGTTAAAAGTGTACTGCTTTTTGTACCAGACATTTGGTACATTAGGAGCGCCTCCTTATTTTACTACTAACTGTGTTTTTGTGAATTTATAACACTTTCTGCATTGTGTATATTAATTTTGAATAGAATTCCATGAAGTGTTTACAGACTTTAGTAAAGGTATTGTAGCCAGAGGATACAAAGTAGTCAAACAGATGTCATATCTGTACAAATTGTATTTACATATATATATATATATATATATATATATATATATATATATATATATATATATATGTAATTGGACCAAATAGTTGCAAAAAAACATTTTGGGGGGATCTCACTGGTATTTTCTTTATTTCTATTATTTCTTTTCTATTGATCTTTTTTTCATCAGTTACTAGGCATAGGACTGTGAAGTAAACTGTAAACTCTGAAGAAGTTTGATTAGGCCTCCTTTATCATGTTTATACCTGTTTCTGCAAGTGTGAGTCAGATTTACAAATACTAAAACTATGACATGGTTCAAAATGGGTTTCTTGAGCAGTAACTACTGATATAATTTTGTACCTCAGTATAATCTCAAGTTAATTGGTCTCTACAGACTACTGACCTCTCAGCGCTCATAAATAGTCCTCCTGTGTATTGATTATACCTGGACTTTATACAATTTTTGCTGTAGTGTGTTTTACCAGAAGACCCTGCAAGGAAGTCATCTCTATATCTGTCTTTGTCTCTGAATGTCTTTTGGGTCACAGGGTTCAGTTGTGAATGAAAAGATCAAGGCTCCAAACCAACATTAACGGTACACAAAATAGTGCCTTCATTAAAAAAAAAAAAAAAACTTTCATCACACGCCCTGGTTTTAGCAAGTGTTCATATGTTAAAAACAATGTCTGAATTTTTTTTTAAATGCTAATTTTTCTTTTTTGTATTCTGTATTTAGGTTGTTTCCAATTTGTCTTAAATCATTTCAAATAAACATTACTGTGTGTGAGAAAATGTTTATCAGAATCCTCGACACTGAAGTTTTCAAACAGACACCTATAATCCTGTCAAATGTAGGATAGCTGGATACAATTGACAGATAAAACTCATGTTAAATAGAATTCATTTTAAAGGAGAATTTCACCCAAAAATATAGATTTTTGTCACTATTTACTCACTCGTTTAATTCCAAACCCGTGACTTTTTTTTCTCTCCGGAAATCAAAGGATATCTTTTTAAGAATGTTGCAATTGCTGATGTCACTTAAACTTTTCACTTTGATTCTTTCATTTAAAACTTACCCAAAGTGTCATAAGAGTAGTCCATGCATCTTGCGTGTCATATTCCTGGTTTTCTGAAGGCATATGGTCACTTTGTATGATGAACAGATGAAATGTTCTTATTATTCACATTAAATCACTAATTAACTCCATTGTTGACCAATAAATCCATTGGTAACACGTCACATCAAAACTCATTGGTTCTTGCTCATCTCGTGATCAGGCGTCATGACAAAAGAACCAATGTAGTACAAAGTAATCGTATGGCTGCAGAAGATTGTATAACATGACAGACAAGTTGCATGGAGTAAGTCTCGGGTTACTTAACTGTAATCCTTTTTCCCTGATAAAAGCAGAATGAGATGCTGTGCTGAATTAACGCTTTGGAAACAGCTTTAGGTGTGAATATGTGTGCAACACGTCAATGAACATTGACCAGAATTTATAGCCTCTGCTGGTGACATCATTGGATGCACCTGTAGCAGGGCTATAAATAGATGCATCAGGTGCATCGTCAGGTATTTTGTCTGAAGAGCAGTCCTGGGGCATCCCATTGTGGCAATGAAGCGCAGCATCTCATTCCGCTTTTATCAGGGAACAAGGGTTACAGTTAAGTAACCCGAGACGTTCCCTTTCAAAAAGCTACACTTATGATGCTGCACTGAATTAGCGCTTTGGGAACGAGAATACCCACTCCGCCGCACTGTGGGTGTCCAGACCCCTTACGGTTGTGTAGTGTGCTCACAAGAGCGCAAGAGGTCTCAGACATGAGCTTGTGATGTTGACTCAAGGACATAAGAGCCCGGAGTGGTATGAACATCCAAACTATAAAATCTAATGAATGTGTGCAGAGAGGACCAGCCTGCCACATCACAAACATGCTGCAGAGGGACACCTCTAGCCAAGGCTTTAGAGGAGGCTACCCCTCTGGTAGAGTGAGACCTGATACCTACTGGCGAAGCTTGTCCACGTGCCTCGTAGGCCAGGGCAATAGCGTCCCTCACCCAATGAGACATAGTCTGCTTGGTTGCGGCCGCCCCCCTGTTGCGGCCCCCATGGCAAACGAATAGTTGCCCTGAATTACGCCACTGGGTAGTGTGGTGGACATAAGTCTGAAGGGCACAGACTGGACAAAGTCTGTGAAGTCTTTCCTGCTCCGGCTTTGTAAACGGCGGCAAAATTTCTATATGAAAGTATGAGATCGATCGTGACCAGCCAATCGTGACGTTGGATTTGTGACACGACCATCTTGATAGTTAGCATCTTGGAACTTAAACACCTTTACTGAGTGATTCAAGCCTCGAAGATCTAAGATCGGACGCAACCCCCCACCCTTCTTGGGAACCAGGAAGTATTTTCTGTAATAACCTGACTCTTTCTCTGGAAGGAAACATGTTCAGCCTGGTATGCCTGTAACACTGCCATAGTGTGCAGAGCAGCACCAGCCTGACCCAATGCCTGATAAGCTTTCCCTACTAGCATGAAGGTAGGCCTGCACGGCTTTGTGGGGAGAGAGGGTTTCTTTAACGATGATGCCGAACCCGGCGAGAGATAACTCGCAAGTGTCTCTTCAACTGGCGGCATCACCGAATACCCCTGTGTCTCAGCACCCACGGTAGTCGAATATATCGACGTCGAGGGCACGTAGACACGGAAGTATAGGGTTTCCTCCATGAACAAGAGAGCTCGTCATGGAGGTCATCAAAGGACTGATGAGGCGTTCCCTTCCCCTGGCCACCAGACAGGAATCTGTCCTCCAATATAGAGCGTTTGGGGATCTCTTGTTCGCGTGGCCAGTCTAACTGTAGCCTGGCCACCGCACAAGTAATCACCTCGAGTAATTCCTCCGATGATTTACTATCATGCCCGGAATGCTCGGAGGTGGGTAACTCGAAGTCCGCAGACTCAAGAGATTCGAGGTCCCCCTCGTGAACTGAAGAGGCGCCGGAGTGCGCTTCAAGATCACGGGAAGGACCAGCTGGGTCTGGGGAGAGAGCAAGCGATAGGGACGGACCTGTCTCTCGCTCCTCAGCCAGATCTATACGAGAGCCCCACGATTGAAGTGTGGGCACCGACTCTCGGATGTATGCATGACTAGCGTGAAGCATTTTGACCAAAAGCAGATCGCAATGCTCGCACCCGCCCCGCCCCAATGCGAGAGCAGCATGCTCTTCCCCCAAACATACAAAGCAAAACTGATGTGTGTCCCTCTCAGCTGTAGAGCGTAGACAAGGGAATACACATCGCTTGCTTTGTCTTTCAGTCATTTTTCTTTTCTTTTTTTAAGAAAGCCTAACAAAATCTAACTCCTAGCAGGAAAGTAGAAAAGTTTTCTGACAGGCTCATGAAGCACACACACACAGAGTGATCTGACGATGCACCTGTGATTCATCTATTTATAGCCCTGCTACAGGTGCATCCAATGATGTCACCGGCAGAGGCTATAAATTCCGGTCAATGTTCATTGACGTGTTGCACACATATTCACAGCTGGTCACACCTAAAGCTATTCCCAAAGCTCTAATTCAGTGCAGCATCATAAGTGTAGCTTTTTGAAAGGGAACTTTTATAACACTTTTAGGTGCTTTTTTAAAAAAAATGTATTTATATAGTTTTTTAACCTTCAAAGTTAGTCACTATCCACAAGCTATTCGGCATTGCAATGTTTTTTTTTTTAAATATGTTTATATTTTAAAGATGTATTCTCTTTCTATACTATTAATCACATTCTTCTGTTTTCTAGAGAAAAAATAATGTTGTTTGTGTTTGGAAAGACACGAGATTGAGTAAACAATTACAAATAAATAATGAATATTAATATTTGGGTAAACTAAAGGGTTTTGATGGTTCTTTACAGCACGTTTGGTTCTGCAAAGAACCATCTTATCAAGAACCATTTTTGACTGTGAAGGGTTTTCGGTTATATGGTTCTTTAGAGATTAAAAATGTTCTTGATGTTACAGTAAAGGTTGTTCAGATCAGCATATTTGTTCTAATATCATCCACATGAATAAATTCCTTTGAAATATTTCAGAAGCTACTGTGACTGTTTGACATTGCAAGACAGATATATATAAATGATTTAAACCAAGCACTTGTTTCTGTGCTCAGTTTGGTATATAAAGTGCAATGACAGGAGGCTAATATAAGCAGTGAATAGAGCAGACATGTTCTGTTTCTTCATAAGGACATTACCAAACTCGTACTTCCAACTAAAAGCTTGTCTTTCATGCCATCAAGCTTTCAAGTGGATGTGTTGGAATGTTAAAGCAATCTTCAGCAATCTTATCTGAGCACCTGATTGCAAGTAATTTATATTGATGGAATTTAATTAATGGCTGAATATTTTTCTCCTGTTAGTCAGATTATCATACTTTATTGAAATTTTGTAACTGCTTGTTTAGTTTTATTTTGGGGCTTTTTAGCCTTTATTTATATTGTAGGATAGTGTAGATGGACAAGAAAGTAGGGTAAGAGAGGGGAACAGGATCAAGACATGACCCAAGCTGGATTTGAACTTGGGTCTAGTGAGTAAACAGATCTCATACTGTGTAATTCAGGAGCAAGTGTGTAACATTCTGCAATTGCTTTTTTATTTTTATGGGGGTTTTTTATCTGTCCTTTTTTTTTTATCAAAATATAATAAATTTCCTTTTTCAGTTGAGTCCATCTCAACCACCACTTAGCTCCATTCTGCTGTGTAATTCTTGCATTTCATGATCAAGTCCTGATTGTACAAGCAAATATGCAAGTTATGTACCACAAATGGTTTGTAATGTTCTACATTAACAGTTTATCCATCCCAATTAATTTTAAAGTAGCAATTTTACCCCTAACAATAGGGAAAAGGCTACTGAATTTAATAAACGGTAGGCTGTCAAGATGATTTGGAAAAATATACTGTTGAAGTCAGAAGTTTAAATACACTTAGGTTGAAGTCATTAAAAAAAAATTTTTAACCACTCCACAGATTTCATATTAGCAAACTATAGTTTTGGCAAGTCTTTTAGGGCATCTACTTTGTGCATGACATGAGTCATTTTTCCAACAATTGTTTACAGACAGACTGTTTAACAATTGACTATATCACAATTCCATGGGTCAGAAGTTTACATACATTATGTTAACTGTGCCTTTAAGCAGCTTGGAAAATTCCAGAAAACGATGTCAAGCCTTTAGGAAATTAGTCAATTAACTTCTGATAGGAGGTGTACTTAATTGGAATCTGGATGCATTTTAAGACCTACCTTCAAACTTAGTGCCTCTTCGCTTGAGATCATGGGAAAATAAAAATAAAAATCAGCCAATCAATTGTGGACCTCCAAGTCTGGTTCATCCTTGGGAGCAATTTCCAAATGCCTGAAGGTACCACGTTCATCAGTACAAACAATAGAACGCAAGTATAAACACCATGTGACCACGTAGCCATCATACCCCTCAGGAAGGTGATGCATTCTGTTGGTGTATAAAGTGCAAATCAATCCCAGAACAACAGCAAAGGACCTTGTGAAGATGCTGGAGGAAATGGGTAGAAAAGTATCTATATCCACAGTAAAACAAGTCCTATATCGACATAATCTGAAAGCCTGCTCAGTAAGGAAGAAGTCACTACTCCAAAACCACCATATAAAAGCCAGACTACAGTTTGCAAGTGCACATGGGGAAAAAGATCTTACTTTTTGGAGAAATGTCTTCTGGTCTGATGAAACAAACATGTAACTGTTTGGCCATAATGACCATCGTTATATCTGGAGGAAAAGAACACCATCCCAACCGTGAAGCATTTGGGGTGGCAGCATCATGTTGTGGGGGTGCTTTGCTGCAGGAGGGTCTGGTGCACTTCACAAAATACATGGTATCATGAGGAAGGAAAATCATGTGGATATATTAAAGCAACAGCTCAAGACATCAACCTGGAAGTTAAAGCTCGATCGCAAATGGGTCTTCCAAATGGACAATGACCCCAAGAATACCTCCAAAGTTTTGGCTAAATGGCTTAAGGACAACAAAGTCAAGGTATTGGAGTGGCCATCACAAAGCCCTGACCTCAATTTGATAGAACAATGAAAAAGTGTGTGCGAGCAAGGAGGCCTTCAAACCTGACTCCAGTTCTGTCTGGATGAATGGACAAAAATTCCAGCAACTTATAGTGAGAAATTTGTGGCAGGCTACCAAAACCATTTGACCCAAGTTAAAAAATGTAAAGGCAATGCTGTGTTTGTACCCTTTGACCCAATGGGAATGTAATGAAAGAAATAAAAGCTGAAATAAATAATTCTCTCTACTATTATTCTGACATTTCACATTCTTAAAATAAAGTAGTGAACCTAACTGACCTAAGACAGGGAATGTTTTCTATGAATAAATGTCAGGAATTGTGAAAAACTGAGTTTAAATGTATTTGGCTAAGGTGTATGTAAACTTCTGATTTCAACTGTAGCTAACCTCAAATTTTGAAATAATTGTGTAATTATTATAGGGTGGTACTAGTGATTAAAAGTGGGAGGGATGTGTGCGTGAGAAATGGGATCAGTGTTGACCCAAAATCAAGCTTCCATCTCCACAAAGAGAGACAGCAGTCCCCAACTAATCAGACACACCATGAATGTAGCTGCAAAAAGAGACAGTCTTTCACAAAAGATAACTTTGTGTGTGTGTGTGTGTGTGTGTGTGCCCCAGGCATAACAAAAGCATTGTTTCACTAAGCAGATTAATACAGGCTGATAATTACTCCTCAATTAAAAAGAGCCTGTACCATGTATTGATTTGTGGGCGAGGATGTTAATTGGGAGCACTGCGGTTCTCTGTGCTCTGTTGTTGTAGCTATTGCTTGTTTGTTTCCATGTCAATGAGTAAAAAAATATATTTTTTTTTCTTAGAGTTATTAAGAGAGATATTAATTGTTAAAGTATCACTTTAGAGTAAATTATCAGGTTTAAAACCAGGGACTAAAAATGGTTCAAGGAACAAGAATTTTTGCAAAACAGAATACTATAACAGGAACAAAGTGATTTTCGATTGTTCGGAGTGAAACGTTAAAAGCTGTTAACCGGTTATAACTGGTTAATTTCATTCCAATATTTTTTTTATGAAGCCAAGAGGTTAACACATTACAGTTTTTGCCAACTACATTTCGTGTTGCCCGAATAAATGAAATCTGTGCTTTGATCCTGAAGGAAACCGCTACATCACATATTTCATGCCTAAATGCCCATTGTGGATATTGCATTCTGTGAATGAAAACCTTTTTAACAACTATAATTACAATGTATACATGAACGGTTATTCAAGAAACAAGGAAAAATACAGAGGTAAAAGGTATATTTCTCAGTTGTATTTTCGCTAATTTTAGTCAGGCGAGTGGCATATTTTGGGCTTGTTTTTCCAGAACCAGTTGCTTGTATCTGTTGCGGGATCTGGCAACACTGCAATTGGCATTTGACCCACCCCTAACCATAGAGTACTGTAATTTTAAAGGGGTCATGAAATGGAAAATCTAATTTTCCTTGATTTTTACACATTTTAGACAACGTTACTATAAAAACATTACTAAAAAGAGCATTTCTAGTTCCCACTCCGTCGAAAAGTCTCATTTTCAAAACTGTGTGTTCTCAGGAAATTGTGTGTTCTTTCAGGAAACATTGCTCAGTTGTATGTACACACCCAACAACATGTGTCATCGCACCCTTGACCCCACCCACTGGCGTTCAGTTCATATCGTAAACAGAGAGGAAGAGAGACTGGCCTAGTGACCAACTATTCCTGTACACCAAAGGGGACCTATCTGGACTATGAACTATTTATATATATTTTTTTTTTGTGCATATAACATGCATTACACAGACGTCTTTGACCATTGTCAAATTGTTTATCGCAACACTTTTAAAAGACGTTTAAAAGATTTATAATTTATCACTAAGCTATGAGAGTTTTAGTGAAAAAAAAAACTTTACTGACATTATCAGTGGATCTCAGGGAAGATAATACATTTATTTTTAAAAATAGCATTATTAACTGTTCTTATATTTTGTTATAACCCGTAACCATTTAGAAAGGAGGCTGCGGAACCACTGAACCAGAATGAAAAAATACAGTTTTTGCTCAGAACGAACCAAAATGAAAAATGTGTCCCTGTTTAAATCACATGAGCTATAGCATTTTGGAAGTCTGAAATTACTGCTATGTGTAAATGTATGCCCAAAAGTTTGTTTAAACCTGCTATGTGACTATAGATTACCTGATATCAGCATTTGAGTAGACGTAGTTATTACACTATACTGTAACTAACTTATGTCAAAACAAATTTTACTTTCATGAAAGTTATTGTAATATGCTTTTTGATTCTATGTGCAAGAGTCTGAAATCACTATAGACTTTATTCACACCAGTGCCATCTTTGATTTGTAATGGGAATGATAACGAGGCTGTGTGGGACAGATGAAACAGACTCTTCAATGGGCTGTACTGCAGTTTAAAACATTTTGGGATTATTCCGTAGATAAAACATAGGAAAATATCTTTCCAAGAAAAGTCAGTAGACATAAAACTCCAGACAACATGAGTTGTGGAATATAAAATGGGATTGAGGGGCTATATACCATGCATGCCACTGAAGAGATTGTAAGTCTGTCCCTCACAGCCTTGTTTTCATTCCCGTTAAAAATCAAAGATGGCACTTCTGTGAATAGAGGTCCATTAGCCCTCCTGATAATTCCCCCTCCTTCCACTAGAGGGAGCATTGTGCCCACCGAGCCTTATCCTTCTTTTTGATTCAGCTCAGCTGGAACTGTTCAACAAGCCCCATTAATGCACCTGTACTGAGCCAAATGGAGCAAATGAATGGGGCATTACCATTAAGAATACAGATTGCTCTATTAGAGCTGCACCGGCTTTCAGCTTTAGTGGCAGCTATAAATAAAGATCTTTACATCAGCCTGGGTAATTTGTGCCCCTCTCTCTGTGCTCTTGTACAAACGACACGGTACTCTTTAAGTCACAGTGTGCAAATGGGTGGTGATGTGTCCTTCTTTCCTGAGAATAAGTTCAGCGTTTCCAAGAAGAATTTTCTGTCATGTCATCTTCAAGAAGCTTTTACTGAAATGAGCAATTTACACATCAAGGTCTCTCAATGAGCCAAGCATACGAACTGGCATGAACTGCCCTATTTGTAAAATTACAGCAGGTGGTGTGTTACAATGATTGTTCATGTTTTTAATAATTGGTTTGAACAAGGCTGCTCTCTTTAGACGTCAAGAATAAGATTAAAGCCTACTTAGAGCACTACTTCTTTTGTTGACAGTAAAGCTCACCAGCAATTAGACTAGTACTGTGTGTCACTGTACTGAAATAATCTCTAAATCAGAATCAAAATAATTACCTCATCCAATTAATGAAGGCTAGGTTTGACAACCATAACCTTCTGGAAATGCCTCTTTTCTGGGTAGATCATACAAGACCGCTGTACTGTGGCCACAGTGTGTTGAAACTGGTGCTCCATAAAACAAACAGAGCAGACAGGATAGACACACTAACCAACCACTCTCCAGGACAGAAGGCAGGTCCTGAGCCCTTTGCTAAAGGGATTTATTACGCCTGCTACATGAACGTCTTCGTCTGATGGAAATGTGGTGATCTAAATCGGAAGGGGGAGATGAATCAAAGTCAATGGCTGGCCAGGAAAAACTGGCACTTTATTCCCAATCTTGGGGCGCTTGGGCTACCTTGACTATGTCATCTAAAAATGGCAACCAAGAGAGTTGTTCCCATGATGTGGAATGATAATTGGGAAAATCTAAAAGTATAGGACATGGCTTGAATTTACTATCTGAGGCATATGACACAGGAACTGGAAAAATCTGATTGCACATCGGAAATGAAATTAAAGGAAAGCACATGAAGACATTTCAGTGTAAACACTGAATGATGGATATTTGTTTAAAATCTGTCCTTTATGCTTTGGTTTATCTCGTTTGTTTTTTATGCAACTTCTGTTTAGATTTCTGATTATTTCAGATAACATGCAGAAGACCTCATAAAATAAGACTTCCATTATTGTAGAAGACTGAAGTTGGACACCAAATTTGACCTTTGACTTTTAATTAGACTTGTGTATTATGGATGTTTTACATAGGATAAACATTCTACACTCCTTTCTCTGTCTCCCTCTTTCTGCATCATGAAGAATTCAGGATGTAAAGGCCTAGCAGGAAGGGAGAGATGCAATCAGCAATTCAATCGTGCCTATTGTTCAGGCTTACTGATGAGCTTTGCAGAGCAGATAATGGATTAAATTATTTATTATTTCTTCTGTGACTCCTGTACTCATTGTTGTCAGTGTATTGCTGCAAAGCTGTATGGTCACAGGTTGAAGGCCTGCATCACTTCCTGCAGTACTATGAATATCTTATTCACTCAGTCAGCATGTTCAGAATTTTCATTTCTTGGTTCATCTCCCTTTCATGTTCTAATAAAAACCTAAGTAAATACAAATGTAAATTCTGTCATCATTTACTTACCCTTATGTTGTAACACAAAACAGATGTTAGACATTCATTTTCAGTTTCACTCACCATTCACTAAGTTGAATGGAAAAAGATGCAATGAACACGAATGGTGCCTAACATTAGCTGCATTTGGAGTAGCATACTACTCATACTCTTTCAGCAGCGTTGTGATTTTAACATTCTAAAAGTCAAACAGGAACAGTTGAAGCCAGAAGTTTACATACACCTTAGACAAATATATTTAAACTCAGTTTTTCACAAGTCTGACATTTAATCATAGAAAACATTCCCTGTCTTAGGTCAGTTAGGATCACTACTTTATTTTAAGAATGTGAAATGTCAGAATAATAGTAGAGAGGATGATTATTTCAGCTTTTATTTCTTTCATCACATTCCCAGTGGGTCAGAAGTTTACATACACTTTGTTAGTATTTGGTAGCATTGCCCTTAAATTGTTTAACTTGGGTCAAATGTTTTGGGTAGCCTTCCACAAGCTTCTCACAATAAGTTGCTGGAATTTTGGTCCATTTCTCCAGACAGAACTGGTGCAACTTAGTCAGGTTTGTAGGCCTTCTTGCTCGCACACGCTTTTTCAATTCTGCCCACAAATGTTCTATCAGATTGAGGTCAGGGCTTTGCGATGGCCACTCCAATGCCTTGACTTTGTTGTCCTTAAAGCCACAACTTTGTAGGTATGCTTGGGGTCATTGTCAATTTGGAAGACCCATTTGCGAACAAGCTTTAACTTCTTGGCGGATGTCTTGAGACGTTGCTTCAATATATCCACATAATTTTCCTTCCTCATGATCCCTTGGTCCCTCCTGCAGCAAAGCAGAATGTGTCTCCTTCCTGAGTGGTATTATGGCTGCGTGGTCCCATGGTGTTTATACTTGCATACTATTATTTGTACAGATAAACGTGGTACCTTCAGATGTTGGGAAATTGCTCCCAAGGATGAATCAGACTTGTAGATGTTCATCATTTTTTTTCTTAGGTCTTAGCTGATTTGTTTTTATTTTCCCATGATGTCAAGCAAAGAGGCACTGAGTTTGAAGGTAGGCCTTAAAATCCATCCACAGGTACACCTCCAATTCAGTACACCTCCTATCAGAAGCTAATTGTCTAAAGGTTTGACATAATTTTCTGGAATTTTACAAGCTGCTTAAAGGCACAGTTAACTTAGTTTATGTAAACTTCTGACCCACTGGAATTGTGATAGTCAGTTAAATGTGAAATAAACTTTTATAATTGTTGGAAAAAATGCACAAAGTAGATGTCCTAAATGACTTTCCTAAACTATAGTTTTCTAATAAGAAATCTGTGGAGTGGTTAAAAATAGTTTTAATGACTTCAGTCTAAGTGTATTAAAGGGTAACTAAACCCTGAACCAACTTTTTGTAGTTAATGATCTGTAAGAATGGGGCTTTATTAGTACTGGTCATTGATTCAAGTAATTTTTTTGACATTTGTGTATAAAGTGTTTTAATTCTACAATATATGGTGTAAAAACGTCTGAGTGCTGCCCTCTTCAGGTTGAACGGTGGCTACTGCAGTTGAATTTTCCTATTGGCTGTTTGCGGTACTTCGTGACGTAACCGGTGACAGCTGACGTAAGCAGGTTCCAGCTCACCACGCCCTTGGTACGAGCTACCACGCCCATGGCAGTATAAAAACCATCTTGTTTTGTCAAAACCACTGTAGTGAGTCAGGAGTTGGAATTGCGAGTATTGAAAACGATCAGGATAGAGTATTTTAGCATCTATTTAGCATAGCATTTATATAGTTATTTAGATTATTTAGTGTAGTCTAGGTAGTTAATTAGCATATTTGTTAGAGTTGTATTGTTAGAAGCATAGTTAGTTAGTAGCATAGTATTGCGTCAGTTAGGATAGCTTCAAGTTAGCGTAGATTATCTGTATTTAGTACAGTGGTCAGGATGGTACGTAGGTGTAGTGTTGCTGGTTGCAACAGCACTGCTGGACTGTATAGCTTTCCAGCAGACTTGGAAAATAGGCACCAGTGGTTGCATGTCCTTGGCCTGGAAGACCGCGAGTTCCCGCCTAGAGCTGTAGGAGTGTGCAAACTGCATTTTACGCGGGATTGCTTCTCCAACGCAATGGAGGTGGAAATGGGCTTCTCCAAACAGCTCGCGCTGAAAAGCGACGCAGTGCCAAACGCTGCTCCTCCTGCATGGCCTCCACCACCGCAGCGGCGTCTTGAGGTGAGTGATCATATATATTTGAATCACAATTTATGGTTAGGCTAAAGTTAATCCTCTGGGGTAGACAAATGCGCCGGCGCATTTGCTGGATTTTTTCACATAGCGGCAAAATATGAATATGCCTACAGAGCGCGCGCTATTGACATCAACTCGATAAAACTCATCAGATTCATGTACATGTCGTCTTGCGACCGTGTGAGGAATAATAATAACATAATAGTAATACTCCTGGAGAAAATTACCACTCCAGTCACTTTCCATTTTAGAGTCTGACAGCAGCTGTCAATTAATCCGTCACTACGGGTCTCAGGTGCACGCCCCCCCGCTCAGCCCAGCCCTCGTTTCGTCCCCTCTATCCCCGCTGGTGTCTGCCCACTTTTCCAGCATTTTTCAAATATTGCTAGTGGGTGGAGTCAGACTCTGAGCAGGGGTTTAGTTACCCTTTAAATTTCTGACTGCAACTGTATATATTTACACTGGTGGCCAAACGTTTGGAATAATGTACGTATTTTGCGGTTTCTGAAGGAAATTGGAATTTTAATTCACCAAAGTAGCATTCAGCTGATCACAAAGTATAGTCAGGACATTACTTATGTAAAAAAAAAACGCACCATCACTATTTAAAAAAAAAGAAATTTTTTATCAAATGTAGATAGGCCCTATTTCCAGCAGCCATCACTCCAACACCTTATCCTTGAGTAATCATGCTAAATTGCTAATTTGGTACTAGAAAATCAACAAATACAGCTGAAAGCTATTTGGTTTGTTAAGTTAAGCTTAATATTGTTTTGTTTTTGAGTTGCCACAATATGCAATAGACTTGCATGTCTTAAGGTAAATATTAGGTGAAAATGGCAAAAAAAACTTGTCTGTCAATCGTTGCCTTGAGAAATAGAGGCTATACAATGCTTGAAATCGCCAAAAAACTGAAGATTTCATACAAAGGTGTACACTATAGTCTTCAAAGACAAAGGACAATTGGTCTCACAAGGACAGAAAGAGACGTGGAAGGCAAAAAGAGGATAAGTACATCAGAGTCTCTAGTTTGATTAATAGACACCTCACATGTCCTCAGCTGACAGCTTCGTTGAATTCTACCAGCTCTACACCAGTTTCATGTACAACAGTAAATAGAAGACTCAGGGGTGCAGGCCTTATGGGAAGAATTGCAAAGAGAAAGCCACTTTTGAAACAGAAAAACAAAAGGAAAAGGTTAGAGTGGGCAAAGAAACAGACATTGGAAAACATATAATTGGAAACGTCTAGAGTTACTATTGTAACCTCCGTTCCCTGATGGAGGGAATGAGACGTTGTGTCGAAGAAGCGACACTAAGGGTCTCTCTTGAGAGCCTCTCGCATCTCTGAACTTGAGAAAAGGCCAATGAGAAATTGGCAGGCAGAATTTGCATGTCCTGCCCCCAGACTTACGGTATAAAGGGAGGGAAATGTGTCTGCCATTAAGGATTTTGCCCTTAGGAGCCGAGAATGAGGTTCGGCCATAACAGTGGCTCTGTTCAGCATCATGGCTGGGAGGACACAATGTCTCGTTCCCTCCATCAGGGAACGGAGGTTACAATAGTTACCTAGATGTTCCCCATCTGTCGCTCACTTTGACATTGTGTTGAATCCATATATAATCACGCCATGCGCTGAACCGTGAACGCACGCTGCTGATGCAGGTGCGGGCAGGCAGTTGCATACCAAAGCGACAGGCCATGTCAGACTGCACGTACTCTTCCCCAATTGCCCATAAAATCGTCATAACCTTCTGGTTCCCGGTACCCCGAAGGGGGCAACAAGGTGACGTGCCAAGCATGGGAGCAGGCCGCGCAAGCCACGCCTTTTCTCTGTTTCTCGCATAGAGTTAAAGCGGCTGGGGCATCCTTAACGCTATCACACGCATCGGGGAAGGCACTCTTTTCCAACTCCTATTCTTTCAGGGAGAAAAGACCTTGCAGAGACCACCATCTTCCCAGGCTAGGGGCAGGTAAAGAGTGGTGGAATAATCACATGGGTTTTCAGGCCACATATGGAAATGGCACGTTGGTAGATCCTACCTACTGACAGTTGCTATAAACACGCCGACTGGGGCAGCGGGGACTACCCAAGGGAGATGCAGGTCCCCTCGCAAGGGGACCGTACCGTGGAAAATACACACAGGGGGATTAATCCACACGGGGGCCCCTCTTGTGGAGCACATATTCCAGTACAGTGTAGTTTCAATACTCGTAGTGGGTTGGGTCAGGGAATTCCTCCGCTGAATTCGCGGACCAGAGAGCTAGGGAGGAGTCATCCTGGGAGCCAATTTAGTGGGATCTCCTGGGATTAGAGCGCATGTGATCTCCTCAGTGGAGGGGAAAGTTGTTTCGCGTTACCGAGTTCTAAAGGCTCGGACCTGAGAAAACACGAGACGAGACCGACTCGCTGCTGGCTCCAAAGGAGGAGATGGTGGGCAAGTTGTGATATGTGACGGGAGCGTACGTCTCCATGGCGATTTATGTATGAAACCGTTGCTATCCTGTCTGAATGGATCAAGATATGCTTGCCCCGAATTAGTGGGAGGAACCTCCGTAGGGCAAGAAATACAACCTGTTGATGTGCCAACACAGCGGGGGCTCTTTCCAGGAGCCAGCGGCTGCGTGCCCGTTGCACACGGCGCCCCAACACCTGCTGTAAGGGGACTCCTGTCCGTAGAAAACTGAGGTCTGTCCAGTGTTTGAATCTGGCGGCAGGCGGGGGTGATAAACATACGGTGAGTGCTGCGGTGCCATGCCCATCTCGGGACTCGAGTCTGGAGTCAGTGTTGAAGCGGTCTCATATGCATCAACCCCAGGCACCGCCGTGCCTGGCTTAAACAAGTTGAGGCATTTCAGCACTGACTGCACGTGCTTGTTGGTGAGGCATGCTATCATTAAGCCATGCCAAGAAAAGAGATCCTCTGAACCGGGGTGAGTTTGCTCTTTTCCCAGTTGACCTGAAGCCCTAGGCAGCTGAGGTGCCTGAGCACCTGATCCCTGTGGGTGTATAGTAACTCTCTGGAGTGGGCCAGGATGAGCCAGTCGTCGAGGTAGTTGAGTATGGAGATGCCCACTTCCCCTAGCGGGGCAAGGGTTGCCTTTGCGACTTTGTGAGGACACAAGGGGACAGGGACATGCCGAGGGGAGGACCTTCTACTGATATGCCTGGCCGTCGAACGCAAACCGTAGAAAGGGTCGGTGTCGAGGCAAGATAGAGACGTGGAAGTACGCGCCTTTCGGGTCTACCGCTGTGAACCAATCTTGATTCCGGATGCAAGTTAAGATGTGTCTTTGCGTGAGCATTTTGAATGGGAGTTTGTGCAAGACCCTGTTGAAAACTTGCAAGTCTAAGATCAGTCGTAAGCCGCCGCCTTTCTTAGGTACGATGAAGTAAGGGCTGTAGAGACCCTTCTTCATCTTGGCTGGAGGGAAAGACTCTATCGTGTCTTTAAGTAGAAGGGTCATGACCTCCTTAGGCAGGGTGTTGGCATCTTCGCCATGCACCGAGGTAAAGCGGATGCCGGCGAAACGGGGTGGGGTCCTGGCGAACTGAATCACGTAGCCGAGTCGGATGGTTCTGGCCAACTAGCGTGAAGGGTTGGGAAGTGAAAGCCACGCATCCAAGCTCTGTGTGAGGGGCACTAAGGGAACAATCATTTTCGACATACCTGGCGAAACTTCATGGTGGGGTGGGACAGGTAGTGTGGCGTCACGAGGCAAAAGCGTGTCCCGAGGCTCTGGTGCTGAGAGAAGACTTACCTTGCTCCGCACACCTGGCAGGGGGTGGGTTAGCGTCCTCTGAACTCGTCAGAACCGGCCGGCCGGGGGGCAGCCGTTGTGGGTCCGGAGGCGGGGGGGTCTGCGTCCGGGGTGCCGGGACTGCTGAAGTGTGGCACCGTGTTGCCGTGAGGACTGCATTTGCGGGCCAGGTCACCCAGGGAGAGAGGAAATTGCTCTATGATTGAGAATGTGTGAACCGCAGCATGAAGGGGGTGTGGCAAAGAAAATACCTTTAACTGAAGTTTCTCCTCCTGGCCCTCCACCAGGGGACGAAATGGTCAGCTTACCAGCTCCGTAGCAAATGTCTCGTTCCCTGGGTCATCCATCTCAGGAATGCCGGGAAAAAAGCAACCGGGGGGGATCAGCACCCTGACCCAGGGAACCAATCGTCAAGCCTTTCCAGTCCCGCCCCAGGCAAGCATGTCGGACATCTGCGCGTCAGGCTCAGACTGGACGAGGTGGCAGCCCAGTCAAGTCATCAGCATCAGATGCCGCTGTGACGTTCTTCGATGCAGTGGTAAAATCATCATCCAGCTCGCGGTGTCTGAGGGAGTAAACAGACTGGCCGTGAGGTGAGCCGCTCTCACCTCAAGTGTGCTGGGGAGCGGGTGGTTCGTGGGATTTACCTGGTGAAACCGAGACCGTTGTACGCCCCAAATTGCATTCATCGCTGGCCGCGTCTGCCCCAATCCTATAGGAAGGAGGCGCGGCACGGGTGGCGGCTGAAGTGGCTTTCTCTTGTGAGGAAAGAAAGCCACGACCGCAATGTTGCCATGACTATGTTATCGCACTGAGAACATTAACCATTCATAAAACGCTGCCTGCATGTGATCGCAGCCCAGGCACGCGAGGCAGGTCTTATGAACGTCAGAAGTGGAGAAAAATTCGACCGCATCCAGGAACTACACAGGGCCACAGCGTTTTATGAATGGTTAATGTTCACAGTGCGAGAACATAGCCATGGCAACGTTGCGGTCGTGGCTTTCTTTAAAAAAGACGCATCCTGAAAAGGACGTTCAATGCCAGCTGTGTATTGCTCTTTTAGAGAAAATAAACTCTTTTTAGGGAAAATAATCTCATTTAGAAGCGCTGTCGAAGTGCCCAGAGGCAAAGCTGCATTGTTGTGAAAAGAAGGAGAAAGCCGCTGGTATGCGCCATAGGTCCAGCAGCATACACTCTGTAGAGATGAAGTGAACAGTCAGTGAATACAGCTGCTCACACAACCGCTTGGCTCTGAAGGAAAATTCTGAATGGACAGATGCATTTCCCTCATTTTATACCCGTATGTCCGGGGGCGGTACATGCAAATTATGTCTGCCAATTACTCATTGGCCTTTTCAGAGATGCGCGAGGCTCTCAAAAGAGACCCCTAGGGTCGCCTCTTCAACACAATGTCGAATTGAGCAACAGACGGTGAAAGAGTGTTATGGATCTGTGGAGCGGAGGGGGGCGGGGCCGGTCGGAATATCGCGCGCCCGGTCCCCAATCAGCCTGATGAGGCGCGCGAGGGATAAAGGCGGCCGGTGACGATTGTTCGAGAGAGAGAGAATTACGGACATGTCCGTCATGTGTGTTTGTTTATGTGGTTTTGAGTTTCTCATTAAAATATAATTTATGTTGACAAGCCGGTTCTCGCCTCCTCCTTTCCCATCCTTCAACTATTTTACAGGATCTTAACCCCATTGAGCTTTTGTGGGATCAGACTGTAAGGTGTGGGAAGTGCCCGACAAGACAGCCATGTAAACTATGTCTATGTAAACATGGAATGATCAAATCAAACAAAAGTTTAGTATGGAGTGCCACAGGGATCAGTTTAGATATTAGATTGCCATCTAAACTAATATTATTCTGTTTGTTTCCCTGTTTCAACCTCTGGATTAATTTCCAGCCAGATCCAGCACCCTGAAGAAGTCATTTTTGCTGATATGTGTAGGTTTGCAGACCTTCTTTCCACTGTTTTTAACTATTGTTGTAGCATTGACAATTAATGCTTTTCAATTATATTTTTGATCTGGAAGTGTGCCTTGATTTTCCTTTTCTGTTTGATTATTATTTCCTCATTCAAGAGCACATTCATAATTTTTTTAAGAACTTCGGAGCATACCGGATTTTGTTTTTTGAACTAGCTCCATTCCTGCTTGGTGACGGACTCAACTCCTACGTGTCTCTGTGTGATGATGACTAAATGCAGCCGGTGCCAGCCAGACATAACTTCAGTCTATTACGACAGACTTCAGAAGATGAACTGATTCCAACTCTAACCATAAGACATGGAATACATCATTTGCTACTGCCTGAACCTTGGACTTAGGATAGACCTCAACGAAATGACCTGCCGGATGAACTGCGATGCACCTCACTGATCTCTGACTGCATCACCTTGGTCTAATGATAGACTACACTCTTATAATGGAATACATAGACTATCAATTAATTACATAACAAAATAACAAAAGCCTTCGTCAGCCAACTAACCAAGGACAATGCATCTATGTGAACTTCTGCAGTTAGTCCAGGATGAACCTAAAAAACATTAGTCAATAATTTTAGTTCATACAAAATCATTGTTTAAACACTGACCCTTAACAGTTACTTAGTTTACTCATTTTAAACCATGATTTGCTCTGCACACAAATAACTAATTTTGGCATTATATTCATGCTGTTCAGCCAGAGGGGAACTGGACACCACAGTTAGCCTGGTGTCTCCCAAGGTTATTTTTCTCCTTTAACCAACATTTTTTGGAGTGTTCCTTGCCACAATCACCTTCGGCTTGCTCACTGGGGTTCTAAATACAAATAGTTTTTATTTATTTGTATCCACAATTTACATTCATATTTATTAAAACTACAAAATGATGACTCTAAGACTTTATATATTTTACAGTTTTTTTTTTGTGTGTGTTAATGCATGATATTCTGTAAATCTGCTTTGAAACGATGTGTGTTGTGAAAAGTACTATACAAATAAAAATTACTTGACTTGTAACTTTTCCCTCCACACTACAATATAATGAGTGATAATTTTTATGAGACAATATACAATTTCAAACTACTACTAAATTCAGTCTCAAGTTATGATTAATTCCTGAGTTTTTTAAAGGACAGCAGGCTGATTTTTTTTTTTGTACTGAGCATGTTGCACAAACTGTAGAAGTGTTGGTACAGTAAGTGATGTGAGTATCAGATTGCTGTTTGCTCTTTATAGCTTTATAGTTTGAGTATGAGGGGGGAAAGGTAAGCATCTGGTTAAAAAAAAGAGCTCAGCTCATCACAAATAACTACTTTTTTAAGCACATTGCAAGCTAAAAATGTTTAATAATTTCACCCATCAAAGTGTGTTCTGGTGTATCCCAGTCAGTGAGTTGAAGTGGGGGAGCAATTAAACTTCATCATGATTATGATTACATTTGTACAGACCTAATTCCAAATTTCTCACACAAGTCTTAGTCTTACTCTTAAAAGATTAAAGTATAAAATGACTTTTTAAGAAAATTGATAATGGGTTGCTCTAGTAGGCTACTTACCTTTATCAGCCACTAGGAGTCACTGCTCCCTTGTTGAATCCCCAATGCCAAGCATGCCGGATGAGGGTAGAGTACAGTAGCCTACTGTGGGCCTATTTCAGTTGAGGTTCTAAGAAATAAAGAAGTAAAAATTATTTCTTTTAATAATTTTAGGCATAATTTTAACAAACGTTGACAGTTGGAAATCAGTGTTTTATGTCTGTATGATATAATCATATTTTCTTTAACCTAACTGTGCTTATGATATCGTTGTGAAATTTGAGAGCGCTTAACCCAAATCCTATCCTTACACTTATTCGACAGTCATTGAAAAACTTTTGATGTAATGACTTTAAAAAACACTAAAATAAGTATTTTGTCTCAAAATAAATGTCATAATTTCAAGGATTTTCATTTGCAACATAAATTTGAACATTTTAAGAAATATTCAAAATTAGATAAAATTGCCTCAAAATCAAACTTTAGACATCACACACAAAGATCTCATTCAGAAACATTTTGCAGTGCATAGTGACAAACACACTGGCGACCTGTCCAGGGTGTCCCCCGCCTTTCGCCCAATGTTAGCTGGGATAGGCTCCAGCCCCCCGCGACCCTGTAACAGGATAAGCGGTTGACGATGGATGGATGGATGGATAGTGACAAACACGTGTTTTAAGTACTGTGGTAGTTTTTTTTTAATGCTAGTGTTTTGTGAAAAAATAAAATCAAAGGAGCCTTTTACCCCACGGAGCCTGCATCTGTTGGGTTTTGATTTCTGGAACAACATACAGTACACACTTATTTTATTTATAATGAGGTAGTTTTTCCACCATCTTTTATGTTTTGCACTGTACAATGTAGAAACAAGATGTAGTTCAACAAGTTTGGCAAAACAAACAAGCGACCATGATGAAAAAAACAAGCTGGAACAGATGTGAAGAAACTGGTATGAAGAAACAGCAGCTAGCATTATTCAGGGCCACAGTGCCCCTGCAATGGCAAATTTATTATGAAAACATTTAAAGGTGCAGTATGTAAGATTCAGAAACCCTAGTTATTAATGACAGCTGTGGCCGTTAAGGGAATTGCAGCCAAATACCTGTTTCTCGTGCTCGCGCTAATGCACACACTCCATAGGGACACAAGTATCGACAAAATCAATGCTAACATATGATGTAGCATAATTAAAATTACACAGTTATGATTGTTTTACTAAAACATTTGAGACTGTATATTACAGGTGAAACTCGAAAAATTAGAATATCATGCAAAAGTTCATTAATTTCAGTAATTCAACTTAAAAGGTGAAACTAATATATTATATAGACTCATTACAAGCAAAGTAAGATATTTCAAGCCTTTATTTGATATAATTTTGATGATTATGGCTAACAGCTTATGAAAACCCCAAATTCAGAATCTCAGAAAATTAGAATATTACATGAAATGAATAAAAAAAAAGGATTTTAAATACAGAAATGTCGGCCCTCTGAAAAGTATAATCATGCATATGTACTCAGTACTTGGTTTGGGCCCCTTTGCATTAATTACTGCCTCAGTGTGGCGTGGCATGGATGCTATCAGCCTGTGGCACTGCTGAGGTGTTATGGAAGACCAAGATGCTTCAATAGCGGCCTTCAGCTCTTCTGCATTGTTTGGTCTCATGTCTCTCATCTTTCTCTTAGTAATGCCCCATAGATTCTCTATGGGGTTCAGGTCAGGCGAGTTTGCTGGCCAATCAAGCACAGTAATACTATGGTCATTGAACCAGGTTTTGGTACTTTTGGCAGTGTGGGCAGGTGCCAAGTCCTGCTGGAAAATGAAGTCAGCATCTCCATAAAGCTTGTCTGCTGAAGGAAGCATGAAGTGCTCTAAAATGTCCCGGTAGACGGCTGCGTTGACTCTGGACTTAATAAAGCACAGTGGACCAACACCAGCCGATGACATGGCTCCCCAAACCAACACAGACTGTGGAAACTTCACACTTGACTTCAAGCATCTTGGATTGTGTGCCTTTCCATTCTTCCTCCAGACTCTGGGACCTTGGTTTCCAAATGAGATGCAAAATTTGCTCTCATCAGAAAAGAGGACTTTGGACCACTGAGCAACAGACCAGTTCTTTTTTTCTTTAGCCCAGGTAAGACGTTTGACATTTGAAGCCCATGTCCAGGACCCGTCTGTGTGTGGTGGCTCTTGATGCAGTAACTCCAGCCTCAGTCCACTCCTTGTGAAGCTCCCCACACATTTGAATGGCCTTTTCCTGACAATCCTCTCCAGGCTACGGTCATCCCTGCTGCTTGTGCACCTTTTTCTTCCACACTTTTCCCTTCCACTTAACTTTCTATTAATGTGCTTTGATACAGCACTTTGAGAACATCCAACTTCTTTTGCAATTACCTTTTGAGGCTTTCCCTCCTTGTGGAGGGCGTCAATGATAGTTTTCTGCACAACTGTCAGGTCAGCAGTCTTCCCCATGATTGTGAATTCAACTGAACCAGACTGAGAGACCATTTAAAGGCTCAGGAACCCTTTGCAGGTGTTTAGCTGATTAGAGTGTGACACTTTGAGCCTACAATACTGAACCTTTTCACAATATTCTAATTTTCTGAGATTCTGAATTTGGGGTTTTCATAAGCTGTAAGCCATAATCATCAAAATTATATCAAATAAAGGCTTGAAATATCTTACTTTGCTTGTAATGAGTCTATATAATATATTAGTTTCACCTTTTAAGTTGAATTACTGAAATTAATGAACTTTTGCACGATATTCTAATTTTTCGAGTTTCACCTGTATATTTGACTCTCCAGTGTTGGAACAGGGCTAAAACAAGGTGTGGATATAGGTCTGACTATGCAAGAATGTAGTTTGAAGTAATCACTTTTCTTCACATGATAAATTGACTGCATTTATACGATAGCCTTTGTCGGCGTTAGCTAGCTAGCCAGCTTTATCAATAGCTGCAAGCAAATTTTGGTGGATGTCGTTAGCTCTTTATGAAATAGACTGTACATTATAAATATGTTGACACAATTCAGTATTGATGTGATTCCATCACAACTGTCATTTTGATATATTGATGATATATTGATAATAATAGAATGTATATATTTTCTTATACTAATGAATGGGTCTTTTTGCATTATCTTGAACATTGTCTAGCATAAATTTTTTGTTATTGTAGTTTAGCTAAATTCACACAGATCAATCCATATGATACTATATTTCACATGCTTTGTAGTTATGTAAGCTTACCTGAACAATAAGAGAACACAAATTCAGGGTCGGTTTTGATCCCCAAAGCTCCCTCCAGTAATCAAATGCCCTGCCGAAGTTCACTCTAGTTTTTGCTCTACCACGATCACGTTCCCGCTTAGCCAGATGTTTTTTGGCTTACTCTGAGTTTGCGTTTATGCTGTTGAATAGTGGAAGAGAAGCACTGAGACAAGGCTCTCGGGAGAGTGCATAAACGTCACACCCTTTGGATTTTCCCGGCAAAAACGACCTTCTCCCTTCACATGAAAACCAATCTACAGGCTTTAATAGGCAACCTAGGAAGTCAGGGAAGGACTAATTTGCATTACAAGCCGTTCACACATTGGCAAAAAAAAAAAAAGGTGAATATTACATGAAATTTTTTACATATTGCACCTTTAAAACTTAAAATTGGAACCCTTAATAAACCACCCCACTAAAGCCCAAATAAATTCCTTACCTTCAGTGAGAAAGGCTCTTATACACTTAGCTTACCACATCGACACACTTCAACCTAATGATATATACAGATTAATATTGGAACTGTTGGGTACAGGCATGTGGCAGGGCGGAGGGTGGGGCCGGGTCGTGATCATACACACCCGGTCCCTTATCAGGCTAATCAAGCATCCGAGAGGGATAAAGGCTGACTGCGGAGGATTGTGCGGGAGAGAGATAGTTTACGGACATGTCCATCATGCGTGTGTTTGTGTCTGTTTAAGTTTATTATTAAAATATTATTTGTATCGTCAAGCCAGTTCTCGCCTCCTCCTTTCCATTGACTTCTTTACAAGGCAAAGAATAAAAAGCAAATGCGCAACTAACCGGGAGAGAGAATAAAGCTGCGGAGTTGATCCTGCAGCTTCTCTAACAACTGAAATGCAAAAGAAACTAAATAATATACAGGGAAGATAACAAACACAAAGTCCTCTTTATAAACACCATTCATCAATCAAATACTTATCGTGTGGCCCACCAATCACAAGGGAGTGTCACATGTGTGCTCAATAACAGAGAATTGAGCTTAATATTAGCAACCGTATCCTTTAATAAGAGGCCCACACCAAGCACACTTAATTAAAAATGATCATACACACTGACAGACACAATAATGTTTAAAAAAAAAAGAGAGATTAAAGGCATCTTATTGGTCACATATAATTACAATGCATGCAGCCAGTAGCGGTTTTAACTACTATCCAAACCACGCAATTGTGTGGGGCCACGGACATAGGGGGGCCTCTGCTGTGGTAGTAAAGCTCCGCAAAAACTGCTTGAGAGGTGACATGTCGTTCTGGGTACATGCGTGAATAAGCTGTTGTCAGCGCTCTTAGAGTGGTTCACGTTAGAGGTACGCCGGGTTTGGGTCAGTTTTTCAAGTAGGACTTTGGGTTTGGGTTTGTAATTTATGAAAAAATATACAGGACTTCTGAACTGTATTTTATGTTGTCACAAAAACATTGTACAATTCTATACTATACTATACAATACTATACTATACTATACGAAATGATACGATACAATGCTATACTATGCTATACGATGCTATACTATACTATACTATATGATGCTATACTATACTATATGATACGATACGATGCTATACTATACTATACTATACAATACGATGCTATACTATACTATACTATACAATACTATACTATACGATGCTATACTATACTATACTATATGATGCTATACTATACTATATGATACGATACGATGCTATACTATACTATACTATACAATACTATACTATACGATGCTATACTATACTATACTATATGATGCTATACTATACTATATGATACGATACGATGCTATACTATACTATACTATACAATACTATACTATCACGATGCTATACTATACTATACTATATGATGCTATACTATACTATATGATACGATACGATGCTATACTATACTATACTATACAATACGATGCTATACTATAATATACTATACTATACTATACTATACTATACTATACTATACGATGCTATACTATACGATACTATACTATACGATGCTATACTATACTATACTATACTATAATATACTATACGATGCTATACTATACTATACTATACTATACGATGCTATACTATACTATGTGATGCTATACTATACTATACTATACGATGCTATACTGTACTATATGATGCTATACTATACTATCCTATACGATGCGATGCTATACTATACTATACTATATTATACGATACAATACTATACTATACTATACAATACTATACTATACTATACAATACGCTGCTATACTATACTATACGATACAATACTATACTATACTATACGATGCTATACTATACTATACTATACGATGCTATACTATACTATACGATATGATGCTATACTATACTATACTATACTATACTATACTATACTATACTATACTATACTTACTCACCCAGAAGTCTATTTTACAGGTGAAACTCGAAAAATTAGAATATCGTGCAAAAGTTCATTCATTTTAGTAATTCAACTTAAAAGGTGAAACTAATATATTATATAGACTCATTACAAGCAAAGTAAGATATTTCAAGCCTTTATTTGATATAATTTTTATGATTATGGCTTACAGCTTATGAAAACCCCAAATTCAGAATCTCAGAAAATTAGAATATTACATGAAATCAATAAAAAAAAAGGATTTTAAATACAGAAATGTCAGCCCTCTGAAAAGTATAATCATGCATATGTACTCAGTACTTGGTTTGGGCCCCTTTTGCATTAATTACTGCCTCAGTGTGGCGTGGCATGGATGCTATCAGCCTGTGGCACTGCTGAGGTGTTATGGAAGACCAAGATGCTTCAATAGAGGCCTTCAGCTCTTCTGCATTGTTTGGTCTCATGTCTCTCATCTTTCTCTTGGCAATGCCCCATAGATTCTCTATGGGGTTCAGGTCAGGTGAGTTTGCTGGCCAATCAAGCACAGTAATACTATGGTCATTGAACCAGGTTTTGGTACTTTTGGCAGTGTGGGCAGGTGCCAAGTCCTGCTGGAAAATGAAGTCAGCATCTCCATAAAGCTTGTCTGCTGAAGGAAGCATGAAGTGCTCTAAAATGTCCCGGTAGACGGCTGCGTTGACTCTGGACTTAATAAAGCACAGTGGACCAACACCAGCCGATGACATGGCTCCCCAAACCAACACAGACTGTGGAAACTTCACACTTGACTTCAAGCATCTTGTATTGTGTGCCTCTCCATTCTTCCTCCAGACTCTGGGACCTTGGTTTCCAAATGAGATGCAAAATTTGCTCTCATCAGAAAAGAGGACTTTGGACCACTGAGCAACAGACCAGTTCTTTTTTTCTTTAGCCCAGGTAAGACGCTTCTGACGTTGTTTGTTGTTCAGGAGCGGCTTGACAAGAGGAATATGACATTTGAAGCCTCAGTCCACTCCTTGTGAAGCTCCCCACACATTTGAATGGCCTTTTCCTGACAATCCTCTCCAGGCTACGGTCATCCCTGCTGCTTGTGCACCTTTTTCTTCCACACTTTTCCCTTCCACTTAACTTTCTATTAATGTGCTTTGATACAGCACTTTGAGAACATCCAACTTCTTTTGCAATTACCTTTTGAGGCTTTCCCTCCTTGTGGAGGGTGTCAATGATGGTTTTCTGCACAACTGTCAGGTCAGCAGTCTTCCCCATGATTGTGAATTCAACTGAACCAGACTGAGAGACCATTTAAAGGCTCAGGAACCCTTTGCAGGTGTTTTGGATTAATTAGCTGATTAGAGTGTGACACTTTGAGCCTACAATACTGAACCTTTTCACAATATTCTAATTTTCTGAGATTCTGAATTTGGGGTTTTCATAAGCTATAAGTCATAATCATCAAAATTATATCAAATAAAGGCTTGAAATATCTTACTTTGCTTGTAATGAGTCTATATAATATATTAGTTTCACCTTTTAATTTGAATTACTGAAATTAATGAACTTTTGCACGATATTCTAATTTTTCGAGTTTCACCTGTATATGTGTTTACATCATCAATTTTTTTTAGGTTGTTTGCTCATCTGCAATATGTCTATATGATGTTTCCCCACTGATCTCAATAAGATATTCTGCAGCTGTCTTTGCCGTTTATAATTTAGAATGTTTGTAGTCTATATCTGATCTTTTTAAGATCTTTAGCAGATGTTAATAATTATGTGATGCTTTTCAGATGAAACACTCTTAAACAGATTCTGAGATCTTGAAGATGTTTGTGTGCTATCTGAGACTATACTGTACTACTGTACTATACTACACTATACTATAATATTGACCTGATTCATGTGATGTCACTGCAATACTGCATCGACAAGTTCCATTTACCTTCAATGTGCTGCGCTGTGGGATGCGACAAAATCCTTTATGAGTTAAAAGCACAAATTTGTCGCTGTGTGGAAATTAATTTTGTATAAAGTATATTAAAATGTCAGCAAAAGTCCAATTTGGCCATATTTGTGCTATGCTACTAAATGTACTATATGTACTATACAGGGGTGGACACCCCCCACACACAATGTTATTTCCTTTTAAAGCCTCTTGTAACAGGCAAGTTTCAACTCTTTCTTTAGCGCATAAGTTGATTGACAGGTAAGGGTTGGCGTTTCGCTGCTGTCTGGGACACATTTAGGAAGGATTGGCATTTACACCTCAAATGCAAAGTGGTCACATGACTTGACATTTTTCACCCGTTCACATGCATCGTATGAGCCAAACATTCAGAGAAATTCTTTTAAAAACCTTAATTTGAGTTCAGCATATGAAAAAAAGTCATACACATATGGGATGGCAGAAGGGTAAGTAAATGCCCCAGTTTTCAAATCGTTCCTATGCCCCTAATCATGGGCAACCTTAGCTGAAAAAGCATGAACTGATGTAGACTTCAAAAACCCACCAGAAACAGTATAGCCTACCATCTGGGCATTATCACCTTTAAAATACTTTTTTCAACATATGATGATTTGAGACACTCTAATCTTGCACAGTATTTAAAATGGATAGTGTGTGCATCAGGATGCAGACAAAGTTTATTAATCAAATGCACAGTAATACTGCAGTAATTGCTGGTAATTATGTTATTTCTGCAAAAAATAAATAAATGTGCATATAAGTATTTTCTAAATGTGCAAATAGTGCCATGTGCCTTGCAAAAAACAAACATGCTATAAGCCTAATGTCTATGGAAATGTTTATGTGCTATTTAGGGGTGGACCAAAATCTTAAATCACAATATGAATAATTTTATGTCACGATATAGCAAATATTTAAAAAAAAATAAGAAAATCTATTAAAATTAGTTTATATATTAAATAACCATATTGTGATGTCTATATATGAATAATCAGTAATTATATGTGTATGAAAGCTACTTCCTCTTGTATAAATGTTCTCTTCATTTGGAACTTGACAAACTTAGTCAAAATAAAAATAAAGCCAAACAAACTCAATTTGGTTTTAAATCAACAACACCATAAGGCTAAATTTCACATTATGTCACAATTCAATCTGATGCCTATTTAGTGAGATGAATGTCATTGAATTTGCTTCGGTGGCCCAAAATTATCAGTACCTGAAAAACCCTGTCCATGTTTCTTTAATAGTTTTTTTGAAGTCTCACGTGAAACAGCTAGTTGAAGCTGTCCTCCTCCATTTCTCAGACATAATGTGTACCGCATACATATAACATGAAAAGAATGAGGTGCACATTTATTGCCATGTCTTGAATAAATTTCTATGTATATTGTTTGTCAAATTTCTGCCGGTTTATCATGTCTCCCAGTATATCACCCACCCCTAATACAACATTATCCTATCCTATCCTATCCTATCCTATCCTATCCTATCCTATCCTATACTATACTATACTAACTTTTATTTAAATTTTTAACTAAACTAAATGACTTTTACTATCATGTTACTGGCCTACAGGAGAACATAAATTATTCAGATTTTGCTCACTTGAGGCCAGAATAAAGCAGGAATGTTTCCACATGTCATTACAGAGTGAGTGAGTCTAATGGTGACCCAGCAGAAGCTTTCCCTCCTGCTGTGGAGAGGACACATGGCTGCGGGTTCTCTGTGCTTGAGTTCCAGAGCTTTGCTTGGGTCACACATTTCTGGAGGCTGCTTCCCTGACAACTGCCAACAAAAGGGGCATTGAAGAGAAGCACTTTGATGCCTAATCTACATGCGTTTGTACAGAGAAACCGGAGCCGCGTTGAAGGAAACAGGTGCAACTACTTACAATGCTCTACAGTCATTTCTCTTTCCTTCTCACTCACTCTGTATTCCTTTTTCTTTGTATTTATCGCTCTCCCTTTCCTGCAATGACTATCACAGAGGCCTCAGTGTGAGGGAGTTAGAAGCACAAATGTTAGGGCACATAGAGGGTGCAGTCTCTCTCGCACACTAAACATCAAAGCTGGACACTTAAAAAACATTCCATGACATTGCTGGCTGGCCCTGCTCACCAGATCTTCAATAGCTAAAGTTAACCTGTTGCCAAGTTAAATTAACCCATGTTAGTTTCTCTCTTTTCAAAATCTTGACCTATGTTCGAAAAGTCAAATATGTAAAATAAGATAGCTGGGCAAAAAGAGCTTAGCCATTAAAGGGTTAGTTCACCCAAAACAGATCTGCCATAATTTTCTCACCCTCATATAGTTCCAAACTGCTATGACTTACGTTCCTCCATGGAACATAGAGATTGTTAGTGCCTTTTTTTTTTACATTTAGATTTATGAATTTGGCAGACACCACTGTGCACTTATTACAGGGACAATCCCCCTGGAGCAAACTGGAGTTAAGTGTCTTGCTCAAGGACACAATGGCGGTGGCTGTGGGGATCAAACCAGTGAAAAATGAATGAAAACATTGTTGTAGCGGTGTGTGGGCACCCGGAATTGTATGACACATCGTCATACATGTACAGAGACCGGACGAAAAAAGACATTGCTTGGAGGAAAGTGAGCGAGGAAGTTGGTAAGTTCTGAAAATATGCACATCTACTTGATTCCAGCTATTGGTTGTACTTTACTATGAACCAAGTTGTGGAAGCCCCTCCTCCTGTCCTTTTCCGGAAGAGAAGGGGGAACGTGAACCCGAGTTTAAACACACATTTATAATCCAGCGGTCAAACTTGCGTGATCATTGCGAGGCGAAAATTTTCTTTGCGTTGTATGTGAACGCACCATTAGTGGTGTGACGATTCACTCTGACAATGATTCGATTAAATTACGATTCTCTACCTAAAAATGTTGCGATGCATCGTGAAATCTGGAACCAGTAATTACAGATGAAATATCATGTGCTGGCAGATACGATCCAGGTTTTAATGAAGCAGGCAGAGTAGGGTCACAGAATGAAAAACTCTATTAGTAGCACGTTAAAGACCTCAGTAAAGGTAGTTTGCGATTTGAAAGTCAGACTTCAGTTGGCTATCAATCTGCTATGCGCTGTGATAGACATGTAATTAATGTTGCATTGTATTCTTCATGATTTGTGAATTCAGATGACATCATTCTCGATCGATTACATTTTATGACTCTTCATTTTCTAATCCAAATAGCTCCAAAACACTGTGGCAGCGGGGGCGCGGTCAAGCGCCCGTCCGGGAGAGAGAAGCGGTAAGGGCGCTCACACCTGGGCCAAATTATGACTAACACCTGTCTCTAATTGCAGTAGAGTGAGGAGAGCGGTGAAAAAGCCAGCGGCCGCAGAGCAGAGGGAGACGACGGTGCAAGCCAACCCAGTGCGCTTGTGTCTTTGTGTGTATTATTGTGAGACATACGGCAATAAAAGCCTTACCTTTTTTGTTGAAACCTTCGTTTCCTGTCCTGCTTCCCGTGAGAGTTTCACACTGGTGCCGAAACCCGGGAGAATTAATAATGGAACAGAGTCGCCCCATAGAGTCCTCCCAGCTGGCTGAAGTCCTCCAGTCCCTCGCGACACTCCACCAGAGCCACCAACAATCCCTGCTTGAGCTCCGGCAAGACCAGGATCGCCGTTTTTTTGAAATCATGCGGGCTCAAGCAGAGGACCGGCACGCCATCCGGAGCCTCCTCAGCCAGGAGGCCGCTCCAGCCGCAGCCGCGACCCCGGACACCCGCGTCACATTGCCCCCACCCGCGTTACAGAAGATGGGGCCGGCGGACGACCCAGAGGCCTTCATCGACCTCTTCGAGAGGACGGCGGAGATTTGGGGGTGGCCCCAAGACCAGTGGGCAGCCCGATTAGTCCCTCTCCTGTCCGGGGAAGCACAACTCGCGGCCCAACAACTGCCGACAACAAGCCTCCTGGCTTACAACGATCTGCGAAGAGCCATCCTGCAACGGGTTGGTCGGTCCCCAGAGGAAAGTCGCCAACTCTTCCGGGCCTTAAAACTGGAGAAATCCGACCGCCCGTTCGCGTTCGCCCAACGGCTCCGTGATGCGTGTCGGAGGTGGCTGCTTGCGCGGGACCGCGGCGTCGAGGAGCTCGTCGACCAGGTGGTACTGGAGCAGTTTGTCCAGCGTTTGCCCCGGAAGACGGCCGAGTGGGTCCAGTGCCACCGCCCGGCGTCGCTGGAGGAAGCCGTCCGGCTCGCGGAGGACCACATGGCGGCGATTCCGAGGGCGGATGAGCCCTCTCTGTCTGTCTCCCCTTCCCCTGTGTCTTCCCCTGTTTTTTCCCTCCCCTCTTCCCTCTCGCTCTGCTCTCTCCCCAGGGTCCGTTCCTGCCCCCCGCAGGCGTGGAGCGTTCGCGCGCCCAGCTCCCCGGTCTTGGGAACACCCACCAAGCCCTTCTCCATCCTTCAGCCGCTCTCCTCCTCAGGTGGGGCGCCCGCCAGCACGGGTGCGGCCGCAGCGTCTGGGCCGGTCTGCTGGAGGTGCGGAGACCCGGACCACTTCCGGGATCAGTGTCCGCTGATGGAAATAGGGGCGGTGGTACGGGTCTCCGATGTTCCACAGACTGCCCCGATCGAGCTGGAGCGTATCGGATTCCGGTAAGAATCCAGGGGGTACATACCAAGCTTTGTTGGATACCGGCTGTAACCAGACCACCATCCACCAACGCTTGGTTCAACCCGAGGCTTGGGGCTCAGCTAAACTGGTGAGGGTAAGGTGTGTGCACGGGGATATTCACAAATATCCCGTGGTGACTTTGGCGATCAAATTCAGGGGAGAAAAGCATAGTGTAGAGGCAGCGGTTAGTCCCCGCCTCACCCATCCGCTAATTCTGGGTACAGATTGGCCAAATTTTAGGAAATTATTGGAGGGAGTTTGCGCGGATGGGTCCTGCGTGAAAGTGAAGGGGTGTGTGATGTGCGAGGCTTTGGCGGGGAGGCGGAGCCAGGGCCGTCCTCTGCTGCTCCGAGTGACGTGGGAAGGGGCGAGGTGGGCGCTCCTCCCCTCCGGGAGTTCCCGGAGGGGACTTCCCTTGGAGCAGTCGCGGGATGAAACCCTTAAGCACGCCTTTGACCAAGTGAGAGTAATCGATGGTCAACAACTCCGGCCGGGTGTCGCCGTCTCATATCCGTACTTTTCGCTGATCAATGATCGCTTATACAGGGTGACGCAGGACGCCCAGACAAAGGAAAAAGTAACTCAATTGTTGATTCCACGGAGCCGTCGGGAAATGGTTTTCCAGGCGGCTCACTATAATCCTATGGCCGGTCACCTAGGGGAACGAAAAACACTTCTCCGTCTAATAGCCCGTTTCTATTGGCCGGGCATTGGCGGTGACGTCCGCAGGTGGTGTGCGGCGTGCCGTGAATGTCAGCTGGTAAACCCACCGGCCACCCCAAAAGCGCCATTGCGCCCTCTACCATTAATCGAGGTCCCCTTCGAAAGAATTGGGATGGACCTCGTCGGGCCATTGGAACGGTCGGCACGCGGACATCGCTTCGTGTTAGTCCTAGTGGATTACGCGACGCGGTATCCGGAAGCAGTGCCTCTGAGCAACATCTCCGCACGCAGTGTTGCAGGGGCACTCTTCAAGATAATCTCCCGGGTGGGGATCCCGAAAGAGATCCTCACCGATCAGGGCACAACGTTTATGTCACGAACACTTCGCGAACTTTACGAGCTCTTGGGCATCAAATCGATTCGCACTAGCGTTTACCATCCTCAGACAGATGGCCTAGTGGAACGGTTTAATAAAACGCTCAAGAACATGATTCAGTAAATTCGTACACGATGACGCTAGAAATTGGGATAAGTGGCTAGACCCCCTGTTATTTGCAGTACGAGAGGTCCCGCAAGCCTCCACCGGGTTCTCCCCGTTTGAGTTGTTGTACGGACGACGCCCACGCGGGGTCCTCGATGTCATCCGTGAAAATTGGGAGGAGGGACCTTCTAATGCCAAAAATGAAATTCAGTACGTTCTTGATCTTCGAGCAAAGCTCCACACACTGGGGCGATTAACACAAGAGCATTTGCTCCAGGCTCAAGAACGCCAACGCCGGCTGTATGACAGGGGTGCTCAGCTACGGGAATTTGCACCGGGAGATAAAGTGCTTGTATTACTCCCAACATCGAGCTCAAAATTACTCGCCAAGTGGCAAGGACCGTTTGAGGTCACACGACGCAGTAGGGGATCTCGATTATGAAGTCAAAGCGTACCGATAGAGGCGGCGTCAAATATATCACCTCAACCTCCTGAAATTGTGGAGGGAGGAGGCGGCCTCTGTGGCGTTGGCCACGGTAGTTCCGGAGAGGGCGGAGCTCGGACCGGAGGTAAACAAAAACTACAATCTTAACACTCCGGTCACTTGTGGGGACCAGCTCTCACCGCGGCAGCTTACAGAGGTTTCCGAGTTACAAAAAGAGTTTGCGGACGTGTTTTCCCTCTCTCGGGCCGTACGAACCTCATACAGCACCACATCGAGACCGAGCCGGGCGCGGTGGTGCGTTGCCGCTCTATCGCTACCCGAACATAAAAAGAAAGTCGTTCGGGAAGAATTAGATGCAATGCTCGATATGGGCGTAATAGAGGAATCCCACAGTGATTGGTCCAGCCCGGTTGTTCTTGTTCCCAAGAGTGATGGGTCGGTTCGGTTCTGTGTGGATTACAGGAAAGTCAACGCGGTGTCTAAATTTGACGCGTACCCAATGCCCTGTGTTGATGAACTGCTCGATCGGTTAGGTACTGCTCGATTTTACTCGACCCTGGATTTAACAAAGGGCTATTGGCAGATCCCCTTGACACCAATGTCCCGCGAGAAAACAGCCTTCACCACGCCGTTTGGATTACACCAATTTGTGACGCTTCCTTTTGGTTTGTTCGGGGCCCCAGCCACGTTCCAGCGACTCATGGATCGGATCCTCAGACCGCATACCGCGTACGCCGCTGCCTATTTGGATGACATTATCATCTATAGCAATGATTGGCAGCGGCACATGCAACATCTGAGGGCCGTCCTGAGATCGCTGCGACGGGCGGGGCTCACGGCAAACCCTAAGAAGTGTGCGGTTGGGCGTGTGGAGGTACGGTATCTGGGGTTCCACTTGGGTCATGGCCAGGTGCGTCCCCAAATTGAAAAGACTGCGGCGATTGCGACTTGCCCTAGACCTAAGACCAAAAAGGGGGTGAGACAGTTCCTGGGGCTGGCTGGCTATTACAGAAGATTTGTGCCTAATTATTCGGACGTCACCAGCCCGCTGACTGATCTCACTAAAAGGGAGCTCCAGATCCGGTCCAATGGTCGGAGCAGTGTCAACAGGCGTTCACGCAGATTAAAGCTGCACTTTGTGGGGGCCGCTTTTACATGCACCTGATTTTTCTCTCCCTTTTATTTTGCAGGCGGGCGCTTCAGACAGAGGGCTGGGGCCGTACTCTGCAGCTGGTGGAGGGAGGAGCGCCCGGTGCTGTACATTAGTCGGAAGCTCTCCTTAAGGGAGACTAAGTACAGCACCGTGGAAAAGGAGTGTTTGGCCATCAAGTGGGCGGTCCTCACCCTCCGTTACTACCTGCTGGGGCGGGCCTTCACCCTCTGTTCGGATCATGCCCCACTCCAGTGGCTCCACCGCATGAAGGATACTAGCGCCCGGATCACCCGTTGGTATCTCGCTCTCCAGCCTTTTAAATTCAAGGTGATCCACAGACCGGGGTGCAGATGGCTGCCGCCGACTTCCTCTCCAGAAATGGGGAGTGGTAGGCAGGCGGATGGCGCCCGGCCTGAGTCGGGCGGTGGGGGTATGTGGCAGCGGGCGCGGTCAAGCGCCCGTCCGGAAGAGAAGCGGTAAGGGCGCTCACACCTGGGCCAAATTATGACTAACACCTGTCTCTAATTGCAGTAGAGTGAGGAGAGCGGTGAAAAAGCCAGCGGCCGCAGAGCAGAGGGAGACGACGGTGCAAGCCAACCCAGTGCGCTTGTGTCTTTATGTGTATTATTGTGAGACATACGGCAATAAAAGCCTTACCTTTTTTGTTGAAACCTTCGTTTCCTGTCCTGCTTCCCGTGAGAGTTTCACAAACACCTAGAAGATACCACTCTTAACTTGACCAGTCTGATTTGTGAATTTTTCACAGCAGTTTGCTTTCCTCTTAGCCATTTTTAATTCCACGACTCAGGAATGTGAATGTCGAGCGGAACGTGGATGTGTGTCTGTCACTGGGGAGAGAGGAAGCAGTAAGTGCCATCACCTGGTGATTATTTATATTAAAAACCTGAGTCTCATTTCAGTGATTGCTGAGACAGGCTTGACAAGGCCGGTGAAGCGCCAGAGAGGGAGGGAGAGTCCAAACCAGACACACCCAAAAGCTGTATGCTGCAAAGCGTTTACTTAGTACTTTTAGTAAAGTGCAAAGTGAAAAGACTTGCTGAAAAGCATCTTTTTGAGTTAAACTTGAGAATAAAATCACACTTGTGTGGACTGCAACCCTGCCTCCCGCTTCCTTCTTACTAAAAGCTGCTATAGTGAAAAAAAGCGCTCTTCACTTTTAACAGCTATTTTAAGCAAACCCGTTATCATCAATCGTTATCATCAAACACTGATGATAATAAATTCTTAAATTTCGTAATCGATGCATCAAAATTTCTTTAATAGATTGATGCACCGCGATGCATCAATTCATTCTTCCACCCATAGTGACTGTGGTTGTCAGTCCCTAATATCTGCTAAACATATTCTGCAAGTCAACCTGGTTTTGAACAACATGATCATAAGTAATATACTGTAGTAACACTTAATATACTGTAAGTCACATAATAACATAATTGGCAATTTTGGCTAAACTATCCCAAACAATAACATCAAGTCAATAACAACAAACCTTACTTTCCCACAAACAGTCCTGGGTTCTTTTCCCTTAGTATCTTTCTAGATGAAAACTGTTCTCTTCTGGCAATCATGACAAGACTTTCCCCCATAGTGACATAATCTAGTGTCGACCATTTTTCATGGAGCAACAACAAAATCAACAACACCGAAGGAGGACACCAAGATCGGTGCTTCACATTTGTTTAGGACTGTTTTACACAAACTGTGCCTAATCAATTAATGCTTAAACAATAATGTTTTTGAATGAATGGAACTCTTAAGGAAACTGGGGGGATTTTCCTTTAAAGACTTTAGGCTGCAATATCTAGATCTCTTTTATCTTTTTCTGGTTATTTGTGTATTTGTTTTACAGAAATGCTCAAAAGTATGAAATAAGACTGGGAAACTTTCAGACTAAAGCTGTGATTAACATCAATAGAAAATTTGTATGAGCCAGGTGTCATTTGCTCTCACACAGATGTAAACACCTGCACACAGGTGATCACTCTCAGCCTGGACAACTGCATTATGAGTCACAATGAGTCACATCTCTGGTGTCATTGTGCTCAGATCTCAAGGGCCTGCAGCCATCTACAGGTCCATCCAGCTGGAGAAAGCCGAGAGGTATTCAGCCTCTTCTTCCCATATTGCCTGTACAATAAAGAGGTGTGACTTACCCAGAGTTACAATGCCTCTTGGTGTAAGGTTCAGTCTGTAGACCACCCCACCTATTCTGTAACAGCGAGCTCCCATAACCATGTAATATAATATTACAGATTTTTTTCCTGCAGGAACAATTAGATGGGATGGAGGCATCAAATGAAGGGATGTGCGTATCATTCACTTGACTGAATGGCTACCAAATTCAGAACAGCTCGGAGCTACAAGTGTCCGACCCTCTGACAGGTGTCTCGAATCAGAGTTACTTATTTTGTATGCTCAAAACAACTTCAGAGCCTTTTGAAAAAGCATAGTGAAATCTGACCATGCAGTTGGTTTCTTTCTCTTCAAAATGGAGAAAAGTGTGTAAAGATTGAGTTGAATGAGACTTGCACTAGTGTCCTGATCTCACTAAGAGCTTTGCTGCTCCTTAGACACAGAAGATATACATTTTGAACCATATTTATGGCATAGCATTTTATTTCCCTGCATTCTCCTTCTCCCTCTGACAGCAGTAATTTGATATGGAAGCAAATGGCCAAATCCATAAAGATAAATCACCTAAAACATATAAGCTGCTCAAAAACAATGCATTATGACTGAAAGAGAGTAGCTGCAATCTCTAGTGTACCTCAAAATCACCTATAGATTTTTGAAAACAGTGCTATAAATTGACCTTACTGTTTGGTGAGTTTGTGCGAAAGGGAATTTACATTTTGGTGGCAGGACATTTTGTGGCCATATAACAAGAGATAGATATATCTAAGCTCCAGAGTAGCCACTTCACTTTAAAGATCTATTTATAACTTAATGTTGCACACAGGATGGCTGTCATCAGTATACCACTGACTAACCGCCAGTCACAAACAACTGATGGTCACACGGTTTAAATCACTGTCTCCACTTCAGGATGTGAATACAAACCACAAAGGGCTTTCGAGCAGCCACATTCAAATGTGACTTTGTTTAAGCAGCATGGGCTGACATTTCGCCCAAGCACTATCTAAGGAGCATACTTTTCTACCATTTGAAATGGGAGAGTACACTCATTGTAAATCACACATTAGTGTTAACCTCTGCCTGGAGTGTGGGTCCAGCAGAACATGACTTACGTTCTCATCAGTGTTGGTTTGATTCCAGTGTACCATACGTTTCATATTTTGTGCACTGACTGATTAAGTAGAGCATTAGAGAGAGGAATGCAGGTCTGAGTTTGGGTCCCTGTAGGAAGGGGATGAAGAGGTAGATGGGTCAGGGTAGGATTAAGTCGCAGAACACTTCCAGCCAAACATCCATGTCCTTACCACACTGACCACATTTACATGCACTCAAGAAAGAGTGTATTCCAGGTTTTTTGCAGCAACAACTCTGGTATATCTGGAAATAAAGCGAAGAAATGGAGAATAAAACAGAAAAGTCTTTCCCGGATCTTATATTTGTTATTACTCAAGCATTTCAGGGAAATGACGTTGCTGTGGAGCGACTTACGAGACTAAAGAGTACACCACTTATACAGTGCATGTAAACGGGAAAGCTGTTTTCTCTCAGCAACCTGCTTTCTCGCAATAAGCTGCTTTCTAGTGTCAATGTAAATGCAGCCACTGTAAGAAGTGTTACCTGAAGTTACCTTTAAGAGTTTTTTCAACCTGATCTAACCTTAAAATTATAATTTTTTTTGTGTGTAACCTAATGTAGTCCGGTTGATTCAGTTATGTTAATTAATATTTTTGACATTATTAAAAAAATCTAAAAACAGTTAATTTAGATGTTAATACATTAAGCACATTTTTCAGGTTACATGACAAAATATGTTATTTTTCAGTGCAGGTGTGATGTGATGGGTTCCCAGCAGTAAGTAATTAAATAAATAAATAAAGAAGTAACTGTGGGTGCGACGGGTGGGACATTCCACCATTACTTTTTGCAACAGCTTTTGTCAAGTAAGTGTCTAATGCAGAATAAACATTGCCAGTACTTGAGCAGGAGTTTCCATTTATTCTTACTGGTTTAACAGGCTTCTTTTAATTGCCAAAAAAGAAAAACAGTGATGAAATGCACTTTCATTTTTATTCCGCTAAGGAGTTGGTTTGTTAATATTCATACAGTTTGCACATATGCCTAAAATTCTTGACCTAGGAGAAATCGGCTGGTCAAAGAGCGCTGTTGACTGGTTAAAAGTGATTGTACTTCTAATTTGGTCATAATGTTATCTACTGTATTACTCAACCAGCTCATTTAAAAACAATGCTTCCCATAGTATAAATGCAGGCTTTGTTCATCTAGAGTGGTTGAGTTCTTTCAAGAGAAAAAGTGTGGCTTCTGCCATTCTATAAGGTAGGCTTTAAGGGCTAGGTTTAGGGTTTGGGTTGGGGTTAGGGTTAGGAGTATATTTATGATATGACGTCTACTACATTTTTTTAGGAAAACCAGACATGCCTTTTACATCACATCCAGTCAAAGATGTAATTGAAAGAATACAGTTGTGGTCTCATTACTGTTGAACATGCACACAACTGTAGATTCAGCAGTAGTTTCAGAAATTCAGAAAGTGTAGACTGATTTTAAAAGAGAAAGCATTTAACCTTTTGACAATGATTTTTCTGTGAGATTAGTCTTTTTTGTGTTGCTCCTGGGATAATTACTTTCGACCAACTTCTGTTTTCCTCTATGATTGGCATTCTTTAATCTGTTCTAAGCAGTGTTGGGGAAGCTACTTTGAAACTGTAGTTTGACAAGCTACTCATAATTTTAAGTAGTTAAACTACAGTCAAGCTACTCTTTTGAAAAAGAAGTTAGCTACACTACAAGTTACTTTCAAAAAGTATCTAGCTACATTTAATCTACTTAATGAGGCAATATGTTTTTTAAATGTTACTATCAAACCAATACTATTAATGACAACATTTACATTAATGATATTTATTAATTAATGTATTAATTAAATACATTTAATGTATTTTATTAAATATATTAATGAATAGTTACATTAATACAGTTAATAATGGCCATAAAATAAGATACAACAATATAAAATAAAAACAAAACAGACACGATTAAAAAGTCCTTTAATATTAGACTTCACACTTTTCTGTCCTGCTGTGGCCAGGTGTATAAAATACTTCCCTAAAGATCACATTATGACAAACTCTTCTTGGGCTGGCATTTTTTGTTCTTCCCACATTATATTTAGTGTGGATAATATGTGAATAAAAAACTCTGGGCTTGATTTCTCCCATCACCTGGATTCATGCTCATTGTATTTTCTGACATTTTTGCCATTGACATGCAAGTTCCAGCTTTACAGGTCACATACAGAGGTTGTTCTACAAATATTTGTTTGCTTTGTTCAGGTCAAAAAAAGCTGATTGTAGAGTGGAGGAGGACGGGGCCGGACTGGAACAATGCACGCCCGGTCCCCAATCAGACCGGGCAATGACAGCCGTGCCAGGGATAGAGGCGGCCGGTGACGACGGTTCGAGAGAGAGAGAGAATGACATGCAGCTTCTCTGTGTTTATGTTTGTGTGTTTTTCCATTTATTTCTTCATTAAACTATTATTTATATTGTCAAGCCGGTTCTCGCCTCCTCCTTTCCACTGGACTGCTTTACGCTGACGTATGGTCATCCTAGATTTTTGGATAATAATACATGGCATAAATTAATTCTTTTACCAATTCTTTTATTTATTTTACATGAAAATAATAGTTAATTAAATGCTAAGAAATGGAGAAATCAAATAGTTCTGCATGATAGTAATTATTATAATAATTAATATATACTGTATATTTATAAATATTATAATAGTAATTCACTCACTGCTCCCAATAATGCACAGATGATGTGAAGCGAAATGAACATATTTAGAATAGAAACAAAATCCCTCAAAAGGCAATAATAACTTTATGAATTATTTTATTTAAAATAGTAAAGGTAAATATGCTGTTGTGTGATCAATTAAGAACAAAGTGTCTGAAACATTTTATTGGCCCTTTAGAAGGGATGTGTTAGGAATTCCTTGTCTTGTTTCACTTTTGCCCTCTGTCTGCCATTTTTGTCACCTTTTTAATAATTTAATAATTAATAAAGTAAGTCTGCATTTAGATCCGCTCTCCTCGTCTGCCTTCGCTGCCTTCATTTATTACAAGTGCTGTGTCCTTAGACGAGTAACAGATCAGATAAAAAGTTCACACTATACATTGCATTACAAATTCATCAAAAGAAAAATACTCAATTGCAATGCATTTCCGACATCACACACCTGCAGTGTAAACAGCTTTATTAATTAAGCAAACAAACAAACACAAAGGAAAAACCCTCAATGGGGAAAGAAACATAAAACTAGAAAACCACGGGCAGGGGAAACATACCAGGCTAACAACAACATTCAACGAACGACAAGGAGTGAACAAAAAGCAGGGCTTAAATACACAGTGAGTGATGACTGAATAAGACACAGGTGAGAACAATAAACAAAATGGCAGTGATGATGTCAGGTGGATTCTGGGAAGTGTAGTTCTTTAACAATGACAAGTGAACACGAAGGCTAACAAAGAGACTAAGGGGCTACACAAGGGACAAAAGTGAAAACTAAGGAATGCAAAGGTGACAAAAATGGCAGACAGAGGGCAACAGTGAAACAAGACAAGGAATTCCTAACAGGATGTATGAGGTCAATTTTAGGAGTGTTATAATGATTTATAATTTTAATTATATATTAATATAATTATACATATTATATACTCTGCTCCCATCTACAGAGTTACTTCAACTTGGGATATTAACATCATATTTACAGGCAAATGGTGTCATTTTTTAAACATTTCCGTTGAAGCAAAGAAGGAAACACCTCATGTATCCTCTGAATTCCTGTGAAAGCAGGTCGCATTCGAAGGCTGCATTCGAAGTGTCCTTCTCACATATCTGGAATGAGACGGCCTCGATGATGTATGCCGCCGACAAATGCGACCTCTGGAGGACGTAGCCTTTCAAACGAGACACAGCCTTTGTTAAATAGAAGAATAAAATGGTGTTCTTTTATAATTTGACCTGCTCCTTTACATCTTGTAAAGGTAAACAAACTGTGTTTGCTCACTTTACATAACCATCAGGCAATCTCTTATCCAAGTGAGCTGTAACAAGCTCTCAGTAGATGGTAATTCACTATTTGTTTTGTGATCTGCCATTACAAAAGAAGAAGACGCTGCCTGATTCTGATCAGCAGACCAAAATATGCTGCCAGATCGTAGGATGTTTTGCCGGTAAAAGTCTGGCCTCTACACAATTAGGAAGGCTATTAGTAATAATCTGACCAATATGATGGTCATGCTACACCGCTACTTGCTTGAAAACAACAGGAAAAGCTACTCCATTTTTAAAGCAGCTGAGCTATTGTCAAGCTACTAAAAAATGCAGTTAAGTTAGTAGCGTCGTTACATGAAGTTAGCTACTCCCCAACACTGGATCTTAAAACCAGTTGCCAATTTAGACTTTAGACTAGATCTTTAGACTTCGTTGCCCATTGCCCTTTCACAGTTTCCTATCATAGTTTATTTATTTGTATGTAAATGGGGCAGGAAGTTGGTGGCAGTGGTGGAGGTGCTTGAATGACATGTCCAGTGTTCTGTTTGAAGTTAATTGCATTTACTGTTCTGTCCTCTCATAGATTGAGGCCTGGTATGATCCTGATGCACCTGAGAGCCCAACAATGGGCCGGCTGATGGCTCTGGTAGAAGGTCTTCCTGCACCCCAGACACAGTCTTCTTTGTCCATTAACCTGCCAAAAGCAGACTACTTGTCTCTGATCATGTGTAAGAGGCTGGAGGGGACAATGTGAAAATAAAACACACACCCCATAGATCAGGCCTCTTTGTGTTTTGTGACATTCAAATCTGTGCTGTCTCCTTATTTATAAGGGCCACGACCACTGCTCTTGCTGCCTTCTGCGGCTGCAGAGCAAGTACAAAGATTTGCCACTGCTAGAACATACACAGACTTGCTGTATTGAGCATGTAATACATGCTGGTGCACAATTAGCCATACACAAGACATGCTACATCAAGGATGCAGGACATACTGTTGCTTCAAATAATATATAAATACTATTGGGAATCCACTTGAAGCAGATGGAAACAGGTGGTGCTGTGGAAGAGGTGGGTTTCATAGAGAAAACTCTTGTAGAGTGCTGCAGTGAAACCTGCAAACACCATTTAAATGTTAGATAAAGAGTGAGCACACAAGGTCATTCGCTAAAAAATAACATGTCAAAGGATGTAATTGAAATATACAGGTCACGCCATATAGAATATTGACTGAACTTACAATCATGAATTATGAATATGTGTTTACATCCTTGTCTGACTAGTTGCTCTTGTGTCTTAGTTGTTTAAGTGTTTGTACGAGTTGTAAAAGTAATTTGCTCTTGTTTTGTAGTATATTTGTTCTTCTACATTTGTGAACAGGGCTGTTGTTCTTACATCATTGTAAATTAAGATGTGTTTGCTTGGATCTGACTGTGACAAGAGCATTACATTTGTTTGTTGAAATAACTCCCTTTCTACATGGTGTTAGTTGAGAAAATCAATTTAGGTTGCTCAGTCTTATTGTTCTTGAGTGCTCATCCAAATCAGTTAAATGAAGAGAAACTGAGTGTGTGATAGTGAGCCAAAGTGAAAAACAATAATTGCAGTGTTTGAAGACAAATGACTGTCTTCAAGATAAATAAATGTTGGTTAAAGCTTTTAGCCAAGTAAGTGTAAATTGTTAATAACCTTGTGCATGCTTGTACATGTAGAGAAGTACCACAGCTCGCATTCCAAACAGTAAGCAGTTTTCTCTCATTCCCTTCACCCCATTAAAATTTGTTCAAAACAAAAAGGAAAAATGAGATGAAAAAAGACCTTACACCAACATAACTTTTATTACTTTGGTATAAATCTGGCCACATCTGCAACTAATATTTGACCTGCTAGGATTTGTAAATAGAGTACAGTGAAGAGTTTGTTCCACTAATGCATTATAAACATGGAGGAGGGCTCAGGGCCTTTGAGTTTAGAATTACATTCAATATGGAACTGGATGCTGCATTGATGTAACACTTTGCACATGGCTCAAAATTTTGGAATTAATCATTTTCCAATGAAATACAGTCCTTGTGTCCTTGTTCAATCGGTATATCTTTGATTTCTGCACAAAAACAGAGAAAAAGCTAGCCGTCTGTCACCTCATTTCACAGCCTCTGTTTTGGAAATGGGAGGAAAAAACAAACTTGACAGGAACATGAATTCCTCCTTTCCTGAGCAGAATATATCTTTCTCACTCTTGCTTTCTACTTTTTTACACCGCTGTCTGTTTTTCTTAAGAAGGCCCTGCTTAAAGTGGACAACAGGAACATTAATCACAGCCACGGCTGCAGACAAACAAGTAAAGTCACTTTTCGACTGCAGCAACAAGACAGCCACCCCTGCCCTGCTGTACCATCTTAATGAAAGCTTTATCTTGTTAAACCACTGGTGAAACCAGAATCTGAGAGTCAATCAGCCAGTCTTTACCCTCAGAAAGCTTGTAGAAGTCATGTAAATATTCTGCAGTAGTGTTGTGAAAGGTAGCCCTCCCTGTTCTATCTCTTTCCCATTCTTTTGTCTCTTTCTGTCTATCCATGCTGAAGTCTACCCTTGTTTTGTTGATTCTATGCTCAGGTTAAAGGCCATTTTCCCATGCTTCTTAAAACAGTCAGCTCAATCAAGACACACCGCAATGACAGTTTAAAGGACATCAAAATTGGTCTGCTGTCATCAATGGTCTGTCTTATCCCTATTTGCCTTTCTCCAACTGATCCATCAGCGAGGTCTGATCAAAATGGGATACCATGTCTTCCAGAATTCCATTTTCCCAGGGATGAGTGTCCTGGACTGTCCCTCTGCCACCACTTCCTGTCAGCCAAGTCTGAGACAAAGACCTTCTCTTTTTCTAACTCAAATTCTGCTCCTCCTCTCTTGCTCGCTCTATAAGCATGAGAATTGGGCATGAAATGCAGCACATATTTATGAGATTATCTACTGTCTCGTGTTTCATTTCCATGTATGAAAGGAGAACATTTTTCATTCCCTTTGTGTGAAAACATGTGAAAAAGACAAAATTCCGGTACTCTTGTTGTCCTCCATTCTCCAAGAGGACATTAATTTACATCGATCTTGTTTTCCACTACAGCACTTCCCCCTAATACCATTAGAATGATAACAGCCAAAATAATTCTCCTATTCCACCTCCCTCCTGACAAGTACATACACACTTGCACAAACAATCTGTATAGAGATAATCCCAAGAGATGGATGCACACAAAAACAGCCCAAAATGAAAAGCTCACTGAATTCTAAGCCGATTCAAAATTAATCAAGTGAGGTTGTCAGCACGAAATGCAGCACAAGACTTCTTTGTCTCCCAAACAGCCAAAAGTCGACATAAGAGAAGTGATCAGTGAAAAACTCTGAGAGGGGCAAACATGCTCTTAAGCAGAAGGAAAAAGAGGAGGGGGGAATAGCATTAGAGAGGCCTAAACCATTGCTCTGAGCTCTATTGTACATTGCTAAAAGCATGACATTTAGAATGTGCATTAAATGGCATAAATGCATAACATAAAAGCATTTATGACTATTCCTACTTATACAATGACTCAATGCTCCCTGTAACTTTTGATCTTGCTGCATATACACTCACCTAAAGGATTATTAGGAACACCATACTAATACTGTGTTTGACCCCCTTTCGCCTTCAGAACTGCCTTAATTCTAGTTGGCATTGATTCAACAAGGTGCTGAAAGCATTCTTTAGAAATGTTGGCCCATATTGATAGGATAGCATCTTGCAGTTGATGGAGATTTGTGGGATGCACATCCAGGGCACGAAGCTCCCGTTCCACCACATCCCAAAGATGCTCTATTGGGTTGAGATCTGGTGACTGTGGGGGCCATTTTAGTACAGTGAACTCATTGTCATGTTCAAGAAACCAATTTGAAATGATTCGAGCTTTGTGACATTGTGCATTATCCTGCTGGAAGTAGCCATCAGAGGATGGGTACATGGTGGCCATAAAGGGATGGACATGGTCAGAAACAATGCTCAGGTAGGCCGTGGCATTTAAATGATGCCCAATTGGCACTAAGGGGCCTAAAGTGTGCCAAGAAAACATCCCCCACACCATTACACCACCACCACCAGCCTGCACAGTGGTAACAAGGCATGATGGATCCATGTTCTCATTCTGTTTACGCCAAATTCTGACTCTACCATCTGAATGTCTCAACAGAAATCAAGACTCATCAGACCAGGCAACATTTTTCCAGTCTTCAACTGTCCAATTTTGGTGAGCTCTTGCGAATTGTAGCCTTTTTTTCCTATTTGTAGTGGAGATGAGTGGTACCCGGTGGGGTCTTCTGCTGTTGTAGCCCATCCGCCTCAAGGTTGTGCGTGTTGTGGCTTCACAAATGCTTTGCTGCATACCTTTCTCTGCCCATTCTCCTCTGACCTCTAGCATCAACAAGGCATTTTCGCCCACAGGACTGCCGCATACTGGATGTTTTTCCCTTTTCACACCATTCTTTGTAAACCCTAGAAATGGTTGTACGTGAAAATCCCAGTAACTGAGCAGATTGTGAAATACTCAGACCGGCCCGTCTGGCACAAACAACCATGCCACGCTCAAAATTGCTTAAATCACCTTTCTTTCCCATTCTGACATTCAGTTTGGAGTTCAGGAGATTGTCTTGACCTGGACCACACCCCTAAATGCATTGAAGCAACTGCAATGTGATTGGTTGATTAGATAATTGCATTAATGAGAAACTGAACAGGTGTTCCTAATAATCCTTTAGGTGAGTGTACAGTGATGCCCAAAAATATTGGCACCCTTGGTAAATATGAGCAAAGAAGGCTGTGAAAAGAAAATCACAAAAATATATCCATTAATTGAAGTAAACAATTGAAAAAGGGGAAATATCTCATTATTAAATAAATATTTTCTCCAAAACACATTGGCCACAGTTACTGACAACCCTAGAAGTTTTTAGTGTACCTGGGTGACTAAGAACATACATTTTTCAGCCATGACTTCCTGTTTCACAGGGGTATAAATATGAGGTAACACCAAAGTTAGACTAAAGAATATACAGTATTTCTGATGTGTGGCAAAAGGTTGTTGAGCTTCACAAAATAGGAAGTGGCTGTAAGAAAATAGCCAAATTATTGAAAATGCCCATTTCCACCATCAGGGCAATAATTAACAAACTCCAATCATTTGGAGATCTTAAAAATCAGACTGGAAAAGGAGGTGTACCTATATTGTATCCACACACAACATGGTGGATGGTTCAAGAGGCCAAAGAATCTCCAAGGATCACGGCTGGAGAATTGCAGAAATTAGTTGAGTCTTGGGGTCTGAAAGTCTTCACCACAAGTTGTTTGGGAGGGTTAAGGAGGGCTCTGCTCTCATCCAACAGCAAACTCAAGTGTCTTCAATTTGCCAGACACTACTGGAACTTCAAATGTGACTGGGTTCTATGGTCAAATGAAACAAAAAAAGAGCTTTTTGAGAGCAAACACCAGATGAAGAAGTACCTAATGTCCATGGTTAAATGTGGTGCTGGATCTTTAATGTAGTGGGGCTGTTTCTGCCAGAGGTCCTGGACATTTTGTTCAGATGCATGGCATTGCAGACTCTATCAAATACCAACAGATACAAAATAAAACCTGGCAGAAAGCTTACAATGGGCCATGGTTGGCTGTTCCAGCAGGACAATAATCCAAAAACAAACATAAAAATCAACACAAAAATGGTTCACTGACCACAAAATCAAGGTTCTGCCATGGCCATCCCATCTCCCTGAACTGAACCCAATAGACAATTTGTGGGGTGAACTGAAGAGGAGAGTCCACCAACATGGACTTCAGAATTTGAAGGATCTGGAGATATTCTGTATCGAGGAATGTCTCAGATCCCTTGCCAGGTGTTCTACAGCCTCATTAGGCATTATAAGAGAAGACTCAGAACTGCAAAGGGAGGTGGCAAAAATTAATGAATTATGGCCAGTGCGTTTTGGAGAATAATATTTATTTAACAATGAGATATTTCAATTGATTTACTTCAACTGAAGGATATATTTTTGTGATTTTTTTAAATGAAAGATCAAAAGGATACATTTTTGTGATTTTTTTAAAAGAAAGATCAAAAGGATAAACAATGCATACTATTTTTCACTGCCTATTTACCAAGGGTGCCAATATTGTTGGCCACCACTGTACATACACAGTGCATTTAGAAAGTATTCAGACCCCTTCATTATTTTCACATTTTGATCACATATGCCTTGTGCTAAAATGCTTTCAATTATTGTTTTTTTCACATAAATCTACACTTCGTACCCCATAATGGCAAATAAAAAAACAGATTTTTGATAACTTTGTAAATTTATTAAAAAGATAAAAAATGAAATAACACACTTGCATAAGTAATCAGACCGTTAACTCAGTACTTCGTTGACGCACCTTTGGCAGCAATTACAGCCTAAAGTCTATTTGTGTGTGACGCAAAAAGCTTTGCTCATATGGATTTGGGGATTGTATGCCATTATTTTCTGCAGATCCTCTCAAGCTCTGTCTGGTTGTATGGGGACCATCAGTGAATAGCCATTATTAGGTCTCTCCAGAAATGTTCAATTGGGTTCAAGTCTGGCTGGGCCACTCAAGGACATTCACAAAGTTGTCCCCAATCTACTCTTGCATTGTCTTAGCTGTGTGCTTAGGATCATTATCCTGTTGGAAGGTGAACATTCTGCCCAGTCTAGTGCTCTGGACCAGGTTTTCATTAAGGATATCTCTGTATTTTGCATCATTCAGCTTTCCTTCAACCCTGACCAGTCCCCCAGTCCCTGCCGCTGAAAAACACTTCACCTTTCGGATGGTATTGTGCAGGTGATGAGCAGAACCTGGTTTCCTCCAGACATGATGCTTGGAACTGAAGACAAACAGTTCAATCTTCGTTTTATCAGACCAGAGAATATTGTTTCTCATAGTCTGAGAGTCTGTCAGGGTGGTTTCAAGATGTTGATGATTTGGGGTTGCTTCAGCATGGTTGGAATTGGGCAGATTCGTCTTTGTGAAGGACGCATGACTCAAGCCAAGTACAAGGTTATCCTGGAAGAAAACTTGCTTCCTTCTGCTCTGACAATGTTCCCCAATGTTTTCCAGCAGGACAATGCTCCATGCCACACAGTCAGGTCAATCAAAGTGTGGATGGAAGACCACCGGATCAAGACCAAGTCATGGCCAGTCCAATCTTCAGATCTGAACCCATTGAAAACCCCTGGAATGTGATCAACAAGAAGATGGATGTCACAAGCCATCAAACAAAGCCGAACCACTTGAGTTTTTGCGTATAAAGTTATTCCAACAAAATATTGATTTCTGAGTTCTTCCTTAGTTAAAACATTAGTATTGTGTTGTTTAAAAATGAATATGAAGTTGTTTTATTTGCATTATTTGAGGTCTAAAAACAGAATTTTGATATGTTTTCTGCAAATTAATGCTCTAAATGACTATATTAGTATTTAGAATTTGGGAGAAATGTAGTCAGTACTTTATAGAATGAAACAAAATGTTCATTTTACTCAAACACATACCTATAAATAGTAAATCCAGAGAAACAGATAATTTTGCAGTGGTCTCTTAATGTTTACCAGAGCTAAATATTAGGGCTGGGAAATTTAACGTGTTAATTTCTGCGATTAATATTTTTTAATGTGTTCATTTGTTTTTACGCGATTAATGTAGTATGCTTTTTTTTACTGTATGGGGAATAAAGACATCACCCACAAGTGATGAACTAGGCATGCAAGAGATATGGACAAGCTGGGGTTAAATTGGGATTTCAGAGTTGGGGGACCCCTAATCGGGTGCTGTCATTGGCTATGATTTGTTGTTCTATGTCGTTCTGGATTCGAGTGATTCGGGATTCAAAAGCTTAACAAAACTAAGCAAAATTTCTACTGCATATCAGTGGATCTAAGAAACAGGTAAGAAGCTGATTCCATATTACTTGATTTCTTTGAAACAGATCAGACCATGGAGCAATACAGAAGCGGAACACACTTCTATACGCGGGCGCATGGTCTCTTGCCACTCTATGCTGTCTCTTCCAGTGTCTGCAACTGACTAGAGCGAAGCATAATGAACTTGAAATATTTTTGATCAATACACTTTGTAAATAAATAGAGACTGAATGTATCAAAAGGGTCAAACAAGATGAAAGAATACTATAAATGAAATAGATTGACAAACAAGCATTTTTCTTCTTTTGGAATCGAAGGTGCTGGAACACCGTTCCAGACTGTACCGGCCTAACTTAACCCATGTGGACAAGCTGCCATATTTCTTCACATCGCCCGAAAATGCTCACTTACAATTTAATCTGAACCAGTGTCAAAAGCGAAACTGCCCGAGTGAGACCCAGCTAGTGCGCGATAGAGACTGAGATGGGCGTGGCCGTTCAGCAAGCTGCTGCCAGATATACTTGTAGGGATTGAATGGTAGCCAGAGAAAATAATTTTAAGCTAGAGATTTAAACCTAAACTGTCAAGGATGAGAGCAGAAATCCAAGTGCAGAAGCAAAGTAACAGATTTTATTATATATGAAACAGAGCTGGCGACGCGTGATGGAGACTCGGCACCGACTGCAGAGTGCAGATGGAGAGTGTGTTCGTGGACTTGTGTGTTGTGGAATTGTGGAGCGCATATCCATGAGGAATCCTCTTGAGGATAGTGTGTTCATAGGTTTGTGTGCATCATGGGAATGTGAAGAGCAGATCCTTGAGGAATCCTTTAGAGGATAGTGTGTTCATAGGTTTGTGCATCATGGTAGTGTGAAGAGCAGAGCCAGTGTAGAGGGGTAATTGATACTCAGGTGAAAGAGACAAAGAGATGCAACCAACAGGAAGGTAACCACAATCCGGGTGCTATTGCAAAGACTGGCAGAAAACACGTAACAGGACCTACTAGGGCAGAGAGAGAGAGTGGTGAGTAACACACAACAACAAACTAGCAATGAACATGAACCTGAGTGGGATAAATATTAGCAGAAAACAAAACACGGTCAGGTGCTGCTCATCAGTTGAAAGTTGGCATGAACAGCAATCCCATGGAAACAATCAGGGTTCCCATTGAAACGCTGATTCCGCAAGCCAGCGGCACCTAAAACAATGTAAACACAATGGAACAAACCAGCAGACTCACCGAGACGTGACATCAACAAATGAAACTTTAACATTTAATATGTTTTATATCTGTATGTATAGTGTCTAATAATACATTGGCAATGTACAATTAAGCTTGTCTTGCCGGTGAATCTTGAGATGAACTGAATCTTGCCAGCACAAGATTTGTCTGCCAAATTGTAATTACAACATTACCTCTGGTTTTATGGCAAGTATACATAGACTTGTATCAAAGATTAATGCCTGTAAAAATGTGTCTAATTAATTATATATATATATATATATATATATATATATATATATATATATATATATATATATATATATATATATATATATATATTAAACATATTAACATGTACATATTTAAATAATTAAAATAAATGATGCTTAACCAATTTCTTGCAGACAAAGTATAAAGCAAATATATTAATGATGATGTATTTAATGTTTGCTGTAATGTATCATGTACCATAATTGAATCGCTTGCACATCATGTTAAATGCGGTGTGTGTATGTGCTGTATATTTCCACCTTGTTAACACACAAGATTTCACTCAATGTTTTAGCTCCATACTGGAAAAAATGAACATTAATATGGACACCAATTGAAACACTGAGCATGCATTTAGCTCTGATTTAGTCAAATCTATAGGTTTTCTCACATACTTGAGTCCGCCATCTGCCCAGATTTTTTTTCTGTCTGCACGAGACGAACATCAAAAGTGTGCATCTGCACACGTGTGCAGTTTAGAGAGAACATTGCAACCAAGCAGTCAACAGTTTACTTGCTCCAAAATAAAATGCGAGAGAAAATAAATAGGAAAGAATGCATTTTGGGTAGCCTTCCAACGCATGTAATACACCAATAATTTCAAACAGATCGTCACATAGGCATATCCCATGTAGTCATTAACCTGAGGTCATATAAGAATGAGAATGTAGGAGGACCGTGTTAATGCAGCTTTACTTTGTGACTTCACCATTCCAGGGTTTGGCCTTATATATTTTTGAATAGAGTGAAATTGTTCATTATCATTCTAGAGTTGAGATTAAACTGTATGCACAGCAGTGGCGGCACTAGGGCGGGGTTTGCAGGTGAATTTTCTTTTTTTTTTTAACTCACACTTTCAATTTCATTAAAACCTGAAAAATATAAATTAGATTAAAATGTGAGTGCATATGTATAAAACAAGCTCCATGGTCCATGGTCATGGATTGTATTTGTTAGGGGGGAGGAGTCAATTAGGCTATGTACTCAGGTAAAGGCATGCAGTAGTTGATCAACAACATCGATCTCAATGGAACACTATCTAATATGAAGCAAAAGATCACAGACTTTGGACACACCTCAAAATAATTTAGAGGAGGACATCAACACAAGTCGAGAACCTTCGTTTTTGCCTGATGTTTAGGAAGCGTAGCAGTGAAACGAGATGGCTGGAAATGTGCAGTACTAACAACTTTAGAATATGAAGCACAAATTTTATCTCTGGTAGGTGAACCACATTTTTATCAACCACTCGAATGTTTGCTAGGAAGAGAAGATGGCTAGTTAAGTCAGAGTAGTCTTCACATGCTCTAAAAGTGACTTTATTAAGCATTGTTTGCAAATAAAACATCACAACAATCTTGAGAAGGTAAACATTTTTATGCTAATTTTGTGGTGGTGTGTTCCATTGTTGTCTTTAAATGGCAACCCTCTGAGTGGATAAAACAGTGGCAATGGAAGACAGAGACCATTGTCTAGCATCATCAAGCCAAAACATACCTGCTACCATCTGAATGCATATAAAATAAATACTTCCCATACACATGGAGATTAATCCATTTAGTCTAAAAGGGAACGTATAGGCTTTTTAGTTAAATAATCTAGATTACAGTGTACAGGCGTTCGCCGGGCAAATACAAGAGATAAGATCTCCATTTCCTGCAATCAAAAGCTCTCCCTCAATATAAGCCTTTATAAAAAGGCACTTACTCTCTATTTTCAGTCCCTAGTCATATTAGATGGATAAGGCCTATTTACATCCATTATCCAATTGGACTCAGGAAAAGGAACTCATGGAAATAAGGAGACATTTTAAAAGGGGACAAAAGGAAAGCATGACTAAGAGGCTTTTAAAAAATTCTAAATCATGGTGCTTGATTGAAATGTAATTGTTACAATTTTAGTCTACGCATTGTGCCATTGGGAGTTCTGAAGGCTTTATAACTGTTCCGTATGAGCCACAGACCCTGCTAGTTCATTATGTTTCTTATTTAAGAAAGCAAGAGGCTTTTCACCTGTCAGTGACTATAATGTCAAGCAAAAAGTTGCCCAATAACGGCATTTGTTCTTACTGTCTTTGTTTTGGAAAAGATAAAGCCTTATTTCAATGCAGCTGTTCATTCAATTAATGTTGACCTCTGAAACTGAGCTTTAAGTTGCATATTCTGCAACCTGGTCTCATAAAATGACAATACTACAGTATACTAAATTCTTTGCTAAATGATGGTTATGTTACTTGTTGTACTCATCACGGCAGTTTCCTGATTAAATGAACACTAGAGGCTGTACAACAAAAATTACTTTAATTCCCATCCATCCATCCATCGTCAACCGCTTATCCTGTGTACAGGGTCGCGGGGGCTGGAGCCTATCCCAGCTAACATTGGGCGAAAGGCGGGGACTTTAATTCCCTTTCGCACAAAATACAAGTAATAAGGACAGATGATCAGTTCATTAAACATATACTTTTCACCCTCATCCTTACACAATGCAATCTTATGATGTCTAAACCCTTACTAACACGCTTAGTAAAAAACGATACTGCATGACTTTGAAGGTTTGCATAGAGCGTTGCACCTGCAATGCGAATGACTGGGGTACGATTCCTGAAGAGCATGTGAGTTGACATGTGAGCCGAAATTATCAAAGAAGCATCAAAAAATGATGTGGTTGCTTCAGCAATTCCTTTTTTTTATCTTGCTTTTTCTGACACTATCAGTTTGGTTTGGCTTTAAAGTTTAGGTTAGGGAGGTACACGTTGGTAGGTTTTGTCCATTTAAAACCTGACAGAGCATTAGCCTTAAAAACATAATCTGATTTTCATCTCTCATTTGATTTTATGACACTGTCGGTTAGGTTTAAGTACAAGGTTTAGGTTCAGCAGGTGTTTAACCTCAAACATCTCATCTGTTTGGGAGAAATTGTAACTTGCTTTTTGCAAAAAGTGGACATTTCACCACGCAACTACCACAAAAGTGTAAGGAAACTAGTAATATAATTTTGCACAAATTGAGCCAAAATTTGCAGTATTTTCATGAGATCAGGCTCATATTATTTAAAAAGGAAGTAGCAGAAAATATGTTTTTGCTCATTGTCAAGCCATGGCATTTGAATTTGTCATCAATTAATTGCTAATTAACCAGGGAGTGTAACATCTGCAGAGAAATTAAAAATGCAAATTACGTATCAACCTAAAATCAAAACAATTTAGGCTGGTGCAGACAAATGATTGACAGTTCTTCTCTAATTTTCATTCCAGTCTAGAGTTGCCTTGGAAACCTTGATTCACTTTCTGTGGTTATGAAAATACTAAATTATTTCCCTAACTACATCCTTTCCAACCAAATGTTTGCATCTGTATGCTTGACCCTGACACACTCCTTACACTCATCCAGAAGAACATGAGTTATTAGACCTAATGTGGATATTTTAAGCTGTAGATGACAGTCGTGCTGGTGCTGTCGGTAAGTGATGCTGAGGAGTGCTGCTTTGCAGCAGTAAATGGGATAGTTGATTGAAAGATTGGGGCATCTGGCTGGGAGTGGCAGGCCAGAGCCAAGTGGACTCATCTGATGCCAGGTATCCAAAAACCTTTAGACATCCCTGGTCAGCCAAATGACCAGGATAGAACCCATGTTCAAGAAGATTGCTTTTGAAATGCTTAAGCTCTGTCTAGGAGCAAGGGAGAATGCTCCTAGACAGAGCTTAAGCAATGAATGAATTAAAAGATAGCTCAACAATCTTAGGTCTGGCAAAGTTTAGATAGGAGTATCTATATGTAAATATGATGCACGAGGTGAGCAATATTCATCCAGGTTTAAGGCTTGACAGCTTTTAAATTGAGCTGTCTCTGTATAGTCTATGTTTAATTAAGCACTTTAAATCACCTTGGATAGAATCGGCACTGCTTCTCACTGATTCACATGTTTAATCAGGACTTTTTGAGGGATGACTTGTGCTATTCAGATATGTCTGACTGCCTCTGGCAGTTAAAGCTGCATCTAATCTAATATCTATACAGCATGTGAGGTTTCTAATGGCCACAGAGTCTTTGTAAGCATTGCTTTTTTTCCCTCTGAGGTTGGACATTGTTATTAACTGTATGCCTTAAACAAAGACAGCCAGTTTTGGGACCAAGATGAGAAACTGGCGTGACCCAAGTGTTTCATTTTAGGAAGAGCTTAATTAGAATCGCTCCACGTTTCCCTAAGGGACCAAATTAGAGCATATTCTTTTGCATTTTATTTTGTCTTTGTTATGTTCATGTTGTCTTGCCTCATTATTTCCATAGGCATTTAAATTTTTGGTAATGACATTTGGGGTCCACTGAGAGAAACAGCAGTTTAGGCCAAATATCATCCACTTAGTTTAAAAAGGGCAAATGAAAGACACCTTTTCTTAGTTAGTAAAATTTTTGATTTATGGGGAAAGCAATTAAAGGAAAAACCCTATAGAGATGGCATATGTTCATTAGTCTTGTGTTCTTTCATAATGCGGCTGTGTGCGATGGTGAATGAGGTAGTGATAAATTCAACACTGTTAGGCAAACCTTAGAATGCATTGTATTAATGAAACCATTATAATTTAGTAACATAAAGACCTTTATCCACTATCCACCATAGAGACCCATATCTCTGTGTTGATTCTACTTTAAGTAAACATTTGAAAATATCCCTTTATCGGACAATATCATGTTAAATTATGAAAACCTCATAAAAACGTGAGCTCCTTTCCAAAATCATATTACAACAGCTTTGCAACCATTCCGCAATGTATCAAAGATGGCAGAGGCAGGGGGGCCTTCTCCACAGGAAGTTCCTGCAAACAGAGTGCACCCACTTTTTAAACCCCATTTGTCTTGTTAATGGGCCCCACTGATTACTTGATTGCACTGGATGACTGTGGAGAAATCTGATTGCTTGAAATTATACAGAGCAAAAACTTTTGATTGGGGAATGGATCTGGGATACTCGTTGCTACCATTTGACAGGGCCCCTGTGAAATTTGGCCTCATTGATTTCAAATCAGTAAAGTGTAGCGCATAATTGTAATCAGAGCCTGTGTTCACTGAGCATTCTATTTTAAAACCCAACTTCCTTGCTGCGCAAACTTTTGAGCCTTAACAGTATGACAATGGCATTAGACCTGGTTAAATATATACCCTTTAAAATAACTATTATCAGGGCTAAAGCCTTTCTGCCTGAAAGACCATATGAAGCATTTCAGCCAACAGGGCCACTGCCCGGTACAATATGCGATTATTAACCTTTTTCTTTGTAGGGTTTAAATTCCCCTTCAGTGCCCCCTGGATTGAGTTATTTTTGCATGTGACACTGCACAGCCAGTAGGGGTGGGCAGATAGTAGAAGATAATTTGTTTTATTAAAATATTTGATTTCTTGTCATAAAAAATTAAATACCGCATGTGATATAGTAAACATTTGATCAAATGGGTTATGTCTGGTGTCTTATTTAGTTTGTTTTTATAGATGTAAAAAACTAATGAAAAAATAATATCAGCACATGATATTAAGCAATATTGGGCAGTTCCTATATGCACTTTTTGACTTCTCAGACATTGTGTGTGTGTGTGTGTGTGTGTGTGTGTGTGTGTAGATGATTTGAATGTTGTAGCTTGTAATGTAACTGGCTATTGCCAGTTACTGGCTTGATTAGTATATATATATATATATATATATATATATATATATATATATGATCACAAATGTTGTTTAATTAAAAAATATTTTTGAGGTAGTAATCAAGTTTTTGGAAATTAAATGAAAGAAAAACAAAAACATATTTTTTTTATGTTTCTGGTGGTCAGGAGTGAAAGAGACTAGATTTTTCAGCTTCATGTTTCAAATGAAAACATAGTGGCAGAAATAAATTGCAAGCTATAGAAAAGCAGCAAAAGAAGCCTATCTTTGTGTATAGCAGCAGTGCTCGGAGCAGATTCAGGAACATGTGCTCCATAGGAATCAAGAGCATCTGGCAGTTCTGCTTACTTCATTAATTAACTTTCCATTGATCTGACATTCAGTGCTTTCAAGTCATTGTTTCTGTGCACACTGTTTGTAGTGTCTTTCTTTTGCCATGGTCAAGTTTACATTGCCATGGTTACAGCACTATATGGATAGAACACTGCTGAATAAATAAATAAACAATACCTAAAACCCACCTAAGCTAGTTTTCTGGTCTTAGCTGTTATCCCAGATGGTTCATCTTTTCTGTTTTGGTGGATTTAGAGGGGTTTGGGGCATTTTTCAGGTGGTCAGACAGGGAGACCTCACACCTAACCAACAGAGCAACAGCTTGGCCAGACTGTGAGAAAAGCTAGACCAGGTTTGCCAGTCTAGAAGACCATGCTAAACCAGTTTAGACCAGCAAACCAGCTTGGGCTGGTTAAAGCTATTTTTGTTCAGCAAAATATGCATTCTTAAATTAAACATTTCCTTAAATTACTTTAATTATTAAAAAAAATTTTTTTTTTTTTTATTATTGTTAAAAATTTAAGTTGTGTGCCTCCTTTTATTTTATCTATTGACAAAGTCACCATTTTCCTGTGAGATAAAAATTCAGGCCAGTTGGCTTCTTATTCATATTCCTGCAAACTTTCAACCACCTGCAAAAACGTTCTAATGAAACTATCACCAGTCAGGGAGGGTTTGTGAGGGTGGAGGAATCGGAGGGAAAATGTTAACACAGATGTCCAAATAAGATTGTGAATGATTCATTCTGCCAAGATTATCCTCCGTCTCCAACAGCAACTTTCCCAGGACTCAGGAACTCTGCCTTTCAGTGCAGCACAGAGGATTGTCATCAGAAATTGATTTTCCTCCTGAAAGACAAATTGAATTGCATATGAAATACAAGAGAAAGAACAAGAAAGTGCCTGTCTCCACATCCTGTATACCCCCCCCCCACATGCCTCATTCCCAGTATACCTCTAACCTCCTCTCGCACCCTTGTTCCTTTCTGTCCACCCCCTCGTCTCTTGTATCTGAGTGATCTAGAGTGTTCAAACCTAAATTAAGATCTGTGGTGAGATACACGGTCCCCATAGCTACCTCTCAAATAGTGTTGTGATTGCATTATAATCCGACAATAATCAAATCTAAATGAAACAAGGATGATAAGGATGCTATTTTCAGTCTGTGTTTGTGAGAGGGACTGAGTGTGTGTCTGTGAGGGTTGGTGTGTGCTTTGCCTTTTCACTTTGTCTTTTTCCACTTTTTATTACTTTCCAATCAGCTCAGCCTCACAGTGGCCTTTTTTCATTACTTTGGACTATTGTTTTGGACAAACATAGTTGTAATGAGCTGTAAGAAGAGGAGATTAGCTTGGTCAAATTGCACGGTCTGACTGAAAGGGATTTCACACACAAACGCACACCCAATACAACACACCCTCTAAAATTCAACTATTCTAAAATTCAGTCATAATGCTCAATATTAACTAGTAGTTCATCCAAAAATGACAATTCTGTCATTATTTTCTCTCCCTCATGTTTCACAACACTTTATAAAAACATAAAATAAAAATAAACAATGAAAGTGAATGTGACTGAGACTGTAGCATACAGGCTAACAACTTACATACATAAATGTATAACTTTGATATCGGCAGTGATAGACAACATTCATTTTAAAATGATCTTGTTAGAATATTTTCCATCCATCCATCCATCCATCTTCAACCGCTTATCCAAAGTCGGGTTGCGGGGGAAGCTGCTCCAGCAGGGGGCCCCAAACTTCCCTATCCCGAGCCACATTAACCAGCTCTGACTGGGGGACCCCGAGGCGTTCCCAGGCCAGTGTGGAGATGTAATCTCTCCACCTAGTCCTGGGTCTTCCCCGAGGCCTCCTCCCAGCTGGACGTGCCTGAAACACCTCCCTAGGGAGGCGGCCAGGGGGCATCCTTACCAGATGCCCAAACCACCTCAACTGACTCCTTTTCAACGCAAAGGAGCAGCGGCTCTACTCCGAGCTCCTCACGGATGACTGAGCTCCTCACCCTATCTCGAAGGGAGAAGCCCGCCACCCTTCTGAGGAAGCCCATTTCGGCCGCTTGTACTTGCGACCTAGTTCTTTCGGTCATGACCCAACCTTCATGATAGTGAAGTGAGGGTAGGAACAAAGATTGACCGGTAGATCAAGAGCTTTGCCTTTCGGCTAAGCTCTCTTTTCGTGACAACGGTGCGATAGAGCGAGTGCAATACCGCCCCCGCTGCCCCGATTCTCCGGCCAACCTCCCGCTCCATTGTCCCCTCACTCGTGAACAAGACCCCGAGGTACTTGAACTCCTTCACTTGGGGCAAAACCTCATTCCCTACCTGGAGTACGCACTCCATCGGTTTCCTGCTGAGAACCATGGCCTCAGATTTAGAGGTGCTAATCCTCATCCCAGCTGCTTCACACTCGACTGCCAAGCGATCCAGTGAGAGCTGAAGGTCACGGACCGATGATGACATGAAGACAACATTATCTGCAAAAAGCAGCGATGAGATCTCCAGCCCACCGAACCGCACACCTTCCCCACCCCGACTACGCCTCGATATCCTGTCCATGAATATCACAAACAGGATTGGTGACAAAGCGCAGCCTTGGCGGAGACCAACCCCCACATGGAATGAACTCGACTTCGTGCTGAGGACCCGGACACAGCTCTCGCTTTGGACGTACAGGGATTGGATCGCCCTAAAAAGGGACCCCCCCCACCCCGTACTCCCGCAGCACCTCCCACAGTCTCTCCCGGGGGACCCGGTCATACGCCTTCTCCAGATCCACAAAACACATGTAGACCGAATGGGCATACTCCCAGGCCCCCTCCAGGATCCTTGCGAGAGTAAAGATCTGGTCCGTCGTTCCACGGCCAGGACGAAAACCGCATTGTTCCTCTTCAATCCGAGGTTCGACAATCGGCCGAACCCTCCTCTCCAGCACCTTGGAGTAAACTTTACCAGGGAGGCTGAGAAGTGTGATACCCCTGTAGTTGGCACACACTCTCTGATCCCCCTTTTTGAAGAGGGGAACCACCACCCCGTTCTGCCACTCCTTAGGCACTGTCCCAGATTTCCACGCAATGTTGAAGAGGCGTGTCATACATAACACCCCCTCCACATCCAAAGCTTTCAGCATTTCTGGTCGGATCTCATCAATCCCCGGGGCTTTGCCACTGCAGAGTTGTTTGACTACCTCAGTGACCTCCCCCAGGGAAATAGAATCTGATCCCCCATCAGCCTCCGGCTCTGCCGCTACCATAGAGGGCGTGTTGGGATTTAGGAGTTCTTCAAAGTGTTCCTTCCACCGCCCAATAACCTCCTCGGTTGAGGTCAACAGTGTCCCATCTTTGCTGTATACAGCTTGGATGGTTCCCCATTTCCCCCTCCTAAGGTGGCGTACGGTTTTCCAGAAGCACTTTGGTGCGGACCGAAAGTCCTTCTCCATGGCGTCTCTGAACTTTTCCCACACCCACTGCTTTGCTTCCCTCACGGCCGAGGCCGCAGCCCTTCGGGCCTGTCGGTACCTTGCAACTGCCTCCGGAGACCTCCTGGACAACAAATCCCGGAAGGCGTCTTTCTTCAGTTGGACGGCTTCCCTGACCACCAGTGTCCACCACGGTGTTTGAGGGTTACCACCCCTTGCGGCACCTAAAACCTTGAGGCCGCAGCTCTCCACCGCGGCTTTGGCAATGGAAGCTTTGAACATTGCCCACTCGGGTTCAATGTCCCCAACCTCCGCAGGGATGCCTGAAAAGCTCCGCCGGAGGTGTGAGTTGAAGATCTCGCGGACAGGGACCTCAACCAAACGTTCCCAGTTCACCCTCACTACTCGCTTGGGCTTCCCAGGTCTGTCCAGAGTCTTTCCCCACCCCCTGACCCAACTCACCACCAGATGGTGATCGGTTGACAGCTCTGCCCCTCTCTTCACCCGAGTGTCCAAAACATATGGCCTCAGATCCGACGACACGATTACAAAATCGATCATCGACCTTCGGCCTAGGGTGCTCTGGTACCACGTACACTTATGAGCATCCTTAAGTTCGAACATGGTGTTTGTTATAGATAATCCATGACTAGCACAGAAGTCTAATAACAAACATCCACTTGAGTTCAGATCAGGGAGGCCGTTCCTCCCAATCATGCCTTTCCAGGTGTCCCTGTCCCACGTGTGCGTTGAAGTCACCCAGCATCACTATGGAGTCCCCTACTGGGGCCCTATTCAGGACTCCATTCAGGGTCTCCAAGAAGGCCGAATACTCTGAACTGCTGTTCGGTGCATATGCACAGACAACAGTCAGAGTTCCCCCCCCACAACCCATAGGCGTAGGGAGGCGACCCTCTCGTCCACCGGGGTAAACTCCAACGTAGTGGCGCTCAGCCGGGGACTCGTGAGTATCCCCACACCCGCCCGTCGCCTCACACCCTGGGAAACTCCAGAGAAGAATAGAGTCCATCCCCTATCCAGGAGTACGGATCCAGAGCCAAAACTGTGCGTCGATGTAAGCCCCACCAGATACAACTGGTAACGCTCCACCTCCCTCACCAGTTCCGGCTCCTTCCCCCCCAGTGAGGTGACATTCCACGTCCCCAGAGCAAGCCTTTGCTGCCCGGGTCTGGTCCGTCGAGGCCCATGGCCTTCACTGCCGCCCATATGGCAGCGCACCCGACTCCTACGGTTTCTCCAATGGGTGGTGGGCCCAAGGGATGTAGAGGGGGGTTTCACGTCGCTTCTTCGGGCTGTGCCCGGCCGGGCTCCGTGACAAGCCCGGCCACCAGGCGCTCGCCGACGAGCCCTCCATCTGGGCCTGGCTCCAGACGGGGGCCCCGGGCTTCCTCCGGGCAGGGTAACTCCTCCTCTTTCCGTTTTTTCCATGAGTCATTGTGAACCATTCTTAACCAAACCCTACCAGGAGCACATGGCTCCAGACAACACAGCTCTCAGGATCATAAGGGCACACAAACCTCTCCACCACGATAAGGTGCTGGTTCCCGGAGAAGAAGAATATTTTGTTATTCTTTAAAAAATAACTAAATTAATTAATAAGTTACTTTTAATGGAAAGTAAAGAGTTACATTACTTATGCATTAATTTTTCTCTCAGCCACTTTCTCTTCTGCTATTCTATGCATTCCATACAAATAAGCCATGCATTGCATACAAGAGACATTACAGGTCATGCTAGCTACTGTACAACACTCATGTCTAAACAACATAGTAAACAAACATATATTTAGAAAGTAGGTCTTCACTTCATATTTATAATAAAGAATCAGTAACAAGAATATGCGTGATTTGTTTTTCCATCAACATGCCAGCCAATTTGAATAATAAGGAATAACCACTGACTTACCTAAAGCAGCAAAGTCCAGCACTTGAAACTGTATCATACATCATCATATGCTGTGCCAATTGACAATGCCAGAGACCACTTGAGATGTTTTTCAAAAGTCAGGAGAGAATGAAATGGGGAATACCAGCATGTTCAACATGTTCAAGGAATGTGTCAAATAATAAATCACTTGAAACAATTTTCACTTAAGTCATCTCAGTGCCAGCTTGTTTTGAGTTGATCTTTTGATACAACTCAGATGGAATCGTTTTTAATGCTACCATGATGTCATAAAAAAGGTTTGTTTCACAAATCAAACTACTTTTTTTATAAAACAATAATTCAGATTATTTTTAGAAACTATCTAAATATTTTCACAATTGATGTAGAATGTTGCTCGCAGCACTGATCCAGAGTCAGCTTTTCTCACCCATATTCCCAGTTACGGAGAGCTGTAACATGGAGCAGTTCCAAGTACTCCTGGCTGCAGACTGTAGCGTGATGTAGCGAATCAGCTCTATATTCTTCCACCATTAGGTAGCGAATCAGCTCTATGAAATATTAATAATCAATCATAACTTGTTATAATCGATTATGAATATTTGGATCAGTTAATCGGGTTAACTTGATGTAGCTACATTAACATTACAACCAAATACTCGGTTCATCCCGTGAACACTCAATTTTGGTTATTAATTAATTAATTAATAGAAATGTACATTTCGGGGCAAGGGAAATGTCTTTCTTACTAAGTATTAAGAGCAAGTAGTCAAAATCTATGATTAGTGACTTTAGATATGAGCTTGAGACACAGACAACTTTACATGTGACATGAACAAGACTTTATTAACTAGACTAAACATTTAAACTACTCTAACATACATATACATACATTCATACAGTTTACCAAGGGAAAGAGGGCTGAAGCAGAATACAGGAAGGCAAGAAGTTATAGCATTGTTTGAAGTTCAGCAGATCAACAGCCTGAGCAAACCATCATATTAGTTCTGACACGCCCTTTTTAGAAAGGGGTTAAGGATACTTAATGTATCAAATAATGAGACTAAGTTTGATACTTGCATGTCCCATTTGAATTAAACTGTCCTGATGCAATTTGTTGAGGCTCCAGTTGATCTTTGATGATGTTGCCTTGATGAGAGAGAGAACCAGTGAGAGTCAGAGGATCTTGGTGAATGGGCAGTCGAGGCCGTAGCCTGGCACACGCTTGGGAGTCCTTGGGGCCTTCTAGTGTGGCATGATTCAGCGAGAGAGTGAGAGAGCACAAGGCTCAGAGAACCAGAAAGGCAGGAAGCCGGAGGAGCATAACAGAGCGAAGAGATAAGAGTTGGTAAGATAAGAGAGAGAGAATGAGAGGAAGTGGGCGCAGCAATTTTATACCCTCGGGAAACAGGTCCCACCTCTCATTGGCTCGACCAATGAGAAGGGTTTGGGTTCTAGGCGGGAATTTGGTTTATTGCTCTTTGTTGTAAAATTGCCCATTGCATGTGCAAGAAAGAAAATAGGAAACATACTGGTAATACTAATATGCTGTTGTTATCGACATATCATGTACACAGTCATTTAAATCTTCAAAATACCAAGTTATAGAGACCAAATATGCCACACATATGATTTTGGTTAACCATAGTATGCAAAGTCTGAAACATTAACCCATTAGTTTGCAAGAAAACATAGATCAAGCACATTTAAGGGAAAATGTGAGATGGCACATTAGATACATGTCAATATTTATCACATGGATATATAGAATATATATATAGGATTAACAGGGTTCATTTCTCTTTCTCAGTAAGAGAATGAAGGGAGGGTCAGCACTTCTCTGAACATTCCTTTGGAGGTCGTAAAGGCCTCCATTACTCTGGGCAGGAGAATGATTCCTTTGTTCCGTCACGGCTCATTTGCATGTTTCTGGCTGGGTTTATGACGGTAAGAGATTTTGGGCTGAATGACTCAAAAGATGGCAAAACATAACGTAATATCATTCTACTGAAGATCTTATATTCGAATTTAGCTAGGCCAAATTGTAAGGTTTAATTTGATACCAAGAAAAGTATGTTTGGTACACTTAATAAGGGAATATACACTGAGGCTATTAAATATGAGGCCTCAGAGTTTAAAACACACAACGAAACAGTTCTAACGAGTTTGATATACCTCAGAAATACACAACATACAGGGATTACACGTATTTCATTAGCAATATGCAGTTCTGTGTTTAACTGGAAAACACACACACACACACACATTTTTACGTTCAAAGTTTCCCCCTTCCTGTCCACATGATAAGCACGTGGTGAGCATGCGGATGTCACATGCGGTTCTCTGTCAATAGTTCATTGTCTCTTTGTCAATACATTTATTGTGCTTGTGGAGGCTGGTTGGCTTATTTCAGTAATTAGGGGTTTTTAACAGTAAGTTCTTGTTTGTTCGGGAATCTGTTAAGGCACTGATCCTCCGCCATACCTTACAGTCCCCCTTTTTCGCCAGGTGGTGTCCCTGTTGGAGACATCATCGGACGACAATCATCACAATGGCGGTTGGCAGGTGAATCATGAGGGTTTTGTAGCAGGTGGTTGTTCCACGGTGGGTGATGTAGACAGTAGCCACATCCAGGTCTCTGCAGCAGGTGCAGAGGCAGCAGGTGCAGAGGCAGCAGGTGCCTTGACAGTGTGTCACCTGTCATTATGAAGTCAGTTCGTTTGAGGTAGGTGCTTGTTTGTGGCTGCAGGGAGTGGTTATGGGCATTGTGTAGTGTGGAGAGAGTTTCAGACTGACCTAGTACAGGTAGCAAAAGGGCAGCAGGTGGCCGTTCGCCCTTGGTTCGGCACCTAGTCACCAGGTGTCTGAAGTCTGCAGTGTTACTCTGCTCTGGCAGCAGTGCTGACTTGAGCTTGCCTGAGTGGTTTTGGGCAAGAGTCAGAGGTTTGTTCTTCCCAGTACTCCTCAGGGGAGTTCTGTTCCAGGAGCTCTTTTGCTAGTGCTAGCAGCTCTTGTAACTCAGTAACAGGCGTTTCTAGCTGTCTTTGTGCAGCCTCTGTTTGGCACCTGTTTGAAAGGTGTACAGGAGGATGTTGTTGTAGACTGCTGTGGGACGTCCTGTGGTGTTTGCTGGGTGAGGCCTTGTGTTTGTTAAAGGCCTTCTGTGTCAGGTCACGCAGTTGTTGGATAGGCATTGTGTGGGGGCAGGCCATAATGCCTAAATGGTGACTTACCATAGGATGGAGGTTTCGGAGGAAAAGGCACTTGAAGCTGGTGTCCTCCTCCATCCCAGGTTTGTTGCGAGCTCCAAGTAAGCCTCGTCTGAGTCTGTGGTAGTAAACATAGGGAGTTTCATGCCGACCCTGTTTGGTGTCTAGGGCAGCGATCAGTCCGCTTTTAGACTCTGAGAATTCCCTTATGATGGCTTGTTTCAGCTGCTGGTAGTTAGACTGGATGTTTTCTGGCTGTCGAGCCAGAAAGCGTCGCAACTCTGGGCTGGACGTGATCCAGATCAGATGGAGTCTATCTTGATGGTTCACACTCATCAAAGACTGCAGGTGAAAGTCAATGTCTCGCAGGTAAGCGTGGACGTCGTGGTCTCCTGCAAGCTCTGGTGTAAATGCAGGGATATGTCTGGCCATTCGGTTGAGGTCTTTGAGTGTCGCTACACGTGTCGTTTCAAGATTCGTCTGAATCAATCCTTTTCCTTCCGCGGCTGCAGAAGCTTTAAGGAAACTGTCCGATGACGTGTTAAGCATAGGGGTTTGTCTCCTCCCTTTGTAAATCTGTGCTTGGCTGGGGAGGTTTCTCTGCTGATTGCAAGTGGGGGAGTGAGATGTCTCTCCTGCTGTGGTTCCTTTTGCAGCAGGTAAGAGTGTCTCAGTTCTCGTTGGACCATGTCAAGTTCATCTTTGGTGTTGTCCAGCTGCTGAGTCAGCACTTTAACTCCAGCTCTGGACACATTCAGTTGACCTTCACAGGCCATGATTCTGGCATCTTTGTCCAAGAGTTCAGAATTTGCTGTTTTTAACAGTGAATCTTTGTGAAAGAGTACCTTTTCCAGGTGCTCTCTGGCTGTCTTTTCCAACTGCTCTTGTTGTTTAGCAGCTGTCAGGGCCATTTGAAGTCTGTGGATTACCTCCTGTGACTCCCTTCTGCCAGGGTCCTTGTGTCTGTCCTGAGCCTCCATCTCTAGCTGGTCTATGCGGTTTTTAGCATGTGTCAGCTCCGTTTGGGACACAGTGATCTGGCGTTGGAGGTTGTTTACCTCCTGTTTCAGACCTGTGAGGTTGTGGGCCAGGACGATAACCTCAGTCAGATATTTGTGCTCATACCTCTGGTTTGAGTCGTCTGTCATTAGTTCTTTTCCCTCGTTTTCCAGTTGCTTTTTGTTGTGTTGCTGAAGGTCGTCAGCAGCCATGGATAAAAGGGTGTTCCTCAAAACACCTAGCCAGTCCTTTTGGCCTGCCATCTGGGCAGTTAGGCTAAGCATCTGCAACATTTTGGCACACTTCTGGTGAGAGTAAGGGCAAGAGACTAATGCAAGATCAAACAGAATTTGGAGCTAAAGGCAAAGTGAGACAGCAAGGTGTATAATGTACAGCTAGGTTTTGCTAGGTGTGGTTAACAATTGAAATGTGTTCCTGATTATTACTATCTTAGCTGCAAATAGCAGGGTGCTCAGATTTGTGTGGATCTGAGTGGCTTTGCTAAAAGAGCGTAAGCCTAGATTTAATAAATGACTTAAGATGTTTCTTTGGGTCAAATTATTTATCAGCACTTACTGATAGCATACAACAGGCTTGATCTTTGAACACATGAAGAGGAGAAAGAAAGAGGAAGAAAAGAGCTTTCCTATTAGATTGTGTCTATTAGTGGTGCTCAAAATTATGCCATAGAAATCGTCTAGATTACTAGTGTAGCTGGCTCATAAACTTTAAGCAACTTGTTGCAAATAAACACAAAATCGAGAAGAAAAGTATGTCTAGTTACTTTTGCAGTTTTATGGGAAAATAAACTACACTAGACCAAGAGGGTTAAATGGGAAAATGAATAGCTGACTTCTATTATTAGTAAAAATAAATAAAAAGACTTGAAGAAGTGATTAAAATAGCAGAATAACCTTGTATTGGCAATAATCAATAGCACTTATGATTAACAATTAGATTTGCTTTGGACATCATTCTATAGTTGGTCACAGCTGTTGCGTGTTCAAAACCACACAATGTGTTTGTCCCTCTATAAAGTTTAGTCAACGTGCCATTGAAAGTTCCCACTAACTATAAAAATTATTCTCTATCTAAACAGTTTACATGTAATTAAGTTTTTAGATTTAATTAACAAAGTAACTGCAAATTTAGCTGAACAGCGTTCAGTAAGGGATGCACCTGAAAGGTGCAGGTGAAGTTAGATGAGAAGAATTAAAGTTAAGGAAAGAGAAAGTGAAAATTCAGAAACCAGAAATGGGGTTAAAGGAAAATGGTTTAGATCACTTCACTCTGCATGCACACAAGCTGTAGATAAAGGCTTCATGTAAATTATGCTAGCAGCTAACTGTTGAAGCTATTAGTTAGCTTAGCCTAAGCTAAGGGGCTGCTAAGTTGGGTTAGCTTAGCCATCTAGGCTGGTTTGTTTACAAAATGGCGTCGGAAGGAAACACGTGCTATCTGGAGTGAGCACTTCCTGTGACAAGTCGTTGTCATGGGAACCAATGCACTTCAGAGTTTCAGTGAGTGAAACACAGGTTTGATCACCAGGAAGCTAAGCCTTTTAGATGCACAGATAAAGTTTAGATGAAGGACATCAATCTAACTATAATTTGTAAGGCCTTTATACTGTGAAAAGGGAGCATCGCCCAAATCTACATTTATATAACACTGTACTGAGATTTCTTCATCAGAAACAGGTTAAGCAATCAATTCTGGTACAGTTTACATGCCGCTGAGCTGAGATTCCTTCATCAAAACAGACTTACACTTTAATACTGAAATTAGGGTTTCTCCGCTAAAATCATATTACTCGTACACTGATACCTTTTGAAAATATGCTTAAATGTTTTAAAACTCTTTCAACTACAGTAGAGATGTCAATTCAAGCCATTACTTTATCCGCGATCCAAACAAGCCAGCAACTAGTGAAGCAAATGCCGTTTAGCATGTCATGTCCTATTCTGACCGGAATTATTCAATGCACACTTTTAGGTTGACAGTGGTTCAAGCTCATAAACTTTGTTTAATCATGCCCGCATTCTCCACCATTATGTAGCTGAATCAGCTCTATATTCTTCCACCATTAGGTAGCTGAATCAGTTCTATGAAATATTAATAATCAATCATAACTTGTTATAATCGATTATGAATATTTGGATCAGTTAATCGGGTTAACTTGATGTAGCTACATTAACATTACAACCAAATACTCGGTTCATCCCGTGAACACTCAATTTTGGTTATTAATTAATTAATTAATAGAAATGTACATTTCGGGCAAGGGAAATGTCTTTCTTACTAAGTATTAAGAGCAAGTAGTCAAAATCTATGATTAGTGACTTTAGATATGAGCTTGAGACACAGACAACTTTACATGTGACATGAACAAGACTTTATTAACTAGACTAAACATTTAAACTACTCTAACATACATATACATACATTCATACAGTTTACCAAGGGAAAGAGGGCTGAAGCAGAATACAGGAAGGCAAGAAGTTATAGCATTGTTTGAAGTTCAGCAGATCAACAGCCTGAGCAAACCATCATATTAGTTCTGACACGCCCTTTTTAGAAAGGGGTTAAGGATACTTAATGTATCAAATAATGAGACTAAGTTTGATACTTGCATGTCCCATTTGAATTAAACTGTCCTGATGCAATTTGTTGAGGCTCCAGTTGATCTTTGATGATGTTGCCTTGATGAGAGAGAGAACCAGTGAGAGTCAGAGGATCTTGGTGAATGGGCAGTCGAGGCCGTAGCCTGGCACACGCTTGGGAGTCCTTGGGGCCTTCTAGTGTGGCATGATTCAGCGAGAGAGTGAGAGAGCACAAGGCTCAGAGAACCAGAAAGGCAGGAAGCCGGAGGAGCATAACAGAGCGAAGAGATAAGAGTTGGTAAGATAAGAGAGAGAGAATGAGAGGAAGTGGGCGCAGCAATTTTATACCCTCGGAAACAGGTCCCACCTCTCATTGGCTCTGACCAATGAGAAGGGTTTGGGTTCTAGGCGGAATTTGGTTTATTGCTCTTTGTTGTAAAATTGCCCATTGCATGTGCAAGAAAGAAAATAGGAAACATACTGGTAATACTAATATGCTGTTGTTATCGACATATCATGTACACAGTCATTTAAATCTTCAAAATACCAAGTTATAGAGACCAAATATGCCACACATATGATTTTGGTTAACCATAGTATGCAAAGTCTGAAACATTAACCCATTAGTTTGCAAGAAAACATAGATCAAGCACATTTAAGGAAAATGTGAGATGGCACATTAGATACATGTCAATATTTATCACATGGATATATAGAATATATATATAGGATTAACAGGGTTCATTTCTCTTTCTCAGTAAGAGAATGAAGGGAGGGTCAGCACTTCTCTGAACATTCCTTTGGAGGTCGTAAAGGCCTCCATTACTCTGGGCAGGAGAATGATTCCTTTGTTCGTCACGGCTCATTTGCATGTTTCTGGCTGGGTTTATGACGGTAAGAGATTTTGGGCTGAATGACTCAAAAGATGGCAAAACATAACGTAATATCATTCTACTGAAGATCTTATATTCGAATTTAGCTAGGCCAAATTGTAAGGTTTAATTTGATACCAAGAAAAGTATATTTGGTACACTTAATAAGGGAATATACACTGAGGCTATTAAATATGAGGCCTCAGAGTTTAAAACACACAACGAAACAGTTCTAACGAGTTTGATATACCTCAGAAATACACAACATACAGGGATTACACGTATTTTATTAGCAATATGCAGTTCTGTGTTTAACTGGAAAACACACACACACACACATTTTTACGTTCAAAGTTTCCCCCTTCCTGTCCACATGATAAGCACGTGGTGAGCATGCGGATGTCACATGCGGTTCTCTGTCAATAGTTCATTGTCTCTTTGTCAATACATTTATTGTGCTTGTGGAGGCTGGTTGGCGCTATTTCAGTAATTAGGGGGGTTTTTAACAGTAAGTTCTTGTTTGTTCGGGAATCTGTTAAGGCACTGATCCTCCGCCATACCTTACAGTGATGATGTAGTGGATCTTATCCCATGTGTATTGGATTTTAGTGATGTTTTAATGTTCATGCGTATTCAAATTTTAATGTTTTGTTTTATTACTGTAGCATACTTAACAGTCATTAATATAGTATATATTCATATAACACACACACAAACACATTTATATATCAGGGCTGCACAATTAATTAATTTAAAATCGCGGTATGACATTGTGGAATTATTTAACCGCAAAGGGCTACGACTATTTAATTTAATTAATAGATAAATCAAGCTGTTCGCTTCAAAGTCTATGCATTCTGGTCTGTCCAGTCTGTATTGTGTATAAGCATTATTATAGTGTATTGAGGGCAGTTCTGTGCTCTACAACTCCATCTCATGCACAGATGTGATCCATTCGGTTCCCTGTGCTGAACGTGTCATTTTTTAAAGTGTTCCAGATTCACTTTAATTTCACTTTTGTGTATTTAAAGTATATTTGACCACTACATGTTAATATACAAATACAAATAAATCACCCCATAGCATTTATGTACAGCAGATGAGATGTTAAAATGAGGAGCACATGAGGAGTATATTGCTTAATTCATATATTTGTTTTCTGTGGATGAAGAGGAAAAACAAGGTAAAGCGACTGAAGAAATCCATGGTTATGACCATTTATAAAAGCTAAAGTGTAATACTTTAAAACTAAGTAATTATGTACTCAGTGTAATCATCCATGTAAAACATCCACTACGTCACCAAAATCCACTATGCAGAGGATTAGATCCACTAAGTCATCGCAATACAGTATGCAGCGAGGACCCTCTAAGCAGTTTGGCTGCATAAGTCAGTGAATTGAGCAAGTTTTTCACCCTGTATATCACACTATGGCCAGTGGAAGGCTAGTCTTATAATCCCTCTGCCAAAACGCACTTACTTTTTTAATGCAGTGTGTATTTACACATGAATCAATCGCGTTTCACTCAACTGAATGTTGAATGCTAAATGCTTTAAAGTGGAGCAGTTTGGATGCAAACTGATCCTAAGGCAGTGGTTATGGCAGCTTTAAAACAAAGCAATTCAGATGCACAAACATTCATTGATCATTCTACGTTGTATGTAACTATAATCTTGCTATGGCCATGAGATTTCTCCCGGCTACATTATACCACAAAAATGTGTGTCACACCCGAGTTGACCGCGTTCCAGTACACAAGTCGGAAAACTTGATGAACGGGGTAGGGGAAGTAGCCGTTGTTAGAAATACTATTTGATTAAAAAGATAGAGGTTGGATAGAACTGTGTGCACCACTGAGTTTATTGAGACACAGACAAACAGAAGTGCTAACAAACAATATATTACTACTTTTTCACTTGCAGCCATTTTGCATTCTGAAGTTGATGTTGTTGCGGTTACTCCAAGTTTCCTAGTTGGAACTCTGACTTGTGGGGGTGTTCCAGTTAAAAGTTCCTACTGGGAACTCGGAATTTCCAACTTCCATGCACCACATGCATCTCTTGTAGGCAAGCCTCACACTATCTAGAACTACAATGCCCATCATGCACTATGTCTCCTCCTCAAAGTTTGCACACCTTTTTCTAGAAATATGGTGATAGAAGTGTACAATTTAAAAAGTAACTCCGATATTATGGTCTAAAAGAATATTGTTATTTACTCGTTTCTCAAAAAAGTAATCTGATAACGTAATGCACATTACTTTTAACACATTACCCAAACACTGCATATCGGCACATAGTAAAACTAGAATTTGTCAGAAGAGAACCCTTTAAACTGCTTGTTATGGTTGGTATTTTAGATTAGATTTATTTTTTTAGATCTAAAAGTCTAGCCATTCTAAGGCTTTAAACCAGATGTGGATAAATCAAGACATTATGACTGCCATGGTAAATTATTTTAAAATGTTAAAAAGTGTGTGGCATAACTCGTCATTCTAGTCGCTAGTCATTGCCTTCACTGCAGGCAAACAGCAGTATCAGTTTCATTGTTTCATCCCTAGACTGGCATTGACTGAGCTACCTTGTAACTGGAGTCCTTTGTGCCCTAACTGCATTGTTTCTCATGAATTTGCTTGTGCAAACCATTCATTTAATCCACTCTGTCTTGTCTCTTCTCTTTCTCTCCAATGCATTATTTGGGAAATGTATTCCAAACACTCTCAACAGAACAGAACATGGACAAAAAAATTTAAATACATTTATGTGCCTCTTACCTTATGTAAATGAGAGTTTCTCCAACTATACTGAGACTTTCAGCCTGATGGACTTTTAGAAAAGAACTCTGTTATATCACACTTTTCACACTCTCGCTAGTTTATTTAATTTGCCATCTAACAATTTACAAATTTAAGAGAATTCTGACATTTTTGTCTTTTTTGAAACTACTGTGAAGAAATGACATGCTATTTTTTTTTTCTCTAATAAAATGGTAGATTCCCTTGTCTTGCTAAGGTTAATTTTATAGCCAATATTTAGTCTTCACACTTTCTTACCATATCATGTCTAAATTTATTCTCCTAACATAAACTAATTTTTCATCAGATTTTATTAATGAGAAAATTGTTGGTCATGTTAAAAAATATGCCTCAGATGGACTGTCCTAATTTATGTAAAAAGGTATAATCACACAATAAATATTAAAATAGTTTATGCTTTATTCACCCTTTATTTTAGTTAACATAATATTAAAAGATAATTATTTATGCTAGTTGTCTTTTTATATTTTAAGACTAAAAGTCTGTGTCTGCAACAATTGAAAAGCAATACAATCTATACAGAAAAGGCATTTGAAAAATAGCAAAGGTAAATGAACATAGCATGGAAAAGAAATCTGTTAAATAAAAGTTGAAAAAGCAACCCTGGGGAAATTAACATGACTTTAGTGAAAGAAAGACCCAAAGGAAGAGACAATCTTTATTTCTTTTTTTAATTGTATTTAATTATTTTTAAATATCAGCTATATTCTGGTGATCTACTAATGTGTGTGTGGCTCAGCAAGTCCGGTTTGATTTAGTTTATTTGACATGTCTGCAGGTTGAGTGCATGAGACAGAGAGAGGTATCCAGCCAAGCACATGCCCTTAGGCCTTCAAGGAACAAACAAGGCTGGTGTGTTTGAGGGGTGCCCTAATGTCCATCATCCTGGATAAATTATCCCTCCTGTTGCTGCCACTGATCTACAGACACATACGCATCCAGCTAACCACCCCCACACCCACCCACCCCACACACACGCACAATGAGACAATACCTTCTTTCATACTGTCCTCATTTTAATCAGCATTAAAGAACAGGGGAAATCACATTTTCTCATCTTTTCCTGTGGTATAAGCTCCTAATGACAGAAAGAATGGTAATTAGAGTGGATGAGAGGTTAGGCCTATTGAAGATGATCTGCATGACAAGCAAGAGAATAGCCATGGATAATACTTATGACCACGTACAATAAGCTCATATTTAAGGGAGAAAAAATACAATTCCGCCATATCTAATGGAATATTTTTAGCAATACTGCAAGCAAGAGTGCTATTGTACTAAATATCAGTATTGCTGTAATCAGGGCTTGACATTAACCTTTTGGATCACCAGCCACTGCGGCTAGTGGTGTTCAAAAATCATTAGCCACTTAGCCACTCGTAATTTTCACTAGCCAAAATCCCCAATCCCACAAAAAAGGGATAAAGGTAACTAGAGACTTTAACTGCATGCATTTGTTTGGATACAGAGCCCGTTTGAGCACCACAGCAGTACTGAATCCACTGTTTTGGAGGGTCACCAAGAAGACCAGTATGCACTCAGCAGAAGGATTGAGGCCAAGCTCAATATGTTTAGTTGTATTGTTAATGAAGAATGTGTAGGTAGATTTGGGGAAGCGTCAGTTAAGAAGTGTGGTCCTTGGGTGATGGGTAGGTATCGCTGAGCAACACACAGACTGACATAACTTTATTTATTTGCTTTACTGAATAGATTAGGTTGATTAAGGTCTTTCAGCACCAGTCTTTAAGCAATGCAGATTTCAAATAAATACAATGAGAACAACGCAATTGTGAAGTCAAAGTATGGCTTCAGACTGGGTAACCCTGCTGATCTATAAGTTTTGCCCATTTATTCTCTACTCAAAAGCTGTGAAATACTTGGAATCTTGCAGGTAAGAGCTATATAACATTTTAAAAAGGGAGACCGTGTAAATAAAAGGATAAAAGGAGTCCTTGAATGAAGTGGGGCTACAGCCAAGTGAAATATGCTCCCAATTACTGCGATGGCTGTAGAGGCCTAATAAAGTGAACGTCTCTACAAGACGCTGCACTATTATGGAGCCCGGCTAATTTGCTTTGACTGATGAATTTTCGTCTCCCGTCGCGCTGGGTTGAATAATTATGAAATTTATCACAAGACATAGCGGCTCATTAAGGATTAGCGAGCTTTCATTAGAGTGATGTTGTTCGAGGGCCACGGCAATTCTGATCAGCATAATTATGGGCCCTATAGAGGGAGGGCCAGGCAATGTGTCTTTGTGTGTGTGGTCAAGAGGACATGTAAAAGCTGCACCTCTACAAAACTGTATGGCTGCTAATAACAATGCTTCTGCTAATATCTCATCAAAATGATAATTTCATTAACTGATCTACTTGGGTAGCCCTGCTTGTGATCACCTTTTGCTTGAGCTTATTGTATGAAAGCACTCTGTTATAAATATGTGTGGTAGTAACTTAACATTTTTTTCTATCACATCTCAAATTTCAATTTCAAAGCTGCCATGTTACTCTTGTTTCTTGAATTTCTCACGTACCACATCCCAGCTTTCAGCATTGCCAATTAAAACAAGGACAGGATCAATCAGAGCTGTGGCCTAGTGGTTAGTGCATGTGATCTGTTGAGCTGTTGCACTCATGTTGGAGATACAATTCAAGTCTATTGTGCATCATGTTCCCTTCCTCTCCTTCCATAGTTTCTTATCTACTCTACACATCTTTGCAAATAATATTAAAAAAATTAACAAACAAACAAGGATTGGATCCTGACATTTTATCATTACATTACAAATCATTATGTTAGGATGGTTTGTATGGGAAACAAAAGGTGCTTCTCCACCATGACTGGAAATTAAGACACACTGTGCATCTTACAACCAGTTTCCCATATATGATTGTACTATCATTTTAGACTAATCCACTAAATGTGTTGTGAGTAGCCAATTATCCAATTGCATGCATGAGAGCACAGTTTTATCATTGTTTACAACAATGTAATTACAAAAAAGCATTGCCAAATAAATTAAAGAGATTAGCATATTAGGACCTCTAATTGCATTTAAATGACATGCATAATGTATAAATGCTCACCAAAGATGGAGAGCTGAATTCTTGATGAAGTTTCCCAAACGTTTAGCTTTACAAATGCGACTCAATTAATTCTGTTGTGTCTGTTTCTCAAGTCCATGTGCTATTTGTTACAGAATTATCGATTCGTATTAAATTAAGCTCACTTACTTGCTTGCTGCTGACACGAGATTGATCAAAGCAGTCAATAACGGCATATTAAAGAAATTACTTTGAGATTTTTCTTCCATCTTTATGAGGGTATAGAACAAACCATCTGTCTTGAAATATGCAATTCAATATTTCTAGGTGTCACCCCACCAGTCTTGGTGCTGCAGGCATGTTATACTCACCTGGGTAAAGTACGCTCTCTAAGCTTGTAATGGAAAACAGAGAAGGGTTAGCAACATATACTCACATAGAGGATATGAGACCAGAGACCTCAGGCACCATTGAATTCACATTTGAAAAGCCATTTCTGGCACTCCTTAGCCAGTTGACTTTTCATTTCATTTGGCCATAGATCACCTCTCTATGAAGGCATTGTGAACTCTTTGGAGCTAAATTCAATGAAATATACCCATTTTGAACCACTACACCCAACATTTTATAAAAGGCATTTGTATTAACAAATCAATAATCCATTACCTCTATATTAATGTAAGGCCTTGACGTGAACATAGTTACATTGTAACTGCTTTGTGTGTGAGAATGTTGTCCCAGGCTCTGCAATTCAAGTTGCTGTCACTGTTGTTTTGTACTAATTTTATTGAGTAAGAACATAGATATCACTCAATTGTATCATGTGGTGTTTTTATGGATGTATAAAATGTCATAGAGGCTTTTTCTGGCTTTTTCCATAGCTGTATGATGGAGAGTCACTTAGTTTAACGGCATAATAATGTAATATTATGAGGGGTAAATTTCATGTTTAAAGTGAACCATACTACAAACTTCATTACGAGGTCTTTCTCGCAATCTGTGGGGGTATTAATACGTTTTACCAACACTTACTCTATCTGCTGTTCAAATATTAATGTGGTGTTGCTCTAAGTTTGTGTGTGTGTTTATTTTTGTTTCATTTGTACTGTTTGTAATCATATTATAGATGCTGATGAATCACTATAGGACATTAGGAGAATAGAGACATGGGCTGTGTTGCTCTTTTCCATGGTATCCTATAAGCACCTCCTCCTCATTATTGTGTGCAACTATCATATTGCGAAAGGAAAATATAAGTATTTAATTTTTTTGCTCATTTATGAAAAGCTCATTAAAACAGCCCAAGAACAAACAAAGCTTTTCCTCTGAGGCTCCCATTCATAATCGTCCCATAATTTCCCACTAGTTTTAATAGTTGAGATAAATTAATTATTTCTTTGTGGAAAATACATTCTTTGCCATCATTCTTTTGCTCATTGTTCTTGTTGGAGAGAATTGAGCCCAATCCTTTGAGAAATAGAGTTGCCTTTCCTGCAGGGAAATCAAACTACTCACTGCAATCAGCATGGTCCGACGGCAATTAAACCATTAGTATCTAGTATAGGAGACTCTTTACACAATTCACATCTTACTAATGAATCGAGGGGCAGCTCATAATTACACAGTTTTGTCTTGTAAAGATTTGCTGCCCACTGAAACTCACAGCAGAGCATCACAATGTTTTCTTTCTGGTCTTTCAGGTTGGAATACCGAATGAAGACTGTTCTCAGAGTGACAAATTAATATAAATCAGAAGCTATCATAAAGATGTAATTTGAAGAAGGCACACTTCAGTAATTTTGCTCACTTTGATGGTCCATTTTGCTGATTTAATTGTATTAATTTCTTTGTGGCAGAGTACTATAACACATAAGACAGCATTGCCTTTACAAACTGCACTGAAAAAAAAAATGTGTTGGCTCAACAATCATAACGAACAAATATAAATACCTTCTACTCAGAAATGAACATATTTATAAAATTTTTAGCTTTACCTTATTTTCATTAATGTGTACAACACAAATGATCATTTTTAAGGTCAACTTAGAGAGTTGCATAAAGTAAATGAATAACAGTGAGTTCCTTGAACTTCTTTTACTTACAAATCCATACAATTTTAAGTACTGCTAACTCAAACAATGGAGTACAGAACAGAAGTTGTGATACGCCCTTGCCCTTGAATAATGTATGCATATTCTAGTTGTGCTGACATAAAATGAACATAAGTTGAATTTACTTAAAAAGTGTGATGCAAAAATTATATAAATACAACACATTTTATTTTCCAGTGTGCACATGACTGTGTATTTGTAATTAAATATAGAACAAATTAAGTCTCTCTTAAATGAATGGCCTTTTGGTAGAAATAAAGCTACAGTATTTGCCAATTTAAGGTTCCTCAGTTGGAAAATGACAAACTGACTGCTTTGCAGAAACATGAGCAATACACACCCCTACACAAGTAATTAACTTTTCAAACAATTAATCTCCAGATATCTGTTCCCACAGAACTGAACAAATAGTCATTTATGTCACATGCCTTGGTTAAGAGGAAAAAAAAAGAAAAGAAAAGAAAAAAAAAAGGAGAAATTGTCCACATAAGTCTATGGATGTGGTGTATAAAGACAAGCCATACTATATAGAAAATGTCACATGTGATTTAGTATTTTATCATACTTAAATGTTTTAATGGATTATCCATTTGTTGAAATTCATGACATGTTTGTAGCTTTTGTGAATTGATTCCTTATATGCTTCAAATGCTTGAAATGGTTTCCATTTTTAAAATCACTGCAGAACATCAACGTAAAAATGGCAGTTTCAACGAAAATATTAAACATTTTCCTGTCCAGATATAATACTTTATGACCAACAAGTCAATCTCAACAAAGTATAGTACACCTATTCGTTTCACTGACAGAAAAGAGTGTTGCTGAAGTTCTGCTATACACCAGTCGATGGCGCCACTGTAATAAGGATCACCAGTTTGACTATAACAACAGTTTTTTGTTGGTATACCGATGTTTCACCTCGTCCACGGAACCACTTGAACTTTTCTTGATTTTGCCCGCCCCGATTGTAGTCAACTCATAATACTTCAATACAGGTAATCACAAAAAGTTTATTTAAGATAGATAAACCAAAACGTTTCATATGCAAACTTTGCAATTGCAACACAACCTTTCCCTACAGAAGAACAATCTTGATATACCATTACAGTGGAAACGGTCGTGCAATATACCTTTTTGTGATTTCCGCCTTATTTAGCAGCGTAAATCTAGCAAACTTTTTTAAATATTGTGTGCAAGTTTATTATGCTTTGTGTTACATTACCCTGGAATTATAAATAATATTAATAATAATAATAATAATAATAATAATAATAATAAAATGAATTACCACAGCTGCGAGGGAGTTTCTACGACAGCTGCTGAGAGTGACAGTAAATTTGGCATCTTCTTCCATCTTACTGTCTGAAACCACCTCTCTCTCTCTCTCTCTCTCTCTCTCTCTCTCTCTCTCTCTCTCTCTCTCTCTCTCTCGTTTCTTCTGGAAAGTCATTCTAATATAATAGTGGACTTTTTCTTTTGCTCTTGGAACAAATGGTTAAGTGAACAAATGTTCTCCCATTCACTCCAATTTACTCCGTTTACTTCCGCGTTCCAAAACCCGGAGTGTGAAAAGGTCTATTGCCCTATATGATGACAATAAACCTCAAAAAACAGAACTCACTAAACTACAATCTCTACTTTTTTGGACCAGTGCGTGTCTATGATCATCTCGCCTTCATCTGATTGGCTAAATGTGTTATTCCGCTTGAATGGAGTGCCCTGTGATTGGCTGCAGCGTGATTGACGTCATCCTCTGAGAGGCGGTTTACACGGGCTTTTTTTCTGTCACTGACACATGTAGAGCACAAGCGACAAGCATCGTCGAGACATCAGCGCGAGGGAGAGTTACAAACTGAGACGCTCGCTTCATCACAGACTCGATCTATGGAAATTACAGAAGACATTGCCGAAAGCTCTTTCTACAAGACTGCTGCTGATCTGACTAGCGATAACCGGAACAACAGAAACGGGGACGGAAACATTGGAAATACAATCTGAAAACTCCATTTGCTTGACTTTATCATAGCAGTATACTGTACCGATCAGTGAGAAGTATTCATGAACGTGCTACGTCAGTGAGTTTGTTGGACTGTGCGCGCGATTTGTCTTGTCTACAGAGAAAACAGACTGCTCTACATTTCTTAACAACCATTCAACCATTACATTTATAAGAGGCGCAAAAGGTGAGTACATCACACCATAATTCTGTTTAAAATGTTTATAGTGCGTAGAATAAATATTTGATGATGTTATGAAGGGTGTATACATTTGTTACGCAGCGCTACAAATGACGAATAACGTTGCTGAATATTAAGAAAGGTCAATTGCCTTTGGGTGTGAATTATTTATTTTAAAGTGTTTATTGCATTTTTTTATAGCCTACGTGTGTATCTAATAATGCCACTAGAGAGTTTAATGTTCTGTTGGGGTGTAATTGTAGCCTAATAATCAAGAATGAAGACTGCACACTAATAGCCTAAATGTTTGATTTTATAATAACATATCAGTGAAACAAAGGAGCAGAAGTGCGTGGATAGGCTACAGATGATAAGGAAACCAAATTGCATGTTAGTGTATTCATAACTGAGGGCTGGTGGCTGTTGTAATGTTATTTTGTGTCTTTAGCTAGATTACTTGCTTTGTCCATTTGGGCTGTAGAAGCAGCTGTATTGAGGCTCCACGAGGACTGTGATCTGCATTACTGCCCAAGGGTTGCTGATCTGTTTTATATTTCTGCACATCCCCTCTCTTAAATTGCCTGTCCGTGTAATTACATGAGTTTGCCCATTTCACTTAAAAGCCAGCCCCTCCCCTTCCTCAGATCCCTCTTCCCTCTTACTGGGAATGAAACTTGACGATGGTCCGATCTTATTTATCTGGGAGAGTCACTTTCGGTCTCTGATTCATCTCCCTTTAGATTTAATCAGCACTAAGGTATTGCTTGTCCCTAAGAGGCTCCACTAATGGGGTTACTGAATGCCTCTCTCTCTCTCTCTCTCTCTCTCTCTCTCAGTGCAATGTTTTCTACCCCCCCGCCTCTCGGTTCTCCTCTAATTACCTTTCAACAAAGATTTGGCTTACAGCCTTCCACGAATATATCTTAAATTTTAATCTTTCCCATTTTGGTCCAGCAGTACTCCTTGTGAAACCTGGGAAAGATTAAAATTGAAGATGTATTAGCCTAGTGGAAGGATGGAGCAGAAGTGTATGCATGGAGTACTGATGGATCAACAGAGCAAAGTACAGAATTGCAATCATAAATGAGGTTTCTTGGTTCCTGTAATGTGATTTCTGTCAGAGGCACTCTGTAGTATTAAAATATATTTCTGTAGGCCGACATTAACAGATTCTCGCATACGCCGAATGATCCGGCATAGCAGGTGTAATTTCACGGGGCAGTGACCAGTTCCTAAAGTGAGCACTGCTGAATGTTCTTCGTGATGTTGGCTGGAAATCCATCATCTGATAACCTTAGTGAAAGCAACTGGAATATGGCGACCTCTTAATGGGTTACAACTTTAAGGTTCCCCAATTAACTGCTCTAGTTCTGGCCAAAATAACACTTTGGTTACTCTCTCCCATGTTAATAGACATAAAGGAGAGGAAGGTTCAGGAAAATTAGCTATTTAAAAGCAATGTGGACAACCCCACAAAACCAGCGGCTCTTTAATTGTTCCAGTGGCTCTAATGTTATCAGTGAAAAACATTTATCACAAATGGTCCAAAGGAGCTCACCTCAGCATTCAAAAAAAATCAAGGATGGCTTGCCATTTAAAACAATTCTCAGACTTGCTTGCAGGCATAAGCATTATACACATTTTGATTATTTCAAAAGAGCTTTCAGGAAGTATGCCTTCAAAAACATCCGTTTCACGTAACTTTTGAGTTTGCAGGTATTTAGAACTTGCAATGGCAAAATTTATGTCGGACAGCACAACTTAAAAGTACAAGGCTCATATATTAGATATGTGATGCCTTGTAAAATGTAGTGCTGATGCCGTCTTTATCATTTAGATAAACTCTCTGTATTTATTTTGTGTTTGTGTGTGTGTGCAAATTGAAAAAAGTGTTGTTCAAAACATTTTTTGATTTAGTTTGTATGATAACCTCCTGCCATGTAGATTTAAACACTTTTTAACTCTTAGCCAACAGCCAAGACATCTCTAACCATTTCTACCTTTTGTTTTTTTCTATTTCAACAGGTATAATGGTGAACCCTGGAGGAAGTGCCCAGCCTCTACCTGTTGGAGCGGGGTCGCTGTCGTGGAAGCGCTGTGCGGGCTGTGGGGGAAAGATTGCAGATCGTTTTCTCCTGTATGCCATGGACAGCTACTGGCACAGCCGCTGTTTGAAATGTTCCTGCTGCCAGGCCCAGCTCGGAGAGATCGGCACATCGTGCTACACCAAGAGTGGTATGATCCTCTGCAGAAACGACTACATCAGGTCAGTCGCTGCCACCCTGCTGTGTGTTTGTGTTTGCATTTATTATTTATTATTATATTATTAATTTTGTTTCCATTCATATCGCAATCACAACCAAATTCAGGTGTTTGAAGAAGGTATCAACACTGTGGTCTTTTTTGCAGTCACGTTTATGTGTGTTCAGGTAGACTTCTTGGACAGTTTTGTTCAGATTTTTGCACTACATTTCTACAATTCTTTTTAAATCAGATTTTGATTATGTGTTCAAATCTTTTGAGGATAGTGTAGTTTTGTCAGGATTCTTTCCCCATCTGCTTTTTTGAGATCTTGTGAAGAGAATCTTCAGATAGTTCATACATCTGGAAATTATGACAGTCCAACGACCACATGAAATGACATTAGGCATGTAATGATGAGATGAAGTGATGGATGTCAAGAAGAAAATATATTAAGGAAAAAGTTACAAGCCATCAGACTTCTCACAGAGTGGAGTGTATTTTCCATTGAGAACATGTGTCTCGAATTGTGCCTTCAGCGGCCCTCGTTAAAGCGTTCTGGTTAAACCCTCAATGGGACGCTCTTAAAAAAGAGGTCAAGCCACTGACATGTTGACAGAGCAGAAGACGAAGGAGATTCTTACTCTAGAACATCTGCAAGTCTGCGGCTCGCGGTGTATTTCATCGTTAGGCAAAAGGAGCCACGGTCCTTGGCTTGTGTGTGTTTGCTTTACGAGAAGCTAGAAAACTCTATTGGTAAGGCAGAGCTGGTCTTTGACTCTGCAGGAATTTAAAAGACTTTTCACATCCTGTCCAGCATGTTTATTTATCACAAAGAGACCATTTAATTAGCAAAAAGAGCCTTTTTAAATATTTATGTAAGTCTGTCTGACACCCAAAGCGGTGGATGGGTGGCGTAGGCTCACTCAGCTGATGTGGATGGTCTGATTTGACAGGCTGATCATTCAACACTTTGACCTCTATCAGGGCAAACATAGAGCATGAATAACCATCCAGCGCTGAGCAGAAGTTCTTGCTTGCCTCTTGCTTGTTTGAAGCATTCTTGGATTATTTATTTGCTTTGATAAAGGAACAACAAAGTGCGTGTGACTTAATGTTATTCTGCTTCGATAATGAAACTACACTATTTTGTCATATTAAAATAGGCAGGCCAATTTAAAAGTTCATACATAAAATGGAACAGTGACATGAAAGCGATGTCTCTAAGACATATTATCATGATGTATTCCCCTCTTCCCATTGGAAAGGAGTGCTTTTGGCAGACGTGCAGTCATTAGTGTGTATTTACCTTGGCATGCGCTGCACCCTGGATATTTCAGCGCAGCCTCACGCCGACACTACTGCCGACAGTCTGGAACAACAGGTGACAACTGGAGCAAACCTGAGAAGACTGGTCCAGAGTGCCTTCACTCTTTCCACTCCACCTGATCTGAAGGGATCAAGTCCACAAGAAACAGGCCTGAAAATCTAATTAGAATGAGTGGGGAGGGAAAAGTAGCTACACCTTTCTTGTAATGAGAGTGCATCAGGCAGGAAAATGGAGCTAAAACACAGCTCTCGCAAGCCTGAGATGTGAGGAGAGATAAGAGAGAGGGAGAGAGCGACGATAGAGGGGAAAAATAACATCTGACAGTGAGTCCACACAATTAAAAGCTTTAATTAGAGTCCCCCTCCATTTTCCTTTAGTCCTGATGGGTTTTATCTAATGAGATCTCGTGCCTGGCTCCTATCTGCTTGCAATGACGTGTCCAAAATGAATGAGAGCCACATTGCAAACAAAACATTTAATTAACCAAATTGGCTTTTGAGAGGGAGAGAGAGAGGGAGAGAAGGCAAGAGAGAGTGAGAGAGAGAGAGAGAAGAGAGAGAGAGGGGATTATTGTGAAGGCCAGTCCTCTTAGGGGATTTTAAAGGGGCCTCCCTGATTTTTGTAATGGATTATTAAATTGCCCTTGCTGTGTAAATAATGGAGTTACATATCCAGAATTATATTAATACCACTGATGCAAAAAGGCTTAGCGATAGATTGGGATGCACAAGTGAAAATGCATCCTATTTTCCCTAATGGCAGATGGAGGAAATCATATGGGCCGATAGCAGTCTGATATGATTCAGTGAAAGGCCACCAGCAATGTGCACAAGGGCAAATGCAGCAAGTTGTGCCGCTACTAGCATCGTAGATTTCATTAGTTTTAGCCCCAGAAAAGCAGGAGGGACTCTAGAGTATTTGAATTCACGTTGTCCTTAAACAAGCAGTGATATTATTTGGGTATGCTGGAAAGAATAAAGATTAATTTGGGGAGCAAACAATCATATGACCGTTAGATTGAGGGGGGGTGCGGAGTGCACTGTCCTTTTAAAAGAATAGAGTAAGGTAATTAAATGGCACTTTTCAAATAGAATGTGCTAGGTAAATCTAATAGTTGGTTATTTAATATCACTTTGAAGTCTGCCCACTCCAGCACTATGACAGCGCTGGAGCATTTGAAATATTAGACCAGGAAATACTTGGATCTCTGAAATTAATTTAATCGCATGCAATTTACAGGAAACGTTTATCGTGATTTGTCATAACAGAATTAATTCAAGGCCTTCAATCCACTTGGGACTAGATCTGTTTCTCTGAATTAACTGAGTGTCATTTGGCTGCTTACCCTCACTCTGCCCACCTTCTCTCTCTCTCTCTCTCTCTCTCTCTCTCTCTCTCTCTCTCTCTCTCTCTCTCTCTCTCTCTCTCTCTCTCTAATGTAACATTGCCATTATGCAAAGCCCTGCTTAAGTATCAATATGCCCTGGTGCTTTAAAGGTGCTTTAGCTGTTAATATTGAGAGGCATTTTTATAATGGACTGTGTTGCAGAAATAGTTGTTGTACCAACTTACATCACTACACTCTAATGGTTCCGCTTCAGATACAGAGCTTTTGCCAGATGGCCCTAAAAAGCCCTGCTAGGTTGTATTTTACCTTACAGTTGGTATCCAAAATAAATCCTCTAGACATCGCCTAAGGAGTGCAGACAGAAATGTTTTTTTGGTTTTGTAATGAAAGACAGCCGTAGATTGCAGTCTGTTTCTATTTCACCCTATTCTAAGATGGAGCGAGTCAATCAATCAGCAATCCAAGAGGTTTCATCAACAAAATCTCTAGGCTGATTTGAGGAGAAGGAAGCAAAAACTGGTGGTGTCATTGCAATTAAAGAGTCCCTTGGCCTTAATTATAGTAACCCATGATATCGCTCCCTTCTGCTCCTCTCTTCAGCACATGAGTTCATTGGCGAGCGAGACCATTAGAGGTGAGGAGCAGACTGATAGCAACTTAATTGAGCACCTAAAGCCTTCAGGCCTTTTAAATCAAATGCTATCAGCACCCATCCTTTGCTCAAATAATTAACCTGCTACACTACATATAGAGCTTGCTAAGAAAACAAAAAGGTTGCCTGGAGATTCTCGATAAGTCTTCACAGTTTCTCTCAATGACACCAGCACAATTAAGAGAATAGTGTGCTCTGAGCTTGGATCCCAAACAACATGTACTCGTAAGTTTAGGTGGTAGCACTCAAATCAAGTAGATGGGGATTTTCAGGCGCACGATACAGCGAACCAGATTACTTTCTCAAGGCCAGCGGAAGGTGTCATTTTACAGGTGAATTAAACTACAGAGCGACTAAACCCCCCACCCCCCAATCGACACCATTGAAAGCATGCGTTGTCACTAGCCTAGAGCTAATTACGTTTGAAATTGAGTTTTGATTGAGCTGCACCAATCGATGTCACTGCCAAATTTGCCCCACCCTCGAGGCAGCGCTGAAGAGAAACTCCCAAAGCTTCACTCATGCATTGTGTATTGCTCTCAATAAACGCTGAATGTCGGCACAAGTCATACATAAACAGTTGACAGCTCTGCCAATTTGTTCTCATAGAATCACACAAATACTAAACCTACATTTTTGTTATGTGATTTTTACTGCTCATGGCAGTTTCCTGGTGAAATAAACACTAGAGGTGCTATAACAAAAATTACTTTTTTCACTCTCACACAAATCACAAGTATAATGGCGGATGATCAGTTCAGAAACGCTCACTTTTTGCCCTGTTCCTCACACAATGCTATATTATGACATCAAAACACTTACTGTAGCACATGACAATGGTGATACATTTTAACATTTGCATTACATAACCAACTACATTTCCAAGCTTGTTCAAATGTAATCAAATTGTGTGCAATGGACCAAGGTATAAGCCCAGCAGAGCACTTAAGTTGACATTGAGCAGAAATTGTAATAAAAGCACCACAAAATGATGTGGTTTCTTTAGTATTCGTGTTTTCCATTTCCCATTTGCCTTTTATGACACCATCAATTAGGTTTAAGGTTTAGGGTAGGGAGGAAGGTAGGTTTTGTTGATAAAAGCCTCATGTGTTTGGGAGAACTTTTAACTCTTTTAGCGCCACACAGTGGACATTTCACCTTGGAAATTGTTTGGACCTTGGACACGAACATTTCTTTCATCCCTTCTGTGGACCTACCTTACTCTTCCCCATTTCCTTCCCTCAATCCAGTCCCCTCTCTTTCTTACTTTCACCCTCTCTCTCTCTGTGTGTCTCTGTCTCTCTCTCTCTCTCTCTCTCTCTCTCTCTGGAGCTTGTCAGATGCTGTGGTCTTATTTGATTGCATAGGAAAGTGCAGTGATAGAGCAAACAGCCAGTGAGATATGATGACAAATGGCTCCAGATCCCAGTAAATTACTTTCTACTCAAATCGAAATTTCATTCAGTTTGTTGCTCGGCAAGATGAAGTAATCTAAATTGTGGACTCAGAAGGCAGATAGAAAGGAAGCAGGAGCAAGCATTTCAGTATCAAGAGACTGGGGGGGTTAGAGACGAAAGAGATGAGCAGAAGCAAATCTAAAGTGTTGACACCATGATTGAAAAGGTTAACCCATGCACATTATATATCAACCCGGGTAGCTGAGGTTTTCTAATGGAAAGGCTGCAATGACTGAGCACTCGCTTGAGTCCTAATGGCAAAAGTGCTGTGTGTCCGCCTAGATGTACAATAAAATATTCTTAGCCTGTGATTGCTTATGTTCTATGTTATTATTAGGTTGCAAAAAATGAGCACCAAAGGTAATACTTAGTCCCAGTGCCACAGGCTTTTGGAGGACAGAATGCAAGATTTTTTCATTTCATTTCCTAATATTGCTATGATATAATGTTTCCTACATCAGAATATTGAAGATGTAATTTGTTTTGTGTGGGTCAGAGAGAGAGAGAGAGAGAGAGAGAGAGAGAGAGAGAGAGAGAGAGAGAGAGAGAGAGAGAGAGGGGTAGAGACACTGGCACAGGATTGAAATTATTTAACCTGTCCTTGCAAGGACTCTAATGTTACAATATGAACATAAAGCCAAGTTGGTTAACAAGCCTCTGACATACACAACTACTTTATTCATTAGATTGGCATTGCTAATATACATTAGATTGGCATTGCTAATAAGGAGTATGTGTAACGCATGTTCATTATGTTTTTTGTTTTTTTTTATATATATATAAAGTATTCATTGCTCAATCTTTGTGAACTCTTGTTTTGACAATGCTAACATGTTACTCTTTCCTCAGGTTATTTGGGAACAGTGGGGCGTGCAGTGCATGTGGTCAGTCCATCCCAGCCAGTGAACTGGTTATGAGGGCACAAGGCAACGTGTACCATCTCAAGGTAAGCTTTAGTCTTTAACCAACCACTGCTGCACTTAAATTAAATGCTCCTTCGACTCATTTCACACTTCATAGAGTGCACTTTTAAATGATTGTTTGATGGTTTTGAATGCTCTATATAAAATGTATTGTTTTTTTTTATGTGTGCGTGTATGATATTTGAAATATTTTTTGATGATTAATAGAAAATAAAAAGTACTGTATGTACATTTTAATAATTGTTTTCAGTAATGTTCAATGCACATGTACAGAAGAAAGGAAAATGTCTTATTATAATTAGTGTACATATTTAAACTTTGTTAAGCAAAAAATCATTTTCTTAGTATTTTTAGTCTAAATATCTACTTAAACATCCTTAAAACGAGATATATTTACTTGCCACAAAATGACCAAAACTTTGTATTGCGTCTTGTTTTCAGAGAAATCAAACACCGTTTAATGAGGTTTTTGCTAAAAAAAACTGAGAAAATGAACTGTGTTCCATTTCTGTTATACAACTTTTACTATATGAAAACAACTTGTTTTGCCTGTTGAATTAAGTTTATTAGTCTTTCCCTATTTGCTAATTGTTTTTTCTTCTTGTTTAAAGCATAAACCTTGCAAAAATAAATTAGGAAAACAAGACTTAATGTCTTCAGTTGTTTTGCTACTCAAGTCATTGCATCTTGTTTTAAGGAGGTTTAGATACTTTTTACTGGAAGACTAGACTAATAATACGGAGTTAATATAATTATTTTTGAAATGTGCTTTCAGGAGGTTGCTCAGAGATGTGATGTAGGTAATGTACTGAGGAGTGTGGGTAATGTAGTTCTTTTTATGTTCTTCTGCAGTGTTTCACATGTTCTACCTGCCGGAACCGGCTGGTCCCTGGAGACAGGTTTCACTACATCAACGGCAGCTTGTTCTGTGAACACGACAGACCCACAGCACTCATCAACGGCCATTTGAGTTCACTGCAGACTAACCCTCTACTGCCTGACCAGAAAGTGAGACACTATCTACCTACTAAGTTCTGGTCTTTTTTGTTTCAAAATGTACCATTAGGTCCATATACATTGGTTATTTCAGTCAATTGTAGCCAAACACAACACTCGGTCAGTGAAACGGTGTTAATTAACAGAGGCTTGGAAGGAGCATGTTAATTTTAATTTGACAAATCACAGCAAGCATGCAGGATTACATAAGCCGGCGCTTACCTGCTTCCTGTGACAACTGTCCAGACATCCCATCTCCACCCCATCACCACTTATTTCTCCAGATTCATTATCTAAATAAGTAAAGTCCGGGGGGGTTAACCAGGACTCGAGTCAAGTATCGAGCTCCGAGCCCTCCAGTATACGGACAGCAAGCCAAATACTTTTACTGCTTCAACACAAAATTACATTAACATACAAACCATTAAATTCTATTTAGAGGTCTTTACTTTTTATTATTAGCATTTTTGCTTTATGTTTTGCTCTTATTTATATTTCGTCATTTAAAGTTACAGGAACTTTTTATAGTAATTGATATGACCTAAAATTGCCTGGCAAAACCTGAAAGGTTGTAAAATGGCAGTATATCTGAAACCGATTTAGCCTGCTTAGCTGAGCTCCTAACCAATAGTCAGGTCTTGAGGACAAGCTAATTTATCACAATTAATGTTAACTCGCTGACATTAGAACACAGCTATTGCAAGCTTTGTGTTCGTTAAATTAAAAGACAGGTAAGGAGAATGCAAGTTATTTTAAACTAAATTTTAATAAAAGAAAATACATTTTTGAAATGGATGACTTGGACCGAATAATTAAGAAAAGCCCAGCATAAAGATGGAAACTCCTTCAATATTGTTTAAAAAGCATCCCAGGGTGATTCCTCAAGAAGTTGGTTGAGAAAATGCCAAGAATAGATTTCTGCAAAATCTAGACAAAGTGTGACCACTTTGAAGATGCTAAAATATAACATAGTTTTGATTTTATTTTGGACAACATAATTCTCAGATTTCCATGTATATTATTCCATTTACTGGAATACTGGACTTTATTATTATTCTAAAATGGGAAAAAATAAAAATAAAGTAAGTGACCCTAAACTTTTGAACGGTAGTGTATATTTATGTCATATATACATATATATTTATATATATATATATATATATATATATATATATATATATATATATATATATATATATATATATATGTATATGTGTGTATATGTATTCTTTTTACAAGACTTAGCAAGGAAAAAACACTTACAGCTAAAGAGATCCTTGATTTTTACACTGGCATCAAGCATTCTGTCCCCTTATCCTTATATGTGCTCAGCGCCACAATTCTGTCTAGCTGTTTGCTCCTCCAGCTCTGCACAGCAAGCTTTAAATAAACAAAACCAGTTTGTCGAGGAGGCAAATTATTTACCTAATTCCCCTTCTCGCCTTTGGGACCGTCTGCAAGAAGACTTCATTGTGTAGTCGCCCACCAGCCGATTTGTAGCGCTTGGCAGCCCTGAAAATAAAGGCTCTGTGACACATAATCAGTATTGATATGGAGACAGTGGTGATGTGTACATGAGAGAGATCAGACAGTTGCTGAGTCTCTTAGTGAACATTTATTTCACCTTCCAGCGGACAAAAAGGGAGAGGAGAGATGGAGTCCATGGGAAGCACAGGGAAAGAGCTCCATTAAGCTCAGTGCTCTGTTAGAGGCCTTTTAAGGGATCGTCACTTTAACAAATTAGTTCCAAGAGCGTGTTGCATTTCAAATTGAAAGTCTTTGCATTATCAAGCTTAATTTTAAATGTTTGTTTAAGCCCCCATCCCTCCTCCTTCCTCTCCCTTGCTCTCGCTCCACGGCTTCCGCTGTTTAAATATGAGGCCTCATTGTTTATTTATGTGCCGACATCAATTGTAGTGAAAACAGCTGAATTATTAATGCTAAAATGCAATCTGAATATTGGCCTCGCTGCTTTAATTATTGCGGAGAGAGAGTTCTTAAATACACCCAGACACCCCTCTCCACCAGCAGGAAAAGAGTAGGTTTGTGTGTCCTCTGGAGATACTTAAACAGTCCTGTTTTTCTCAGTAAAGAGTGTGAATTATAATCATTATTAGGAAACTTATTTCATCTTTTCAGCCCTACAGTAAAGATACTGGCTAAACTGCGAGACCGCATGTTTTTTCCACCACTGCTCAAACTGTAATTCTCCAAGCTTGTCCAAACTCTATAGAAATTAGTTGTGAACCAAAACAAACCAATGCAGAATAGAAGGAAAGAGAGAAGGGCTGACTGAACTTTTCCATAGACAGATAAGAGGCCTTGTCCGGCAGCCATTGTTTTTATTATTTGCAATTTCATGGTGACATAATTAGTGCTGTCCATGTCCACTGCTGAGGACATTTGATGCTCATTTATTAAGTAGCTCCCTGGCTTTTCCCTAATCTCTTTGTTCAGGACAGACAAATTACCTTTCTCATGCTGAGCCTGAACCCAGGGGATCCAGACCTTCACTGCCTCCGTCTCTTTAATTAGCCCTCAAATGTGGGGTGGGGGTGTGGGTGGTTGCAATTACTATTACAGTAGCCTGAAACCCTTTAGTAACTTGAGGTAAGATGGAAAAAGTAAATTATCCCCCTTTTGTTTTTAAACATTCAAGGGGGCAAAGTTTGGCATGACTGAGGTTTATGACTGACTTTGAAAGCAGAATGCGGGTGCTTAGATTTTGGTATAATTGTCTCTGTTCTGCAGCATTGCTCAGCTGTGCAAGAACTTAGCACCCTGGGGACCATGGCACATCATTGTTAAGAAATGAGACAAAAAGACCAACTTACAAAATGTGCTTAAAATTCAGGACAATAGGGCAGCAGATGGATTCGAAAGCCTTGCTGATCAATAAATTAAGTAGGGGGCTTCAGTGGAGCTGACAGTCCTCATTTGACAAGGGCATGGGATGTTATTTTGGAATGATTGTAATTCTTACGACTGCCATTGATGTCAAGATGCTCATATTTGATATGACATAAAAAATGTTGTCTGTACTTTTCAACAGAGAGCAATAGTCTGGATCCAGAAGTACAAATCCCATAAATTGTTTCCATAAGCAAATTTATTTTTAACCATTTCTCATAAACCTGCTAAAACAGACCTACCATCAGCTCCGAGGTTAATGGTCGGTCTGTGCTTCTGTTGAAGCCACCAGTCTGTTATTTCAAATTAAAAAAAATTGTGTTTAACATGGGAATTTCTGGTGAAGATCTACACTACCTGTGGTTCTGCAGAGAAAGATCCACCAATCAGAGAATTGAGGCTAACAAATTGCAGCAAAAAGAGCTATGGAGCGTCTGCCCACTCCCATGACACATTGCGAATCGTAATCGGTTCGATCTCCTACACTCTCACACTGCATACTGTGTATAAAATATTTTTGTATATCTGAATATTTTGCAACAAATGTATTGTTTCTTTACTTAAAATAAAGAACTTTACCAAGATAGTTTTATATTTTCCATTGGTTTTAATTTGATTACATAATTTGCAATGCTTTGTGGGACTTTAGCTGGTTCTCTCATGAAAGAGGTTAAAGGATTAATTCACCCAAAAATGAAAATTCTCTTTTAATTTACTCACCCTCATTACATCCAGATGTGCATGACTTTCTTTCTTCTTCAGAACAAAAATTAAGATTTTTCGAAGAATGTAGATTTCGAAGATTTGTAGGTCCATAAAATGCAAGTGATTGGGTGCCCCATATTTTAAGCTCCAAAAAGCATTTACAGGCATCATAAAAGTAATCCATAAGACTCCAGTAGATTAATTAATGTCTTTTGAAGCAAAGCACTATGTGTAAGAAATGGATACATATTTAAAACTTTTTTTACAAAAAAATTCAGGAGGGCCTAGGTCAAGCGCGTTGTCAAATTCACTCGAGAACTGGCATGTGAAATGCGAAAAAAAAAAAAACTGAAGTGCTGTGTTGTTTACAACAGAGAAGCATAGATAATCATACATAGATGCCTCAATTGGCTGGTTTGGATAAGTCAACTGCGGTGCCATCTTGGAACAGTGAACAAGAGATCTGTTTGAATCGGGTTGAATGCATTTTCATGAGTGGAGGAGATGCCTCAGACTGAGCTCTTTGCTAAGACCACTGCATAAACTGCTTTTGTGTCGAAACAGTATTGCGGTCCATAGAAACAGCTTCTAATAAGGAATCTGCGTACAAATATCTATGCAGAGGAGGCTTTCATGCTTGCGTCACGGGAGAGGCACCCCGTGAACTCCACCCTTGTCAACGAGCTTGTCGGAAGCAAACGTTTTTAGTTAAAAAATATTTTAAATATTGACCTATATCTTACAAACACATTGCATTTTGCGTCAGAAGACCTTAATTAGACCACTGGAATAATATGGATTATTTGTATGATGGTTGTTAGTGCTTTTTGGGGCTTCAAAAAGTTAGCACCCATTCACTTGCATTTTATGGACCTGCAGATCTAAAATATTCTTCAAAAAAGCCTAATTTGTGTTCTCCTGAAGAAAGACAGTCAGACACATCTGGAATGGAATAAGGGTGAGTAAATGATGAGAGAATTGTATTTTTTGAGGATAACTATTCCTTTAAGTGTAAAGTATTGACCTTTTGTCTTTTTGTCCTATTTTTAAATACCTTATTGCTTCAAATCAAAGTTTTACTTTGTAATGTTGTGATTCACCTCTGAGCTTGTTGGTTTGGTTCATGGTTTAGAACACTTATGAAGTATTTTATGAAATATTAATGAAAAAAATGGGAACTACTTCCAGAACCAAGGCTTTATTACTACAGGATATCAGACAAGTTGTTAGACTGATCATTCCTGTTTTTCTTATTTATTTAAAATTTCCTGTAATGTCTGATTTCATGTCCTTCATGTTCTTTCACAATATTTACCTCTCTGGTAGGGACCAAGTTCAGTGCAATGTTGTATACGTTTGTTGAGGAATCTACAATGCATTAAACATTTGAAAATGTAATCCAGCCAAGGTAATCGAGAATCTAAGTTGCAAGAATATTTGTTTTTTATATGAACATTTATGTACACAACACTCTCCTTTCAAATATGGCAGTGAGCTTAGACATCCTTTACAGCAAAATAGTCATTTAGAATTTTGTGGTTTCAATTTCCTTTGAAAGTTTACTAAATAATGTTTACTCTGTTTAAGTGTGTCTAACAGGTCTTGCCCTTTCTCTCTCTGTCTCTCAGGTGTGTTAGGACAGAGGTGTTGCTCAAAGCAGGATGAGTGCCTTCATTTCAGCCCTCGCTCATTGTCACTGAAGACCTGTTGGATCGGACCCCAACCTACTCCTTTCCCAAAAGCTTCTCCAAACCAGAGCGTCAATCTCAGGCTTGAGCTCCACCTTGACCAACCCTGCAATAGCCCCCTTTTCACAGCCTTTTACTCCCAAATCATGGACAGAAAATGCCCATGAGGCCCTAGTGGGGAACTACTGAGGACTCAGAGAACTGACCCATACGAGATCTCTGATCCCAAGGGACTCAAAATGAGACTCAAACTGGGACTGACACAGAGACAAAAGAGACCAGGCAGAGGATGTTTTTGGGTTAAAAGAAAGAGAAAGGGTGAAAATAATGAGAAATGCAGCTTTTTTTTGTTTTTTTGAATCTGCATTTATAACACTTGTTTAAAAATTAGTGGGGGAATACTGACTTTCTTTTTTCTTTATATTTTTTGTCCTACCTTGCCTATTCTCATTTTCTTCGCAACATGGTATCTTCTCTTTTTATATTTTAGATGTTGTAAAGGGAATGTGTTTTGGATGATATAAAAAATCCTGAAGACTGGGTTCAAAGAAGTATCCGTGACTTTTTTGTGGAAATCGAATCATGAACACTCTTGGTGTATTTGTAAACCTACCATGTACAGTATGTATGCATGTAAATGTTTTTGTCCCATTGTGGCTACTGTACAAACTACACAGCAAACCCTGTTACCCTTCCCTTGAACCTAAAACCACGCAACAAACAAAAAATGAAGCTCATAGCTGAGAGAGAGTGAGAGAGAAATCTATTTGTGATATTTTCAGAGGAATTTGCTCCAATATGGTGTATTTAATTAATAAAAAAATTAAATAAGATAAAAATAAAATATTCATGTCATTTAAATCTTTCACTTACTTTCTGTGTTTAGACTCTTTACAATAAGGTTCCATTTGTTAACATTAGTAAATGCATTAGGTATCATGAACAATGAACAGTATATTTTTACAGCATTTTTTAAAATCAAGGTTGATGTTAGTTTATTAAAATACAATTGTTCATGTTAGTTTATAATTCATCAACTACTGTTCATGTATACAACTTTTATTTAAAAAATGTATTAGTATATGTTGAAATAAACATTAACCATGATTAATAAATTATGAAATATACTGTTCATTATAAAATAACTAATGTTCTTAATTAATGTTAAAAAATCGTTGTTGTAAAGTGTTACTGCATTCATTTATCTTGGTTAATGTTTATTTCTACATATTTTATATTTAAAGTTGTACATGTTAACATTAGTTTATGCAATGTGAACTGACATGAATCACGAATTACAGTAATTTTGATACATTAAATGCTATTAAAATCATTGTACATTCTTAGTTCATGATGCCTAATGCATTAACTAATGTTAAGTAATTAAACCTTATTGTAAAGTACAAAGCCACAAAATGTGAATGATGCTAACTATTAAATTCAGCATTTGGCTTATAGCCAAAGTCCTGATGTGATTTTTTTCATTCTTTCTCATGCTTTAGAACTGTGTTTTTTAAGCACCATATATTTACTCTGGGCCAGGCCTAAATTTTACAGGTGTTCTTTTAATTTTCATCTGTAATCACTCATGAATTATGTTCAGTATATAAAAGAAAACACACTCTACATCAAATTTTCCATCAGGAGACCAAAGGATTTGTATTATTACTGTAATTCATCTCACCTGTTCTTTATGAGTTTCTATCGAGGATGGGCTCATTTGCAAAACTATGCTTATTTTTTAATTAACCACTGAATGCTGTTTCATCGCGGACCACCTCTTCATCCCTTAATTGTGTCTGTCCATGTTCTTCTGCAGTAATTATGAATGCAGATGATGTGGTGGCTAATTGAACATGGATAAACATGTATACTTTCTCTTTTCACAAGTACATGCTATTCATCCCGCGGTTCTAGTTGCGGATGGGATGGGGAGGGGGTCGGGGGTTGGAAATGCCCTTTTGAATTAATTCAATCCGTAGGGGAGAGAAAGGTGTTTCAGCTTTTTGGGCTCAGGCTGAATGGGCTATTTGCAGAACAAATCGGTGTTTGAAGCTATTGCTTGACTAAATAGGTATGAAGAGGGTCTGATTTGCATTCCCAGAATGCTCGCTTATTATCCACACTTTGTTATCAGGGAAGTGGACGGTGCATGGTGACACTTATATTATATTCATCATTTTTATAACATTTTATTACAGCCTGTGTGACATCGTCTATAATTGCATTTGTATTAAACTACAAAGACTACCTTGTATTGCTCATAGTTGTTCTTAACAGTTTGTTAGTCATGTAAATGTACAGTTTTGCACATTTGAGCACTTTTGTCACACTATAAAATATTTGAATTTCATTATTAGATGTCAAAATGTCAAACCAATTTACATCTGAATACACATGATGCTAAATCTTTTTTTCAGAACTAACTTCACTTTTCGGAGCTATTTATTTTTTCTATTAATGTAAAAAGTAATTCCCTCTAAAGTTCACACAGGTGTCCCAGCCTAGTAACTACAGGTGTAGTTCATCACATTAAAGGAATAGTTCACCCAAAACTTTTATTAATATTTTACTCACTCTCATGTCACCCCAGATGTGTTTGACTTTCTTTCTTCAGCTTTTATCACAAACCAATTTTTTGGAAGAATATCTCAGCTCTGTAGGTCCATACAATGCAAGTCAACAGGGTTCAAAACGTTGAAGCTTAAAAATCACATAAAGGTAGAATAAAAGTAAGATTCCAGTGGTTAAATCTATATCTTCAGAAGTTATTACAGGTGTGGGTGAGAAACAGATAAAAATTTAAGTCCATTGTTAACCATAAATCTCCACTTTCAAACAGCCCGTCTAAGCCCTCTTCACTCCCAAGGGTTCTTCTTTTTTTAATATGAATTCTCCTCCCTGCCCAGTAGGTGACGATTTGCATGAAGAATGTGAATCACCAAAAACAAAATAACTCTTAGGAGGGAAGTGGTTAAAAGTGGTTAAAAAAGGACTTAAATATTGATCTGTTTCTCACCCACACCTGTCATATAACTTCTGAAGACATGGAACCTCTGGAGTCATATGGATTGCTTTTTTGCTGCCTTTGTATGCTTTTTGAGCTTCAAAGTATTGGACCATGTTGACTTGCATTGTATGGACCTACAGAGCTGAGATTTTCCTCAAAAATCATCTTTGTTTGTGTTCTGCAGAACAAAGAAAGAAAGTTATACACATCTGGTATGGCATGAGGGTGAGAAAATTATGAGAAAATTTCCTTAACAGTTTGTCTAACAACTGAAAATGTCACAATACTTTTTCTTAATTTTCAAGACTATTTCTGTTTATTTATAACTGTAAACATTACAAACTTCTTTTTGTTTTGCTTTAAAGTGTGTTTGTATTTCTTTTAAATTAATGTAACTTGGTTTGATTTTTTGTTATGTTGTTATGTTGTTCACTGGTCTGTTGTACAAACGCTCATCTAACCTTCAAGTTTAAAAGTGTCCTCTAGCTATTTTTACCATGCGGTGCCAGTATAATGTGTAACGGATACAGGATCTCCAAAATACTTTTATGAGCAACAGGTGATTGTAGTCCAGCAACAGCTGGTGCTGGAAAACAGTTCTGGTGATATCGGCAACAATAACAGTTGTAAAAATGATTACATTGGTCATGATGATTATAGCATATTGTCATTATTTCCAAGTTATATTTAGAGTCACACATTCATGTCAGTATATTGTGTATAACATAGCTTCCATACTTGAAAGAAGTAATCTAGTTTCATTGGGGCAAAGGTCAGACTGACATCTGTTCAAGTAATTTAGTGTTTTAACTGCAAACACAGGGGCCATGTATGTGACAATTATCTGCTAATGTTAAAGAAATTACTGGAGTAAACTGATCCTAATAAGTTGAGACGAATTCAGAATTTCTCCAGCATTGCATCCTTTTCTAATAAATTCCATTTTTGTTGCTTGAAAGTGTTTTATTATGGAATCACTTTTTTAATAAAATATGTATATATGTTACATGCACTGTATATATTTGTATTAATGTTAATAGTAATATGTGCATTATTTTATTCACAATCCAGTGAACTTTCAACTTAGTTCTGCCTTTATTGCTTTACTTGAAATATGGCATGAATGAGGAATGTTAACACAAAACAATGTTTTCCACTCCTAGTGCAAAACTCAGATGAATGGTAGATAGTGAGCAACATATTTCAAAAATGTCATTTCTACACCCATAATCCATATGTCAGATGTGGCTTTGATGTGGGTCAGAAGAAGGCGAGTTAATGGAGCTAAGCCACCACAATGGAACCACACAAATGGCTTTACTGCTTAGGGAGAAATAAGAAAAGCGTCCCTTTGATTCAAAATGTGTGTTATTATAAGTACAAAAAAGATAGTGAAAAGGCAAATACTCAGATCAGAATTCAAGTAAATTTAATTATTGATCAGGAGAAGATTATTTCTTAACCAAAAATTTAAAATTCTATCATCATTGACTCACCCTCATGTTTTACCAAAGCCGTTTAACCTTTTCTGTAGAACACAAAAAGAGTTTGTTAGTCAGAATGTTTGCCTCAGTCTGGCCCGTTTCTGAACATATAAGGGCCTTAAGGGAAATTCTACTTGGAAGCCCCCCACCCCCAGCCTTCCCCCTTGAATCCAGGCCCATCCAAGAATGACACCACTATACAGTTGTCAACAAATTTGAATATATTACTTAAAATTGGAATATATGTATTAACTACACAATATATAACAATTTACAAAAATGTAACAATACATGACCAAAACATTAACAATAAATTAGCAATAAATTACTTTAAAAATTAACTCTAAATGACTATAAATAACTATATAAAAGAGACACAAATAGATAACTATTTGTTGCAATGACAACAAACAAACACTATCTAGCCAGGTAGCTGACCTATATTAATTTATTACCAATGGGCTGGCTGCATTTCTCCTCTTCCTTATTCTTTTTTCCCCACTCCCTACTTGCAGGTCACATGTAGCTACATCTCTCTTCTTGTAGTTATATTCTATAACAGCTTCCTGAGTCTTACTAGCAGCTTTTAGTATATTTAAAAATAAATTATTTTTGGCTTGGGGGCCCTAAGTGGCCGCTTACACTGCTTATAAATGGCTCTGGCCTCAGTCACCTTTCAATGTTCAATACATTGGAAAAAGATGCTAAAAAAGGAGCTATCCCTTTAAGCATACATTTTGAAAAACAGTAAAGTTAGATACTTAACTTTAAATGGAGACAATACCTTTCCTTATTTTATTGTTGAGAAGATGGATGTAACCCGCACACACAAACACAAGACGAGACAGTCACAATGTCGGAGAAAACTGCTTTATTCCAACAAAGCAGGCAACAGTACAAAAACAGGGCAAATCCAGTGAAGAATGGTCAGGGTGAACGTTAAATCGAAGCCGGGGAATCAAGATAAGGTAAAGGGGCAAATCCAGGAGAGAGTGGTCAACGAGAGCGTAGGGGGTCAAAGCCGGGGTAATCAGAATAAGAATAACAAGTGGGAGCAAAAGACAGGGGAACAAGGGGAGCTGGCAAGCTAAGAGGTGAACGAGAGGAGGTCAAAACTAGACGAGACTAGCGGGGGCAAAGTTACGGGAAACTAAATACAATAACCAACACCCGTGAAACGGATGTTCAGTGGTATTTATAGGGGAAGGTGCAGGTGTAAACAATGAAAGGTGATGAGACGAGTGCAGGTGAAACTAATGTGCAGGAGTGCAGATGACGCGAGTGCAGGTGGTCATAATGTTCTGGGGGATTGGAAACGCGTGAGAAACTCGAGGAAGGGAGATTGCCTACGAGCATGTGAGCGAGTAGGAGCAAAGTGGGCGTGAGGGCTCGAGTGAGCAAAAAGAGCGTGAAAAGCTCGAGGGGGCGGAGCGAGGGAGTGAGGTCGAGGGAGTGTGCGTGTGTGTGCTAGACGATGCGGGGAGAAGCAGAGGAGCGGGGTGCGTGACAGTACTCCCCCCTCTGAATAGGACGGCTCCTGACGGCCGCGGGAGGCGGTGCAGGATGATCGGGGGACAGACGAAGAAACCCTGAACAGACAACCCACAAAACACACAAACAAAATTGAGGGCAGTCCAAGAGGCACAGAGGGAAATGAGACGGTCCATGGGGGCAATGGGCAATTTCAAGGCAAGGTCAGGGGGAACATAGCGGACAGGCGGGTGGTCGGGAGATCTAGGGGGCAGCCATAGGGCAGAGGCTGGGTCAGGGGGTCTGGAAGGTGACTGGAGGACAGGGACTGGGTCCGGGGGTCTGGAAGGTGACCACCGGACAGGAACAGGGTCAGGAGGCCAGGGAAGAGGCCACAGGACAGGGAGAGTGTCAGGGGGCTACCGGACAGGGTCAGGGGGCCAGGGAAGAGCCGTGAAAGGCGGAGCCGTGGAGGACCTGGGAGACGGAGCCTTGGAAGACGGAGCTGTGAGAGACTCGGCCGGCGGGGCACTGAGAGGCTGAGGAGGCGGCGCCATGGGGAGCCCAAGAGACAGGGCAGAGGGAGGTGGTGCCGCAGGAGGCTCTAGAGGCGGAGGCCTGGAAGGCTCTGGAGGTGGAGCCAATGACGGTGGCGCCGTGGGAGGCTCTAGCGAGGTAGGCCTGGAAGGCTCTGGAGGTGGAGCCGTAGGATGCTCGGGAGGTGGAGCCGTAGGAGGCTCGGGAGGTGGAGCCCTAGAAAGCTCTGGAGTCTCTGGGAGCAGAGCCGTAGGAGGCTCTGGAGGGGGAACCGTAGGAGGCCCGAGAGGCGGAGCCGTAGGAGGCTCTAGTGGCAGAGTCCTGGAGGGCTCGAGAGGCTTGGGGGGCGGAGCCCTGAGAGGCTCGAGAGGAGGAGGAGCCCTGAAAGACTCGAGAGGAGAAGCCCTGAGAGGCTTGAGGGGAGGAGGAGCCCTGAGAGACTCGAGAGGGGAAGCCCTGAGAGGCTTGACAGGGGGAGGAGTCCTGAGAGACTCGAAACGCGAAGCCATGAGAGGCTTGAGGGGTGGAGCCATGAAAGACTCGAGGGACGGAGCCCTGAGAGACTCGAGAGGCAAAGCCGTGAGAGGCTTGAGGGGTAGAGCCATGAAAGACTCAAGGGACGGAGCCCTGAGAGGCTCGAGGGGAGGAGGAGCCCTGAAAGACTCGAGAGGCGAAGCCGTGAGAGGCTTGAGGGGTGGAGCCCTGAAAGACTCAAGAGGAGAAGCCCTGAGAGGCTCGAGAGGAGGAGCCCTGGGAGGCTTGGGAGGAGGAGCCCTGGGAGGCTCGTGAGGCGGAGCCCTGGGAGGCTCGAGAGGAGGAGCCCTGGGAGGCTCGAGGGGTAGAGCTCTGGGAGGCTCAAGAAACTTGAAAGGCAGAACCCTGGGGGGCTTGGGAGGTAGAGCTCTGGGAGGCTCGAGAGGAGGAGCCTTAGGAGGCTCGAGAGGAAGAGCCCTGGGAGGCTTGGGAGGAGGAGCCTTGGGAGGCTCGTGAGGCGGAGGCCACGAGGACTCTGAGAGCAGAGCAGAGGCTGGCAGAGCCGTGGAAGACTCTGAGGGCGGAGCAGAACCCGGCAGAGCCGTGGAAGACTCTGAGGGCGGAGCAGAACCCGGCAGAGCCGTGGAAGACTCTGAGGGCGGAGCAGAACCCGGCAGAGCCGTGGAAGACTCTGAGGGCGGAGCAGATCCCGGCAGAGCCGTAGAAGACTCTGAGGGCGGAGCAGAGGTCGGTAGAGCTGTGGAAGACTCTGAGGGAACCTCTGCGGTCTTGAGCACAAGACGAGACTGGGGAGAAGGGGCCCTCTTCCTTCTCTTACGTCTTCGGCCAACAGGGGACGTGGCTCCCCCACAGTAAACGAGGAACCAGCGTACAGTAGGGCGAGGTCAATAAACTGAGCCAGGTTGAGAGAGCAGCGACCACCATCAGGGACCACTGATGAGGCTGGCTCATTCAGTCCAAATTGAAAAATGTCTTTCAGAGCCACCTCATCAAAATTCACCTGGTTGGCCAGGGCACAAATATCAACCACATAAGCCTCCAAGGGTTGACTCCCCTGACGCAAAACCAAGAGTTGGGCCGCTGGGTCCATAATGTTAAGGGCACGGTTAAAAGTTCTACAACCGCTGCCCTGCATAAACAACCCTTGGCAAGCGCCCGAAGAGCCATCAAACATCTCAGGGGGTTGAAGGCTTACGGCGCTCAGAAATGCACTGGAGGCATAAACGGGCTCAGGGGCAGACACAGGTGAAACAGGGTGACATAAATCAGACAAGGGACATACCTGCTGCCCCTGGGCCGCGAGTGCTTGGTCCTGCCTCCAAACTGTAGCTCCTCACGCCGAATGTGACGTGCACCTCCGCTCTAGTGAGCTGCGCGAATCCTCAGCGCGGGGCATTGTGACTGTCTTCGGTAAGGGTTGGTTATTTTGTAACCCGCACACACAAACACAAGACGAGACAGTCGCAATGTCGGAGAAAACTGCTTTATTCCAACAAAGCAGGCAACAGTACAAAAACAGGGCAAATCCAGTGAAGAATGGTCAGGGTGAGCGTTAAATCGAAGCCGGGGAATCAAGATAGGGTAAAGGGGCAAATCCAGGAGAGAGTGGTCAACAAGAGCGTAGGGGGTCAAAGCCGGGGTAATCAGAATAAGAATAACAAGTGGGAGCAAAAGACAGGGGAACAAGGGGAGCTGGCAAGCTAAGAGGTGAACGAGAGGAGGTCAAAACTAGACGAGACTAGCGGGGGCAAAGACACGGGAAACTAAATACAATAACCAACACCCGTGAAACGGATGTGCAGTGGTATTTATAGGGGAAGGTGCAGGTGTAAACAATGAAAGGTGATGAGACGAGTGCAGGTGAAACTAATGTGCAGGAGTGCAGATGACGCGAGTGCAGGTGGTCATAATGTTCTGGGGGATTGGAAACGCGTGAGAAACTCGAGGAAGGGAGATTGCCTAACGAGCATGTAGCGAGTAGGAGCAAAGTGGGCATGAGGGCTCGAGCGAGCAAAAAGAGCATGAAAAGCTCGAGGGGGCGGAGCGAGGGAGTGAGGTCGAGGGAGTGTGCGTGTGTGTGCTAGACGATGCGGGGAGAAGCAGAGGAGCGGGGTTCGTGACAATGGAAAGGGAGCGAGAGAGAGAGTGACAGATAGAGAATCTCTCAGCAGCGACAGTGAATAAGCTTTGGCATGTTTGGGCCTGTAATTCTGTGATATTTGAACAGGTCACAGCTTGCTTGTTGAAGGCAGTGTATAGTCAGGAAAACATCTTGGTTACTGATATAACCTCCGTACCCTGATGGAGGGAACAAGGCATTGTGTCGATGAGTTGACACTAGGGGTCGCTTCTGCAGAGCCTAGACATCTCTGATCTTGAGAAAAGGCCAATGAAAATTGCCGTGTGGAATTTGCATACCACTCCCCCGGACATATGGGTATAAAAGGAGTGATGCTGCAAACACACATCAGGTATCGCACTGAGGAGCCGAGCAAAAGACCCGGCCATTTCAGCTGTTGGTTCAGTGTTGTAGCGGTCGTGATAACGACGGCCGGGGAGACCGGAAATAGAGCCCAGGGGCTGAGGAAACTGCTCTTTTTTTTTTTTTTAAATGTGGGTACCGCACCTGTTGGGCGTGCAGCAAAATATTTTTTTTTTTTAAATAAGCTCCCCCGCCTGGGCAAGATGTGCTGTTTGGCCTCCGTCTGCTTCCTCACCGTTGAGAACTGCCGGGCAAAGTCTCCAACGGTGTCGCCAAACAGCCCAACCTGGGAGATGGCGTCAAGGAAACACACCTTGTCAGCTTCTCGCGACTCGACCAGGTTGAGCCAGAGGTGGTGTTCCACCAGGGTGGACATCTCCTGCCCGAGAGCCCGCGCCGTGACCTTCGTTGCACGGAGGATGAAGTCGGTCGCAGCTCCTGCATTAGACCCGGTCAGGACTACCCTCATGTAGTTCTTTGAGTGCCTTGGCTTGGTGCACCTGCAGGAGCACCTGCAGGAGTGCCTGTCGTCTCCTCCTTTGGAGCCAGCAGCGACTCAAGTCGGCCCACAGGGCTGCACACATACACATTCCCCCCAGTGAGCCTTCTTGCACAGGTGCTGTGCAAGGTCAGGGAGAACGAAGAGCAAGTCACCTTAGTGGCCCCCTATTGGCCCACTCGGACTTGGTACTCGGACCTCACGCTTCTCGCGACAGCCCCTCCCTAGCGAATTCCCCTGAAGAAGGACCTTCTTTCTCAGGGACGGGGCACGCTCTGGCATCCTCACCCAGACCTCTGTAACCTCCATGTCTGGCCCCTGGACGGGACGTGGAAGATCTAGCCGGTCTACCATCTACCATCGTAGACACGATCAACCAAGCCAGAGCCCCTTCTACCAGGCATCTTTATGCCCTAAAGTAGCGCTTGTTCACAAATTGGTGTTCTTCCCGAGCTGAAGAACCACAGAGGTGCGCAGTTAGGTCAGTGCTTTTGTTTCTACAGGAGAGGCTGGAGGTCCCCGACCCTCTTGATGGAGGCAAGCATGATCAGCAGGGCCGTTTTGAGAGAGAGGGCCCTGAGCCCAGCTGAGTCTAGCGGCTCGAAGGGGTAGGCTGTCCCCTTCCACCCTCAAGGTGTATGTCGCCACCATCGCGGCTCACCACAATACAGTAGACGGCAAGTCTCTGGGTAAGCACGACTTAATTATCAGGTTCCTAAGAGGCGCCCAGAGATTAAATCCCTCCCGGCCAAGCCTGTTCCCCTCCTGGGATCTCTCAGTGGTCCTCACGGGCCTCCAGAGACCCCCCTTCGAGCCGCTAGACTCAGCTGGACTCAGGGCCCTCTCTCTCAAAACGGCACTGCTGATCGCACTCGCCTCCATTAAGAGGGTCGGGGACCTGCAAGCGTTCTCTGTCCTGGAGTTCGGTCCGGCAGACACATATGTGATCCTAAGACCGCGACCGGAATACATGCCCAAGGTTCCTACCACGCCCTTCAGAAGATCAGGTAGTGAGCCTGCAAGCGCTGCCCCGGGAGTAGGCAGACCCAGCCCTTTCGTTGCTGTGTCCGGTATGTGCTTTGCGTACCTATTTGGATCACACGCAGAGCTCTAGATGTTCTGAGCAGCTCTTTGTCTGCTTCGGGGGACAGCAGAAAGGGAATGCTGTCTCCAAACAGAGGCTCGCCCACTGGGTTGTCGATGCCATTTCATTGGCTTATCACACCCAGGCCTTGCCCCCCTTGTGGGTTTGAGCGCACTCAACCAAGAAGTGTTGCGTCCTCATGGGCACTGGCCAGGGGCACCTCCCTGGCAGACATTTGTAGAGCAGCCAGGGAGGTGGGCAACACCTAATACCTTTGAGATTTTACAATCTCCGAGTTGAGTCAGTATCGTCCTGTGTTCTCTCAGGTCCGAGCCTGTAGAACTCGGTAACACTCTGACGAACTGGCCGGGTGAATCGCTTGTGCCTAGCACCCTTTCCTTCAGCTGAGGTAAAACCGTGCGCCTATTTCTCCCAGGAGACCCCATCTCTCGGATCCCTTGATGATTCCTCCCCAGCCCTCATGGGTCCACAGTTCAGCGGAGGAACTCGCCGACCCAATCCACTACGGGTACTTAATCTACCCTGTACTGGAATAGGTGCTCCACAGGTCAAGGCCTCCTATGCGGACTCCCCCTGTGTGTATTTTCCGCGGTACTGCCCCCTTGCGAGTGGACTCCCGTGTCTCCCTAAGGCAGTCCCTCTCCGAGGATGGATCTACCACAGCGTCATCTTTGCCACATTGGACCTATGCGGCCATGTGATTTATTCGCCACCTTTACCTCCCCTGCAGGGTAGGTGTGGTCTCCGCAGGGTCTTTTCCCCCTGAAAGAATAGGAAACTGGGTAAGACCCCCTTCCCTTGATGCATGTAAGGGCCCCGGCCATGATTACTCTATGCGAGAAACATAGAGAGAAAAGAGGCCCCGCCAGGCTTGGCCCGTTCCCAGGTTGGCAAGCATCACCTTGTTCCCCTCACTAGGGTAACCATAAGGATTCTGATGACTTTAATGGGGCATTGGGGAAGGGTACGTGCAGCCTGATACAGCTGGTCGAGTTTGCACGTAAGAGTACCTGCCCGCTTCTGTATATAATTGACATTTTAAGGGAAGCCATGCTTTCGTGTAGTCTTCGCCACTGGACCAATCCTATATCAGAAAATGTTGCTGCCCATCATTTAGAGCTGTTTAGGTTTTAATCCAAAAACATTTAAGATTACATTTTTTGAGGCATGGGTTTCCTCTGGATTTTTCCCATATGATGACTGCTTTGGATTACTTTTTTAAAATATTTTATTTTTATTTTTGGAGTAAGGTCTGTAGTAAATATTATTTGAGAGAGTAATTATCGATATGACTCATACACTATATTCCAAGTCTTTTGAAGGGACGCATTGACTTTGTGTGATAAAAAGAAAGAAATGGAAAAGATTCATTCTAAAATCAAATCGAATCAATATTAAAGTGCTGAAATCAAATAAATCTATAACACCGAACCTCAGTCAGATTCTTGAAATATGTGCATGCATATAAAGATTACTTCTGTTGTGGTTTTAATGTGTCTTTTTGTCCTTTTTCTAGCTTCACATGTGACAATTCATTGTCATTATATGCAAATAACAGCAATGAAGACTTTTTAAAAAATCACCATTTGTGTTCCACAGAAGAAAGTCATTCAGGTTTGCAGCAACATAAGGGTGAGTAAGAACAATTTACTCACATATTTTTCATTTTTCTTTTTTTTTTTTTGGCAGAACTATTAATTTATATTAGAAAAGAGCAAACATGTATCTGATAATAGAGCTGTTCAGCCATGAAGTCAATGTGTAGATGAGCCCATAAAGTTAATTCACCATGTGTTTTTAAATAAGTAAAAACAATATGACTAAAATAAGATCTGGGGTAAACATTACTTGAAAAAAAAAACAGAATTTTGTAGCTGCCATGTTTTTAAAATTAATCTTTCATGTCCCATGGAAGAAATGAAGTCATATGTGTTTGGAGTGACATTAGGTAAATAATGACATAATTATTCAATTCTATGGAACTCTTTTGTGTTTGGATAGTTTTGAACATAATTTTAATTAAATGATATGTGCTGGGGCACTAATAATAGCTACACAATGTATTCAGAGAAGATACATGTAGTATTTTTCCCCTTTTCCAAATCTTGAAAAAAAATCTTGAAAAGTGCAGGTTGTGGAGCAAACAATTAGTCAGATCTCATTCACAAATGAACATCTATAACCTCAATAAGGACACCTACATTTGCTCTAAGGTAAATTAATGATAAATACTTAACGATAAATCATTGTTGAGTCAGGACATAGTAGAGGGATTTTTAACTTTTTTATTTAAACAGTTCATAGTACCTTAGTAAAACCATTGTACAAAAGTTAGAAAAAGTTTTATCGTGATTATCGTTTGTCTCGATTTTGATCCAGACTTCAGAGTTTTGTTCCTGTATTATTTAACAATTTCATAAAACAACAACAAAAAAAATAAAAGGGGAGGAGCTTAGCAACATGTCAATTCACACAAAGAGAAACTACATTTTAATCAGACACAGATTATCGTACAATGTGCATGTAATACCTTTTTCCTCCCTTTAATAATAATTTTTAAAAGTAAAAAAAAATTTAACTTTCATGGCCGACTTACAATATCAAACAGAAGGGCTGTATGTGGATAATAGTTGGTAATTAGAGACATTTGTGAAGATTACCAAAGTGGAAAGAAAATAAAACATTTTGACATGTTGGATGTTTAGTCAGGTGCTGAGGCTGATGTATAAATGTGTCAAGATGGGTGTAAACTATGTGCACTTAGCTCTGTCATTATGTAAGTCAACATTTCAACACTATCAGTGCACTCATCAGGAAGGAATGTAGCACGTTTCAAACCCATTTCAATGATGCACTCAAAGTCTTTTTGAACACTCAAAAGAGCTTTTCCTCCAACATTTTGAACTGACAGCAACCGCAAGATTGGACCCTTTTGATTTTATAATAGACACAAGAGGACATTTCTATACAACAAAAGATGGAACATAAGAACTGAAAACTGATATTCCACATTAAAGCTTATGTGTGTTATTTTTAACTTGTATCCAAGCTTAATATGCAAATTAACCATTGCATGATGCTAGTGTTGCAGAAATTACACACTTGAGAAGATTAAGAGTGTAATTTCTGCCCCACTAGCATCACCAAACGGAACTGCAAACATAAACATCTTTCCCAAAGAGCATTCCCAAATACTCCATGCATTATCAATTGGTTAATTAAACAAATAGTCCTGCCCCAAACTCATGAAACAGAATGATCACACTTTGATTTTGACAGTAGATAGAAAGTTTTACCATTGAAATCGGTCTATGCTTACCGAAATTCAGGGGGGAGTTGTTCACTGTTCTTTTCTCTTTTCTTTTGTGGTCCATTCTGCATAACGCTGTGGCTCATTGTCGCTTATCGCAGCCCATTCGGCATGTTTCGCGGCTGAACCACTGCCGGTCAAAAATATTTTAAATAATAAAAAAAAATCCCCTTACAGAACAAAACAATGCACAAAATACGATGACAACATTGTAAGAAAAGCTTACAAAGTTGACAAATATAAAAGGACACTGGCGATTCACTGTTTATCACGAGTGTTACTGAATGAATTCAATTCCCCGGTTAGATAGCAGGCTGGTCGTTGTCCGAGTCCAAAACGTTGTTGCTCCGTCCACTGTTGATTTTGCTTATGTCCTTCTTATGATCCCTGTACTCCCTTAAGTGTTTTTCAATTTGTTTATGATTTGGTCTGCTTAAGGCAGTATGTATCATTTCATGCTGTATCTTCATTCTCGCAGAGTATTTGTTCCTTTGCTATCTCTCCAGTTTATCTCGGATCTTTGTAAATACTGTGGAGGGGTGAGCAAGAGACAGACACAGTGGGTGTGGCGTCAAGTCTTGGAGAGGTAATTATTGGAAATAATAATAAGAGTAATTTGTCCATAAAAGGGGAAAATAAAGCATCCAGGGGGAAATAGTGTTTTTAAGAAAGGAGGAATCTGACATCCTCACGGTGAGACGGGCTCCATGAGTAGTGTCTATGGAATGGCCCAGGCATGAGCTGGGTCCGTGGGTCTCACACGCTCCCCTCTAGGGGCGGTGGTGTCCTTAGCGGCCTGACTTCCCTAGCCCCGCAACAAGTGAGAGGGGAAGACGGCCCGGCCTCAAGCACGTCGGCTGCGATGTGTGCTGTTCTCCCCCGGCAACTAATTTAATCCGTCCAGGGGTTCGAGAAGCGAGTCCAGAGGAGCATCCACTCATCCGAACCCTCCTAGCTCTGGTCCTGGGTGTGCGAGGATGCCAGTGTGTACACACATTGAGATTTGACGCCAGCTCCCCGAGAAGAGGTGCGCACTGCGTTTTAAAGACAGCAGTGATGAAGCATTATTCACATCAGGTGTGCTTCATTCACATCTGTCAGAATGAGGGTTATTAATTATGCACCTCTTCTCGCTCTCCTGCTCAACTCCCATCATGAACCTGGCTGAAGGACAGCCCTAAGAGGCAGGGTGATGATGATAAGAGGGAGGGGTGGATCATTCCTCCACACCCCCCCCCCCAAGCTTCACCCCGTTGGAACCTCCTCCCATGCTTGTATCCAACCATGGAGTCCAGAGCCGGGGGTGCACACTTTTTAACCGCCCACACGGGAATGACACTTCCTCAACCAGGCCCTACAGTCGGAGTGGACGTATGGGGGAACAGAACACGTCTCGGGCTGCCTTTCCCTCTCACTTGAGTCAAGCCGCCAAGGACGCCACCACTCCTTGCACCATGGACCCTGGAGGGGAGCAGCTCATGCCTGGGCCATTCCATAGACACTACCCCACCCTTCACGAAGCCGAATCTCACCACGAGGATAGCGACAAAGTACTCCTTGCTGCAGACTGTATCTACTGTAGTTGTTTGGGAAAACTTTAACATGGTGATGAATCATTTTCCCGCCCTCCATCCCTTGACATTATCAGCTTTTGGGGCTGGTGCAGAACCAGGTATTCGGCCCTGGAACATCCTTTTATGCAGTGGAAATGTGCAGAACAGTTTGAGAATTCACACCAGCCCAGGAACCCAAACCTGAACCATGTCGGTGAAAAAGGGCTATAAGGGGGTTTTCACACTAGCACCTTTTGCTAAACCGGGTTCCACCCATTTGATTTAAAAATTTGGTCCATTTGGATGATGTGTATGCTGTTTTCCGAACTCAGGTGCACACCTGTTAAGCACAGTTTCACTCTTATTCTTCTGATTTTGGTGATTCATATTCTTCAGGCAAATCGCATCCTACTGGCAGGGAGGAGAATTTAAAAAAAAATACTTTAAAATGTATCAGTTTCTCATCCATTTTCTCATATCATTTCATGTCTTAAGATATGGATTTTACCCCTGGAGTCATATGGATTACTTTTATGCTCCCTTTTATGTTGATTTTGGAGCTACAAAATTTTGCCACCCATTCACTTGCATTGTGAGGACATACAAAGCTGAACAATTTCTTCCAAAAATCAAAGTCGTACATGTTTGCGATGCCAGGAGGTAGCAAATCATGATAGACTTCTCATATTTGGGTGAACTATACTATACTATTTTAACACAGTAAAGCTGATGTCATCATGAGTTAATACCTAGTTACAGAGGTAAACCACGATTTCAGACCTACATAATAAGTTGTCCAGCAGGGGCAGGGGGAGGAAATGAACCTGGGTTTGAATCAAGCAATCAAATGAAATTGTGAAACAAAGCAATCTTCTGATAATGCCACAGAGTGCTAGGTTTTTTTTTAACTTAAGTATACGTTGTCTGAAGAATTTCCCTTTTATAGAAAGATTCAGTAAAAAAAAAAAAAAAAAGCTGTGTAGCTGTGTTAAAACAGCCCATATTGCTCTAAATGGCATCTTTCCCCCCAGTCACTTTCTGGGCTGTAGTTCTTTGTGAATCGTACATGCATTTACCATTATGGCCAGCCTCATACAGCTAAACTCTCTCAGTCATTAATACAGCTCCATCTAGCTGACTGCTATCTGGTGGTGTGTCCTCTCACAAACAAGCTCTCTGGAAAATCCTATCTCTTACATTTCAGGAACATACTCATTTTATGGACATGATTAATTAACCTAAAAATGTAATAATTAAACAGACATGAATATTGTCTACTCATTTGACCATGTTTGAACATGTAACCCTCTAGAAAGTATATATGTCCAGTTTGTCAAAAGGTCAACACTATTCAAAGATGCCACCATTTAAAATATTTTACCAGGTTAACGCACAGGCCAATGGAAGGACCTGCAGTTGAAACTGAGACATTTGAAAAATGTGTGAAATCTGGTAAGTAATTGTACTGTTTCAACTGCTTTTCCGTGGCATCTGCAAACAACTTAAAATAGAGCAGGGGAGGAGGTGCTCAGTTACTTAGCAGGGTGTTCGATAACAAGAAGATGGACATGCAAATATTGGTTAGCAATTAAGGCTAGTCTTGTTTGCCCTAAAGTAAAGGGGTAACCCAATCCTGGCCATTATTGGTGTGCTGCTAACACACTTGTGAACAGCTCCAGAAGGGAATGGTTTCTCTCAGCTAAAAGGGTTTGCTCCTGACGATGAGAGGGCTCACTTTTCATAAACGACCATCCTGTCCGTCATGTAAATGCTTGTGTAATGTGATGAGATTGAAAGCACCAAGCTTTCATTCTGTCCTCCTATCCCCCAGAGACAGACAATGGACTCTCAGAAAAGCACATTTAAAGGATTCTTAATTTTTTTACTTCACAAAAAGAAGCGACTCACCTCCATTAGTAACTCTGCTCCCTTTCACTCTCAGAAAGTCTTGACTCACCTTGGCGAGAGCTGCACAAAAAACATGTACACACTATTAGGTTTTATCTTGCAAAGTGAAAAAGCATTTAACCAAGAGGTTAATAGTGTCAACCGAAAATTATTCAACCCTATGTTTTTGTATTGAATTTCACATATACTGCAGTTCCCCTTCTGTCGCTCTCTCCACGTTGTGTCAGAGAAGCGACACTAGGAGTCTCTCTTGAGCACCGTTATTCACCTCTGAACTAGGAAAAAAGGCCAATGAGAGTTGGCACCCAGTATTTGCATGTCCCGCCCCCGGACATACGGGTATTTAAGCGGCGCAAATACGGGAGTTCATTCAGAATATTTCTTCGGAGCCAATGGTCGTGCATGCAGTCTGCTGCGAGTTACACACCAAGTTCCTGTTTAATCCTCTGACGCTCTGCATGCTGTTGGATCTGACGGCGCATAACAGCGGCTTTCTCATTCGTGCACGGCTGTGCATTCTTGCCCCTGGGCGCTTCGACAGCGCAGACAACTCGAAAGAGTTATTCTAAAAGAGTGAATTTCACTCTAAAAGAGCAAAACACAGCGGCGTTGAACGTCCTTATCAGGACGTGTCTTTTTAAAGACGATTTTCCGCCTCTGTGTAGTTTCTGGATGCGTTGATTCTCCCCACCTCTGACGGCCATAAAAACTGCCTTGCATTCCTGGGTTGTGATCACACGCAGGCAGCGTTTTTATGAATGGTCTATGTTTTCAGTACGAGAACATAGCCATGACAGCATTGCGGTCGTAAGCTTTTTCTTGTAGTGAGAAAAAGCCACTTCAGCCACCCCCCCGCGCCTCGCCTCCTTCCTACGGGATTGAGGCAGGCGCCGCGGGCGATGAAAACGATCTGGGGACAGTGACGGGCTCCGTTTCGCCGGGTGAACCCCCTCGAAACCCCCCGCCTCCCCGGCACGCTTGCTTGTTTCCGTCCGAGCTCGGGATTAGCATTCTCTCCAATGGGTTATGTTTTCAGTGTGAGAACATTACCGCGCCAGCATTGCGATCTCTGCTTTCTCTTGTAGTGAGAGAGAGCCATTTCATCCGCCCCACGCGCCTCGCCTCCTTCCTACGGGATTGAGGCAGGCGCCGCGGGCGATGGAGAACGATCTGGGGAGAATAACGGGACACTTTCGCCGGGTAAATCCCCTCGAAAACCTCCCACCTCCCCAGCACGCTTGCCTGCTTCCCCCGAGCTCGGGATTAGTGCGGTCCGCTTAACAGCCTACTGTCCGGTCCCTCGAGCTCCCCGGCATTGGATGATGACATCACCGCTGCATCGGAGAGCGTAACAGCGGCGTCGGATGCGGATAACTCGCCTGGGCCACCACCTTCGGGTCTGAGCCTGACGCAAGAAGGTCCGCTATGCTTCCCCGGGCTTAATTGGTTTCTGCGGGCATGTGTGCCGCTCACAGCCACGTCCCAGCTACGAGTTTTCAATCGGACCTTGTCCAAACTCCCATTCAAAATGCTCACCCAGAAACAAATTCTATCTGGCGTCCGGCATCTAGATTGGTTCGCAGCAGTAGACCTGAAGGACGCGTACTTCCACGTCTCAATTTGCCCTCGACATCGACCCTTCCTACGGTTCGCGTTCGACGGCCAGGCATATCAGTACAAAGTCCTCCCCTTCGGCCTGTCTCTGTCCCCTCGCGTCTTCACGAAAGTCACAGAGGCAGCTCTTGCCCCGCTCCGAGAAGCCGGCATACGCATACTCAATTACCTCGACGACTGGCTCATACTGGCCCACTCCCGAGAATTACTATGCACACACAGAGACCAGGTGCTCAGCCACCTCAGCCGTTTGGGGCTTCAGGTCAACTGGGAAAAGAGCAAGCTCTCCCCGGTCCAGAGCATCTCTTTTCTCGGTCTGGAGTTAGACTCAGTCTCAGTGACAGCATGTCTCTCCAACGAGCGTGCTCAGTCAGTGCTGAAATGCCTCGCTTCCTTCAAGCCAGGCGCCGTGGTCCCGCTAAAACGTTTCCAACAGCTCCTGGGGCATATGGCATCCTCTGCAGTGGCCGCGCCGCTGGGGTTGATGCATATGAGACCACGTCAGCACTGGCTCCGGACTCGAGTCCCGAGACGAGCATGGCGCCGCGGCACGCACAACGTAAAAGTTACCTCTGCCTGCCACCAAACCTTCAAACCCTGGACAGACCTCTGCTTTCTAAGGGCAGGAGTACCCTTGCAGCAGGTGTCCCGACGCGTTCTGGTCACAACCGACGCCTCCAAATTGGGTTGGGGCACCGTGTGCAACGGGCGCGCAGCCGCAGGCCGGTGGAACCGAGGCCCGCTGCGCTGGCACATCAACTGCCTAGAGCTGCTGGCTGTTTTTCTGGCCCTGCAGAAGTTTCTCCCGTTAATTCGGAAACAAACACGTTCTAGTCAGGACAGACAGCACCATGGTTGTAGCCTACATAAACCGCCAAGGCGGAGTACGCTCCCTCCACATGTCACAGCTCGCCCGTCGTCTCCTCCTTTGGAGTCAGCAGCGACTCCAGTCACTGCACGCCACTCACATCCCCGGCAACCTCAATGTGATAGCGGACACGCTGTCAAGACAAAGCTTGCCTGGCGGAGAGTGGAGGCTCCACCCCCAGTCGGTCCAGCTGATTTGGGACTGGTTCGGCAAGGCTCAGGTAGTCCTGTTTGCCTCCCAAGAAACCTCCCACTGCCCGCTCTGGTATGCCCGGACAGAGGCTCCCCTCAGGGCAGACACGTTGGCACACAGCTGCCTGCGGGGCTGCGCAAGTACGCATTTCCCCCAGTGAGCCTTCTTGCACAGGTGCTATGCAAGGTCAGGGAGGACGAGGAGCAAGTTATTCTGGTAGCCCCTTACTGGCCCACCCGGACTTGGTTTTCGGACCTCACGCTCCTCACGACAGCCCCTCCCTGGCGAATTCCCCTGAGGAAGGACCTTCTTTCTCAGGGACGGGGCACGCTCTGGCACCTGCACCCAGACCTCTGGAACCTCCACGTCTGGCCCTTGGACGGGATGCGGAAGATCTAGCCGGCCTACCATCGACCGTCATAGATACAATCAATCAAGCCAGAGCAAACTCTACCAGGCATCTTTACGCTCTAAAGTGGCGTCTGTTCGCGGACTGGTGTTCTTCCCGAGCCGAAGACCCGCTGAAGTGCGCAGTTAGGTCAGTGCTCGTGTTTCTTCAGGAGAGGCTTGAGAGGAGGCTGTCCTCCTCCACCCTCAAGGTGTATGTCGCCGCTATCGCGGCCCACCACGACACGGTAGATGGCAAGTCTCTTGGTAAGCACGACTTAATCGTCAGGTTCCTAAAAGGTGCCCGGAGGATAACTCCCTCCCAGCCTAACCTGTTCCCATCCTGGGATCTCTCGGTTGTCCTTACGGGACTCCAGAGACCCCCCTTCGAGCCGCTTGACTCAGTTGGACTCAGGGCCCTCTCTCTCAAGACCGCCCTGCTGATCGCGCTCGCTTCCATCAATAGGGTCGGGGACCTGCATGCATTCTCTGTTAGCGACGCTTGCCTGGAGTTCGGTTCGGCAGACACTTTCGTGATCCTAAGACCGCGACCGGGCTACGTGCCCAAGGTTCCTACCACACCCTTCAGGGATCAGGTGGTGAACCTGCAAGCGCTGCCCCGGGAGGAGGCAGACCCAGCCCTTTCACTACTGTGTCCAGTACGCGCTTTGCGTATTTATCTGGACCGCACACAGAGCACCAGACGCTCTGAGCAGCTCTTCGTCTGCTTTGGGGGACAGCAGAAAGGGAACGCTGTCTCCAAGCAGAGACTCGCCCACTGGGTTGTCGACGCCATTTCCCTGGCTTATCACACCCAGGCCGTGCCCCCCCCTTGCGGGTCCGAGTCCACTCCACCAGGAGTGTTGCGTCCTCATGGGCACTGGCTAGGGGCACTGCCCTAGCAGACATTTGTAGAGCAGCGGGCTGGGCAACACCTAACACTTTTGCGAGATTCTACAATCTCCGAGTTGAATCAGTATCGTCCCGTGTTTTCTCAGGTACCGAGCCCGTAGAACTCGGTAGCACGCCCACGATCTGACCGGGTGAATCGATTGCACCTAGCACCCTTCCCCTAACCAGGGGAAACAGTGCGCCTTCATTCCCAGGAGATCCCAGGTTGGGACACTGGATGATTCCTCCCTAGCCCTCGTGGGTCGCAGTTCAGCGGAGGAACTCGCCGACCCAAGCCACTGCGGGTACCGCAAGCTACCCTGTACTGGTATAGGTGCTCCACAGGTAAGGCCTCCTTCGGACTCCCCCTGTGTGTAACACCATGGTTCTGTCCCCTCTGGCGAGCGGACTCCCGTGTTTCCCTTAGGCAGTCACGGCTGCCTCGGTTGCCGTGCTGTATGTTCCCCCCTCTATGAGGCTGGATCCATCACCGCACCAACTTTTCCACATAGGCCCTAAGTCAGGCCTCTGATGGTTTTGCCACTTAAACTTGCCTCCCCTCTCAGGTAGGCGTGGCCTCCACAGGGTCTTCTCCACCCTGAATAAGGGCTAAGACCCCCTTCCCTCAATGCGTGTAAGGGCCCCAGCCTTAGTTGCTCTATGCAAGAAACATAGAGAGAAAAGAGGCCCGGCCAGGCTTGGCCCGTTCCCAGGTTGGCGGCCAGCACCTTGTTCCCCCCTCCAGGGTAACGATAAGGAATCCTGATGGCTTAAATGGGGCATTGGGGAAGGGTACGTGCAGCCTGATACAGTTGGTCGTCCTGCACGTAAGAATACCTGCTCGCTCCTGTATCAGCAGTTCACGCATCACGGCTCAGCGCATGGCACTTTTATAAGTGGACCCCTAGTGTCGCTTCTCTGACACAACGTGGAGAGAGTGACAGAAGGGGAACGTCTAGGTTACGTATGTAACTCCGTTCCCCGATGGAGGGAACGAGACGTTGTGTCTCCCCTGCCACGTCGCTGAGCCGAGCCACTGTTGTGGCCGGACCATTTCCGGCTCCTCAGAAAAATCCTGAATGAACTCCCATATTTGCGCCGCTTAAATACCCGTATGTCCGGGGGCGGGACATGCAAATACTGGGTGCCAACTCTCATTGGCCTTTTTTCATAGTTCAGAGGTGAATATCGGCACTCAAGAGAGACCCCTAGTGTCGCTTCTCTGACACAACGTCTCGTTCCCTCCATCGGGGAACGGAGGTTACATACATAACCTAGATTTTATGTTGTTCCTCTTCCACTTTAGAGAAATTTTACTTTCTTATCAAACTCTTTAATATCTATAGAATCATCCACAGACCCCTAATTGAAATCTGAAAGTATTAAACTTGAAGAATGCTTGAATTTATGTGCCACTAGGGTCACAAAGCAAATTTGCAAAACTATAGACAAGCAGACAGTGCCACCCCCAAACTCACATTGGTTGAGCCAGTTTTGCTCTGTCCGACTGGTTGGGATCCTGAAACAAATAGAGGAAAGTTTTGAGCAACACTTCACAATAATGTTCCATTTGTTAACATTAGTTAAAGTATTAGGTATTATGAACAAACAATTAACAATATATACAGCATTTATTAATATTTGTTAATGTTAGTTAATAAATATACAATTGCTCATTGTTAGTTTGTTAGTTCATAGTACATTAACAAATGTTAACAAATACAACTATTGATTTTAAAAATGTATTAGTGTATGTTGAAATTAACACGAACTAACACTGAACAATACTTTTACAGCATTTTTAATCTTAGTTAATGTTAACTAATGTTGTTCATTAATGTTATCAAATGTAACCATATTGTAAAGTATACCAAGTTTTATTAGCACCACAGTACTTATAGTTGTTCTGCATATTAAACTGGGATATAAGAAAAGCATTTTAGTATAGAAGATTACAAGTTAAAAATATTTATATTCCAAAAATGTCAGAAGGTCAACAGTCTTTTAGCTGCTCAGATGTAAACTATGTCCAGCTGCAATGTTCTCAAAGCCCTCCTCACAGACTCTATCCCACTTTAGGGGAAAAAATTAGAAAAAAATAAAATAAAATAAAATACCATGACCAATCCATATGCAGGCTCAATTCAGCTATTTATGGCAGTGTGCTTTCTGAGACTGAGCTACTGAAAAGCCTTTCTGAGCCTTCACTCCCTTTGGAGCATTCAGTGAGTGAATGTGGTAACAATAATAATGCATTAAGCCAGTTGTGGCTCGCGACAACACTCAGTGCACCATCTCTTAAGTGCTGGGGTGGTCAGTCAGTCCCTGAAAGCATGGTCGACTGCAGACAGACTCCAACAGCGAGACCAAACATACACTCACAATACATTCACAATGAAAAGGTTTCATAACCACCATTGCTATACAGAAACTAAACCGAAAATGCCAGTGTAAAGTGGGATCATTTTAAGCTGAAATTTCATCTGGGTGTTTTTTTCTGTGCGTGTGTTTTTGTGTGTAAGTGGGTGTGTTCTTCAATCAGATCCCCACTGAGCGACATGAATACACTGGTTTTTCTGATAGATTTTTCACTTTGCTTTGGGTGATAACTGCATGTGTATGCCACCCTGGAGGAGTGCAAGCATAAAGCCCAGGAAAACATGCAACACATTTACCCAGGATCTGTTCATAAGATGCCACCCACTGATTTCACCTCTAAGAAAACGTCACCCAGAAAAAAAAAAAAATCAAGCAGTTGCAACATAGGCTATTCTAGATGGATCTCTATTTAGGGGAGCTTCATAGTTCATGCTAAGTAATGTAGCTAACTAATGTTATTGAATATAACCTAATTTGAAATAGTTATTGAGGAACTCATTTGTGCTCAGTGCAGTTGTACAGAGAAGTAACCAGTTTGTTAAAAAAACAAATCTTAAACAAATTTGCAGTTTAAGTAGCTTTACATCTTACGAGACAAGAAACAAATACAATAAAATAAACTTATTTTGAAGCCCTTAGTCATATGTGTGATTCAGTCACAAGACAAAACAAACATTTGGTTGGGGGAATAAAGTGAATATAAAATGTCATTGACTCCCTGTGGCTGACCTAGATGGAGAAAAGCATCTCTCTTCTGAGCAAAGACAGAAGCGACGGGGCCAGAGCTCCTTAGCAGAGGGCTGAACCTTCTATAAGAACAGCAAAAGGTCACCAAATGCTTTCATTAATCAACCAGAGTCAGCCAACATGTCAAAAAAAGAACCCTCATTAGAAATTCTGCAGCTCTTCTTGGCTCTCTGAGGGTGCAGATTTTCAAACAGTGATTTAACTCCATACAGTTCAGGGTTAATGCTACAGAATGATCCATGAATAGCAAGAGGCCCCATAAATTTAGGGTTCTTGTTTATTTTCACTTTTGTAAATGTTTAATTTGCTATCTAAATTTTGCTAATGAGGAAGGAAATATGCTCAGTGTATTAAATTATTACTTGTATAATGGTATGCTGTTGAGATACATTAGGTCACCTTGCAGGTACCCATGCAATATCTGCATGTCAGTTGGCTGGACCAGAGGTATTTCTGTGTAGGAGCTTGTACTGTTAAAGGATTACACAAGTTAAGATCATTAAAATATTTTTTTAAAACGGAATGGATTCTTGAGGATTCATTACATTTCATTAACCACAGAAGTCTTCTTTTTCTTTTTTGGATTTTACAGTAGTGGACAAAGAAACTGGATTGGGGACAGAATATTATTGGCCAAAATTATTCCAAACCACAGGCCAGACTCGAACCTGCATTTCCCACCTAAGCAACAAACCTTAACATGTCAGGGGTGCAAAGGCAAACTGCCACACCTCAGTTCCAGGAAAGACTTACTTAACCTCATGCTCCTCGCAAACACATGCGTGGACATTGTATTTTGGCTTTGCTATTGTTACATCGAAGGTGGTCACAGGAGCAGGATCTAAATGCAGCTTAAAGTATTTAATAAAATGAACAAAAGAAACATCCACGATGGGAAAAAACACAGGAACAGCAAAAATAGGAACGGAAGGTCAAAAGACATACAGGTACATGACAACGAATGATCAAACAACAGGGCTTAAATACACAAAGGATAATGACTAAATAAAACACAGATGAGGACAATGAAGGACATCTCTAGATTCTAGACGCTCCATAAAAAAACCACAAAACAAAAAACAAATCGTCCTTGGAGTGAAGGGGAGGCTCGGTTGGGTGGCAGGCAGTCCAAGGAGGGCACAAGGGGCAAACAGGCAGTCCATGGGGGGCACAATGGGCAAACGTGCAGTCCAAGGGGGGCACAAGGGGCAAACAGGCAGTCCAAGGGGGGCACAAGGGGCAAGGGGATGAGGGGAATAGGGCAAAGACAGGGAGGAAGGGCCAAGATGGAGCCGGGGACCAGGGAGACCAGAGCAGGTCAGGCGGACGGCTAGGAGACCAAGGTGACCAGAGCAGATCTGGGGGATGGTCTGGAGACCAAGGGGATGACCTCAAGTTTGGGGCCAGATCTGGAGGCCTGGGGACTGCCGCAGGACAGGGAATGGGTCAGGAGGCTGGGGAGGCGGCAAGAGGATGGGGACTGGGTCAGGAGGCCTGGGAGGTGGCCACAGGACGGGGACTGGGTCAGGAGGCCTGGAAGGCGGCCACAGGACGGGGACTGGGTCAGGAGGCCTGGGAGGCAGCCACAGGATGGGGACTGGGTCTGGAGGCCTGGGAGGAAGCCACAGGACAGGGGCTGAGTCAGGAGGCCTGGGAGGCGGCCACAGGACAGGGAATGGGTCAGGAGGCCTGGGAGGCGGCCACAGGACAGGGAATGGGTCAGGAGGCCCGGGAAGTGGCCACAGGACAGGGACTGGGTTAGGAGGCCCGGGAGGTGGCCATAGGACCACAGCCATGGAAAACTCCAGGGCAGGAGCCGTGGAAGGCAGGGACAGGGCAGATTCCGGGGCGGAGCCGTGGAAGGCGGAGCCATGGAGGACTCCGGGGGCGGAGCCGTGGAAGACTCAGGAGACTGGGCCTTGGAAGGCTGTGGCAGGCGTGGGCGTTGGCCGTGGCAGGCGTGGAATGTTCAGAAGCTGAAACCGGGATTGAGAGAGGTGGTTCCTCTGCAGCGAGTGTTTCCAAAACTAGCCTCACATACTCCTTCCATGTGTAATCAACGGTCTCTGGCAATTCCCTCCACTGGTGTGCAATGAGCCCGATCGTGTACATGGACTTCAGTGTAGCATCAGAAAAGTCTGTGCACTTGGTAAGGACACAAAACTGACGGGAATATTCTGGGACAGGCAAGTTTGCATGGGTCAGCCGAATGAATGGAGCCGCTAGATCCATTTTTGGTCAGTTGTTCTGTTACATCGAAGGAGGTCACGGGAGCAGGATCTAAATGCAGCTTAAAGTATTTAATAAAATGAACAAAAGAAACATCCACAATGGGAAAAAACACAGGAACAGCAAAAACAAGAACGGATAGGGAACAGGAGGTCAAAACACATACAGGTACATACAACAACTAACAACGAATGATCAAACAACAGGGCTTAAATACACAAAGGTTAATGACTAAATGAAACACAGGTGAGGACAATGAAGGACAGCTGGCAGAGGTGAGAGCAGGGAATTATGGGAAGATGACAGGGGAGAAACACAGGCCAGACAACAGTGAATCGCAACAGCTATATGCAACACATCATTTAAAGCATTTAATCTGACTGATCTCAGTTCAGAAGATTCTGGGCTGTCAGTAAAGGATGAAGATTTCAAAGCATGTGACAAAACAACATGGCGCCGACCACAGCAGAGTTTGTCTGTGGGAGAAACACCAACAAAACTATATCTTGTAAGAAATCTAATTACGTTTTTACATTAAAACCTGTTTGAGTCAAAAGATTCTCTAGTTTCATCCGATATGCCATATTAAAAATGTAAGCGAAATACCATGATGCCACGCTGCTGGACACAATACAATATTTCCTTAGAAATAAATGTATTACTGTGCATTATCACATTGAGAATCAACAGGTTCATCCAAAAGCTGAAATTTGTTTATTTAAGAGGCTTTATATGGAGTTAGGATGAAAATAAGGTGCATTTCGAAATTCTGTATCCAGTGCAAACACACAGCACACTGGAGGTTAAGTCATTCTCTAAATAGGGAGCAAGGGAGCATCCTATAGCTTTCCTATGCACTTGTCATTCACTCCTAGCATCCGACCAAAAGTTCAGTTTCAGGCTGCAGCTGATGTTTGGACCTATCAACATGGTTGGCAGACATGGGACAATGGGAAAAAGTACATAGGCTCAGAATTTATAATGTATAATTTTATTTTAACATGGTTGGCAGTGATTGGATGATACTGGCCAATACTTTGAATCAGATTATTTATGCTTATTTCTGATCTATAATATGCTTCAGCACTGGTTAGCAATTGTTTGTTCGACAGTGCAAAGAGAGAACACTGAGAATTTGTTGCCTAATTAGAAAAAACTTAGTAACATAAAAGTGAAATCAAGTCAAATAATTTTTGTTTGTATAATTGTGTATTAAATATTTTCCCAATACATGATCCAAAGCAGCTTTGTCTGTTGAAAAATAATAATACAAAATAATAATTATCTGTTATGTCTGTAATTTTTTAAAAACATGAATAACCAACACTCCTGGAAACATAATAAACAATTTGATAAAATGTTTACTTTCTATAGCTTGGTATTATATAACATTTTACAACTTAGTCCCACTGTCCACATATGTGGAAAGCTATTTGTTTTGTTTATGTTTATTAGGTGCTACTAGTCACAAATAAAAAAAGTGAAAACGGAAAATGCACACAGCATTCAAACTTGGGTCTCATGAAGATAAAGATACATGTGGGCAGAAGATTGGAAGATTATCTAAATGGAGGTTCAGAGAAAGGCAGTATAAAGCAAACTAATTCACTTCTACAACAAGACATAATTTTAGCCTGTTTTCTCCACTTTATACATGAGAAATAGAGGTAGAAAAGGGAGAAAAAGGGGGAAAATCTCATTACATTTTAATAAAGCATTTCAGTTGTTTGTAAGTTAATGTAATCATGCTTAGAGGATAGTTTAAAACACACGTGGTTTGCTGTCCTGGGCGAAGGGCTCGAGGTTTAACCTGAGCTCGAATACCCCCCAAAAATACAAGAAAACAGGACAGCGAGCTTGTATTTGAGACAAGACTAAGTTTTTTATGGTGCCTCTTGTACTCCAAAAAGTGTGTGAAACGATTAAATGAATTTGAGGGAGAGAAAGTTTGAAAATGAAAATTGCCCTCTTTTGGTCTGTTGTGCCGTTGTCTAGGATATGGAGGTCCGAAATGGTGGGATGGATTCTTGGGTCGAATTTTGATGATGAGTTCTGAATGGTAAATGGTCTGCACTTATATAGCACCTTTTTAAGCCTTAACGGTATTCAAAGCGCATTCACCCATTCACACACACATTCATACACCAATGGTGGTTGGGCTGCTATGTAAGGTGCTTGCCTGCCATTGGGAGCAACTTGGGGTTCAGTGTCTTGCCCAAGGACACTTCGGCATGTGGAGTCATGTGGGCTGGGATTCGAACCACCAACCCTGCGATTAGTGGACCAACTGAGCCACAGCCGCCCCTGTAAACAGTGAGCAACAGTTGAAGCCAAAGAAGGCAAGGATGAACATGACGTCTAGTGTTTTTGAGGTGATCAGAGAAATGTAGCCCTGATGGAGAGTGTAGTAGGTAACAAGTTAGTAGATTGATAGTAAGCAGTTTTTTGGTTTTGTTGGGGTGTGAGACGAAGGAGGATATGGAGAGGAGAGAAAAAGTCATCAGCCTGGAATGTGTTCTGCTTTAATTATGGTTAGCTGAAGAGGAATTTGGGATGAAGTTTGCTTGTGGATGCAGCCTCACGCAGGGAATGGTTCTGGAGTAGGAGAGATTAAAATGGTAGAAGGGAGGGGGATAAAGTGAATAGGGGAATGGAGCAGGGTTCAACAGCGGAGGCAGCTTCAAGTGGGAATCCGCTCTAGTGGCCCATGGATTGGAAGGGGTAGATTGATGGATTTTGGCAGAGAGAATAGGTTGCATGTAGAAAACTAAGGCATCTGGATCATATGTGATGCAATGTCAGGATACACGCTTGCATGTGCATTTGTGATATGAAAGGGCTGAATCTTTGGGTGTGGAACCACCCAGTGTTCAATGGGAGAGCATACCATTCATATGAGAATGTTTATGCTGAATTTTACTGAGCTTGCTCAAAGCTTTGAGCGGCATGATCCGCAGGCATGGGCCTACATGGCATGCGATGGTAGGATGAACAGGATGAATCCTCGAGTGTGGATTCATGCTGTGTTTTACAGGAAGACCATATGTTTTCACGTGAAAAGTTTACGCTGCGAATAAGCAAGAACTTACTTTGTGGTACGAATGGGTGGAGCAAAGCATTCAACGTGAGGATGTACGGTAGGCTATTTTCGAATTTAATTGATTGATGCGGAGATGTAGGTTTATGGTGAATTGCGTAGGGAAGACCTTAAACAGACCGATTGTTGTCAGTTGCTAGGTGGGTGATGGTTCATTTGGTATGAGTGGCATTATATGGGTTACGGAGCCATGGAGGCTGAGATGCATGGTCTGAAAGACGTGTCGCGGTTGTGGCACATGAACAGTTACGGTGCTTCGACAGCACGTTTGCGTAGTTTGCCATGTAGTGTGGCCCTAAAGAAGCCACAGTTGCAGCACATGGACAGTACATTGCAATTTTGTGGTATAGTGGGAGGTTTGATCAGACATCCCGGAAGACGCTGCAGTTGCGGCAATTGGACAGTGCATTGCACAGTTTGTGGTGTAGTGGGAGGATTAGTCTCACGGCCCGAAAGTCACCACAGTTGTCACTACTTGTTACCACTAGTAAACGTAGTGTCAGCAGATGCCAGAACATAATTGTTTGCTAGATTAAATGTTGGGAACATATGTGAAACAATGTCAGGAAACTTGCTTGCATGTGCATATGAACAACATTATTTAGAGTTGGTTTGTCAAGAAATTGGAAGGCACCTGGAAGTGAATGCCCAGATGAATACCATAGTTTGATGTTTGTTAGCTAAAGCATATATTTTGTAGCTTTGCCGAACGTTTTCCATTGTAATGCGAGTAATTTCATAACTCTGTATTATTGGCCTGGAGTGACTTATCTCATTTGATGAGGACGTATGCAATTGTAAGAGTTTGTGCCTAAGAGCTGAATTTAATAGATTCTATTAGAGCACAGTTTACAGTAGTGGTGAATAAAACGATTTGTTTATATTGATGACTTGTAATAAATTCAACAGAAAAGCTGAAATATTGGAGTATAAAGCAAGGTGCCAAGCCAAGTCGTTTGGTGTTGATTTAAACCTGTTTCTTTAAACTTGGATCGAGCATAAAATTATTATTTTATAGACAGATTATTGAACGCTTTTAAAATCATGCAGCAATTAATTTGTATTATCAAGCTTGTAAATAAAAGTTTGTAATCCAATGATTCGGGCAATAGTAGAGAAGACTGTCTGTAAAATAAAATGATAGATTGATTTTACCTGTGTGAAGCGTTTGTCCTGACGGGAGGAGGGAATGTTATATTATAGAGTAGAGATGAGTGGAAGTTTGGAGCAGCGCTTGCTTCATGTTATCGGGGCTGCGTGACAAGCTCAAATGCTGAGAGGAGGCGAGGTGGGTTTGCGGAATGATTATGAATTAGTTGGAATGCGTGCGTGATCTGCCTCTTGCGGAGCTGAATTTGGCTTGTGTCTGTTCAGATAGAGGCTGTTTGATACTGGTCCGAGCTAGTGCTGCACAGTAGGTAGGTGTGTTGGTTTGAAAAGAAGTTGAAATTAGTCGGTTGATTGGAAGGAGTGTGCTGTTGCATGATTGCCCCTGTGTTCTGAATGGGATAAATCGCGCTCCAAAGGGTACTTTGAAGGGAGAACATTTGTGATATTTATGTTAGAAGTGGACAATCAGAATCGCTGAGTGGATCATGCCCTAAACGAGCTGCGCGGCAAGGTAATGAGGCTGACAGGAATCACCTGTGCAGGAGAACCAGACTGAAATGCTGGGGAGCATTGGAATGGTGGTTGAATTAAATATGTAATCTTTTGTTTCTCTTGTGTTCAAATTAAGCTGTAATAGAACCTGAGAGGCATGAGCTGGAGCAGTGCCTATTCACAGAGGCAGGCTATGCGATGGACCGCCCCGGGTGGAAAGTTTAGATAAGAGAACATATGAGCAGTAATGGAAACCAGTTTTACATGTGTAAAGAGCCGAAGCAGCCAGTTTGCAGAAGCAACTTCATGCTATATACTGCTTCGGTGAATGGAGCATAAAAACAAAGACAGAGTAAAATATAACACTTAACGTGGTAGCTGTCAATACTGCAAAAACAAATGAGCTGCTGTAGCAGCTTCTGTTGTATAATGAGATTGTTTGGATGGAAGACCTGTTCTGATGATGGCAAATGCTTTGCAGTGAAGTTGCGTCTGATGATCTTAGTCACTGTCTGCGTCTATTTGTGGGCTCCATTTGAAATCAGTTCTTTAGGCTTCTTTCTCAAACACTGTAGCTGAGAGAATGTGTTGGCAATGACTAATGTATCACATTGTTGAATATATCTATTAATGATTTTTCTAGGAGGCTTTGAAGTTGAGACCATTAAGGAGCTGTAAATCACCAAACTGTCAGCTCAAGAGTCTGCATGATTTCTCCTTATCTCTGCAATTTCATGAAGGGGAGTGGGATCTACTTAGGACCTATCTGCCCATTCCCTTCTCATCCCACACACACACACACGCACCTTCCATTCTCCGATCTGTAACATATTAATTTATCTTTGGATAATAGAACTTGATCCTCCTGCCTGAATTCCATAACTCATAATGTTTTTTCCAAGTGATGACATAGTTCAGCATATAATGCCCTGTAAACTAACATTCATACTTTACTAGCAGACATTCTTTATAATTTAACATAGTGTACATACAAATTCTTAAAATGATTGATGCAGAGATGCAGGCTTATGGGGAATTTTCTAGGGAAGACCAAACCCACTTGCGCCTAGATTTAGCGCATTGTTCTACGAAAATACCAAAACTTCATGGCCATGTCCACTGACTTTGTATGTATAACATCATGGTTACTAACATAACCTCCGTTCCCTGATGTAGGGAACGAGAAGTTGTGTCGATGTACTGACACTAGGGGTTGCTCCTGGGAGCCTCAGACATCTCTGATCTCTGAAAAGTGTCGTGGGAACCTTGGGCACATAGCCCGGTTGGGGTCTCAGAATGACATGAGAGTAACCCGAACCAAACTCTAGGCATGGTTCGCTGACACAGAATGCATGCATGTCCTCCTGAGTGCCATCAGGAGGGCAGTCTTCAAGGAGAGAGCCTTTAACTCAGCTGACTCTAGGGGCTCAAATGGAGCCCCCTGTAAGCCCAGAAGGACCATGGAGAGGTCCCTCCTCGCATCTCTCAGGAACCTGACCATCAATTTGTGCTTCCCTGAATTCTTACTGTCTTCTGCAACGTGATATGCAGATATAGCGGCAACATACACTTTCATGGTGGAAGGGGACAGCCTCCACTCCAGCCTCTCCTACAGAAAGGAAAGCACTGATCCGACTGCGCATCTCTGGGGGACTTCACGTCGGGAAGAACACAGCTTAGCGAACAGGTGCCACCTCAGGTCATACAGGCACTTCGTAAAGGGAGCACTGGACTGAGCGATCATGTCCACCTCTGCCGGTGGTAGGCCACTTAAGTCTTCCGCGTCCCATCCAAGGTCCAGACGTGGAGATTCCAGAGATCTGGTCAAGGGTGCCAGATGGTGCACCGTCCCTGAGAAATCATTTCTTTCCTCAGGGGAATTTTCCAGGGGGGGCTGTCGCGAAGAGCGTCAGGTCTGAGAACCCAGTCTGGGTGGGCCAATAAGGTGCCACTAGGATGACCTGCTCCTTGTCCTCCCTGACCTTGCACAACGTCTGTGCAAGTAGGCTCACTGGGGGAAACGCATACTTGCGGAGCTGTGCTGTTGAAGTTGCCCGGGATATGAGTGGCTCACAAAGACTTGAGTCGCTGCTGACTCCAGAGTAGGAGACGGCAGGTGAGTTGTGACATTTGACAAACGCATAGGCCGCTTTGGTGGTCGATGCACACACATTTCGCTGTGTTGTCCGTCCGGTAAATAGCAAAAGCCTCTGCAGGGCAAGGAAAACTGCCAGCAACTCCAGGCAGTTGATGTGCCAATGCAGTCACGGGCCAGTACAAGGGCCGGTAGCTGCGTGCCTGTTGCACACAGCCCTCCAGCCACGCTTGGAGGTGTAGACTGTAGACCTGGCCTAGGGGAACACCTGCCCTTAGGAATGCTAAGTCGGACCAAGGAATGAGCAGATGGTGACAGACCAGCGTGACGAGCATGCGGTGTGAGCCATGGCACCATGTCCATCCAGAGCTTAAGCGGTCTCATATGTATCAACCCAAACAGCATTAACGCCGCTAAGGATGCCATATGCCCCAGGAGCCTCTGAAAGGATTTCAGTGGGACCGACCTCTTTTGCGGGTGGCTCCATGCTGAGGCCGGCCTACTGGGGCGGACTGTGGCAGAGCTAGTGTTGCTGCCACAGGGTGATGACCTTGCCAACGAGCAGACGGGGTGCGGGACCTTGAATCGCACCGAGGCTGGATGTGTTGTATAGTCCCCCTCTGCTTTTTGACCGCTGAGGATTGCTGGGCAAAATCCTCTATGTAGTCGCCAAGGTCAACCTGGGAGACGGGGGCATCAAGGAATCGTACCGTGTCAGCCTCCCTTGACTCGACCAGGCTGAGCCAATGGTGGCACTCCTGGACCACCAGAGTGGGCATCACCTGCCCAAGAGACCACGTCGTGACCTTCGTCGCCCGGAGGGTGAGATCGGTCACAAAGCGTAGCTCCTGCATCAATCTCGGGTCAGAAATACCCTTGTGCAGTTCATTGAGCACCTCTGCGACATAAACCTACAGGCCCTGGATGGGAGACTGAAACAGCCTGATCTCTGATACAGTAATCGAAGGCTCATCCGCTTCACGAGCTGCGAACAAGATCGTGGAATTGCCATGTGCCGAGTCGGTGGTCCCAACGCAGAACTCGCTGAGGCAAACGAGTGTGCTGGGGAATGTGAGGTCCGTGGGGGGTTTCCCGGGGGAAAGCCGCAACCGCAACATTGCCATAATCATATTCTCACAATGAGAACATGAAGTCCATGAACGCTGTCCCCGCATGGGCAGCACCCAACACGTGAGGCAGCGATAGTGGCTGTGGGAAGTGGAGAGGTAACGATCACAAGCAGGAAATATGCACAAACAGAAAAGGCACCTTTACAAAGATGCTCCCCATGAGTGCCATGCTTTTAGAAGGGAAATATACTCTTTTAGAGGAAGAGTTCTCTGCCAGGGGCGTTCTCTGCACTCAACCGGTGCAAGATGGGGAGAAGCAGTTGTAATGCACTGTAAATCCAACAGCTTCACTGGACTCATTGGCCTTTTCTCAAAGATCAGAGATGTCTGGGGATCCCAGAAATGACCCCTAATGTCACTACATCGACACAACATCGAGTGAGTGACAGAAGGGGAACTTATGGTCTAGAGCTGTGCTTAGCGTTTGCGATCTTAAAATACCCTAATAAATGCTTAGTTCTTAAATGAAGAATTGCTGTATCAAAAATGATTAAGAGGCATGGAGACCAATGCTGACAATACAACCTCAGCTTTCCCGGATCACACACTGAACACTGACCCATGGACAGCAAGAGCATTATAAGTCTATGCAATGCAGGGACCACAATTACAGCATAGCGTGTAGTGGTGGTGATCTTGATTCATTTCAGAGACACAAGTATTTTGAAACCGTTCACCAAATAGATTAATTTAGATCTGTTCATTAATCCATTCATTTTATCATTTCTGCAAGTTATGCCTTTGTGCCTGTAGATGCCATCAAATAACAATTTTTTAAGTTATTACATTGAAACTTCAACAGTCATTCACAACCAGAACAAGTCTAATTATCTTTTATAAACATTTACGTGTTCACAATTCTATAAGAGACACCAACACTGCAGAGTGTTTTAAGCATCATGAATCGTTTAACCACAAATAACAACAAAGCATATTTATTATACTGTGAAACTGCAGGGCACATCTTTTTACCAGTTATAAAAAAGACAACAATACTAACCTACAAAATAATATGAGTATCAATAACATCCATTTGTCATTGTGGTGTGTGGTCATCACTCACTTTTATTCTTAATTAATACGGCTCCCTTTCTTAATGAACAAGAATGACAAACTAAACAAACGACATGCAGCAGCTCCTTATCTCATTCAGCTGGTCCGTTGATCCTTTTTCATGATGACTGATTCCTTCATTTTGTTGAGATGACAGACTGGTCCCGTAAAGGGTGTATTCATTTTGTGGTTCAAACCAATGTCATGATCCTCCACAGCCAGCACTCGAATGCTATTGGTTCACTCTAAAGTTGCTTGCTTGAAATGAATTCATTCATAAGGATATGTATAAAAGCAGGTGCTACAAAAATCCAAAAAGTACAAGAATTTACAAACTTTCCCTAATTTTACTTATACTGTAGGTATTCCGATGTTAGGAATACCAAAAAGGCTTTTACCCTTAAGAAATAATTAACAAAAAGAAAGAAAACAGACTTTTGTTTTTTTCATAATATGACCCCATTATGGTCCTTCGAACATGCTAGCTTAGCCTCACATAGCTATCTCAGGTTGATTATCTGTCTGATGTGCTTTTAATTCAGTAGGATGTGGGTGATGGATGTTAGCTGAGTGTGCACTAAAGGAAGAGACCGTCATTAGGCAGAAAACATAGCTTTAACCACAGCCCCTCTGTCTGGCATTTCTTCCCTTTCACTCCTCCTGACCTTTACACATAATTAAACATGTAGTTCAAGCAGCCTCAAATGGACCCCAAAGAGGTTTCTCTTTTGCCTGTGGCTTATCCCCTTAGAGCTCACACGTATATACCTATATTTTTTTCTTCTGTGAGAGTTTGCAAGTAGGCTACCTTGTAAACTGCTTCTGTTTCACAGAATGTCGGATGTGAGCTGGAAACTGTGAAACAGGTTTGTTTAGGTGCACAAAGGCAGACTGCAGCTTCTCTCTCTCATAATGAACAAAATATATGAATGTCTCTAATTAGCCACCATGTCATAGAGGGGCTGGCGATGCTGCTGTTGGTGGGAGGAGAGGAGGGGGAAGCAGAATTAGCAAGAGGCCCAGGATGGAGCTACTATGCCTGGGTTTTGCGAGGCGGCACTGGCTCTGGGTGGAGGGAGATGGCCTTTGAGCAGATGCTACTCCTGGTGTCAACTGGCTTGGCCCTGATCGGCAGCCTTCTGTTAGTTAATCTATTAAGCCCTTTCTTGCTGGGGCCTGCTGGGCACAGGATCCACAGGGTCTATCTAAATATATATATATATATATATATATATATATATATATATATATATATATATTGCTAGCAGCAATTAATGGGTTCAAGCCTTTTAAGAAATGTCAAAGTATGCAAAAAAGCAATATATTTGTATATGTACTTTGAAAGTTGCTGAATTGTGTTCAACGATCCTGAAACAGGATAATTGTTATGGTGGTCATTTTTATTAACTTTTTAACTGTTATAAAGCCACAATGCACCCAGTCTTCAAAAATTAGGAATTATAGGCTTTTGGATACACTTGGTCAAACCCACATGATAAATGCAACCCCTAAATACCTAAATAAATAACTAAAGTTTAACTTTTCTTTGATAATTATTGACTTAGGGAGTCCTAGATGTAGTTCACAATAGCAGATAACATTGAATAATATACAATAATTTACAAACCATTTATACAGCCATTTTTCTGAAAATGTATTGGCTGCTGGCGGCCATGATTTTTTATTTGTCTGAGTTATATTGTAGAATATGTAGGCATTTGGCCCCTACAAGAAGCATACCAATTTTCAACTTCATTGATAAAACAGTTGCAGAGTTATGAGCATTTTTTAGTTGTAGCGCCCCCTATCGCAATTTTGTAGGCAGACTCAAAATGTGTTGTTGTACATTTGTATCAAGTTTCGTAACATTTGGCCTTTTCGTTTGGCAGATATTGGTCAATATGCACAAAACGGGTGACGCCTGACCAATTCGTTGGCTTACATCTTCGCAACGCTTTGACGATTCAAAATTCCTTTAATAACTTTTTGTCAGGAGGGTTCATAGTAAACATGAAACGAAACTTTGATACGCTGGGGGACTACCTTCTCTCAAAGTTTCAGCTCTCTACAACTTACCGTTTGGTCTGCATGATCAGTTTTAGGGCAGAATAATGAAAATAATAATAATAATAATAAAAATCCTTACAATTACAATAGGTTTCTTGAACCCTAATTAATAATAAATAATCACAATAAATGTATCATAAAAATAGCCCATTTGTGCATTTGATTTGTGCATCACTGTACATTTAGATTGTTAGATCAGTTTGTTGCCATTGAGTTCAGTTACTGCCATCAGTGACATTGAAAAGTCACTTTTGGATTGGGTGATGTTATCAGTAAATTAGTGATTCTTCCAAAAAATTCTACTTTTAGGCTTCACTGAAAAAAATAACATGAGGATTTGGAATGACATGAGGCCAGGGTGAGTAAATAATAAGAACATTTTGGGTGAAATATTCCTAAGTAATCTCTCTGTTTTCATTTTTATTTAATTGGAATCAAAATGAATACATTTGTTCATCTGTTATAAATACATCAGGTCAAAAAGCAGCTGCTTTGATATTCAAATAAGGCAAAGGTTAAGGCAGTCCAGCTGAGTTGTAATGGAACATGTTTGATATTATGGATAAACTTATATGTAAGATATTTATATGTAAAGTGATACTCTTTAATTAATGCAGTGTTCGGTTGCACCTTGATTGACAGCTAAAACTGTATGTGACTTTGATTAAACACGGTATAAGTGTTAGAGCATACCGGTGAGCTTAACGTGTGGTATGCACACATACGCACTCCCCTAGGTGTTAATTCAGCTTAAAATGACTGATACATCCATCACAATGAGTTCTGATTAACAGACAGCATTTCTGCTTGGCCTTCTCCTCTCTGGCTTAAGGCCAGAGGACAATTCAGTCTCAATAAAAACACTTACATGGATGTGGGGCAATTAAAGGAATAGTTCACCAAAAATGGACAAACTACGAAACCAAAATTAAATAATCTCGTAATGACCTTAAACCTGCGCTATGGTCACCCTATTTGATTTGGGTGCTGCTATTGGGAATTATCAATGATTTAAATTGAGAGTGAATAACAACTTAAATTTTGGAATGTTCATCACACAGACCAGTGACCGTATGACTTTAGTAGACTTGGGATATTGTGCATGAGTCATAGATCAATTATTTTCACATGGATTTCTAGTGTATTTTTTTTCCCTTTTTCAATCTTTAGAGCCCGGAGTCAAATTTCAAAATGTTCTTATTTTCAAAATATTCATTTAGTTTTTTTATGTAAGAATGAAATATTTAATATTCATATTGATTTGGAGCTACATTGAGTATAAATAAAGGGGTGGGTGGGGGAAGGATGTCATCTGATGGGTAGCAGACCCAGTGAGGTCGCCTGCTACTGGGGGTCATGCTTTACAGATGAAATTATAAAGTGCTTCCCCTTTAATCAAATAAGACATAACACATACTGCCATGCCTCATGGCAACATGGTTTATTTATAGTCCTCAAACCCAAATGACCAGTCAGTTTAATTTAAAAGCAGCCAATAGGATTATACACAGAAACAAATTACCTAAGTGGTGCTATTGGGCAACCAAAATCTTTAACAATAATGGAAACCATGGACATGATGTCAGGCTGTATTATTTCATTACTGCACTTGGCCTCTGCATCTGTTGGGCATTTACCAACCGGACATGATGTGTTGCCATCAAACCTCAAAATGCAGTTGTTGCTCTATAGTCGGCCTAGAGGGACAAATGGCTCTTCCCAGAAACAAACAGGCCTTGTCTCACTGCTTTAACACTCAGCTCCTCAATAAGCCAGTCATATCCTGGTACTGATGGAGGGGTGTGAGGGTGGGCATTCAGATACCCTGGAGGCCTCCAGACGTCTGTCCATTGGCAGCGTCTGCTTCAAATTCTCAGGAATTTGCTGCCTTTCAGAAAACCGACAAAGTATCCAAAAACACAAGCCTTCTGCAACCAAAAGGCAATTGAAAGGGATAGTTCACCCAAAAATAATAATCCAGTCATCATTTATTCACCCTTATGTTTTTCCAAACCCGTATGACTTTCGTTCATCTGTTGAACACAAAAGGAGAAGAGTTGACTTTACGTTCAAAGAACAAATGTAAATTCAGCAGTAATATCTGACTACAATGTTATCATAAATTGTGCATATTTAGCTCAGATTACATAAAGAAAGAAAAAAAATTCTGACTGGTTCAGCTAAAGCACATGCGTGTACACAATTTGACTGAGAGGCGATGTCTGAATCTAAAATGAGACTGTATGTTACGTGTGGCATGTGTGATGGCACCCGTCGTGACAAAGAGCCAATCAGAAGATAGCTAGGGTACATGAAGGATGCAAAAGATACACATACACACTCAACATCTAACTTTTGTGAAAAAACTGATTTATATTGAATGACTTGAATAACAAACTTCACAGATAAAACAATAGAAAATACAACACATAAATCTTAAATAAAATAAAGTAATTGCACTTAGATATTTAAATTCACCAATAGACTTAGTTCTGTTTCCTATTCACAAATGTATCTCCCTTTTAGTGAATGTCCTTTCTCTTCAATTCCACCTATCTAGTTTAGTAGAAGCTAATAAAAGTTTATAAATTTTATTTCCTAATCTATTATCAAATTTAACTCTTTTGTAACTCTTTTCCCCAATTAAACTCAATGAAATGTCATTAAAACCAAAGAAATAAAATTACAGTTACCTATTAATTACCTACACAATTCAAATAAACAAATATAAAATTAAACAAACAATAATCAATCAATTGAATTTCCAAATGTACTAAATTCAGAATTTTTCAAGAATAAACCTCGACCTTTTCATTGTCGAATGAATTCAAATTAGAGATGAATTGAAGATTATTCGGATATCCATGAACAGAAGATATTCACAGTTCAGATAACATTCTTGGGTTTGTGCGGAAAATCCATGATGAAATGTTCACTATCCTAACAAAACACATATACACGAAAACTGGCCTGCACAAATCAGGAAAACGTTCACAGAAACATTTTCTTAACATTTCAGAAAATTATTTTAACTTTATTAACTTACAATACATGCATTAGCTTTAGCTTTAAATGCTATGCTTAATGGTAGCATTTACACAGTTTCTCAACCAAGTTCACTCAATAAACAAGCTTACGTTTCTGATTCTCATTTATATTTAGAATAAAAGATTAAACATACCAATTTCCTCGATAATTAACTAAACTTGTTTCAGGTTTTATCCGGATGAACAGCGAAATATATTTTTTGACTTTACTTCATTACTCTGCTTTATCTCGATTGAACATCAAGATTCACTCTCAGGTAAGTATTTTTCTCTTTTTTTTCTAGAGCTTTAGTTTAAGATGAAATTAATGTTTTCTATTTTTCAGACTTTTGCTGCTATAAATTCTTAACAGCGCAGTTCATCTGCATCTCGTTGCTCTTCGCTTCTTTGTCTGTTCTGTATCTGTCTGTGTTAACTCTAGGGTGGAGTAGCGATGCAACAGTATGAAAATTTCATATACAATTATCGTGACCAAAACTAACAAATGTACAAAAAGTACTGATACACACACTGAAATCATTTAAACAAATTTAATATTTGATCAAACAACAAACAACAAATGCAATTATTAAACAAGGGAATAGCAAATGCAGTATAATAATAATTATTATTATTGGTGTGGTTACATTATTTTAACATGTTAACATGTTAGCTCTCTGAAATTCTTGATTCCGGTCGTGGCTTCTTGCATGTCTCACGCTCTCTCCTTTCATACAAACACAACTGGTGCCATCGTGCGTCTCTGTTATAGTTATCGATTGTATTGAAAATTAAATCGGAGGACTTCAGTATTTGTATTGGACGATTGTTTTGTAGACTGCAACTGATTATAAAATAATTAAAGAACAGGTACAATTTTAAAACATTCATCTCAAATCACTATTTCATGTGTATTAGTGGTATGAACGTATAACTTTTTCTTTGCGGAAGCTTGTGTTTTTTACAAGTGATATAAGCAATTCTAACTATTTACTTTTCCCCAGCTCATGCACTGAGCTAAAAGTTAACTTACCTTGCATGCACTATAAATTGATGGATGGTTTTCAAGAAGATGACTCGCCAGATTGGACCGGTTGCCCCGTTTCACAGCGACTTTCCTCAGGCAAGCTCTGCAGACAGGGTTACCATCTTCCATTAATTTTTCCTCAGCATTCTTATAAAATCCCAAATATGACCACACATTTGGTCTTGGAAGGTTGGAAATTCTCCCGAGCAATGTCATTGCCTTCCACCATGTTTTCATGGTAAAAAAAACAACAATAACAATGTTGCATGACTCATGCTGGGTCAGTGTGGACAGCATTTACCACAAGTTTTAGAAATCACGATAATCGCGCACAGTTTTAATGATAATTAAATGTGACAAGGTAATACTTACCGTCTGGGAATTTTATTGTGGTTTACCGTGAAACCGGTAACCGTTTCATCCCTAGGGTGGAGTCAGCTGCTACAGCAAGATTGGCTGATTGGATATATAACATTTGCAGTGCTGATCCAGACTCTAATTTGTCAAGTTTGTCTGCATTATGTTTTACATATATTTGCAAGTATTTATAATAAATGTACAATGTTGCATATTTTTCTGATTCTTTGGTATCATTCTGTTTCTAGTTACTTGTCTTTAGTTTCTTCACATATTTTAGTTAAATATGCAGTTTTAAGCTTATAAGTTAGAATGCAATTTACTCTGATTTTGCATCTGGATTACATGCATCTCTTACCTTTAAGGTGGGACTTTATTTTCTACATCCAGACTTTTGGCCGTTGGGTGTTCAAATTTAAGCTGCTGTTGGGCTGTGTATTCTTGCCAAATGTGAATCAAAACCACACAGGAGTGTGTGTCTGTGTGCCTCTTTTTTCTTCCACGATTTCTGCGAGGTAAGCAATGTTTCTTTGATAACGCTGCATTGCACTTTCATATTATCCTTGTGTCTTCTTGTAAGTTGTTATTTCTGTAGTCTAAGTAAATGAGGATCGAGACCACTTTCAGTGTTTTAACGAAACAAATTAATTGGCTACTAATTTATTGCGGTGCCGGATATGTAATGTAATCAATATTTAATCATAATGAAACGGTAATCGATTGTATGATTCAGATGTAGTCTGTTGCACTCAACGCTGACCATAAGTAACTTTTTCTCACATCTCCAGTGATGTAATCTGTTATAATTTACAGTGCTTTATTGTTCAGTTGCTTATCTTTTTTTAGCAGGTTCTGAGAATGCAGCATGATTTAAAAATATCAAGTGCAGAAATGTATATATGTTTTAGTATGTATCTATGTAATGTAGTACACCAGACATTATTGTGATTATAATGGTGATTCATAATGATTAGTATCTTAAAACAAAACAGTTTAGTGATTTGAATGCATATCTTTCATTTTCCTTCCCTGCAGGGGCTGTTTTTGGGGTCAATGAAAATTGCAACTGAGACAAACTGACTTAGGTATGGAGAGTAATTGGAATAACAGGAGCAACATGAGATGACAAGTGTTAAACAAAGTATAATGTAATGTACAAATTAATGTACTGTATGTGTCCACCAAACAAAAAAGATGTTGTCAAGGCAATAAATGTTTTGGAAGAACCTGGAGATGGACCCCACACCATGCTAGAATAATCACATCAGGTTAGTGTAATCTTGAAGATTTTGTTTATGTTTGCAATCAAGCGATATATCTGTGTATCATTGGTAAACATGTCATGAAAAACATATGTCGAATAATATTTTACGTTGACATATCATAAAGCCATACTGTATAATTTTACATGTTATATCAAATTATACAGTTCTGTCAAGTTGATTAATCTTAAATATTGCCAGTGCAAAACCATGGACTGTATAGGGACAGTTGGGACAGTTTTTTTTGGGGAGATTATTACAATGGGGCATGGTTAAAGCTACCAGAAGATGTTGAACACACACATACCCTGGGACAGAGGATTCTCCAATAGATCTCAAACGAAGATGAATGTAAGTTATCTTTATTTTTTATGTGTGAGAAAATGTATGATATCCAACCAAAATGTAATAAAGTGCTTCATTAGACCGAAGAACATCTTTTTCCTGGGAAAAATGAAAATAAAATTACTTCTCAAAAGCTAATCCAAGTAAAATGTTGGTTTCTGTAGCTTTTCTGGGTAAAAGTTTATCTCTCTATATTCATACAGATCACAAGAACTGCATATTGCGCCAAACATTTTTTACTCATTTGTTCCTGACTCCCAAGGTTATTTGTTCACCCAATGTCTGTCTTGGCAGAAACTAAGCCAAAGAAAATGTAAGTTTTGGTTGCACTTGACTTTTTTTTCCTATACAAAAAACAAAACAAAAAACCTGTCTAGTGCACCGAAGACCTTACACACATTGGTTCTTGACTTCCAAGGTGATTTCTTTGCAAAGAAGAAACCAAAGCATAGGAAAGTACAAGTTTCAGTTGCTATATGTTTGTTTTTCTATAATCAGTTTATAAATGGTCAATTAGATCTCTCTCTCTCTCTCTCTCTCTCTCTCTCTCTTTCAATTTCAATTTAAAAGTACTTTATTGGCATGATTGTGTTTACAAACAATATTGCCAAAGCATTAATACACAAAACAGATAATGACAAGACAAATAATAATAATAAAATGGTAACAAATAGCAATAAAGATAGAATTCAAATAAGGTGCCAGGTAATTAATCAAATAAATTAAAAACTATAATAACAATATACACTATACAATATAAAATAAAATAAGCATTTAACAAGACATTATGAAAATAAGAAAATAAAAGTACTGTGAATGAAGTTGATTTCTGAGGAGGTGCAGCTCAAAAATGAATTTAGCTGCAAATGCATGATGGTCCTCCCCAGTAACACCAGCATCTGATCGGTTTCTGCCAAACTGGAAAACTGTGGCATGAGGTTTGAGATTTTGTGGAGGTAGTTCTCTCTCACCTCTGTAAAGTGAAGGAGAAAGTGTGTCTCTGTCTCGACCTCACCCGTGTCACAGTGAGCACAGACTCGTTCTTCCTTTGGAAGCCATGTTTGTCTGTGTCAACCTTTTTCTATGGCAAGACTATGATCACTGAGTCTGTATTTGGTGAGGATCTGTCTCTGTTTTGGATCTCTTACTGTGTGCAGATATTCTGCCAGATTATATGTTCTGTATTATAAAGGCCTTAAAAAGTCTTAATTTAACCCTTTCGCAAAATAAGGCCTTGAAAAGGTCTTAAATCGGAGCAACAAATCTTTAACTCATAAAGTCATGGCATTAAATGTTGTATGGGGGATTGTTTTCTCATTGTGGGATTGTTTTCTCGTTGCATTTAAGTAGGGTGACCAGACGTCCCGTTTTGAAGAGGTGTGTCCCGGTGTCCCAACAATTCTCTAAACATTGTAATTATGTCCTGGTTTCAGCTGGTAGGCTCACTGATTTTTTTCTACTTACATTTGATGTACTCATTTTCCTCCTCGCTATTGTCTTTGGTATCGTTTGCAGAGAAGAGAAGCAATTTCGAAGCATTGCACTCTGATTTGACGATACTTTCATTCTAGTCTTTCTGCAAATCTGCAGAAATGTATCTGGATACCATGGCAATGACGTCATACGCTTGGTGTGCATTCATTGTCATCCTCTCAATCAGCACAAGTAGAAATGCACCAATAAAAAATTTGTTTTCAACAATGAGCTGAAAGAAGCTGATCAATTTCTTCATGCAGCATGTGTTTATGTAAGCAAGTTGTAAAGGTATTCAATGGAAAGGAGGAGGCGAGAACCGGCTTTTCAATATAAATAATTATTTTAATGATAAACTCAAAAGACCACATAAACACACACATGACGGACATGTACGTAAACGATCTCTCTCTCCCGAACAACACCCTGCAGTCGACCTTTATACCTCGGAGGCTTGATTAGCCTAATACGGGACCGGATGCGTAGGATCACGACCCGGCCCCGCCCTCCGCACTGCCACACAAGTATTTTTCTGTAATGTCTCACAAGCAGGGAGATAAATCAGACAATGTCACATTTAGACAGCTGCACTGCACTTTTTATGTGGTACAAGCACTTAGGTTAAGATGTGGGGGTTGTATTTTGAATTTTTGGTTACAATGCTGTGAATTGTTTTCATAATTACACATGCAATATGACATCATATGGATAGGATTGGTTGCATGGAATTTGTACATTAAAAAAAGCTAAAATGTGGATAAATCTTGAAAAAATTTAATCTAAAATCAAATATAAATTTTCAAAAACTATATAGCCTATACAGTGTAATGATCCTCCTGATCTTCCACACAGAGATAAAGCAGACTTCTATAAAGAGTTCCAAAAGACCATCAGATTTGCACGATTCGAATACCAAGACATTTCATCTTAATCCAGGAACATTTTACGCAAAGTCACAATTCTTTACCGATTTAGCCCTCTTGAATGTACCGAATGCATTTAAATCCATGATTTATACAATACCTAGTCTTGCTAGGCAATTCTGAAATTGCTTGGAACTGTGGTAACTTGTATAACTGACAAATTAATGATTATAGCCTGATATACCCCTTTAAAATGTGTGTAATGTTTTATCCATGTTGTATAACCAACTAATTAACCAGTATTATTTTGTAACCAGGGATTTTCGTGTTTTGTTACCTACACGTATAATCCTTGAAAAAATGTCATGTTTAGTATGTAAGCATTTGCTGGCATATGCAGAGAAAGCTGATGACAACATGCATGTCTCTTGTACCATTCTCAAGATATAGAAGCTCATGATTAAATATGCACTATTTTTGAGCTGGAAATTTTTAAGAGTCTGAAACAAAGGACCATAACTCAACTGTCGGAAAAGACAGCCAAGTTGACACGTGACTCTGAAAAGTCACTTCTGGTTGGTGCAGGACACCTTTGGGGATGTGGCCAATTTCAGTTAAAATATTTCCAAACAGGAAGAACACGCTCTCTTCTCCAGTCTCTTCTCTTCTGCCTTCACGTGCTTCATCTTCTGCTCAGACTTCGCTCTGATTCTTCCCAACGTGAGATCCACGGAAGCTCGGGACTCGACGTCCCAAGAAGGAGTGAGAAGGCCTCGCTTCACAGCTAACCTCACCATTCATACAGACAATAAATTCGAGCATACAGAGGTTAAAACATCGATGGAACAAACTTTCGACCAAGAACCAAGCAACACAAAGAATGCAAGGAAACACCACAAAGACACATAAGTACATCTCCAATAATGTGATCAAAGTGCTGGTGTATTATTAAATAATTTGGGTTATCCAATAGCAAATCAATGTAGACTCAAAGAAGGATAAAATGGTTCTTAAGGTATTGTCAACAGACTGCGTAAAGTTCATTTTCACTGTACTGATCATTCTGTCACTCTTTTCACCAACCTGTCTTATATGTGTTAGATTAGATTTATGTGTAGAATAGTAATAAAGTTTGTCTGTGTTCAAAGACGACGTGACTGTGGTATATTTTGATAAATGATCTCATCCCTGTTTCTGAAAGATTTCGATACAAAGCTGTTCCTAAATATATGTTATATTATTTTCAATAAGCCATGAGAATAAAATCACTCCAATAAGTGAATAAATCATAATTCACTTATTAAAGCTAATTCCTTACAGTAGAAATTGTGAGCTGATACATTTATCTAACTTATAATGGTTGTCGTACACGACTAATTAATTTCCTAATAAGGTAAAATAAGGACAGTTTAATTTAGTTCATAGCTCACATATTTCAAGACGCTAAATTCCCTTCTAAATTTAGCACACCCTTACATATAATGGTGGTAGAATGCATGCAAAATACCCATTTTAACTGATCCCGTCCACATCTCTAAATTATATATGTAATACCCTACAACAGTTAAGTGCAGAAGTTTGCATAACCCTTTTGTTTTTATAGGTTTCCACACCCCTTTCAGAATGTATACAAATAGCCTTTAAGAGATTATATTTTTTATGTAGTACTGCCCAAAAGCTACATAACACAAAATGTATTCTTATTTATACAACTCATACTGTTCAAAAGTTTGTACCCCTTGGTTCTTCTTATGTTGCCTTCTGTTCGCGTGCCCAGTCTGAGGCTGACACCAAGCTGTCCGCTATGCTTGCCCGGGCCACTGGACGATTGGTTCTTGGGCACAGGCCGACGCTCACAGCCAAGCCCCCCCAAGTTCCTTTCTTCCCGGAGGTGCACGATGAGCTGACGGTCATAGAGGGCTCCTTTTACTGCCCGAAACCGACTTCCTTGCTGGTCCGCTCTCACTACCCTTGACGGCGGGGTGGTCCACGGATACACGGAAGTCCCTCATGTGGATAAGACTGTTGTGGTGCACCTGTGCCCACAAAACGCTGCCACCTGGTGGGATCAACTGTCACTTCCCTCAAAGGCCTATAGGTTGATGTCATCTCTGGCGACCAACGCCTACAGCACCTCTGGACAGGCCGCCTCCGCCCTGCACGCCATGGTGTTCCTGCAAGTCCACCAGGCCAAGGTGCTAAGAGATATGTACTTGGGTAGTCCTGATCCTGATGTGCTGCAGGAACTGCGCTTGGAGAGCAACTTCGCCCTCTGGGCCACCAAGGTCACGGCGCATGCTCTCTGACAGGTGATGGCCTCCCTCGTGGTTCAGGAACGTCATCTGTGGCTGAATGTGGTCGAGATGCGTGACTCTGACAAGGCTAGCTTTCTCAATGCCCCCATCTCCCAGATTGGCCTATTCGGCGACACCGTAGAGTACTTTGCCAAGCAGTTCTCGCAGGTGAAGAAGCAGACGGAGGCCATCCAGCATATCTTGCCCCGCCACCCACATCCCATCTGCTCGCCGAGAACTGGGGCGAGAACGCCCCGCCGCGAGGCCCCACCTCCAGCTACGTCACACATGATCGTCCCCTCAGTGCCCCTCGCCCGGAGCTTGGACACGTGGCTTACGCTTTCCAACCCTTCGCGGTGGCTGGCCAGGACCATTCGACTGGGCTGTGCAATTCAGTTTGCCAGGCACCCGCCCCATTTCAGCGGCGTCTGCTTTACCTCGGTGCAAGCCGAAAACGCCTCCACCCTGCGTGCAAAGATCTCAACCCTTCTGTGCAAGGACGCGATAGAGCCTGTCCCTCCAGCTGAGATGGAGAAGGGTTTCTAAAGCGCCTTACTTCATTGTACCCAAGAAAGGAGGTGGGTTGCGGCCAATCTTGGACCTACGAGATCTGAGCCAGACCTTACACAGACTTCCGTTCAAGATGCTGATGCAGAAACGTATTCTGACATGAGTCTGGCATCAAGATTGGTTCGCTATGGGGTTTCTGGTTAAAGGCTGGTGTTTATATGGTTTACATAAGGCTGAGATTCTATACTGATATTATACATGTTCTGTCCCAGTGCAGGGCCGGTTATGGGCTTGTGATTGGCTAGGATTTGGGCCAGTTATGGCCCATGCATGTCCCTTGTCTGAAAATCCGGATCTGGGCCACTGGAGGGACGTAATTCATTGCTGTATGTGGGCTGAGGGAAAACAGATTATGTGGACCGGAGCTGGGCCAGACAAAAATTTCTATGTGGGTGTACTGTTACTTTTATTTATTTATTTACTTACACTTTTACCTTTCAACACTTTAACACTTTTAACTTAAAAAAATGGTTCTTACAACTTATGCACTATATTTAAATTGCTCGTAAGTCAAATCCTGAACAATTCTTTCAGAATCAACTGATTCACTGCAAAGACCTCATTAAAAAAAAAAAAAAAAAAAAAAAAATCGTATTCCTTCGAATATCTTCTTTTGTGGTCCTCTGGTGTGGAAAGATATGAAGATGAGTAAATGGTGACATAATTAAAATTGTTGGGTGAACCATTCTTTTAAGACCTGAAGAACTGATCAGAACTAAAAAAATACATACTGTTATGCAAACATAAATATTAGTAAATATATTCATCGAATTACTTTGTTTTGACATCTATTCAATTTGACCACAAGTTTTTCTGCTGAAAACATGCATGATACTATAGGACATGCAAGAGAGAAATCATAGAGGACAGTAAATACATCTCTTTAAGGCTGCCACCTAGACATACATGAGTGAATTGAATAAAGTTAAATCTCTAAAACTCTGTGTGTGTCATTACCCCAGCAACAGATCACAGGTTTGAGAGTGTGGTCAGTGGGTTGGGGGAAGGAGGGAGAGAGAAAGGGGGTCCTCTTACTTGAGTGATTCTGCACCATTTAATCAGATATCAGAGAGAGAGCCTTAAACCAACACACGAGTCCCACAGAATACTAATAGATGTAGCTCTAAATTATTTTCCTCTTAAAAAGAGTTGTGCTTGTGACGTGTTGTTTTTAACAAGGAATGCAATTATACTTCAGCCTTAATATCTCAGAGCTTGTCACTGCCTGGCAACGCTTGCCAACTGCAATCAGAAATAACTCTGTCCCCTCAACTTAATGAATAACAAGTACTAGGCCATAAACTTGTAGTCATCCTCTATCCAATCACATTGTCTTGAGTAATTAAAATGATTAGCTTAATTAGCTTAACTAAATTTGACTACAGGACATGGCCATATGGTGGAGCAAAACAAAGATGGGAGCTAATTAAAGTTAAAATAATGCAGGTTTTAATTAACTCAACCCTTAGGCATCAACATTTTCAAATTTATCCAAGCTGATAATTAAAAAGTCCTCTTGCCCAAGCAACATTTCTTCTCGGAGCTAATTAAATCTGGAAATGAATTAGTAACATGGTGCTCCAAATATTAATTCCTGCTAGAAGATGACTTCACTTTCTAATGAAATTAATTAGGTGCACTGGACTCTCAATCAGACTCAGGCTGTGTCAGTGAGCACAGACCCCATGTAATCAAGTACTGGGCTACAGGCCCCAGGGCAGAAATTTACAATTGTAATAAACACTCTTTAACTGTGTGCTGCTCTTAATATACCAAATGAACATGTAGATATATTTATGCCAAGGGCACCTGCATGTAATGCCAGAGAGGTGGTAGCAGCTAGTTAAAATAGCAATTAAAAAAAAAAATATATTGTTTCTCTTTTTTTCCTCATACTGTTTGTGTGTGTGCTGCTGAAATCCACAATGACACCAGAAGTACCAGGGTGTGCTTGGCTCCTGTGTTTGTATAGTGTGTGTGTGTCCATGTTCATTAGTTTAACAGTGACTCATTGGAATGCTAAAATGCATGACAAGGCAATACAAACTTGTGTTTTGAAAAATCTGTCTGTCGTTCTGATGTAGTAAATTTATATACTCAAGCATATCTGTAAAACAATCTTAATTAGTTAACCAATAAAGAAGCTAATTAAACACAATGCATTGTTTTATGGGCTCACCTGATAAAAAAAATAAATAAAAAAAACAGCACGGGAAGAAGTCATCAAGCTTGAGATGTCTCCTTTTGAAGGGCATACTCAAATGCAAATGCTTCTTTTTGTGAAGGGGTGACTTCTACAAGTACGGGCATGAATAAATGATGGCATTTGATGGCACTATATTCCAGCATAAGATGTTTTTTCACAGTCTTTCACAGCTTCAAACCACAGATTTGCATAGATACAATCTCCAGATTCAAATTACAATTTAGACTCATTCCGGAAAGCCGTCACTGTATCTGGCATTGCTTATCTCTATAGTGAGCCTCGGAGAGGACAAAGTGGATGTCTCTCAAGGATTCTTTTGAATTTATCACCGTTTTTTGGAGTGTTGTTTTATTACATTTGCCTTCAGTTGAACCGTGAATCAATTTAGAGACACAATGCGCACACCCAGCTGCTAAGCAAATAGCTAGATGACAAGACAATATTTACTGAAGATTGTGCGTGATTTATGGAAGGCCTTTGTGTTTTTCACCTAAGCTTATGTCTAATAATTATCTGCATTCTTGGCCAATTGTGAGGCAGCTCATCTAGGTGCTATCCATCACTGTGGCAGACAAACAATTGAAGTGCCCAACACAAAGAGCATGACCCCCTTAATGTGCTTTGTCAAAGCAATCAACCTCAAAATAATGGAGACCTGCGTATCCATCCTTTGAAATGTTATCTATGGACTACCCACTGCGAGACCTTATTTTGTAGTTCCACTGACCATAGGAAGAGTACGACTGGGTCTAAAAAGAAGATATTTTTTTTGGCCTTTGGTTTTTCCATTCTATATGAGCAGAGGTGGACCTATCGGACAGGCAAGCCAGGCAATTGCCTGGGGCCCCAAATTGCCCCCGGGTGGCAATAACAGTAGTTCACTGCAATGACATATGAAACCAATGATTGGCAATGCTTAGCTGACTGGCTGACGGGATGCAGGAATCAAGATGAGGACGTCTGATGTACCTATCTTGTGTCAGAATTGAAAAAAGAAAGAGAAGAAGCATGACAATGCTGACTGGTACAGAATATTTTTTTACTGAACAATCTCTTCTCATGAACGATTCGCAATCGGTATTGTTTACATGCACGTGACTCTACATATAATTCTTATGTGATCACAACAAACTTAGAACATAAGTTAGAAATGCGTAATCTGCAGATTTTATATTTCATCACTGTTTTATGATATAAATTTTACATAAGAGTAATTTCTTGTTTTATATAAGGAGCAGGGCCGTAGCTAGTGGGGAGAAAGGTGGTAACGATTCTAGGGGCCCAAAGGTCCAGGGGCACTACAACAAATTATAAACTGTATTTTTTTTAATAGGAAAGGGGCCCAGAGCAATTTAAAGTCAGGGGGCCAGATTACTTTGCTATGGTCCTGATAAGGAGGACACATCTGACATCCAAATTCAAAACGAGAGTTAAGGGCATAAACAAGTAATTATGACACACACACACACACACTCATCTTTTTTTCATTGCGAGGATTCAGTAAAAAACATCCATTAGATGTTATAGTCTAAATATTGTGCATTTAGAGACAATTGTATGAATTCTCATATGTGTTATGTTCCCTGTTGTCTTTTGTTTTTGTACTGTCATCGTGAAGTTTAGTTTAATTCCTGTTTTGGTTTTGTAGTCTTTTTGTAGTTTCTTTTATTCTGTCATGTTCACTGTTGTCTTGTGTTCTATGTTTCTCTATTCACAATCTTGTCATGTTTCCTTGTCTGCTCCGTGTTTTCCTTTTCACCCGTCACCGTTCACGCTCCATGTCACGTTTTCTTTGTTGTCCGCCCCGTGTTTCACTGTCCTTGTCTAAAACTACATTTCCCACAATTCCCGGCCTCCCTCACTGCCTGCACTCATCATTGTTTCCACCTGTGTCTCGTTCTGTCTCCACTTTGTCTGTGTATTTAAACCCTGGTTCTTTGTTTAGTCTCGGTCGATTGTCGTTCGTTTCTTGTATGTTGCCAAGCCTGGTCCGTGTTCCCTACCCGAGTTCTTAGTTTTCTTTGTGTTTTGGTTCATCGTGTTTAATCTGTTTCATTGTGTTTTAAGTTTCCAGTTTTCCCATCGTGGACTTTCCTTTGTGTTTACCTTTTATTTCTTATGTGTTAAAGTCAATAAAAACTGCGTTTGGATCCGCACCTCTTGTCCTTCTTGTCCTGCTTCCGCACCCCTCATAACAATATGTTTACTTCATATTTCTTTAGAAAAGATTGGATTGTCATTCAGTTTCCTCTAAATGATGTGCCTCTCATGGTGTGTGTTACATATGTACATAAATAGAGGGGCACACATAAAGAAGAAGAGAGGCATTCAGAATGTCCCGCTTTTTTTGGTTTTGACTAGGGTCCCCAGAATCCCTAGGATCGCCTTTGTATGTGAGGTAGACCAGGGTTAGTTGTCACACTTTTTACTCCAAAGAATTTGTCTGAGGGTCTGTGTAAGCCACATACCTTAATATCATGGCTATAAAAAGCTATTAAAGATATCCTCCGTTATTGCCCATAAAAATAAATAAATAAAAACATACATCTCATTAAATACACACTGACCTTTTATTGTAAAAGGTGTCACTATCACTGTTCACTAAATGTAAACATTTAAACAATCATAAAATACAGAACAATTCATGAGACAGCATGAATTCAAAATGTAACTTACAAAAATATCAAACTATTGCTAAAGCCAACAAATAATGTAATAAATAGATTAAGTATACTTATATCATGTGAATTACATCTTTACAACTTTCAGCATTTAAAATGTGAGAGCATGCTCCAACTTGACATGAAAAATGTAATGAACCAGGATGTGAATAATATCCTTGCACTGAGAACACAGTTAAATCTTTTGTTATCTTCCCTTGAATGTATGCCCATGTGTTTTCTTGTGTTCACTCGCTAACCCAAAAGCTAACATAATATATTGGAATTTTGGTTTGAACACTAGAATTCACAATATTATTCTTATTTAACCCTTGGATGTAGTTGCGGGACAGTTTGACCCATTTGAACCTTTTGGCCTGAATCTTCACAACATCCTTAATAATGTTTGTATCTGACAATGCAAAATTATTAATTTCAGGGATTTATAAATCACGGTATAAAAAAGTATGTAACCCAATGTAACCCGATTCATATAAAAACTTACAAGAAAGCTGTAATCTGCCAGAAAACGTTCATTTTAACGTCTCCCATGTGTCTTTTAAAGTGAACACACTCATGTCTAATGTTTTCACAATGCTCTATGTACCCATTTTTTACATATGGGCCTTTCAGACATTTTCAGAAATTGAAATAATTGTGTTTACAGGCTCTTCAAGCAACTGCTCAGTCAACACAAACATCAAACAGTTCTGAAGAGCAACCACTGTTTGATTTGGTGATAATTCATATTTAATGCATTCTGGTGGCATATTTGATCCGCTATGCAAATAATTTCAAATACCATTATGCTGTGTGATGACAAGCACAGGGACAGTCAGAGGACTTGAGTACACATCTGAGACCAAAATAAAAATCTGATTACACTTACAACAGACGAATAAGATCACATTTAATATTATCTAGTCTGAGACATTAGTGAATTTCAAATTAAAGGTACAGCTGGCACAAACTTGTTATGTGCTCCTCACACAAATAGAATACTTACATAAGTCAGGCTGCATGTGAAGTGCCATTGGACATGAGTGTGAAGCTTGTTAGGCCCCTCATCAAAGACATCACATGCCCAAAAAGCCATTAATGGGTCTTTTCCACTGCACAGTACAATTCGACTCAATTCGACTCTGCTCGCTTTTTGGGGGTTTTCCTCTGTGGATAGTACCGGGTACCTGATACTTTATTTAGAAGCACCTTGGTTGAGGTTCCAGCGAGCTGAGCCGATACTAAATGTGACGTCAAAATCCTGCAGATCACCGATTGGTCAGGGAGAATTGTCACTACCAGCATCACTGGATTTCACTGAAACCTAGTTTTAAAGTTAGCAACAGTGTAGGAAATGTGGTATTGATGATTTTTGACGGGAATCGTTAACATGCCCTTATTCTCACCATTATATGTAAGGGTATTTGGTATGCTAAATTTAGAAGGGAATTTAGAGTCTTGAAATATGTGAGCTATGAACTAAATTAAACTGTCCTTATTGTACATTATTAGGTATTGAAATGTATAATGGAATTAGTCACGTTCGACAACAATTATACATTAGATAAATTACATATAACTAAATTATTTGTCTGAATAACATTAAAATTGTAATACAATTTCTACTGAAAGGAATTAGCTTTAATAAGTGAACTATGATTAATTCACTTATTGGAGTGATATTATTCTCATGGCTTATTAAAAGTAATATCACAAGTATTTAGGTACAGCATTGAAACAAAATCTTTTAGAAACAGGGATGAGATTATTTATTAAAATATACCACAGTCAATCACCTTTGAATACAGACAAACTTTATTGCTATTCTAAACATAAATATAATCCAACACATATATACATGAGACAGGTTGGTGAAAAGAGTGACAGAATATGAAATAAATTATCAATACAGTGAAAATTAACTTTATGGAGTCTGTTGACAATGCTTTAAGAACCATTTATCCTTCTTTTCATCTATATTGATGTGCTATCGGATTACCCAGATTATTTAACTAATACACCAGCACTTTGAGCACAATATTGGAGATGTACTTGCATGTTGTGGTGTTATCTTGCGTTCTTTGTGTTGCTTGCTTCTTGGCTCTTGGTCAAAAGTTCATCCGTATATGTTTTGGACATCTGTAAGACCGGATATTTATTGTCTATATGAATGATGAGGTTGGCTTTGAAGCGAGGCCTTCTCATGGGTGTGTGAACCGTAGAGAATGAGGAGCTTTCTCGGGACATCGAGTCCCGAGCTTCTTTGGACCTCACATGGCATGGATCGGGTTCCGACAAGATCCAGAGAAGACCACGAGGGAAGAGTCAGAGCAAAGTCTGAGCTGTCAGACGAGCTGAAGATGAAGCGTGTGAAGACTGAAGAGAAGAGCAAAGAGAGAGCATGTTCTTCCTGTTTGGAAACATTTGAACTGAAATTGGCCGCATCCCCAAAGGTGTCTTGCGCCAATAAGAAGTGACTTTTTAGAGTCACATGGTCAGCTGGGATGTCTTTTCCGACAGTTGATTTATGGTCCTTTGTTTCAGATTCTTACAAATCTCCCGATCAAAAATAGTGCATATTTAATCATGAACTTGTATATCATGAGAATGGTACAAGAGACATGATATTCGTTGTCATCAGCTTCCGCCACGTAACTAAGCGAGCGTTTGCATACCAAATTTGACATTCCTTCATTAATATTTGTACGTGTAGGTAACAAAACATGAAAATCCCTGGTTATAAATCATACTGGTTAATTCCTTGGTTATACAACATAGATAAAACATTTTAAAGAGGTACATCAGGCTATAATCATTAATTCGACAGTTATACAAGTTACCACAGTTCAAAGCAACTGTGAGAATTACCTAGCACGGTAATTTTATAAATCGTGGATTTAAATGCATTCTGTACATTTTAGAAGGTTAAATCGGTAAAGTACTGTGAGATTGTGTAGAATGTTCCTGGATTCAGGAATGTCCTTTTTAAGATGCTGTTTGCTGAACAATTATCACAATGTCACGTGATCTGATGAGGCTAAGTGTAGCAAACTGGTTTATATCGGAGGACAGAATTTTGTGTGTCCTGAGTCTCTTGGGAACTCCAATAGTGTGTGTTCTGTCTTTTATTGCTTCGACCTTTGAATTTAGGGCCTCTTTACAGATATTCTTTCAAGTCATATGGGATCTAGACAAGTCTCTGTTAGTTTTATTGGCCAGATGTGAGACTTACTGGCTCCTGAAGTCCATTTATGACATTGTGGAATTCCAGGATTAAGATTGGGTAAATCCTAGATTCAAATCATGTTGTTTCAATTCTTCTGCATGTATAATATAATACAGCGCTAACAGTATAATTTGTTCAATCGACTTTAGAATTGTGAAAAAAGAAATGGCTGTGCACAAAACCACACCGTTATCAATAAACGAGGTGCAGACAGTTCACTCGTTAGCGATGAGCAAAATGAAAAAGTCTCTCAGGAAGTGTATCAGCTGTTGGCCGTACATGGTTACCACTGGACATACCAACAGTGTAGGGAAAAGTAAAAAAACTTCAAAGTGACTAAAGAACCATCGAGGAATAGTGGAAGTGGTTCGACCAAATGGATGCTATCTAAACCGGCGAGCAATGGGAGGGAGAGTGCCCAGGACTGCCGTTGATCCACGATGGAGATGTTAAATTTTGTTATGTTAACTCTATACTCTGCTTGAAAGCTTCACTTTATTTAGTTGACTAGCTACTGGAAGCTTGCTTCTAAAACAACCAGGCCAATTTCACTATTACACTTGTGTAAAATCACCATGCAACAACTGCTTTATGCAGCACAATGAGCTAATAGCTAGCAGTCATGTTATTGTTTTGTTCAGTTTGTGTCAGGTGGCGCAACTAGGACGATCAGCCTATAATCCCACCCATATTGTGGCACTAAACTGCTGTGGAAATGCAAGCTCAGAAAAGTAAATCGAGCAGAGTTGAGGCGAGTCGAACCGTAACATGCAGTGGAAAACTGCCATTAGGTCGCAGGGTGCCAGTTCCTCTCACCTCTCCTCAGCTCCCTCTCATGTATTTCCCCTTATTTAAAACCATTAAGATGGAAAATTTCATCTAGATGCCATCTCTGCCCAATTTTCATCATTTAAGAGACTCAAGTAAAACAAAAGATTTATTGGTTATCTCAGAACTTGGTAAACAAGAGCTTCAACAAGAGGAAGGAGTGTCAGAGCATCCGCCATAATTATTAGGGCCAAATGGAGTCTGAATATCAACAAGGTGTTTTAAGACTTCATAGACAAAAGCCATGGGAAAGCTTTTGATTATATTTCTGTTTACAGAGTGACATTTCCATTGACCTTTGGTTATCACTCAGGACATGTTTAGTCCACTGCAGAACTCCACAAATGCACAATGGATTGAATGAATGAATGTGACTTTGAGAAAGAAAAATAGATTAGAGGCATCACAGTCCAGCTCATTCAATCAAATATTTAGCTTGGCGCAAGTTAAAGGGGGGCAGATAAAAAACTCATGAAATTATGGAATCTAAATTAAAAGCCTGATTTTATGCACTGTTTGTGTGGGTATCAGTGGCTGATGTTCAGATCTGAGTGTTGATGTAGGCGTTCCTTTGATGCTTGCTGCCCTAACACATTTAAGTATGACTAAAATCAGGTGGAATGGGTCACGGCAGTGCATTTCTCCAGTGATTCCTTTTTAAACAGTTCAATAAACCATGTTTCTACTGAACTTTAAAAGAGCATTAAAAATGGCTTGGCCTCTCCTGTGGTGAAGCCTTGTTGAATATTTCCAAGTGATGCTTTTGGAAAATCCATCCTGCACTTTAATAAGATCAGATAGCACAAAGCACTCATTCTGCAGAGCCCTTATCACATATACTTGAAGGAAACAAAGAAAGCAGCCACAGCTCTTTGAACGTTCTTCTGAGTGTCGGCTAAATTAATATTAGCATTAGACTTTCAGTGAAACCATCCCCACCCACTGGCAGCAAAGGTCAGTACATAACAGGGTTAAAATACCTCTCTTCGCATTCCAACTGCACACCACTATTATTAGAGAGAGTGAGAGAGAGAGAGAGAGAGCGAGAGAGAGTGGTCAAAAAGAAATACACAGCATATTAAAGTCTGTCTCAAAGCAAAAGATAAGTTCTTATCTTAATCTACTGACTCAACAAGCTTAATTTGTCAGACTGGACTTGCTGAGGAGGAGAGAAAAACATGCTACTGGTTTGCCAGTGTTAGTAGGGACATCTTTCAAGTCTTGGAGAAGGTTTGTATGGGTTTGGGTGGTGAGGAGTGAAGAGGGGTTTGATCATCCTTCAAACTTTTGGCGACAACGCCAACGTGAGCTGCGTTTTTCACAAATTATATTCCTGCTAAGAGCCACTAATTAGCGCCTTGTTCCCCGCCAAAGAGCTGCACGCTGCAGACAGAACAGGCCAGTTAGGGTATTTATAGTGTTGGTCCTGTGACTGAACATTCAGAATGTTCAAAAAGAGTCACTTTTAGTAGGGTAATGAGAATTAAGACATGAGTGCACCATAGCTGTATTTCACACCACTGACAACCCTCCAATCCTTTAAGTCCACCTTAAAGTAATGGTTCAACCAAAAATGAAAATGATGTCACTCTAAACTGCTATGACTTCGCATTTTATATGGAACATGAAATAAAAAAAAAATCAGCATATAATGAACGTTAATAGTGACTATAAAGTATTCTGAAGCCATACGATTACTTTCAAACCTCATTGGTTCTTGTTCATGACATTGTAACTAGGGATGTGCAGAGTTACCATTTTTAACATTCGGTTAACCACCAGGTTTTGTGAACTGTTAATTGTTTTTTTGTCTTGTGTCAGGATGCAGGAATAAATAACATTTATTGTGAAAGAATATCCTCAAACACTGCTCAGAACAGCAGCAAATTAAGTGCAAAGTGAACAATAAGTCTAAATAGCACAAAACATACATTTTCAAATGATAAAATCTCACATTAAATTCAAACAAAAATAATCAAACTGTCACTGCCAGTAAATGCGCTCTGCATGGGCAGCTTCTCATTTCCGTGAGGGAGCGAACGCAAATATTGTCATGTGTATGGTGTCCCACTGCTGCGGTTAAATAGCCTTGTCATGGTGCTTTGATTTTTAAATGGTTTAAAATGAAATTACATTGAACTTGTCTAATTATTGTAGTAAATATGCACTCAAGAGCAAAATGGAAAAAAGGTTTATCAAGCACTGAAAAGTTGCTTGGTGAAAAATAAACTGGAGTCATGTTTAATGGTGTAAAAAACAGTTATATGACTATGCTGCTCCACCAGCTAGACCGGGACAAAAGCAGCACTAACCAGCTTGGACCAGCAAAGTAACTCATGTTTGTCTAAGCTGGACTTTTCATCTGGGTTTCTTGATGAAAGAAATGTAAGAAAAACAAAACAATCTTCACAAGAAAACAACACAATTTTAAGAAGTTTCGGTCAAGTCCTCAACTTAATACAATATTGCCCTTCCTTCTCTCTTGTAAGAATCAATCTCTAAAGAGAAGAGATTAGGGAGAGCAGATTTGCTTTGACCACTTTCACTTCTTAGCATTTACTCTACACAAAGACAATTAAAATCACACTAAAGACACACTCTCTTATAGAACCTTCTCCCTAAGCTACAATTACATCCTGAAAGTAAATAATACAACTCTGTTCACACACGAAGTCCTGGCCAAACAAATGTTCCAGTGTCTTTCCAACTCTTTTCTGCTAGTAGGGTTGTTTTTCCAAATGTGCTGACTAACTGAGCTTAAGATCGTGCACGCACAGTCTGTCTAATTTGCAAGACCACAAATTGCATTGGTGACATAATGAGACCAGCTGTGATTCTGACAGTCCAGAATTTGGACAAACACATGCCCAAAGCCTTTGCTGAAACTCAAAAGATACTTTTCATACAACGAGTCAAATAAGAAGGACTGAGGAAGCATGAAGAGATAGAGAGAGAAAAAGAATTTGAGAAATGCATTATAAATCTCTTATAAATTTCAAGTGCTTACTGGATTGTGATTCCCTTTTTTTTAATTAATTATAAACATATAAAACTGCTTTGTTAATGCATTCCTAAATCCCCTACACTTTTTTTTTTTTAACCTTTTTTCCTACCTTTTTTCTTTTCTCGACCTTTTTACTAGCAGTAAACAAAAGCTCTACACATCTCTCTTGACATTCACACAACTCTAAATTTGCCAGTATTGGTGAGCAATCATTCATGTCGGGTGAAATTTGTCTCGCTAGAACACCGTTACTTGGAGATGATTTCTGTGTTTGGGTGAGACAACTTGACAGAAAATCTTTGAGAATTCAGGAATAATAATGATGGAAGTAGAATTAAATGAGGGGTGTTGGAGACTACATCCCAGCACTTTGAGATACTTTTAACATATAAATTGCTCTTCATCCATCCCCCCACTCTGTTAAATCCATCAAAGCCGGCTGTAAAATGACACTTAGTTTGTGAGGTCATAAGAAAAAACGAGAAAAAAACACAATTTTACAATCACCTTTTACAATCAATGCAGCACCCCAGTAGTGGTCCGAGTCATTGTTGTTTCAGTTGTGATATTATAGCAAATGAGAAATATCGCCACTCAAAGTCAGCCTAAAAGCATTTTTCAGGCTTTAAGCCCATCATGTGTCTGTGTTAGAGACGATTTAGGGGCAGAAGCTGTAGGACCAATAGGCTGATCCTCTATTCCTCTAATGTGTTTTGAAAGGGCAGTTGAGCTCCATGCTGGAATGAGAGTGAAATTTATTTCCCTCAGACACATGTTTTTGTCAGATAGCCCACACAGGAAAGCTGGAAAGCTAGGACAAAATGGTAAATGTAAAAATAAAAAAATAAAAAATAAACAGAAAAAATTAGAAAGATTTTAACCTAACAATATGCTGGTTTTTACTCAAGTCATCAATCACTGTATCAACCTGAACATACTAGGCTACACTAACAAAACTAATTTTAAGGGTTAGATCATGTAGAAATGGCCCTTAAGTTCACCAGGTTTCCACTTTTTACAGCACTGTTTACACTGCAAAAAGCCTTACACAGGCACTAGCAAGCAACTTAGTAAATAGTACATTGCTAAATACTTAAAACGGGGTGCATTTCCTTAGCAAAGACTTAACTCAGTGCTTAACCACCAAAGTACGATGCATCAATGGAGAAATTAACTAGCTAGTCATGACTGTTTCCCGAAAACCCTTGTAACTATGTCGGACATCCATCATTCGAACGACATTGATTCAACAATATAGAGCTGTTGTTAATGACGTTATGCATGGGGGTAATAACTTTGGTGAATACCAAATTATAAATGCTAATTTTGTAATAGGCCAGAAAGCCGTTTAATGTGCGGAAATTGCAAAAGACATGAAAGTGGCATACACAATGACAAAAAATTAATAAATAAATAAAAACATGGGTTTAAAATTGGAAGAAGGGACAGATCTTAGATCTAGCATCACAGTACCAGCACACTGTGATTCCCCATATAAGCCTGTCCTGCATTATGCACGTAACATTACCGTAACTTCCCCCAGCAGAGCTCTGATTGTTTTGATACTTATGAACATGTCCTCAATCATAAATCACCAGCCGGGGCTGCAGCTCTTTGCACTCTGATGCATCAGATTACAGGTGGAAGACTCTTCACTGGCTCATGGACACACAGCACTATAGAAGTGACTTTGTAATATTTAATGCACAAATACAGCGCCGTTAAAAATCCATATTGTCTATAGTGAAAATCTGGAATTCAGAGTCAAATTTAAACCTGCAAATTGATAAAAACTTTAGGATTTGGGAAAATTTAATATTATGACCTAAAATGAATAAGAAATATTTAAGTCTCTGCACCAATTTTAGCTAATCACATAAGTACATTTGTGAAAGTGATCATGTTAACTCCTTTGTACAAAAGGTCAGATTTCTTTGTTTCCACTGAAGCACACAAGATGCTCTTTGTGACATTTGCAAAATCGTGCTGGGATGACATGCATCATCCGATTTTGCAGAAACTTGTGGAGTACAGCTCGATTGCATGATGTCATTTAAGGAAAGGTCTGACAAACTAAATACTATGAAATGTATGTTAATTTAGAATTTATCTTTTCACTCAAATTGCTTTGCTGATTATGTATATTTGTTTTGGACAATATACTGTATAGAATATTTTCACATGTGGAATTTTGAACAACACTGTCCAGTATGTAAAGAAAACTGTATGAACACAGTATCTAATGCTTATACAAAAATAAAAAAATAAATCTGCTGAGCTAAGGAGGGATATTTTTTGTCTATGATGGCTCAATGACATGGTTCCCCTCCAAGCTTCAACAAGCTTTAACCAAGGGGACATGCTGCAAGGACTTTCTGCAACGTCAGGCGTTGCGGTCATATTGCTTTAAATGACCTCCACAGACATCATCCCCTGTCACTGTAGATCTTCTGATGGTTTCTGGGCAAGCCGCACATCATTTTAAAACTGTTTAAGCACAAAGCTGCAAACATTTGAATCAAAATAAAACCAAATTCTGCTCTTGACTTCATCTGGCATTTAAAAGCCTTCATGGAGAGCTAAAGTGAGCACGTATATGTGCAGCCATCAATTATATTATCGTCAACAAAAACTAAAATGGAAACTGAATAAAAATATTAAAAGAAAATAATAATTTAAATAATTTGAAATTAAATAAAGAATAAATAAACAGAATTGGATACATTGGCACTAAACTAAACAACATTTTCATGAGTGCAAAAGTAAATCAATATATAAATATAGTAATAATAATAATATTAATAAAACAAAATGTACACTGAAAGTATTAAGTAATTTGTGAAGACCCCCCTTTTAATGAACATGTTTGCTATTCCATTAATTCCAGTGAAGATAAACCTTAATGTTACAAAATACTGTACAGTGGCATTCTAAAGAATCGAGTCCCTCCAAATTTGTGTTTAACAGTTTAAGGAGGGCCCTTTTCTGTTACAGCAATAGATGCAAGTGGCATGAAAGTACAGCTTCTATCTATTTGAATGGGGAAAGAGTTAATCTCCAAAATGGTTGGTCAGTCTGACAACAATGGTATCACAAATTGTGCTTCTTTAACTCAGATCAAGTAAAAAAAAGAAAAGAAACAGAAAAAAGAAAAAACAGTAATTGTCAGGCTGGTCCAGCTAGTGCGCTTGCGCATTCTCGAGTTAACTGACAGGCGATATCTCTTTCTAAATGGTGATTGTCTCTTTTCCCTGTCATGGAGGATTTCCTTTTCTACATCCCCCATATTGGGCATTCCAATTTCTCCCATTTATTGTAATACAAGTGCTCATTCTCAGGCTGAATAGTCTCTGGTTTAGTGTGGAAGAACTGGACTGGCCTGCAGAAAGTCAGACCTGAAACCACTGAACACCTTTGGGATGAATTGGATGCCAACTGTAAGACAGGGTCCATTACCCAGCATCGGTGTCTGACCTCACTAATGCTCTTGTGTCTGAATGAAGCAAATCCATGTAGCTATATTCCAACATCAAATGGTAAGCCTTTCCAGAAGAGTGAAAGATGTTATAGCAGCAAAGATTGGGATTAATCCATATGGTTTGAAATGAAATGTTCAACAAGCACAAATAAACAAAATTCCACATCTAGGCACTCTTGTGGTGTTTTAAGTTAAAAAGCCTTTATTGTGAGGGCTAATAATATGTTTTTTTATTTTTTATTATTAAAACCCCACGAGAGTGCCTAGATGTGGATTTTTGATTCCACTATTTGTTTTTCAACTCCCTATTCATGATCTGGAGCACCTGTGGAATTGTTTGAGTACCAGATGCGCTCGTTGACATTTCTTTTTTCTTCAAGCACAAATGAATGATGGTGTTGATGTGTCTTCAAACATTTAGCCACACTGAAATGACAGATGGAAAATAATAACAATAACAATCAAATAAAAAAGAATGAATTAAAACTAGAATAATACATACCATCCCAACAAGGCAATGCAGTGCACTAAATGGAAACATGTCTTAATGTACTCAGATGCTATGTATAATTCCTTATACACTGTGCTGTGCACACATGCTCCCTTTGTAGTAATAGCATGGCCATGCCAGCTCATATGCCTCTGTCCTCAAACAGACCCTGTGTAATTTGTTTAATTTACTCATACTAGACAGAGGGTTGAGAACAGACTGCTTGAAATATCACGTTGTCCTCCCATTTGCATTTATCATGCAACAATATGCCGCACATGTCACAGTAAAAGGTCAATAATGATGAACTTGTGGCCACTCAAACACACATACATTAAGAGAGATGATGTTACATATTAAACTCTATTAGAATAAATAGTTGTAGATGGCGAGCTATATCGCTACAGTGATCTTTTGTAGTTCTAAACCCCAGAACCACCTCCTCACATGCTGGCTAAACTTCTAGATATTTTATCATTTAAAATAGTTTAAAACAGTCACATATTTGCCATCAAAACTATGGTTGATAAATAATTACCACCACTCTCAATTGTTTAATTTAAATGGTAGAGCTACAGATTTTTACTAGAGAAATTGGGGCTATAATATTTCTAGATGAAAGACAGATCCAGTTCAAAAACAAATGTTGTATTTTAGATTTTGGGTGAATGAAGTCAAACACACATTACATGCTTTAGAATTGGTCAATAAAATGAATTTAATTGCCACAGTGTTTAATCATGTTATGTGTTTTCTGTTATTGAAATATCACCCCTCTAAAGAGACTTCAGATATAGCAAACAAACAAACAAACAAACAAACAGTTATATCACTGAAACAAGCAGAGTAATATAACAGCTGTTTTTTATGGTTGTTAAAATGTTTCTACAGCCACATATGTTTTTTTTTTTGGTAACTCTTTAGAATTCTGTTCCTTGATTAATGGGTAATTACACAAAACAAATTAGTAGCACAACATTAACATTTTAGTAACTACTATTCACTAACAAGACTTGTGATTAACTAATTAGTAAGTAATAGCACACAGATGAATGGTTATTTAACTAATCAATAACTACTATTTTATTCATACCTCCTGGAGAACTACAAAATAAATGTACTGTTTCATAATTAATGCTAAACTAATGAAGAACTAATACAGGACAAATGATTAGGACTACATTAACATCAGAAGAGATTCATCCCTTTTGTTAAATTAATCCCTTCTATTGTTCTCCTTATTTGTAAGTTGCTTTGGATAAAAGTGTCTGCTAAATGAATACATGTAAATGTAAAGTTAAATATCTTCATCACTGCTGTTAATGCTGTTCAGAGCTCAAGTCTAGTCTCATGCTGGAGTCAATATAAACAGCAAGTCAAATCTGTTGACCTTCATTTCATTAACGGATTATATTAACATGTGAACTTGTGAAGTAACTTTCAATAAACAGCTCATGGCCCTGTGGATTATTATGATTTTTACATATTGTAAATTTAATAAAGATTACACAGCCTAGGTCAACACTAAATGTAATCAATATCAAGGAGGGATATTGGTCCAAAAGGACTCATCAGCCAACATTACCACAAATGCCATATACATTGCAGCGTACAATGATTTATTTTCAGATTAGTTTTTCCTTACCAATTCCAGCACTGGTATGAATAAATGTAAATTATTCTATTCTATTTAGTAACACAAATAAAGTACAACTTTACATTAGAAACAGGACAGTGTCCCTCTTGTGCTCTTTAACCATAAATTAACTTAAAGAAATAACCCCTCTAAATTACAACATTGCCTGGTAGATGTCATTACTTGCCAACTTACCTTACAGAAACATATGGTTCTTATGGATATCTCTCGTTAATATTAAAAACGAGTATGCTGTTACTGTTTTTCGGGGTTAGATTTCTATGAATATCTACTTTGAAAATGATGGTAACCCCTAGCAATGATTTAACAGTATTCTAAAGTGAAGCTCATGGTAACCTACTAGTAATAACTTAAGTGTTATTACATCCTTCTAAAGGAGTCATTGACCATTTGGAACAGTATTCTAAAGTAAAGCTCACGGTAACCTGCATGTAATGACTCAAGTGTTACCACAGGTGTTACTTGTCAGTTAATATTGAATTATCAAGTATTTGGTTCATAAACATATAAAAACATTCAAAATATCTTTCTATGGCATTGAATTAATTGAACATAAAATGCATAATAAACACTTTACTGCTTTATCTTTTGTCAAACCTATAGCAGGATATAATGCTTTTAAAGGTTTTCACAGTTGCAGCCTACTACATGAATGACTGCTGGAGGCCTTCCACAAGTTTTATATGCGGCGATTAGTGTAAACATTAACTTCACAATCTGCTTTCAAACGTTACCTTTCAACTTAAAATAAAAAATAAAGAAGAATAAAATAATAAATGTCTACAAGAAGTGCGCTGATCTCCAAACGTCAGCGGAAAACGACGCTTCTCTGAGGGTGATGTCTGTGTCCTTCCGCTAAAATGCTTCTAAAATATATTTTCCATGTGTCCTTTGACTTTTTTTTATCCAACAGAACTAAACAAATCTTAACTGCATGTATGTGTTCATCACAGTGCGTGTTGTTCAGGCGGAGCGTCTTGAGGTCGGATCAACACAGAAGAACCACATTCTTTTCCTCGCTTCAGCCTAGATTTTCTATTCAATTAGAAGTCATTAAAAAATACATACTGCAAAATATAAAAAAAAATGACTGTAATACACCTACTCTATGATTAACATATTCAAACAGATTATATCACAAATTAATTGTAAAAATATATTTTTTCCCTTAAATAATTTTTTTAAACGTTTAAACTCGATTTTTAAAAGATGTTTCTATATAACATCTCTGACATCCTTATTTGTCATTGATCTATATATAGATACCAGACACTTCGTATGTTACATTCATAAGTTGATCCAGTTCTGTTTGGAAGCAAACAGCGGCACAATCATGCTTCTCTGAAGATACATTTTCAATTTGAAAATAAAAATATAATTCTTCACATTTTAGACACTATATTTGGTTAATGATGTGATGAGTAATTAATTAGTAGTTGTTTTAATTTAGCCATACTTAGCTTAATGAGGCCAATATAATTCAGTATTTATTGATTAGCTAATAGTAATCAACCACAGTCATCCATTTGTAATTACTTACTGATTAGTTAATTGAGTTTCCATATTAGTTAATAGTAGTGACTTAATGTAGTACTACTCGTTTGTCCTGCATTAATCCTGCATAGATACCTATTAATGAAGCAACAGTATTCTAAATTGTTACCGTTTTTTTTTATTCTTTTTTATACATTCACAGACATTTATTTTTAAAACGAGGATTAGTGGAGATGTTTACATTCTAAATTGAAGATTGTGGAAATCAAATGACTGCAGTTGTGGGATTATCCAGATTTGAGATACTGTTTTAGATGCACTTTACTCTGACATTCAGTTTTACAAGACTCATTGAAACAAGGGGTCATTTTAGGAGCTGCCATTGCCCAATTGCATAAGGCATCGTGGGTTAAAAAAAATGTCTAATGCAATGAAAGCTAGACATGGACATTTTAATGACGTGACAACAAAAGAACATTTTGAGATGAATGGTTAAATAACACAACTAACAACACAGGCCTCTGAGCATTGTTAGTGCCCTTATTGCCAAGCTTGTAAATTAACTATACGCTAGCTTTACTGAATGGGCTCAAAATATTTTAATTTATACATATGTGTACATTGTTCATTTTCAATTAGCATCTATTGAAATCTAATTATCCAAACCTTTTTGGTGTGAAATGACATAGTAAAAAGTACATAAGCATAGGCTATATTTATTTAACTATAAACTATTATGTGTGGGTTTTATGGATACTTAAGCAGGTATTTCCTCCTTCCTACCTTGTTTTTCTGTGACTTGCAGAGCCTGTCTGAGAGGACCATCAAACTTGTCAAACAGAATGATGGGAAGCTGTTTAGAAAATCACTCACTTTATTTTAGCGCAGTGAGGAGGTTTTTGCTGTCAAGCCAAGCGGCAGGTCGTTTGACTGAGATAGCCACAGGGTTTTACACATCAAATGCAAATACTATGTGACTTTTGTTTAATCTGCCTCATCAGGTAGGAGAGCACAGTGCAGATCAAATATCTCCCACTGCCCTGGACATTTGGCAGTCAGGCCCCCTCTGCCAAATCTGCAGTGGAGCTTCAAAGCGTCCTTCGTGTGTTTGTCCACCTGGACCTCACAGGCTGATGGCCCTATCTGATCATCATTGATAAACAGCTAATTCATCTTTAAAGAGTAGACTTAACCCATTGTTAGAAGAGCTGAGCTACTCTGAACATTTAACATTTTCAATATCTGACTATCACAATGATAAGCAAGGTTTTTCAAGTATAGGACTACAGTAGGTGTTTTTAATTTTATATTCAGACATTAAAGGGAAAGCTTTTTCTGCTGTTGCTTGTACAAACCAATATTTGAACCATTGTTGTGTTTCAAAACATAACTGATTTTTTTTTTTTAGATGTTCAAACATTTGCCTGGTTGTAGCAAACAATTATTATTTTTTTATATCTGATCACAAGTTCTGCATTTGGATATTTATTTAGACATTATCAATGTAATGTTTGGTGTGCTGGAATGGAACAGAGGAGACACAAGAGCAGAGTCTTCGAATCTTTTAATTACAAACACAGGAGTAGAACATTCACTGGAGTGGAAACAAAACGCATTAACAAACATATCCATTCAAACATAACAATTCAAGAACAGACAAAGAAAATTAACAAAACTAGAGGGTTTATATACACATGGACACTAATGAGGGAATGGCATACAGGTGGGGATAACAATGAAGCGATTGGGGCAGTGGATTCCTGGAAACTTAGTGCTGGGGAAAATATCAAAATAAGAGACCTTGAATATAGTGGAGACAAACAGTGACATTCAAAGACAAAAAAATTAAAGTTTTTTTTGTCAAAGTTTAACATGTTTTTGGATTGAGGAGTTTTGAAGTGTCAGTTGTCATAGTGATGCAGCAAAAATTTTTACCTATCATTTATTTCAAACATACCAATTCAATAAATCAATACTATAAATGTATAAAGAATGTCAATAAAATCAACAGCAATAAACAGAAATTAACAGGAATGAACAGTGATAATTGATTTTGTATACAAACAGAAGACTTAAAATAAACATTTTGCTCCCACCCCAAAGCGTAAACTTTGAAAAAAAAAAACGGTCTAAAATTCAGCCATTGATCACTACGTGTGTATTTGCGTGTGTGTGAGTCTGTGTGTTGGTTTGCGTGCATGTATATAAGCATGATTGGTATGTGCTAAGTAATATAGTCTCAACCATTAATTTCTGTGTGTGTGTTCTGCATTATGTATGATTTTATTTGACATACTCTATAAAAAAAATGCTATCTTTTATAGTCTCATCTTTTCATTCCCGTGTGTGATTGTGTGTGTGTGAGCATGTTACGCATTGTGGATGTGTTTTAGTATCACCCCTTCATTTCTGTGTGTGTGTGTGTGTTAAATATATATATATATTTTTTAAATGCTCATTTTATCCTTTCACCCATTAATTTCTTATTTGAGGTCAAATTTGACCTAGAACTTCACGGGTGTGAGTGTTTTTGTCACACCACCACACAACTTTAATCCAGCCCATTTGTTTGTGTGTGTGTGTGTGTGTGTATATGTGTATAGACAATAAATATAGGAAAGTCACCAAATCTCATGCCACTGAGATGAAGGAAACCATGTTTTTTAAGGAAGCAAAGTTCAAAAGGGGTAATTTTTGACCACAAAGCTACAAACAAGGGTTAACATGTTAAATCGACAGCACTAGTGTTAACATCAGTATGTGGCTAGGCTAATGAATTGATGACTGAATGCATGCAAAAACATATTAAGCCAAAATATTCATTAAAATAATGCAATATTATTTTTTTAAAGAGAGGACACTATGTCCTCTCAATTCATTTCAGTAGCATACTGAATAAAAATGCATTCAGAATAGTCAAAAATAAACAACCAAAAGTTTGTTGTAGGTGAATGACACTAATGATGTGTAGTTTTTCCAGAATATTCTGGGCAAACTGAGTTATCTTTAAAAGTATCATAGCCACATAGCCCTAATTAATGTAACACATTAATTTGTCTATCACAACTATATTCAGTTCTTAAATTTGATTGGATTGAGGAGACATGAACGATAAAATAAAAATAAAAACAAGAGCTACTTTGTTCATCATGCAAGAGATTGTCATCTGTGGGTTAACAGCTAGTTATGATGTCAGAGCCCGTCCAAGACCCAAGCAGATTACATAGTTGACCTGCAGTTTAATGGTGAGAGCATTTTTGTAACATTTCCAAAAGGAAAGAGGAGAGTCTGCACTCCATGGAAATTGAAAAGCACTTGAACCACATGACCAGTTTATCTCACCAGTAATGGAGGGGAATGACAATGCAGGTCATCCCAAATAACACAAACAATCTGTACGGTGCACATTTTCTATCTAATTACGATTCCTGCAAATCACGTTATCTGTTGTAGTACATTCTTCACTATAGACAGTTTTTGTTTATTTAGATGATTGCAAGGAATTAAAATATATGGTGTGAGTCACTGGTGTGAGTCATGTGTTTTTTCTTTAGAAGCCAGATCACACATTATGTTCTAAATACCTCACTAAAAGAACTTCAGAGCATTAAACAGAGGAAAGGGCCTGTAGTCTCATGAATTAAACTGTTCACCTAAAAATGACCCTCATATCGTTTCAAACCCCTATTAATACAAAAAGAGATATTTCGTAGAAAGTATTGGCTGCTCTTTTCCATGCTATTCCAATGATCAAGGACTGGAGTTTTCAAGCTTCAAATATGATGCATAAACACAATAAAAGTATATCCAATTAAAAAAAAAAGCCCAAACAACTTGTGTGCTATATTCAATTGCTGTCATGTTTATTCTGTTGGTTCCTGTTTTTCATTATGAAAAGTATTAGTTCCTGTTTTCCCTCCATGTTCTTGTGTCTTGTTTTCATTGGTTTATTGTCTTGTTAACTTGTTATCAGTTCTGTTATGTCATTGGTTCATGTTTCATTGTCTTATTAGTTCAATCTTGTGATTGGTTTTTCTTGTTACCCATGTCTGTGTATTTAAGCCCTCGTGTTTGCCATTGTCTTTTTTGTCAAGTATTATGAGTGTAACCTTGTAGTTTTGTTCAAGTTAAATCAAGCTAAGTCATGTTTTGTTAATGTCTTGTTACGTTCAAGTTTATGTTTAAAATTTTTAGTTAGGGTTTTGGATCTCACTTTTGTTTAATATACTGCATTTGGGTTCTTCACGTCATCGTCTCTTCGTTTAGCAATGTTACAATTGCAAAGTAAGACTTCTAAAGCCAGAAAATTGTGTAAGTAACAGAAATTAAAGTCGTTATCCACTGAAAATCTTGACAACCCCCTAGCGCTCCCTAATGATATCAGATTTATGAAAGAATCGTTTTTGAATTATTTTTTTTTTTCTCAATTAAATGGGTTATCCGGTTCACAAAACTGGTCCAGTTCCAGGGGAATATTAGCAGCGAATAAACACAAATTTGTTGTGTTTTATACACAACGCATTAGAAGGACTTCTGAAGACCACTTTTATGATACTTTAATTTTGCTTTAACACATATTTAAAGTTCAAGGCTCCAGTCCATTTTCATTGTATCTGCATATGGAAGAGCAATCAAGAAGAATTTGGGTTAGAATAACATTAGGGTGAGTAAACAATGACATAATTTTTGTTATTGGATGAAATATTCCTTTAACCCATAACTTTTGACAAAAATAATTCTATAAAAACCTGAAACTACGGTTGCTATATCTGAGAACATCCAGGAAGTCAAAGGCCTAACTGTTTTACTTACTATAAAAGATGTAGGTTATCTAATTGGCAGAGTGCTATGCAATGGTCCTGCTGCTGTAGCTGGGGCATGTGACCTTTTCACTTGGCATTTGTTTCAGTGCCCTGCTGGAGAACACTAAGAGGGGGTGGCATCACCCGCCTGTCTGCCTTGCTCTCCTGCCGTAGTGTGCTGTGACATGTGGAGACCCAGATGTAGCAGGGAGAGTAATCCACGCTCACACACTCATGAAAGTGCCCATCTGGCCCTGTACGTGCACACTAAGCCCTGAGAGCACACATGCATGCAGGCATGGGTGGACTGGAGACCACAATGATGTTGGCGTGTCTGCTGTGGCATTTCTTGACCTCTGTAAGATGTTGGATGAGAGATGAATGACTATATCCACAACAAGTCAAAACTACAGATATGCCTATACATAATTGTGTAGCAGTTTTACTCTGGTTGTGTGGATTGCCTTGCATAACCTTGCATGGACAGATACTGAAGAATGAGATCTGAGTGCTTTTTATTCCTGTAGAGACAAAGATCATTTTCAGCATGTTATATGGCGCACGTGTCTCTCACCTTCACTCAGCATTCCATTGGGAAGAGCAAAGAACAATGCCCCTGACCCCATCAGCATAATTACATAATTATTACAATTATTAGTTCACAGAAGATAGTATAATATTATATACAGAATAAAAAAAATGATCAGAGTAAATTAACAGTACCACTGTTTACCCACATTGGTAATTAGATTGGACAAAAGTGTTTCTCATAGACAGAATAAGATGCACAGGACAAATAGTCAATAAAATAAATGAAAACAAAAGCACTCTCATAGTCAGATCTCTCTTTTTGTATAGATGAACTTGCATTAATTAAATTCAATAACTCAAAATTCTCTTTATACTTGTATAGAGATTTATACTTTATATGTACAATTATGGAGATATAATTGTTGCACATTAACATACAAATGGAAAGAGATTCACAAATAGAAAGTTGGTTCACCGATAAATTGAATGAGATCCACAAATACATTTTAGGAGTTTCACAAAAATAAAGTGAATGTGCGAATAAATACAATGAGATTTGCAAATAAAACTTTTTTACAAATATATTTTTTAACTCACAAACTCAACTCTGTCCAGCATTCATTTGTGAATCACGTACATTTATTTGTGGATCGCTTCCTATGCATTTGCAGCAGCTACACGCATTTGTCGCTTTTAAAACAAATCTAGCATCAAGACGTACACACAAATCTACAAATAGGTGGACTCCACCCATCATCCACTCAATCCAATCAGATAATTGCCACATTACTCGGACCAATCATAGCACGTTCCATCTTCAACCAATCAAGCTTCGTTTTACTATCAGGGTGGGACCAGAGTCACAGCTCTGAGCATGGAATCATGGCACATACAAACTCCAAGGCTGCAAACTTTTAAAGAAACGGATGTCATTTTGCCACTTGATTAGAAGGTCATTTACAGAGTAGACACAACAGTCATTCAGTATACTCAGCACAGCAGTATATGCTTCTCAACCCACAGGGAAAGTGATCAAAGCAGGCGGGTCAGACCATTAAGAGAACACTTGCATATATGATGCACCAAACACCACTAATCTTGTTTTGTTTTTTCTCCCCAATTTCTCCCCAATTTGGAATGCCCAATTCACAATGCTCTCTAAGTCCTCATGGTGCCGTAGTGACCTCAAACTGGGTGGTAGAGGATGAATATCAGTTGTCTCCGCATCGGAGAGCGTCGGTCCGCGCATATTATCATGTGGCTTGTTGAGCGCATTACTGCAGAGACATAGCGCATGTGGAGGCATCCAAGCACTACTCACCAAGCGCTCCACCAAGAGCGAACCACATTAGAGGTCACCCCATGTGACTCTACCCTCCCAAGCAACCAGGCCAATTTGGTTGCTTAGGAGTCCTGGCTGGAGTCACTCAGCACATCCTGCGATTCGAACTCGCGACTCAGGGGTTAGCTACCCAGGCCCCCTTAATCTTGGATTTAGAGTGACAGTCTTAAACTCTGGATTTTGGACTCTTCAACTTGATAATTCAATAAATTGAATTATCTTAAAAGGAACATACTTGTATGGCTTTGTGAGTAAATTCTCAGTCTATATGACAACAAAGATCTTACAAATGCATAAACTGGACTGTTTATCTTTATGTTTTGTGTCATGTTCTGAATTAACCTATTTACAGGTTTCAGAATTCTGCCAAGCCTGGTTCTGATTTGTGTTAACATTTGATTAGGAGGCAAGACTACAGGATTAGAGGTCACAATGTCATCATGGATTGAGCCTTTCCCAAATGTAGGTATTGTGTCGCAACTCATCTTTCCATCATCTGAGAGTTCAGTAACATGGTCACAATCCGAGGGTTTGTACTGTATTATCATAGGCTCTTGTCTTGAGGACTCTGTTTTTACTGCCATTGAAAGAACACTCTCAGATCTAGAGGGTGAACTGCCCAAGGGGCCATTAGAAACATCAGTCTCTGCTACCCAACTGGCAGTACAATCAGACTTGCTACATTCAGATATGAGCATTATAGCATCACTCCAGGTCTCTCTGCAGCTTTCAACAACTGACTCACTGTCATCACTGAATGAGGGTTTAATCTCTTTTACTTCAATTGGGAGGAAGTTAACTTGAAGGAGCTAAATCTAATGGATGCGGTAGGCATGGGATTGCAGATTTAAGGCAACCACTATACATGCTGTGGACTCCCACTTGTCTGCCAATTTCCTATGCCCATATTTACCCTTGAAAGACCTGGTCACCTACTTCAATGTTGCAGCCTATTGTGATTTGTATTGTACAGGTACGTTTGTCGTTGCTGACTGGCCTCAGCATTTGAGGGTCATGGACTCCTTCAAGTCATCCCTCAGTCTTCTCACATACTTGTCAAAGTCAGCTATGACACTGTCTCTTTCCACACTGCTGAACATTACATCCACTGGAAGCTTGGATATTCTGCCATACATTAAGTAGAATGGCACATAATCGGTGGAATCATGGGCTGTGCATTTATAAGCAAAGATCAGCATTTGAAACATCTGTGGCCATTTTTGCTTGGTCCTTGGTGGCAATGCTCGGATCATGCTGCACAGGGTTCTGTTGAATCATTCCACATGACCATTGCCCATGGGGTTATATGTGGTCGTTCTGGACTTTTTCACTCCTGTGACTTTCAGCAGCTCTTGGATCAGTTGGCTCTCAAATTTGGCACCTTGATCTGAGTGGATTCTTTCTGAAAATCCATACGCATATAAGTATCTATCCCACAGTAGTTTCGACACTAGCTTTGCTGACTGGTCATTGCAAGGAAAAGCGTGGGCCATCTTTGTAAAGTGGTCAGTTATAACTAGGACATCCACACTGTGACCACTGGAATTCTGTGCAGACCAAAAATCTGTGAAGACCAGTTTAAGAAGGCTTTTAACGCTTTCCAGAGGAACTCTTCTTTCGGGCTCTGGTGTTTTGATCAGAACACAACACGCAAGAGATAAAGTCCTGCTCTGGCCCTGGTGCCCAGCTTCATCATGAATGCCCCGAAGAGACTGCTTTAACAAAGGGGATGGAACAACATACTGCAGTCTTTTTTTTCCCATCAGGACATGTTTGCCCACTCTGTATGTTATTCCATCAAGCATTTTGAATTACTCCCACTGCTTCAGAGTTTTGAGTCTTTAAGTGCCTCTCCAGCCCTCTTATGCCTAGATGGCCTCATTCACCTGCTTACATAGAACAGGACTTTCGTCAGAGAGGGATCATCTTGCGGTTTCTCCTACAACTCCTCTACGGATAAAACTGGCAGAGCACTTTGATCTGGGGGCAGCAACTGCTGGGTGTCCTGAGTTAGCCACAGAACTGCTCTATCCCTTGTGCTTGCTTCCCACTCGGTGTGATTTCTGAGGATGGCTGACACTTCAGCACTGGTAAGTGACCAATGTTCTGATCCTTCACAGGGGAGATGTTCAACATCCCCTGTGTTTGCACTTAACGTGAAGGCATCTTGGATGGTATTTTTACAGACTTTTGCCGTGTCTTCCAACAATGCACCATATGTCCCGGACATCAATCTTTCACTAACACATCCACAGAAAAAGGGCTGCCTGCTTAAGGCATCTGCAACCACAATTCTACTGCCAGCTATGTGCTGAATCCTGAAGCTATAGGGGGCCAGCTTAGACACACACCTCTGCTCACACGTGTCAAGCTTGGGCTTTGTCAAGATGCAAATTAACGGATGGTTATCCGTCCAGACAGTAAAGTTATTTCCCTTCAGCCAGTGACTGAACTTGTCACAGATGGACCACTTCGAGGCCAAGAACTCTAAGCGGTGGGCAGGGTAGTTGGTCTGTGCGTGGGTGAGGGCTTTACTGGCACAGGCAATAGGCCATGTCTTGGCCTCGCCCTCTGTTACCTGTGACAGTACGGCACCTAGACATCCATTAATGCATCCATAGACACAATTAATGTACAGCTGAAGTCAGTATGTGCCAGCACAACAGACTTTAGAAGGGCAGCTTTTGGAAATACTCACTATGCTCTCCCTTCCAGTAACCAGGGTTTAGGTTCCTGAATGTTGCAACACCTCTATATTCCATCACGTTCATTACGATCGCAAAAATCTGGCCTGTTAATAGTTCCTAGAATATCAAAATCCACAAAAGGAGGTAGATCCTTTTCATATTTGGCTCCTAAAATATGGAATAGTCTCCCTAACACTGTTCGAGATGCAGACATACTCCCTCAGTCTAAGTCTAGACTACAGACTCATCTATTTAGCCAGGCAGTTTAGTCTGCCAGAACCATAAACATTGATCATGATTTATAACTCTGCAATAAATTTAATGGCATCTATGCTTATATTATTTTATTTGTTTCCCTGTCTCAACCTCAGGACTCCTATCCTAAGGTCGCCAGAACCGGCTGGATCCAGCAACATTTCTGCTTCGTGCTGGACTCCATTGCTATGCATCGCTAAATGATGATGACTAAATGCAGCCGGTGCCAGCCAAACATCACTTCAGTCTATTATGATGAACTTCAGAGGATGAACTGATGCCAACTCCAACCATAAGACATGGGATACTTCATATGCCATAGTCTGAACCTTGGATTTAGGATGGACCTCACCGAACCTCACCAAAATTACCTTCCAGGTTGAACTGCGTTTCACATCCCTGATCTCTGCCTGCATCACCTCAGTCCATTGATGGACTACGATCTTGAAATGGAATGCATAGACTAACAATTGCCAACAAAAGCCTTCATAAGCCAATTAACAAGGACAAGTGCATCTATGTGAACTTCTGCAGTTAATACAGGATGGACTTCAAAGACATTGGTCATTAATCATACAGTTCAAATTAAATTGATGTTTAAACACCGACCCTTAACACTTACTTAGTTTAATAATTTTAAACCATGATTTTAACTATACATAAGTAATATTTACATTATATTCATGATGTTAGCCAGAGGGGAACTGGCCCCCACAGTGAGTTTGGTTTCTTATGGAGTTTTGTGTTCCTTGCCACAGCTTGCTCACTGGGGTTATTAATACAATGATTATTTAATTACTTATTTTTAAACAGTATTAACAATCATATTTTATCTAATTACACAATGATGATTCATCGACATTATAGACATCGTCCGTTTTATCGTCCGTTAATGCCTGATCTTCTGTAAAGCTGCTTTGAAACGATGTGTGTTGTGAAAGGCGCTATACAAATAAAATGGACTTGACTTGAGCTTGCAGAATATACTCTCATGTTTCTTAATGAGCTGTAACAACTGGTTCTTCCAGTATGTGGACACCTCACATGACTCAATATCCAGGTCACCAAGATTAAGCTTCTGCAGTCTTTCACGTGTATTAAGGGCAGAACAAACATCTTTGTTACTGACCAAACCATCAGCGATGCTCTGGCTCTGCACAATCACCATCTCTTAATGTATGTGACCAGGGTAGACATTGAGTTTTTCATCAGATACAACAGGGAACACATAAGCTATTTTAGAGTTCCTCTTCAATGAGATAGGCTTATCAATTGGATTTATGATCTTAACTAGAACCCATCCATCACCAGACATGGAGGCTACAACTCTTCCTACCATAACGCCTTTTTTGTGAGTTTTTGCTTTGGGTTTTTGCTACTCTTGAGTCTGACGCTGACAATGCTCTTGGCTCTGCCTTGAAGATGGCTCAGTATCTCAAATATTTGATCTGTTTTAGAGCTATTTTGTTTAAATACACTTCCATTAGTTCAACCCATACTGAACAATGTATTTGTTTGTCCAATCGCCTCTAAACACTGGGGGTTCTTTGATATTGGGCTTGAATACCAGGCTGATATTTGACATGTGTTAGAATGTTCTGGTCTGACTGCATCAGATGGGACTGTGCAGGTATATAGTGGAGGTGGTATATAGCGGGCTAAATCACAGAACTGTTATTCAGAAGGTCACTGGTTTGATCCCCACAGCCACTACCATTGTGTCCTTGAGCAAGGCACTTAACTCCAGGTTGCTCCAGGGGAATTGCCCCTGTAGTAAGTGCACTGTAAGTCGCTTTGGAAAAAAGTGTCTGCCAAATGCATATGTAGGTAGGAAGAACTGAGCTCTGACTGGCTAAAAGCTGAGTCATGATGGAGTCTCCTATCTGACTCACTAACTCACCAACTCACCAATGAGGTCACGTATCTGCTGTGTGACATTATCATTAGCATTACTAGGAGTTGAGGTTGTTGGCTCAGTAGGCTGATTTACCAGTGGTCATTTGACTGGGGAATATAAACTAACACCCTTGGTTTACCAACAACAGGCTCATCTACCCTCAATAAACCTCTGTCCCTCCCAAAGTGTGGTGTTACCATATCCAAGTCTTTTTGTACCCCAGCAAATCCAAATTAAACAGACAATTTATAAATGATTAGATTAACTGACTTTAGAAAACTATGTAGTGTGTAGATGCCCAATGGTGAAAGAGTTCAATATGTATTTGCAAATATTGTGTGCACCGCTAAAATGTAACCCACTGGGGAAAATCAGTTTACATGCTTTAGTTCCTGCTGAAAACAATCAACCATGTACACATCTGAGCAAAGTTTAAACTATATGAAATGACTGTTAACTCACAGCCATTTGTGGCAATAAAACAAACAAAAATAAAACAAACAATGAACATGAACATAATTAGCTACATTTGCATATGTATGCATGATTACACAAAGTAAAGCAAATACTATAGCCCATACAGTATGTGAAAAAAACAAGTGTGTTAGAACTCTGCAGTGAGAACATAGACTGGAACTGTAATGAACGAACTGGAGTTAATCATGTTGTTAAAGTATTGTAACATTATTCAGTGCTGCAAGGATTATTACAAATTTTAAATCACTTTATTTAAAATGTGATACACAAAATAAAACTTAAAATGAGGACAATTAAATCAGTATTATAAATCTTATTGGATTGTGTGATAATTAGAATTTTCTTGTCTGTGAAGATCAAATTTTTTTTTTAAATATCTTAAAATAAACCATTAAAAAAGACAAGCAAGACATTTATCCCTTATAAGGAAAGAACAATTTCTACAGTGTATAATCCTTACCCATTTGAATTGCATCAGTTTTTCTGAAAGTCCTCGATAAATGGTCTTTGAAGTCATGCGAATCCCTTGAAAAATCTGACCAAAAGTGTCATGTGCAATGAATTATGTTAAACTATAAAATGGCAAAAGAGCTTGAGGATATTGATAAAGTAAAGCATTAAAACTCTGTATCAACGTAACTGTACTGATTAAACACATTTATCATAACATTATCATCGCTGTGCAGAAAAAGCAATAAAGCATCTATTCATTTTCCACCCATTTCTTCCCTGTCCATGTGTAGGAGAACAGAGTGGCATCATTCATTTGAGTCATCTGCTGTTTCGTGCAGGTGACATGAGGAATAGAAATATTCTTGATCTTCTGACATATGAGATCATTTAATTATAAAAAATAAAAAAAAACTGCAAGTTTCAGAGCTCAAAACTTCCTAACCAGTGCAAAAAGGGCATTTATTGAAAACAAGCTTCAAAAACAGCTTTTTTGGATTTTTGACGGCACTTTGTGACATCACACGGATGAATACATCAGTGCTTGACTGCCTCTACAGCAAGACAACAATGCCTACTTTTAATATTTTCGCACATGAGTTTCTGCTGTATTAACGGATTTCCCAGAGAGTTCATTAATGTGCACTGTAATTAAAATAAATGTTACCTCATACTTCACAGCAGATGCACTTGATGGCAGATTATTATCACAGCAGGTGCACTGAAGGTCAGATTTTATATTGTCAAACATATAATGTGGTTTAGATGTTTATAATGATTGATTATGATAGATAAGATGCAAACCCTTGCCGGCTATGCACGCCACCATATTTTCGTTGCAATGCAAGATGGGATTTTGAGTTTGTATCTTCATAGAAGCATACAATAGGAGGAGCATAGAAGGTTCTAAAAACCTAGCTCCTTCCACTCCCCCAGCCCTGGAAGTGGTTGTGATGGATGGAATGGGAGAAGGCTCAAGTGGACTGACTCAGGCATGTCAGGCATATTTCTACAGTGACATGCTACTTTAATAAGCATAGAAAATGCAATTCTCTTCTGAATTTAGATGTACCCTCAGTTAAATTATTGGGAATGCAAGTATTATTAATAATTTTCATCTACGGACACACAAATAAAAGACTACTATTAACAATGATTATATTTTCATGCACTTCACTTCAGATAAAAAAAATTATAAGAGTTATGAATTAAAATCATACCCAAGAATTTAAATCATTCCCAATCAAAACATTTTAGTATTTCCTTCCACCAGCCCCTTTTGCAGTGACTTAAAACAATCTCTAAAACAGGTGGAAAATTACTACTAGGTTACTGTGGTGAAGGGGGCGTGGTCATGTGTCTGACTGCGGTAGAGAGGGAGTGGCTTATCAAGCTGGTTGACGTGATTTCAAACAGCTGTTTCTCATTACAGTGATAGTGGAAAGAAGCCTTTAAACAGCTGAACGTGCCAGAAAAGAGAGAGAGAGAGACGAGTGTGCAGCATTGTCAAACTGTTTACATTACGTGTTAAAGCTATTGAGTATTTGTGAAGAAGTTGGTTTATTTTTGAGAATGAATTTTTTAACTGAGTGAAAAACCCAAAAGAGTGTATCTGCTGCACAGAAGGCAAGAGAATAAAAGCCTTACCTGAAGTGTGTCGCTGCTCCCCGTCTCCTCATTTTCTATACCCGAACCTGAAGGTCTTGTTACACTGGTGCCGAAACCTGATCCAAGGAGACACAACGTCATGGAATCCTCACCACTGGGCAAGGTGATCAAGACCTTCACCAGCATCCAGCAGAACCAGCATCAGTCCCTCATCGAGCTGCGGCTGGAGCAGCGTTTTCAACTCCTTTTCCAGGCCCAAGCAGAGGACTTACAGGCATTCCGGAGCCTGATCAGATATGAGGGGGTTGTTGCTGCAGCCCCGGAGCCCACCCCGGCTGTCCGACCAGTCACCCTTGTCAAAATGAGGAGACCGGGAGCATTGACATGCTTCAGGTAAGGCTTTTCTTCTCTTGCTTTCTGTGCGGCAGATACACTCTTTTGGGTTTTTCACTCAGTTCAATAATTTATTCTCAAAAATAAACAAACTTCTTCACAAACACTCAACAGCTTCAACATGTAATGTAAACAGTTTGACAATGCTGCACTCTCATTCTCTCTCTCTCTCTTCTGGAGTGTTCAGCTGTTTTAAGGCATCTCTCTGCTATCACTGTAATGAGAAACAGCTGTTAGAAATCATGTCAACCAGCTTGACAAGCCACACCACTCCCTCTCTCCCAGACAGACAAACGACCAAGCCCCCATCACCACAGCTACATATTAAATCATAAATAGAATTATAAATATACAATACAAATAATACATAAACAAATAACAATAAACATAATAAAAAAAAACAAAAAAACATGACCTCTAGAAAGTTTAATACATATCTCAAGCTATTTCCTCAGAAAAATTGCGATTGTCAGGGACATTAATTTATGTTCTGTTCTTTCAGAATTTGGAAATGAGCTTTATTAACTCCTGCTGGTGGAATCTCCAAACTGCAATACAGGAACTGAATTTGAACTTAGCACTGAGTTAAGAGGTGGTATTGAAATATATTAGGGCAATGATCTATTTCTCCGGAAAACATCAAATCGTGCTTTGTGCAACTTCGTTTACATACAATATTAACACAGTTTGCGCACCTAAACCCACAATAAGGCAAACACTCCCACTCACACCTGTGCTTTGCGCTGGCACAAATATTTCACTCAGGATTAGCGTTCTCACAAAAAAGACTCCCCACCCAGCGGACATCCCGTATTTTCCTAAAAACAGCGAAGGTCCCTTTAGATCGCAAACTACAGCTGGATACAGATTATTTTACCACCTCACGTTCACAGCTTGTATTAGGCTGGACTATTTTCACCGTTGTCAGCCAAAATTTGATCACCAAAATGATAATAATAATATGTATGCAAATATTGGGAAGAAACAGTATACAACTTCTTGTTATTTTAGTCGAACAACTGTAGTTCTGTAGTTTTATTGTGTGCTTTACATAAATTAGGACATATACCTGTTAATGATTGCCTGAACTGAGTGCTTTTAGAGTTCTTTCATTTTTGTAAAAAGCAGTTTCACTAGTTTTTTGGCAGGGGGTGTTTTTGCTGCAAAGGTGTTAGCCAGTCTAACACAGTGGGTGTGTATTTTGAGGCCTTAGGCTACATCCTCATTTAATCATTTAAACATTTGAAAACTGTGTTTTCAAAAATGTTGTTTTCAAAAAGCTCTCTGTCTACATTGTCGTTTTCAAATGTTTTCCAAATGTTTCTCATCCACACTGAAAAATGTGAAAATGTTTAAATCCCCTTACTTCGCATGCAAAAAATGGATGTTCCATGTAAGGTCTGAAACGCATTTATCCTCGCCACCAGACAGCAATTCCGAGTAAAATTGTCATCGCCTTTTGAAGGAATTCAATGTTGAAGTTGGTACAAAGTAACAATTATGTTTAACAATGCTATTAAAGTGGAAAGCAGGCACAAAAACTCCACTACAACGTGGCCGCCAAAAATGTTTTTTGTTAAAAGGATCAAATGACTATCACATGATAAAAATTTCATCATATTCAGATATCTCTGTCTTTCTTGGTCACATTTCAACAGCTTTTTCTAATGAATCCACTAGGGAGAGCGTTTTCAAAAAGCTCAGTTTTCACTGGACAAAAATGCAGTGTGGATGGACAGCCAAAATTTTGAGAAAAAGTTGGGTTTTCAAACAAAAACGTATTAGTGTGGACGTGACCTTAAAGGGGTAGTGCACAGAAACAGAGGGCCAGAGACAGTGTGGAAAAAAAGTCATACTAATTAATACTATATTGGCAGTTTTTTTTTTTTTTTTTTTTTGCAAAAACCAGTCCTATAAGTATATCTCAAGGAAAATAATAAAGGAAAAATTATTAATGACATGACAACTTTAAAATAAGTCTGCCTGTTTTTTTTTCCCTCCTTAACATGTTTTATTCCCTCTAGTCAAACAGAACATTGCCGGCCCTGATCCTCTTCCCTCAGAACTTCCTCTCTCCTGCCACTGGCTGTGAGTCTTGACCTTTGACCCCTGCTGTGGTTCACTGCCTCAGACTGATGTGGACTTCATGCTCCTCAGATATTCGAGGCTGGAGGCTGAAGGAGCTTTTCTCTGCCTTCTGTAATCGGTGGCTAAAATAACTACACATGCCCCTTTGGAAAAAGAAGAGAAATAAACAGTCACAAGAAGTGGAGCTTTTCAAATGTTCCACCTTTTAGATTTGTTTGAAAAAAAAAAAAGAGAAGATTTTAGAACAAGGTTTTAAAGAATGTTTATACTTAATGTAGGCTGGTAAAGTTAGCTCTGCTGCAGAATGGACTTTGTTCAATTTCACATCCTGCAATTCATCATTATCTTTTTAGAATTAGGTATAGAAAACTACATACGACAGCACTGTACTTTTCTGTCTCCACTAAATTCCCAGTTATTTGAGATATTCACGCAAACAATTGGTCTAGTGTGTTTAAACAGCATTAATCTCATCATTACCAATTTTGGCTTCCCTCTCTTTTACAGGGCCCATGAGAGTCCTGAGAAAACCTCTTGAGAGCCATAAATGACCAGTGATGGCTCCCTACCACAATTTATTCTCTGCTTCCCTACCACAGGCAGATCACAGTGCATTGGATTTGGGATCTTTAAAAGGCATATTTTGATATTTTTGAAATATCACCCTAAAAACTGTCACTTTACCACATTTAAGTAGCTGTATAATTACAGAAACAGTTTAGAAAGTGTTGAGAAGATATAATAAGAAAGGTAGCAAACCTGACAGAATCTGCTCAGAACACTTTCAATGTGAGATGCACATTTATGAGGTGATATGAAAGTGTGAAAAACTTTGAAGCCTGAATGACATCAGTTACCCTGCAAACTCAAATACTTGAAAAAATTATTAGAAGTGAATTGTCACGTTTCTCTTTTACATTTAATACCTGATTATTCAGAGTGATCTGAGAAAGGTATAATGCAGTTATACTCTTAGCCTCCAGAGGTGTTGTAGCATGCTGCATTTACTCCGTTACATTAACTTGAGGACATTTTTTGAAAATATATATTATATGTACATTTAATGGTGATAACTTTTTTTGTCTTGCTCGAGTGAATTTCTAATACAAAATGTTACTTTTACTTCGTTAAGATGGCCGATATTTCTGTCGTTACATTACTAGTTTTAATTAAATGTTAATGAATCCGTAATTTATTGAATGGGACTTTTATGACAGCAGAACTTTATGGCTGCACACGGTCAATGGAGTCCAGTTCATGATTGCAGCAGCAGCAAGCGCTCAAAAACAGCAGTGCATTTCTCTTATGGAAAACTTGGAACTTTTGAAAAATGCTTCAAAACACAGAGATAAGTTGCAGTTTATCCTTAGTGTACATAACTAAATATCAAAATTATTTTGGTACATAAAAATACTGTTACTACACTAAAATAATTATCCAAGGGACTTTAAAATGCATCAGGACTTTTGAAATAGCGACAGTAGGCATTGATAAAGGAGGATCTTGCTTTGTTAACTTCTTTTTCTTCTTTTTTTGGCTGCTACCATTAGGGGTCGCCACAGCGGACTATCTGTGACCCTCATATTTGACTTGGCACAGGTTTTTATGTCGGATGTCCTTACTGACACAACCCCCAGTGGCTGGGGGACATGATCTTACTTTGTTTTATTCAGCATTATTTAGAATTTGGGTGGGAAAAATGGAGGAAAAAAATAATGTGGTGAAAGTAAATGGTGACTAAGGCTAACAGTCTGATATCTCCTTAATTGTGGTGGTAGTGTAGTGTGTAAAGCACTAAACTGTTAAGCAGAAAGTTGTCGGTTTGATCCCCACAGCCACCACCATTGTCCTTGAGCAAGGCACTTAACTCCAGGTTGTTCCGGGGGGATTGTCCCTGTAATGAGGTCTCTGTAAGTCGCTTTGGATAAAAGTGTCTGCCAAATGCATAAATGTAAATGTAAATGAGAAAGTCATTTTGTTTTTAAACAACATATTATGACAATTTCCATAAATAATAATAATAATAATAATTAGGGCTGTCGATTTAACACGTTAATTCAGTGCGATTCATTTTATTAAAAATGTTTACGAAATGAATCGCAATGCCACCGGACTGTAATAAGGAAGATTCCTGAGAAATGCAAACTTGTAGTACCACCTGTTTACTCCAGAGGGCAGTAATTGAAATTTCAGCTGTGTGGCAACGTGCAGTTTATACAGTGAAGAAAACAACAATCCGGCAGACAGCGCAACACAAACATGTTACGTTCTTGCTTTCAAAACACTTGATGGAGCGCAAATTTTAACTAAGGGATCTCAAGATGTGTTCTAAATATTAAACTATATTTAACTTGACACAGTGACCTAAAATATTTATGTTTATGATGCAACGCACCCGAGATGCTACACAAGCATGACTGACATAGATGTACATTGACAGGTCCTTAAACAAGCCCTCATAATAAATCGCGAACTGATTGACAAATGAATTTGTGTAATGGATTGCTGTGAGCAGTGTGCCAATGATTGACTTATGTTCAATTATGTAGTAGTGTTCATATATTGTATTCTAAAGCCGCTTTTTGTATTCTTCTACCACAAGAATGTAATGCATTTGTTATGATCCCTGGTTGTCTGCCCCGTGTTTTCCGTGTCGCCGTCACCATGATTCCCGACCTTCATCACTGTGTCATTGTTCTCACCTGATTGTCGTTTGTTATCATCATGTCTCTGTGTATCTAAACCCTGCTGTTCCTCCATTCCCTTGTCGTTCGTTGTTTTGATGTTTCGGAGTGTTCTGACTGTTCTGATGTTTGCCCCATGTTCTGATGTTTGCTCTGTTGCCTGTCTTACCGTGTTCATCCTGCCGTGTTCATCCAGTCCGTGTACCTTCGATGTTTTCATGTTTTAGTTTCAGTTTTCCCCCGTGGATGTTTCATTTGTTCCTGTTTGTCGTGTTTTCACTATTGTTCAATAAACCCGCTTATAGATCCTCACTCCCCGTCTGCCTCCGCCTGCTTGTCATAACAGCATTTTAATTATCTGAATATTTATATATATCATTTTTAAATATTTAAAGATACATTTATAATTATTTCATCCTTATATACTGAATTATTGTTATATGAGGGGGTTTCTCAGCAAATATTTTAATATGCGATTAATTAATCTGGACACCATGTAATTAATTCGATTAAAATTTTTAATCGATTGACAGCCCTAATAATAATATAAATGTCATAATCCATCACTCTCATTTCGTATTTCTTCATTTGGAAAGTTGTGAAAACATAATGGTGTTATTTTTCTTTTGATGTTGGGGCAATTGGGTAAACAAAAATTATATTTGGTTTGGTCTCCCATTACTCCCATTCCCTGCTATCTAAGTTTACCCTGTAATAGTTTACTTCCGCATTCCAAAACCTGGAAGTGCCAAAAGGGTTCTTTGTGGTGTAATTTATTTTAGATAAACTCACTTCTAAATGGCACGTAGAAACAAGACAAACTGTGGTCGCTTTACATGTCTATTAGATGGCCATTTCCTGTCGAAGTAGGTGGATCTTGGCTGGAATAAACTGCAATGTGGACCAGACTTTATGCTATGTTGTCAAAGATCTGGCTGTGTGAGAGTAATGCAATTACAACACCAATGAACTTTTGATTAATCACATAGATAAGAGTACAATGAAATCCTGACTTACTAATATGCTTTGTTAACAATGGTTCATTTGGTTCATCAGCCAGTAGTTTTTATAGACTCTCTGTGTCATGAGTTATCACAACACAAGTCACCTTGGAGCCTCTGAGGCCTTGAGAGTTTATCGACAACCAGAAAACATTCAGAGAGGCATTCAGAGATTCATTTCAACAGTTCCTCACCCCAACAATCAAGGGCCTCTCTATCTGAAGATTCGGGCCACTCGCATGTTGCCAGGCAACCTCAAAGGGTGTCACAATTAAGGAGTGTCATTTATATATGATCACTCCCAGGCTACAGTGCACTTCAAAAGATTTGGTAAAGTGTTTACTTCATCTGAAATTGTAATTAATGGTGTCAATTTGTTATTGACCCTGAAAAACATCCTTGCAATCATTAGAATGTCTCTTTTTCTTTTTCTCAGTAATGAATTCCACAGGGAGATTCACAAATGGCTAACCACATTTCAAGAAAATCTACAGATGTCAGATCATAATTAGCATACATAAATGTACCCTAAATGAGAGAAAGAGAGAGAGAGAGAGAGAGAGAGAGAGAGAGAGAGAGAGAGCGAGGGAGAGAGACCACACAAAAGCCATATGTTATCCCATTCGCTTGTCCATCTGTGTGTGAGGATATTTGTCCTTTAAAAGGGGACTTTGAAACTCAGGAATATAACTTCAAAGGTTTTCCACATATTGTGTTGAAAATAACTTGGCAAACTTTGCAGCCAATAAATAATCCAAATCACAGACCAAATCAAGCGTTCCTCCAAACTAATTTTCAAGGCCAGTTATTTGAGAGTTATCAGGCCAGATCGCACAATCCAGTAATGCAGGTCTATGGGGACAAAGGAGCACTCCATTCTCAACTGAATTGAAAAACACATTTCTTGTTCTGAACGTTAACTAAGCTGTCAACAGATAAGGAAGTTCACAGCATCGCCTCCCTGGTAATCCATCTCGTGATTGCTCCTCTTGTATTTTCTTTCTAAACAGCTTGGAAATATGGTTTGAGGCCTTTGCCAAATGTCACTCCAAATGCTTCCTCCAAATGTTCCCACAATGAAAGATTTAAAATTGCGGATCGAAAACTGGAGCACACAGAAGGAGCACAGAAAAACAGTGTTACTATATGCTAATGGCCGCCATGATGTTGCTTTGATCCCAGTATTATGACAGATTATTGGTTCTATTTGATGAAAATCTCAGAGCTCACAGAGGTGTTTTCTTTTATAATCATTATTATCGTCATTATTACAGTCACTATTAGCAACTTTTTCCACTTATGCTCACCAAAAAAGTAATGCAGTGATAATAAAGTCCATTGTAAGACTGTTTCAGTCAGTACAGCATATAGATGCACTTTAAAGTGGTAGAATTGGAAGAAACTCAGAATAATTTTCTCTATCATATACAGTCTTGTCAAATATAATACCTTAAGAGCAATTTATTCTTGTAAAAAACATAAATACCACACGCATGCACACGTGGGCACACACAGACCCGACACTAACCTTCCCCCGTAGTTTGTCAACTCCCCCCTCCAAACCACAAATGCTCACCGCATTATCTGTCAATGCTGATTAAGTAATGTAATTAATGACTTAATTAACATTTCTGTAATCTATTTTAATAAATCTCAGGCGGCTTAATGAGTGATTTTAACCTCCGGGCGCTGGCGTATGAAAATGTGCAGCGCTGTTTGGAATGGTCGGGGGAGTTTTCCTGTGTGACAGTGAGATGGTGGGACAGGGAGAAGGGTGGGGTGGGGGCACATGAACAGAGAGCTCAAGGCCAGTGTCATCAGACTTGCTGTCTATGCACCATGAGAAACCTGTGGCAGCAGCCTGTCCTCACTCATCAATGCTGACATAGAGTTAACCTGCATCATCAAAACTCAAATATCATTATTAAAGTCTTTGGGTAACAGTATGTCTATAGCGTTCATGTAAACACTATGAGTTTTTTTTCATGTACTGCATTTCCCCATACACCTTAATCAAGTTTTTTTTTTTTCTGACATAAGTGAAAATAAGGCTGTGTGAGGGATAGTCGTAGGGAATTTATTATTGGGTTGGGTGGTTATTTTGGGGTTGTACTGTTGTATACTTTGGTGTCTATCGTTAAGTTGATGAAAATATGCCAAGTGGTCAAAAATCCAGAAAAATAGCTGTGAAATAAAGGAATTATACACCTAAACAAAATCATAATTTAATCACCCTCATGTTATTCCAAACCTGTATGTTTAAACCAGAAATTAAAATTCTGAAATCCTTTTCTCACCACCATTTTTTTCAAACAAGCATGACTTTCTTTCTTCCATGGAACACAAAAGGAAATGTCAGTCACTATTTTCTACTTCACTACTTTCATTGCATTTTTTTTTCTTACATACAATGGAAGTGAATGGTGACTGAGGCTGACACTTCCTAACATTCTGCTTAACATCTCCTTTGTATTTAAATTTTTTGGATGAACTACCCTTTAAGACATTATTGGTGATATATGTTGGTCCAGCTATCCTTATGAGGACTCTCCATATACATAATAATTTTTATACTGTACAAACTATAGATTTTATTCCCTAATCCTAACCCTACCCCTAAACCTAATTCTCACAAAAAACTTTATGCATTTTAAAATTTTCCAAAAAACATATTTTATTATGCTTTTTTTTTAATGCAATTTGAATTATGCTATTTGAATAATTTGTAACCTAAAAAAAAGTCCTAGTAAACCACCTAAAATCACCCCCATACACACACACACACATGCGCATGGTTGTCAACAAGCATCCTGTACAAATAGTCACAGTACAACTGATCTGACGTGACTTCGCTTGAAAATTAATGTTGTGTGCACATGAGTAGTTGTCGTGTTATATCCATTTCAGCTATGATTAAAATGATTAATAATATAGAGAAATGCAAAAGAGGATGTACACTTAACCAACAAGTATTTTAATACCTAGCATATTTTATATGAATTGAAATCATTCCTGCTGACAGTGTTAGCCAAGGTTTTACAAAAATATATTTTATTAGCTTGTATTGCTACATTGTTGTTGTTTTTATTTTCTTTTTTAAAGGGTTAGTTCACCCAAAATGAAATTAATTTAGTTATTTATTCATCCTTAAGTCATTCCAAGCCCATGTGACTTTTCATCCTTGGAATTCAGGAAGACAAATTTTTAAGAATTTTGAGTCTTTTTCCATACATCGAAAGAGACAGGGACTGAAGCTGTCCCTAATATTATGCTAATCATCTCCTTTTGTGGTCCATGGAAGTAACAAAGTGGCACAGTTTTGGACAAACTGATCTCACAGTGAAATCAGATACAGTAGGTTGACTTTCCTTTAGCTAAAATCAGTGTGCGCACAATTAATGTGTGTGCTTTCAGAAATGCAAAACAATGCCCCCAGTGGCCAAAGCGGTAAGTGTTGTTGGTCATATGGACACGTGTGAGCTCCATTTTCCGGGTGCATCATCCACAAATGGGTGCCAACATTGAGTTGAGAAGTGAGTTGCTTTCAGCTATACAGGCTGTAAAACAGTGAGGAGGAATGCATATTTTATTAACTGTATCCCCCAACCCAAATTTAAGCCTAACCAACAGTGAAGTAAAAATGTAATTTTAGGGGGAAATAAATAACCTCTGTATATGCTTTTTACTGATTAAATGAACTTGATTACTTTCTGGTTTCAACGTGGGATCTGAAACCTGGTCTTCCACAATCCTGACGCAATGCGCTTCTGTTCACACCACAGGGGGAGATAAACACACTGGAGCCAATGCAAACATGTCTCACAAGAGACGGTGCTTGTCGGTGAGTTGGCATAATGTAGCTAGTGGATCCTAGGCCACCGGAACTCTTACAAATAACTTGTAATATGATCCTGTTGGATTTGAAATATCAATAATGTAAGTAAATTAGGACCAAATATTCCATACCTTTAAGATGGATGGGGGGTCAAAGAATAAAGAGAAGGTAGGAAAAGACCCAGCCCCTTCAAGCGAACCCTGACCATAACCCTGAGTAATTGATCCTGATAAGGATCTGACTCTTACTATTTACAGCCTGGGGACTCACAAGAACCTTTTTGTTTATCATGTGTGCTGCCTGAACCTAACAGACCATCAGCAAATGCATTACGATTACTGGGCCTACTTAAACAATCTGTCAATTTAGTGCAATACAGTCTGTGTTTGTTCAGTTTTAAGAGGTGGGATTTAATCGTCAAGCATCCTCTTTTGTCATATTCATAGGCTTTATTACTTGCTGGTATATTTGAAGATCAAACAGACAGAGCGGCCTCGAGCCTGAGGGAATCTGTATCAGCACCTCAGTTAGAACAAACCACCCAACAACCTTTGTTATTTAGACAGGCCAAGACACTGTTGATCCCAGACACAAAATTTCAGCAGATCAATCTGTATCTTTAAACTCTGAGGTACCTGAAAAGAAGTATGGATAAATGAGAGGGTCAACCAATATAACAAACCTTACTATGTCACACAATACATATTATTTCCAAATAAATGCCCTAAATTTTCTGATACTTTAATGTCACTGCAATTTTATTTTGCCTTGGGACAAAATGTTCATATTACCCTTACAGCCCCCTACATTAATAAGCTATTCTTATAAATAAATAAGTAGTCTCCTAAAATGAGATGAACATAACAGGGAAAGGTCAGGACACATGCAGAGAAGAGGGTGTTTTTTCTTTCTTTTGTTTTCGTAAATGGTTTTCTCTAAGCGCTTTACCAAAGGTTAAGAGGCCAGAAGCTTGGAGGAGATGCTGAGGGGAGGTGGGAGGGGCAGGTCCCTAAGCAGGGCCTCCAGTCCCCCAAGGGTCCTTACTGACTGAGATGCACCCTGACAGTAGGCAGCAGGACACTGGCACACCGCGGGCAGCATGGGCACCATGGGGCAAATCCCTTTTCTCTGTGCCTCACACAAACACACACACACACACACACACACACACACACACACACACACACACACACACACACACACACACACACACAAACACATGCATACACCTCCCAACTGCAGACATATTACAGAGAATCAAGATGGAATAAAATGAAATTGGAAGGGTTATTGTAAGGAAACAGCATAAGGATCAGATTTAACCAAGATGGGAAGAGTGCCAATGAGTTGAAGTTAAGGACAGAGATTGTTACACAGTGATATAAATGCACCAACAGAGAGCCATTACACAGCAATCAGGAACATGATGAGTCCTGTTCCAGCCTCTTCCCACTTCCATTCTGACTTCCCACTAAATTCCACAGTTTGATGATGGATTAGTTTGTCTGGTTTTCATTTGCATACCACAATGTACAGTAGTTATTTTTAACAGAGAAAGAGATTTTCCTTTGGACTTCAAGTGGTTATCCAACATAATACCAAAACATTTTTATCGTAGAAAATAAAATAAAAACATCCTTATTCAGTTCAATAATATTTCCTTTACCTTACATAGTTTTGTTCATGTTTGTGTGCTTTTGAGACCAGCATGTCATGCAATCTCCCTGTGTTGGCATCTGCCTGAGATGGCTAGCTTTAATTTACAGAAACAATCAACAACATACAGTTAATTCTCTTTTTAATTCAGCCTGATCACATGAAAGTAACGTGACTGTGGCAACATTTTTGCAAAATCAGTTGTATTGTGGCAGTTTTGAGGTGAAATATCCTCTGTGTGGTTTTAAAAGCAAATTAAAAAGCAATCTCAAACAGATGGAGAGAGATAGCAATCAGATGGCGAACTCCTCTATGGGGTTCGAAATCAACTAAACGGACCTCCCTACTCTAAGGGTGCTTTCACACTTGGTTCGATTGCTTGGACCAACCCAGAGTTAATTTCCTCCCCCTCCCGCTGCCCATGCTGGTCTGTGTTCACATCATATTATTTGGGTCTGAACCACGGTCTGATTGACAGTCATCAACGTGAGTACAAGCCTGCTGCCTGTTTACCACTGTAACTAGGTAACAACTCAAGAAGACGTCCTTGTGTTAAGTGATTTATTAAAAATGTGTCTTTGGATTTACAATGAAAGCTTGCCATGCACAGAACAAAACATGTGTTTGTGTCCCGCGAATGCATTGAATGTGCAATGAATATTAGCGTTTGTCTGCTGCGAGCCCGTGGATGTGTTGGAAGAGATGTGAAGAATGTGAGCTATTCTTTGAAGGCAGTGTATTTGGACACAAGAAGGTATGAGAAATGCATTATACCATAAAAACTGCGCAAAGGCACAAAATTATACGACATCACTAGTGGTATACTTCCGCGATTTGGTACGACTGCATTCATATCAGCAGCGAACCATACCAGAGTTCAAATGAACCGTACCCCAGACCACCTTTTCAAGCAGACTCGGGTGCGGTTCCTGGGTGCGCACCCGAGTTCAGAAAAGAGCGTTCAGGTTATCCAAATGAACAGAACTTTGACATCATTTGACCCCATGTGCACACCAAAAGTGCTAGTGTGAAAGCATCCTAAACCTTAAACCTAAACATAACTGGTAGTATTGTAACAGCAATTATGAGATGAAGACAGCAAAGGCTAAAGCAACTACATCATTTATTGGTGCATCTATGACACTTTCAGCACTATTGTTCACGTGTCGACTTCCTTCAGGACGCGAACCCCAGTCCTTTGCATCAAAAGTGCACCGCTCTATGAGTCGAGCTGTACTGCACAATTTGATTGCACATGAACAAGCATGTTAATGTAGCTGGTTATGTAATGCAATTAAAATATGCATGACCATACAAGTTGTACGCTAACTTTAAAGTGATTTGATGCCATTAGAGAGCATTGTGTGAGGAACAAGGCAAAAAAGTGTTTATGAATTGAATATCTGCATAAAAATCAGTGTTGTTCCTGCATTCTAGTTCTAGAATGGGGGTATAGTAACATGATTCTGCCGTATGTGACCATGTTGATTTATTTTGTCCTATAACAACATTGTAGTTACATCAATTTTATTATTATTATTCCAACTGTCTGCAACCCTATCAGAACAGACTTGCAACCCATTTTTTTAGGTCGTGTCCCACCAGAACCATATGTATTCAGAAAATATTGCATGCTCAGACAAAAGAACGATCTATGAACATTATAAGTTCCCAAAATAAGAGGATCAATGCAACATTCTTCATGCAAGCTAGACTGAATGCGGTGGGATGTCAGCTTATTACACAAGGCTGATCTTGCACAAGATAACAGATAGCTTTTTGGTAATAAATAACTCCCGTGCAATTATTAAGAGGTGGAATATGTTATATGAATATGCTTCAATTGTCTGCTTATTTACGTAGATTGCACCTGGGGTGCAATGCATCAAAATGGCATTCTTTCTGCCCTGCTGATAATTACACACATATGAACATGCAGATTTTTACACATGCATAAATGATTGTAATACAGACAGACGTTCTACATTAACCTGTGTTATGTTTTATACACATAGAAATGTACAAATCAAGTTTCCTTTTTAATTTATTCAGACCAGACATAACTGGCCATTTTATTTCCGAGGTGACGAGCATTGAGGTAAAGCACAATGGAGTCCACAGATAGCTGAGAGGTGAGATGAAATGATGAAAAGCACTCTGTTTAAACTTGTAAAGGCTCTTGTTGAAGTCTGTGCTAACTGTAACCTCAAGAGTCATTCATTGCCTAAGGAATGCATATTTTATTAAACATACTCCCTAATCCCAACCCCAAACCTAAAAATAATGGACTAAAAATTTAATTTCAGAGCAAAAATGCAACATATAAACCTCCCACCATTATTTTTGTGAACATGATCAATTCCTGATTTCCATGGGGCCAGAACCTGTTTCAGAGGTTGCTCACACATTGTGCATTCATTAGCGCATTTCTGTTTTTTGGGGTGGTGACATGGCATCTGTTTCAATGAGGTAAATTTCAGGGTCCAACAGCATTCGGAAGCAGCATGTCAGTTTCCTGTGTGATAATGCTGAGAGGATAAAGTCTCTAATTTAACAGAACATTGCTATGCAATAAAAATGACAATCATCTATGGAAGCTGTACAGTGAAACTGTGAACAGGTGTTTTGTGCCATAGCTGTTACTGCAATATATGGATTTTAGCATGGCCTGGATCAGCATCCAGGACTGGAACTATTTAGGCCTATTTTATACTTAAATACAATTAATTTAGTCTTTATGTTGAGCCTGGACTTAAAACAATGCTTAAAAAAATTACTTACAAATATTTCCTGGTCCAAAACAGGTGAGATGTGAACAGCAAATCAGTTCTTTAGCCCGATGCTTCTCTCTTTGTTGTTTAAACATAAACCAATTTCCTGTTATAAAATTACAGCTCATTACTTGTTCGAATAACGGCTGTAACAACAGTATAATAGTGCAAGAACAAATTACCTACACATCCATAATATTAATTACCAGTTCACAAGGCACATTCTTCACTGAAAAAAAAAAAGAGTTTAATAAGAAAACCTATGAGCCTTATTCCTTGGTTACAAACAGCCCTGAATTTTCTCTTTTTTCCCCCCCAAACAAAGAAATGAAGGGGGGAGGGGAGCGTTGGAACAATTACTGTGCACAACACAACATTTTATTTCCCTTGTTATTCTGAAAAGGCACCCGAGGTGATTTTGTATTTGCATCATTGTTTCCACAAATATCATCCAAATGTATATAATTTGCTGAATGACTTCAATTGTGAAATTCAAGCAACAAGTTGATCATGTTTATTTCTAGACTTTTATGCATTATTTACAAGTCGGATGCTAATAAAAGCAGACTGCTCATATACTAATGACTTGAAGCACCCGGAGCATTTTTCCAATTACTTATATTAAAACTGAAAAAAAAACTCAAATAAAACCTAGCAGGATAAAGAGTGTGCAGAGAGAGGGAGAAAGCATGTGTATCCTGTTTTTCGGTTTAATTGACACAGTTCAAGATTATTTTGCTGTATTAAATAGAAAAACCTGAAGGAATCGAATATGAATATGGTAAATTAAAGCTTTTCTCTAAATAAAGGCAAAATAAACAGCAACGCTCAGGAGCAACAGGATAAAGCCACTTCATTTTACACATACTCTGCCCTTCTTTAAGACCTGTTCATTTCAAGCAGGGAATAGAGCAATTGTCACAAATGAATTTGTGGTTACAAATGAATGTGTTTTATGAACATTTTCTCTGAGGAAAATAACATATCAGATTAAATTTGTTTTCTTGCCAGTTGTTGACAGGACAAGCCAAGTAACATATTACTGTTCGGCTTGGATTTAAATTACAGTAATTATTATTATTGATTTATTTTTGGTGAAAACGTCTAGGTTACGTATGTAACCTCCGTTCCCTGATGGAGGGAACGAGACGTTGTGTCAGAGAAGCGCCGATATTCACCTCTGAACTATGAAAAAAGGCCAATGAGAGTTGGCAACCAGTATTTGCATGTCCCGCCCCCCGGACATACGGGTATTTAAGCGGCGCAAATACGGGAGTTCATTCAGGATTTTTCTGAGGAGCCGGAAATGGTCCGGCCACAACAGTGGCTTGGCTCAGCGACGTGGCAGGGGAGACACAACGCCTCGTTACCTCCATCAGGGAACGGAGGTTACATACGTAACCTAGACGTTCCTCTTCTGTCGCTCTCTCCACGCTGTGTCAGAGAAGCGACACTAGGGGTCCACTTATAAAAGCGCCACGCGCTGAGCCGTGTACGTGAACTGCTGATACAGGAGCGAGCAGGTATTCTTACGTGCAGGACGACCAACTGTATCAGGCTGCACGTACTCTTCCCCAATGCCCCATTTAAGCCATCAGGATTCCTTATCGCTACCCTGGAGGGGAACAAGGTGCTGGCCGCCAACCTGGGAACGGGCCAAGCCTGGCCGGGCCTCTTTCTCTCTATGTTTCTCGCGATAGAGCAACTTAGGCCGGGGCCCTTACACGCATTGAGGGAAGGGGGTCTTAGCCCTTATTCAGGGTGGAGAAGACCCTGTGGAGGCCACGCCTACCTGAGAGGGGAGGCAAGTTTAAGTGGCAAAACCATCAGAGGCCTGACTTAGGGCCTATGTGGAAAAGTCGGTGCGGTGGTGGATGAACATACAGCACGGCAACCGAGGCAGCCGCGACTGCCTAAGGGAAGCACGGGAGTCCACTCGCCAGAGGGGACAGAACCGTGGCGTTACACACAGGGGGAGTCCGAAGGAGGCCTTACCTGTGGAGCACCTATACCAGTGCAGGGTAGCTTGCGGTACCGCGAGTGGCTTGGGTCGGCGAAGTTCCTCCGCTGAACTGCGACCCACGAGGGCTAGGGAGGAATCAACCAGTGTCCCAAACCTGAGATCTCCTGGGAATGAAGGCGCACTGTTTCCCCTGGTTAGGGGAAGGGCTAGATGCAAGACATTCACCCGGTCAGATCGTAGGCGTGCCACCGAGTTCTCACGGGCTCGGTACCTGAGAGAACACGGGACGAGACTGACTCAACTCGGAGATTGTAGAATCTCGCGAAAGTGTTCGGTGTTGCCCAGCCCGCTGCTCTACAAATGTCTGCTAGGTCAGTGCCCCTAGCCAGTGCCCATGAGGACGCAACACTCCTGGTGGAGTGAGCTCGGACCCGCAAAGGGGGGCACGGCCTGGGTGTGATAAGCCAGGAAATGGCGTCGACAACCCAGTGGGCGAGTCTCTGCTTGGAGACAGCATTCCCTTTCTGCTGTCCCCCAAAGCAGACGAAGAGCTGCTCAGAGCGTCTAGTGCTCTGTGTGCGGTCCAGGTAGATACGTAAGGCACGTACTGGACACAGCAGTGAAAGGGCTGGATCTGCCTCCTTCCGGGACAGCACTTGCAGGTTCACTACCTGATCCCTGAAGGGTGTGGTAGGAACCTTGGGCACATAGCCCGGTCGCGGTCTTAGGATCACGAACTTGTCTGCTGGACCGAACTCCAGGCAAGCATCGCTAACAGAGAACGCATGCAGATCCCCGACCCTCTTGATGGAAGCGAGCGCGATCAGCAGGGCAGTCTTGAGAGAGAGGGCCCTGAGTCCAACTGAGTCAAGTGGCTCGAAGGGGGGTCTCTGGAGTCCCGTAAGGATGACCGAGAGATCCCAGGAGGGGAACAGGTTAGGCCGGGAGGGAGCTATCCTCCGGGCACCTTTTAGGAACCTGACGATTAAGTTGTGCTTACCAAGAGACTTTCCGTCTACCGTGTTGTGGTGGGCCGCGATAGTGGCGACATACACCTTGAGGGTGGAGGGGGACAGCCTCCTCTCCAGCCTCTCCTGAAGAAACACGAGCACTGACCTAACTGCGCACTTCTGCAGGTCTTCGGCTCGGGAAGAACACCAGTCCGCAAACAGACGCCACTTTAGGGCGTAAAAATGCCTGGTAGAGGGGGCTCTGGCTTGATTGATTATATCTACGACAGCAGATGGTAGACCGGCTAGATCTTCCGCATCCCATCCAGGGGCCAGATGTGGAGGTTCCAGAGGTCTGGGTGCGGGTGCCAGAGCGTGCCCCGTCCCTGAGAAAGAAGGTCCTTCCTCAGGGGAATTCGCCAGGGAGGGGCTGTCGTGAGGAGTGTGAGGTCCGAAAACCAAGTCCGGGTAGGCCAGTAGGGGGCTACCAGAGTGACTTGCTCCTCGTCCTCCCTGACCTTGCATAGCACCTGTGCAAGAAGGCTCACTGGGGGAAATACGTACTTGTGCAGCCCCGTGGGCCAGCTGTGTGCCAGCGCATCTGCCCCGAGGGGAGCTTCTGTCCGGGCATACCAGAGTGGGCAGTGGGAGGTTTCTTGGGAGGCAAACAGGTCTACCTGGGCCTTGCCGAACCGGTCCCAAATCAGCTGGACAAACAGGGGGTGGAGTCTCCACTCTCCGCCAGACAAGCTTTGTCTTGACAGCGCGTCCGCCATCACATTGAGGTTGCTGGGGATGTGAGTGGCGCGCAGTGACTCCAGTCGCTGCTGACTCCATAGGAGGAGACGACGGGCGAGCTGTGACATGTGGAGGGAGCGTACTCTGCCTTGGCGGTTTATGTAGGCTACGACCGTGGTTCTGTCTGTCCTGACTAAGACGTGTTTGTGCCGAATTAATGGAAGAAACTTCTGCAGGGCCAGAAAAACAGCCAGCAGCTCTAGGCAGTTGATGTGCCAGCGCAGGGGGCCTTGGTTCCACTGGCCTGCGGCTGCACGCCCGTTGCACGCGGCACCCCAATCCAATTGCGTCGGTCGTGACCAGAACGCGTCAGGACACCTGCTGCAAGGGTACTCCAGCCCTTAGAAAGCAAAGGTCTGTCCAGGGTTTGAAGTTCTGGCGGCAGGCAGAGGTAACATTTATGTTGTGCATGCCACGGCGCCATGCTCGTCTCGGGACTCAAGTCCGGAGCCAGTGCTGAAGTGGTCTCATATGCATCAACCCCAGCGGTGCAGCCACCGCGGAGGATGCCATATGCCCCAGGAGCTGTTGGAAACGTTTTAGCGGGACCACGGTGCCTGGCTTGAAGGAAGTGAGGCATTTCAGCACTGACTGAGCACGTTCGTTGGAGAGACGTGCTGTCATTGAGACTGAGTCTAACTCCAGACCGAGAAAAGAGATGCTCTGGACCGGGGAGAGCTTGCTCTTTTACCAGTTGACCTGAAGCCCCAAACGGCTGAGGTGCCCGAGCACCTGGTATCTGTGTGCGCATAGTAACTCTCGAGAGTGAGCCAGTATGAGCCAGTCGTCGAGGTAATTGAGTATGCGTATGCCGGCTACTCGAGCGGCAAGAGCTGTCTCTGCGACTTTTGTGAAGACGGAGACAGGCCGAAGGGGAGGACTTTGTACTGTTACGCCTGACCGTCGAAGGCGAACCGTAGGAAGGGTCGATGTCGAGGGCAAATTGAGACGTGGAAGTACGCGTCCTTCAGGTCTACTGCTGCGAACCAATCTAGATGCCGGACGCCAGATAGAATTTGTTTCTGGGTGAGCATTTTGAACGGGAGTTTGGACAAGGTCCGATTGAAAACTCGCAGGTCCAAGATCGGTCGTAAGCCGCCGCCTTTCTTGGGTACAACAAAGTAAGGGCTGTAGAAACCCTTCTTCGTTTCGGTTGGAGGGACAGGCTCTATCGCGTCCTTTAATAGAAGGGAGGCGATTTCTTCGCGCAGGGAATGGGCATGTTGGCCGTGTACTGCGGAAAAATGTACGCCCACGAAGGGGGCGGAGACCTGGCAAACTGAATTGCGTAACCGAGTCGAATGGTCTGGTGCAGCCAGCGTGACGGGTTGGCAGTGAAAGCCACGCCTCTAAACTCCGTGCTAGGGGCACCAAAGGGACGGGTTTTTTGGACGTACCCGGCGGGCCTTCGCAGCGGTGCAGAACAGGTAACGTGGCGTCGGGAGGCAACGTGGCGTCCCGAGGCTCTGGTGCTGAGAATAAACTCAAAGCACTTACCTTGCTCCGCGCACCCGGCAGGGGACGGGTTCGTGACTGAGGAGGAGGTCTGATGCTGGTGAGGTCTGGACTCGTCTGAACTGGCCGGCCGGGGAACAGTCGTGGGGCTGCAGGTGGGGACACCGCGTCCATGGAGCTGGGACTGTTGAGGCCTGAAAGCAGAGTGCCGTGAGAACGGCATTTGTGGGCCATATGCCCCAGAGACAAAGGAAATAGCTCTTTTATTGAGAATTTGGGTACCGCAGCCCCCGATAAGGGGTGCGGCAAATGAAAAAACAAAGGATTCTCCTCCCGGCCCTCCACCGGGGACGGAGCGGTCTTACCACCTCCGGAGCTAACTTCTTGGACTCTGGGTGCATTGTCTCAGGAGCACCTGGGAGCCTTCCGGGTCCTCGAGGGGGTCCGTGAGACAGGGGACGTGATTTTCCCGCGGTTTGCTCGACGCTGGGGCTGAGAGCTGGGCCCAGGTTGAGCTGAGCAGGAGCTTGTTTTCTGGCCGCGGGAGGACGCCCTCGGCGAGCAGACGGGGCATGGGCCATGGCGGCAGGCTTGCGGCAAGGCATGATGTGAGAGATGGCCTCCGTCTGCTTCTTTACCGTGGAGAACTGCTGGGCAAAGTCCTCGACGGTGTCACCGAAGAGGCCGAACTGGGAGACAGGGGCGTTGAGGAAGCGAGTCTTGTCGGCTTCACGCATCTCGACCATGTTCAGCCACAGTTGACGTTCCTGGACCACTAGTGTGGCCATCGCCTGCCCGAGCGCTTGCGCTGTGACCTTCGTCGCTCTCAGGGCGAGGTCGGTCGCTGAGCGCAGTTCCTGCAGCGTGTCGGGATCAGGGCCACCCCCGTGCATGTTGCGAAGTGCCTTGGCTTGGTGGACCTGCAGGAGAGCCATGGCATGCAGGGCTGAAGCGGCGCATCCGGTGGCGCTGTAGGCCTTCGCTGTCAGCGAGGAGGTTACTCTACAGGTCCGGGAAGGGAGTACGGGCGACCTCGCCAGGTGGTAGGGGTACCGGGCATAGATGGATCGTAACCGCCCTATCCACCTGGGGAATCGCCAGCGTACCCGTGGCGCGCTCGCCGTCGAGGGTGGCGAGGGCGGACGAGCCTGTGGCGGTGTGACGAGTGGAGAGGGGTGCTCTCCACGAAGACGTCAGCTCGTCATGCACTTCCGGGAAAAACGGAACCGGGGGGGGCGAGGCTCTGAGCGGCGCGCAGACCCCAGGAACCAGTCATCCAGCCGTGATGGCTGTGGGGAGGATGGAGGGTTCCAATCCAAGCCCACGCTGTTGGCTGCCCGGGAAAGCATGTTGGACATCTGTGCGTCAGCCTCAGCCTGGGCGTGCAAGCCCGAAGGTGGCAGCCCAGGGGAGTCCTCTGCATCAGATGCCGCGCCCTCCGATGTCGCGGCGAGCTCATCGGCTTCCATTGCAAGAGGGTTGGCTGACTAGCTGTGAGGCGAGACGCCGCCGCCTCGAGCACGGACGGGAATCAACGAGCATGCTGGGGCGCGGGTGGTCCGAGGGGGCGTACCCGGCGGAGCTGCACCCGCAGCCATCCCCAAATCGCCTCCATCGCCAGCCGCATCGTCCTCAATCCCGTGGGAAGAAGGAGCAATACGGGGGGTGGCTGGAGTGGCTTGCTCACGGTTGTAAGCAAGCCGCGACCGCAAGGTTGTCATGGTCATGTTCTCGCAGTGAGAACATGAACCATCCACAAACGCAGCCTCGGTGTGATCGCTACCCAGACACACGAGACAGCGCCTATGGCCGTCGGAAGCGGAGAGCACTCTGCCGCATCCAGAATCAACACATGGGCGGGTGGGCATCTTTATAAAGATGCGTCCTTAAAAGGACGTTCAACGCCGCTGTGTTTTGCTCTTTTAGAGGAAATTACTCTTTTAAATAAAATCACTCTTATAGGGAAAAAACTTGTGAGAGTTTTTAAATATGCACTGTCGATGCGCCCAGGGGCAGGAATGCACAGCCGTGCAAACAGGAGAAAGCCGCTGTTGTGCGCCGTGGAATCCAACAGTTATGCAGCAGAGGGATGACAGGAACTTCGGTGTGTAGTATGCAGCAGTTGCAGACACCGACCATCGGCTCGAAGAAATTTTCTGAATGAACTCCCGTATTTGCGCCGCTTAAATACCCGTATGTCCGGGGCGGGACATGCAAATACTGGTTGCCAACTCTCATTGGCCTTTTTTCATAGTTCAGAGGTGAATATCGGCGCTCAAGAGAGACCCCTAGTGTCGCTTCTCTGACACAACATGGAGAGAGCGACAGAAGGGGAATGAAAGACATTAATGAAGTGAAAAATGTGAAAGTGGATAGTCAGATATTCAGACATGTTAGAAATGAAATATTTTCCATTATTGGATTATGGATTGGTCACTGCCTGTTTTTTTTTTTTAAATCAGTTTTGAAGCATGTGCACATTTTTGTAACAACACTCCCCGATTGGCTGAAACATAACAAAGCCAAAAAAAAAAGGGGTATTTTTATCATTGTTGCAGATTTTACATTAATGGATGCAGCTCTCATAGGTTTTTTTTTTTGATAGTATGGATTTGTTCATTTTTCTCCCTTTTTATTCTCCAAAAGAATAAACTTCTGTTTCATTTTTCTCTTACTTGGAAGTTCTCTACAGAAAGCAACATGAATGAAGGTCTCCCCAATACGAAAGCTCAAAGAGGCCTTGCCTTATTATGATTTTTCTGTCTCATTTTCTCGTGATCTTGATATAAATATGGTTGTTTTCTCGTGATCATGACTTAATTTTCTCGTGATCTCGGCATAACAAAAAGTGTTTTTTGCCTTTAATTTTCTCCAAAAACTATACAGTTTTAATTGACCTACAGGATTTACAATTCAAAGTTTATTACACGGTATGAAGGACAATGAGAGATCCTTGGCAGAAAAGTAAAATGTATTATATATAATATGTAAATGTAAAGTTATGTTAATTAATTAAACTTTGGTTATAAAACATTCACCTGCCCTATCCAAGAGTCTTGTAAACCAGTCACCTTTCACATAGGCTAAATCAAACAAATGAATGAACACCAGGCAGCACGTCACAAACACATAATAAATGCTTTTTCATCAATATAGTAAGACTCGCTTTCTTCTGCACTCAACAGGAGTCAAGAAGCCTGTCTTTCTGTGCTTTCCACAAAGTACCGTTATTACTGCAATATGCGGTCAATCGAATCTAAATCGCGGCTGGCTTGACTCGTCCCGGTCCTTCAAGTTGGCTGGCAATGAAATTGACCAAACGTTCAGGGTCACTGTAATGTCTAAGACAAAGTTGTAGACATGATAGTCTTCTTCTAAAGTGTCTGACACTAATCTGGATGTTGTCAATGACTGAGAGACATACAGCTATTTCAGCTTGAGTGAGTCCTTGATCAAAGTAATGACATATTCGGTAATCCATTATGTACCAGTGCGTTGCCGAGATCACGAGACAATTAAGTGGAGTGGTGGTGGCGTAGTGGCTAAAGCACAGGGCTGTTAATCAGAAGGTTGCTGGTTCTGACCCCACAGCTACCACCATTGTGTCCTTGAGCAAGACACTTAACTCCAGGTTGTTCCAGGGGGATTGTCCCTGTAATAAGTGCACTGTAAGTCACTTTGGATAAAAGCGTCTGCCAAATGCATAAATGTAAATGTAAATGTAAAGTCATGATCATGAGAAAACAACCTTTGTTATGTTGAGATCACGAGAAAACTAGACAGAAAAATAATAATAATGCAAGGCCTCTTAGAGCTTCCGTAGCCCAAACCCCCATTCAGAGATAATTATTCCTAGACTCAAAACATCTTTAGCTATCATTAAACTATTGTAGTACTCATTACTGTCCATACATGTGCACACAAGTCTGGCTGATCTAAACACAGGACATACACGCTGCATTATCTAAAGGTTATATTAGAGTTTGATTTTTTTTTTTAATTAAGTAATATTTAGACTACCAGGTTCTTTGACTTCATGATCTGACTTGATTTAATGTGTGAGCTGGCATTCTCAACTAATGACATCTAAATAAGTTAACTTTTTACTTCAGATGTTACAATATCATTGGAAAATACATGAAAATTAGTTAAGCTTGGCTATCGAATTGCTATATATAAATTAAACAAATTAACTCAGGGGGAAAGCGATCAATATAGCCTTTAATTTTACACCTCATTGATAATTTCAATATCTTGCACACCTGTAGCAATCAGTAGGAAAACTGAGTCTTTCTAGATTTCCAAGCTGAGCATATATGACCTCTGAGCTGAGAATAATAATACTGCATATCTCCTTAAAATTTATAGAAAAAATATTTGAGCATGCAAATCTACATCGGCTAGTTCAGCACCTTATCATGCAATCTGAAAATGAAAAAAGAAATAGGCTTTATAACAGACACACATGCACGCATTCATGCATGCACATACACACATGCATGCATGCATGCATGTACGCACACACACCAAATGTACAATGTGACGTTGTGTCGATGTAGTGACACTCGGGGTTGCTCTTGGTGTCGTGGCATTTATACGAAAGGGCACGACAAGCTGAACTATGTTATGTGGACTAGCAAACGAGACGGGCAAGCTGTTGCATGCCTCAGAGCCAACACACCCAGCCGTTACGTAACCTGCCCAACGCACCTATGAGCGTCGTACGGTCCCCTGTGCCGACAAGTCAACTGCCCCAAAAAATGGGGACAGGCTGTCCCAGCTCTTTTTCTCCCCAAAAAAGAATGGAAATCGTTCAGCTGGGGGCCATTATTTCAGCATCGGGGAGGTGTCCCTTCTCAAGGGGAAGACTCTGCGGAGGCCACATCCTACCCAAAGGGAATGTAATTGTGTGGAAATACATCACATAGTCTTACCGAGCTTTGTCTGCAGTGTCACACGTGGAGAAGTCACAGTGGTAGGTCCTACCTAGAGGGGAGGAGCACTATAAACACGGCGACCGGTGGCAGAGGGAACCCTGATCAAGGAAGAATTGGTTTTACCAACGGGGAAACCATCTTGCGGAAGATACATCACACAGGGTTACATACAGGCAACCAGCACATGTGGAGCACCTACCCCAGTACAGGGCCTATTTAGCACACATACTGGGCAAGCATCAATTTTTTCAGCCAACTCGCCTGCCACAGGGCTATGGAGGAAGGACATCCAGGGTCCAGGCTGGGGGATAAAAGCGCATGTCTCCGCATCTAAGAGGGGGAAGGTGCTATGCACAAGTGGTACACCCAGCCAAACTTACCTGTTCATACCTGACAACACATGGGACGAAACTGGCTCAACCCGGAGATTGTAGAACCTTGCAAATGTGTTTGGCGTTGCCCAGCCCGCTGCTGTGCAGATGTCTGCTAAAGAGGCACCATAGGTCAGAGCCAAGGAGGCAGCCACACTCCTAGTAGAGTGTGCTCGTAGCCCCAAGGGGGGCAACACGTCCTGGGCATGATATGCCAAAGTGATGGGGTCAGTGACCCAGTGGATGATCCTCTGTTTGGATACAGCACTCCCTTTCTGCAGCTAAAGCTCTGTATGCGATTCAAATAGATGCATAAAGCACGCACTGGACATAGCAACGACAAGGCTGTGTCTGCCTCCTCCTGGGGTAGCGCTTGCAAGTTCAACACCTGATCCCTACGGGGTTGTGGGAACCACATAACCCGGTCGGGGTCTCGGGACCACATGAGAGTATTTCCGGACCAAACGCCAGGCACGTGTCACTGACAGAGAATGCATGCAGGTCCCCTACGCTCTTGATTGACGTGAGTGCAGTCAGGAGGGTGGTCTTCAGAGAGACTGCATTTTTCTGCATTTAGAACAGACGCCACTTCAAGGCATACAGGTTCCTCGTAGAGGGGGCCCTAGCCTGAGCGATCGCATCTACCACCGTGGGTGGTAGTCAACTTAGGTCTTCCACGTCCCGAACAAGGGCCAGATGTGGAGATTCCAGAGGTCTGGTCGAGGGTGCCAGATGGTGCCCTGTCCCTGAGTGAGGAGATTTCTCCTCAGAGGAATTCACCACGATGAGTGTGAGGTCCGAGAACGAAGTCTGGGTGGGCCAGTAGGGTGCTACTAGGATGACCTGCTTCACTCCCTGATGTAAGGTATGGCGGAGGATCAGTGGCCTTAACAGATTCACGAACAAACAAGAACTTACTGTTAAAAACTCCCCTAATTACTGAAATAGCGCCAACCAGTCTCCACAAGCACAATAAATGTATTGACAAAGAGACAATGAACTATTGACAGAGAACCGCATGTGACATCCGCATGCTCACCACGTGCTTATCGTGTGGACAGGAAGGGGGAAACTTTGAACGTAAAAATGTGTGTGTGTGTGTGTTTTCAGTTAAACACAGAACTGCATATTGCTAATGAAATACGTGTAATCCCTGTATGTTGTGTATTTCTGAGGTATATCAAACTCGTTAGAACTGTTTCAGTTGTGTGTTTTAAACTCTGAGGCCTCATATTTAATAGCCTCAGTGTATATTCCCTTTTTAAGTGCACTAAACACACGTTTCTTGGTATCAAATTAAACCTGACGATTTGTCCGAGCTGAATTTGAATATAAGATCTCTGTAGAATGATATTACGTGATGTTTTACTATCTTTTGAGTCATTCAGCCCAAAATCTCTTACTGTCATAAACATGCAAATGAGCCTTGACAAAGGAATCATTCTCCTGTCCCAATGGAAGGAGAATTTTACGACCTCCAAAGGAATGTTCAGAGAAGTGCTGACCCTCACTTCATTCTCTTACTGAGAAAGAGAAATGAACCCTGTTAATCCTATATATATATTCTATATATCCATGTGATAAATATTGACATGTATCTAATGTGCCATCTCACATTTTCCCTTAAATGTGCTTGATCTATGTTTTCTTGCAAACTAATGGGTTAATGTTTCAGACTTTGCATACTATGGTTAACCAAAATCATATGTGTGGCATATTTGGTCTCTATAACTTGGTATTTTGAAGATTGAAATGACTGTGTACATGATATGTCGATAACAACAACATATTAGTATTACAAGTATATTTCCTATTTTCTTTCTTGCACATGCAATGGGCAATTTTACAACAAAGAGCAATAAACCAAATTCCCGCCTAGAACTCAAACCCTTCTTATTGGTCGAGCCAATGAGAGGTGGGACCTGTTTCCTGAGGGTATAAAATTGCTGCGCCCACTTCCTCGCTCCCTCTTAGCCCTCTCTTAGCCCTCTCTCTTGTCGCTTATCTCTTGCTTTCTGGTTCTCTGAGCCTTGTGCTCTCTCACTCTCTCGCTGAATGATGCCAAACTAGAAGGCCCCAAGGACTCCCAAGCGTGTGCCAGGCTACGGCCTTGACTTTCCATTCACCAAAGATTCTCTGACTCCTACTGGTTCTCTCTCATCAAGACAACATCATCAAAGATCAACTGGAGCCTCAACAAATTGCATCAGGACAATTTAATTCAAATGGGACATGCAAGTATCAAACTTAGTCTCATTATTTGATACATTAAGTATCCTTAACCCATTTCTAAAAAGGGCGTGTCAGAACTAATATGATGGTTTGCTCAGGCTGTTGATCTGCTGAACTTCAAACAATGCTATAACTTCTTGCCTTCCTGTATTCTGCTTCAGCCCTCTTTCCCTTGGTAAACTGTATGAATGTATGTATATGTATGTTAGAGTAGTTTAAATGTTTAGTCTAGTTAATAAAGTCTTGTTCATGTCACATGTAAAGTTGTCTGTGTCTCAAGCTCATATCTAAAGTCACTAATCATAGATTTTGACTACTTGCTCTTAATACTTAGTAAGAAAGACATTTCCCTTGCCCCGAAATGTACATTTCTATTAATTAATTAATTAATAACCAAAATTGAGTGTTCACGGGATGAACCGAGTATTTGGTTGTAATGTTAATGTAGCTACATCAAGTTAACCCGATTAACTGATCCAAATATTCATAATTGATTATAACAAGTTATGATTGATTATTAATATTTCATAGAGCTGATTCGCTACCTAATGGTGGAAGAATATAGAGCTGATTCGCTACACTGACCTTGTACATGGTCTGCACAAGTAGGCTCACTGGGGTAACGCCTCAGAGGTGGCAGTGGGAGGATTCCCAGGAAGCGAACATGGGATGGGGGGGGATGTACATCATGCTGGTGGCACCCCGGCCTGAGATAACGCCGGGAGGATTGTGGAGCGGAGGGGAGCGGGGCCGGGTCGGAATATCGCGCGCCCGGTCCTCAATCGGCCTGATGAGGCGCGCGAGGGATAAAGGCGGCCGGTGATGATGGACGGCATGTACAACAGTAAAGAGAAGACTCAGGGGTGCAGAATTGCAAAAAAAAAAAAACCCACTTTTTAAACAGAAAAAAAGAAAAGGTTAGAGTGGGCAAAGAAACACAGACAGTCTTAACCCTATTGAGCTTTTATGATATCAGCTGGACAGTAAGGTGCATGAGAAGTGCCTGACAAGACAGCCACATCTATGGCAAGTGCTACAAGAAGTATCGTCCAGAGGACAAAATGACAGCTAGAATGCCAAGGATCTCCAAAGCTGCCATTGCTACACGTGGAGGATTTTTTTTTTATTTATTTATTTTTATGGTAAAACATTTAGCAATAACCACAAAACAACATATGGCTCCAAAATAGCTAGCCTCTACTAGTGATAGCTTAATTTAAGCACACATCTATATTACTTGTAACCCTGTTTCCCATGCTGGTGCATTTAAAAAAATATATAATAATAATAATAAATTGTTATTCATCAATTGTTTATTCAGTTTTTTTTTATTATTTAATTTTGATGTTTATTTAATGTTTATTGCTAGAAAATTACAAAATCAATGAAAAAAGAAAAAAAAAGATTTCAAGAGGTTCAGACTCTATTTTGTACCCTATCCATGCCATACACAACAAGGACAAAAATACACTCAGGATGCTACAGGAATCTCAGATTTATCTAATTTGCCTACAGTTGGCTTATTGCTTTACGGATTATATTGTTGAAGGTACAGAAGTAAATTAAGAGTGTGATAGTAAAGGCCTGATTGAAATATAATCAAATTGATCTCAACATTTATCACGCATTAGTTATGACCTGAGGCAGCATTGGCCTGTAACAAATACGGCAACAGCAAACACGCACACAAACAAACACACACAACATGCAACCATGTAACATAAAAGTCTTATAAGCCATCTGGTCATGCTTTAAAATGAAAAGGGTTGTTAAACCGACACACACATACACGCTTTAAACACACATATGAGGAATGAAGCATATGCATGATCCTAAAGAACAAATGTGTTAGCTGGAACAAATATATTAAAAAAAAATTTTTAAACTGCCATGGCATCTATCTCACCTTTTTATTCTCTATTGTCACAAGGTAGTTGGAGTTTGCAAATGGTGTCACATGGTTTATTGCCATTTATATAATTAGACAGCCACATATGTTCACACCTCCTGCCAACCCCAAACCTCAATTCCTAAATTAATTTTAACCTCCCTACCCATCTCTAAAGCAGGTTGTTCTGGAACAGGGAGGGGCTTTTTTACTGGGAACGTTCTCATCAGGTGTTTAGCCACAAGACAGGTATCAACACAATAGATATAGTTTGTACTCACTTGATTAACAGGGCTTCACTAAGCAGGCCAAAGCAGATTGCAGCTGTCTTGAAAAGTGTGTGTGGAGGGGGATTGTCAAAAGCAGTCATCATTCGGTACACCACATATGGCACTAGAGCCAACAGGAAAACGGATATGGCTAGAATGGGCCAGGTGTGCCACTGAGATGCCACAGTCCGCCAGGGTGCACACCTTTTCAGCTGATACTGCAAGATACAGAGAGGAACTCACATTAATGGGGATAAACAGGAGGTTGGCAATCAAGGAAGGAGATGACTTATGAAAAATCCTCATAAACATCCATTGTTCAATGTAAAATTACACAATTTTTCAATGTAAAATTACACACTTAATTTTATTCTAAAAGTGCTTCTAAAATGGTAACATCTAAATTATTATTGTTTTATTTTAAGTCAAATGAATTATTTGATATTACTGGTGATAGGCTTAATTAAGGGTTAACACCATTGAGGGTAATTTGTGAAGGGTCAGATCAAGAAGAAAAAGGCCTCCACGTTGTGTCAGAGAAGCGACACTAGGGGTCTCTCTTGAGCGCTGATATTCACCTCTGAACTATGAAAAAAGGCCAATGAGAGTTGGCAACCAGTATTTGCATGTCCCGCCCCGGACATACGGGTATTTAGGCGGCGCAAATACGGGAGTTCATTCAGAAAATTTCTTCTGAGCCGATGGTCGTGTCTGCAACTGCTGCGTGTACACACCGAGTTCCTGCTATCCCTCTGCTGCATGCTGTTGGATTCTACGGCGCACAACAGCGGCTTTCTCCTGTTGCACGGCTGTGCACTTCCTGCCCCTGGGCGCTTCGACAGCGCAGATTAAAGAACTCTCACAAGGTTTTTTCATAAAAGAGTGATTTTATTTAAAAGAGTAATTTCCTCTAAAAGAGCAAAACACAGCGGCGTTGAACGTCCTTTTAAGGACGCATCTTTATAAAGATGCCTTTCCGCCCCTGTGTTGTTTCTGGATGCGGTAGAGTGCTCTCCGCTTCAGATGGCCACAGGCGTTGTCTCGTGTGTCTGGGTAGTGATCACACTGAGGCTGCGTTTGTGGATGGTTCATTTTCTCACTGCGAGAACATGACCATGACAACGTTGCGGTCGCGGCTTGCTTACAACCGTGAGCAAGCCACTCCAGCCGCCCCCTGTGTTGCTCCTTCTTCCCACGGGATTGAGGATGATGCGGCTGGCGATGGAGGCGATTTGGGGATGGCAGCGGGTGCAGCTTCGCCGGGTACGCCCCCTCGGACCACCCGCACCCCAGCACGCTCGTTGCTTCCCGTCCGTGCTCGAGGCGGCAGCGACTCGCCTCACAGCCAGTCTGCCGACCCTCTTGCGATGGAAGCAGATGAGCTTGCCGCGGCATCGGAGGGCATTTTATCTGATGCTGAGGACTGCCCTGGGCTGCCGCTTTCGGGCCTGCACGCTCAGGCTGAGGCCGACGCACAGATGACCGACATGCTTTCCCGGGCAGCCAACAGCGTGGGCTTGGATTGGAACCCTCCATCCTCCCCACAACCATCACGGCTGGACGACTGGTTCCTGGGGTCTGGGCGCCGCTCACAGTCTCACCCCCCCCCCCGGTTCTGTTTTTCCCGGAAGTGCATGACGAGCTGACATCTTCGTGGAGAGCACCCCTCTCCACTCGTCACACCGCCACAGGCTCGTCCGGCCTCGCCACCCTCGACGGCGGAGCGCCACGGGTACGAGGCGATTCCCCAGGTGGATAGGGCGGTTGCGATCCATCTCTGCCCCGGAACCCCTACCACCTGGTGAGGTCGCCCCATACTCCCTTCCTGGACCTGTAGAGCACCCTCCTCGCTGACAGCGAAGGCCTACAGCACCACCGGATGCGCCTCTTCCGCCCTGTATGCCATGGCTCTCCTGCAGGTCCACCAAGCCAAGGCACAATGCAACATGCACGGGGGTGGCCCTGATCCCGGCATGCTGCAGGAACTGCGCTCAGTGACCGACCTCGCCCTGAGAGCGATGAAGGTCACAGCGCAAGCGCTCGGGCAGGCGATGGCCACGCTAGTGGTCCAGGAACGTCAACTGTGGCTGAACATGGTCGAGATGCGTGAAGCCGAGAAGACTCGCTTCCTCAACGCCCCTGTCTCCCAGTTCGGCCTCTTCGGCGACACCGTCGAGGACTTTGCCCAGCAGTTCTCCACGGTAAAGAAGCAGACGGAGGCCATCTCTCATATCATGCCTCACCGCAAGCTTGCCGCCACAGCCCATGCCCCGTCTGCTCGCCGAGGGCATCCTCCTGCGGCCAGAAGACAAGTTGCTGCTCCGCCTCAACCCGGGCCCAGCTCTCAGCCTCAGCGTCGAGCAAACCGCGGGAAGCGCACGCCCCCTGTCTCACGGACCCCCTCGAGGACCCGGAAGGCTCCCAGGCGCTCCTGAGACAGCTCCAAGACGTTAGCTCCGGAGGTGGTAAGACCGCTCCATCCCCCGGTGGAGGGCTGGGAGGAGAATCCTTTGTTTTTTCATTTGCCGCACCTGCGGTACCCAAATTCTCAATAAAAGAGCTATTTCCTTTGTCTCTGGGGCACATGGCCCGCAAGTGCCGTTCTCACGGCACTCTGCTTTCAGGCCTCAACAGTCCCGGCTCCATGGACGCGGTGTCCCCGCCTTCAGCCCCACGACTGTTCCCCGGCCGGCCGGTTCAGACGAGTCCTGGAAGGGTACGTGCAGCCTGATACAGTTGGTCGTCCTGCACGTAAGAATACCTGCTCGCTCCTGTATCAGCAGTTCACGTACACGGCTCAGCGCATGGCACTTTTATAAGTGGTCCCCTAGTGTCACTTCTCTGACACAACGTGGAGAGAGCGACAGAAGGGGAACGTCTAGGTTACGTATGTAACCTCCATTCCCCGATGGAGGGAACGAGACGTTGTGTCTCCCCTGCCACGTCGCTGAGCCGAGCCACTGTTGTGGCCGGACCATTTCCGGCTCCTCAGAAAAATCCTGAATGAACTCCCGTATTTGCGCCGCTTAAATACCCGTATGTCCGGGGGAGGGACATGCAAATACTGGTTGCCAACTCTCACTGGCCTTTTTTCATAGTTCAGAGGTGAATATCGGCGCTCAAGAGAGACCCCTAGTGTCGCTTCTCTGACACAACGTCTCGTTCCTCCATTGAGGAACGGAGGTTACATACGTAACCTAGACGTTATATATATATATATATATATATATATATATATATATATATATATATATATATATATATTTTAGTTCGTCAAAATTTTTAGATAAATGTAATAAAAATAAACAAATAAACAAACAAACATAAATTTTTGTAAGATTTATGTTTTTTATTTTATAAAAACCTGTTTCCTTAATGGTTTGTTAGCAAATACCTTAATTTGTTTACAAATATATCCATTTCAAATTAATTTAGTATTACAAAAACATGTTTGTCCCTTATCTCAAGAATCAGTGAAATAATAAAAAAAGGTAGTCCAATTTTAGTTAAACAATAATTACTTGTCATTTTAACACAGGGAGTTCAAGTCGTTCAGAGATCTGAATATATATGATATGAAATATTGAATAAAAGATTGAATAGAAGTTGCACACTGTTTTGTTTTCATTCTGTGTCCCGATGTGTAGTCATTAGGGCTCAGCAGAAAACAAATAAGCCGCCTTTGTGAGGCTAAACATCTCTCCTGACTACAGCTTGTGGCTTCAGACCTGTTCTTGCTCTCTCTCTCTCTCTGACTCCCAACCTATCTCTCTCCCCTTGGCTTCAGGCATGGAGAACAACTCAGCCACACATTGAGTTGGGTTTGTGTGATTCTCTCTCTCTCTCTCTCTCTCTCTCTCTCTCTCTCTCTGTGTGTGTGTGTGTGTGTGTGTGTGTGTGTGTGTGCGCGCACTCTTGCACCCTCAGGCACTTTGTTGCTGACATTTTGTTTTATAGCCTGTTTTATTAATATTCTTGCCACTTACCAAATTAATATCCGACTTGCTAAGAAATTTAATAACCACAAAATATTTTACAGGAAAGTATTTACTCTTGAGCAAGTAGATGAATAGATCACCACATCCTCAATTCATCTCAGAAACATATAAAGCAAACAGCTATTATTTTTCTAATGGATTCTGTAGGCCACACAGAATGTTCACCAAACAATGTGAATATTAGTTATATTATCTTTCCACCTCTTACAACTTAACTTTAGCAGTATTTTTGAAGGATTAGTTCCCCTAAACTGCAAATTATGTTATTATTTACTCCCAGTAATGCTGTTTTAAACCCATATGACTTTCTTTCCCCTGCAGAACACCAAAGGGTATTTTTTAAAGAATGTCAGTATTGATTTCCATATCAATACTTTTAGATTGATTCCTCACTTTAAAGCTTAAAAAAGCACCCAGAACTGTCAAAACAAAAGTCCATGTGACTTGTGCATACTTTTTCAATATAATTACTTTGTATTATGAACGTCATGGTTATGGTTGTAACCGCCGTTCCCTGATGGAGGGAACGAGACTTTGTGTCGAATGTAGTGACACAAGGGGTCTTTCTTGAGAGCCTCGCATACCTCTGAACTTGAGAAAAGGCCAATGAGAAATTGGCAGACAGAATTTGCATGTCCCACCCCAGACATACTGATATAAAGGAACGCGGGCGTGTGTCTGTCAGTCAGGTTTTTGCACTGAGGGGCCGAGAATAAGGTACGGCCAATCACAGTGGTAGGTCAGGTGTCGTGGCAAAGGGGACACAATGTCTCATTTCCTCCATCAGGGAACAGAGTTTACAACAGTAACCATGACGTTCCCCTTCTCGACTCGACGTTGTGTCAAATGTAGTGACACAAGGGGTCCCATTTCAAAGTGCCATGCACTAGACCGTGTTATGTGAACTGCTGACACAGGTGCAAGCAGGCTGCTGTATGCTAGAAGCAACTGTATAGGCCACACGTAACCCTCCCCAACGCTGCCAGAAAAAGGTGTCATATACAGACCTTAGGTTCCCAGTATTACTAAGGGGGGAACAGGTGTTACATGACCATCATGGGAGCAAGCCAGCAAGCAGTGGCCTTTTCTCTCTCTATGATTCTCGCATAGAGCATAATGTGGCTGGAGCTATCTTAACGCTATGACATGCGTAGGCGAAGGCGATCTTTCCCGATCCTATTCTTTCAGGAGGAAATGACCCTGTGGAGACCACATCCTGCCCAGACTAGGGGGAGGTGATATGTGGCCAATACACCACATGGGTTGACAAGCCACACATGGGAGTGGCACGGTGGCAGGTCCTACCTAATGAGGGAGGAGCTCTACAAACACGGGGAGACACGGGTCCGCCGACAGGGGGACCGTACCGCAGAAAATACATCACAAAAATTTCAGGGAGTTGCCTCAAGAGGTAATTAGGCCTGTGGAGCCCTACCCAGGTACAGAGCACTTGCGGCTCATAGTGGGAATGGATGCAAATTATGCAGGCCAGAAGGCTAGGGAGGAAGAACATCCAGGAAGCGAGAGCTTTGTAGCTGACCTGGGAGAGAAAGCGCACTGTATCAACTTGGTGAAGGGCGCTAGGTGCAAGCGGAACACCCGGTCAGCTGTTCTGTATTACCGAGTTCTACTGGCTTGGACCTGACAAAACAAGGGATGAGATCAACTCAACCCTGAGATTGTAGAACCTCGTAAAGGTGTTGGGTGTTGCCCAGCCCGCTGCTCTGCAGATGTCTGCTTAGGGAGGTGCTGTTGGGCAGTGCCCACGAGGATGCCATACTTCTCGTGGAGTGTGCTCGAACCCGCAAGGGGTACCTGATAATCAAGTCGTGCTTACCCAAGGACTTTCCGTCCACTGCGTCGTGGTGGGCTGTCATAGTGGCTACATACACCTTCCAGGTGGAGGGGGACAGCCTCCCCTCCAACCTCTCTTGCAGGAGTGAAAGCATTGACCGAACTGCGCATCTCTGCAGATCTTCAGACCGGGAAGAACACCAATTTGTGAACAAGTGCCACTTTAGGGTGTAAAGCTGCCTGGTAGAGGGAGCTCTGGCTTGGTTGATTGTGTCTACGCCGCAGGTGGTAGGTCACCCAGATCTTCCTCGTCCTGTCCAGGGGCCAAAAGTGAAGGATCCAGAGGTCTGGGCGCAGATGCCAGAGGGTGCCCCATCACTGGGAAAGAAGGTCCTTCCTAAGGGGAATTTGCCAGGGAGGTGCTGTTGCAAGGAGCATGAGATTTGAGAACCAAGTCTGAGTGGGCCAGTAAGGGGCCACTAAAGGTGAATTGTTCCTCGTCCTCCCTGATCTTGCACAGACCAGTGCAAGAAGGCTCACTGAGGGAAATGCAGCTGTGTGCCAGCATGTCTGTCCCGAGAGGGGTCTCTGTCACCAGGGTACCAGAGCGGGCAGTGAGCGGGCAGTGAGAATTGTCTTGGGAGGCAAAGAGATCTACCTGTGCTATGCCGAACCGGTCCTAAATCAGCTGGTCCACCGGGGCTGGAGCCTTCACTCTCCGCCAGGCGAAACCTGTTGCAACAGCGCTTCCGCTGTCATGTTGAGTCCATCTGACTCCAAAGGAGGAGATGGCAGGCGAGTTGTGACATATGACAAGAGCACACGCCTCCTTGGTGATTTATGTACTCCACCATCGTGGTGCTGTCTGAACGGATCAAGATGTGCTTGCCCGTATCAGCGGGAGAAACCACCGCAGGGCCAGGAGTACAACCAGCAACTCTAGGCAGTTGATGTGCCAATGCATCCGGGCTCTATCCAGGAGCCAGCGGCTGCGTGCCTGTTGCACACAGCACCCAACTCCGTTGAGAGGCATCTGTGGTGACCACTACATGCCTAAACTCCTGTCCGCAGAGAACAGAGGTCTGTCCAAGGGTTAAAAGTCTGACGGCAGGAAGGGGTGATTAACACACAGTATGTGCCGTGGCGCCATGCCCATCTCGGGACTCAAGTCTGAAGCCAGTGCTGAAGCGGTCTCATATCATCAACCCGAGCGGCATGACCTGCCATATGCCCCAGGAGACTCAGGAACTGTTTTAGAGGCGTTTGCGAGGCGTGCTGTCATTGAGACTGAGTCTACCTCCATGACGAGAAAAGAGATGCTCTGAACCGTGGCGAGCTTGCTCTTTTCCCAGTTCACCTGAAGCCCTAGACGGCTGAGCTGCCTGAGCACCTGGTCCCTGTGAGTGCATAGTAACTCCCGAGAGTAAGTTAGAATGAGTCAGTCATCGAGGTAGTTGAGTATGTGGATGCCCACTTCCCGTAGTGGAGCAAGGGCTGCCTCTGCGACCTTCGTGAAGACACGAGGGGACAGGGACAGGTCAAAGGGGAGGACCTTGTACTGAAACGCCTGGTCGTCGAATGCGAACCCTAGCTGAAGGGTCGATGTCTAGGCAGAATGGAGATGTGGAAGTAAGTGTTTTTCAGGTCTACCACTGCAAACCAGTCTGATGGCGAACACAAGTTAAAATCTGTTTCTGCTTGAGTATTTTGAACAGGAGTTTGTGTAAAGGCCAGTTGAGAACTCGTAAGTCCAAGATCGCATCCCACCGCCTTTTTTGGGTACGATGAAGTAAGGGCTGTATAGACCCTTCTTCATCTCGGCTGGAGGGACAGGTTCTATCGCGTCCTTGAGTAGCAGAGTTGTAATCTCTGCCAGTAAGGTGCTAGCGTTTTGCTAAAACGAGGCGGGAGCCTGGTGAATTTTATTGTGTAGCTGAGTCAGATGGTCCTGGTCGACCAGTGCGACGGGTTGGACAGCAAAAGGCCCTCCACCAGGGTACAGAGTGGTCTTGGTACCAGCTCCGGAGCGAATATCTGACTCCTCGGAAGGGAGAAAGCCGCAATTGGCTTTGCGAAAACATAGCCATGGCTATGTTCTCGCAATGAGAACATAAACCGTTCATAAATGCTGCCTCCGTGTAATCGCAGCCCAGACAAGCAAGGCAGTGCTTATGACCGTCAGGAGCGGAGAGAAAACAGCCGCATCCAGGAACTACAGGAAGGCGGAAAGACATCTTTAAAAAGATGCGTCCTGAAAAGGTAGTGATACTCAGCTTGCTGCTGCACAACCGCAGAAAAAATCTGACTGACAGACACACGCCCGCTTCCCTTTATACCTGTATGTCCGGGGGCGGGACATGCAAATTCTGTATGCCAATTTCTCATTGACATTTTCTCAAGTTCAGAGGTACGTGAGGCTCTCAAGAAAGACCGCTTTTGTCACTATATTTGACACAACGTCGAGTGAGTGACAGAAGGGGAACTTTTCATCATCAGGGCTTTTCATCAAATTTAAATGAAAAATTCTATCATCACTTACCCTCAGGCCATCTCAAATGTTTATGACTGACATTCTTCTGCAGAACAAAAACAAAGTTTTTAGAAGAAAATTTCAGCTCTGTAAGTCTATACAATGCAAGTTAATGGTGGTCAGATATATGAAGATCCAATAGCAAATAAAGGCAGAATATAAGTAATTCATACAAATCCAGTGGTTAACTCCATGTCTTTGAAAGGGATATAATATATGTGGGTGAGAAACACAGCAATATTTTAAGTCCTCTTTTACTATAAATATCCACTTTGACTTTCATTTCGACATTCTTTACCTTTTGGCGATATTCATTCTTTGTACATCTCACCACCTACTGGTCGGGGCTGGTCAAAGGTGAAGATTCATAGAAAAAGGACTTACACACACCTACCATATTGCTTCTGTAGATATGGATTTAACAACTGGAATTGTATGGACTACTTTAATGCTGTTCTGGCCACCATTAACTTGCATTGTATGATCTACAGAGCTGAAATATTATTCTAAAAATTCTGCGGAACAAAAAAATTCATATGGATCTGGAATGGCAAGAGGATGAGTAAATGATGAGAGAATTTTCATTTTTGGGTGAACTCTTCCTCTAAATCCCAAAGGATACTTTGATTTTGACGTGAAGACACAGCTTCTGTGTACAGTTGAATGGGAGCATGTCAAAGTATACTTCATATGACAGCACACATTCACAGGCATTTGGTGCATGTGCACTACAACTGCTGTTAGATACTGTACTATTTCTCTTCAGGAGTTAAGACCCATAAAGATGTCTTTATAGTCCTTCAGACTCAAGTTATACAATTACAGGTATCTCATGGCCTCCTCACAGATGCGCTCTTGACGTGCACATCCTCTGTTGTTGTTTTAACCTTTCTCTCATGTTGTTTACCGGCAATTACATCTTCTTCTAGGGCTTCTACTTGACAACAACGGCTCAGATGTGAGAGTTGCCACATTGATTGTGGACACACTAATTAGTGCAAATTATTTGGCTGTGTGTGTTCAGTGTTCGTGCACTCCGCTGATGATGAGATTTGTGTTACACATCCTGTGCTGGGCATCCGCATTTGACCAAAATATACTTTCGGCTTTAGTCATTATTTACTCTCAAATCAAAATCAAATCAAATTAAATTGCAAACTCGTGTAAACAGTTTACAAATTCAATATGGTGACAGGTCAATAACATCAAACTTAATTGGTTCTTGTTTCATAACATTTGTTACAAGACACAACTGAGGTTTGATGTTACTGCCTTGTTGCTATATTGGATTTGTGTGTTTATTATTTACACAAATTTACAATAAAATTAATATGAGAGTAAAAACTTAAAAATCATACGCTTGTATGCCTTGAAGATCTGAAATATGATGCCCAATTTTACTTTTATGGCACTTCTCACTTCTTTATGGCACTTATGGCACTTCTGTTTTTTTAAGCTTTAAAGTAAGTCACTATCAACTGCTATTATATGGAAGTCGATGATTGTGAAATTCTTTAAAAAAAAATATCCTTTTGTGTTCCACAGAAGAAATAAATTCTTGTGGGTTTTGGACATGGGGATGAGCAATTAATCCCAGAATTGTCTTTTTTGGGGGGAATTATTCATTTAAATCTCAGTGAGACATCAATATTTTCCTCACTCAAACCAGTTTTTCCTCCAAATGAAAAAGCATTTTTGTATTAAGCATAAATGTATTTAGAAAAAGGAACCCAAAGAAAAAGGAACTCGAGTACAAGGGGAAAAAAACAAAAAAGAACACACAAGCTAACCCACTCATGGTGTGATATCTGGAACAGCATTTAATTAGTGTCCCTGCCTCATCTGCAAATGTATACCATCGCCTCTCTTGTGTTAGAACAGCTATTCATTAATTAGATACTTTGTGGCAAGTGCCACTGAACTATCTGCAATGTTTAAGGTTGCATCAAGCCGCAGTAAGTGCTTTCATGATAGTGCGATGCATCCATCTTCATTTCTCAGCCACTCTGTCTTCTCTGCCCTTCAGCTCGAGAGAGAAAAAGAGTGAGGGAGAAAGATAGAGAGGAAGAAAGAAAGAGAGTTTCAGAGGACCTGATACGACTCATCCCAGGAAGACCCTGACTTTTTACCTGCTTTTATTTTTGCACTGAAGCTAATTAATTTACAAAGGTCAAGTGGGTGCCCACTTGTGGAGGCATACAAAAGCTCACATGATCTAAGCTGAGGTGGCTACTGTACCTCGGCACATACTGGTACATATAAACACAACAATATATGAAGCTTTTCAAGGTTTAACTGAAAAAAAGTCTACATCAAAGCAAAACACACAAACCCAGGCCGGAATCCTACTGCAAGCATGTATGGAGAATTCCTTCACTTCTTAATCTGTTCCACTAGCACACGGATACTTCCTGAATTGCCTTTTCTCCCTCCACTTAGTTCAATCTGCACTGTGAACATATACAGCCCCCATACCTGCCCAATCTTCATCCAAACAGCCCACAGTAAACAGTAGATAATCTGTACATCATCTGGGGTAATATGGAGTAATATTGGTGTTTATTTAGACAGGAGGGAAGGTGGCATTTGCAGTACAAGCAAGATAAGAGTACTGATGGATAAATGTATTTTGGCTTTACTACAGGGGTATTTGATGACAGTTTGAACCAGCAGTTTTTCATGGGGGCTGTGTGCTTTGAGTACATTTAAGGAGGTATTTATACAACCCAAGGATAGGGGACATTTGAAAGTACGGGGCTCACAGTATGTGGACAGTCTTAAAAGAGTTAAAATTTTGTTGATTTCTTTCACCCTCATAGGCTTACAACTTTTTACTCTAAGCAAGGCCCAGACTGACTTCCTACACCTACTCACCTACTCTTTTAATGCTTTTTTCCTCTTTTCTCAAAGTTGAAGTGTGTAATTTTGTTTTCAGTTAAAGGAATAGTTCCAAAACATCTCACATTATTTACTCACCCTAATGTCACTTCAAACCCAAATGACTTTCATTCTCTGTGGAACACAAAAGGTGAATTAAAAAAGTCTTTGAAAAGTCTTCTCAGCGTTCATTCACCATGCCATGTCACAGGTTTGGTCATGAGACGTGATGACAACCAATGAGTTCTGATGTTATCAATATATCTGATTTAAGTAGCTTACTTTAATATGGATGTGATTATACACACCCGGTCCCTTATCAGGCTAATCAAGCCTCCGAGAGGGATAAAGGACCGGGTGTGTATAATCACGACCCGGCCCCGCCCTCCGCCCTGCCACAATGGACTTCAAATTTTGTGCTGTTCATTGCACAAAGTGATCATATTCCTTAAGAAGACTTGGCATATAGTGCATGATTCATATAAATGAATTTTACAGTTGATTTTAGGTGTATTTTTTTTCCATTTTCGCGCTTGACAGACTGGAGACACTATTCAATAAAATCAATTATGGTAAATAACCCTTTGAAAATGTAAAAAGAAAATCACCTTTTGTGTTCCACTGAAGAAAAAAGTCATTGGGTGACATAAGGGCAAACTTAGGGTCATCATTGTGTGTATTAATCCTTTAAAATACCCCAGGACGCCAACAAGCTAATTTTTGGCCGATTCCCTGAAAAGTGTACACACTGGTGCCTAACAAACTTTGCTCAGGTTGTTAGAGCATATCGACCAAAGTGACACAGCATGCATTTCAGGCGGGACAATATGCTTGTCCAACCAATGGCAGATTGGGGAATGTTCAGGAAACATTTGGGAAACAGTAATTATTTTACAATAGTGTTTGGTGATGTTAGCAGCTACAGAAATACACACTTCACCTTTAAATACAGAGGTGGTCAAATTGGCTTGAAATAGTTTTGTTTTCAATGCCACAAGCTTGGAGCACCCAAAAGATTCTATAAAGAGATGTGGCTTTCTGAGAATTCTCAAGGAATAGAAAAAGCTTCCACTTTACTAATGCATTAGTGTGACAGTATTGTCATTGTAAAGTATTATGGGCTGAAATAGTCCTGCTTTTATGTGTACACCACAGCTTATTCAGTAAAAAAATTCTGCCATTGTGCTTTAGCTGAATAGATACAAGGAGCTGAGACTCTCTTTGTTAAAAAGAAACCTAGTTTTCCATCATCTAAAGATAATGGACACAATTCCCAAGGTAAAAGCTTTTGAAAGGCTAATATGTTGTTGAACAATGTGATACTTTTAATGGAGCCACTGTAAAGGAAGTGAAACGCAGAGGGGAAGATAAGGGTGAAGAGAATGGGTCAGTCTCTTTGTCTTAAATAATCAGAGGGAAGATGGCAGGGCCCGTTAAAAGATATTTAATGGCTGAGCACTGAAACTGAGTACTACTGTGCAGCTGTTAGCCTTGTATCTCTATAATTTCAGTATGCTCCTGGGAGTCATATTTGTATTTAAACCATGGCTCTATCAAGGCTAAGGAGACTCGCTTTGGGTTAAAAGCACCACAAAAGGTCACGGAATACAACAGGAAAATTTGATTACCCTGAAAGACTCAAAGAAAAGAAGCAGCATTATTGGGACAATCAGTGGAAAAGAGAAAGATTGGTTTTGGGGGGTTTCCTGGTTTTTTTTGTGTTTGTTTTTTTCCTTCTGAAATACAAGATATGTTGTATATAAACAAGACTTGTTTTTGAAAAAATATATATATTTTAGTAGATAGAATAACTTACAATAGAATAACACAATTTCATCAACTGAATCAAAAGTAAAAGTCTTTAAATTATAATTCCTGTATACCTGTGTCTGTATCTATATTACACATCTCAGTCTGATTCTGATGTTACTCTGATGATCCTAATGTATTAAAACAGAAAAAACTCATAAATCTAAATAACATCAATAAAATACAATTATGAATAAATTATCCATTATATATATATATATATATATATATATATATATATATATATATATATATATATATATATATATATATATATATATATGTGTGTGTGTGTGTGTTTTCAATACATTTATACAATAAAAGTGGGTGTAAAGGAAAAATGAACTGGGTCAGGCATCTATTTTGATAAAAAAGATGCTTTATGTAATTAGATATCCAAAACATTAGTGGATAATTAAGCACCACTTTATTCTAAATGGTGCGAATTTCTTACATACTGTATTGTGATTAGTAGAGAATCCAGTATTATTACATAGTTAGTATGCCTGTTGCCATAAATTAACTTGTGGTTAACAATCACAGACAGCATTGTGTTCATCACCTCCTCATGTTTTATGAAAATGACCTTTAGGAGCCATTCCAATCAATCAATTAGATGACTTGGGGTCTATTGGGATTATTTAAAACCCAACATCTAGGAAGTAGGCCACTATGTATTCTTCTACAGTCCATATTAATAAGGCAACCTGAATACCTTTTCCACATTTGTGCATTAAATACATATGACATTATATTTTGGAAATGCATTTCACCTGAACTACACATCTATTATAAATTTGTTTCTATTTTTACAAGACATCCCGCTTGCAATAGTGTGCATATGTTCAAGAATAAAAATCTCAAGTCCAAACTGTGCACAAGCTTTGCTGCTGATGTGGTACAAGCAGCACCATTGGCATGGTCAATCTAAGAACGCTGGGACAAAATCTATGGAAAAAGCCACAATAACATTTATCTCTGAGGAGCCAATAATGACTGATCAAATCTACAAGAGGGGTGCAGTTCATCTTTAACTCATTGGCAGGAGAAAGGAAATTAAAACCACAAAACAAAGAAGTGAATGGAAAGATAATAACATCCTGAAGAAAAGGACACAGTTAGAAAAGAGGGGTGGAGGGAAAAAAGGCATGAATATATTTTGTCCTCTCCCTCTGGCTGCTCTTTTGCATAGATGTTGCTGTGCTGGCATAGGAGTGGAGGGCTCTGTTAGCCCAGCATAAGCATAAATTGATCAGAGGGCATGTCTGAATCTGACAGAATAGAGGATGGACCCTGAAGTGAACACTCTGACCACTACACGACTGTGATGAGGCCTGCTGGTAAAAACTCTCTGCACAAGAATGATGACTCAGTCACAATATTTGGTGCAAGGATGTTTATTTACAGTGTCTGTTTTTCTCAATCAGTCCCCAAAAGTCAACAAAAATATTTACAAAAATATATACACAGCTCTTGGCTGGATTTCCTTCTACACAAATGATCACGAACACAATGCTCTGACAAAAAGGCAACATTCTTGCACATTTTACTCCTCTCAAAAAGAACCCCAATGTGAGAGAGAGCCATGCTTATAAAGCGGGAGTGTACGCGTGTATGAAAATAGACATGCTTATAAAGCGGAGGCTCTGCCCACTAGAGACAAACCATTGTATGGTAAGTATTAGGTAAGTATCAGCAAATCAACCTTCTACAAAAAAGATAAGTTTACCCCATCATTTACAGTACATACATATAGACATCTACATTTAAGCATATTTTATTAACATAATATTATTAATCACATTTTCCATAGTTCTATATATTAACTAAAAGGAGTTTTTCCCCTTTTTCCCCCCAGACACATAACACTCAAGCCTGTCCAGGCACAAGAGGGATTGTGCAGTCGCAGCACGTGAAATCCCCGATTTATGGAAAAGTGAACCACTGCCTGAGTTTAGTCCCTCGCGTTTGCCATACCCTCGGCGGATTGAACCCGGAAGATTCCACAAGACGGACAATCCACAGCACAAAGACATAGACTAACATATATACAGATGAGTAAATAAAGATTCTGTGATTCACTTATCGGGTGTGTGCATGTGGTTATTGGGATGGAAAATTAGCAGGGAAAAGCGATTTATAATGGGAGTGTATGCGTGTATGAAAATAGAGCGGTTGAGCAGTCCTAAGTGTGCACCCCAGGGAAAGGCTAAACAACTGTAAGTTTATGAGGAGATGACGTGTAGATAACTAGATGGGCTGGGATTGTTAGTGCTGTCCCGGCCAGTGACAGAGGCCTCTGAATCCTCCATCATCTCCTGGATTGATGAAGATCAACAGAATGTCCGCTGTGGCATTACAACTCCCGGCTCTGTAACGTATTTTAAATTGGAACGGCTGCAGAGAAAGGTACCAGTGAGTCACCTGGGAATTATGGTCTTTCATGGTATGAATCCAGGTAAGTCCTCTGTGGTCTGTCTCAAGGCATCTACCTGAACCAAGAATATTTTAGTGAAGTCAGGGCTCCTTAGGAATGGAGATGTGCACAAATTATGTTTTAACTGTGTGAAGGCCTGCTCACAGTCCTCTGTCCAGGCCACCAGATCCTTGACCGCTCTGGTGGTCAGGTTAGTCAGGGGTAACACTATACCTGAGAACTGAGGTATGAAACGTCAGTACCATCCAACTAGCCCTAGGAAAATGCGTACCTCCTTCTTGGTGCGGGGTAGGGGACAGTTGCGTACTGCTTCGACCTTGTCCATTTGGGGTCTCACCTCGCCTTTTCCAAGCTGGAACCCCAGGTAACAGGTCTCTTGCCTCACCCATTCACATTTAGACACATTCAGCATCAGATTGGATGCTCATTGATTTAAATGTGAATGGATGCAAGGAATGGAATGTTACAAATGTGAATACACATTTGACACATGATATTTAGTTAAACAGCACAGGGGTGTGCTGCAGGGCGGAGGGCGGGGCCGGGTCGTGATCAGGCTAATCAAGCCTCTGAGAGGGATAAAGGCCGACCCGAGATGGCAGAGCGATAGAGAGAGAGAGTTCTGGTTAAATTCATTATTATATATTATTTATATTGTCAAGCCGGTTCTTGCCTCCTCCTTTACCTTTTACCTTGTAACAGGGTGCTTCAATGTTTGTATGACACCGCTTGTCTGTTTGTGGCATTCAACAGGTTGTCAGTTTGTGTGTTGCTCAGCAGATGTTGCTTTATCTTTGTTTGGAGCTATTTTCGCTAGCTGGAGAAAAAATACACAAAATAACCGGCCTATTAAAATCTGTTTAAATGTAAGGTGTTCAATATTAACATTTTGTTGTCATGTTATCTTGTATATTAACATGTTATCTTGTACAGCTGAATCACAGCCTTGTTCATATTCATTACAACAGCACCCTTGCTTGTGTGGCATTGCTTAATTAAATAAAAATGACGTACCGATGCTAAAGGCAGAAAATTCAAAGCGAGGAGAGAAGTGAGCATTGGGTGGAGCTTTTTTTTATTTTTCACGGAAGGGTGAGTTAAGAGGAATCTCTCTCTTTCCATTTACTCAATTCCAATCAGAAGCACTGAAGTGTTACAATAATTTTTTATTTCCTACATTTTTTGTCAAAAGACAGTTTTAAGCAATTGGTTTACTTAATGATTTACGGTTCGTTAGTCTCTTTAATTTATAATTGAATTGGATGGATGTGGCTCAGCCTAACTCCCTGCCTGTTAATGGATGAGAGCATGTACAAACTGTTTAATTGTGCTCAGGGGCCTAAAAAAACCGTGTATGTGTTGTTCTTTAAAACATACTGCACTAATGGACCACATTTGAATGCTGTAAAAGACTGATTGGGAAACAGAATGACAAGTTTTAACTGTTTAGCTTGGTCTCTTTGGTTTACTCACATGCAGTCATAAAACCTAAAAATAAACATTTAGTCAAATTAATTCAACAACTGGATACGCCTTGCTAAACCATGCAAAAAGCACAAATATCATCCCTTTAGTGAAAATGTCCCACAATATACTCATAAAGGCTAATTAATACCAAAATATCCCCCAAATGTAAAGTTTGTGTTAAAAGGGTGCTTTATAGTCACATTACTATTTTAAGATTCTACTATTTTATTTTCCAACAGTATTGCAGCATTATGGAGTTTTGGTAGGAAGGCATGGTGTCTGAAATGAGCTTGTGCATTGTTTGCAGGCTGGTCCTTATATCTCTTCTGTCACATTCTTTAGCATTGGCTTTTAAACATTTTGTCAGATTATGTTACTATTGTTTTTTAGGAATAGCTCATCCAAAAATGAAATTTCTTCTATTTGCTCACCCTTGTGTCATTCCAAACCTGAATGGCACAGGTTGGATATCATGATGCTTGGTCACAGGACATGCAAGAACTAATGCCATTTTATGATATTGATCTTGGCCTGCATCCTATTTCAGAATTGTGCACTATACAAAGATAGTGTATTGCTTCAGAAGACCAGAAGGCTAGGTATATCACTAGGAATAATAACTGGAAAAAAATACAAATAAAAATGTTACCCTGAAAAATTGTGCTTCGTGTGGTAATGTCTAAATGAACTGTTTTTATTTGATAAAAAAAATATTACTTAACATCACTGACTCAACTTGAGTACATAAGGGCATGCTAATAAATAAATAAATATAAACAGGTAACAAGGGTTAGATCAGGTAGAATTCTATGGAATAGAGCTGTGTTTATGACTTTTGCTCATGAAGGCACAGGGACTCTGACAGGGCCCCTGAAATGAGTGTGTGCATTGTTTGCAGACTGGCAGGCTAACGTTCCCGAAGCATGAGAGTAGAGTCCATTAACTAATAGAGATTAAAAGCCTGATGCCTCTCCCCCTCCCTCAGATTACACTTCCAAAACACACGGCTGATTGATGAGAACCAGCAGGCAGTCTGGAATCTCGCTTTCATTAAGGGTTCCCTCCTTCCTTCCATCTTTCCATCCACCCATCCCTCCATCAGCTCTGCTATACCTCCGTCCATCTCTGTGGGGGGAGATGGAGGGAAACAGATCGAGAGGTCTGAAGGAGATAAGTGGAAGCACTTTAGCATGAGCGCTAGAAGGTTCCATGCACTGAAGGGTCATTCCTGCAACCTGATGTGATCTACCTTGACATGAAAGAAGTCCACCTATATGTCATCATCTGCTCTGTAAAGCTCTGCTTTATGTGATAATTGAGGTATGCAGGTTCTATAATACTCAGGGTTGGAGTACAAACCATTTCTTTAGGTTAACCTGGGCTTTGAGGCTTTACATTTAGGTTTTATATGGGGCGGTGTTGCTAAAAGAAGGAGCAAGATGGAAGATTTTTGGAAATAGCTTCCAAAAGAGCATACATGATGGAAGCATCAGCCCTCCAAAAGCAGAAATAAATCGTTCTGTCTAAGAAAAGCTATACGGTGTGTTGATTCAAAATGAATAAATCAGAAAAAAAAGAAAAGAAAAAGAAATCGGCATACTTAGTCAAATTTTTAATTCAAAGAAACATGAGGCCTTAAAGAGATAGTTAACCCAAAAATGAAAATGCTCTCATCATTTACTCACCCTCATGCCATCCCAGATGTACAACACTTTTTTCTTCTGTACAACACAAACAACACATGTTTGAATATCTCAGCTCTGTAGGTCCATACAATGCAATTGAATATTGGCCAGAACTTTGAAGGACCAAAAAGCAAAAAAAAAGGCAGCATAAAAGTACTCCAGATGACTCTAATGGTTAAATCCATGTCTTTGGAAGTGATCTGATAGGTGTGGGTAAAAAACAGATCAATATTTAAGTCCTTGTTTACTGTTAATATTCACTTTCAAATTCTTATTTTGTTTTTGGCCATTCACATTCTCTGTGCATATTGCCTACTACTGGGTGGGGAGGAGAATTTATAGTAAAAAATGACAAATATTTATCTGTTTCTTACACACACCTATCATATTGCTTTAGAAGACATTGATTCAAAGTTCTGGCTACCGCTCATTGAATGGACAAACAGAGCTGAGATATTCTAAAAATCTTTCCTTGTTTTCAGCAGAAGAAATATATATTGCCATCTGGAATGGCATCAGTGTGAGTAAATGATGAAAGAATTTATATGTTTGGGTAAAACTATTCCTTTCAAGGGACAGTACACCTCGAAATAAAAATGTTTTCATAATTTCTTCAACCGCATGTGTTCCAAACCTGTATGACTTTCTTTCGTCTTTGGAAGACAACAGGAGAAGCTAGGCAGAATGTCAGCCTCAGTCACGATTTACTTTCACTGCATTTTTTCCATACAATGAAAGTGAATGGTTACTGAGGCTTTCATTCTGCCTTACATCTTTAGTTTTAAGTCCAATATCCAAGATCACCAGTTAAGAAAGCAGCATGAAGCACATTTTTTCACATTTTTGTGCACAATGTATACTTTTGTTTTATCACGGTGTGATACATTTTGTACATTGCTCCATCTGATCTTGGAGTTACAGCATTCCACCCAGGTGGCAGTGTGTTAGCCTGCGTGTGTATTTGAGAGGGGTGGTTATGTCATTCTCAGGAGGATAAGGTGCCCTGACAAGGCAATCAGGAGTATAGTGATTCTGCAGCCACACGGCCTCAGTGCTCTCGTCCCTCACTCTGATGAGCTTTTGACAAATGGAGAGGAGCTGAAATTGGTTTTATATGAGTGCTTTCAGATCTGTCTCTTAGCAGGATTATTGCCACCTGTCTTCATTGGCTACATAAGTCTGTCTATTCACCTCACTCAAGGGTTTAGTAGCAGAGGTAAAGAGGTCTGGTTGTTCAGGATAAAATGTCAAAATGGCTTAAAAACCTTTACCTTCCGCCTCAGCCAACTATTATACAACAGTTATCTCCGGTCCTCAAATCTAATTGGGCAAGTAGCATTCCAAGACAATTGATATTTAGTATAAAAGCTTTTGCTCTTCCAGACAGGCTGTCAGTCAGTGTGTTGCATAGTGACATGAAATGGCTGATCCTGTTTTGTTCAGATGATCCTGTTTGGCTTTGGTTAGAACTATTTTTGTTAGTGGAGCAAAAATATACAAATTTACTGGTGGTAAAAGTAGTTTCAGAATGAAAGGTCTTGAAGGAAAACTGTCCATCAACATATCTTTCAATTTAGTTTAGTTTTATCTAAATATATATCCATATCTAAAGAAATAATGAGTCTCTATCTGCTGACTGGTTTGGGAAAATACATGTAAATGAGTCAACACAGTAGTAATTAGAACTCGCTGAAAAATTACATCTCATGATTTGACTTCAACAACTACATTCAAAAACACTGTGTGGAAAAGCCCATTGCTAGAATTAGGGCCATTTAACACAGACATGACAGCTAATTCGAGTACCCCTACTCTAGTATTTATAGCATTTAAAAAATAAGCACTTTTACATTTAGTAAGTATAGCTTTAGAGATGAACAAATTAGTATGAATCCTCTGAACCTTTGTGATGTTACAGCTGCTGATGAACGAGTTCAATACTCATTCAATAAAAGAGATAATCCCTTAATGGGACTTTTTTTAGTGAATGAAAGCGTCTTGGGAGAGGAGCTTACCCAAAAATAAAATTAGAACCTAATTTATACTTGTATGCCCCAAAAGGAGAACTAAACGAATAGTTAAACTTAGAACGAGCAGGAAAAGGAACCTGAAAGAAGCACAAATATGTGTAAATACAAAATTATACCTTATTTGACAAGCATACTTGAAACCCTTACAAATTGCATGTAAAATTGCCATACACTGCAGAAGTATGATTAGCTGTCAAATTGCTTGCAATGTGTCTATGCATACGGAATGTCCATCAAATGAGTGGCATTGCTACGTGATGTTTCTGTGAAACAGACTGCACATTAATTTGGATAGGTCTTATCAGTGTATCTCAGCAAACATAGTGCCCATGCGAAGTCGAGGCATGCTGTAATATGCCAAATACATAAATGCATAACATCAATCTGTTATGCTTATAAGAGTATGTAATAGAGCCATAGAGCCAACAGAGGAAAGATTTTTGAGAGTTGATTATTGCGAACGGATGAGCATTGTCTATGCAACATCTATGCGTAGGGTAAACTAGGCTAATGAGGAATATGAGGGAAGAATCATTTGTGCAATACCCTTGAAAAGGATAAGCAATGTTAATGAGGAATATGGGGGGGGGGTTGTGCAATACCCTTGAAAAGGATAAACAATGTTAATGAGGTATACGAGGGAGGGGGGAGCATTGTGTAAGATCTGAGGAGCTCGGAAACAGAAGAAGAGAAAGATAAATTATACGGAGTCTACCCTGTAATTCCTCAACATCATAAATTAAAGACTCTGCCAAGATGGTGCCCTTAAAGTCTGAATCAACCTTGTGTAAGAATGCACATCTGTTTAGTCTTAACCATTGTCTGAACAAAAGAAAATGTTCAGGATAGCACATAACCTTACTTCAGACCGCTCCTCACTCATCTTATAAATCAGGAAATACCCCCACACTTAATGGTCATCACATGACATGGCCATCTCGACCATCTGCAAGAGACTCTCCCAAGAAACCCTCAGGATTGCAATGGAAAGCATATAATCCCCTAAGGCATTTTCGTTTATTTACCAGTTTGCTACACTTAGAAAATTGACTAATAAGGGAGCATGTTTTCTGTGGAAGCATGACTGTCACATGCTAAGAAACCCTGTACAAGACAGAGCTTGAAAACTGTACTTGGAAAGAATTTGGAAACTCTCTTTAGCCGGAAATAAACTAGTGTTGTTCTCATCTCCAAAGGCACAAAACTAACTTTTCTTGGGTTTTTAAAATGCATACATATATTATGAACTATAACACTATAAAAAGATTCCATTGTATCATCATTCTACACTTCACAATGCACATAACCTAATTTTAATATGCTAAGATGAATCACATGATGCCTAACTGTGGTTAGAATCATAGAATGGATTATTCTGACCTTGTGCATACATGATGCTCAATTATACAATGTATAATAATGTATATTCAAATTTGATGTAGTGAAGTAACCATAAAGAGAAAATATAATACAAATGCTTGCCTGTTTATGCAGATAATGTTGATGTTCACAGATGTCATGTCTCTTGCACTGATTTCTTTATATAAAAGTCAGGATAAAAGTATGTTAACTTTTGAGCAGGAAAACTGACAAACCTTAAGAACAAAGACTCATTAATCACCTTCAGAAGAAGGGACAGAGAGATGATCACATGGTATCTGAAAAGCCACCTCTGATTGGCTTAGAGCCTCTTTGGTGCATGACCAGGCAGAAAAGGTTCAAAAGACCAGCCAAACCCCTCCTCCAAAACAGTTTTCTTCTCTGTGCTACGCCTCATTCATTTGATGGGGAGTCACGAGTCTCACTTGCGGTAGGCCTCGCTTCATAGCCCTGCCTGATTATTCCAGCACAGAACTATCCGCAGCCAACGATCTTCACAGAGGTTCAAAACATCGACAGAACAACTAGAACTTTATACGGACACAGCCAAAGCACCAAAGAACCAAAGCAACGAAACGCAACAAAATGTACACCTTCAGACTTTTGCTAGAATGTGCTGGTGTTTTATATAAATTCTTCGAGTAACCCGATTGCAAATCAAGGTATACTAAATTAAGTATCGAGGGTTCAGGGCATGGTCTATAGACTCCATAAAGTTTAATTTAGTTACATATACGTAATTTAGTAGTATGATGTGTTGAATGAGACTTGCAGTTGCAAAGTCAGGGCTCCTTTCAGCTACGTAGTAGCAAGACATTACTTATTAAAGGTTTTATTCTAATAAAGTAACACAATTACCTTACCTACCTTCAAATACCTTAATAACTGCTAAATGTTACTGCCCTGACTACAAGCACACAAATTAGCAATGCTACAGAGTTGGTAAAAGAGAAATACATTAAAAGCATGCTATTCAGTGAATTGGAAAAAAATACAGAGAGAGTTCTAGTACAACTAGAACAACATATGTAGTCTGTAATTGGGAAGAGATGAGATGCAGAGAAAAGGACTGATAAAATATCAAGCAAAAATTGAGATCTAAGATAAAAACAGACAACAAGTCGGAAGAAAAGGTTGTGTTATTTGATCTTAAAGGTGAGTTGATGGTTATTTTGTTTTGTATGAGTTATTGTGTGTTGTTGAGTATTGCTGTAAAAGTTGTGGTGTTGTAACCTAGTCTACTGCCATTGCCCTTTATAAAAGATGGCGAGCCACCGACAAGACAATATTTGATGAGGATTCCTTGAACTTTTTCTTTGCGTGGAAAGAAGAACTACTGCATTTATCGAAAGATGGATCAGACAGAAATTAATCCCCCCTCAACTTTCACCAGCGTTTTCCTTACAGCAAAGGCAATCCACGAGTTCACACAGCCACAGAGTTAATTTTACATACAGCCAAAGGTAGGACTGAAATGTTGAATCTAAAAGGGTTTAATTTAGCATCTGGACTTGGACAATTTAAGTAAAAAAAAGAAAAGATTAATATTTGAATTGTATATAATGTCTTTGGTTTGTTGAAACTATCGTTAAGTGTTAAAGAGATATTCAGTTTGAAAACACTGTTGATTAATTTAATGTAAATTCTGATTTACAGTTGTGATGTTTGAGCTGCTTGAATTTACCTTTGTGTTGAGAAAAGAAAATGTATGAACCAACTTTAAAGTCTAAATACGGAACTAAAAATACAACACTAAACCAATAATACATTAGAATGGTAAAATAAATTAACTACACTTAAAGTCAATTAGATCTTATGACAAGAAATACTCTTTAAAAGGGTTATACATCTTTAAACTAAAAAGACAAAGAGACCTGGTTTTCTTTATTCTTTATTTTCTTTATTTTATTTTTTGTTCAGTATAATTGTATACATTTGCAAGTGCATTGAATTTGTTTATTTTCCTGCCTTTGAAAAACCCTGTTAATTACCAAACATAAATTAACTGAAATAATAACAGCAAATTAAACTTACCATTATTTTTTCTGTTTCATTTAAGTGTTTATACTACTGCTCCCACGAACCAAGAGTTCTGGTCCTAAACACCCTCAGTCCTACTTACCTTATGCTTAACTGAAGCTGAACTGTTTTAGTGCTGAGGGTGGCTGTTACATACATGTGATAGAACCACACTTTCCGTATGAGCACTTAAGGATACCAATCTGATCATGTTGCAATATCACACTTGCAATTGTACTGTTGTGCTGAATATAAGTTCAACAGCACTCCTGCTCATGTGTTATTGCTTAAATATTAAAAAATATTCCTCCCCTCTATCTGTGCCCAGGTGACCAAACTGCAGAGGTTAACAGCTCCACTCCAAACAAATCTGTTCATCACATATCCTCCAAATGTCAACCAGAAGCTGAAACAGGAGGCTTGTAGAAGTGCAGGACCTATTATGAAAGCCCTATTACAAGCTGTACAATCTGCTTGTGCTCCGTATTAAATTAATGACAGTGCATCGAAATCAAGTGAATCTCCATAATCTGATAAGTTTCTCAATTCAGATAATGAAAGCTGAGAGAAACTTTGTCTTGGGGACAGTGATATCTCCAGTGATCAATCAAAGAGCAGCTGCAGCACTTTAGAGATTCTCTTCTGTCTAATCATTAATGCAGCAACAAAAGAGAAACTATTATTTAAAGCCTGGGAAATGGAATCAATGGCCATGATCGATAGGCAGATTCACAGACTGTGTCACATTTACAAGGTACAAATGGGGTGAGAGTGTTGGATTGCAGTGACTCAGCTCTGATTTTTGTAATGTGAGTTTTCCCACCTCAGGGACTGGAAAAACTGAAATAAATTGTCAGTTACAACATACAGTGTATTAATACTTCTTTTTTAAGTTATATAGTATGTGCTAAGATTAGTTAATACATTATAAACTAGCATGAACTAACAATTAACAATTGTATTTTTTATATTAAGTAAGATTAATAAACACTGTAAACATATGAATGATACCTAATGCATTTACTAATGTTAACACATGTAACCTTATCATATATATATATATATATATATATATATATATATATATATATATATATATATATATATATATTAGGGCTGTCGATTTAACGTTTTGATTCAGTGCAATTAATTTTATAAAAAATAATGCGTTATTATACTGGATACAGTTCGTGAAGTCTGTCCTGCATTGTAAATGGGGAGCAGAAGGCTTTGAAAGTGACCGGATGTATGGTTGAGAAGGAACCTTAGGCAGGAAGTCAGGATAAGGGTGCAATATTGCTTTAGTCATTGGGCAAAATCTAAGCAGGCTGGCAAGACAGACGGAGCCTACAGATCCCCAATTCTTTAGAGAAGTAATTGCCATAAGAAAAAGCATCTTGAGAGTCAGAAGTTTCTCAGACGCTGACTCTAGAATTTCAAGAAAAAGGAGGGGGGTCTCAACCAGACCCTAGGGACTATTGCTAAGTCCTAGCTGGAGGTCTCAATCGCATGGCTCCATGGCCGTAGCGAGCGAGCAGAGGATGTTTCCCCAACGTCATCCCATCAATCAAGGCGTGGGAGCCGATAGAGGGGCCACGTAAACCCTGAGAGTGGCCGGGCATGTGCTTACTGATAATTTTCCCTGCAGAAAGTCAGATCTGAAGCAACCTGGCAGTTAACTGCACCCCCCTTCAAAGACACCCCATTTATTGGCATAACTTCTAGTAGAGGGAGCTTTAGCGCTCAGAATGGCCTCGATGATTTCAGGTGAAAGCCCAGTGTCCCTCAGTTGGTACCCTTCAGGGGCCATACATGAAGGTTCCACAGTTCGGGCCAGGGATGAGGTATCGTCCCTTCGCCTGAGACAGAAGGTCCCTCCTGTCCAGAATCGCCAGAGGCGAACCATCCAGGAGAGACATTTTCTCTGAGAACCATACCCTGTTCGGCCAACGCGGCGCTGTGATTAAGGGGCAGGACCCTTGCTGGCGAACTCTGGCCAGGACTCCAGGGAGCAGAGAAAACCGGAGGAAACCATGCATGTGCCATCGCATCCAGGCCCAGGGGGGCTGGGTGACTTGGAGTGAAGTAAAGGGGACATTGCGCTGTCTGTGAGGTGAAGAGGTCATTTATAAATACCATCGGTTTAAATCTGCTCCCTATTCAGGTATCCAGGGATATAAGCTGCTCTGATTAACAGGAGCTTGCCCTGGGCCCAAAGGAGAATCTACCGTGCCAGTCTGTTCAGCTGGCGTGAACGTAGACCTCCTTGATGGTTTATGTAAGAGGCTACCGCTGTGTTGTCCACCCGCACCAAGACATGGCAGCCTCCGGAGGAAGTATTTCAGGGCCAGAAATACAGCCGTCAACTCGAGACAGTTGATGTAACAATCGAGCTGACCACTTAAGACCGCTCCCCAGCCTGCCAGGGAGGCATCTGTCAGGGAGGCATCTGCAACGGCAAGAAGCACTTAGAGTGGGACAGGGGAACCGGAATTTGAACCACATAGAAAGGGTATGTAGCACGCAGAGCTTATCAGCCTTAGGGGACTGGCCCTTGGATGAAATCCTCTGGTTTTGAGCCACAACTGAATCGGTCTCATGTGCAAAAGGCCCAGGGGGATCACCGAGGATGCAGTTGCCATGAGACCTAGGAGTCGTTGATACTGATGAACAGTGCAACCTTGGTCTAGCCTGACTTTGCTCAGGGTGTTCTGAATGGACTCGATTCCAGTGGGAGACAATTGTGCCCGCATTGTTGTCAAATTCCATACGATCCCCAGATAGGTCGTTTTCTGAGTGGGAGAGAGGATGCTTTTCTTGGAGTTGAGCCTCAACCCCAGAGAAACCAGATGAGCTAAGATGATATCCCTGTGCTGTAATGCCAGTTATTGTGTCTGTGCTAGTATCAGCCAGTCATCTATGTAAATCAGAATGTGGATCCCCCAGAGTCGCAAAGGAGCCAGTGCTGTATCTATGCATTCCGTGAATGTGCGAGGTGATAAGGCTAGACCGAATAGAAGAACCTGATATTGGAAAGCTTCACCCCCGAAAGCAAACCTCAGGAACTTCCTGTGTTGTGGCAGACTTTCTATATGAAAGTGCACGTCCATGAGATCAATCGTGACCAACCAATCGCGATGTTGGATTTGAGACATGACTGTCTTGGCGGTTAGCATCTTAAACTTGAACGTCCTCTGAGCGATTCAAGCCTCGAAGGTCTAAAATCGGACGCAACCCTCCAACTTTCTTGGGGGCCAGGAAGTATCACTGTAGTAACCTGACTCTCTCTCTGGAAGGGGAACATGTTCTTTGGCCCCTTTGATCAAGAGATTTGCAGTTCTTCCCACAGTAGACATGCTTTTTCCGGTTTTACGGTAGTGGGAACCATGCCGTTGAAACGCGGAGGACGGGTTTTTGCACTTTTTTCTTTTATTCGGACACTTCCTATTGAGGGGATGTCGAGTGTCCCACGTCCTGGGCTATGGCCGGAAGCCATACATTTAGCTGGAAACAGCTAACTCCTGAAATGCCAGAGGCAGCGGGAATGGAGCAGTTTCGTGGGGGTATCGGGAGGGTATAGGTGGATGTTTCAAATGACCCATCCCAAGGGGGGGCTACCCCTACGGCTGAGCGCAAGACCGTCAGGGATTTCTCTTCTTAGAGATGACGGTCCTGATGTCTTGCTCGGCACAAAGACATGGGAAGAATAAGGATTTCTCCATGGAGGTCATCGAAAAAAGGACTGACATAGCGTCCCCTTCCTTTTGCCACCAGACAGAAATCTGTCTTCTAGTTTAGAGTGTTTGGAAGTATCTTGTTCGTATGGCTAGTCTAACTGTAGCTTGGCCACAGCCCAAATAACCACCTCGAGTAATTCCTCAGCCGCTTTGTTATTGTGTGTGGAATGTTCAAAGGTGTGTAGCTCAAAGTCTTCAGACTCAAGAGATTCAGCGTCCCCCTTGTGAACCGAAGAGGCACCGAAGCGCCCTTCAGGCTCATGAGAAGGACCATCTGGATCTGGGGAGAGAGCGAGCGATAGGGACGGACCCGTCTCTCGCTCTTCAGCCAGATCCTTGCAAGAGCCCCACGATGAAAGAGTGGGTACTGGCCCTTGGAAGTAAGCGAGACGAGTGTGAAGCATTTTGACTGTAAACAGATCGCAATGCTCGCACCCACCCCGCCTCAACACAAGAGTAGCATGCTCTTCCTCCAAACACACAAAACAAAGCTGGTGTGTGTCCGGTTCAGCCATAGAGCGTAAACACAGGAACACACACTGCTTGCTTTGCTTCACACTCATTATTGGAAAGGAGAAAAGGTTTTCTGTGCACTGCCTAAGAAATTGTAACTCCTAACAGAGGAAAAGAAAGTTCTGACAGCTTGAGAAGCACAAGGGAGACACACACAGAGTGGTCTGATGACAAAAGACCAGACGATCCACCTGCCACATCTGATGCCACATCAGATGCCATTCTGCCACAAGAATGTAATGCATTTTAATTTTCTGAATATTTAATTTTTAAATATTTAAAGATAACTATGTATAATTATTTCATAATTATATTTTGAATTATTGTTATATGAGGGCTTTCTCAGCATATATTTGTATATACGATTAAATGCGATTAATCGGGACACCATGTAATTAATTCGATTAAAAATTATAATTGATTGACAGCCCTAATATATATATATATATATGTATATATGTTCTAGCACCAGCCCTGTGAATACAAGCCAGTTGACCTCAGTTCAAGTGAAGCGATATGTATGAACACGTGAAGATGAAAAGGACTATAGTATTCACTGAAGGTTAATCTGACACATGTGACCCTCATGTAAGCATGGGGATTTTTTAATTAAAAAGGAATGCCCTCAAAACAAATAGGACAGGACAGATCCATCAGAGATAAATTAAATAATATGCGTCAGTGTGATATGTTTGGCATGGACTGAGCTTATCAACTGTGGTAAACTAAGAGCTATTACACAACCTTTAGCTGGGGTAAAACATCAGAGTTGGTGAGATGATAGGAGCAGAGTGAAAGACAGATGGACTTGCTGTATGTTTGTGCATGCATTCAGGGTGGATACAGTGAGTTTAAAATGTTCCATAGTCCCTTATTTCTCTTCTGGTATCATAATGCTTTAGAAATGGCTTTAAATATAGTTTGCCAGATAATGTTAATATTTTTTAAAAGGAATACTTCATCAAAAGTGAAAATTCTGTAATTATTTACTCACCCTAATGTAATGAAACTATAAAAATGAATGATGACCAAAGAACTCAAAACCAATATTAAACCAATATTCAACCTAAATTAGAAAGAAAAAACATCTGACATTTACACAAGTGGGACATCGACTATGTAAATCCATCCATCTTCAACCGCTTATCCGAAGTCGGGTCGCGGGGCAGCAGCTCCAGCAGGAGGCCCCAAACTTCCCTATCCCGAGCCACATTAACCAGCTCTGGCTGGGGGATCCCGAGGCATTCCCAGGCCAGTGTGGATATGTAATCTCTCCACCTAGTTCTGGGTCTTCCCCGAGGCCTCCTCCCAGCTGGACGTGCCTGAAACACCTCCCTAGGGAGGCACCCAGGGTGCATCCTTACCAGATGCCCAAACCACCTCAACTGACTCCTTTCGACGCAAAGGAGCAGCGGCTCTACTCTGAGCTCCTCACGGATGACTGAGCTCCTCACCCTATCTCTAAGGGAGAAGCCCGCCACCCTTCTGAGGAAGCCCATTTCGGCCGCTTGTACTCGCGACCTAGTTCTTTCGGTCACCCAGCCTTCATTACCATAGGTGAGTGTAAGAACGAAAATTGACCGGTAGATCGAGAGCTTTTCCTTCCGGCTCAGCTCTCTTTTCGTGACAAAGGTGCGATAGAGCGAGTGCAATACCGCCCCCGCTGCCCCGATTCTCCAGCCAACCTCCCGCTCCATTGTCCCCTCACTCGTGAACAAGAAATTCCCTTTGAGAAAGCAGTGAATAAATAATAATTATTATTATGTAAAAATTTTGCCTTGGGTAAATGAATAAAATCCTCTAAAACAAGTTGAAAACAGCACCAGAGTTACTTTTTGATGTTGCAGGCTAGAGTGTGAGTGTGAAAGAAGAGTAACTCTATTGGCAGCAGAGTGTGGATAAAATTATCTTAAACAGTGCACAAGCACCACTAACAGTAATAGGTCTACAAGTTATCTTGTCGCTCTAAACACGTCATATTCTCCAAAACAAACAGCACAGATGAGTGATCACATTAATAAATAACAAAGCAAATAATGTTTAGTACAAAGTTCCCTAAAGAGTGTCAGCGACCGTAATCAAATCTTTTAAGTATGTGTTGATTAAAGTTAAAATGAACTGTTGTGTCCTCAGGGATATGAGACAACCTCTTCTGTTCTACCTCTCTCTCTCTCTCTCTCTCTCTCTCTCTCTCTCTCTCTCTCTCTCTCAATTTTTCAATTTTCAATTTAAACGTACTTTATTGGCATGATTGTGTTTACATACAAATTTGCCAAAGCATTAATACACAAAACAGATAATGACAAGACAAATAATAATAATAAAAATAGTAACAAATAACAATAAAGATAAAATAAGGTGCCAGGTAATGAATAAAATAAAATAAAAAATATAATATCAATATTACACTATACAATATAAAATGATCTCTCTATCTGTCTGCTCTCTCTCTCTCTCTCTCTCTCTCTCTCTCTCTCTCTCTCGCTTTTAATACATTCTCTTCAATCCAGAGCACTGCTGCAGTCTTCCATAAGTATAATCATCCAGAAAATTAATAATCACTTTCTAACACCACAATGAATCATTACGCTTTGGACAATTAATAATGAAGGAATGAACCAAGATCTATAATTACAATGCTTATGATGCATATCATCAAAATTTTAATCCAACATTCCCCCTTTTAATTTAGCCCAGGTTGTTGGTCATTAGTGGCTTTTCTGGTTGACTTGAAGGTGTTTCAATCACTGAAATCATTGCTCACTTCTAAAGCTGTATGCAGGTTGATTAATTCTGTCAAAAGAAGCCAAGGGGAGTTTTTTTTCTCCTTTTCACCAAGAAAACTTAGGCTAAGGTTAATTTAAGCAGAGGAAAGCCAAGGAAAGCACTTGTCCTCATCTCTCAAATGTTGAATTTTTAAATTTAGGTAGCCTACTTTTGTGTGTGCAGTAATATTCCGATACAATTCAGCATATTGACTTGGAATATTGAATTGTAGCCTTTGAATTTGCCTTGGAATTACTACTAAAGATTTCTTTCAAATAAATTAAAGTGTCATAACCCCCCAAAATACTTTGTGAACCTTTTAAACAAATATCTTGTTGGGTGTGGCTGTGTTCAGTCAAGATTTAGGGTAGAACAAACTTCCCTATACAGCCTTGAATGTACCACACTACAAATTAATTATCTTTTTTTTTTTATGCAATATAGGTAACACGTGTCCTTGTTCACCCATTTGTTTTACATTCTCCCTGAGGAGCCCTTTGCCCTTCACTATGATATGCTTGTTCACACAGCCATATGGTATTTTTATTCATTCACTCACAGTCATTTCATGATGAAAAACTAGGGGGTGGTGAGATACTTCTTGTAGTGGTTCACCCTCTCAAGTTAACAGGTCAATAAGAAAAGATGTTGAGTCATTTCCATACTTGAGAGTAAGCTCTTACACTGAGTGGATATCTTTTCACCTCACATCAGTACAACTGCAAGCTTAATAAACCCATTTACTTAATAAAAAAGAAAAACGGTTCTTCAGCCTTCTTCTCAGGAATCCAGAAGCACTCATTCTCAATAGACTAATTTCAAATTGTTGCCCACTCTCCTTCAGCTCATGATTGCTGGTCTATACAATTCCTAATGTCTCTTCCCTGCTTAAAAGACCAGTTATGACCAGCATGCAATTCCATAGTGGTCCAAGCTGGTTTGTGCTGGTTTGATGCTGGCCTATCTTGTGGACCAGCATAGCTATCAGTCTCATTACATTTTTGAATAATGTGTATGAGATGGCGAAGTCATGAAATATTGTATGACTTAGCTTGCATGATATGACATTTATTTTCATGGAGACAAACCAAGCAAGAAACAATAATTAAAAATATCTACTATACAGAAATCACATATTAGTCTTCTATCCAGCAATTTATTTGACTCCTTTCATATTTATTCATGCAATACAAATGTTATAAAATAGGGGTTTACTTTGGAAAAATCATAATCGTTTGTTGGTTTTCTTATTTTCCACTATGGGAGTAAAAGTTATATGTTTTTGTTAGAGTTTGGTATCGCCAGCCACTTGATACTTACAATATGATACATATTACGATACACAAGCCACAATTCACTATATCATGTTACATCACAATGTCATGATTCAATTTAATTCCGATTCACAAACTTCAGGGTATATTCCAATCTGGGTATATTTCTGTTATAATGTGCATTTTGTTTGTGTACAATATGAAATACATTTTCTTTCAGCTAATCTTGTTCAGAATTTAACATGGGAACTTCTAACTTGGTAATTTATGGAAATATTAATTTGACAAATTGTATACATTTTAGTCACATTTTAACTTTTTCAAACTATGCCAATTCCAAGTATTTCATCAATAATTATGATGTTCTAGATTGCAAATATTATATATATATATATATATATATATATATATAGATGTTTTTTGTTTATATGCATTAAACTGTACTGTTTCTTTTGGCCAAATGGCTTCTTTACAGTATCTGTGCTATGTGTGATTAGAGTTAAATGTTTCTTTTGACTGTAAAGAACAGAAAGGGAATAAAAATACATTATTTAATGTCACATGGATTGTGCTGATCTCGTCTTTGGACACACATTTAACGGAAAGAGTCACACAAAAAACTTTTACTTTCAGTACAGTGTTAAAAGTTCTCAAACACCGGTGAGTGAAATCTCAAAAATGTCCAACCAGTGTCTAATTACAGATTTGTGTTGTGCATAGAGTAGAAGAGCAATCTTAGGATTTTAAGAATCAAAATTGGGATCGTTAAAATGAAGATCACAATTAAGAAGAAAATCCATATTTTTGCATGGCCCTTCTGGCAAATGCATGAAAGAGAAACAGAGAAATAAGGAAACACTCTCTCACGCCTCATTGAAACATCTCTGACTGTGTTAAGGAATGTCTCTTTTAGAGTTTGCACCTATTTAGACAACCTACTTCTTCTTTATTGAAATGCTGGACACGATTGAATACACAAATTGTGGAAAATAATTATTATTTCTGGTGTTGGAGGTGCGGTCCACAGAAAGGCTGTTCTGTATTGTAGAGCGCATCCAAAAGCGGTCAGTGGGAGCAGTGATTATAAACATGGAGAGTTTTCAACAGCGAAAGCCCATCCGTTGGAGAACAGAATACTACTTTTTTTTTCACCTTGCAGTTCAGAGCTTCCATACTTTACATCATCACTTCTCACCGGAGCTTACACTACGCCAACGTCATACGCCAGAACTCGACTCTCTTGTTAAAGTGTGGACAGCCGTTACCGGAAGCCAGTGATTTATAGTTTATACATTTATAAATATGGATATTTTTCTTACATAAACGCATCATTTTGCTTCACAAGGCCTTTATTAACTCCCTGGAGCCAAATGGATTACTTTTTTGATGGATGGATGCGCTTTTTTGGGCTTCAAAATCTAAGGTACCATATACTCCCATTATAAAGCTTGGAAGAGCCAGGATATTTTTTAATATAACTCTTGTTATATAAAAAAAATAATAATAATATTGTGTTTGGCTGAAAGAAGAAAGTCAGATATACCTAGGATGGCTTGAGGGTGAGTAAATAACTAACCCTTTAAAATACCTATAGGGACACCATATGTTAGTGAACAACAATGCAGGTATTTCAACAGGGTACAAAGAAACACATGATGCATTTTTGACTAGTTGAATTATCTTTGCTAACATGTAAATAAAACAGAAAAATAAAATTGCTTGGCTTTGCTTTGTGTTCATTTTACCAATTAGACAAACTTCAAGAAACATGCTCTATGTAGTTAGTCAAATCATAACAAATTGCGTCTTTTAACCACAGCCATTCATGTTCAGTACTTGTGCACGCACACACAGAGAAACACAAAAATGTTTTAATCAGTGTCTGGAGATGGTCTCTGAAAACATCTTTGCACTGAAGTGGATGAGGAACGTCCTTGAGATTTTGTGGATTTAAATAGCCCATTCTTGCAATGAGTGGAGCTTCATTAAACGAGCTAGAAAAATGTCTTTTAACATTCTAAAAAGAGAAATTCTCTTCTTCTCAATCAAATGGCGAGCTTTCAGAGGTCCACATATTCATTAGCACACAACATTAGCAAAATGGCAAGGTAATTTGGTCGCTTCTAGTGTAACAGAAAACTAATCCCCAGATTCCAGCTAATGACCCCTTTTTTTCCAGTAAGGCCTTGATGTGTTCTAATCGCAGCACCTATTGGTACTCAAATGTGCATGCTGAAACTTACTGGACCTCAATGAATGACCAATTGTAGAAACCATATCAATTATATCTTTTTTATATTAAATTTCAAATTAAATGTACACAAGCGATGCATTCACAATAGATTTCAGTCCATGCAGCAGATGTTGTCTAAGTAAAGGCAAATGGGGAAGTATAACTCCCCAGCTGTTATAGACAGTATACTGTGCATGTACGTACAGTATATCGAACTGATGTTGCAGTAAGGTTTCTCATGCATTCAAGCCCATCTGTTTATGTTAAGGGGGCTGAATCAGAGCAAGGGGAAATTCACAGTCTTTAGGTAAGGAATAATTGAAGATGGACAGTTGAATTATTGAAAAATAATGCACACCTGAGGTGAGTGACCGTTACACCTTAGGTGTGCATTATTTTTCAATAATTCAATGGGCCAGAGTCAATTATTCCACTTACACCATGGTTACCACACTTTAAAGGGGTCATATAATGGTACATGCACTTTTTCAAGTTGATTGTACTGAAATGTGTGTTGGTTGTGCCTGTACACAACCATCCTATTATGATAAAAATCCATCCAGTGTTTTTGTTTTAATCTCCTTATATATTTTCCCCTGCCTCAAATCGAGCCGTTCGACCGTGTGACGTCACACGGTCGGACGCCTCTCCCAGGATTGTTGATTGACAGCAGTGTTTCAACACAGACCCGCCCTCGTTCGTGAGCGAGCTGTCAATCATAGTCCGTCATCATTGTTGATACACTGGAGCATAATGGCGCTTAAGCGATTGTGGTGTTCTGTTCTTCGGTGTAATAACGAACACAGCAGTCATTTTGATGTTCCTAAATCTGAACCACTGAAGACACAGTGGCTGAGTTTTGTTTACGATGGGAATATTCCCCACGACCAACATCAATGCGTTCATGTTTGCGCGAATCATTTTTCACCAGACTGCTTTATAAACGAGGGTCAGTATAAAGCTGGTTTTGCTAAGAAGGGGCGGGGTGACCAAAGCTCATTATCATTTGAAGTCATATGCACTGAAACGGCGTGCTGAAAACAGAGCTGTTTTTGAGCAGGTAAAATTAGTGTTTTCTTAAAATACTAATGAGAATTTTTAATAAAAGTATATTACAAAGTTTTCATTTAGACCCTAAAGATTCATATTAACTTGTACAAAAATGGCATTATATGACCCCTTTAAGACATTTTTCAGGGTTTTATCTCAAGACATTTTATCTCAAGACAAGAACTACATTCTTTAACCACGAATTCAGAGTCTTGCATTCGAACTTTAACACTTTAGAGCATTAGTGCATTGTGCTGGAACACTTATTGGAGTGTTCAAAGACAAATGTCTTTGTCTTAATTGGTTATTTTGTTGTGGTAGCCTGTAGGGCTCTTTTAAATAACTTAAATAATTTGGTGAATTTATATGGAAAAGTTATGTGGTCAAGATCTGGAACTACTTCATAGCTGTGTATGAAGTACACATAAGGTGTGCACAAATAATTGCACACCTTAGAACATCCATCAACCAATCAGAATCAAGCATTGAACAGACCCGTGGTATAACCTGTGATAACATACTGCTTTGTAAAGGCTTGTTTTACTATTGCTGAAATATCCTGAGAAGGAAAATCTAATATAACAACTATCAGAAAAACACTTCATTACATCTGCCTTTGCTAAAATTAATCAACGGCAGACAGAGGGCTGGGAACTCATGTGAAAGGCAGGGACATTAAATGCAGCGCCGTCCCAAAGCATGAGCCTTTGTAGAACTTGTTTACTCTCCCCAAGCCATTCAAAATGTCAAAGTTATTTATTCTAACTTGAAGAGGCACTGCAGACTTCTTTTTATATTTGTCAACACTGCTAGCCACCAAAGCGTTATTTGAGGAGAGAGAGAAGGAATGAAAGAAAGACAGAAAGCATTTCAGATCAAATCCCTTTATTTCTCCATTTTTTTCTTCGGGGAAAAACCACCCTGACCACTTCATAGTTTTCTCTGCGCTATGTCGATGCAGAGTGTTCTGCTGAAGCAACAAAAATACCAGCACAAATCATGACCACACACAATGGGCATCTGATTTATTTAAACTCCCTATGACTCACCCAAACCCACTTTCCCCCATAAACTCCTCCATCCACTTCATCAGTGAACTGGCAAACTGATGAATGAACAAACCTTTAATGAGCTGACATACACGTAAAAACACTCTTTACATATCCTAGACTAAAAATCAATTAATCACTTTTTTCTGTTCCATTCTTTCTTTCTTTCTTTCTTTCTTTCTTTCTTTCTTTCTGTCTTTCTTTCTTTCTTTCTTTCTTGTTTATCATTAGAGTTAAAGAGAGATTCATAATGTTCACATCCACTATTAACACCAACCACACCCTTGCAGAGACAGCAAATGGAACCAATACAACAGGCCATATGCCTCAACATATGTATGCTGAGCAGCAGGACGGATGAAGGAGAAAAGAAGAGAGGTGGGGAGGAAATGAGAGAGACAGAGAGTTGAGTGATAAAATAAAAAAAGATAAATGGATGGAATATGGGTGAATGAGAGTATGTCCTGACAGGTCTCAGTTTGTCATGGTTTGAGAGCACTCCTCGGCCATTAGCAGCAGCTTGACAAACTCCAGTGTGTGATTTATTCAGCTAAGGCATGTTGCGAGGCTGTCAGAATTTGTCATATTAAAATCCTAATTAAAACTGTTAATCACAGATTCCTGTTTGTTCAGCACACCGTGCAAAATGAAAAATGTATTCAAATTATTCACTAATGCTCTTTTTAGACAGGTAAGTCCGCATACCCTGAAGCGTCAATATGCACAGGAACTCTGCAAAGTTTTAAAAGCTTATGAACATCTTGAGGTTAGGCTTTTACTTTTTTTTTTTCATCACTTTTATGTACAAGTCTGCAGTTTTAAAAATGACTTCAAACAAAGAGTCCTTGTTTTGAGGTTACATTTTTTTCATAGACTTTTTATTTTGTGAACTTTCTATTTATTATTTCTTCATACATCTATTTATTCAGTTAGAATTAGTCATATTTCCATGATAACGTCAGCAGTTTTGTTCTCTTTTAGGTTAGTAAGGCAGCAGCATTTCTTCTCCAAATCTGTACTGACCACAACGCTCTTTCACAATATGAGTAAACAAGGAAACATCTCTAGATGTTTGAGTGAGGTGTGGGGTTAACATTTTCATGAGTAACATTTTCCACCACATAAACAGAGAAGCTTGTACACATACCAGCATCCAGAACATTCCAGACCTCTACTGAAGCATATTCAAATAAAACTGACAGAAGAAGAGGACAGAAAGAAGTACAAAGGTACAGGGAGTTCAAACAGGTGTTGCAGTTAGTGAGGACCTCACCTTGAATCAATACCAAGCTAATGAATAATAAATCAGAGAAATGAAAGTGTTTCTTTGATTGTAAAAAATAAAGTAAGTAAAAGGAATAGCTTGCCCCAACAGTTTATGATTTATGTGCCCTCATATTTTTCTAAACTGGTTTAGTATTCTGAGGAGCACAATTGAAATGTCCAAGCTGAACTTTTCATACAATGAAAGTGAACATTGACCATGGCTGTCAAGCAAGATTTTAAGGCAGGAATTTCAATGAATAACTATCTACATTTCTGTCTTTTTCTTACACAAAACTATCATATGGCTTCAGAAGTCTTGGAATATAGAACACAATCATATGGACTAATTTTATGATGCTTTTATGGTGCTTTTTGTCTTTTTTGTAGCCTGACACTCCTTGGTCCCCATCAACTTTGATTTTATGGATGAGAGCTGCTCAGACATATTGCTAAACTTCTCATTCAGTGTTTTCACAGAAGAAAAAATGTCCTGTAACATATAACTGGAACAACATATGGGTGATTAAATTAGACTTTTATTTTTGCATATACTTTTCCTTTAAAGAAATGTGTTTTTGATATTACACTCTACCCTTGAAGATGCATTTAAAGATCCATTTAAGAGAAGTGATAGACCGATAAATTTAGCAGGCGGATTAATCGGCTGATATTTTGCCATTTTGCGATTATTGTCTTATAACCATATCAATTTGGCAACTTAACAGAAGTTTGAACCTTTCCTTGTGTTGGCTCCAAAATCTACCAATAGATTTGTCAATGGATAGTCAACACTTTCTGTTTAATTTGAATAAATATTGTCAAATTTCAATAAAATAAGTGTTTGTTGTACATTATACATTTTATGTACAACTGACTTGCTGTTGTTAAATTGTATTATGTTTATCAGCATTTCAGTCATGGCAACTCTTGGAAAGATTTAACATGTTAATGTGGGTATGACATATTGTTAGGATATTTGGTCTTGGTGGACTAGATCTGCTATGCTGCTGCTGCTGCAGAGCAAGTACGGAGACTGTAAAACTGAGCAATTTAAACATTACACAAAGAGAAAGACACAAGTTGATTGGCTACCCGATTACATGTTAATGGAACAAGCAGCTACATCATGCAAGCCAATTGGCTTAACATTTCACATGTTCGACAGTTAACAAGTTCAAAGAACCTCACAGCTTGCGCTACATAGAATTTCATGGCTGAATTTTGGTCATTTATATCAAGATAGATATCAGTATTGGCCATTGAAAAAAACATATTGGTTGACCACTATATAAGATGACCATCTGAAAAAGCAGTCTGTGAAATGAAGTGCCTAGTGAAGATAGAGGCAGAGAATGGGGGAGCCAAAGAGGGGGGGTATTGGGGAGAGACTGGTGAAACACAAATGTTCTACGGCTGCCTGCTGTGAAGACCCCATTAAAAACAACAAAGGAAGCAGCAGGCAGTCGGTCCACACACCTCTGTGTAGCGCTGTGTATCTTCCAGATAACACAGCACTATCCAATGAAGAAACATCAGACAGAAGTTTGACTGGACAAGGAGCAAGGCAGAGGAGATTTGGAGGCCGAATTTTGGCATTTTGAGTGTCCTTTTTGTTGTTGGATGAAATTTTGTCACACCCACAGGAGAATGTTTTTCCGTTCCTACTTCAAATGCTAATAATGTGTTCAGGCCAGTGGCTTTGCTCTTCTGATTAAGTCTAATTCAAAGTTCTAACAGAAATCCTAAACTTACATCAATCCTGATTTTTTTCAAAATTAATTTTCCCAAATCATCCAGGCCAAATGCCAGAGTGTCTGCACCATGACTCCTATCAAAATAGTGCCTCCATTTTCTCTCTCTCTCTCTCTCTCTCAATTTTAAATTTTTCAATTTAAAAGTACTTTATTGGCATGATTGTGTTTACATAGAATATTGCCAAAGCATTAATACACAAAACAGATAATGACAAGACAAATAATAATAATAAAATAGTAACAAATAGCAATAAAGATAGAGTTAAAATAAGGTGCCAGGTAATGAATCAAATAAAATAAAAAACTATAATAAAAATATACACTATACAATATAAAATAAAATATGCATTTAACATCTCTCACTCTCTCTCTCTCTCTCCCTCTCTCTCTCTCTCTCTCTCTCTCTCTCTCTCTCAATTCAATTCAAATGTACTCTACTGGCATGACAAATGTTAAAATGTATTGCGAAAACATTTGCAATGTTTACAATGAATTTTGATCAGATGAGAACAATTTATAAAATGTGTGTGTGTGTGTGTGTGTGTGTGTGTGTGTGTGTGTATTTGTGGGCACAGACTGATTGGTCGACTCCTCTCTCTTATTGTGGCAGGCATCAATGTACCATGCTACAAATAAAATGCAATCCCTTCTTTCATCTAATACATACTAAAGTTGTGTATTATAGTCCAACTAATCACATTTTTTTCTACATTTTTGGGGGGTAAATATTTTGGTTTTGTTTTGGTTGGTGTATTTGTCAATCAGGGTATTTAGGGTGAAATTATATGATGTTCTAAAATTTGGTAAGATTCGCAGCGAGGACTAATAATCCTCCCCTTTGAGTGAAGAACACGTAAGGACTAAATTAGTTTATCGCTTTCCCGGTCCGACGTGCCGAACTCGACCCACGGTGTGTTTCAGAGGTTTATGTTTTTGAAAAATAAAACTCCAAAAAAAAAAAAGTAAACATAATACATATATTTGGAAAGCTGAGATACTCGTGATTCGAACGATGTAAACCTTTTTAAGATACAATCACAACAGCAGGTACAATCTATATCTTTGTCAGACCACCAACATATAAACAACCAAAAACAAAATTTAGGCAACTCACCTATGAAGCCTCATAGTAGTCCACTGAGCCATAACTTCCCGACAAAAACGGTGTTGTTTCATTGTCAAATGTCCAAACGATCAAATCAAGTAAAATGTTTAGTCCAAATCACATTATTACATCAATAAATATCCACAGACTCTTGTTGCATCATTTCAAAGCACCTGGCAGCTGTGCCTAATCTTTCACATATTATCGATAATAACTTCAGTTCAGATGTAAACATTTCCTATATCCGGTATCAAAATGGAAGCACGCACTCTGACCTTTCGATTGACACCTCATTTGACCCAATAGGAGCTTCCATGTCCTATCCAAAGCCTTCAATACCCAACCACAGTCTGTGTCGAATGTAAGGGCATACCCACTTTCCTTTGTTTACTGATCAAACCAATTACATCGAAGAGTGGAAATGACTGACGATCGTATAGCCAATGAAATTCTGAAAACAGTGATATGCAGCTTTAGTGTGAAGATTAGCGCATGGTTCTGTAATGTGTGCGCAAAATTGCCTTGCCATTACCGAGTGTGTCGTATGCCTGTGCGTAAAAATATTGGAGAGCTGTTTTGGAACTGTTTACACATTTGTCGATTTAAATATGGTGAAACGGATGCTGAAAAACAGGATTTTCACCCCAGGATGTGATATAAGAAGGCATTCATTGTCAAAATTCTGAGTTTGGAGATGAAATTTCTGAAAACAATACGGATGATTTGGAGGCAGAGGAAATATGGAGAGATGAGACATGGCTCTGGACAAGTAAGTGTTTTCTTGTGTTTTATAACATATATTACTGTATATTCGCATAAATAAGCTTTAGTTTGAATAATGAACACATTTTGTAATTACCCTTTGTCGTGTGTTTCCTCAGTGAGTGTTTGAACCGTTTGTGCGTGTTTTTGTATTTGTATGTGCGTGTGTGAGGTTTTAGTTCATTGTTTGTTTCAGATCTATTGACATGCTATATAGATGTTTTGTATATTTACTGTAAATATATATATATATATATATATATATATATATATATATATATATAAATGGACTGAATATATATATATATATATATATATATATATATATATATATAAATAAATATAAGTTGAAAATAAGAATATATGTTGTGTTTGAGAGTCTATTTGTTACAATGCGGGGAGGTGGGGGAGGTGTAGGCCCATCTATTTGTTACAATGCTGAATTGATGGGGGGAGGTGTAGGCCCATCTCTTTGTTCCATAGTACATTGGCAAAGTATACAGTATTTACAGTAAATATACATACAATAATGCATATTTACACACTCGAATTTGTAAATTACATTTATTTATTCTCCCCCACTCAGCAAGCGGCCACATAAAGTGGAGCAGCAGGACAGCACCTCATCAAGAGAGGAGCCCCATGTAAAGGAGAGGTCCCTATGAACCAGAAGGCTTTCAGAGGAGCTGGCAGAGTTGGGGTCTCACTCCACAGCCAGACCAGTATCTCCTGCTCCACCTAAGAGCAGATCACAGGCCGCTGCACATCACCAAATCTTGCACCGCTGGTCGCCTGAAGTGCAGGCAGTGTCATGCAAAGACACCAGTGAAGTACTCTTCCTGTGTTCTGCCTTTGTGCTTTGTACCCAAATGTGACTGCTACAATGACTGGCATGTTGCTAGAAACATGTACAATTTTATAATGGTTTGTAAATACTTTGTGTAAAAATTCATGTAAATAGTTTGTTGTGTATTTTTATATAAACAAATTGTCCACCATAGCACTAGTTTTGACTCTTTTATATGCACAACATTTAGTTTCAAGAAGGGAAAAGGCACTCTAATGTGTTTATGCATCAGTTACTCTGTGTCAGCAAAACTAATAGTGGATCTGGATATGGAATATGATAGCTCTAAGTGTCATCTTTCATTAGAGCCCAAAATTATGACTGTACGCTGAAGCGCTCAAAAGTAGGAGCCTTTTTGTCCTAGGTTACCAAAGGGTCCTTTTGGAGTATCCAAAAGGCACTTTTGTAAAACGCCTGGGTGTACCCTTAGAAAAACATGTGTAAAATATTCATTTTTTATGGTATTGTTCTAAAATTTGAACTTGGACTAGGTAAGGCTTCATGCTGTGATCCCATTGTGTTCTCAAGCTAATAGCTACAAGTTATAGTCATCTGCAGGCATCTGTATGCAAAAAAAAATTCAGGCGGAAAAAAAAAACTTCTATTTCATTGTGTTCAAACTTCTATTACTCAGAATCAGTAGCACTTACAGTAATTCTGACTGCTGGGGAAAAAACTTCAGAGTGTCCCCTTTCAAATGTGACCAAAACCATGCATGTACTCCAAACGGTTCAAGAACAGCTTTAAATTTACTTTGGGTATGCCTTGATTAGGCGTTTTAGGCTAATTTTACAGGATTGGGAAGAGGTTTTAAACAGCATAGATTTCAGAGCAATTTTAATGTTTTTTTTTTTTTTTTAAACATTAAAAAGGTCCGACGGGGACAGCTGCACATTTTGAGGCTCGCAATTTCTCACCACGAGGTGTTATCCCCACTTTTTTCAATTCCATGGCCTCCAGATTCCCTGTTTGGTATTTTGGCTTTTTGTCTGAGAAATTTGGAGTGTGATTCTATCAGGAGGGATTCTATCAAAAAGGATTCTATCTTTTATCTTTCGCCTTTTCAGTAACCATGCAGGTATTCTGATGAGACGAGATGCGCACTGCTATCTCTGCTCGATTTTTCGGAGGCGACATGGATGCCGCTCTTTTCAGTAAGCTGTTGGATCTGCACACGATGATTTTGCAGTCCAACCAAGTGTATCATGCTAAGGAATGACTGAGCTAATATCAGCTCCATTTGGAATTTTCCTCGTGTACGTGGCTCACGCTGGGGAACGAATTGGTCAAGCGATGCTTTTCTACGCAAAGGGAAAAGCTATCTGGGTACTACACGTTGTCCTCCCATTATATGCATTATAGTGTCTAGCCTGTTTTTCAATACACCAATTTAGCTCAGTTTCCCCAGTAATTTACGCTGTCCAACGAGCATTAACTATTTCCAGCTTGAGTTTGGCCTCTGCCTCCACGACCAATGGTCTCGATGCACATATAACTATAATAATGTACAATATAAATAGGTCTACACACGAGCCTGACTGGCTTATTGTGTAATAAAGGATAAATTGCAGAAATGTATCCTTTTAAGGTGTAGAAATTGGAACATGTCCATATTGTCCACGGACAATATAAATCATATTTTAATGAAAAACTTAAACAAAAGACACAAACATCAACACACGATGGTCAGCTGCCCATAAACGATCTCTCTCTCTCTCTCTCTCTCTCTCGCACCACAATCCGCAATCTGCCTTTATCCCTCTCGTAGGCTTAATTAGCCTGATAAGGGACTGGGTGTGTAAAATCACGACCCAACTGCGCTCTGCGACCGACCTCACCCTTCGGGCCACGAAGGTCACAGCCCTGGCACTCATGCAAGCGATGACCACCCTCGTGGTCCTGGAACTTTACCTGTGGCTGAACCTGGTAGTCTGCTTGCCGAGGGCATCCCCCTATGGCCTCTAAATGTCAGGCAGGTCTGCCTCAACCTGGGCTCAGCTCTCAGCCCCAGCATCAAGCACCCTGCAGGAAGCACCCCCCCTGTCTCTTGGATGTCCTCGAGGACCCGGAAGGCTCCCAAGTGTTCCTGACACGGACGACCCAGAGAACAGGATGTTCACTCTGCAGCTGGTAAGCAGACCACTCTCTTCCCCGTTGGAGGGCCGGGAAGAGAATCTTCATTTACCTGTATTTCTTTTGGCACACCCCGAACCCTCACTCTCAATAAAAGAGCTATGTCTTAATTCCCTGGGTCATCTGGCCCGCACATGCAATTCTCACGGCAACCCGGCACCAAACACCGGCAGTCCCGGCACTCCGAACATAGACCCCTCACCTCCGGACCCACAACTGCAGTTCCCTGGCTGGCCGGTTCTGACGAGTCCAGAGGATGCCTACACAGGACCTCTTCCTCAGTCACTAACCCGCCCCCTGCCGGGTGTGCAGAGCAAGGTAAGTGCTTCGAGTCCTTTCTCAGCACCAAAGCCTCAGGACGTGCTTTTGACTCCACTACCTGCTCCGCCCTGCTGCGAAGCCCCACCAGGTACGTCAAAAACGATCGCCCCCAGTGCTCCTTGTGTGGAGCTTGGATGAGTGACTTTCACTTCGCCTGTCCCCCGCCCCATTTCTGCGTTATCTGCTTCACCTCAGTGCATGGCGAAAATGCTAGCACTCTACGTGTGGAGATCGTGACCCTTTTACTAAAAGACGCAATAGAGCCTGTCCCTCCAGCCGAGATAAAGAAGGGTTTCTACTGTCCTTACTTCATCATTCCAAAAAAAGGTGGTGGCTTGCGACCGATCCTGGACCAGCGAGTTTTCAACCGGGACTTGCACAAACTCCTGTTCAAGATGCTCAAGCAGAAACACATTCTAACATGCGTCCGGAATCATGCAGCGGTAGACCTGAAGGACGCGTACTTCCATGTCTCTATCTTGTCTCAGCATCGACCCTTCCTACGGTTTGTATTCAACAGCCAAGCATATCAGTACAAAGTCCTCCCCTTCGGCCTGTCCCTGTCCCCTCGTGTCTTTACGAAGGTCCACAGAGGCAGCCCTTTCCCCGCTAAGGGAAGTGGGCATCCACATACTCAACTACCTCGATGACTGGCTCATTTTAGCCCACTCTCGAGTGTTACTGTGTGCCCACAGGGACCAGGTCCTCTGACACCTCAACAGTCTAGGGCTTCAGGTCAACTGGGAAAAGAGCATGCTCGCCCCAGTTCAGAGCATCTCTTTTCTCGGCATGGAGTTAGACTCAGTCTCAATGACAGCACGCCTCACAAACGAGCACAGTCGGTGCTGAAATGCCTCACCCTGTTCAAATTAGGCACAGCGGTTCCTCTAAAACAATTCCAGAGGCTCCTGGGGCATATGGCCTCCTCTGCAGTGGTCGCGCAACTGAGGTTGATGCATATGAGACCGATTCAGCACTGGCTTCATACTTGAGTCCCGAGATGCATGGTGCTGTGTGTTCATCACCCCCTCCTGCTTCCAGACTTTCCACCCCTGGACAGACCTCTTTTTTCTGCAGTGTCCCCTTACAGCAGGTGTCCCGACGCGTTTTGGTCACCAAAGACGCCTCCAAACAGGGTTGGTCAGGGCAGTGGATTCTGGGAAACGTAGTGCAGGAGAAAACTTGAACATGAAGGAGACAAACTGACAGTGGCTTTTACAGCCATTATTTTATGGTCTCTAAAAAGATGGCTGGTTGCGACCCATTCTGGATTTTAAGACGTTTCAATTTTGCTCTAATGAAATGTCAATTCAGAATGCTGACGCAGAAACAATGTCACAAGTGCAGCCAGGGTTTGTGACAATGGATTTGAAGGATGTTTATTTCCATATTCAGATTGTGAAAAAGTACTTAAATATTTATCTTTTCACACCAAAAGTGATCGTATTGTTTAAGAAGACATTAATGTAACCATTGGAGTCCTATGGATGACTCTCTGTGATTTTTGGAGCTTCAAAGATCACCATCCATTACTATTTTAACAACCGAGCAGAAATATTTTTCTTTTAGTCTTCTAATGTGTTCTGCTGAATAAGTCATACACACCTAGGCTGGCATTAGGGTGAATGGATGATGAGAGAATTTTCATTTTGTACGACTTTTTTTTTGTACAAAGTTTGGCTAATTCGTATGATATTGTGCAACTGCACTCGTTTGAATTCCTGCGACTTTCACTATAGCCAATAACATTGCTGGACATCGTTTCCATCTAATACGCACCAATTACTTGCTTCTGTCACACACAACAGCTTCCTGACATGTTTACACACTCTACTGATTATAATAGGTGTGAGTGAGAAACATAACAATATTTCATTCCTTTCTTAATCCAAATCTCCACTTAAACTTTCACTTTCAGATGTGAATTTAAACTAAATAGGCACTACGTGTGACTTTCAGATGTGAAAGTGAAGTGGAGATTTAGAGTATAAAAAAAAAAAGAATTCAATTTTTATCTGTGTCACACCCTCAACTGTTATATCGCTTCTGGATCACTTCTATGTTTCCTTTATGTCCTTTTTTGAGTCACTATTCACTTGCATTGTATGAACCAATAAAGCTGATATATTCCTCAAAAATATGGAATTTAATAGCTCTATAAAAATATAGAGCTAGTAAAAAATGTTAACTAGCTCTGAACAAGAATTGTTTTTTATATTCCCAACTTTATCAGTGAGTGATTTGCCCAGTGCAGAAATAATGCCGGAAGTTAGTTACTTTACACCAAGTTGTAACCAGAGAAAGAATAATTTTTTTTGTTTACATCACACTTTCAAAATTGAAAAAATATTGGAAAGAGGAAATAAAAATAATTGAGACTATCTACGGTGATGATTTAGACTGGTGACAGGCCTTCCCTGCATTTAAAAGTAAAACACTTCTTTACAGTCCGAGCAGGAATGGAAAAGGCCTTAGTAAAATTCATTTGTCTGCCTAATTACTCCTAGGACAGGCCTAGTGTTTCACCTATAGCAAATGCTAATGAGCAAATGTTACCTTCCACCAAACTAATTCATTCTTGTTAATGTGAGGGGAACCAGCCTCTCGTACTTTGAACTACCTCTCAGATGAGTCCCCTCTTTTGAGCAGGGCAGTAATTGATGGTCACTATCCCTCTATAATGGTCACACTGACCCTATGCAGAGCTGCGTCTTCAAGGCTGTGAAGCTCTTTGTTTAGCAAGATCAAGAGCACATTAATGGTGAAGATGAAAGTGGACATGCTGCTTTCAAATAGACAGCCCTGCAGCAGGAAGTCGAGAAAGAGACTTACTGCACTTGTGTTCAGATGTGGAACTCAAAGCCTGAGATGGCAAGTTCGTTTCAGGTGTATCGGAGTGATTGGTAAACATTTGGCCTTATATGTGAATGCTACAAATGACCTCAGACCTCTCTAAAATGAACCTAACTGAGACCATCTTGGGAGAGATGCTGAATGCGTTATTGCACATTGTGGACGTATAGCACTCTAGGTTAATTTAAAGGTGCTGTAAGCGATTTCAGCAGTTATGCTAACTTCTGTCACACTTTATTTTATTTCACTTTTTTTTAATTTATGTATGAACTTTTAGATATTATAGAGAGATGGGAATAAACCAAGGGGAGGGAGGGCAAAATAACCAGAACATAACCCTGGCCATGCTCTTTCTCACCCACAGGGCCATAGCTCCACCTTTCAGGAAATTGTGGTCACTGAATTAAGCCCTGGTCACACTACACTTTATACTCCATTCAGTTTCACTCAAATGCATCCGAAAACAGGAGACCACAAACCAGGGACTAAAAAGGGTTGCCACACCCAAGCAGAGATGCTGTCAGCTTTCTGAAGGTCAGCTTTCTCAGTGGAAAAAGAGCATCCAGGCAGAGGTATTTCTCCCTAATTCACAGTAGCCATGCTCAAGAGTCAATCACTATAGAAACCGCAATGTACTCCACCATTTTAAACAGCACCCATTGTGTAATTAATCAGTCTGTTTTGTCTCTCAGCTGTGATGAGCCGTAATGCTGAAGTTGTTAGTTTAAAGCCGTTTAAAGCTATTTCCTAGGTTTAGTAGTGCAGTGTAGTAAGCGATCACAAAGAGCTGTTGTTTGTAAATGACTGATGCGTATTCACTTCACGTCACCTAACTGGCTCATAATACACACAAAAATTATCTTTGCCACCACCTGCTGGCTAACATATGTAATGTCAAAAAATAAAATCGGCACTGTTCTTACACTTTAGTTTAGAATGGCACGAATACAAGAGGAGTGATAAACACACAGTGAAGCGTCGGAGTGCTGAGGCCATCAGTGCTCATGTAACATCTCTCGTCAAATCAGATTCGAGGACTGGAACTATATATATATATATATATATATATATATATATATATATATATATATATATATATATGTATATATATATACTGTGTATATATATATATATATACACATTTCTAGATAATTTTTTTTATAAAAAATGTATGTTGTGAAATTTTAAGTAATACCAAGCAATATGAAGAAAATGAAGAAACAACACTTCATAAATTATGAATTAATTATAACCTAATAGTTTACTAATTATTTATAAGTACTTTATTAATGCATACTTTATTATTAAAAAGTGTTACCCATTTCTCTGTTGTTTTCAAGACTTCACTGAATTATTTTTATATATTATGCATCAATACAGATTTGATGTTGCCAGGTTTTGACCGAGAAGCAAATCTGTAATTAGAGCAAAACATTTTTAAATTTTTATTATAAATATTTTAAATTATTAAATAGTTACTAAATTTGGCCCACAAAAAATTACATTTACTCCAAATGTGCCCACACAGTGTGTGTGTGTGTGTGCATGCAAGAGAGTTTAAATTGATTTTAGGTGGCCAGATGTTTATTTGAAATATTTTTTAGGATAGTTTTTGTATTAAGAATGCATTTATTTAAAATATTTGTTTTAAAATAGGCTACTGTACAGTATACTATGCTATAATTTCTATGCTGACAATTCCCACACATCGGGGGGAGGTAAGTCCCTTATATTTACCTTGTTTCTTTGGCAACACTGCAGTTTGTAAATCATCCACCCTAAGCACAGAGTACTTTCATATGAAAAATAATATTAATAACCATTCTTTTATTTCATTCTTACTGGTTACCTATTAGAAAGGAGGCAACAGGGCACTCAAACCTGAACGAAAAATACTCTTTCTGCTCAGAGCAAACCGAAATGAAAAACATTTCATTTTTAGTCCCTTCCAGAAACGCAAGCACATACAAGGAAATTTCACATTCCGCAGCAGTTACTTTGAATCAGGATGACGGGAAGACATGTGATCCATAGAAGATCAAAACATCACACTCTGACCTCTTGGCTCAATACAAAGAATACCTTTAATGATATATTTTTTTTTGTTTTTGTCATTGCAGGAAAGTGAGTAGGCGGATATTTTAAAATTAAAACCAGAAGCCATCATGCTTGATATCATATCCTTTCTATTGTGCTGTCCAAAACAATTTTGCATGCTCAACACCTAGTGTAAACGAAGCTTTTCAACTACACACCCTCTCTCCAAACCTTGCCCTCCAACAGCCTGTTAGCCAACCTGAAGATTATAACCAGATCACATTGAATGCAGAGAAGCACTAAGCAGTCTCTTATTTGCTAGTTTTCTCATTATCTAAAGAAGTCAATCAAACTTTGTCAATCAGGGATGTGATCATAAAATGAAGACTCTATATATAAATATATATATTATGCCAAAAGTGCCTGAAATCCATTATAATGTATATTTATAAATCATTATAGTCAAATTTCCAATTCTCGCTCTTTCAATTAACTATAGGACTCATGGAAAAATCGACTGTTGTTCTGATACAGTTTGAATATTCATACTCTCACTCAAAACCTCACCCATGCTGTGAAACCCCACAAAGATGAGTAATGGCAGAGTAACTGGCAGAGCAAACAATTGATTTGAGAAATCAACAGGGCTCTACATGTTTTAATTACTGTTAATTCTGCTGTTGCATTATCCAGCAGAGTAATTACCAATAAGAAATTACTTAATATTCTACAAAATATTTTTAATGTAATTCTTCTCTAATTTACTCTAATTTATACTGGATTGTGTAGTTATAGAAAAAGTGGTTTTGGTGCATCTCTAATAATACCATTTTAAATTTGTTCAAATATGCCAAACAATGTTTCGGTTTCCAATTTTCAATTTGGTGCATCACTAGCAACAACATGGATGTACATAATAAGTGCATTGTATCAAATGCTTATCAACATAGTAGTTAAAGACACCTAATATAAAGTGGGTCCAAAATATTTTATATATTAATTAGGGCTGTCAATCGACTACAATTTTTAATCAAATTAATTACATGGTGTCCCGATTAATTAATCGTGATTAATCGCATATACAAATATTTGCTGAGAAAGCCCCTCATATAAAAATAGTTCAATATATAATGATGAAATAATGATACATAGTTATCTTTAAATATTTAAAAATTATATATATATATGGGACAATACAAAAAGCAGTTTTAGAATACAATGTATTGTTTACTACTATTGATCATAAGTCAGTCATTGACATCACAGCAATCCATTTCACAAGTGAATTTGTCAAACAGTTGAAGATTTATTATGATGGCTTGTTTAAGAACCCGTCAATTTACACCTGCGTTGTGTCATAAACATAACATTTTTAGGTCCATTTCTTCAGGTAAGCATCCCACGGTAACAGACCTCACAAGTACTTAGCTCTGCTCACTGATGTTTAATTCCACTCAGACTGTATACAAATGATTTCAGTGAAGTCCACTCAGAAAGCGCATGCTCGCACACAGACACAGACACAACCAAAGATACTCTGACTCAATTGTTGCCACTCCACTCTCATTGTCTCCCTTTCTCACCATGGCATTATCTCCTCGCCTCCGCTCTAATGACTTCCCGCCGAGAGTGGCCCTGGTGAGCAGCTCTGGCTCTCAGCTCCTAAGAATAGCATTAGACACAAGGTTATCTGGGCATTACACTCACTGTAACATGCAATTAGCTCGCCTCCTCCATTTTCATTACACAATTATTCATTAATGTCAATTTAATTTTATGCATTGTTCTACATGACCGAAGGCTGATTACTGGGACCTTGCACTCCAATATCCCAAGTTAACCGGTGGCAGGCTCACTCGCCTGTAATTGCAATTTAGCCCAGACAGCACCTCCCCTTTTTAGTCCGGCTTTAATGGAGGAACTGATTCCAAGACAGGTAACGATTGGAAAGACAAAGTGCCTTTAGCTGAATGGAAAACAAATGCCCCACTGCTAAGCTGTTTTCTTTGCGATAGCACATGAGGTAAAGCATTTGTATTCTGAGGGAGCGGGATAAGAGAGTAATATGCTGTGTTTCTGGTGGCTTGATACCCTATTCGTCTCTTCCCTCCTTCCAACTGTAATATGACTCAAACTGGGAAAGTGTGCGATGAGCTAATATGATTGTCAGGTGAGGCCACACTGTGGTATGCAGTCTACAACAGCAATAAATTAAATGGTTGGTATAATGTGAAACTGTCAACATATTTCATAATGCAACCAGACAAAATGAGAGAATCCAAAATGTAATATGGCCAAAACAACTTCTTTGTTGATTAGTGCAGCAGCATGTGTTCACTGCATGCAGACTGCCTAGTGGTGCTCAGTCTGTTTCAGGTGCATAAGATTGCCTTGAACTTAATGATGAGCAGAGTTTGAGGAGTCTGAAATAAATTTTGTATTATTATTATTATTATTATTATTATTATTATTATTGGCTTTTTTGATTAACAAAATTTTAGCTTAGCATAGAAATTGGTTTGTTTTGCGTCCCCATATTTCAAGTATATTAAATCAAATTTGGCTTTACAATAATGCTTCTGCAAGCTTTTAACCCTGTTTGGGGTCCCAGAGACTCCAAGGCAATTTTAATAGCATACATAACATTACTAATTAATTGCCATTTCATTATCAGGTTTATACTTCATGACATTTCCTAATATTTTGAGAACAGAGTATATTATAATTAAATAAATTAAAAAAGTATTAAGCATAAATACTTGCAATGAATTTCAAATGCTAATATTTTCTGATAATGAGATACACTCCTGTCAGTTATTTATTTGTTTTATTGTGCTCTTCTACAATGTGTGTGTGTGTGTGTGTGTGTGTGTGTGTGTGTGTTTTCTGGGGTCAAACTGTCCCCAAACAGAAACAACGTTACTAGAATGGCTATTATCAAATATAAAAAAGTGCATGTCTGCTCTGCAGTAAAACAGAGAGATACAGCTTCAATAATACAAGACTACTTGGTTTTGACTGGGTCAGAGAGACTTTTTAAATAGACTGTTGGAAGGTAGAATAAGAATAATTTACTATAGAACATGATTATTTTAAACTTAGATCATCAGGGTCTCTGAGACTCTGAATATGAAACAGTTAAGTCAATCTCAACAGTGCACAAGGGTTACAGGAATAGTTTATCCCCCAAAATGTTATTATGTCATCGTCATTTTGTTCTGAACACATACATTATGTTAATATGATTTTATGACAATGAAACAATAAGACTATTTCTACTTCAGACCACAAAAAGTAATAATTTAATACATGTACCTTTGGCTGAATTCAACAGCGGCAGTACTGTACGTAGTGACACACTTAATACTTAATAAAGCACCCAAAATTGTCATCAAAGTTGTTCATGCAATTTGTGCGTCATATTGCAAGTCTTCTTAATGCACACAGTCACTTTGTATGATGAACAGACCATAATTGAAGTCGTTATTCACCCTCAAATTGAATCAGTTCATTTATAAGTCAATAAAGGGTGTTGAAATCCAATATGGCAGCTATCAATAACATCAAACCTGGTTGATTCTTGCATGTCCCTTGACAACCCCATTGGTTCTTGTGACATGACATAATAACATTTAATGAGATCATTCTGTGTTTTGCTGAATTTGTTTTAATTAAAATAAAGTCATGAGTTTGGAAATACATGAGTGAATAAATTATGAAATAATTTTGGATGAACTATTGCTGCATTTTGGTCAAATGTTTCAAGGTGAATTGCAAGATGTTTTCAAGGTGAGGAATAGTCTTAACCGAGCTTCATTCAAAGATCAAACAACAAACACCTTGTTCCTGTGGCATTGAGTCTATTATTTCTGTTCCCTTTTTGATTTATCTGAGTAATTCAGAGATGGAGACAGCTTCCACTGACATAAACAACCATCTCTTTCATACATCAGAGAAAAGTAGTCCCTAACCTGCCCAATCTTACCAAGGGCTGAGGAAAATATACCACGTCTGGTTGCTTTGGGTGTGGTGCGAGGCTTAGAAATCTTATCAGTGGCAAATTGACGTTCACTATCTCTGTTCCTCTCTTCCTCTTCACTTTCGCTATATTAGGCATCATTAACCTTTTACTTTTCTAAAACTGATGGTAATCAGATTCTGCCATCTTCGGATTTAATAAAGCATTAAAACAACAACTGCTTCGGATTTTCCGCACAAACCCCCATCAGCTTTGCGCTCACACAAACCTGCTATAGAGGGGGAGAAGGGTGTGTCGCGGCGATAATGAAATCTCTTTTCTAGAGCAAGAAATCGTTTCACACCATTCTGTCGCACTGAGTTAGGACACTCCTCATCTCGGAAAGGCTAAACTAAATGGGGTGTTTGTGCTCCACACACCTGGTGGAGCAGGCGAGCGTGCGATTAAAATGTGTAAATATCAGCAAGTACCTGCGGGCCAGAGTGGACCGGTCTTTCATGAGCTAAGATCCACATCAAAGTGATTCAGGCAACAGAGCTCCAGGCCAACTTGTTCAAAGCGTAGGGCCTCCTCTGAATTCTGTTTTATGCTTGTTGTGCGTATTATGTCTCTGAATAGAGCATGTATGATTCATAGCGTAAAGGAAAGCATAAAAAGGTTTAATCCAGAGAAGAGATGTGTTTCCAGTATAAAAAACGAGACACATGTAGAAAGAGATTCATTTAGCTGCTTTGTTGTTCCTTGAATAAAGAATGATTTAGCACTCTTTCCACAGCAGACCCTTTTGTAAGCAGTAGGGCAGTAATTACTGTCCATTTTCAGAAGAAGTGTAATCAAGGCTTTTAGAAGAAAATTAGATAATAAGCATCACATTTGAAAAGGAGGGAACAGAGAAAACTAGAAACTTAATTTGCCATAAAAGAAGATTTGATTAGCATGACCAAAGTTTTACAACATCTTGTTTGAATATAATAGATATTAATTACTTTCATGTTGAATCAAGTTCACTTCAGAGAAATTATTTAAATGAGAAGATAAAATGTATCTGGATTAAAATGAGTATGACAGTCATGCGCTTTCAAGTCATTCCTTTTTGCAGGGCTTGACCAAATTAGGCTAATTTACAGGCTATGCACATTAGAGTGCATCAGCTGTATGTAGTTTATCTCAAAGCGCTGTGTTGAAAAGGAACGTTGGCTAAACCATCATCCGTGCTCTTATTATTATATGTAGGAGAGAGATTTGTTTGGACCGCAACAAGGCAAACATCACAGACTCAAAGGAATGGAGGGTATAATCGTTTATGATGACATTTAAACATTTATGACTTTTGATGCAATCTGATTTACAGTAAAATGAAATATGCTGTCAAATGACAAGAACCAATTAATGGGAACTCAATTTCCAGGACATCTGATCTGATCTTTCACCTACACTCATGTAGCTCAAAGAGGACAAGTCACGAACTAAAGCTAGAATTGTTTTACCTGTTTCTCATCAAAGTTTGAAAAGGTTGTGAGTCACTTTTCAAATAAGTTGTGACTCACTTTTTAAAAGCTTTGTAAAGTGAACTCAGGTTAAACGGATTAGTCGAGCGAAAAATATCGGCATAATCCTCGGCTCACCTTACCTTTCATATTTCCATAAATTATCCAATAAAAGTGCTATTATCTATGTCATAATCAGCAGTACCTAATTGACTTGCATTTGGGTCTCATGAATTATTAAGCAAGATGATAGTGAAATAATGAATATTCAGGAAAAAAAGTTGGATGAAGACATGGAGCATTAAGATGATTACAGAGTATGAGAGAATCTTCATTATATTGTCTGTTTAACCTCTTAGTCTTGTGTCAGTGAAATCATCTTACCAATATATAGCACAGATCGTGTATGGCTATGCAAATGACCAGTACAGTCAGGAGACAAATCATCAGAAATGTTTTAAAACATGAATCGTAACATTAGAAACAGATGAATCAAGAACAATTTAGAGTTGACTGTTTGAAAGGCTAATAACAGTGGAGCATGAAAACAGCTTTGCTGAAAACATGGAACTGTAAACAACCAGATTCATGCAAATGAGGACTTTGTGAAATTAGTTATTTGACAGGCACAGCAGTTTGGGAAGGTTAATGTCATTAATTCATTATGTCATTATTTGCGTGCCCTGTTTGCAAAACAGCGAGAATAACATCAGAAACTTTTAAATGACTATTGTAATTGCACCTGTTGCCAATTACAGCATGCAGAATGCATCAATCACCGCACGTCATTGCCCAGTGAAGCAGCAAGTGTGTCATTCCTGTTTGCTCATGCAAATACCTGGATGCTTATCAAAATCTCTTTTAATCAATCCAACTGCTGCATGAAAAAACTCCTTAAAGTAGAAGCAAGAAAATATTAAGCAGGTTACTGTACATTAAATTACAATGGTGGCAATCAAACAACAAATGGGTCCCTGTTCAGGGCAGTGTGACTATTTGCATGGCGGCTGCAATCCTCCAATTCAATGGACACTGACCATAGAGATTATGTACTTTACATGAATGTCTATATTAAGAGAAAGACATAAACTTAATTTCAGAACCTTGATTAATTCACTAGTCAATGGCCTTGTAAAAAAAAGAATTAGATTCCCATCTCAAAGAATGTTCTTTGACTACAGACTTTACTGTCAGAACTTCGAAGAAAGAAGACTGGTGGGACAGGAAGAGACCATTAAAATAGTGTACCATTTGAATACTTTCCCTCAATGATAATAATGATATGATGATAATAATATGAACATACTGTGATCATTTATTCACCCTCATATTGTTCAAAACCAATACGACTTAGATCTAATTTGTAGAATGTTCATGGTGCTGTCTTCCATACAGTTAAATTAGATGGGGAACGGTGGCTGTTAAGCTTCAAAAGGGACAAAAAAGCACTACACACTATACATGCATTTTGACAGCATTTTAGTGACACGCTAAAATAAATAAAAACTCTAAGATGTCAATAATATAGTCATAATATTACAAGAATAAAGCCCCCCAATATTATGACAATTAATTGTATATATATACATATATATATATATATATATATATATATATATATATATATATATATATATATATTAAGATGCGGGTCATATGAGTTTCGAAAAACATGAGTAAATAATTATTTATTTATTTTTAACTACTCATTTGACACCCTTCTTTCAACAAAAAGATGGTACAAACATAGCAATCGCTTTTTGTTAGGCCTGAATGATGTAACAATAGAAATAACCAGGAGATGCTCATTGGCACAAAAGAGACAGTATTCATTTGTTTTGCTCTGTGTGATATGTTCTTCAGAACATCATTAGCTAAACTTCCTCTCCAGGCTGTTGAAGCACACACAGTTAACGAGCTGGACCGTCCTGAATTGCTGAGAAAAATAGTCGAACATTTCCTTCAATTGTAATACCACCCACATCATAGCTACAAGGGTCAATTTGGAGCACAAAATAAAAACAAAACATGTGTTTCGTACTCCTGACAAGGCACTGTTGAGAAGTTTAATCATTGTCATCCAAGAGCTTTGAATTAATTTACCTCTCTGTGTCTCATCCTAGTTTAATTTCTTTTTCTCTGTTTTAATTAAAAGCTTGTTATATTTACCCCTGGCTGCACATTTTAAAGTGAAGGAAAATTAATGGAGAAAAGCCTTAGGGTAAAAATCCTCCACAGAAACTTAATAATAGGGAATAAAAAGAACACAAATTTGTTAAACATGCCTATGTGAGATGTAGACTCACTCTTCCAAGAACACTGCTATGCCCTCCTGTTAACGGTCTTGACATCTTAGGACAAATTCAAATCATATATCATAATTTGCATTATTAATATTTATTAGTAGAAGATACCATGGGGAAAAGAAACCTAGATACTTACAAATCATTCAATGTGACTTGAAGAACCAGAAATAAACTTCAAATCACTGCTAACAACAGACATTGCCACCAAGAATACAGTATGACTTTAAAAAGGCACCAAAGATCTTCTCAACAGCAGCCTGACACAACCAAACGGAACTTCTCCTCTCTGCGTCCAACGCAATACTCGTCCATTGAGGGTTGTTTACATTTCTTCAAAAGCCCCATTAAGTTTCCCTTGACAAGGGAGAGTGAGAGAGTGAGCCGAAGATGGATGGAGGCACCTGCTCTAATGGAGGCTCAAACTGTGCCCACTAGTGCACGTTACATTGATAAATTGACAACAGTTGGGACATGCTCTACTAGTAGGGAGAATGAGGCTACTAGGACACTATAGCTTGTTCTCTCCCTTCGTCCTTTTTGAGAGGAATCTGACAAGGTATCTTTGTTGTACCACAACACAACAAACCAAAAAACCCTGGCCAAATATACAACAAATGGCACAGACATCAATGGCATTGCATAGCCCTGTTGGGGGTTTAGTGGTCTTAACTGGTCTCGCACCATGGCTATGTTGGCATTTAGCTGTTTTAGGTGACTGGCCAGCTAGTCTCCAACCCTGACCATATGAAAAGCCAGAAAACTCTCTAAAATCAGCAAAATAGTTCAGCCTAACCAGCTTGCCCAGGCTGGGAGAACAGCTAAGCAGTTATGTTAGCAGACAGATGAAGGGCAATCTCATCTTTGAATGTTTGGGCTCCAAAAATGATTTAAGTTTGTAAGATGAGTCATTTTCAAAAGGAATCAGTGTTCTGTCAGTTGAGAACCACCTACTTACTGGCATCTGTGAGGAATTAGTGAGGGGAACTACATTTAGTTAAAATAACACTTGAAAATTTCCTCACTCCAACTGCAGCAGGCTGTGAATAATAAGTGTGGTAATTTCAGGAATAAATGGAAACAGAGACACCGTCAGTCCCTGATGAGAAGAGCGGTCAGAGGTCACAGAGCTGTTAAAGCCCAGGATGAATGTGAGAGTACCAGGTAAACACTTGTACACACTTATACACAGACACACCACTAAATGCTCTCTCAAATTGCAATTGAACTAGAACTCTGGATACCATAAGATACTCTAACCACAACTACCACTAATTAGGGTATTATCATAAAATGTTTCTATGGAGTTGTGGCCACATTTACTCAGTCAGGACCTAAAAAGAGAGAGAAAGGGAATAGGAGAGAGAAATTATGGGTACACAGGGCTCATAGGCACACATTAAAGAGTTATGCGTTCAGTTTTTAAGTCTTGTCCAGCACATGTTGTAACAGATCTTTGGGCCTTGCTGTGAATCTTTTTCTAAGTTCGATCCTAATAAGCAACATTTTGTTTCACTCCCCAGCTGAGGTGTGGTAAGTCAGCTCCTGGCTCAACTGCTCTCGCTGTCGTATGGTTTGCCTTAGTGTGCTCTGGGTTTCTAAACAATCAGCAATGGTCTAATTAGTTTTGGCACTCAAACTGCTCTCTGAAGGGAAGAGGACCAATTTAAGGACCTTAAAAATGCCTAGCCTGTTTTAAAGAGCCAATTAGTTAGAATATCCAACCATGTAGCCTGGTATTACTTGGCATCTGTGTCACTTCTCTGCAAAGCAACCAATTATTTACAATTATAGAAAATTTTCTCTAACGCACATGGGCCGAATCCAACTGTCTTGGTTTCTCCTACTGCTTTTCTCACTGATCATACTGAATCTTCATCCCCTGCTGCTACATGCTGTCTGCTATAACACGATCAGGGGAAATGCTTTAACCCCCCCTCATGCTGCTAGGAAGAGGATATTTTGGGAATAAAAAAATTAAATAAATAAAAAATGATGGTGAACAGTAATCGCTGTTTTGCAACAAATTTAATCTAAAATGTTTTGTATTTTTTAGCACCTGTTTTGCTCTGGGTCTGGGCTCTCAGCTGGGTTCTCCCGTCTAATTGTTTTGTGGAAGCTATTCATGTCAAATAAATGCATAAAAATTGTATACAGCTCTGTACACATTATCAGTTTCTACAGCAATATACTGTTGGGATGATTTTGCTCTTGAATTCATAACAAGTAAAAAAAAAAAAAAAGAAAACACAATTATATAACTAAGTGTGACTGCTTGCTTTACCTGGCTTTACCTACATTTCATAAGAGCTGGAATTTGCATGAGCAGTTTTTTTCATAATTAGCGATATCTGTCAATAGATTTGGCACAAAATATGTGTCCTTTTTTTATGATTAACGCCCAACACATGCTGATAGATATAGAGTCTGTCAGAACAGTGCTGTCAAATGTGACATGGTTTATGGGATTTCCTGTTGATAAATGTGATATCTGTCCTTCCCAACTCTATTATTTGTGGAGCCAAATATCATTTTTGCAAATGTTTGTTAAGGTTTTCCCCCCAAAAAACTTAAATAATACATTTAAGCTAAATTGTATGTGCAATTTTGATAAACCTTTTACTTTTAGATATTTCAGTTTAGTGTTTACAATAGCCCTTAGAATTAAGTGCAATTCTTGTTATGCATTCAAACTTTTCAGAATTATTATTATTATTTTAAATAATGTACTTGTGTTTTATTTCTATATGAAACTTTCAGAAATAAGCTCAGGCTCTCATTTTATTAATTACAAACATGATTTTGAAACTTGAATATTGAACAGAAGCCAAACAGGATGGAAATAAATACCTAAGTGGGGGATTGAGAGCTATCTTACATGAGGGTGTTACTATGAGGTGTTACTAGAGGGAGTAGCTACTATTTTATATAAAAAAAAAATAAAAAAAGGGGGGGGAGGGGGGCGTTGGCAGTTATTCATTTAGAGCATAGCACCACATGACATGGCAAAATGGCAACATCCGCTTCGGCCAAAGCAGTAAAATTATTTAAGATTCACCCTTAGGTTCACTTAATTGTGATATTGTGTTAAATGAAAATGAACTAATTTTTACATATTTAAATTGGTTTTATACGGAGTTAAAAGTAATATTTTCATATATATGATTGGGATATGAAAATGTACAGCATAGTAGAAAGTGGAACTACTGATGTACTTATTTTTTATATTGACTTTAATAATTAAAGTTTATGCATTTATACAAAATAAACATATGCTTTTATTTATGAAATAGTAGCTACACCCTCATGTATGATAGCTCTCAATCCCCCACTTAGGTATTTATTTAAATCTGTGTAGAAAAAATCTGTGAAAAACTGTGCAGTAGAGTACATAATGTATTAAATGTTCAGCGCTTGTAACTCTGTTCTAAGAGATTCATACCGGAAAGCTGAACAGTGCTCCCACATTTTCTAGAGAAGTAAATTTGAAGCATTACATAACTTCCACAGGCTAATATTAGTTCCCTATTAATCATATGCTTATACAATAAATAAATACATAAATAAACAAACAAACAAATAAATAAATAATTTACAATGATAACGATGAGGCCCAAAACAGACTGTCACATTCAAACCTCAACATATTTACTGTCTCTTCAAACTCTCTAAAAGTTCCAACAAACTACAACTACAAAGAAAGCATTGGAAGTTATATAGGGAGTTTTCCACACTCACTGCCCTATGCCTTGATAGTGCAGAGGCAATAAGGTTTGTGACTTCCCTAAATGATGTTGTTTTGAAAGCCCTCTCCTCGCAATTATCTCACATCTGTGATAGTTTACCTGAGTTACTCTAGCGATTACTGTGAGTCCTTCAGCCTTATCCAGATCAGATCCAGATGGCCCGACTTGCTCGCAGCTGAGGAAGCACAACCCTGCTTCAGATCCCGAGTCTCAGCTATCATGAGCACCTTTATTAGATGTAATCCCCTCCCTTTCCTGTGATGGATGAACAAATCATTTAAAGTATATGGGCATGCTGCTGACTATGTGATGAAATGAGCAGTTCCGAATGTGCCATGAGCTCCTCGAGAATCCAAAAGTGGGCAACTGTTGTCAATCTACATCATAATCTTGAAGCTTGATTTTACATGTGTATCTGTGTGTGACTTATTGTTAAAGGAAGCAAAAAATGATGATATCATTTACTCACCCCCCATGTCATTCCAAATCCATATGACTTTCTTTCTAATATGAACACAAAATTAGATGTTTTAATGAAAATTGCAGGCCATGTTTTCAATACAATGGAAGTAGATAATGTCTCACTTAAAAATGGACCTGTGTGTGTCATGTTTCAAGTCTTCTGAAGGCTAAAGACAATGCAAGTTCTCACATGGACATGCATGACATTGTGAAGATTCTCTTAAAGCCCTCATGATTGTGCAACGAACGTCAAGATTTTCACAGCAAAATGACTTAAATTAAATATGATCATATCCTATCAGAAGGTTTTAAACATGATGCAAAAATTAAACAGACTAAGTCCTTTTTTTTGGTTTTGAGTCTTCACTCCTGTGGAATAACACACTACCCACTGCCATGGCATTGAAAAGAAGGACCATGATAATCAATAAAACATCTTTTGTGTTTTGCATAATAATGGCAGTTATAAAAAAATTGCATCAACATAAGGGTTAGTAGATTTGTAAGTCCTTGCAATATGAGATAAATAGATCAAATGAATGCAAAACTTGATTGTATTCTGCACAGTAATGCACAGCAGGGGGTGTTGACTGGTGATGATACCCTTTCTAGAAGTGGACCAGTGCAAGTTGTCAAAGTCAATGGTAAAATCATTATTACTAAACAGGTAGTTCCCATTCTAAATTATGTCAAGATGAATCGTTTTCAAAGCTATTGCAAACCAATGCCAAACCAGTGATCACACATTCTATTTTAATGCGGCATGTTGTTGCGTTGCTTGGCAACCATGAGGATAACTGTATTATTTGTCAGAATAATTGTTTATTCAGATATTAAACATTTATAATTTATTGAACTAATTTATTGATTCTTTTTTTTTATTTAAAATTGGTGTATCTATCTTAGTGCTGTTGTCACCATTTTATTTTACCACTAGATTTAAATAAATGTACTGCTTCATTAATCTCCTATTAGAAAAGTAGATGCCCAATAACACCCTGTAGTTTAAATCAAGGTCATTAAGAAAAATGTGGGGTCATAAAAAATGGGGCATCAATCTTCAGGGAATAGATACCTGGCTGGCAGCGTGCAGAGTGTACAGAACTGACAGAGAAGAGAGTCTGAGAGCTGCTAATGGCCCCACTTGATTTTCCATTTCCTCATCCCAGAGTTTTGTTCATCACTTCTAATCTGCTGAAATTCACTCTATACAACCCACAGAAGAAATCTAAGAGCATTTTTGTCCTCCTCGTTCTCTGTCTCACTGCCATGCAGATCTGCACCTTTTTAACCAAACAGATTAATCATGGCGTGTTTGAGATTTAGACAGCTCAATTTGTGGCCAGCTTGTTCCAATTGCAGAGGCCATTTTTATCTCAGCACAACACCTACGTTATCTTGAAAAGCTCTCGCATTGGAAATAAATCACAGACATTATCTAAGTATATGAAATGCAATCTAGGTCAGAGTAAAGATAGCAAACTTAAATATGAAACAATCAAATGCAGCACATTTTAAATTTTCAAGTTGTGGGCAATGGATTACTCTTTAAATAAATAAACAAATAGCAAAGGTAATACATTTACGTAGACTGCTTTGCAAGATAATACTTAACAAATCTAATCACTACACTGCATGAGAAAAGTTAAAAGTACTGATCTTATAATACTGTATTTGCATTTCAATAAATAATATTTAGATTGAAATGCATATTACAGAATCAGATTATTAATAAAAAATGATTCACAATTGTCATGATTATTCCCAGAAGATTAGCAATTCCCTCTAATTGCCTTACTCTTAGTTGTTACCAGAATTATTCTCGAAAAGTAAAAAAGACAGCTAGGACCATATTGCAAAAAACCTAACTACTGAAGGAACCAGCCATATATACCTGCTCAAAAAATATTTCACTCTTACATCTGTTTATCTATAATGCATACACAATAGACAATAGTGCATAGGCACTATAGACTGACTATAAAATGACACCTTCATTTCACTTACACAAGTACTTGCAACAACAGTCCACCTCTATCCTACGCCCCTCCCACTCCCCTGCAGGGTCATAGAGCTTGGAAGAAACATGCTGTTGAAATGTTCATTTCCCAAGGAGTGAGCATGTTATTGGACAACAGAGACTATTCTGTAGTTGACAAGCCTGACCCAACTTCATTTAAATAAACGCTGGGAGAAGGCTTGCTGGCATCGTCTCGGCTAATTCATTGCATTATTTAAAGGGAGACTGCAGGCATCTCAATCACCCAGCATTCACACAAATGTGATTGGGCGGAACTTTCTCTACAGCTTTTCTTTTTAGATTGCCCTCTTATCAGCTCACACTTACATACGGCATTTTTTTCTCTTTCACTCACAAGTGAAATTACTTAGAGCCTAGTTTTGACATCCAAAATCGCACATAGCACAGTTGCTTTTCTTAAGCTTTTTTCAGTTGTGAACCTTTCAGGGGTGCCTGCCAATCATCTCCATCAGTCAGCCTGTTGAAATCGATGGAGAGCAAAGAGCATAATCTGCGGATGAAACAAGAACCCAGAGTTCTTTTAGAGTGCAGTTGTTAAGTCAAAGGAAATAGACCAAAGAGCACTATTCTTCATTATAACTGTCCTCTTCACTTCCAGTGAAAAATATCTATCATATTTTTGAAGTGACTATTTTTTATTTAAATTACAAACTAGCAAACTTTGAGGTCTTTATTGCATCAGGGTTATAATAAAAAAATAACTCTAATTTTATAATAATTAGTATTATCGTCAACAAACAACAGTAACACTTTACATTAAGGCACCCTTTGTTAAGGGTTTATAAAGGGGTTCAGTGAAGACTAATAACTCATCTACAAATGCATTATAAATCATTTATATGCAGTTATAACAATATGAATAAAAGGGTGACAATCATGCGATACTTGCCAAATAGTGACCAATTTAAACTCACGTTGTACATGCTTAATAAAGGTACTTATTAATACTTAATTTAATAAAAATCATGAAATGTCATTATTCATGATTTCTGTCATGATGTGGAAAAAATATATAACATGGAGAATAAAATGTGGTGTGTTTGTATTAATGAATATCTTGACTAATGTCACTTTGCTTGTCGAGTGACAAAAGAATGGCACTATTCAGAGTGGTAGCCTTTGTATCAAAGTTGGAATGTCTCAGCCAAACACCTTTCAGTTCTCTCTGTTCATCCACAGCAGTAATGTAATTTGATTAATGTAAATTTTATTTCTCTTATCAAAAGTAGATCTATTTTCCTTATTTTCATATTATTGGTCATTTATGAATTAGGTTACAAAATATGAACCTTGTAATACAAGTCTTAATGTAAGGTGAATTTACAAACTTTTTTAGCAACCTTAAAAAAAAAGGTACCATAATGCAAGTTGGACAACCATGGCCTGTTTATTGAGTTACCATGGACCATTTACTGAATTAATGACTTAACAACATTAGTAAGCTGTAGTGAACACCCGTGAACCATTAATTGATAAGCTATTAAATAAGCTAATATTAATAAGCTTTTATAGTGTGCATTAATGTAAGGTGGACAACCCAGAACCATTTTATTAATGACTTACTAACATTAAGCTATGAAAGTGTATCACAATGTAAAGTGGACAACTTTGAAACATTTATTATGACTTACCAACATTAATAAGCTATGAAATTGTAACACAATATAAAGTGAACAATTAAGAAACATTATGAAAAGAGTTCCCAACTCCTGCAATCCATTTGTTAATGAGTGACTTTTAATGCTTCAAGATTGCACAATTTATCATAAATATTATTCTATTCATAAATGAACTTGCATCATGTAATATAGTCTTTATTATAGCAAATAAAAAGCACAATTAACATTCAACATAGAACAATAGACAAGCCTTCACTATTGTTAAAAAAATAAACACATTACTCAATATAAAAAAGGCTATACTATTACATTAGGCTAGCCTACATTCAGAATACATTAAAAGTAAATAATTAATTAAATAAACATCCCTTGTAGTTCCATTAATTACCTGCACTCTTTCCAAAGAGAGAGAAGTTGCCTTAACTATCATGTAGCATTTGCATTGCTCTATCCAGTGCAGTTATTTATCCAGTCTATTCCATTTGCACGCATAATTATTTTTCTCAGTTACTTTCACAATCTGAGCACTGCCATATTAAAGTAAATATTCTGCAAAAGTATTAAATTTCATCTAGTTCGTTTGTGCCAAGGACCTCTAATGTTCATGCAGAGGCTACTGCATATCTTTTTCAACTTTTTTTCTTGCCTCTACTGCTGCTCCAAATTCCCAAGTTTCCAGAATTTGCCAGTGCCCTGCCTGCCTGCCAATCACACCTTTAAAAAATCACGTGACCCCACCATTAACCAGTGGTGTTTACTGTACAATATATTTTTGTAAGCAAGGTTGGTAGGAACAAAGTCCCCACAGTTCAAATTAAACAATTTATACACACGCACGCATGCACGCACGCACGCACGCAGACACACACACACACACACACACACACATATATATATATATATATATTTATTGTTTTTTTTATTACAAAACTTTTTACCTGGAGATAACTGGAGAACCACAATGCTGTGGTGGAATTTTGTCGCACTCTTATTTCCCAAACTGCGTTAGTCCAGCCACATTGGAGGGTTTTCGAGCATGAATTGCCCATTCAAGGACCTGCCACAGCATCTCAATTGGGTTCAAGTCAGGACTTTGACTATACCACTCCAAAACTTTAATTTGGCTTCTTTTGACACATTCAGAGGTGGACTTACTCCTATGATTTGAGTCATTGTCTTGCTGCATTATCCAGCAGCGCTTGAGCTTCAACTCATTGACAGATGACTGGATATTCTATTCTTTAGGATTTTCTGGTAGAGAGCAGAATTCATGTTTTCCTCAATTATTTCAAGTCGCCCTGGCCCTGAAGCAGCAAAGCATCCCCACACCTTCACACAACCTCCACCATGCTTTACCAAAGGTATGATGTTCTTTTTGTGGAATTCTGTGTTTGATTTACGGCAGATGTAACGGGACCCCTGTCTTCCAAATGGTTCCACTTTTGACTAATCAGTCCACAGGACATTCTCCCAAAAGGTTTAAGGATTATCAAGGTGAGTTTTGGCAAAATTCAGACAAGCCTTAAGGTTCTTCTGGGTTAGCAGTGACTTTTGCCTCACCATTCTTCCATGGATGGCATATTTGGCCAGTGTCTTTCTGAACAGTGGCCTTTATTGATGCAAGAGAGGCCTGCAGTTCCTTGAATGTTGCCCTTTGCTTTTTTGTGACTTCATTGATGAGTCGCCACTGTGCTTTTGGAGGAAATTTGGAAGGTTGGCCACTTCTGGGAAGGTTCACTACAGTGCCAAGTTTTCTCCATTTGGAGATAATGGCTCTCACCTTGGTTCTTTGCAGTCCCAGTGCCTTTGAAATAGATTTGTAACCCTTCCCAGAATGATGTATTTCAGTCACATTGTTCCTCATCATTTCTGGAATTTCTTTTGACCTTAACATAGTGTGCTACTTGGTGAGACCTTTTAGCCAACTTAATGCTACTGAAAAAGCTATGCTTATGTGTTGATTTGATTAAACAGCGTTTGCAGTAATCAGGCCTGGTTGTGTCTAGTCCAGCTGAACCATTATGAATGCAGTTTCATATATCTGGGTATTTAGTAACTAGGTGTGGGGATACTTTTTCACACATGCCCAGATGGCATTGGATAACTTTTTTGCTGAAATAATTAAATTATCATTTAAAAAACTTGTGTTTACCTAGATTGCCTTTGTTTATGTTAGGTTTTGTTAGAATTTTGTAACAATTTAGTATGAGATATACACAAAAACAGAAGAAATCATAATGTGAGAATACTTCGCAGCACTATACATACAAAACTAGTTTTATAAAAAATTATCTTGTTTTGTTATGATTTCAATAATGGATTATGTTATTTTATTTACTTTAAGATGTACATGTTTTAAAATGTGGAGCTGATAGGTTAGAAGTCCTTTTAATCTTGAAAGCAGTGATTGCCTGGGAGGCAGTACACCTGGTTATCCGGGAGATTGGAGCAGAAGTTCTTGGAATGGAGTGAGAAAGAGAGAGAGACAGAGAGAGAGAGAGAGAGAGAGAGAGAGAGAGAGAAGTTTTTTTTTTATTCTGTGAAAAACAGGCAGTGTCCATAAACTAGATTAACTTTAATAGTTTACTGAATGTTTATTTTATACGGCAGTACTCACATTGTGACAGTAAGAGGCTGTGAATGTACTGGAGCAGTTTTGCTAGTTATGCTATACTGTACATGCCAGAAATGTGTGGTATAATGTTGACAAGCTAATGAAAACTAATTTAAGTTTTTGTATGTTAGTAAATATAATGTTTAAGTGCTAATTATCTTTTTTTAAAAATTACAATTGCAGAGTTGTAAATGTTAAAGACAAATTGTACTGTTATTTGCTTTACATAAAGATCACTATGGGTGATAAGTACATTTTCTCACTTAAACTTGCTTCTAATATTTTGGGAAATAATATATTGGAGTAATTTTATTTAAGTAAAAATGTTATTACATTTCACATGTGTTTGATATGGAGTACAACATTTTTTTATGAAAAAACATTGTTATGTTTTATGAAGGTAAACTGAACTGTTTATTTGCTTGAAGGCTATCAGACTATATTACATGATGTCCATTTATGAACATGATTTATGATATAGTATTAAGCACTCAGTAACAAATTACCTGCAGGATTTGGAAACTATTTAAGAAATGTTTTATTTTTATTGTCCTTTTTACATTAATGTACTGTACACTTTATAGGTTTCTCATGTTGGTAGCTCAATAATAAATGGTTCATTGTTGTCCACTTTACGTTAAGGTACACTTTAAGAGCTTATTGGTATTTGTAAGTCCTTAATAAATGGTTCACATTTTTTTAAATTTACATTAAGATTAACTTTCATTACTTATTCATTTTGGTAAGTCATTAATAACTGGTTCACAGTTGTCCACTTTACATTAAGGTACACTTTTATAGCTTATTCGTTTTGGTAAGTCTTTAATACAGTAAATATTTCTCAGGCAACTCAATGAGCAGGCCATGGATGTCCAGCTTGCATTATGGTACATTAGCCCCTGGCATGAAGTACCCCCAAAAAAAAACACAGTACAATTTAAAAGAGAGGGAAAAGGCCAACATGGAGCAGCAGTGGGAGAGAGAGAGAGGAGAGAGCGAAAGAAAAAAAAAAACAGTTACTCGCCAGTTCTCAAATACGCCGTAGTTTTTTCCTCGGCCACTCCTCCACCCTCTTCTGGACGACAGCCGTGCCTCGCCGGGCAGATCGGAGGCCCCTGGAGAACATAACACCCCGCCGCTTTCACGGGGAACAGAAGGGTCTCCCCCGCCCCTGGCAATGGTTCCAGGCGGTCAGCAGTGAGCACCTCCCCGCTCACTGTCGGCGGTCTCAGACCCCGCCGCGTTTCAGTGGCTGGTAGGGGTCTCCTCCGCCCTTGGCAGCGGCCCAGTTTGCTGCGAGTCGGCTAGGAGCCCCTTCTCCCCTCGCAGTCAGCGGAAAATTCCTCTGCTTCCAGGCGGCCAAGCTCCTCCGACCCCGGAAGACGGCCATGGCTTCTCCATTGGGGTGGATGGTAGCGGCGAGAACTCCACTACGGCCTATCCCTCCTCCTTCCCAGGTTTCGGCACCAGTGTAAACGGGTTAAGGGAAAGGAGGAAGCGAGAATGGCTTGACAATATAAATAATAGTTTACTGAAGAAAAAACCAAAAGACACAAACACACACATAGGATGGACAGCTGCCTGTAAACGTTCTCTCTCTGTCACCACCATCCGCAGTCGGCCATAATCCCTCTCATATGCTTGATTAGCCTGATAAGGGACCGGGTGTGCAGAATCACGACCTCCGCCCTGTCACACTGAATACATTTGTAAATTCACCTTACATTAAGACGTGTATTGCAAGTTACATATATTGTTACTTAATTCATAAATGGCATATAAAATTATGTGAAATAATGTGTATATGTTTACTTTTGAAAGGTGACAGAAATCAAAGTTACAGGTATGCATTATTGCTGTGGATGAGCATGAAGACCTGAAATGTGTTTAGGCTGAGACATTTCATCTTTAATACAAAGGTTGCCACACTGAGTAGTGACATTTTTTTTGTCATCAACTCGACAAGCAAAGTGACAAGACATTAAAGTTATAAATACAAACACACCACTTTTTGTTCTTTCTATGATAATCTATTTTTTCTTCATCATGACATAAATCATGAACTATGACATAACATGATTTTGATTAAAATAAGTATTAAAAAGTACCCTTTTTAAGCAATTATAACATGTGAGTTTAAACTGGCTCACTATTTGGCAAGTATCGCATGAAAGTCACCCTTTTATTCAGATTGTTACAACTGCATATATATGATTTATAATGCATTTGTTGATGAGTTATTGGTCGTTAATGAACCCCTTTATTTACCTTTACAAAGGGAGCATTAATGTAAAGTGACCCACTCATTTTTACTCACTCTTTCCTCATATAATGTACTATAGAATATTCACTACACTTGCAGCCAAAAGTTTTGAATAATGTACAGATTTTGCTGCTTCGGAAGGAAATAGGTACTTTAATTCACCAAAGTGGCATTCAACTGATCACAATGTATGGTCAGGACATTGCTAATGTTAAAAAACAGAACCATCACTATTTGTCATTTCATATTTGTTTTAAGTCATTTTTGATCAAATCTAGACAAGACCCATTTCCAGCAGCCATCACGCCAACATATTAGTCTTGAGTAATCATACAAAATTGCTATTTTGGTACTAGACAATCACTTGCCATTATATCAAACACAGTCGAAAGCTATTTGGTTCATTACATTAAGCTTAACATTGTCTGTGTTTTTATTTGAGTTGCCACAGTATCCAATAGTCTGGCATGTCTTAAGGACAATATTAGGTCAAAAATTGCAAAAACGATTTCTTAATTTAGAAACTCATCAGTCAATCATTGTTTTGAGAATGAAGGCTATACATTGCTTGAACACACCCGAAAGAAAACAACTAAAAAAACACTACACTACAGTCTTCAAAGACAATGGACAACTGGCTCTAACAAGGACAGAAAGAGATGTGGAAGACCAGATATCCAACTAAACAAGAGGATAAGTACATCAGAGTCTCTAGTTTCAGAAATAGACACCTCACATGACCTCATTGAATTCTACCTGCTCAACACCAGTTGCATGTGAAAAGTAAAGAGAAGACTCAGGGATGAAGGCCTTATGGGAAGCATTGCAAAGAAAAAGCCACTTTTGTAACAGAAAAACAAAACGAAAAGGTTAGAATGGGAAAAGAAACACAGACATTGGACAACAGATAATTGTAAAAGAGTGTTATGAATCTTAACCCCATTGAGCTCTTGTGGGATCAGCTAGACTGTAAGGTGCGTGAGAAGTGCCCGACAAGACAGCCACATATATGGCAAGTACTACAAGAAGCTTGGGGTGAAATAGCTTTTGAGTATCTGGACAAACGGACAGCTAGAATGCAAAGGATCTGCAAAGCTGTCATTGATGCACGTGGAGGAATTAGTTTAAGAAGTTCTGAACATTGTTTTCATATTGTAATAGTAATTCATAAATTTTTTAATGTCCTGACTAAATTTCTTTCCATGAGAGCAAAATGTTTACATTATTCTAAGCTTTTGGCAGCCAGTGTTTGTAGTAAACAGTGAATGGGTGAACGAGTCCACAGTGTTGGATACAGCATATACAGTACATTAATGCATTTAATGTCTTTGTTGCTTATGCTCTCTCATTGGACTCATGGGTTCAGCATAGATGAAAACTAAATTACATTTGTGTGCAGTGTGAACAAAGACTTGATTGTATCAGTTGGTTTAGGAGTTCAACTCATGGAAAATAACATCTTCAAAGGAACTTCAATTAATAGCCTACAGTAGGTATAGTTTTCTTGATCCAATGGCATACATTACTGTAAGAGCAAACATGGCATGGGCACTGAAAATGCTGATGAAACAGGCTACTTATAGTCAGCTAAAAGTGCAGTTTAAAAGAAACCTTAGATGTGGCTAATTCCAAACACTACTGAAGAGCTAGGGCCTATTAATGCACTGGTATGATCCATGTGCAGGACAAATCTGACATTTTCTCCATTATCAGAATGGGAAAGACCCCTGTTATATTAGCATGCTTTGCTTATATCTAATGGATGGATTCACCTCTTACAACACAGACGGGATCATCACGAATTGACTAATGCTTCCATGTATTTCCCCTTTGTTCTCCACATAAAATAGAGTTTAATAAAGTCTTAATTTCCTTAGCACATCATTATTATATTTTGATATGGATATGCCATCTTGCAAATGGTCAAGTGAAATGAGATAAGAATGCATAATGAGGATGTGGTTGAATCTCACAGATTCACAGGCACAGAGGTATTTTTTTTTGTTAGTGGAATGAGGACAGCCGAAAAGAAACAACAAAACCTCCATTTCTCCAGCTTGTAAAAAAACAGGTATTGTATACAACCAAATGTCACTGTATTGGACTCAGAAGTGTCATACTTATTTAAACAGATGGTACAGAAGCCCACTCAGTTCCCCTTCTGTCGCTCTCTCCACGTTGTGTCGGAGAAGCGACACTAGGGGTCTCTCTTGAGCGCCGATATTCACCTCTGATCTTATTGAAAAGGGCCAATGGGAGTTGGCAGTCAGTATTTGCATACCCCGCCCCCGGACATACGGGTATTTAAGCGGGGCAAATACGGGAGTTCATTCAGAAAAATTTCTTCGGAGCCGATGGTCTGTCTGCAGTTTGCTGCGAGTTACACGCCACTTAAACGTTCCTGTTTTCCTCTGACGATCTGCATGCTGTTGGATCTTGACGGCGCACAACAGCGGCTTTCTCCTTCTCAGTGCACGGCGTGCATTGTTGCCCCTGAGCGCTTCGACAGCGCAGACACGTACACACACACACTGTGTATTAAAAGAGTTTTTACTAAAAGAGTATTTTTCTCTAAAAGAGCAAACACAGCGGCGTTGAACGTCCTTTTAAGGACGCGTCTTTTTCAAGATGCCTTTCCGCCCCTGTGTCGTTCCTGGATGCGGTAGAGTGCTCTCTGCTTCAGACGGCCACAGGCGCTGTCTCGTGTGTTTGGGCCGCGATCACACCGAGGCGGCGTTTGTGGATGGTTCATGTTCTCACTGCGAGAACATGACCATGACCACGTTGCGGTCGCGGCTTGCTTTCAACAGAAAGCAAGCCACCCCAGCTGCACCCCGCATTGCTCCTTCTTCCCACGGGATTAAGGATGGTGCGGTTGGTGCTGGGGGCGATTTGGGGGCGGCAGCGTGTGCAGTTTCGCTGGGTAACCCCCCTCGAACCTCCCGTTCCCCAACACGCTCGCTGGTCTCCGTCCACGCTCACGGCGATAGCAGCTCGCCTCACGGCCCGGCTGTCTATCCTCCCGAGTCCGAAGCAGATGAGCTCGCCGCTGCATCGGAGAGTGCGGTGTCTGATGCCGAGGACTCCCCTGGACTGCCGCCTTCAGGCCAGCAGGCCCAGGCTGAGGCAGATGCTCAGATGTCCGACATGCTTGCCCGGGCCGCCTTGAGCGTGGGGTTGGACTGGTACCCTCCATCCTCCCCACAGCCTTCTCGGTTGGATGATTGGTTCCTGGGGGCAGCGCGCCGTTCGCGGCCTCGCATCCCCCGGTCCCTTTCTTCCCGGAGGTGCATGATGAGCTGACGTCTACGTGGAGAGCCCCACTCTCCGCTCGTCTAGGTGCCACCCGCTCCACTCTCTCCACCCTCGACGGCGGAGAGCGCCAAGGGTACGACGCGATTCCCCAGGTTGATAGGGCAGTTGCGCACCATCTATGCCCCAGTAGCCCTACCTCCTGGCGGGGTCGCCCCGTACTCCCATCCAAGCCCTGTAGGACAACATCCTCGCTTAACGCGAAGGCCTACACTACGGCTGGACGCGCTGCCTCCGCCCTGCATGAGATGGCCCTCCTGCAAGTCCACCAGGCCAAAGCTCTCAGAAACATGCACGGGGGTGGACCTGATCCTGATGTGCTGCAGGAACTGCGCTCAGCGACCGACCTCGCCCTGAGAGTGACGAAGGCCACAGTGCAGGCACTCGGACAGACGATGGCCACCCAAGTGGTCCAGGAACGCCATCTTTGGCTCAACCTGGTCGAGATGCGTGAGGCTGACAAAAACCGCTTCCTGGACGCACCTGTCTCCCAGATTGGCCTTTTCGGTGACACCGTCGAGGACTTCGCCCAACAGTTCTCCGCGGTAAAAAAGCAGACGGAGGCCATTTCGCACATCATGCCCCGCCGCAGACCTGCCGCTACGGGCCCTGCCCCGTCCAAAATACTCGTCCCTTTGGTGCCCCTAGCGCAGAGCTGGGAAGCGTGGCTTTCGTTTCCCAACGCATCACGCTGGCTGCACAGGACCATTCGACTTGGTTACGCAATTCAGTTTGCCCGGCTCCCGCCCCCCTTCAGGGGCGTCCGCTTTTCCGCAGTACACGGTGAGCACGCCAGTTCCCTGCGCACGGAAATCGCGACCCTCTTAGCCAAGGGCGTGGTAGAGCCCGTCCCTCCAACCGAAATGAGGAAGGGTTTCTACAGCCCTTACTTCATTGTACCCAAGAAAGGTGGCGGCTTATGACCAATCCTGGACTTGCGAGTTTTCAATCGGGCCTTGTTAAAACTCCCGTTCAAAATGCTTACGCAGAGAAATATTCTGGCTGGCGTTCAGCATCTAGATTGGTTCGCAGCGGTGGACCTGAAGGACGCGTACTTCCACGTCTCAATTCTGCCACGACACCGACCCTTCTTGCGGTTCGCGTTAGACGGCCAGGGGTTTCAGTACAAAGTCCTCCCCTTCGGCCTGTCTCTGTCCCCTCGCGTCTTCACGAAAGTCGCAGAGGCGGCCCTTGCGCCGCTACGAGTAGCCGGCATCCGCAACTACCTCGACGACTGGCTCATCCTAGTACACTCTCGAGAGTTACTATGCACACACAGAGACCAGGTGCTCCGGCACCTCAGCCGCTTGGGGCTTCAGGTCAACTGGGAAAAGAGCAAGCTCACTCCGGTTCAGAGCATCTCTTTTCTCGGGTTGGAGTTAGACTCAGTCTCAATGACAGCACGTCTCACGAGCGAGCGTGCTCAGTCGGTGCTGGACTGCCTCGCTTCCTTCAAGCCAGGCACAGTGGTCCCTTTAAAACTTTTCCAGAGGCTCCTGGGGCATATGGCGTCCTCCGCGGCAGTCGCGCCGCTGGGGTTGATGCATATGAGACCACTCCAGCACTGGCTCCAGACTCGAGTCCCGAGACAAGCATGGCACCACGGCACGCATCGGGTAAGGATCACCCCCACCTGCCTCAAAACACTCCGATCCTGGACAGACCTCTGCTTTTTACGGGCAGGAGTGCCCCTGCAGCAGGTGTCCTGATGCGTCCTGGTCACAACCAACGCCTCCCGGTCCAGGTGGGGTGCCGTGTGCAGCGGGCACGCAGCAGCGGGCCATTGGAAAGGGGCCCCGCTGCGTTGGCACATCAATTGCCTGGAGTTGCTGACCGTCCTTCTTGCTCTCAGGAAGTTCCTCCCGTTAGTTCGGGACAAACATGTCCTCGTGAGATCGGACAGCACCACGGTGGTGGCGCACATAAATCGCCAAGGCGGCGTAGGCTCCCGCCACATGTCACAACTCGCCCGCCGTCTCCTCCTATGGAGCCAGCAGCGACTCAAGTCGCATCACTCACATCCCCGGCAAGCTCAACGTCGTAGTGGACGCGCTATCACGACAACGCCTGCCTGGCGGGGAGTGGAGGCTCCATCCCCAGTCGGTCCAGCTGATTTGGGAATGGTTTGGCAAGGCCCAGGTAGACCTGTTCGCCGCCCAGGAAACCTCCCACTGCCCGCTCTGGTACGCCCTAACAGAGGCTCCCCTCGGGACAGACGCGCTGGCACACAGCTGGCCCTCGGGGCTGCGCAAGTAAGCATTTCCCCCAGTGAGCCTTCTTGCACCAGTGCTGTGCAAGGTCAGGGAGGACGAGGAGCAAGTCACGTTGGTTGCCCCCTACTGGCCCACTCGGACTTGGTTCTCGGAACTCAGGCTCCTCGCGACAGCTCCTCCCTGGCGAACTCCCCTGAGAAAGGACCTCCTCTCTCAGGGACGGGGCACGCTCTGGCACCCGCGCCCAGACCTCTGGAACCTCCACGTCTGGTCCCTGGACGGGATGCGGAAGAGCTAGCCAGCTTACCGGCGACCGTTGTGAATACCATCAACCAAGCCAGAGCCCCTCTACCAGGCACCTTTACGCTCTAAAGTGGCGCTTTGTTCGCAGATTGGTGTTCTTCCCGAGCCGAAGACCCGCAGAGATGCGCGATTAGGTCAGTGCTTCTGTTCCTACAGGAGAGGCTGGACAGGAGGCTGTCCCCGTCCACCCTCAAGGTGTATGTTGCCGCTATCTCCGCCCACCATGATCCTGTAGACGGCAAGTCTTTGGGTAAGCACGACCTGATCCTCAGGTTCCTGAGAGGTGCCCGGAGCTTGAATCCCTCCCAGCCAGGCCTAGTTCCCTCCTGGGATCTCTCGGTAGTCTTGGCAGGACTCCAGAGACCTCCGTTCGAGCCGCTCGAATCAGTTGGACTCAGGGCCCTCTCTCTTAAGACGGCCCTGCTGATCGTGCTCGCCTCCATTAAGAGGGTCGGGGACCTGCAAGCGTTCTCTGTCAGCGACACTTGCCTGGAGTTCGGTCCGGCAGATACGTCTGTGATCCTAAGACCGCGACCGGGCTATGTGCCCAAGGTTCCAACCACACCATTCCGAGATTAGGTAGTGAACCTGCAAGCGCTGCCCCGGGAGGAGGCAGACCCAGCCCTTTCATTGCTGTGTCCAGTGCGCGCCCTGCGCATTTACCTGGACCGCGCACAGAGCACCAGAGGCTCTGAGCAGCTCTTTGTCTGCTTTGGGGGATGGCAGAAAGGGAATGCCGTCTCCAAACAGAGGCTTGCCCACTGGGTTGTCGACGCCATCACACTGGCTTATCACACCCAGGCCGTGCCCCTACCCTTGCAGGTCCGAGCTCACTCAACAAGGGGTGTTGCATCCTCATGGGCACTGGCCAAGGTGCTCCCTAGCAGACATCTGTAGAGCCACGGGTTGGGCAACACCCAACACCTTCGCGAGGTTTTACAACCTCCGTGTTGAGTCGGTTGCGTCTCGTGTTTTCTCAGGTCCGAGCCCGTAGAACTCGGTAACACGTAGACTGACCGGCCGGGTGGATCGCTTGCGCCCAGTGCCCTTTTCCTGACGTCAAGGTAAAGTAGTGCGCCTTCTTCCCAGGGCGCCCCACTCCGAGTCGGGCCCCTGGTAGATTCCTCCCCAGCCCTCCGGGTCCGCGGTTCAGCAGAGGAACTCGCCGACCCAAGCCACTGCTGGTACCCTGATGGCTACCCTGTACTGGTATAGGTGCTCCACAGGTAAGGCCTCCTGCTCGGACTCCCCCTGTGTGTAATTCCACGGTTCTGTCCCCTTACGAGCGGACTCCCGTGTCTCCCTTAGGCAGTTACAGCTGCCTCGGTCGCCGTGCTGTAGCAACTCCCCTTTCGAGGCTGGATCTACCACCGCGACCATACTTTCCACACGAGCCCTAAGACGGCCGTGTGACGTGTCTACCACTTTTCCTCCCCAAGAAAAAGGGCAGGTGTGGTCTCCGCAGGGTCTGGGTAAGACCCCCTTCCCTATATGCGTGTAAGGGCCGTGATTGCTCTATGCGAGAAACATAGAGAGAAAAGAAGCCCAGCCAGGCTGGCCCGTTCCCATGTTGGCAAACATCGCCTTGTTCCCCTCCCAGGGTAACTAGAAGGACTCCGATGTTCTTATGGGGCATTGGGGAAGGGTATGTGCAGCCAGGTACAGACGATGCGTGGCACTGGATGAAGACCCTGCCCGCCTCTGTATCGGCGGTCCACGTACAAGGTTCAGCGCATGGCAAGATTGGAATGGGTCCCCTAGTGTCGCTTCTCCGACACAACGTGGAGAGAGCGACAGAAGGGGAACGTTTGGTTACGTATGTAACCTCCGTTCTCCGAGGGAGGGAACGACACGTTGTGTCTTTCCTCCGCCATGTCGCTGAACCGAGCCACTGTTGTGGCCGGACCATTTCCGGCTCCTCAGAAAAATCCTGAATGAACTCCCGTATTTCCCCCGCTTAAATACCCGTATGTCCAGGGGCGGGGTATGCAAATACTGACTGACAACTCCCATTGGCCCTTTTCAATAAGATCAGAGGTGAATATCGGTGCTCAAGAGAGACCCCTAGTGTCGCTTCTCCGACACAACGTGTCGTTCCCTCCCTCGGGGAACGGAGGTTACATACGTAACCAAACGATTTCTGAGCCAAGTGAACTTTGAATGCATCTTTAAAAAAAAGAATAAGATTTAAAAAATTTAAATATCTTTGATATTTGAGCTTTGTGATTATTGAAGGTAATAAACAGTTTTTCCAATATGTTGTGGCAGAACTCAAACATTTACATATCAAAAATTGGTCAGTCCAAACGAGCCACATCTCCAATATATAATTTGCTTTAAATTTGAAAGTCATCTGATCACTATTATTACCAAAATGTCAAAGCTGCTGTTTTCCATACAAAAAAAAAGCAAGGTGATTACTGGATGTAAAGTGCAATTGCAAGTGTTTTGTTAGTGCAAGTGTATTTGTTAGGGGAAGATTTGGACCCAAGGCATTTTGCACGCAAAATGAAAATGAGACCAATAAACGTGACTTTGTTTGCTTAATTTGAGAATTATTCAGTTATTAATGTGTTTCACACGAACGGTGCAGACTGTGCTGATAATAATATTTGCTGCACACATTCTGTGATTGATCTGATCCGGAACACGGGGAAAAAAAAGGATTATTTGGCCTGGACACTGAGGCAACCTTAACAAATTTAGGTGCATAACATCCTTGAACTCAGATGTGTAAATTTCGAGAAATTATAGCTGACAAAAATGCTATTGATGCTGATAGCAAACAGCTGATGGCATTCAATGTTTCTAAATTACTGCAAACTGAAATAATTAGCACTGCAGGAAAAAAATGCTAAGGGAAATAATTGTTGCATAAAAAAACAGAATCTTCCAGAAAAGGAATATTTTACTTAAGAAAAGAAACTGCCATCATGTAAGGCTGTGTGAAGCCATGGTAAAAATATTTACCCAAATGTATTGCAGAAAGATAATTAATCTTATCTTTGTGTCTATGTGAGAGTTCTACCCTGCTTGGCCTGTCTTTGGCAGGATATTCATAGTTCTATCAGTGGAAACCCTTGCAAGATGGAGAGGGCTTTGTTCTTTCATCAAACTCCCTTAATTAAATCTACCCATCTTTAGGCATTTCCTTAATCTTAGCAAATAAAACCAAAAGTGAGCACACCTAATTAAAGAAAGTCACTGTTAAATCAAGCCATCAAGACTGCAAGCTTTAGCAGACACACCGTGCTGAAAGGGTGGTGGCTCCTTTCCTGTCAAGCTGCAGAACTTTCCCCCTTTCTCGCTCTTTTTACCTCTCTCACTCACAGTCAGTTCATTCTAAAATTATGTGTCATTAGCGAATTACACAGGTGCCAGAATGAGTTTATCATCTTCAGTATGTAAATCTTGCCTGTAACCGGAGGTGCTGCTTATAAAAACGTCCTATCTCTTAAGCCAAATGAGAACCGCACACTGATAGGAGATTACCATACTCTGGTGCAGGCTGCTGATGCTGCCCCCCAGGCTAGGAACTGAGTTATGACGTGTTCGTTTCCTTAATCTTTATGCAACCTTAACGAGGAGACATGCAGGGCCAAACAAAGGGGGATTGGAGGGGGTAAACAGTGCATATGTAAGTGATGTTGCTGTTGTTGTTGCTGTTAAGAAGAGAAACTCAGATCATTGTGCTGCATTCATGTCAGGAATGTAGCTATGAGTAAGAGTTTGACTTGGTGAAAGGTTATATTTATAAGCCATGCATTTATAAATTACCTTGCTAACCACAGATACCGGACAAAGGATTGAATCTATGAGAATTTGGGAACTGGTTTTGCTGCCCTTGCATTCTGAATGGCTATCCATTGCTTCATATTCATATTGTTGAGGTTGCATCAGTGACGGGAATCCAGTAGCGGTTTTAACCATCAAAGATCCGCAAAAACCGTTTGAGTGACATGTTGTTCTGGGTACATGCGTAAATAAACTGTTCAGGTCAGTTTTTCAAGTACGAATTTGGATTCGAGTTTGTAATTTATAAATATAAATGCATGTCAAAGTTGTTTTGCCCCTCCGCTCTCACTCACAGATACGCACGAACAGAAGATTTAGGGGCCGTTCACATGATCGTGATTTTGCGTGCATCCATTTAATTGTTTTCCGATGTAAACCGTGACTGCTACACCGCATCTTGCTGTTTCTTCAGTGTCTCTTGCAGAACCAGGACATTTTTAGACATTGAGTCATGTTAATAAAGTTTCAAAAACACACCTTGAGACACCTGAGCTTCATTTGTTGTGCTGCATCTAGATTTTTTTTAGTGCAGGTGTCACAAAGATTTAACGTTCTGAACAAGTTCAGGTTGCAAAGAGGTGACTTACAATGCACCAAGCACAGTTTCAGCGCATGATAAACGGCAATGTTTTTTTTCCTTCTGCTATAGTGTTACAATACTGTTACTAACGTTTCCTATGATGCTTAAAAAACAAAAACAAAAAAAACAGCATTTGCAAAATGGTTATCAACACACTGCAGTGTTAGAATATAAGCTCCAGGTGAAAGTAAAGTAAATAAGATCGAATGTATTACTATACAACAAATCTTCAAAGTAATAATAGTAATACTGTATCAAATTATAATCAAGGCTCCAGATTAAGTTGACAACTAAGTACTAAAAATGGAAAAAATTTTCCTTTGCGTTTTTGAAAAGTTTTGAGTTCAGACGACAGCGTTGTCAAAACAATCCTATTCACACGGATCCGCAAAAACGACTAAAAATGCTGTATGCATGTCAGGCCAGTAGTTGCCGATGTCACTTTGTAAAGAAATGTGCCTGCGCACATAAGCATTCTTCCACAGAGCGAAACTACATACAAACAATGAAGATGGCGAAAGTTTCAAGCAATTTTGTCTGGACGGATGATGAACTCGCTTTATTACTACAATTATTTTGCTGGACCAAGAGTTTGTCTCCGTGTAGACGGCCCCTAAACAATTACTTAGGAGTCATTGGCTCCTTAACTGAAACAATAAGGAGCCAAATGGTTGTTTTTAGTCACCAAATCATATAATTGCTCGATTTAGATTTTTTTTTTTCAGAAACAAGATAGAAAGCAGAAGATAAGCTGATAACCCCTTCTTCGAAGATTTAATAAACAGTATATAATTGAGAAGATACACATGTTTTCATTCCCCCTTGTCTCACCAATGTTCACACCCCTTTCATAATTGTTTATAGTACTGCCCTTCAGAATCTACATAAGCAGATATTTACATAAAGCATAGTTTGCAAATAATAGTGTGTTATCTTCTTGAGCATCTTGTACTCTTGCACCTTGTGTAATAGTTGTGTATGAATCCCTCAATTTATATATAAATTGATGTACATATATATATATGTAGTACAGGACTTTACATTTTTAAAGAACGCCGAAATACACATGGGACTCCTATTTTGAAATGTCTGCGCTCCCATTTGTGAACACACTGACGGATGATTCACTGAGAAAGTGAATCAGATTTAAGCTACTAACCTGAGCTCCTGAGTTCACACCCTCAGTTCTTTTCGGGTGATACATGAAAAAGACACAGTTCAAAAGAGTCCTATGGTCACGACTCTCTCACGCTGGGTTTGTTGTTGCGTGGGGTGCAGCAAGAATTGGTGAAAAGTGGTTGAGTGGTTGTGACACACTGGTGGTGCACACTATAAAGATGTACTCAATAACTCACAAGATGATATCTGTTGAAACCGCATACAACCTGATTGTCGCAAAGATTTTAAATTATTGTCGCAATAAGTTATATTTGGTTGCATATACGACAGTCTGGAGCCCTGATAATGACAAACTGGACAAAAATAAATAATTGTTTTATATATATATATATATATATATATATATATATATATATATATATATATATATATATACACACACACACTACCAGTCAAAACTTTTGAAACACTTGACTGAAATGTTTCTCATGATCCTAAAACTCTTTTGATCTGAAGGCGTATGCTTAAATGTTTGAAATTAGTTTTGTAGGCAAAAATATAACTGTGCCACCATATTAATTTATTTAATTATAAAACTAAAATTTAATAAAACTAAAAAAAGGTTTTAAAATTGATGACTTGTACTAAATAATAAAGAAAAGAACCCAATAAGTGCCCAACCAGGAAATTTTCCCGGTGGGCCGACGCACTTTGGGGCCGATCAGGGGCGGAATGGCCATCAGTAGAACCGAGCGGGCCGGTGGGTCAGCCGCGGAACATGCCGAATGGGCTGCAATAAGCAAAAATTAGGTGGTGCGTTATGAAGAACGGACCACAAAACGGCACCGCGATATGCTGAAAAGGCCAATTTCTCTTCCCAGTCCAGCCCTGTGCCCAACATAGATGGGAACTCCTTCAATACATTTTAAAAAGCATCCCAGGTTGATATCTCAAGAAGTTGGTTGAGAAAATGTCAAGAGTACATGTCTGCAAATTCTAGGCAAAGGGTGGCTACTATGTAGATGCTAAAATATAATACAGTTTTTATTTATTTTAGATTTTTTTTTGTCACAACATAATTCCCAGAGTTCCATTTATGTTATTCCATAGTTTGATGACTTTACTATTATTCGAAAATGTGAAGAAAAAATAATAATAAATAATGAGTGTGTTTCAAAACTTTTGACTGATAGTGTATATATATATATATATATATATATATATATATATATATATATATATATAAGCTCCAGGTGAAAGTAAAGTAAATAAGACAGGAATATATTACCATTGTATGTACCATTGTATACAACAAATCCTCAAAGTAAAAATAGTAATGCTGTATCATTTATAATGACAAACTGGACAACAATAAATCATTGTTGGGTTATAATATTAATACATATAAACTGAATTCCAAATTGAGTGAAGTAGTAGATTTTTCACACCCTGTTCACAAAAAAAAAAAAAAAGAAATAGGTTTTGTTAAAATATATGTGGGTAAATATTGCTTTTTTATCACTGTATTGTGGAAAAACTGGAAAACATTTTGAATGTACTTGGCTACAATGGCTGATAGGATGAATTCTAAATTATGATTTAAAATACATTTTATATGTACATGTAAATACATGTATTTTATAAGCAACATTTTTAGTTAGTCGGTTGCTTGGGGCCTCAGAAATCGTAAACCCGCCCCTGTGAGAATCCATAGCCCAAAGTGTCTGCTCAGTGGAACCCCAAATATTCTCAACAGAGTTCATGTCCAGCGAATGAAAAGGCAGCCAAGGTCATCTTGGATCTGTGATGGGATGGGACCTAACTGCAACATGCAACCGTTACATCTATGTGGGAATTCAGATTTTATAGATGTGTTGGTTTGAGTATTTCTGTAACTCCTGATCTCCTGGGACTTCGACACAACAGTCTCTAGAATTTACTCAGAATGGTGCCAAAAACTAAAAAACATCCAGTGAGCAGCAGTTCTGTGGATGGAAACGCCTTGTTTATGAGAGAGGTCAACAGAGAATGGCCAGACTGGTTCGAACTGACAAAGTCTATGGTAACTCAAATATGGAGTGGTAGTGGCGTAGTGGCTAAAGCACAGGGCTGTTAATTAGAAGGTTGCTGGTTCTAACCCCACAGCCACCACCATTGTGTCCTTGAGCAAGGCACTTAACTCCAGGTTGTTCCGGGGGTATTGTCCCTGTAATAAGTGCACTGTAAGTCACTTTGGAAAAAAATGTCTGCCAAATGCATAAATGTAAATGTAAATAACCACCCTGTACAGTTGTGGTGAGAAGTATATCAACTCAGAATGCTATTTTGAGATGCTAGTTGGCGCTGTTTTGGTGACACGAGTCGGACCTACACAGTATTAGGCAGGTTGTTTTAATGTTGTGGCTTATCAGTATAAATATATATTGTAAAGGGATCAATTGAAAGGAGGAGGCGAGAACCGGCTTGACGATATAAATAATATTTTAATGAGAAACTTAAAAGACAACATAAACACACACATGACGGACATGTCCATAAACGATCTCTCTCTCCCGCACGATCCTCTGCAGTCGACCCTTATCCCTCGGATGCTTAATTAGCCTAATACGCGAACGGGTGTGTAGGATCATGACCCGGCCCCGCCCTCCGCCCTGCCACATTTATATATATATATATATATATATATAGTGTCTTAAAATATACATTTTATTGTGTTTGACATAGTGTGTAGCAAAATCTGCATGTCTCCCTCGTACCTCAAAGAGGTATGGGATGTAATTGCAACGACACATTTTTTAATGCACATAAAGTGATTTTTTTTATATTATAATTATTTTAATTTTTTTACGAAAATAGATTTCATATAAAATTAGTATATTCATGATATTGTTAGGAAATATAAATATATATATATATATATAAAAAGTAATGTCCCTCAACTTCATGTGGTGTTACAAAATTGGAAATCTGTCCTTTTTGTTATTAAAATTTTATTTTTTTCCAATCATAAAACATACAAACACAACATAAAAAACAGAATTAATTATTCACATTAAACACCTCCCCTTGAACAAGAAATAAACTGATGCCTCATGACCTTTTCCAAAACCAGTAATCACCACGTCCAGAGTATCTGCCACTTTAAGGGGGTATATACTACTCCCAAAAATAGTCCAGAACAGATGGCACAGCTGTAAATACCTAAAGAACTGAGAACTAGGAATCTTAAAATGTTGAACCAAATTTTCAAAAGAGCTCAGCACTCCACTCTCATATAGGTCACCCAGTGTAGTAACCCCCTCCCAATCAGCTCTGATCAACAGAAAGGGGACTTATTAATACGTAATTTAAGGTTCAGCCATATGCTTGAGGCAACATTTAAATAAATGTCTGAATTAAACAGTCTGGACACTTTTGTCCATACCGAGTGCAAATGAGAGATAATGGGGTGTAACTTAACTTCTCCGGTTAGTTTGATAGAAAGGCTTTGCAATAGTGAAATAGGGGCAGGAACTTCCTGTTCAATACAAAACCAGGGAGGGGCTCTCTCAAGTGGAAGTGACCAATGAGCCAAATGTCTGAGACCGAATGCATGATAATAAAACGATAAGAATATTGGGTAGGCCTAGCCCACCTTTGTCAATCGGCCTATGCAACTTGTTGAAATGTAATCTGGGACATTTACCATTCCAAATAAAGGACTTCACTATGCGATCAAATTGCTTGAAATAAGACAAGGGACATCTACAGAGAGAGATTGTAGCAGGTAGTTACATTTTGGAATACAATTAATTTTAATTACAATAACCTTCCCAATCATAAATAAATGTAACGAAGCCCACCTACTCACATCACTCAAAAACCTTTTTATTAAAGGGTCAAAAATAACTCTAATTAATAACTCAAATTTGATAGGAATATAATGCCCAAATACTTAATGCCTTGTTTGGGCCACTGGAAGGCACCTGGTTGAAAAGATGTTACTGGGCAGTACGCTGTCAGAGCCAAAGCTTCGGGTTTAGACCAATTGACTCTGTAACCTGAGAACTTAGAGAAGGAATTCATAATTCTGTGGAGTCAAGGCATAGATCTAATGGGATCAGAGATGAATAATAAAATATAATCTGCATAAAGCAAAAGCTTATGTGCCAAACCTCCCACCATCACCCCTGGAAATTATCCTCCTTTCTTATTGCAGCTGCTAATGGTTCCAGGGCAAGACAGTATGGGGAATGGGAAAGGGGGCAACCCTGCCTGTTGCCCCTATCTAGAGTAATATATTCTGAAATGAATCCATTTGTTTGTACTGCCACTACCAGGTGTCTATAAAGTAACTTAATTCATTCAATAAAAGTATTTCTGAACAGTTTATTTGCAAAACCTTATAAAGATAATCCCATTCTACCATATCAAAAGTCTTTTCGACATCAAGTGAGATGGCAGCGACTGGAATCTGATCATTCGCACTGACCACTTAATATTGATGAAATACCTAATGTTATCAGAAGAGCTGTGGCCCCGAATGAACCCCACCTGATCTGTATGTATAAGAGATGTCATAATTTTACTTAGTGGGTTAGCCAGAATCAGACCCAGGTTTGTGTCATGGTTGGCGGAAGCTTTCCATTCTTTAATGATTCTGTTACAACTTCTAACAAAAGTGGGGCCAGTTCTGTGTCATAAGATCTATAAAATTCAGCGGCAAAGCCACCTAACCCCAGAGCCTTGACTGCAGGTAAGGTCTTAATTATCTCAGATTAACTCCTCCAAGGTTATCTCAGAATCAAGATTTACATTTATGCATTTGGCAGACGCTTTTATCCAAAGCAACTTACAGTGCAAATATTACAGGGACAATTCCCCTGGAACAACCAGGATTTAAGTGCCTTGCTCAAGGACACAATGGTGGTGGCCGTGGGGTTAGAACCAGCGACCATTTGATTAACAGCCCTGTGCTTTAGCCACTATGCAACCACCACTAAGATATTTTTATTTTTTTTGCTCAGTCGTTAGTTTAGGGAGATCTAATTGTTCCACAAATTTTCTAATATCTTCATCGGTAGACGAAGACATGAAACTATAAAGATCAAGATATAATTCTTTAAAAGCATTATTATTATCAATGGCTGAGGTAAATATTTCACCACTAGCAGTTTTAACTGAGGGAATGGCAGAAAAAGTCTCTCTCTACATTATATATCTTGCCAATAGCTTCCCTGCTCTATCCCCTGACTCAAAGTATGACTGTCTTGCCCTGAGCAGCCAAAACTCCACCTTCCGCGACAAAATAGTATTATATCTGTATTTCCATCAGGCGACATTCGGCGCTTCAGCTCTGCCTCGGCACTTTTAATATTCCTGAGTTCTCATGCTTTGGATTTTTTGATGATGAGGCATACTGTATGATCCAACCCCTAAGAACCTCCATAAGTTTCTCCCAAGCCATGCCCACAGAGGATACTGAGGACCAGTTGGTCTCCATATAAACACTGATTTCAGCCTTTAACATTTGTTGGAATTTTGGATTTTGCAAATGGGATACACTGCCATTCAAAAGTTTGGGGTCACTTGACTGAAATTATTCTCATAATCTTAAAAACCTTTTGATCTGAAGGTGTATTTTTAAATGTTTTCAAATTAGTTATGTAGACAAAAATATAATTGTGCCACCATATTCATTTATTTTATTGAAAAACTAAAATTTTATTTAAAAAAAAACTTTTTTGAAATGGATGATTCAGACCGAGCTGGGATAGGCTCCAGCACCCCGCGACCCTGTACACAGGATAAGCGGTTGACGATGGATGGATGGATGGATGGATTCAGACCGAATAATTAAGAAAAGCAGCTAATTAGTACCCAGTATTGAGGGGAACTCCTTCAAAACTGTTTAAAAAGTATTCCAGGGTGATACCTCAAGAGGCTGGTTGAGAAAATGTCAAGAGTAAATTTCTGAAAATTCTATGCAAAGGGTACCTATACTGTATATTATACACTTTGTATATTCAAAAATATTACATTACAAGAAAGCTCATTCTGATTCTGAAATTGAATTCTCAAAGTGATTTATTTTTTGGAAAAAATCCCTAAATTTGCACTAACTTACTAATTTTATAACAACCCTGAATTCCACCTCTAATTAAGGTAACATCACAGACATAAGTGGTTGTGTCTCTAGTTTCTTTATTAAAATTATTTGTAAAACAAAACGTCTTTAAGCTTCCATTTTCTATGATAAAGCTTAATACACTTTTTTCTTTTTTAAATACGTGGCTATAGGTACAGTGTATTATTAATTAATTAAGATGCATTTTTTTTTTACAATTTCTTGGTTGTTTTACATAGAATACTATCTGAAAAAGGTATTTTAATACATGAATAACATAAGCCCTGCATTGTAGGAGGTCAGTAAATTTTTGATACTTCAGATGCATTGCAGTTTATCTAAAAGTGAAAGAATTCTTTACTGGCACTCAGTTTACAACAACAAAAAGCAACATGTAGCTTACGCCCCTGAATGAGACCATCGGCATCGACCTTGAGATGGGACTGCATTTGTAGCGATACTGTGCAGGCCTGCTGTCATGTTTACATGCTAATTGAGCAGTGAGTGTCTGCTGCCCCACTTCCCCTTGCTCCTATAAATGCACAGATTGTCCTTACCCATGTTTATATGCAGAGATAACACACCCAGAGCTAGATATCAATTCAGAGAGTGAAAGGAGATTATGAGCAGCATTTAAAAGGGCGTCACTCACAAAATAATACATTAGTTAAAGGTCTGAACATAATGGATGTCTGCAGAGTGCCCTTGGTAGGATGCATTGCATAAAAGCATGCAGATTGCTGCTTTTGGTGTCCTGGGCCAATCCTCAAGCCACACCATGAACCACAGACAGTAGCTATGAATTTTAAATCTAGATTTATTTTTTTTTAAAAAATACAGGATTTCAACATGTTGTGGAGAAATTAAAATTTGTATCCTGCAGACATTTGAAGTAGCTATCATAGCTACGCTGCATGACGATCAGAATCACTTTTCAACTTCACAGCAGCAAACATCCTTAAAAGTTGCAAATGTAGCATTTTACAGTTATTTGTTTGTATTTATCTGTGTTTCCTGAACATACAGCAGAGTCCAAAAGTATAAGTTGAAATTGATTCAAAAATCTAATTTAAACCTTGCAATAAACAGAATTAAACAAAGTTTTATGGGAATTTTCCATTTCCAGAATTAAAGGAATAGTTCACCCAAAAATGAAAATTCTCTCATTATTCACTTAACCTGATGCCATCCCATATGTGTATTACTGTCTTTCTTCAGCAGAACACAAAGTAAGATTTTTAGAAAAATGTTGCTCTGTTGAATTTCTGTAGGTCCTTATAAGTAAGTAAACTGTAAGTAAGTAAACTGGTGCCAGGTCTTAATTTGTGTTCTGCTGAAGAAAGACAGTCATAAACATCTGGGATGACATCAGGGTAAGTGAATAATGAGAGAATTACAATTTTAGGGTGAACTATTAATTTAACCATGCACACCCCTTTGCAATGCTTTTAATGCCTTTATTGAAGCATTAAAGATACTCTTCGGAACATTCTCAGATCATGTTAGGATAATATGGATCAACAGGTTTTGCACAAACTTGTCACCCAGGGCAGTTCCATAACAAAGATGTTTCGTCACAGCAGCAACATTTTTGTCTCTTGAAAATATCCTTGCCATTTTGTTTTCACCTCAGTCCAGACGATTCCATTATAGGTTAATTATTGTGCATGTTTACCCGGAATAGGAGAATCAATGAACAAAGAGGAAATATCTACATTATTTTGAATTATTTGAGCAGTATTTCATTTGCATAGTGTTTCAGAAATAAACCTAAAAGTAATTAGCATTGTGATTTTTTATGACGTTATTAGTAGATTCAGATCTGTTTATACTTATAGAGTAATAATTAGTCATTTGTAGTGAATTACTTTTTTGAGTAACTTACCAAACACTTGTAATTAATGATTTTGTATTTATTTATTTTTTAATCTAGAGAGCTGAATATTAAAAGCATTTGTACGAGTTGTTTGAGACTTTTGGACCTTACTGTACTATGAGTATAAAGATGGATGGTGGTGATATTAAGAGTTTATTTGATGGCCAGTGAATGCTGCAAGCTTTGTGCATGAGCAGGAGAAGAGCTCTTCGTTAATGAAGAGGTTCCACTAATGCAGAGCTGCTTGGAGCCACAGGGCCTGCTAGGAATCAGGTGGCCCATTAGCTAAAGCCCTAAGGCTAACAACACCAGACAAAAAGCGCTCTTCATAACCTACTTGTGCTAACATACTCCTCACACTCTCACACATACTCTTCACTTTAACTTTTCAGACCTTCGTTGGCTAAGCGGACAAGGGGTTAAATGTTGACCAGAGTTGGACTCACATAGTGTCAAGGTGTATCGTACTTGATTTGTCAAACTCATTTGGATGATTGTGTCCAGTCCACACTGCTTTGCCTGACACAGAGTGTGAGGGTGCCTGAAACCTGAGTAGCAATGGAGAAAACACCTTTGTGTTGACACATTCACAGTAAATAAAAATGTGTCATTGAAGCATAATAATCCTATAATTGAAGTCAGATATGCACTGGCCCTTTGGGAGGAGCAGTGGATCTCCTTGAGTGTTGAGAGACGATACTTAAATGGTGGAAATTAAAGGAAAGGGGTCGAATAGTACATGAGCTGTAAAGGTATCCATTTTAAACGTTGTCAGAAATATGCTATCCAACCTAGCTGACACTGACGTCCTTAAGGCTAGTAATGCTTCAGGACTAAGTATCAAGACAAAACCAGTGTTCTAACAGAAATTCACTTCATCCAGTTTAGAACATAAAGTAAACAAAAAACAGCAAAAATGGTGCTTTGTTCCGTCAAAAAACACCATAAATGAGGAACAATGTACGGCGAACTGGTCATTATTGCAAAATAAATGCAGACAGGGTGATCAGTTCTTGTATCACTGTGAATGGCTTTATTCTGCAATAATGACCAGTCAATGTGATTTCGCAGGTATTTTAAGTGTGGTTCTATCAAACGTATTTTGCATGGATACCAAAATGTACAATGTTCACTGCAGAGAATCAAAGAATATTACGTTCTAGATGTTGTGAAAATGTTTAAGTATGTTTCAGTGTCTATCCAAATGTTCAGAAATGTATATGCAATCGTTACATACAAGTAGATTAGTTTCTTTGGACAATAGACAATTATACAGTTCAGCATCATGTGCAAAATGACTTGACAGTAGAATGCAGCAATTGACCAATTAGAATAAATCATTCTAGAGAGCTGTGTATAAAACACACTAAAAGACCACGGATAAGCAGCCTCAGAGAAATATTAAGGAGGACAAAGGTAAAACTAGACATAACACAAGAGTTGTATTTCGAAATTGTTCTACACTCAGATGCCAATAGCTTCATGACCAAGCAACATTATAAAGTTACAAAACCACATAAAAAATTTCAAATATTTAGGTAATTTATTTAATTAATGGATAACTGTGATAAGCAAGAACATGGGGAGATTGTCAGAAGATTATAGAGATGAACTGGTCTAATTCATTATCCTGACAGCTGGAGATTTGAGTTTAACACAGCACATGTAAATTATCCACAATGCAAACAGATTTTAAAGAGGTTCTTGAAATCCAATTAAATCAGATACAAGATTACCAAATTACCATTTTTATTAACCATGCAGTTTAGCAGATTTCTGATTTAAAATACCTATTAGAATGGCTATTAAAATAGCCTCTCTATGAATGTGAGGACAAGGGTTATTTAATGAGCAGGGAGGGAAAAACACATATGTAACTTCACATTTTCTTTTCAATACATTATCCACCTCCCTGTTTTAGTTCCTTGTCTCCAGGTCTGGACTAGGAAGAGGAATTTACATAGCAACTGGCCCAAAAGTTCACTGGCATTCACTGTCCTTTTCTGTATATCGCAGCGGTGTTTTGAGGTCCATTCTGCATAACGTGGCGGCTCATTTTAGCTTATCTCGGCCCATTTCGTGGCCAACCCACTGGCCCGCTCGGTTCTGCTATTGGCCAGTCTGCCACTGATCGGCCCCAAAGTACGTTGGCGCACTGGGAAAATGCCCGGTATGCCAGATTATCAGTCCAGCCCTGTTTGTCTTATGGAAGCATTGTAAATGAGAGGGATTAGGCTTTAATGAAAGCACTGAAACCAAGCAAAGAGTTGAGGTGAAGTAAATCAATGTGGGACATCAGTCAAGCTTGGAAATGGAACCCTGTGAAAAGACATAACTGGTGGAAAGTCCCCCTTTCTCAAAAAGAATATGAGCATTGTTGGGCGATTCTCAAGAAACCTGTAAAGAAAATATCCTGTACTTAGTTTTCTCCAAAATTAGAAACAAATATGAAATTATATTCAGAAAACATAGAAAATGTTTATATTGTATGTGTTGCCAAGTGGAGAAATGTAATGCAATTTAACTGTAGTCATAAATTAGATGTGTCCCCTTTAAGATTTTTTGTGACACCTGCTTTTCGGCACTCTCTCATGTTACACACATGTGTGCTTGTTAGAACGTGAGACCATGTATTGCGCAAGAGAGCTCCCAGTTTTTTTCATAATTTGAGAATTATTTGGTAAATATCACATTTTTCACAACATTTGTATAAATTGCATTTAAAATTGCTAATTAAATATGCGTTCAGAAGAGTTTTATGTTAAAATTGAGTGTTTGTTATGAATAATTTTTGAAGGATGCATATGGATTGTATGTGTGAAGTTTGTCCACGTTTTCTGCACATGGGTATGTAAATTTAGAATTAATCATATCTTATTTAATGATATATATCTGTGGCAGGGTGGAGGGCGGGACCGTGTCGTGATTCTACACACCCGGTCCCTTATCAGGCTAATCAAACCTCCGTGAGGGATAAAGGCCACTGCGGTGGATGGTGCAGGAGAGAGAGATTGTTTACGGACATGTCCGTCATGTGTGTGTTTGTGTCTTTTGTTTAACTTTATCATTAAAACTATTATTTATATCGTCTAGCCGGTTCTCGCCTCCTCCTTTCCACTGAACTGCTTTACAATATCCTAGAGAGTTTTCAAGTTTAGTGAATAAGTGTAATATGTGTAATGAGAATTCTATTGTTTAAAACTGTTATGGTGTTCTTAAACCCTGGTTAAAAATGCATAAAATCCTTTATGTGATGTAAGCTTGTGTTAAATGCATAGAATGTTGTGAATGATATAAGCATGTATTAATGTGATATATGCTGAAACATATGTGTAGGCTAATGCCCAGTTTGTGTATTCTTTTGACATTAGACTCTACCATATTTTGTTGAATCAAATTTTTTTATTTTATTTTATTGTCTATATATATATATATATATATATAAAACCGAATGCTGTTTTCTTTTCAACAAAACAAGTAATTTTTTTAATCCTGTGTTGTTTCTTTACAACCCACCTGTTACATCTGTATATATAGAAAATATACTGTTTTCAGAGACAGTTTTTTTATTTATCAATTTATGTTTAACATTGTGGCATTATTTTCTTGAGAATTTGTGGTAAAACATAAATTTTACCCCCAATTCTCAATATCGCAATGCGAAAAAGGTGGTTATGATATTTTCAATCATTTAAGATTTTTTCGTGCCTTGATTTGGAGTTAAATATGAACAGGACAGTTTCTTTACAGGTTTCGTGAGAATAACCATCTCGCCTCTCCTCCCTCTGTTTGAAGAGAAGGAAAGAAAATATGTATCAAAATGACATTAACCTTTACCACCCATATAAAGATGGGACCTCAATTAACAGAAGTAAATAATCCTTGTAATTACCCCATGGCCATATTCAGCTGGGATGAAACCTACTAAATGGACCGTCACAACATAAAATGGGTATCTAATTGAAAAAAAAAAAACATATGAGGGCAGAGATTGCGATGAAGACTATTCCACACTCCTGTGACCAAGTAAACATCATTGATATTTTGGTGTTATTTTGCATTTTTGTATAGACACATACCTAAAGAAAGAGAAAGAAAAGAAATATGTGTTACCTCCACCTGACATTTACGAAAAATACCCTTGTCCTGAGAACACAATTCAAGATTTCAGCTCAGATTTACTTTCAATATATGGTTTACACTTGTCTGAATGTATGCTAGTGAAGGTTTTAAAATGTTTACTTGCTTACCCAACGGTTATAGTAAAAATAAGATGATATTTTAATTAGTTTAGAGGACAGAATTCACCAAAAGTATTGTAATCGAGGGTTTTGAACAAGTTGTTTGAAACCAGTTTTTTTAAGGCAATGCTTCTGGAAAAAGCAAAAAAAAAAAAAATTATGTAATTGGACTTTTGGCTTAAAACCTAACAATTACTCAAATATAGCCTTTGAGATAACTTTCCACTGTGACAACTAGCCCCAGTCATCCTTATACTAAAAATGTGGCATCTACAGTACACATGCTAAATGTTGTTTACTGTAATACATGTTTGATTGGTAGAGTTTTTCATCATGTTGAATAAGAAATCAAAATATGTTGAATCTATACCTTAACTGAATGTGCAATGAACATAATTTAATAATATGCATCAACAGTAGCACTTCACTACGCTCAAACAATCACAATAGAGAGAAAAAAAAACAGAGAAATAGAGAGAGAGGCACAATTCTCTGAGCCTCAGAAGGACTCTAAATTCAAAGCTTATGCAAATATGTTTGCGGTACTCAATCGAAGACTATTTTAGCAAGGGCAGTTCACATGGAGATTGAGGATAAATATGTTTTCATTGTGCTCAGTCAGTAATACATTCATTTCCCTTCATTATTTGTAAGAATCAGTGGCAATATCCTTACAATGTAACCATGGCATTGAAGGCCCAGTGGAAAATCAGGATGGAACAAAGTCTTAAATTTAGTTCATGCCAGAGGGCAGAGTAGGGATGAACTGAATGCAGAGATCCTAAAATTAAAACTTGCCTCATAAAGATGTGTGTCCTTCCACTGGAACACGTCCTTAATGTGGTGGATCACTACCATGTATTCCTAATGCACAAAGCTTAAGCATTATCACACAGGCAAGAGTGCCGTAATATGGAATATTAATAGGCGAATCAGAGCTGTGATGATTTTCAGTACGACTGCATGTTTTCAAATGTGATATTTGCTTTTATGATTTATAAACAAGAAGCCAGTATTGAGTAACTTACATTTTAGACAAAAAGTGGCCAGATATTTTGATAATTTTTGCTATGCCAATTAAAAAAATTCCCAACAAAAAACAAACGTCACTGTCCTGTCAAATTAGAGGATCGAAACTAATTGTTGTATAATTGCAATTTTGATACATGTGCTCTTTATGATGTAAGTTACCCTAAAACTTGAAGCCAAATATTGCTAATTTGCCGACAATGAATAGGTCATATGTTTTGAAAGAGCTTCTCTCAGCTTCGAAGTTGCTGTATTATGTTTCATATCTTACTTTATTGTCTCTTTTGTCTCTCTGTTTCTCTCTTTCATTCTCTCTGTATCTCTCTCCCTCGCTCTCTTACATTTTGTTTTCTTTTTCTGCTCTGATATTAACATTTTGCTTGTGGCAAGTACAGCTAATGTGGATTGGTATTTTCATTATAATTCAGCCCAAAGCCATGCTCAGCTGTATTTGTGGTTTCCAAATTGAGCTGTAAATTTTGAGAGCATCTGACACCCGTGCCCCAGGCTTACATCAGAATACTAACAAGATGACGACGGCATTTCTGTCTCTGTAATTTGAGTTGCATCGTATATCAGGTCAAACCAGAACATCGTCTGCTAGAACACAGCAGAGCATGAGACAATCTAGGCATAACATGCTATAAGTAACCTGGCCTCACCGGAGAGCATAATGAATGAACCTATTTAAACTGGATTTATTGCCACTTTAAAACCTGATTGCTCCGAATTCAGAATAATTCATAAGACTTCTAATGCTGTTCATCATGTTGCTCAGGCTGTTTTGGACTGAATGGATGATTTCTTTGTAGTTTATCAAATAAACTCCTTCTTATATGCCAGTGTAATATGCATTCTCAATGCATATGTATCAGGTCTGCCTTTAATTAAGGGGCATTTTACCACAAGAGTGAAATGTAATCGTCACTTCACCACAATAAAGCCTGGAACCATGTGAGAGGGGATGAGAACATAAGCAGATCCTGATCATTTGCATGTATAATGCCATGTAGCCATGTGTATGCTATCACAGACATAGCCTAGTTATTGAAGCCACAAATACTGTATGATAAAGTCTGACAAAGTCAAAGTTTGTTTTTCATTGTATACTGACTTAAGGAAAAAAGTGATCAACAGCTGATCAAAGTCTGTTTCAAAGCTTTTTAAAAAAAACAGATTGGCCAAGATAACCAGCCTCCACCCAAACACCAAAGCCATTTTTAGCATGGTTATAGGCATGGTTTAGTCAGTGTCTTATCTTGGAACGTGTGAAGGCGGATCAGTTACGTGGTCAACATTTCAACATTGGGTAAAATCAGAGTTTTTATTAAATGCAGAGCAGGTCCTCCCCACACAGCTTGACCAGCAGCAGCCATGAACATTTGAAGACATTAAACTTGAGTTTTTATGACTGGGCTAATATTGTGGTTTTGTGCTATTTTGTATTTTTAGAAGACAGTGTTTTTTTTTTTTTTTAAATGGGCAGAGAAGGACAAGTGCAAGTACAGAAGTTCTTATAATACATCATGTTAGTTAGACATTATAACAATAATTACATAAAAGTGTTGACAAGAATTATTTATATTCTTCACCATCTGAATTTTGATAATTTAAAGGGATAGTTTACCCAAAGAAATGAAAATTCTGTCATCATTTAATCATTCTCATGTCGATGTGTAACACAACCTGTGTAACTTTTTTTCTTCAATGGAACATAAATGGAGATTTTTATGTTAACGCACCATACAATGAAAATAAATCTAAATTTCAAGCAACCAAAAGGATGAGAAAAGTAGTCTTCAACAGCCCTAGTTCTCATTCACTTTAATTGTATAAAAGAGTATAATTTGTATCGCTAAGGCCCCTGACCATGCTGCATGTACAGGTATATGGGAGTAAAAAACACACCACTTATACAATGCATGTAAACGGGAACACTGCTTTCTTGCAATAAGCTACTTTATCAAATAAGCAGCTTTCTGGCATCCATGTTCAGTAGTAACTGATATAAATGCATTTATTTTATCCAAAATCATGGGTAACAAAGCCACTTCAAAATCTTTTTGATTTGGTTCCTGGGCACACTTTAAATTAGTGTTCATATTACTGTTCAATTTCATGTGTAATTGCATACATATTACATATGTAAATAGACAAACAAAAAGTACTACAAGGTTCCATGGCAGTACCATGTTGTTTTTGACATGTAAAATGGTAATATCATGTTGTTGTTGTTTGCTTGTTTTTTTAAGTATCTTTAGGTAACATGTAAATACGTTGGTTGGTAGATGAATATGGTAGTAATTCATTTCCATGGTGGAATACACAGAAAAAGTATATAAAATCACTACAACGTAGCCTATGCTCGAGTGGCTTATTAGTTTTGTAAACTATTCGTCAACATATTAATGCAACTAATTAACTTAACTGTAAGCTGTTTGCTGTTGCCTATTTCATGTCTGTCTCTACCAGTGGTGTAGTCGGGTCCGTACACATACATACCATATGCATACTTTTTTCCCAGGGCTGTTTGCGTATAACAACAAAAATCAATATTAAATGTAAAATTCATTCAACAAATTCATTACAATTATAACTGAATACGCTGATCAATTTAAAATATATCTGTAAATTTTTACTGTATTTTATACTGTACTTTATAGATATTTAAGATCCCTTAACCCTACCCCAACCTCTGAACATAACGTCTAGGTTACGGATGTAACCTCCATTCCCTGATGGAGGGAACGAGACGTTGTGTTGAAAAAGCGACACTAGGGGTCTCTCTTGAGAGCCTTTCGCATCTCTGATCTATGAGAAAAGGCCAATGAGAAATTGACAGACTGAATTTTCATGTCCCGCCTCCAGACATTCGGGAATAAAGGGAGGGAAAGGCGTCTGTTTCATTCAGGATATTTCTGAGGAGCCGACAATGAGGTTCGGCCGCAGCAGTGGCTCGGTTCAGCAACGTGGCTCGGTTCAGCAACGTGGCCGGGAGGACACAACGTCTCGTTCCCTCCATCAGGGAACGGAGGTTACATCCGTAACCTAGACGTTCCACATCTGTCGCTCACTTTGACGTCGTGTCGAAGAAGCAACGCTAGGGGTCCGCCATGCGCTGAGCCGTGTACGTGTACTGATGACAAAGGAGCGGGCAGGTATTTTACGTGCCAAAGCGACCGGCAGTGTCAGACTGCACGTACCCTTCCCCAATGACCCATAAAGTCATCAAAGCCTTCTGGTTCTTTACCCCCGACAGGGGGGAATAAGGTGACGTGCCAAGCATGGGAGCAGGCCACGCCAGCAGCGCCTTTTCTCTCTCTATGTTTCTCGCATACAGTTAAAGTGGCTGGGGCCATCTTAACGCTATCATACGTATCGGGGAAGGCGATGTTTCCCAGTTTTCCTAGTCTTTCAGGGGGGAAAGACTCTGCGGAGACCACATCTGCCCAGACCAGGAGAAGTAAAGAGTGGTGAAATACATCACATGGGCTTTTAGGTCACAGGTGGAGCATGGCGCAGTGGTAGATCCTCCCTCAATGGGAGGGAGGAGTTGCTACAAACACGGCGACCGGGGGTCCGTGAGGACTGCCCAAGGGAGACGTTGGTCCGCTCGTAAGGGGACCGTACCACGGAAAATACACACATGGGGAAAAGTCCAAGTGGAAGCCCGTCTTGTGGAGCACCTATTCCAGTACAGGTAAAATTGAGTACCCGCATTGGTCTTGGTTCCTCCACTGAATTCACGGAACAGAGGGCTAGGTAGGAGTCATCTAGGGAGCTGAGTTCATGGGATCTCCTGGGGTAAAAGCGCACGGTATTACCTCAGTTTGTCAGCGTGTACCGAGTTCTACCGGATCGAACATGAGAAAACACGGGATGAAACTGACTCAACCCTGAGATTGTAAAATCTCGCCAAGGTATTGGGTGTTGCCCAACCCGCTGCTCTGCATATGTCTGCTAGGTAGGTACCCCTGGCCAGTGCCCATAACAACACAACACTTCTTGTTGAGTGTGCTCGGACCCGCAAGGGGGGGGCATGGCTTGGGTGTGATAGGCCAACGTAATAGTGTCCACTACCCAGTGGGAAAGCCACTGTTTGGAGACAGCGAGGACTACCGAGAGATCCCAGGAGGGGAGCAGGCTTGGCCGGGAGGGATTTAACCTCCGGGCGCCTCTTAGGAACCTGATGATTAAGTCGTGCTAACCAAGGGACTTGCCGTCTACTGCGTTGTGGTGAGCCGCAATAGCAGCAACATACACCTTTAGGGTGGAAGGGGACAGCCTCCCCTCCAGCCTCTCTTGCAGGAATAAGAGCACTGACCTAACTGCATACCTCAGTGGGTCTTTTTTTTATTTATTTTTTTATTTAGAGAAACAGGGACAGCATACAATAAACATTAACCTCAAGGGGAAAGATGCATAGTACCAGGTTTTAGCTCAAGAGCTAATTTCCACCCATAGTCCCTGTCTTCAGCCCGGGAAGAACACCAATCTGCGAACAAGCGCCACTTCAGGGCATAGAGCTGACTGGTAAAAGGGGCTCTGGCTTGGATGATTGTGTCTACGACGGTAGGTGGTAGACCGGCTATATCTTCCGCGTCCCGTCCAGGGACCAGACGTGAAGTTTCCAGAGGTCTGGATGTGGATGCCAGAGAGTAACCTGCCCCTGAGAAAGAAGGCCCTTCCTCAGGGGAATTTTCCAGGGAGGGGCTGTCGTGAGGAGTGCGAGGTCCGAGAACCAGGCCCGGTTGGGCCAATAGGGAGCAACTAGTGTGACTTGTTACTCATCCTCCCTGACCTTGCACAGCATCTGTGCAAGAAGGCTCACTGGGGGAAATTCATATTTGCGTAGCCCCGCGGGCCAGCTGTGTGCCAGACCTGAGTCGCTGCTGGCTCCAAAGGAGGAGACGACGGGCGAGTTGTAACATGTGGCGGGAGCGTACGCTGCCTTGGCAATATATGTACACTATCGCAGTGGTGCTGTCTGACCTGATTAGGACATGTTTGTCTCGAATTAATGGGAGAAACTTCCGCATGGCAAAGAAAACAGTCATCAACTCTAGGCAATTGATATGCCAGCGCAGCAGGGCCCCTCTCCAAAGGCCCACAGCTGCGTGCCCTTTGACACGGGGACCCAACCCAATCTGGAGGCGTCGGTAGTGACCAAGACGCGTCGGAACTCCTGCTGCAGGGGCACACCTGCCCGTAGAAAGCAGCTGTCTGTCCAGGGTTTTAGTATTTTGCATCAGGCGGGGGTATCGTCACACGGTGCATGCCGCGGCGCCATGCTCGACTCGAGTCTGAAGCCAGTGCTGAAGCGGTCTCATATGCATCAACCCCAGCGGTGTGGCTGCGGCAGAGGATGCTATATGCCCCAGGAGCCTCTGGAAGAGTTTTAGAGGGACCGTTGTGCCTGAATTTGGCGAGGCATCTCAGCACCGACTGCGCACGCTCATTGGTGAGACGTGCGGACATTGAGACTGAGTCTAACTCCATGCTGAGAAAGGAGATGCTCTGAACCGGGGTGAGCTTGCTCTTTTCTCGGTTGACCTAAAGCCCCAAGCGGCTGAGGTGCCTGAGCACCTGGTCTCTGTGAGCTCATAGTAACTCTCAGGAGTGGGCCAGTATGAGCCATTCGTCGAGGTAATTGAGTATGCAGATGCCGGCTTCTCGGAGCGGGGCAAGGGCTGCCTCTGCGACTTTCGTGAAGATACGAGGGGACAGAGACATGCTGAAGGGGAGGACTTTTGTACTGGAATGCCTGGCCATCAATCGCGAACCGTAGGAAGGGTCGGTGTCGCGGCAGAATTGAGACGTGGAAGTACGCGTCCTTCAGGTCTACCGCTGCGAACCAATCTAGGTGCTGGACGCATGTCAAGATTTTGAACGGGAGTTTGAGCAGCGCTCGGTTGAAAACTCACAGGTCCAAGATCGGTCCTAAGCCGCCGCCTTTCTTGGGTACAATGAAGTAAGGGCTGTAGAAACCCTTCTTTATTTTGGTTGGAGGGACAGGCTCTATCGTGTCTTTGAGTAGAAGAGTAGCGATCTCCAAACGCAGGAATTTGGCATGTTGGCCGTGCTCTGCGGTAAAGCGGACGCCCGCGAAGGGGGGCGGGGGCCTGCCAAACTGAATTGCGTAACCGAGTTGGATGGTCCGGGCCAGCCAGCATGACGGGTTGAGGAGTGTTGGTGGTGTAGTGGGCTAAAGCACATAACTGTTAATCAGAAGGTCGCTGGTTCGATCCCCACAGCCACCACCATTGTGTCCTTGAGTAAGGCACTTAACTCCAGGTTGCTCCGGGGGGATTGTCCCTGTAATAAGTGCTCTGTAAGTCGCTTTGGATAAAAGCGTCTGCCAAATGCATGAATGAATGAATGAATGTAAATGAGAAGTGAGAGCCACGCATTCAGTCTCCGTGCTAGGGGCATCAAGGGGATGAGTATTTTTTATGTACCCGGCGGGGCTTCGCAGGTAGTACGCCGTGGGGAGGCGAGGACACGTCCCAAGGCTCTGGTGCTGAGAAAAGACTCAAAGCACTTACCTTGCTCCGCACACCCGGCAGGGGGTGGGTTAGTGACTGAGGAGGAGGTCTTGTAATGGCGTCCTCTGGACTCGTCAGAACCGGCCGGCCAGGGGACAGTCGTGGGGCTGAAGTAGGATCTGGGACTGCGTCCAGCGTGCCGGGACTGTTGAGATCTGGTGGCAGAGTGCCGTGAGAACAGCATTTGCGTGCCAGATGAACCAGAGACAATAGGAAATAGCTCTTATATTGAGAATTTGGGTATTGCTGCCCCGGTTAAGGGGAGCGGCAAATTAAATAAATTCAAAAGAAGATTCTCCTCCCGGCCCTCCACCGGGGAACGGAGTGGTCTTAACATCTCCGGAGCTAACGTCTTGGGCTCTGGGTCATCCGTCTCAGGAGCGCCTGGGAGCCTTCCAGGTCCTTGAGGGGGTCCGTGAGGCGTCTACTTCCTGCGGAGCGCTCGACACGTGGGCTGAGAGCCGGGCCCAGGTTGAGGCGGAGCAGCTTGTTGTTTCATTGCAGGGGGACGCCCTCGGCGAGCAGATGGGGCATGGCCCATGGCGGCAGGCTTGCAGCGGGGCAGGATATGAGAGATCGCCTCCATCTGTTTCTTCACCGCGGAGAACTGCTGGGTAAAGTCCTCGACAGTGTCGCCGAAGAGGCCGAACTGGGAGACTGGGCGTCGAGAAAGCGAACCTTGTCAGTCTCACGCATCTCGACCATCTCGGCTGTGAGCGGCGCACATGCCCGTGGAACCAATCAAGTAGTCGTGAGGGGGAGGGGATGGGATGGGATTTTCCGGTCCAGCCTCGCGCTCGCGGTACCCGGGAAATCATAGCGGACCTCTGTGCATCAAGCTCAGACTGGGCGTGCAGACCAGAAGGTGGTGGCGCAGACGAGCCATCAACATCAGATGCAGCTGTAACGCTCTCCGATGCAGCGGTGATTATCGTCATCCAATTCCCGGAGCTCAAGGGACCGGCAGGCTGGCCGTGAAAATCACTCTTTTAACTCTCTTAGAGTTTGGGTTTCTGCACTGTCGAAGCGCCCAGGGGGAATTTGGATGGCCATGCAAGAAGGAGAAATTGCCGCTGTAATGCGCCCTCAATCCAACAGCATGCAGAGTGTCAGAGGAATACTGGAACTGGTGTGATTTCACACGAACAGCATGCACAACCATTGGCTCCGAAGAAATTTTCTGAATGAACTCTAGTATTTCCTCGCCTTTATACCCGTATGTCAGGGGGCGGGGTATGCAAATACTGGTTGCCAACTTCTTATTGGCCTTTTTTCATAGATCAGAGGTATATTCGGTGCTCAAGAGAGACCCCTAGTGTTGCTTCTCCAACACAATGTCAAAGAGAGCGACAGACGGGGAACAGTTGTTTTAACACTGAACACGTTTTTGCGTCCATCCGCAATGTTTTTCAAAGTAAAGCAGTGTCTCGTGCAGGACAGCCTGTATAAATGGGTAATTCCTACAATTCAGTGACATTAGGTCCCCAGGGCAAGATTTTGTTGTATTTAAATTGTTTAATTTCACCTGGTTAAAATTTGAATAGGCTTGTTACAAATAATAAAGACTTTTTATAATGTTTCACATTTCAGTTGGCTTAAAATGTACATTTTAAATAATTGAAATGAAAGTGTATTTTCCTCATGTCCACATAACTGCATGTCAAACATCTTTGACAAAAATAAGTGCTAAATTGGATTGGATTTCAAATAACAACCCCCCTGTGTAATTCAGTGTAATTTTAACACTGCTAGTGGAGGTTTTTTGTGTGTTCCTTGATTTATTTTCCACCCTGTTATGTCATACTATGACCTTTCATTTTATGAAATGACATCACACACACTGGGTTGGACATTAGCTGTTCTGCACCATTCTGTTATTTGAAGTTGGTAACTCATTTGTTTTACTTATGTTTTCCTTTATTTTGTGGTGTTGGTCATATGTGGTCAAACATAACAAGTCCAGTAAAATTTTTATGTTAACAGAAATACAATTAACAAAATTAGATTACAAATATGTTTTCTAGATATTAATCACAGACCATGTAGTGGCTAATGTATCCACTGAATGTCCACCCTGTTATTTTCCACCCTGACGCTGCCCATTTAACTGGATGGACGTCAACATTTTTTGGTAATTTAGCTTGAACAGTATGACTTAAACAATCAAAAAACTCAGATGATTAGGAACTGGGTAATAGTAAACCACTTATTTTGGTAGGACTACACCACTGGTCTCTACAGATTTAAATGTTGACATAAAAAGCATCTTGTGAGATCTACCATTTGCAAGTATAGTCTTTCTGGCAGGTCAAGAGGTCACCACCTGCATTTAGTAAGAATGCTTTGCTCATGAAGGCCTCGTCTCTCTCTCTCACCATCATGCCTCCATCCTCCTTCCATCTGCAGTTGTCAAAACACACAATAATGGCTGCGATGAACTCAGGGCTTTCCGATTAACTGCTTTACTGTAAACATTTGGCCCAGCGCAAAGTGCGGGACATGCCTGAACTGTCTGTTAAAACTAAGAGAAGGCCCCACTGCTGAGCACCTGTGAATGTGTGCATGTGTGTGTGTTTGTGAGTATGTGTTTTCACTTTGTCTACATGATTGAAAGGTGGAAGGAGATGACATGCATTGCGAAATGGACCACAAGGCAGAACACACACAATCACATACACACAATCTCATATGGCCACTAGAAATTACAGTCACAATCATGTTACAAAATCACTCAGAGGTCGTGGAAACAACGAGCAGCCCTCAGGGTGTTTGCATGAGTGTGTTTAATGGTTCTCTCAACCAAACCTACCAAAATCCTGGCTGCAATTAAAAAGTGCCCTGCTCTGGCACCACAACTAATTGTCCCTCGGTTTCTACGGCTACAAACCAGTAGGGCAATTGTTATTAATTCTCCATCGGTTTCAGTTTGAATGCCTGAGAGCCAATTAAGGCGGCCGCTGATTGAATCAGCCTCAGGACCTTCCCATGCAGGAACCCAAATGAGTTCAGCCTGAGGTGGGGAGGAGTGGAGAGATGGAGGGAGAGGGGCACAGGGGTTAAACAAGAGGAGTTAAACTAGCAAATCCAAAATACGGTGCACCGAACAATGGCTGGCTGCGGTACTGATGTAAATTAAATCAACACTCCCAACTCATTCATTCAGTCATGTAGCTTCGTTAGGCTCGAATTCCACCAGCGATCTCATGACCTTCTCTAGTCAGACTGCATAACTGACGAGAGGCCTTAGTGATACAAATTGCATCAGACTTTGTAATTAGCCAAAGTAATGCATTTCAATGGATGTAAATGGCATTTTCTTACTTTCTTTGGTTTTGCAGTTTAAGCTGAAGTGTGTAATTTCTATGGAACTAAAGCGTTGCCAAATGGAACTGCAAAAATAATTCATGTTTTCAATCAGGTTTTTCCAAACACTTACAATGACTGCCAGTGGTTACTCAATAACTGCTGAGTTAAATGGATGGTAATACAGATGTTTAATTTTGTTACAGTTCTGAAAATGTTTTTCACAGTGTATGGTTGATTTTTAAAGAACTGGGATATGAGAAAGTAAACTTACATTGAAAAAAAATTATATCACCTTAAACTTTTTTTTTGTTTTGCTTTTACAACTCTCCAAAACTGTGTTAAAAAAAAAAGTATGATCCAAACACATGATAAGAAACAACAGACTGAACCAATATGAAATCCTCAGAGCATGAGGACTATCAGGACTCGTGAGGAGGACAGACAGGGCAGCAAACAAAGAAATATGTTTAGATAATGTATACTAGGAAAAATCATTGTGCACTGTAAAAAAATTAAAAAAAAAATAGTTAAATAATACAATTTAACTGGTTTTACAAACATCACATACTGCTTTTAGCTAAATGATGAAGCAAGCAGCTGCTGGTCTCATCCACATCACTGGATAAGCTCCTTTCCATCTGAATTCAAATAATGATTAACATGTCTTCCCAAAAGTGGTGGAGAGATGAGAGAAAAGCGTGCTCGCTTTTAGGAGACACTTGAGAGACAGAGGGTGTAAAACGTTGAAAGGGTGTCAGTGGATAAGAACTGGAGGAATTAACCGTAAAGAGGGTTTAAGAGGAAGATGATTTTAGGTGCCAACCTCATTTTCAAAGACAGAACTGCTAAGATGATGTAGACAGTGCTGAAGAACGTCAAAATAAAGTAACAGTGTGATAATCAACTCATACTGACTTTTCACAAGACTGTCTTTTGATGTATGGGAGACCGGGGCTAATTGTCACAATTCAGTAAATATTTCTCAGGGTAAGTAGGCACATACATCAAGGTCTTTGGTTACAAAAAGAAAAAGCTATTGAACATTTTCATCACTATTGCCATGAAAAAGATAGATATATATATATAGAGTTTGTCACACAATATAGGGTAAGCGGTCAAAGTATATGTAACCAGCCATTAAACAAAATGTAAATGTTGTAAATGTTGTATATTTATATATATATAATGCATGAAACAACCAAATTTAAAATGTACAAACTTATCAAACTGGTTTTGGACAACATTGTGCTCACTTGTTTATTCAACAGCTACTGTATAGCAAAAATGAAAGGGTGATGATACTGTAAATTTAGTTTTGAGAATAGAACTCATAAAAATAATCTAATTTATGATGGATTTGAAATATGTGTTTCAAACTAACATATGAAACCACTGCTAGAGAAAACCACATTTCTGTAATTGGACTTTTGACACAAAATTACAGAAATATATAGCCCTTTTGAAAATTTCCCTGTGTGACAGCTAGCACCCCACCCATAAAATAATAAAAACATGTAAACTACAGAAGACCAAAAGGGCACACCTTGCTATTTGTCTAGACATTAAAGCAACAAATCTCAATGTTCTCTGCCATTTTTATTGGCCAAAGTGCAAGGCAATGACAGCCAAGGAGAAGCGTTTCCCCTCCTCCTCAAGTGGACTCTAATCAATGGGAGCAGAGACCGCTCCAGTAGCCCCTGCCCTCCTTTCTCTTATAATTATACACCACGGGATTCACTGAGTACCAACCAGTCCTGTGCTATTTGTGGTAATTAGTTCAGAATGTAAGCTGTCAACATGCAAACCAACCAAAGCCCACTATGCTTCCTTTTGTCAACCCCCACTTCTCCTCAACACAACAGGCACCTTACCTTAGCTGCTGGACAGCATAAACTTTCTCTCCTTCAACTACTCTTGTCAAATCTAGGTCCCTCTGAACAAAATCTTAATAACTAACTGGCAAAATGTAACGTGATTGCTTGTGACACACCTACTCTGGTAATTATTGCTTTGAGGCCATTTGCTAATGAAATTAATGCATTCATTGACCTAAAAATTAGCATAACTCATTCAAATGGCCCACATTTTAGCCCCACTTGCTAAGATGAAAAAAGACAAGGGGAAAAAAATAAGAAAAAGCAGTGTCAACAAAATATGGTGAAATTAAATTGCACATGCATGGAATGAAGAAATTGCATTAGCAGAATTGCAAGCGTTTTTTTTTTTTTTTTTCTCTAGCCATAATGGCTAAAAGCTCTTCATCTTAACCACCGGTGAGCACAGTGATGCAATGCGTTCAGATAGAAGCTTATGAGCACATGATTATCATTATCAACATTACAATCATTGCTGATCTAAATGTGCATCTTTCGGAGAGTAAATATTAAATGACCACCATAATGCAGACATGAAAAGGTTATTAGACTGATGCATTAAGTGATCTGAGAGCGAGCGCTGCTAAAACTCAGTGAATGAGAGAAGAGCTGTCTCCCCCGAACAGACACTGTCCCACTGCCTGTCACCGTGCTACTCTATGTCAGTCCACCATGATTTTAACACACTGACTGGCCTTATTGTTATTTCAAGGTGGTACAACAAAATGTACACAATTTGAGGGATAAGGTGAGACTATGTTTTTGTGAACACAGAGTGTGAATGTTTGTGTTCTAAGCTATAGTTTGGGAAATTCTGTATATAGAAATTTAGAATTTTCCTCAAAAGATCAATATGACAAATATTCCCTTTAGGGTAGGGATGGGCGATATCTTATCGTTTGCGATATATCGTTGAAAATTCTCCTCACGATAAAAATGTGTCTCCTCACGATAATAACGATAAGTCTAGTTGATGACGTAGTTTTGTGCGCGCGCACGATTCACTGTTCACGTGCGGAGTGAAAACAAGCATGGCGGAAGGCGGACGTGAGGCTGAGGAGGAGCTTGTTGTTAAGAGAGGAGCTACCTCCACAATTTGGAACTGGTTTGGTTACAGAAAATCAGATGAGGAGCAAACTACCGTAATATGAAAAGTTTGTAGAAAAACGGTGGTTACAAAGAGTGGAAACACGTCCAATTTGTTCCACCATCTGAAACACAAACCAGAGTATGACAAATGTCTGAAGATACGCGAGGCAACGGAGGCGAAAACTACAAGTGGACCTAGGGTTAAGAAATTATAGAAATTATATTTACATTCTAAGAGTGTGTTTCACTCTGAACTTCTTTACTTTATCAGGATTTATTTGCAGTTGTAATTTTGAAACACAACTGAAGACATGGTTGATGATTGTTACTTTTGCTGTTTGCTTTGCACTATTTTTCCACCATGAGAGTATAAATAAATAAAGAATCTGTGTTTACATTTTAAACTTGTAATTGATTTGAATTATTATTATTGTGTAATTGTTGTTGTGTGATGTTTTTCAGCACAGTCACTGAAACACAACTTAAACATAACATAATCTGATATTTTACAGAAGAAAATAATTTATCGTCATTTGTATCGTTATCGCAATAAATCCCTGAAATTATCGTGATACATTTTTTAGGCCATATCGCCCATCCCTACTTTAGGGACATTCGAGGATGTCCTTAAATGGAAAATTAGTTATGTAATATGCAAATATGTGAGTGTGTATAAACATTTTAGGGGTAGGTTTAGAATTATTACCTTTATATTAAAACAATAGAATTTTATGGTATATCTCCATTTAGGCTTACTAAACAAACCAAATAATGTATTTTAATGAAAATCTAACATTTGTGTGAGGGATAGGGGTTAGGGGACAGAACATATCATCAGCTCGTTATTAAAACAATAGAAGTGAATGGAAAGTCCCCTCTATGATAGAAAAACAAATATAAGTGAGAGAGTTTGGTTATGTGGACAGTCTCCACACACCATAAAAACAACAGTAAATGTGTACACATGTGTACAGAGCAACATTTTCATATAAGTGTGTTGAGCTGTTGTACTGTAGTGCGTAGAGGCAGGTGAAGAATTGCAGGGATAAGTTGCAGTTTAACAAGATTTTAAGTGGGCTGGCATGGATTGGCAGGCTGGAGCTGTGCTTACTCAGGAGAGACAGGAACGCTGCTGCACTTCCCTCTAAATTGTTTTGCTCAGAGTCCTCAGCTTCCCTCAGTCGCCCCAAGGCTAACCGTGGTAACAAAAGCTGAAAAATGACTCCCATTGAAACGGTATTGGGTTGCATTACCATGGTCAGGTGGGAGAGTCTGTAAGCCATTATGGAGGTTTGCTGCAAGGCGCAAACCTAGACAAAATTGAGAAAAAGCCAGGGAGAGATCTTGACTCTTTATGATCACTTGGGTTGCCTGTAATGCATGGGAAGCTGCATTTACATCTGTTCTGGGAAAATGGGATAAAATATTTGAATGGATCTTTTTGTAAGATTGGGGCCGATATAAAAAGTGCCAAAAAGCAACCTTTTAATGCACTCAGTCTTAATGCAGTGGAATCACAAACAGATAGATATTTAACAGCTAAATCATGATAATCAGATGATGCCCTCAATACTAAAGCCTGATATAGCCTGCCATGAAATATGGGAATTGATATATACTATGCTAAAGTCAAGTAAGGCTTGACACGCAATTGAGAAACCTGGCCTTTTATATGCCTTTGACTCAAATAGAATTTCAGTTAAGTGTCACTCTCAATAAAGGACAGTAAAGTGAGGGAGGACAGAGTCATGGAAGAATATGAAATGAAACTGAAATGAAGGCTTAAAAGCAGATTGGTGTTGCTTTATAATCATGAGAGTGGGTTGTTTAGGTGTGGTTCTTGAAAACAGAAATCAGCGAGTTAATTGATTTTGGTTCAAAAGCAATTCAATGCTTCCACTGCAGCCTAATAAGCACTTAAAAAGGAGAGGATGTGATATCAAGGCCATTGTTTAAAATTGCCAGCCTTTCAAAGGCTCAAAATCTAAGAGAATGGAGTGAAAATGAGTAAAAAGGAAATGGTTCAACACAAGAAAAACGGTTTATTCACTGAAACGACTGAGTGAGTATCCTCAAAGAGATCTGTAATCTTGTGCATCCCCTCATCCTTAAGCACATACATTGTATTTTGGCTTCAAAATATGCTATGTCTAATGTAATTTAATTTAAACTAACTGATCCTAGTTCAGGAAACTCTGGGCTGTTAATCTTTTGACACACAGAGTCATGTGAAAAACAACATGGCACCCAGCTCAGTGAAGTTTGTCATTGATAGGTTTGTCAATACCTACCTATGTCAATATATATATATATATATATACGTTTAGCAGGGAAATACATTTACAGGACATATTATTAGATGCTGTAAATGTCCCGTCCCTTACTGAAACGGAAAATATGGTTGGTTAGCAAATAGCCAGTTGAGTCTGAAATTAACATTCTGATTGGTAAATCAGCTTAGTCGGACTGTCTGTCTTGCCTGTGCTTTCAGTTGCACTCCCGCAGCTCTGTGCGTGTTTAGAGAGAATCTCTGTACACTTAAAGAAAATACACACAATTCAATCAATGGTGCGGCTTCACTTTAGTAGATTGAAAACGTTCCTGGTCAAAAGCCTACTTGTTGTTCTGGCGGTCATATTCACTTATTTTAGGTGGGCATATGCAAAACCCTAATAAAGATAGGTAGGCATACAGCAAATGCCTGCGTATACCCTTGACCAGTGTTTCCAAACCTTTTTCTGCTACTACACACTTTACGACTAAAACATTCTACGGCACACCACTATCCCGCATATGCTAACCATTGTCAATATTTTTCCTTTTCAAGAACTTTTCTGGGCATCTTAGTAGCGTGTTTACTTGTAATGTTTGAAATTCGGCTATGCAAAAAAATAATAATATTAAAAATAAGTCACATACAGTGCTTGCGTTAGACTTTCTCATTGTCCGGCATTTTGATGGACAGGGTCTTAAAAATTCCGTCATAATCTATAATTAACCATCATTTCAATATTTCCTATTTCAATGATAATAAGACATTTAATAGCTTTTATTTTAGTACACATTTAACTTACAGGATGAGCATATAGCAGATTATATATTTATTTATTTATGAAGAGAACAGATGAACAACAGAGACACCACACGAAGCAGATTAATGTTTTTTTTTTTTTTTGCACAGTGACAGCGGAGGCCACTAAATCACAACATTACAAATACGATTAAATATGAATATCAAGCGCCGTATTGCCCTCCACATAACAAGAGATGCAGAAAGCGTCACAGAGGGGCGATTTTACGAGTTTGCCATGTAAAAAAGTGGAAGGTGTGCACAATAAACATTGAAAACATGAAGTTTTTCTTGTTGCTTAGTACTCTCAAAGACATTGGTGAAGCAAAAACGTCTGTGTGAAAAACCCTTTGGTGTAAAGTGGCGTCACTTCATAGATTTCATTGTATTTTACAGCGCTGACGCAAGTCATGTGAAAGACCCTTAACGCGTATAAATATCATGTATAAACTGTCACTTTTGCACATTAATCATTTCTATTCACAATCACAAAAGTGACCGATTATGGGTTAAAAATTGTGAATTTCTCAGAAAGGTGAGGTGTTTGGATCCCAGAAAATATATATAAAAAATATTGTTTTATGCATTTATTTATTTTGTGGAATTTGATCATTTTCCACGTCACACCTGACGGCACGGTTTGGGAAACACTGACCTAGACTACTCTACTTTTCACACGTGCGTTCCACTGCTGCATGATTTAGAGTTTAAAATATACTTATATATTTATCTTTTTTGCACCAAAAGTGATTGTGTTGTTTAAGCTGACTGTCTGTGATTTCTGGACCTTAAAAAGGGAAATCACCATTCACTTACATTTTAAGGACATTTTTTTTTTTTTTACTTCAAATGTGTTCTGGTGAAGAAAGAAAGTCATACACTACTGGGATATCACGAGGGTGAGTAAATAATGAGAGAATTTTCATTTTTAGGTTGAGCTAACCCTTTAAGTCATCCACTAATCAGGGAGCAAGGGAGTATCCTACATATTTCCTATGCAGCTAAGTGCATTCACTCAAAACTTCTGATCAAAAGTAACAGTTTCTAAGTTGATTTCTATAGCTTGCTATTATTTAAAAATTCACAACTTTTCACAGATTTCACAGTTTGCAGTCAAATCAGGTCTCAGGAGTTTAAAAATGTACCATATACTGTGAAAGAAATTCTTAATTTTAACAAATGTTATTACATCATTGTTCCATTTAAATGTTAACTGAATATTAGAACAAGTGGCATGGACTTATCACAGCAGGTTGTAACTTTGGCACTACTTTGATTTTACTTAAACATTTAAAGGGGTAGTTCACCCAAAACTGAAAATGCTGCAACCATTTACTCACTCTCATGTTGTTTAAAACTTTTACAGCTTTCTTCCTTGGAACACAAAATTAGATGTTAGGCAATGTTTGGGACTGACAGCTTCAGTCATCATTCACTTTCATGTTTTGGAAAAAAAAAATGAAATGGAAGCTAATGCAGACTGAGCATGATGCTTCAATGGAATAAAGGAAGTCATGGGTTCGGAACAATATGTGGGTGAATAAATTATGACAGCATTTTCATTTTCAGTTGGACTATTCCTTTAAGGCAGTAGGAAAACTGAAAAGAATTTTACATTTTAGATGGTTGAAATGTTTATGTTGTATGTAAAGATGTGATGCAGCGAATGAATACACAGCAAACACCTTAACGCAGGAGGATGGTTCAACCTCACGTTTTAGCTGAGAGCTGACCCCCTGTGTGATGCCACATAAACATCTAGCATTTCACACAAATGAGCTCCCGCCAAGCTGGGCAAGATGGCCACTCAGAATTAGCATTGAGAATGCATCGGCGAGAAAGCGTGCTAAATTTGGGCTCGCAGATTGAATACAGATTTGGATATTATGTTGTCCATCTCCCATGCCAAATATTATGACCATCTATTTTTCCCTCAGTGGGTGTCTTGGCATATTATTAATGTAATAAAAACTGGCTTTTATATTCACTGACCAAACCAATGATACAGAGGAGAGAGAGAGAATGAGAAAGTGAGAGAGAGAGAGAGAGAGAGAGAGAGAGAGAGAGAGAGAGAGAGAGCGAGAAAGGTAGTTTTGAGATTATTGCACATTAGTGGTATTTGTGTTCTGGATCCTTTGGGCTTCGATGTGTTTCAGGAGCTGATGTTCTTCTAATGAGTTAAATGCTATCTGCTGTGAGAGGGCATCAACATATTAAACATGCACACACACTTACACATTCATGGACATACACAGATAAATCACAGGTTTGTGGTGTTAGTTTGTTCTACATCAGAATTGGTTTTCAGTAACGTGAAATGAACCCTGGCTAACAATGAGTACTTTGCAGCATAAAGCTTGCAACCCCCCCCCCCCACACACACACACAGAGAGAGACATACATACACACGCTTACCTGTGCATTGCAAATAGCACATCCCGGTCTCTTGTCCCGTCTCAGACCCTAAATCGAAACAAAATATTTTACATTATATATATATATATATATATATATATATATATATATATATATATATATATATATATATACTGATTAGCAACAACATTAAAACCACATGCCTGTAGGTCTCCCTTGTGCCACCAAAACAGTGCCAACCTGCAACTCAGAATAGCATTCTGCAGTGCTGTTCTCATCACCACAATTGTACAGAGCGGTTAACTGAGTTACCGTTGACTTTGTCAGAGGAACCAGTCTAGCAATTCTCTATTGACCTCTCTCATCAACAATGCGCTTCCTTACAACTGCCACTCACTATATGTTTGTTTTTTGTTTTTTTGGCATCATTCGGAGTAAATTCTAGAGACTGTTGTACGTAAAAATCCCAGGAGATCAGTAGTTACAGAAATACTCAAACCAGCCCGTCTGGCACCAACAATCATGCCACAGACCAAATCAATGAGATCACATTTTTCCCCATTCTGATGGTTGATGTGAACATTAACTGAAGCTCCCGACCCACATCTGCATGATTTTATGCACTCTGCTACACAATTGGCTGATTAGAAAATCGCATGGATGATAGTTGGTGCCAGATGGGCTGGTTTGAGTATTTCTGTAACTGCTGATCTTCAAGCACAACAGTCTCTAGAATTTACTCAGAATGGTGCCAAAAACAAAAAACCTCCCTTCTGCAGATGTAAATGCATTGTTGATGAGAAAGGTCAACAGAGAATGGCCAGACTGGTTCAAACTGACAAAGTCTGCAATAGCTCAGATAACCACTCTGTACGATTGTGGTGAGAACAATAGCATCTCAGAATGTTATTCTGAGATAAAGGTTGGCGCTGTTTTTGCGGCACGAGGGGGACCTACACAATATTAGGCAGGTGGTTTTAAAACAGGCAGTTTAATAAAAAAAAGGGAAGAAAAAAACAGCAGTTGATGGGGCACTATTGTATTTAAAAAATTTAAATAAAGAAAATACAGAAACTGTAATGTGGTTCAATGAAATATAACAAATGTAATACGGTAGAGGCCAGTTACATTCTTACATGTGTGCACAGAACGCGCTCAAACTTCACACATGCAATCCATATGCATCCCAAATAATTATCAACTGATCAACAAAACTGGAAGCTCTCTTGCACAATGCTCTCACATTCTAATCAGCTCACATGTGTGTAACAGTGGCTGTTGCAAACTTCGGTGTCGCAAAGCTCCGGTCTTAAAAGGACCATGTCCAATTTATGACTACTCATACTAGAGTCTAGGACTTGAAAATGTGACAGGTTAATTTCTGCGATTACTATTTTTAGTTTAACACGTAAAAAAAATACACAATTAACACAGTGTCTGTTTTTTTTTGTGAATTGTGTGGAGCAGTGTACAGCGTTCCACCAACTCAGTCGTAAAGAGTGCTGCTCTTCTGGGTGTGTCGCACATGCATCAGTTCTCACGTCTCACATGCCAAAGGGATTACATCACATGAGCATACCACTGCTGACCGGAAGCGATGATTCTTTTTTTCACCAAAAGTGACCGTGTTGCTTTAGATTACATTAATTTCACAGCTGGAGTCGTATGGATGACGCTTATGTTGACTATCTTTTCTTTTTGGAGCTTCAAATGACGAATCACCATCCACTTGCATTTTAAGGACCTACTGATCTAATATATATTTATATTTTTCTTCACCTTTCTGCTGAAGTAAGAAAGTCACACACCTGGGATATCATAAAGGTGAGTAAATGATGAAAGAATTTTCATTTTTGGGTGAACTAACACCTCAAGCTTCTAAGGACCCCACTCTGCCATGCCACGGCCCATGCCATGTCTTGCCTAGACACGCTTCAAGACCCCCCAGCTCCCTACAGAACTTTGGGTGGGGGGGTATGTCATGTGTATTTTGTTGGTTCATGTTTTTCATGTCTTTTATTTTGAAATCCTACTTGTTTCATGCTATGTGATTCCCTTATCATGTGATTTCATGTTTCCCTTAATTTTCATGTGCCTTGTTTTCATTTTGGTTCTCTTTTTAGAAAGCTGACAGCATCTCTGCTTGGGTGTGGCAACAGATGATAACACTCTCTCTCTCTCTCTCTCTCTCTCTCTCTCTCTCTCTCACACACACACACACACACACACACACACACACACACACACACACAAACACATACACACATTCATCCATCCATCCTTGTTTATCCAATAACTTGTTCGAAACAGCACTAGCCGTGATACTATTTCTGAAGTTAACTTTTTGGATTACTAACGAAGGCTTGGATGCATCATTTGGTTTGAACCAGCAACAGCAGATTCTGATCTGTTGCGTAATAAAGTAGTTCCATGCACAAATGTGTTTTCATGACCGTACTCAGTATTTCCTAATTTTTTTACATTTACTTGTTCATTGAACTGTTGTATATAAGCAATATCACACTCACAATCATGCTATATGGCCCTAAATCAGCACTGCTGTGATTACCTACGGCACTCTGCCTGAGGCCAAATCACAGCAGTGCTGATGTAGGGCCATATTGCACTCTTGTTTGTGTGAAAATTTCTACCATAATACCTGCAAAAATGTGTCTAATAACTCTATCTGGAAATGAAAAGATAAAAAAAATTCTTAACATAAATAATTTAAATAAATAATAATATTTAAATAATTAAAATAAATAATAAGGAACCAATTATGTTTATGATAATTTCTTTATGTTTTTTGTAATGTATCATATGCCATAATTTAATTGTGATTAATCACGTTTAATCATAGAAACATTTGTGTTTAATTAGTTAATCGTTTTCAATCGATTCACACCCCTAATTTATTCATTTAGCAGACGGTTTAATCCAAAGCACTGAATGTCTACCATATGACATTTCAATCAAGTACTAGACTAGGACAATGCCAGAAGGTAGTATAACTGCAAAGCATTGGAGAAATGATTATTTTAAGTGTGTTTTATTACATTTAGCACACAAGAGTACATTACAGTCAATCATAGTGTTCAAAATGCAGTCGCTTAAATAAAGTTGCATGCAAAATAGACTAAGTGATCTTTTTAAAAAAAAAGTCTGGACATGCAAAATAGACTAAGTGATATTTCCAAAAATATGAGCACTCATGGAACAACAGATGTTCTCAACAGTGGACAGGCACTTTTCATAATCTACACATTATGTATCATGCACCTGATGTAGCTAAGCTATTCCATACATAATAATTAAGAGTGCTTGGTTCAGAAAATTGGGTGCAACTAGAATTAATTATCTAAATAATTAAGAAGCCCATTGTACAAATATTACACATTAGCAATTAGTCTATTTTATCCCAGTGGATGCTGGTCTCCATAATGGAAAGACATAGGGAGTGGGGGAACACAGTAGCTAAATCCAGAGCTCATATGCATGGCATGTGGGAGCTCATTTTGATAGATGTTAATGGCATAAAATTATAGAACAGTGTTATTATGCGATGTGATTTTACAAGAGGCCTGGTGCCCCTAGCACTGTGGCCTGATTGCTAAGAGTGTTTGGCTAATGAATGGAAATCCATGTTTGCAATGATGGGAATTATCAAACCATGAGAGAGAAAGAAAAATAGAGAGAGAGAGAGAGAGAGAGAGAGAGAGAGAGAGAGAGAGAGAGAGAGAGAGAGAAATGCTATCTAAACTAAGTTCTTAAAACAATAGGAATGTTACAGTACACCAATGGTTCTCAACTGGTTTTACTGACCCAGTACAGTACCATTATTTATCGTACACACAACATTAAACAAAACTGTCCTTGTTCAAACATTGAAATGTATTATAGTTTTCCAAGATGAAAGCATGTCATGCCAGAGTTTGACAGGAATTTAACATATATTTTAAAAGTTTATAAGCCTATTTATTTCACTATCTTAACTATACATTATTATATGGACAATTGCATTTTATTATTCACATTTAGCATTGTTTTAATTTTCATGCTTTTGGTGATCCTATCAGGACACATCAGTGACACATTTTTGAGAACCAAACTGGTTCAAACATCAAATGTATTTGGTTTGTTAATAAAATTTTGACAAATCTGTAATATTGTCCATTTATTTTAAAATGTTTTCCTAATTTGTACTGCTATGGTGAAATTGTTAAATTTGTTAAGGAAAACATTGTTATACACACACGCACACACACACACACACACGCATACACACACACACACACACACATATATATATATATATATATATATATAGAGAGAGAGAGAGAGAGAGAGAGAGAGAGAGAGAGTATATTGTGAAAAGTCTAAAAGTAGTTGTTGGTATTTTAAAGACTCACTTGTTCACTCCACGACTTTGGGGTTAATTTCATATGGATTAGATTGCATATTTGGAAAGTGTATTATTTTTTTCATTTAAGATAATTTTCATTAACTGCAATAGACTGAATCCAGATGGTGGCCTTTCATGTAAAAAATGGAAAACGTCTCGGGTTACATGTGTAACCCTTGTTCCCTGAAAAAGGCGGAACGAGATGTTGCGCTGCTAAGCGCTACGGGGAGACACGTCTTAGTGTGACCAGCTGAATATATATGCAACACGTCAATGAACATTGACTGGAATTTATAACCTCTGCCGATGTAATCATTGGACGCACCTGGCACAGTGGCTATAAACAGATGCGTCACCGGTGCATCATCAGATATTTCGTCTGAAGAGCAGTCCTGGGACGTCCCAGTGCGGCAAAGCAGCGCAACATCTCGTTTCGCCTTTTTCAGGGAACAAGGGTTACAAAATGTGTAACCCGAGATGTTCCCTTTACAAAAGGCTTCACTACAATGTTGCGCTGCTAAGCGCTATGGGGAACGCAATACCCACGCCGCCACACTTGGGGCTGTCCGGACCCCTACAGTTGTGGTGTGCTCACAAAAACGCGAGAGGTCTCAGACATGAGCTTGAGATGTCGACTCAAGGGCATAAGAGCCCGAAGTAGCATAAACATCTAAACCAAGAGAATTTGATTAATGTGTGCAGAGAGGACCAGCCTTCCGCATCACAGACTTGTTCAGTGTCAACTCAAGGGCGTAAGAACCTAGAGTGGCAAGAACATCCAGACCATAAAAGTTTAATGAATGTGCTAGAGAGGACCAACCTGCCGCACCACAAACTTTCTGCAGAGGGAGACCTCTAGCAAAGGCTTTATAGGAGGAGAGCCCTCTGGTAGAGTGCGCCCTAAAACCTACTGGCGAAGCTTGACCGCGCGCCTAGTAGGCCCGGGCAGTAAGGTCCCTCACCCAAAGTGACAACCCGGTCACGGCTTCAAAGTGAAGAACTGCTGCCCTGACTTTACGCCACTAGCAAGTGCGGTGGACATAATTCTGAAGGGCACAGACTGGACAAAGTCTGAGTAGTCTTTAGCTGCTCCAGCATTTACAAACGGCAGGGAGCAGAAGGCTTAGAGAATGACTGGCCAAGGGTCGAGAACGGCACCTTGGGCAGGCAGTCAGGGTGAGGGTGCAAAGAATGCTCTTGGTCCTACCTGGAACAACTCAAAACAGGCCGGCAAAAGAGACAGAGCCTGTAGTTACCCAAGTCTCCTTAGAGACGTAATTGCCATATGAAAAACCATCTTGAGAGTCTACCAAACGCTGACTCTAGAGGTTTTAAAAAAGGGGGGTCTTACCCTATGAAGAGGTCCTAGCAAGGATGCCTCTTAGAGGGCACCCCGCCCACCAAGGCGTGGCAAGCCGAAGTGGAGGCCACATAGAACCTGGCAGTGGCGAGCCAAGTGCCCGCTGACAGTTCTTTCCACAGAAAATCCAGAACTGAAGCAAACTGGCAGTTAGCTGGTTCTGTAATTTGAACTTATTAGAAGGAAACGCAAGCAGGCGCATTTGTGCCATGTATGCAGGACCACGAACAGCACCCCAGAGGGGGGGGGGACTGGGTGACTCGGGGAGAAGTAGAGGAGACATTGCGCTATCAACAGAGGCGAAGAGGTCCTCTTCTGCCCTGTAAAATCTACCCAGATCAGTTCCAAGGGAGGGAGCCCTAGCAATTGCAATGGTCTCGATAACTTCAGGAGAAAGCCCTGTGAACCTCAGTTGGTACCCTACAGGGGCCAAGCATGAAAGGTTTCACAATTCGGGCCGGGGATGAATATGCCCCCTGAGCCTGATGAAAGAAGGTCCTACCTGATCGGAATCACCAAAGGCGAACCGTCGAGGAGAGATATTAACTCCGAGAACCATATCCTGTTCAGCCAGCGCAGCGCCATTAATAGGAGGCAAGACCCTTGCTGGTGAACATTGCCAAGACTCCCGGGAGCAGAGAAACCGGGGAAAGAAACGCATACAGACGCATTCTGGGTCATGTATGTGTTTTAACGTCCAGACCCAAGGGGGCTGGGTGATTTCAGGGAGAAGTCGAGGAGACATTGCGCTTTTCATAGAGGCGAAGAGGTCCTCTTCTGCCCTAAGATCTCACCCAAACTTGTTCCAAGTGGAAAAAGCCTGGCATTTAAAAAGGTCTCGATAACCTCAGGAGAGAGCCCTGTGTCCCTCAGTTGGTACCCTTAGGGGCCATACATGAAAGATTCCACAATTTGGGGCAGGGATGAAACATTGCCCTGTGCCTGAGACAGAAGATCCTTCCTGTTCGGCACCGCCAAAGGCGAGCCGTCGAGGGAAGAGATTAGCTCCGAGAACCAAGCCCTGTTCGGCCAGCGCGGTGCTATCAGTAAGAGGCAAAATCCCTTGCTGGTGAACTCTGGGCAACTACTACCTTAGGGTGGAGTTCTTAACTCCCCCGTTGGTATTTTCTGTCTGGACCGTAAATCTGCTCCCATATACGGGCATCCAGGGATATAACTGCCGGAGTGACAGGAGCTTGCCCTGGGCCCTAAGGAGAACCCAACATGTCAGAAATACAGCTGACAAGAACGTGGGACTCCTTGATGATTTATGTAAGAGGCTACCGCTGCATTGTCCACCCGCACCAAGACATGGCAGCCTCAATACAGCCATCAACCCGAGACAGTGACTGTGACAACCGAGCTGACGATCCTCCTATCCCCTTAAGCTGGACGACCACTTAAGGTCGCTACCCCGCCCATCAGGGAGGCGTCTGTCGTTAGCAGCCTGCGACAACAAGACGCACCTAGAGTGGGACCCAAGGCAGAAAACCTGGGTCTGAACCACATAGAAAGGGAACGAAGCCTGAGGCGCGTAACCCTATTTAGCCTAGGGGTCTTGGCCCTTGGAAGAAATCCCCTGGCTTTTGGCCACAACAAAAACGGTCTCATGAGCAGAAGGTCCAGAGGGATCACTGTGGATGCCTTCGCCCTGAGACCTGGAAATCATTGATACTGATAACAGTGCAACCTTGACCTAGCCTGACTTTGCTCAGGGTGATCTAAATGGACTCAATACTGGCGGGAGACAGTTGTGCCCGCATTGAGATTGAACTCCATGCGATGCCCCGATAGACAGTGTTCTGAGTGGGAGAGAGGACGCTCTTCTTGGCGTTGAGCCTCAACCCCAGAGAAACAGATGAGCTGAGACGATGTCCCTGTGCTGAACTGCCAGTTCCTGTAACTGCGCTAGGATCAGCCAGTCGTCTACATAATTCAAAATGCAGATGCCCCGGAGTCGCAAGGAGCCAGCGCTACATCATGCATTGTGAATGTGCGGGTAAAAAGGGCTAGGCTGAGAGAAAGAACCTGACCCTGGAAGACTTTGCCCCCGAAAGTGAACCTCAGGAACTTTCCATGTTGTGGCAGAACTTCTAAATGAAGTATAGAAGTGCGTCATAAGATCGATGGTGACCAGCCGAACGAGTTGTAGGGCTTGAGACACGACAGTCTTAACAGGCATCATCTTGGACTTGAACACCCACGGGTAGTTCAAGCTTTAAGATCTAAGCCAGACGCCACCCCTTACCCTCCATGGGAAACGGGAAGTATGTAGTGTAATAGCCTCACTCTCTCTCTGGAAGGGGAACACATACCGTGGCCCCTTTAACCAGGAGATTGATTTTTCTTTTTACATAAGAAGAAATCTGGTTCACAGTAGTGGGAACATACTGTTGAAGCACGGAAAAAAAAAACGGCGAGTGAATTAAATCCTGACGCCCTTATAAGACCCACAGAAAAGAATACATCCGGCAGAAGTTTCCACGCTGCCGGGATCTATGAGGTGGGTATTACATTTGACCACTTCCTGTTGAGGGGGTGTCAGGTGTTCCGCGTCCTTAAATAAGGCAGGAACAGCGGTACACCCAACTTTTAGTTAGAAACCTCTGCTTCCTAAAACGCCAAAGGCGGCGGGGAAGGAGAGGATTCGTGAGGGTACCGGGAGGGGCGTAGTGAATAGAACACGCGCCCCGTCCCGAGGGGAGCTACCCCCACTGGGTTAAGTGCAAGACACTCAGGGTTTTTTCCTCCTTGAGATAACTGCCCTGAGATCTTGCTTTGGAGGCTGTCGGGGGCGATGAGCCTTTCCCCAGTCCTGACGAGGGGGAGCACGGCCCGCCACGCTCTGTTTTTGAGCCTCTCTTCTAAGAGCACCGGGGTGGGACTGGGTGGCCGATGGCCCCGCCCCCTGAGTGCGGTGAGGGAAGAATTGCCCAAACGCTCCCTCATGGCTTTTTGCCTTCTGGAACCTGGAGATAACCGTCGTCATAGCGTCTCCGAAAAGCCCAGACGGCGAAATTGGGGCATCAAGGAGAAAAGTATTATCTTTGTCCTTGATGCCTGATAGGTTGAGCCATAAATGTCGCTCCGTGCTGACCAATGCGGACATAGACCGGCCAATAGCACGGGCTGTCTGATTGGTCGCACGAAGAGACAGGTCCGTAGCTCGACGAAGCTCAGAAAATGCTTCCTCGTTGGGCGCGGAACCTGCACTCAGGTCCTTAAGCAGATCGGCCTGGTATGCCTGCAAGACCGCCATGGTGTGCAGGGCAGCACCAGCCTGACCCGCCGCTTGATATGCCTTCCCCACTAGCGTGAAGGTGGTCCTGCACGGCTTCGTGGGGAGTGAGGGTCTTTTCATTGATGACGCCGAGCCTGGTGAGAGATAGCCCGCAAGTGTCTCTTCAACCTGCGGCATCATCGAATACCCCCGTGCCTCAGCACCCACGATAGTTGAATATATAGACGTCGAGGGCACGTGAACACGGGAAGTATAAGGTCTCTTCCATGAACGAGAAAGTTCGTCATGGAGATCATTAAAGAAGGGAAGGGACTGATGAGTCGTTCCCTTCCCCCGGCCACCAGACAAAAATCTATCTGCCAATTTGGAATGTTTGGGGGTCTCTTGTTGTCGTGGCCAGTCTAATTTGAGCTTGGCCACAGCATGAGAAACCACGTCGAGCAATTCCTCTGCTGGTTTATCAAGCACGGAATGCCCGGCGGTGGGTAGCTCCGCTGAACCAAGTGAGTCGTGGTCTTCCTCATGAACTGAAGAGGCGTCGTAGCGCGCTTCAAGATCACGGGAAGGACCGGCTGGATCTGTGGAGAGAGCGGCGAAAGGGAAAACCCGTCTCCGCTCCTCTGCCAGATCCATGCAGAGCCCCACGAGTGAAGTGTGGGCGCTGACTCCCGAAGTGAGCGAGGCGAGCCGAAGCACTCTGCCCGAAAGCAGATCACAATGCTCGCACCTGCCCTGCCACAACGCGAGAGCAGCATGCTCTTCCCCCAAACAAATTAAACAAAACTGATGCGTGTCCGTCTCGGGCAAAAAGCGGAGACAGGGAGACACGCATCGTTTGCCCTGATTCTCAGTCATTTCTCTCTTTTTTTTTTTAAATGACCGATATATATATATATATTTGTATTTTCTTTTCTTTTCAGAGGAAACAGAAAGGAGAAAAGGTATCAACTGCACACTGCCTAACGGAATCTAACTCCTAATAGAGGAAAGAAAGTTTGACAGATTTGTGAAAGCACACATAACAGAATGCCTCTGAAGACGAAATGTGTGATGCACCGGTGACGCATCTATTTATAGCCACTGCGCCAGGTGCGTCCAATGATTACATCGGCAGAGGTTATAAATTCCAGTCAATGTTCATTGATGTGTTGCATACATATTCAGCTGGTCACACTAAGACGTGTCTCCCCGTAGCGCTTAGCAGCGCAACATTGTAGTGAAGCCTTTTGTAAAGGGAACATATTTAAGTGGGTATATGGAGTGAGTGATTGTAGTGGTTTTGACATGAGCTCTGTGCAGAGCAGTACTAGATGACATTGTCCTTGATCTGTGGTATCTCAATACCCACTTACTTCCTCTGTTGTGTTCTCTCTGTCTTTTTCCTGGGATAAATGCTGTGAGTAACGACTGCCCCAGTGCTGGTCTGACATGGTTGTTCTGATTCCTCTAACGCCCTTGTACACCACTGAGGTCCTCATCCCACCAAGAGTGCCATCAGCCAAATGAGGGTCAAAGGTCACCAAGTGGTCCTTGAGGGGGCAGGATCACCAAGGCACACTCAGTCACTGACTCTGGCACTATATTTAAATCATGCCTTGGGCTCCCGGCTTCCATTCACAAAGGCCATCCTCTTAACTAGTTCCGGCTAGCTAATTAGTTTTTCAGCTATGTTATTTGTCTCTCTGAGCTTCAACAGAGGAAGTGGGCAGTGCTAAATATCGCTGGCCTGAAAAAGCATAAAACCTATTCTCTGTCTTGTCATGTACAATAAGTGCAGCGACGTTGCTTCAGTTCAGACTGTATTTGAGTATATCTTAACCAGGAAGAGAAAATTAATTATGAGTATTTTGTTTTCATATTCTCTGTTTTCACATTATGGCTGGTGCTTTGCCACTGCATTGGCTCTGTATCTGTTCTTACTGAAATTAGATAAGGACTTGGAATTTGCCTTTGTTCTCTTTTCTTTTCCTTTTCCTTTTTTTTTTTAACCCAAGTTGCTTTTAAGAGTAGTATCGTTCCCAGCCGCCAAGCGTAAAGCACTCACGAGTCAAACAGTTATTGGATTACATTTTCTGTCTTCATAAAATGTGGTTAAGAGGCACTTTAGGCGAATGTGCCTGACCTTCTTTCAGGGAGAAGGCAATCAGACAAGAAGTGACAGGTCGATCACTGATTTTAGCTCCACTGTCAGAGGAACACCATCTTACCACTTCTCCTCTCCTCTCCTCTCCTCTCCTCTCCTCTCCTTTCCTCTCCTCTCCTCTCATTTAAAAGAATTGTGAGTTAGTGTCTGCTATATGGTTGTGTGTGTGTTTTAGGCAGGGCAGCAATGAGGGACAACTTGAGGGTTAGTAAATAATTTTGTGTATTTTATTTTTTTTGTTAGCAAGCTGACATAGTCATGTCATTTTACAGATACATCAGTGATGAAACAAAATTCAAGTTATATTAGTCTTTTCTTTGAGATAGCATAAAAAGTAATAAAAGATTACTGAAACTGGTGAATTGTTAGCAGTGTAGACACAGTGTTTGTCTTGTACTGTGTGAACTTAAAATAAAAAACAACATCCTTTAAAACCAAAAATTATCACATTTTGGGCCTTTGCATTTCACGTTTTTAGTCAGGACCTAAGAGTACCATAATTTTTATGACTTCAACCCCGGCAACCCCCCACCCTTGGCCTTGGTTTTAGGAACAGGGTCTACTGAGATCTTGGTCAGATAAAAAAGCTTTTTGCAGCTGGATAACTGATCTTTTTAAGGAAGTAAAATAGCATAAGTGATTATCAAAGAATGCAGTGTTCACATATCCATCTATTAGTTACATTGCCTCAAAAAAAAAAAAAAAAAAAAAACATGCCATATACAATATATGCTTGAGAGTGTATTTACAGTATGCATCCCTGTTGATTTACACTGTCACAGCAAAATCTTAAAAAAACAATTACAAAGCTATTTCTAGGCTACATGGATCAGCATGTCTATCCATTTTAATATTAGAATAGTGTGTGGCATTTAGTAGAGTTACAATAATAAAAACAATGTATAAACACCAATGTCAGATACTGTATATTGAAAAGTGCATGTGCTTTTTACTGTTTATATAAGACAATTATATGCATGCCATATTATAATAACTTATTTACTAAAGTATTATATATATATATATATATATATATATATATATATATATATATATATATATATATATATATATATATATAACAGTTAGTCCCAGTCCTCGAATCTGATTGGACGAGAGACGTTCCATGAGCACTGATGGTCTGACACCATCAGCACTCGGACGCTTCTCTGTGTGTATCACTACACTTGTGTCCATTGTCCTAAACTAAAGTGTAAGAGCAGTGTATGTGTTAAGAGCTAATGTAGGCTATGTGTCTCTTTTTAAAAAAATTTTTTTACATTACATATGTTAGCCAGCAGGTGGTGGCAAAAATTATTTTTGTGTGTAATATGAGCCAGTTGGTGATGTGAAGTGAATCCATTAGTCATTGTTTACATAGAACAGCACTCTGTGATTGCTTGTATTACTACTACATTACTAAAGTTATGAAATAGCTTACTTAGATTGCGGAGAGAGAGAGAGCGAGATGGAGTGTGTTTGATCACCTTTTGATGCTGCTGTAGTCTGGTAGTCAGCTTTCTGACGATAATGTAATTTTGGTCAAATTTATCCTATTTTTTCAGAGGAAAAATAGCATTTCCAGCAGGGGTATTCCTCCCTATTTCGTGGTAGCCAGTGCGCAAGAGTCATTCACTACTATAGAAACCACAGCCTCCTCCCCTGCAATGTTGAACAGTACTTTTTCTCCAATGTGGAAAGTCTGGTAAGATGTAAGTGTCCTGAATTGTGTAATTAATCAGTCTGTTGTGTCTCTCAGCTGTGATGAGCCGTAATGCTGAAGTTGTTAATTTCAAGCCATTCAAAGGTATTTTCTAGCTTTAGTAGTGTAGTAGTAATACGAGCGATCATGGAGTGTTGTTGTATGTAAACACTGAGTTATGCTGACACACTTCACGTCACCAACTGGCTCATATTACAAAAAATATATATATTTTGCCTGCAGCTGCTGGCTAAAATATGTAATTTCACAACATTAAATGTAAAGAGACAGATACTGTAGTTCTTAACACTGCTCTTACACTTTAGATTAGAACGGCACAAACACAAGTGGAGTGATACAGTGAAGCGTCTGAGTGAATGGTGTGAGCCCATCAGTACTCATGGAACGTCTCTGGTCCAATCAGATTTGAGGACCGGAACTAACTGTTGTATATACTAATATATACTACATATTCATGGTTATTTATAATTAATAATATATTAATACAATTTATAGTATTAAAAAATATCTTTACAAATAAAGAAGCAGACTCTGAAGCTGTCAACATCACTAGATAGAACCCTGGTTAATATTGAAACATACTGAACCTCTACAACTGCTATTGCATATTACCATAAAGGACATTGTATAATCTGTAACACAAACACAATTTGAATTCTCTCATTCATTGAATTCCACATATTCTAACTTAATCATATTCATGAAATGTACATGTATACATTTTTCAATGTGTAAAAAAACAAAGTCCAAAAATGGGACATGATCCATCTTTCAAAATGGACTAAGTGAACTGTAAAATGAAGACAAATCCTTCAGCAGTCTTTGTCACATTTGAAAATGGCTCTTTTGATCATTATAATCTCACAATGGATTTGGACTCTCTATTTTGGAAAACTTTAGGCATGACAGCAGGGGAAATCTGCTTCAATTTCATTCTGGAAAACAAAAAGCTTTGCTTCTGTGTTTTTACTTGTATGTGTTTTGTGTGCATATGTTTGTGGCTGTCTTGGTACTGTGGGCTGTTTTGGAAAAATAGGATAGATCTGTGGTAGATGCAGAGACCCAGTGTTTATGGAAAGGCCACTGACTAAACAGGGTTTAGTGGGACTTTCAATGCATTCAGCGTGAGAAGACAAAAAGCCCAGAGAACAGCTTTAACTGTCATTAACTGCTGAGACAAGTGATCACACTGCTGGCAGATCACAGTTATAGTCAAAACAAAGAAGTACAACAGCAGAGACAGGCACAATCAAAATGAGCTTTTAGCATTCACACTGAAAGGTCCAGCTAATTACCACAATTACTTTAAAATACAGAGGGATTCCTAAGTATTTATTTTCTTGTGCATTCTTTGCATCATCCTCATGAGTATCGTATTTAGAGTGCATTCTTTGGCTGATGAAGATGCCTAATACACATTAGAAGTCACTTTACATGAATACATTGAAAAAACAAATTTCTAAAGCATTAGAGGCATAAATCCCATGTTTGTTTATCTGTTTGTTTGTTTGTTTTGTTTGTTGTAGGTCTATCTGAGATCTAAGTTAAATAAACTAATATTGGACATAAATTAATGTAGCATGAAAAGTAGCACACTTACAAATGTCTACCCACCTCGAGGTCATGACCTTCTCAACTGCATTCTAGTAAAAAAAAATAACACATTTTGACAATCTGTTGATCTGATATTTAACTAATTGTAGAAAAGATTATTCAGGGCTCCAGACTGTGGCCATATTTCCTAACAGTGCAATTAAACTTTAAAGGGGTGCACTGGTGCGATTACAAAGTTGTCTGACTCTATGATTGTGCGCTATCCTTTTTGTTGTGCATGAGACTTATCAAATGGCAACATATCAAAAATGTTCCAAGAGCAAAAGTAAACAGCTCTACCTGGATCAGTCAGTGCAACTCAGGTTCAAGGCACAGATCAGCACAAAGATGTGCATTTACACATGGACCAGTCTCGAGTGCTCAGCCTCCCAGATCATCATAAACAGTGCTGCGAGAACAATGGTCTGGGTCGAGGATTCTGCATTGAATATTTTTTAAAACCTCTATGAAAACCCATAATGTGTCCATGATTAAACAAGTTTAAAATAGTATTAAATGGCCCCAACATTCTAAACAGCACTGAAAAATATTAAATGAACAGACATGTGATGCTCCTGTTGTACCCGCTCCGTACAGGTCTCAAAACAGCATCTCTGGAATGGGAGGCGGGTGCGCTAACAAGGAGGCTAAAGGCTACAGCCCCTAGCATCAGTTGCTAGTGCACCTCTTGAGGTCAGGAGAGTGAGGTTTATACACAATGCACAGCTATCTGTCAGCTGGCTCCCGTTACACTCACCCCTCTAAACCTCACTCCAATCCGGGTCACAGCACCATTGTGATGGTCCTGTTCTACCCGCTCAGTACAGGACTCAAACCAGCATCTCTGGCTTGGGAGTAGGGCGTGCTAACAAGGAGGCTAAAGGCTACAATCCCTAGAGTCATTCGCTAGTGAAACTCTTGAGGTCAAGAGAGTGAGGTTGCATTGCACCTATCACACTGCACAGCTATCTGTCAGATGGCTCCCATTACACTCCCATGAGGGGAAGAGGCATGGCCTGGGAGGATTCAGCCTCTGGGTGCCTCTGAGGAACCTGATGATCAGGTTGTGATTCCCTAGGGACTTATCATCCACTGCATCATGATGGACCACTATAGCGGCTACATATACCTTCAAGGAAAGCACTGACCTGACTGCGCATCTCTGGGGGTCTTTGGCTCAGGATGAACACCAATTCACGAACAAGAACTACTTCAGAGCATAAAGATGACTCATAGAGGGAGCTCTGGCTTGGTTGATCGTGTCTACGACAGCAGGTGGTAGGTCACTTAGCTCTTCCAGGGGACAGACGTGGAGGTTCCAGATGTCTGGGTGTGGATGCCAGAATGCCCCATCCCTGAGAAAGAAGGTCCTTCCTCAGGGGAATTTGCCTGGGAGATGCTGTCGCGAGGAGCATAAGATCCGAGAACCAAATCCACGTGGGCCAATAGGGGGCCACTAGAGTGACTTGTTCCTCGTCCTCCCTGACCTTGCACAGCACCTATGCAAGTAGGCTCACTGGGGGATATGCGTACTTGCGCAGCCCCCAAGGCCAGCTGTGTGCCAGTGCGTCTGTCCCAAGGGGAGCCTCCTCTAGGGAGTACCAGAGCAGGCAGTGGGAACTCTCTTGGGAAGCAAACAGGTCTACCTGCACTTTGCCGAACCGCTCCCAGATCAGCTGGACCACCTGGGGGTGGAGCCTCATCTCTCAGCTGAGTGTGCCCTGTCATTACAGCGTGTCTGCTGCCGTGTTGAGGTTGCCTGGGATATGAGTAGCATGCAGATGGCGGGCGAGTTGCGACATGTGACGAGAGCGTACGCCGCCATGGCAATTTACGTAAGCTATCGCGGTGGTGCTGTCTGAATGGATCAAGAGGTTCTTGCCCCGAAATAGCAGGAAAACCCTCCGCAGGTTAAGAATTACAGCCAGCAACTCTAGGCAGTTGATGTGCCAACCCAGCCAGGGCCCCGTCCAGGAGCCGGCGGCTGCATCCCTGTTGCACACGGTGCCCCAAACCCATTTGGAGGTATCTGTGATGACCAGAATGCATCGGGACACCTGCTGTAGAGGGACTCCAGTCTGCAGACACAGAGGTCTGTCCAGGGTTTGAAAGTATGGTGGCAGGAGGGGATGATGAACACACAGTATGTGCCGCAGCACCATGCCCATCTCGAGACTCAAGTCTGAAGCCAGTGCTGAAGTGGTCTCATATGCATCAACCCCAGCAGCGCGACCACCGCAGAGGATGCCTTATGCCCCAGGAGCCTCTGGAATTGTTTTAGAGGACCCACTGTGCCTAGCTTGAAAAAGGTGAGGCATTTCAGCACCGACTGTGTGTGCTCGTTGGTGAGGTGCGCTGTCATTGAGACGGTGTCTAACTCCATGCCGAGAAAAGAGATGCTGTAAACCGGGGCGAGCTTGCTCTTTTCCCAATTGACCTGAAGCCATAGACGGCTGAGGTGCCTGAGCACCTGGTCCCTGTGGGCACACAGTAGGGCTAGGGTGAGCCCAACATCGAGGTAGTTGAGTATGTGGATGCCACTTAGCGGGGCAAGGACTACCTCTGTGACCTTCATAAAGACGCTAGGGGACAGGGACAGGCCGAAGGGGAGGACCTTGTAATGATACGCCTGGCCGTCAAACGTGAACCATAGGAAGGGTCGATGTCGAGGCAACACATGGAATTATGCATCCTTCAGGTCTACCGCTGCGAGCCAATTCTGATGCCGGACACATTTTAGAATGTGTTTCTGCGTGAGCATCTTGAACGGGAGTTTGTGCAAGGCCCGGTTGAGAACTCGCAGGTCCAAGATCAGTTGCAACAGGCTCTATCGCATCTTTTGCCTCCGTCTGTTTCTTCACCGCCGAAAACTGCTGGCCAAAGTCATCAACGGTGTAGCCGAATAGGCTAAGCTGGGAGAAGGGGGCGTTGAGAAAGGGGGCTTTGTCGACCTACCGCATCTCGACAAGGTTCAGTCACAGGTGACATTCCTGGACCATGAGGGTGGCCATCGCCTGACCGAGGGTCACGCTGTGACCTTCGTGGCTCGGAGGGCGAGGTCGGTCATAGATCACAGTTCCTGCAGCACGTCGGGGTCAAGACTACCCAAGTGCAGATCATTAAGTGCATTGGCCTGTTGGACTTGCAGGAGGACCATGGCATGCAGGGCAGAGGCGGCCTGTCCAGTGGCGCTGTAGGCTTTGTCGGTCAGTGATGACGTCATCCTACAGGCCTTGGAGGGGAGCACAGGACGATCTCGCCAGGTGGCAGCATATTCTGGACACAGGTGGATCGCCATCGAGGGTAGTGAGAGCAGATGAGCAAGGAGGTCGGTTGCGGGCAGTGAAAGGTGCCCTCCACGACCTCGTCAGCTCATCGTGCATCTCTGGGAAGAAAGGAACCAGTGGGGGGTCGTGCCTGTGAGCAGTGCCCGAACCAGAGGTACCAATCGTCTAGCCATGAGAGCTGCGGGGAGGACGGAGGGTTCCAGTCCAACCCCATGCTCACGGCATTCTGGGCAAGCATGTCCGCCATCTGGGCGTTAAACTCAGACTGGGCAGGCCGACCCGAAGGCAGCAGTGAGCGTCGATTGAGCGACAGATGGGGAAATGTATTTATTGGGTTATTTATTTATTTGATTTTCTTATTTAATGTGTATTTCTAGAAAATTACCAAAAACACACATAAATGTCTAAATTAATTTGTATTTACACATTTAAAAAATGTTGGTAACAGGACTGCAAAAATTCATATAAAATGAAAAAGATCAAATAGCTCATAAAAAGTATATATATTCACATTTATTTTTCTAACTTCAGGCTATATACCATATTCCATATTATCTACTATGTGTATACCATATTTGTGACAAGTGTTCGAAACAAAATGGAAGAAGATAATTTTAACCAGGTAAAATGAGAAATAACTGCTCTGAAGTCTCTGAAATGTTTACAAATGTAAGAGAGTTTAAGTGTTTATATCAGTACCCCAGTCTCCTTTCCTCAGCAGTACAATTAATTTGTGCTTTCACAGAGCAGGTTTAATTAAAAAGAACTAAGTACAGGAAGTATCGGCTGTTATTAATCATTTCAGCGGGCTATTGATATCTGGAATGCAGTGATGATGTACAATGAGCCGTGTGTATTTATCACCTTGCCCAATCACACTGTGCATGCCCTGAGAGGCCAGGGTTAGAGAGACCCCCTACCACCTCCACCTCCAGGGCTTAATGTAGCGCAGAGCCAGAGGAGGTAACATGAACGCTTCAGCTATAAAACAAAAGATGACCAGCTTCATCCCAACAATATACAAAATACACACCCAGCCAGGCTCTCTGAAGTCTTAATTAAACCGAAAAATTGTGAGGATGCAAAAGATAATTGCATGGTGTAAATTCAGAAGATAACTTTATAGTGTGTTGATTTTGAAGCATCTAGATAATGGTAGATGTGGTACAGTAGATCAAAATATGGTATTCTATAGATTTAAAATGTGGTCAGCAAGTCCACTAAATTGCTGAATATACCGTTCTGATCCAGGTGAGCAGGCAGCTGTGATGAGCCATTAGGTTCTTACAGTCACAGAAGGTTTTCAGTGGATCCCCACCAACCAGGCCCACATCTCGACAAATGAAGCACTCTAATTCATCTGCCAAAAGAGGAAATGAGAAAGCTTTAACCCTGAAGATGAACCCTGTGTAAGAGGAGTGAGCTGCTCTAGAACAGTGACAAAATGAGTCTGCATGACCCACAGCTCTAGATAAGATGCTCTACATAATTAGGGTCCAGAATAGGGCCTTTAACTTTTTATTTTTATTTATTTCTTTTATTTCTTTTTTTTTCAACAAAAAGAGGCACTTAACCTTTATGAAATGTTGATTCATCCTCAGCATGAATGTAGGCATATTATATGATTTTCTGCTAAATTTTGTTATACATTTTAAAACCTAAATTTGTGCGATTGTATTTTCTGGAAGACAAATGTAATATAAAATATAATAAACAAAAAAAATTTTTTTTATGAAATTCAATGAATTAAAAGTAACAGGTTTTCAGATTTTGCTTAAATCACTGAGTAGGGGCATGTTTGGAACCAAATGTTTGTTTGTAGTTATTGTTAACAAGATATGTCCCATACATTTTATAATAATATTTGTTTGATTATGTTTTCTGATAATATCTTTTATGTTTTAAGGTAGCTTTTTTAACAGGGTAAAATGGTTTAGCTTGTTGAATACAAAAATAATATACATCTAATGCTAAAAAAAAGTAATGGGTCACCAAATTGTGTCCTATGGTTAATTGGGCATGGTAATTATTTGATGATGATAGAGATGAATCAAGGTGTTTGTCTCTGATGCCTCACCTCATGCTAGCTGCTTATTTCTTAGTCATTTTGATATTTTGTCAAACCTAAGAGTGATTCATTCTCTCAAAGTGCAGTAGCAAGTAAAATCTGAACAGAAAATTACAAACAACTTCCATAAAAATGGGGAAAAATGCATCTGCAGCAGAATAAGCAATCATGTTAAGCAAAAGTCACTTCATAATGAAGACCTAATCAACCATTAACTACTAAGTGCTTGCAGGGAAAATAATTATGTCAGCTTTATGTATTCTATGTATTAAGTATTTATTAATTAATTAATAATGAACTATAGGAAGAGTAAGTCTTGGTACTCTTAAAAAAGGAAATGCTGTTAGCTCAGCATCTTCATGTTTAAAGGGATAGTTTACCCCAAAGGAGTTTACACAAAACAAGTTATCTAACAGAATGCCTAATCTGCTCTTTTCTATACAAAATGTTTTTTAATGGTAATCACGGCAATCCCTAGTCCTCATCCACTTTCATTGTACGGAAAAGCTCAGCTTGGACATTCTGATAAATGTCTCTTTTTGTGTTCCAATGGTAATGGAAAGTCATACTGGACTGAAACAATATGAGAGTGAGTGATGAGAGAACTTTTACTTCATGAACTATCCCCTTAATTTGACTAAAGATATGTGTACAGTATTTCACAATATTATCCACCATTTCTTTGTTTGCCGGGTATCTCTGAGTGGAGAAGAGAGTTTCTCCAGTGTCTGCCATGGAGGAGTGTGTGTCTAGATGTCTGCTTTGTGTCACGCTAACAGACATTTCTTCATACAGTCCCCAGACTGCTCGGCTACCCAGTATTCGCCGCCATATACATCAAAGTTCAGAGACGTTGGAGGTTAACGTCTAAGAATAATTCAATTAGACCATTTGTCTATAAGGTCCAGTCATACTTTCAAGTCTTAATACAAGGGCAGTATAGAAAACAAACATGTCTTTATGAAAATGACTATGGAACCATTACTTACATTTGTTTAATCACAATATTCCCAGCCATCTGTCAAATAGCATTTAAATCAACATCACATGGCATTCAGAGTCATTCAAAAATGGGAAAGTCATTCATGAAGGGGAATGCTCATAACAACTGTCTGTTGTTATGAGCTTACCAGTGATAGTCTTATCTTTACAGGGCTTGTAGTGGACAGGAGAACATATGGTTATTATCATCTATCATTAAAGGCCGAATCTACGAAAAAGAGCAAAGTCATATTACTGAGGCATTATTCTTGGGTGAAGACCCCGACAATTTCAAAGTCAAAGCTATGTCTTACCCCACAGTGGACAAAATCATAAGATATTGTACAACTTGTTTCATCCCTAAAGGTAGAACTTTTAGACAAACCAATCAACAAACCGAATATCAAATCAATACAAAACAGATGCAAAAATGTAGCCAGACTTATCTCACACTGAAATCAGAAACAGTAGGTGACTTTTCTTCAGCTAAAATCTGTCTGTGCTAACCAAAATGCAAAACACTGTCCCCACTGACCAAAGCAGTAAATGTTGTGGTGCAAATCGGCATGTGTGAGCTCCAGTTTACAGGTAAAATGTCCACGAAGTGGTGCCAAAAGCAAGTTGTTTTTAGCTGTTCAAGCTGTAATACAATGAAGATGAATGCATATTTTATAATCTGTACCCCCCAACACAAACCCCAAACCTAAATGTAACCATCAGGGCTCGAGTTGAGGGGAGATCCAAGGGGATGCCATCCCCCTTGTTGCAAGAAGTACAAAAAAACATCCCCCTTTTTCAAAATGTTTAAATACATTTTAAAACCTTGATTTGTGTGGATTTTATTTTCTGCAAGACAAATGATAAATAAACCCCAAACCTAAATGTAACCATCAGGGCTCGAGTGGAGGGGAGATGCGAGGGGATGCCATCCCCCTTGTTGCAAGAAATTCCAAAAACCATCCCCTTTGTAAAACCACCATCCCCTTTAGATCAGTTGTGTCATGTATTACTTAGAAATAATCATGCATGTAAAATATTTAATTCTCTACATTTGATAAATAAGAGTGGTTTCGTCGGGTCCAGGAAATGTGTTACCGCGACCCACATTCCGCTGGTCAGTGAAAGCCGCAAGAAAAAGCCACCAAACCCACGTTTCATCATGCACTCGTCCGCAAATTCAATTACTTCCTGGATTCAACGCGAGATCCGAACCCAGGTCTCACACAATGTTGATACAAAAAGCTTCTGATCGCACAATGGTGGTTGGGTAAACACTCTGTAGTTGATGCAAACATGTCTGATAGATGATGATGCTTGTTTGTAAGTCAGCATTATGTGGCAAATCCTAGGGTACCGGAATTCTTGGAAACAACATGACGACTTCCCACGTGATCATGTTGATTTTAACTATTCTCCTATCCATCACTGTCTTTGAAAAGTCTGGGAAAAGTCTGTAAGCCAATGTGTTTGCTTATTCCATATTTATTTATAAAAAACAAATGGCTGATGTTTCTCTAATACCTGTTGTACGCTTCCCTCGTCTTGTTCCAAACCCCAATGCTTTCTTTCTTCTGTGGTAAAATCATGGTTAGATTTAGGTTTGAGGTTTGAGTAATGTATCAAAATAAGGAAACACTGTAAGAATGCTCGCTCAAAAGCCAGAAGTTTATTTTTCTTCCGTGGTACATAACAATGATCTTCCCGTTTGGTGAGGGTTTACATTTTATGGTTAGGTTTGGATTTTTTTGTTTTAATTTTTAGAGGTTAAACTTAGGAAAAATCATAATAACATTGTTTATTGTTCTCTATGTGAGTACAAGTAGAGCATTTCGGATGAGTCATTTTACATTATTATTACGATTTGTCATGAGATCAGGTTGTCTGTTTGGAACATGGCAAACACAGACACGCAGAGTGATACAAACATTGAGGTGTCCCAGTGCTGTTATACTAAAAATCAGCCCTCTTGGAACATCACTTGTCCAGTCAGATTTGACAACTTGAACTTATTGTTGTTTAGTGTAACTTTTATTATTTCTAGGCCATGAACACAGTGATTAGAAGTTTTCATTTTTTTCAATTGCCACATTGTTGTTTGCAAGCAGGAAAGTTGAAGTCATGAAAAAAAATAAGTTAATGCTCTACCTTGACAGTGAGAGTGAGTGTGTGTGCGTTTGTGCATGTAGGCGTGTGCTCACATTGCAGCAACAGAGAGGAAGTTTGTGCTGCTCAAGCTGTGCAGTAATGAGAAGACTAACACGCACGTCTCATCCCATGACTGAGAAATGACCCTTCCCTCCCTCGCTCTTCCTCTTCTTCTCTCATCAGATCCTCCCTCGCTCAGTGAGGTGTTTATTTAATGCCACTGTGACTGAAGCTTTTCTTAATTATGCTAAATACTGTCAGCCTTGATCAGACTCCACACTTAGCAATCACATGTCCTCCCCTTACCCCCATCAGAGAGGAGCCATGCGCACACACACACACACACACACACACACACACACACACACTAATGAATACAGACACAGAAGTGCTAATGAAGGCACTCATATGCTAATTGTTGAGACACACAAGCGCCAACAAATTTGCTTAGTCTAACTTACCCAAAAACATTATGAACATATAAGAAAATAAACCATTTTAAAATTAAGCATATTACTCATATTATACTTCATTAAGAAAAGTTCATAGCAGTATATTATAAGTTGGCAACTTAACCCATTGGTCAATTTCGTCTTCAATATTTATACAATAAAATGACAATATTCCCAATAGCCAAATATGTATTTCATATTCTACACCCAGCTTGCTGGTTTAATAAATTGGAAATATGGGGTGGTGATGGTGTAGTGGTCTAAAGCACATAACTGGTAATCTGTGTTACATATACCTTGTCTTGTTTCTCTGTTGCCCTTTGTCTGCCTTTTTTGTCACCTTTGCATTCCTTAGTTTTCACTTTTGTCCCTTGTGTAGCTCCTTAGTCTCTTTGTTAGCTTTCTTGTTCACTTGTCATTGTTTAAGAACTACACTTCCCAGCATCCACCTGCCATCATCGCTGCCATTTTGTTCATTGTTTTCACCTGTGTCTTATTCAGTCATCACTCACTGTGTATTTAAGCCCTGCTTTTTGTTCACTCCTTGTCATTCGTTGTTTGTTGTTAGCCTGGTTTGTGTTCCTTCCCGAGTTCTCTGTCTTGTTCCTTCATGTTTAGTTTTCAGTTCTATTTTCCCCATTGAGGGTTGTTCCTTTGTGTTTTTCTTGCTTGTTTATTTAATAAAGTGAAACTATGGAAAGCAAAAGGGACAAAAATGGAAACCAAAGGGGCAATGGTAAAACAAGACAAGGTAACCCTAACAATCTGGTAATAAGAAGGTTGCTGGTACGATCCCCACAGCCACCACCATTGTGTCCTTGAGCAAGGCACTTAACTCCAGGTCGCTTCGGGGGGATTGTCCCTGTAATAAGGGCTCTGTAAGTCACTTGGGAAAAAGTGTCTGCCAAATGCATAAATGTAAATATTAATACATTTTACTGGACAAATAAAAAAATAAAATTAGTGACAAATATCCCCAAATGCCAGGGAGTATCAGAGGCTGTTCCTACTATTGCATAGCCAATCAGTTTTACTTATATTTTAAAATACATCAACTTCTGTCAACCATGCCGTGACATGGAAAAATGTGAATGCAGAGAAATACAAAGACCCCAAAAATCTTTTCTCTGTAAATCAGCCAAGATACACATCACTTGAGCAATATTATAATAGCTGACTGTTGGATCAAAATCACAGACTTCAACCCGGCACCCTGCGCACACACATCCATCTGGTGCACCCCTGACTTTTCAATCAACAAATTACTGATAAAAGGGAATAAATAGAAAGAGAAAAACATGGCTCACTTGCACCACCTCTTTGAAAAGTATATCTTTCTTAACATTTAGGATTTCATCCAAAAGTTCAGTATTGGAACAATATCTTCAAATAAAAAAGAGCAATAAAATCATAACAAATACATCAATTGACCTCATATTTTTCTACATTGTTAGTTAACTTTAGCAAATGGGCAGATGCAGTCAAACCTCAAAAATATACAGAATCATGGCATCTTCTAAGCCTTCTATATCACTTCCTATCAATATTTTTTATTTTTCTGCATCAATGTGCTGTTTTTGTATCGGTCTGTTGTTGTAAAATGTTATAAATAAATACAAGATAGTACACATTTCAAACAATACAATCACATTGTGTGTGTTTGTGTGTGTGTGGGCGTGTATTTATCACTTTGTGGGGACCAAATGTCCCCATAAGGACAGTAAAACCCGAACTCTTTGCTGTTGTGGGGACAATTTGTCGGTCCCCATGAGGAAAACAGCTTATAAATCATTCTAAATTATGTTTTTTGAAAATGTAAAAATGCAGAACGTTTTCTGTGAGGGTTAGGTTTAGGGGTAGGGTTAGGGGATATAATAAGTTTGTACAGTATAAAAACCATTATGTCTATGGAATGTCCCCATAAAATATAGAAACCCAACATGTGTGTGTGCGTGTGTGTGTTAAGGTATATATGGTTTACGAGGACCATTCGCTAGCAATTTTCTAGATAATACACATGTATTTATGCTATAAACATTGTTTATGGTGTCCTCATTTAACAAATGCTTAAAAAACATACTAAATTATGTTTTTTTAATTATTATTTAAAAATGCAGAACGTTTTCTGTGAGGGTTAGGTTTAGAGGTAGGGTTAGGGCATAGAATATATAGTTTTTATAGTATAAAATACATTATATTTATGGAGAGTAGGGATGTGCCCGAAGCCTTAATTGGAAAGGCACGAATAATGTCTTCAAACAAATAAAGGATTCATCCGAATAATAGAAAAAATATTAGTTTCACTGATTATCCAAAATGCACACGGATTTAGCGACATTTTAAATAAACATTTCCAAAATTACAATGAATTTATGAATCTGTAAATCCAATGTTATTTATGTAGAATACATTTTTAAAAAATCTTTCTTTCGTTCTTTCTTTCTTTATTTCTTTCTGCTCACAACCAAGTCTCTGATATAAACTACCTAACATCTTATGAGCAGAAGAGGTGGCAGAAGGAATGCTACCATCATCATCATCATCATCATCATCTTTTCTAGCCTGTGGGACCATTGCTATTATAGCAATCCAGTCTTTGATTCAGCCATATTTTTTCCAGCTTACATGCCTTTCGATTATCAGCTTAAACCAGGCGCTTTGGGCCCGTGGCTCTGTTTCCTCTGTGGATGACCGAAGGGCAACCTGTCATCAGAGCACTCATCTGAAGCTTTTATAAAACACTGTCTCAGGGCCTGCTGTCTCTCTCAGCTTGGCTCTCGATGAGCACTGTAGCCTTAGGTCTTGCAGATAGCCCCTCACTGGGCAGAACATCTGAACAATTACATGTACAGGCTTTGATTGGAATCTTCTATTGCTGTTGACAGCAGATATTCTTACTGACCAGGCAAATGTGCTAAATGTGATTTTTTTTAGATGTTGACAGTCATAAGACATATTACAGGTTCCTCACAATGCATCCTTTCATCCTAATTCTGTCAAACTGTGGGTGAACCACAGTTAAGGCAAGGTTGCTTTGTCTCTCCAGGCCAGAGACTACAAGAAGATTGTAGACAGCTATTTCCCTTACAGGCATGGTAGTTGTTTGTGTGTGTGTGTTGAACATGACATTCCATAACAGCCTTTGTAAAATGGTTTAAGACTTTAAAGGGTCATAAAATGTCTTATATATATGTTCCTTATAGATTCACTTATAATATTACTAAATATTTTTTGCACAAACACACACACACCCATACACACAGAAAGGTCATATATTTGTAAATCGTGATAATTTCCCATGCTCATTCTAAACCCTGTGTCAGAAACATTTGGTTTTGGTGCTGCTTCTCCTTCAAGACTTGACAGTAAAAGCCCACTGATTTGATTAACCCTTGGCTCTCGAAGGAACTGCTCTGTCCTTGCCATCTTACTGTTCACCGCTACTAGGCAGGCTATGGAAGTGATAAGGTAAAGTAGGCATAGATGAGTTGTTGTGGAGGCGGTCAGATGCAAATGTCTACCACAGTGTGACATTACAATGTGGAGGAAGTAGAGAACAACTCGTTTTGGAAACTTGGTTTCAAAAAATCCTCTTTTTGTAGTGAGGAGGATGTTTTTAGTTCTGAATATTACATTATGTTTTTATAGTAAAATGACCTCCCTTATGTTAAAAGACCAAGGAAAATTATATTCATCATGTCATGACCCCTTTAAAGACCCCTTGATGAGTACAGTTTTCTGTTCGTATTTAAAACATTTAGCACTCAATATGAGTTCTCAATATTTTTGGAAAAGAAAGACTATAAAGTTTAACCTGTTCACACGTAAGTTTCTCCTATACTGACGGATCACCCTTATTCTTCACAGCAGATCCACTGGAGGAAAGATTATATCACAGCAGGTGCACTGAAGGTTAGATTATATATTAACAAACATATGATGTGATTTTTAGATTATATTTGTATTTTATATTGATTGATTATAATAGATTAGATGTGAACACGCTTGCCAGCTACACGTGCCACCATATTTTCATAGCAAAGCAACATGGGATTCTGAGTTTGTCTCGTCATAGAAGCATACAAGGAGGAGCATAGAGGGTTCAAAAAAACTTTTTATCGGCAGCGGTGATGAGGCTAAACACATAATCAGGTGTCCCTCATTCCCCCACTGCCCAAACAAAGCTTATTAATTATGTGCTTCTTCTCTCTCCTGCCCACTCCTTTTGTGAGCCTGGCTGAAGGAAAGCCCTCAGAGGCAGGGTGACAATGATGAAAGGGAGGGGCCAGTCGTTTCACCACAGGGTCTTTAAGTAAAAATGTTTGAAAGAACAGAATGGTATTCAACAGTTGAACACTGGAAGTGGTTTGATTATTTTAAGGAGGGGGTTTAAGAAAGTTCCCCTGGTCAATGGTCATACTTCATCCTCAACAGAGTTGAGTGACACTCCTCAATTTTTCTCTGTCTACATCAGCTTTTTCATCCATCACACTCTGTCTGCTCCATATCTCTGTCTGCCTCTCAGTTGTCTCCACTCTCTTCCCATCACTCTGTTTGAATTAAATGCATCTCTTTCTCTCTGTGTGTTTAAAAAATGGCAATGTTGCTTGTGTATGTATTAGTTAATCAAAATACCTTTTTAAAGGCCTATGTATTCAAGTACCAATTAAAAATGAAATTCTAACACGGCTGTTTTTCCCATTTTCACATGTAATCAGAGTTCAAAATGGGCTTCAGAAATTGTTCGGTTAGGGCTATGCTCATTGGCCATATGGAGCTCTCTGTATTCAGCTCCATTAAATGTGTACTTTTTGACAATCTTTAAAAATATCCAAAGTTAACACATTTTATATGTAGTGAATGCCATGCTGCAAGTCACAGTAAAACTGCAGATACAGAACAGAATGTAGTGAAGAGGTAGTGCAGCAGCAGAGCAAGTTAAATGAGAAAAGGACTGTATGCAATTCACCCATGAACATATCAGGCCACATTCACCAATTATTTCTTCTCCCCAAACAATGCAGTTATCTTCACTATCTCTCTCCATCTCTTGCTGTCTCTGTCTCTCCTTCTCACCTCAGTTCAGGATGCATTCTCTTATTAACATCATTATGGCAAGCCCTGGGGCCCTTCTCACACGTTTCAAAATAGACTCATCTAAGCAGCTCCAGAAACCAATAGAGCAGCATTGAAAATATAAACAAGTTGCAAGTCAATCGGCATACAGCTGACAAATATGTCTACAGCGATCCATGGCTCCTATAATTAACTGTCAAATGTCTCAGCCTCTGTATGTGTAGCCTCCTAATACAAGGTTAGCAATGAACTAACTGGATGGAGTCTGTCTCCAAACACCTTGTGACAGGAAACAAAACTTCCAGATGGATGTCAGTGCTGTTACTGTTTGTATTACACGGTAAGGGAAAGAGGGAGGGAAGAAAGACAGAAGCTATCATGTTGAACACATCGTTTTGATGTTCTCTTCCATACTTTACGCGCCCAGCTGAAGGAACCACTATACGTTGTGTCAGAAGGAAAGAGTTTCTAATATTCATGACTGCAAAGAGACTTAAAATAGCACAAATATATTCAAGCATTTCATTGTTCTTTTAGGTCAGAGACAAGTTCTTACAAGTGGCAAGGAAAAAACAAGTATTGTACATGTTCAGTAAAGATATAGCTACACTTTCCTGTGGTTGCAAGTTAATAGGTAATCAGATCACCCCAGCAACCTGTCAGAGGATGTCCTCCCCTACTCTTTCTCAGGCTTGCACTACACTTGAACATATTTTCCACTAGTATAATTTTGACAGTAGAGCTACGAATTTACTGTAAACAAGTTACTGAACTCTTAACAGTATTGTTTAATGAAATAAATAATTATGTAATATCAGCACATTTATATGTAGGTGGTGCTTCAATGAGCGACACTTGATTGTAGGGTGTGGTAGGTGCCAGGTTGTCGCTACAGTATGCATTTCCTAAAGGGTTCTGAATAGTTTAAAGCATGTTGCTATATAGTTTCAATGGTGTTCTGGGTGGTTGCTAAGTGTAAGATCACTTAGAAAAGTCATAGCACACCTCTCCTCAACAAGCCACGTGATTTGATGTATCATTCACGCCAGTAGCACAAATGGGGCATAAATCCTTACAGTGGTGTAACAATAAGTATGAGCTAAAGTAAATAGAGGTGCTTGCCTTCACTAGTAACATTGTATAACGTTTATTGTACGTGATACTGAAGGATGTGTCAATGTGATACAGATAGCAGTCCAAAGCTGGGAATCTAGTCACCATAAAAACGTCTTGTAACCTCCGTTCCCTGATGGAATCTAGATGAAATGACACTAGGGGTCACTCTTGGGAGCCTGAGACACCGCTAATATTTGATGAAAAGATAGCGATCGTGGCCATCTGAAGGCAAGAGATAACGACCGCACCCAGGAATAACACACAAATGGAAGGGCATGTTTAAAAAGATGCGTATTTAAAAAGACGTTCCGTTGTGTGCCGCAGAGATGGGAGAAAGCCGCTATACTGTGCCATAAGGATCCAGCAGAGGTAAATGGAAGCCGTGGGAAATTCAGCTATGTGAACATCGACCATTCGGCTCTACGAGAAAATCTGAATGAGCGGTTCACATGACAGCTCCTTAATACTCGTAGGTGCAGGGGAGTGGCATGCAAATACTACTCGCCAATTCCCATTGGCCTTTTATCAAAGATCAGAGGTGTCTCGGGCTCCCAAGAGTGACCCCTAGTGTCACTTCATCGACACAACATTAAGTGCGTGACAGATAGGGAACAAAAGCTAAAATGGTTTCTGTACCTCTTCTATAATGAACAATGTTTCATTGAAGAGTATGAATGTTAGTTTGTGAAACTCGTGTTACTGTGCAAACAGAACGATTAGAAATTGTAACGTTTATCATGCAGTTTCTCTGTATGTAGCCATAACTTCAAACCAAAAAAGACATCCTTATAACTGAGTACTGAATATTATTGTGTAGGCTATTTGAAATATACATACAATATAAACAATATTTCATCTAGTAATGGTTATAGTAAATAATCGATATCATTTAATAATGATTTGAGTCGAATTCCATGGAAAATCGTGTAAGTTGTGCTCAGTGATGGTGCAGAATTTTTATGTAGCCTCCGGAGTCGTAGCTGGGTGCATTCGACAGTCACTGAGTGGCATTCATAGAAAATAATTTTTTCTAATTTTAGAACGCACCATGCCATCCACCAGGCATGTCCGGTGTGCGACCCCCTTTAAGTTACCCTGCTGCTCACACTTTACCAACGTTGTGTTGAGGGATATGTATAAAGAGACAAAAACTATTGTGCAAAGATCAGCCTTATTTATACTGTATCTGAAAAATTTCTGATATATTGTAAATTTTCTTATTATCAATGCTTGAAAAAGGCATCGATATCGAAAGGCATCATAGTCTGATATCATATTTTCATTCATTACAATATGCATGAACTGACTTAATAACGAAAGCCCAACAAACTGCAATCTTTTGCATTATTGATTCAGACAAATTGATCAAGATGGGAGCAGCTTGTGATTGGAAATTCAAGAAACCATCTTGGATGTGCCCTCTCTGGCATTAAATCCCCAAAACAGCCCAATCGAGCTAAACTTTCGATTCAATTATCAGTGATGTTGTTAATGGCCCCATTAGAGAAAGAATAATGTGGAATTAGGCTACTGTGGGTGAGAAATGGCTTGTGTGACAGCCATCTGGCGAGAACAGGAGGCAAAAAAGCACAAAAAGAAAAAAAAACACCAAGGCCAGCAGAACCACACAAACATGGGTCTGGACCTTCGCCATATGGCAACATTCATCTTGTGTCTAAGTATGTGGCATCTTTGCCAAAATTCCCTCTCAGTGCTGACATGTAATCCACCTATGGAAAAAACTAAAAAACGTCCTCTTATTCACCTTTAAATTTAAAAGTAACCTATTCGGAGGCCTTCTGTTCTCCACTATGGATGGTAACAACAGGCATATTGGGTCAAACTATTTCTCTCCACAAAAACTGTCTTTGGAGGTCACTCCATTACTTTCAAATTGCAAAGGAGGCATACATTTTCATCCCCTCTGCATGGCTCCATGCAACAGCGATTAGATTCTGTTAATTTCCTTCAAATCTTGGAGATATATTTTAATGGGTAAAAAGCAAAAAGAAACAACAGGAGTTTCATGAATTTTGGATTAAACAAAATATTAAATCCAACGAGTGCAATTCCCAGTTATATTCTCAATTGAAAAGAATCTATCTAGGAATCACAGCACTCAACTAGCAACAATTGTGAACTATCAATGAGTCCCAGGGTGTTTGTATCATTAACATTATTGATATTCATGATGTTTAAAATTTCATAATATTTCATAGATTTTTGGGCATGTAAGGATCTATAACACATTTAGTCTTGCTGTCAGAGATGCTTTCTGCTGGCACCAAGGCCACCTCTTCTACCACTCCAAAGCTGAGTGTTTTAAAAGGGATAGTTCACCCAAAAATGAAAATTCTCTCATAATTTACTCACTCTCACGTCATACCAGATTTATATGACTTTCTTTCTTCTGCTGAACACAAATAAAGATTTTTAAAGAATATTTCAGTTCTTTAGTTCCTCACAATGCAATTGAATGGTGACCAGAACTTTGAAGGTCCACTAGCACAAAAAGGCAGCATTAATGTAATCTATATTACTCCATAGGTTAAATCCACATATTCAGAAGCAATATGATATGTTTGGGTGAGAAATAGATAATATTTAGTCCTTTTTAACTCACTTTATTCTTCTTTTGTTTTTGGTGATTTTCACTCTCCATGCATATCACCACCTACTGGGCAGATAGGAGAGTTTATAGTAAAAAGGACTTTAAAATGTACCTTTTTCTCACCCACATTTTATCACAATAGAGTGTCTCAGTGAAGACTTGAGTGGTCTCATCACCGCATAAAACATGAGAGGTGGTCCATTTATCAAAATACACTCAAAGTATGCACTGAATTTGCTGAATTAAATTGAATGCTTGTTCACACTCTGTATATTTGCCCATTTTTTAACCAGGGAGGTCATCATACATCTTTGTTTTTAGTGTGTCTAGTCTGAATTAGCTAGTTGAATTAAAAGGATAGTCTGCCATTTATTTTCTATTTTTTAAATGGCCGGTATTAACAGAACTTCAACTTATATAAACATATTACTGTTTCAAGCATTAACACTAGTTTTATTTATTTTAAGAACAACAAAGTCTACCTACCTTTTATATTTACACTCACAGTATTATATGAGAGAATTTCATATCCCTTTTCCATAATCCTTCTGCATGAACGGATAATATTGTTGTCTGTGTGAATCCTCCCAAGAACTTTTAAATCTACTTTCAGTTTCACTTTTTCTCTTCCTGTCTGAAATCTCCCCTCAAACAGCAGCTCTGTTGTGAATATTAGATCAAGATGTTCAGTCACGGACACACAATGACAGTGCTGGATGATGGAATCCCACTGAGGTATCTTTAAACACCTTCTTCTACAATTCAGCTTTACGCTACAAACCTGCCCAGCTGTGCTCTATGATTTTTGTTTATTCAGGAAGTAGCCCAAGCAAGAGCCAATCAAAGCAAACCCTTTTAAAGGATCCTGCCTACTTTTACAGAAGACAACAGGAGTTTTTCTCTCTGCACTAGTTGTGGTGCTCCACATACAGTATTTTCTAAAATAGATGAAGAGCTCTTGTTAAAAAGGTCAGTGGCATTTGTTTGGAATAGTTCTGTGGTATTTGTACTTTTACCACTTCCCTTTCTCAGAAAACAGAGAAAGGGAGCTCTTGGGCTGTTCTGTTTTACTGATTATCTAATTGAATGAGTCATGACCTGTTCACTGCACTTCAGGCAGACCCAAGTGTTTGCCTATTATAAGGTAAATCTGTTTGTAATTCAAAGCTTCTTGAATATCTGCAAATTTATTTATATTATTTTATTTATATTACAGCTATAATTACTTTGTAATTATTTCTTTATCACATTCCTCTCATCTTAAAAATGAATAATAATTTTGTGTGTGGTCCTTGGAAAGACTAATTAACAGATAGTTAAACTCATTCTCTTTATTTTATTCATCTCCAACCAGCTCAAAAATAATAATAAATAAATAATGTATATTCTATTGGGAAAAAATGCAATTGTGAATCAAATGAATACATGTAAAAATGAATACAAATTAGTTTGGAAGAACGCCCTCATAAGATTGGCGCATAAGAAGCCAAAATGGTTTAATGGCAAGACATAGTGAAGAGCCTCTTGATAAACATTAGGTTTTGACTTATGTTCCCTTTCCTCTAATTTCAAGGTTATGTGACAGATTACATCTCTAAATCTGGAGAGTGCAATTGTAATTCCTGGGCAATGTGAAGCTGAGTATGGGTGGGAATTTTCTTGCTTTCTGTGGGCAAAAGTGGCTTTATTTGCAAACAGTGGGTTTATTTGCTAAAATAAATAGGAGGTATATTTAAATGAATTGGCGCAAGGACTAATTTGCTATTTTTTGTTAAATATATGTCATTGCAATTCAAAACTCAGTACATGCATTTGTGGTTTGGGGATTCCAGCAGGTGTAATCAAAGTACATATTCAATTTCATATCTAAACTCTGGAATTACAGTGACAATTGCAGTTACAATAATACAGCCATAGTGTTGTATCAGTAGATTAATATGACTAATTATACTTACATTCTTTATAATTTAATAGAGCCTATTTCCAATTAGTCCTTACAAGCACCCCTTTCCATGTGTATACAAAGAGCATGACCTAGAGGTATAACTGGCCTTCGAGATGGACGCTGTTCCTGTGAATAATAACGTAAGACACAATTGGTCTATTTTACTATTGCCATTCAATGTATTGCATGCCATTTTTTATATAGCTTGCGCTTTGCACGCACAATTTCCCCAACTCACTCACACCTCGACTTCATAGCATGTTCACTGTCTTTACAATTATGGTGTATCGCAAATCACTGAGCTGAAGAAATCTTAAAATAGAGCACGATATGTTAAAGCTGATGTTAAAATATTTTCTCCTATCTCAGCTTAATATGCAGAGATTACTTTACGGAAACCAAAGGTTGATTTTCTTATAAAATTGTGAACACTGAGGCTCTTTGGTACTTTCAGAACATTTTGTTTGAGTGTCCCAACCAGCCAGGCATAGCAGCATTTCTAAACTGATGGCGTGAAATTGGGACAAGTCTATTTGACTGTTTGTTGGACCAATGGCAAATGGAGGGAGATTTCAGGAAAGCTATTTAAAAAAATGTTTATTTTTGAAATTCCATGTGGTGATGCTAGTGCCCCAGAAATTCCACTCTTTCCAGCTTCAAGTCATAAAAGGGGTCAAACTGTTGAGCCTCTCTATCCAACTTCTACCCGAGTTAAACAATCTACTCTAAAGACAGAATAAACTTCATTAACCATGAGCTAATGCAATTGTTCAAACAAATAAAACAACAAGATCACATCAGCATTTTTGTGTCTGATAGTTCTGGTACCCTAGGATCGACCCCTTGGAATCGGATTGCATCAGCAGTGTGGGAAATCGAAGTTCGTAATTTATGTTAAAACCAAAATGTGATCGCATTCACATAATCAAAGATGAGTGCGATTGGGAGGTTGCAGATTTACCTCTAATAGGGATGAGCAGGAGTACACAAGTATTCGGAATTTACAACAACAATCGATCATGAAAACCATGAACGATAATGGCAATTCAAAATTCAGTGACAACTATAAACAAACGTGTCAAAGAGGGACCTTCTTTTTAATTTTGAGAGTGATTACATTGTGATTCTCTCATAGCAGCCTCCCTTACAGCAGTGGGTGTGGGAAAAGTTGAGAAGCATGGAGAAGGACTTTCGGAATGAAACAGGGAACCATCCAAGCTGTATACAGCAAAGATGGGACGCTGTTCACCTCAACCGAAGAGGTTATTGGGCGGTTGAAGGAACACTTTGAAGAACTTCTAAATCCCAACACGTCCTCTATGCTAGAGGCAGAGCTGGAGGCTGATGGGGCATCAGATTCAATTTCCCTGGGGGAGGTCACTAAGGTAGTCAAACAACTCAGCAGTTGCAAAGCCCCGGGGATTGATGAGATGGATGTGGAGGGAGTGTCATGGATGACTCTCCTCTTCAACATTGCGTGGAATACTGGGACAGTGCCTAAGGAGTGGCAGAACGGGGTGGTGGTTCCCCTCTTCAAAAAGGGATATCAGAGACTGTGTGCCAACTACACTGGTAAAGTTTACTCCAAGGTGCTGGAGAGTAGGGTTCGGCCGATTGTCGAACCTCAGATTGAAGAGGAACAATGCGGATTCCGTTCCAAGTGGGGGTTGGTCTTTGCCAGGGCTGCGCTTTGTCACCAATCCTATTTGTGATATTCATGGACAGGATATCAAGGTGTAGTCGAGGTGGGGAATGTGTGCGGTTTGGTGGGCTGGGGTTCTCATCGCTGCTTTTTGCTGCTTTTTTTGTCTTCATGTCATCATCGGTCTGTGACCTTCAGCTCTCACTGGATCGCTTGGCAGTCGAGTGTGAAGCGGCCCCAAGTGAAGGAGTTCAAGTACCTCGGGGTCTTGTTCACGAGTGAGGGGACAATGGAGCGGGAGGTTGGCCGGATAATCGGGCAGCGGGGGTGGTATCGCTCTATCGCACCGTTGTCATGAAAAGAGAGCTGAACCGTATGGTAAAGCTCTCGATCTACCGGTCAAAAACCTCACCTATGGTCATGAAGGCTGGGTCATGACCGAAATAACGTCATGAGTACAAGCGGTCGAAATGGGTTTCCTCAGAAGGGTGGAGGGCCTCTCCCTTAGAGATAGGATGAGGAGCTCAGTCATCCGTGAGGAGCTCAGAGTAGAGCCGCTGCTCCTTTGCATCAAAAGGAGCCAGTTGACGTGGTTTGGGCATCTGGTAATGATGCCCCCTGGGCGCCTCCCTAGGGAGGTGTTTCAGGCATGTTCAGCTGGGAGGAGGCCTCAGGGAAGACCCAGGACTAGGTGGAGAGATTACATCTCCACACTGGCCTGGGAATGCCTCGGGGTCCCCCAGTCAGGGCTGGTTAATGTGGCTCAGGATAGGGAAGTTTGGGGATCGGGATAGGCTAATCCGACTTCGGATTAGTGGTTGAAGATGGATGGATGGATGGCTACATTGTGATTTTCAGCAGTAACTTTATTGTCACCAGAGATGTCCAAGAGCAAACTGATAAAGGATTCTTTGTACTGTAGAAACATTGACTCTTTAATGTATATTATTTAATAAATGTGAATGTTTATCATTGAATCTGTAAATCTCCCTGGATGCTGACATGTTTGTGTGATGTCACACCTGCATCTTGCGAAATCGAGATTTCCGCACAAGTCTCCAAGTTGGAAGTCTGACATAAAATGGCGTTATATTGCACTTTTCCCAGTGGGAAGGTAGAAATTCAGAAGAAAGCAGCATAAATCATCAAAGCAACAAGCATCCAACACAGCTGTAATGTTTGCAGAAACAAAAGATGAAAGGGACTGGATCTAAGTGCAGGATTTTAATTAAAACTCTGAAAAATAAACACAAGAAACCCCCCAAAAAATTAAAATGAGAACATAACAAAACACAGGGAATAAATACACAGAGACTAATGAGCAAACAAGGAACACCTGTGACAAATGAACACAAGAACCAATGAACAAAGACAATGAAAAGAACTACAAAAAACATAATCAAACGAAAGACATGAAGTAAACAATGAACAAAAATAGAGACACCTGGTGGTCGCCAGGGTAATACTTACAACATCACACCATGACTTTCTGTCCTGGGCAGAGATAGCATTTATCACTCTGTAGATGCGCAACATACACCTAGCAAATTCTACCTTCCAAACTGCTGGACGGAGCTAAGCTGATTGGAACAGATTGCAGAGTCTTTAAAACTATTTACATATAAATTAAGCGTTTAAAAAAAGCAATGGTTGTGGCCTCTCTGGTCAAGCCAACCATGGTTTGAAACTACACTGTTCAGCCAGCCATGATGAAAACAGTGGTGAACTTACAAAGATAATTACGGTAACCTGTAGGAAGAGAGACAGCATTTTTTAATTCCATTGGCAAGCAAATTTTTACATAATGACAAAATATTATGCATTATATTTTATGCCATCTTTTGTACTTATTGTAACAGATTATGTTATAACAGGCTATAATGAATAGGTGAGACATTGGAACAATAAGACGCAACACAGCAGCCAAAGAGGTATGTCTGACATATATTTACATGCGCAGGCCCCATATGCACATATGTACGTGCATACCTCAATGATTACTCAAGCAGTTCATTTGAGTAATTGAGTAGATGAAATTACCAAAATTACCATCCCTACCCTGTTACATTTCTACTCAACTGATTTTTTAGGTTTGGGGTTTGGATTGGGGGGTAGCTACAGTTTATACAATATGCATTCCTCTTCACTGTATTACAGCCTGTACAGAAGAAAACAACTTGCTTCACAACTTCTGGAATACAGCTGTGAACATTTCAAATGGATAATGGAGCTCACACATGCCCATACACCCAACAAACCTTGACTGAGGGCTGTGTTTCGCATTTCGGTAAGCATAGACCAATTTTAGCTAAACAAAAGAACTGTTTCCTATTCCACAGTGAGAGTCTGCCAGTTATGACATCTGCCAGTTATGACATCCAAAACATTCTACTGCATATCAAAGCTTAAAAGTGTCTTAAGTAAAGTACGTCAAAGCATTTTGCCTGCAAGTGTGAGAGAAGATTACTCTTATTTTTATAGTTAAACACAAAGATTCCTGTTCCTCCAAATGTAACTTTCATGCTTGGGGAATTAACTTTAAAATCAATAAAAATACAGACAGAGAGCAAAAATGGAGGCAGTGTATCTGTGCCCATTAGTTTGCTTTACCATCTGTGGAATTTCTGCAGGCTTGCAACACAAAGCTATTGCCAATGTCTAAACTGCTTCCCTTACATAATAATTCTTCAGTGTTGTAAGGATAACTCATCCAGTCTGTTGGAGTTTTGAAGCTGTCAAAATGTAAAAAGGACTTTGCAGTGTTAGGGGGATGTACTTTGCCCAAGGAGAGAAGGCACACAAATTTTTCCAAAGAGGGAAAGTAAGCAGATAAAGGCAACCCTTTCTCACTCCTGAGGTGTCATATATTGCTGCCTTTGCCGTCAATTTCCAATGCATCCGGCAAGTGCAATAGTTTCAATGATAAATGTTTGGCGTCAAGGGCTAATGTGAAGGGCTTAAGATTTTAGCATCGTGAAATTTTATATTCAGGTACAATGTTGTCATTCTGACATGATAAGTTGGGGTAAGCTTTTCATAACATTTTAAACCATCCAGGCTTTCAGCAACAATAGGCAACATTTCTTTTGAGAGCCTCGCGCATCTCTGAACTTGAGAAAAGGCCAAAGAGAAATTGGCAGACAGAATATGCATGCGATTCACAAAACTGTTCACCTCATCTCTAAGAGCATAGGCTGTTGCATCTACAGCGCATATCAGCGGCTATCTCCTTCTCCTGGGCTATCTCCTACTCCTGGGCGCTTTGACAGCGCTTTCTAAAAGAGAATATTTATAAAAGAGTTTGATTCTCTAAAAGAGCAATACATAGCGATGTTGAACATCATTTTGAGAACGTGTCTTTATAAAGATGCCCTTCCGCCCCTGTGTAGTTCCTGGATGCGATCGAGTTCTCTCAACTCCTGACGGTCACAGGCGCTGCCTCGTGTGTCTGGGCCGCGATCACAACGAGGCAGCATTTGTGGATGGTTCGTGTTCTCACTGCGAGAACCTTACCATGGCAACATTGCGGTCGGGGCTTTCCTTCCTAAAAAGGAACGCCACTCCAGCCGCCCCCTGCGTTGCTCCTTCTTCCCACAGAATTGAGCACGACCCGGCTGGTGATGGAGGCGATTTGGGGATGCAGTGGGCTCTGTTTTGCCGGGTACATCTCCACGAACCAGCCGCCTCCTGACACGCTCGTTGAATTCTGCCCGGGCTCGGGATGACAGCGGCTCGCCTCATGGCCAGTCTGCCTATCCTCTTGAGCCCCCCGAGCTGGATGATGAGCTCGCCGCTGCATCGGAGAGTGTTCCGGCATCTGATGTGGAAGACTCAATTTGGTCAGTCAGAGGCTGAGTCAGAGGCTGATGCTCAGATGGCCGACATGCTTGCCCGGGCTACCGTCAGAGTGGGGTTGGACTGGAACCCTCCGTCCTGCCCACAGCCTTCGCGGCTGGATGATTGGTTCCTCAGGCACCGCTCACAGCCACGCGCCCCCCCCCCCGGTTCCTTTCTTCGCGGAAGTGCATGATGAGCTGACGAGGTCCTGGAGGGCACCTTTTACTGCCCGTAATTGACCTCCTTGCTCATCCGCTCTCACTACCCTTGACGGAGTGGTCCATGGGTACTCGGTGGTCCACCAGGTGGACAGAGCGGTTGCGATCCACCTGTGTCCGGGATCGCCCGGTGCTCCCCTCCAAGGCCTGTAGGATGACATTGTTACTGACCTCCAAAGCCTACAACCTCCTGCAAGTCCACCAGGCCAAGGCACTTAAAGATTTGCACTTTGCTGCCCTACAAAGGCAAAACGCCGTAACATCATGTTTGGTCAAATATTAGCTATGTCATTTTTGTGTTATTCAAGACCTCCTTTATCATGTGAATAAATATTGTGAGTCAATTTGATTGTTTTAACGAGAAATTAAAGGGCTATGACAACCGTAACTTCCAAAACCATACCAAAAACCACAGCAGAACGCCGCAACAGTTGTTACGGCTCTTAGCCTTTGTTCCGGCACGCTGCAGTTGAGTTAAGGTGTTCTGACTTTGTTTCGCCTGGCATCAAGAGAGATGTTACGGTGTCGCTGTGATGTTACTGTACTCTGGCTTTGTCATACTGTCAAAGATTAACACTCTTTTATTGTCACCAAACCGCGTAACATACACACGACACATCTTTGAAATAAAGTGTAGACTGCCGACTGCTTGTTTGTATTATTACTCTGTGATAGTGTAATGGCCCATTACTCTCGTGGAACAATGTTGGTGGGGATGGCCTTGAAACGCAGGCATCAAGAGCAAGGTAAGAACATACCAAAAAGATTATGAATTTGATTAAACATTATACATTTTCGATTGCATTCTGCTTAATTCAGCTAGCTTGTGAGAACAACATACCACCACTTAAGTTAGCTGGCCAGACAAACTGCTCCAAGTATACAATCAGAAACAAAGCAAGGTGAAGGGTTGTCATAAATGTTGTTATTGTCGTTCAGGGCGATGTTTCAGATCTCTCAATGTCAGTGACAGCCCGAAGCTAGCTAAATTTAATCTGTGTCACGTAAATTAGCGCTAACGTTGACGCTGACATTCGCCTCACATCAGATGCCGAAAACCAAATATTAAATACAGAGGCATCCTACCTTTCCATGCAATCCGATATAATCCATAGAAGATAATCCATAGAAGATATAATCCATAGCAATGCACGTCATCTGCTGTATCCACAACAATCCATACGTGTTTGAGCCATATTTCCTTCTTGCAGGTGTTCACGTCAGATTTTACAGCTAGTTATCGATAACGTCCGTACAAAGTAGGCTAACCTAAATAGTAAAAGTAATTCCAACTTTTTTTTCGGTATACTCTGTCTATATTATCTCAGAATTAAAAAGTAGTAATCCAAGTCCAGTTCGTTGACTGAGCATCTTGAGCAGTTTGGTGGCCCTTAACCCTTAACCCTTTAACTGTCACCCCTCCCCCTTTTTTCGCATAGACATGAAAATCACTATCCAAACTTAAATGGATGTATTTCAAAAATGCTTTGTCATACCTATATACCTATGGACAAGTTGTGTTCCAAATTTTAGGTTGATATCTCAAAAAATTAGCTTTCAGAAAGATTTTATTTGGGCGCAGTAAAAAACTTGGAATGAGCAGTCTCTAATCTCTAATGTATTGGTCTAATGTTTAATTAATTATTACTCTATATCTTGCATTTAAATACATATACCTTTGTATTCAATTATAATTAAATTATCTTTATTGTGAAAATATTTATTGTATTTATTCATACTGTACATACTGTACTGTGTTTGTGTTGCCGCACTATCCTGATCATTATAGCACTAAATAGGAACAACCAAAGGTCTTCTATATAATTTAAAACAAATACCTTGATGACTAGACCTTGGTAAGGTGTTCTTATAATGGATGTAAGTATGGTGAACAGCAAGTAAATATTGATTATATGTCAGTTACTGCCTTTTGCCTTTGCATGACTCCTGATTTTTGGCACATGATACAAAGGCAGAGTACAGTAACTGCCAAACAAGGGTCAAAGGTCCATTTTGAGCTCAAGGTTTTTTGCATACAAACATTTCTTCAGTATAGCAACTAGTTGTGAAATTTTGGGAGTCCTACCTATAATACTTTTGTCTGAACAAAACAGAAACTTTACAGTCATTTTTCTCAGTTTCACACTCTAGTGAGTTAAGGTCTTTTGCTTTTGCAGGACAGTTCGGTAGTCCTGACATTGACGTGTTGAAGGAACTGCGCTGATCGACCGACCTCGCCTTCAGGACCACGAAGGTAACAGCGCGGACACTTGGGCAGGTGATGTCCACCCTCGTGGTTCAGGCTGTGGTGTGGCTGAACCTGGTCGAGATGTGGGACGTGCACAAAGCACGCTTCCTCAACGCCCCCGTCTCCCAGTTCGGTCTCTTTAGCGACACCGTCGAGGACTTCACCCAGCAGTTCTCAGTGGTGAAGATGCAGACGGAGGCCATCTCTCACATCATGCCCCGTCGCGCCACCAGCACGGGCCGTGCTCTGTATGCCCCCCGAGGGCGTCCTCCTGTGGCCTCCAGAAAACGTGCAGCTCCGCCTCAACCTGGGCCCAGCTCTCAGGCCCGGCATCGAGCGCCCCGCAGGAAGCGCATGCCCCCCATCTCACGAACACCCTCCAGGACCCGGAAGGCTCCCAAGCATTCCTGAGGCGGATGACCCAGAGATCGAGACGTTTGCTCCGGAGCTGTTAAGCAGACCACTCCATCCCCCGTTGGAGGGCCGGGAGGAGAATCCTCAGTTCAGTTTGTTTTCTTTGCCGCACTCCCTTCGGGCTGCGGTACCCACATTCTCAATAAATACATTTCCTCTTTCTCTGGGTCACCCGGCCTGCAAATGCCGTTCTCACGGCACCCCGGTACCGCACATCGGACGCCTTCATGGGACCTCCTCCTCAGTCACTAACCCACCCCCTGCCAGGTGTACGGAGCAAGGTAAGTGCTTCGAGTCTCCCCTAAGCACCAGAGCCTCAGGACACGCTTTTGTCTCCTGACGTATTAACTGCTCCACCCGCTGCGAAGCCCCGCCGGGTACTTAAAAATTATCGTCCCCTTAGTGCCCCTAGCACGGAGCTTGGCCAGGACCATCCGACTTGGTTATGCAATTCGGTTTGCCAGGCCTCCGCCTCTTTCAGTGGCGTCCGCTTTACCATGGTGCATGACGAAGAGGACAATTCCCTGCACGCGAAAATCACGACCCTCCAATCGCCTTGTTCCCCCATGTCAAGGTGTAGGGAACCAGAAGGTTATGGCAATTTTATGGGGCGTTGGGGAAGGGTACGTGCAGTCTGACATGGCCTGTCGCTTTGGCATGCAAATGAACAGACGCATTTCCCTCCCTTTATACCTGTATGCCCGGGGGCGGGACATGCAAATTTTATCTGCCAATTTCTCATTGGCTCTCAAGAGAGACCCCTAGTGTCGCTTCTTTGACACAACGTCTCGTTCACTCCATCAGGGAACGGAGGTTACAACAGTAATATTATCAGTATTGTTTAGGAATGGGTTTAGGTTAAGTGATCTACAATAATCAGTATGATTGTGTAATGTTACCACACTTAGACATTTATACACTAAATATAATAAAACATGTTGTGGTTAAACACAAGTGACACTATCTTAAGATTGACAGTGACACCTCCCTTTGAGACTGCAGAGTTTACCTGTTGCGTGCGTTGGAAACAAGTGGCAGAGGGTGCTTTTGGCATCTGTAGATTGACGTGCTGGGCTCTTACAAAAGTGTCAGTATTTGCAACCTTGGGAGTGAGAACTGGTTGCTTAATGAGTCTATGGAACATTATTCGTATCTCAGCAATTTGCTTGATCAAGAATTTAGAAAGGCATTCCCTTTGGATAATTAAATGGCAAGTCTCCTTGCTTTTCATGAAGAGCACTCTTATTAAAACAAGCATCTCCAGTCATTCCTCTACATAAATGACTTTACATCAAGTGCCATGAAGCCCATTAAATTGCTTCTTTGGAGATGGATCTCATCCAAACACACAATCAAAGGATTTGACCAGGATTATCTCTGATTAGAAACACTCAAAGACAAATGAGGAGATGACAGGATATAATACTTTGAGAGAATATATTAGCAGTTACATTCCAGCTCCAATTTTGTGATGGCTGTTATATATAATAAAGTATACAAAAGAAGGGAGGAGAATTGGAAGAGAGCAAGAGAAAGAGATTTAGCAAAGCCATGTTGGTGTGGAACAGTCAAATGAAATTTAGCATATTTATACCTCACTGAAAGCTCTTAGCCTCTTTTTCTTTATAAATAAATGCTTCATCAGCCGAAATGGACTAAGAAAGGCTACAAAACAAGACAACCCTTTTTTAAGGTCAGCTAACATTAGCTGTTCTCCTTTTAATGTGACATATGTATTAAACATTGTTTACCAAGTCAGCAAAGGTGTCCATAAAAACCTAAAGGAGGCAAATAGGCTGGGATTTTTAATAAATATATAAAGATTCTGTATACATCTTCTGCTTTGAAGTTCTCATCTCAGCTATAAGGACTGAAAAAGAGGCTATAAAGAGGTATGGGATGATCTTCCACCAGTGAAGTATATAAAATGGTCACTGATCCAAAACCTTTAGTGCTCTTACTTTACACTATATGCCTATTTCAACCAATATTTTAGTCTATTAATTTTGTGGTGTGTATTGTATTTGTATTGTGAAATCCCGGATTTTTTTCTGCTGAAGACATTTCACCACACAAGTGGCTTCATCAGCATTTAACCGCATCACACACAATGACATCACAGTATTCACTAACACCCACAACAAATAGCACATACTGTATTGAAATTGTGTATAATAAGGCTGAATGTTAGACATTTATTTGAAGGCCTGGTACGTAGGCAAAAATGAACATGATGGAAACCTATAAATAATACATATCATAATTAAATAATACATTCATCTATTGAATCATCTGTTTTAATGCATTTTGTGACATCAAAAAGTCTTAGTTGCAATGGAAAAATGGGTGTAGATTGTTCATACCAAGAGGATGTTGGACTACATAATAACTCTGTAAAACAGTTAAAGGATGGGCAAGGAGGAGGCGAGAACCGGCTTGTCAACATAAATGATAATTTAATTAAACTCAAACCAAAAGCATAAACAAACACACACATGACGGACATGCCCGTAATTCTCTCTCTCTCGAACCATCGTCACCGGCCACCTTTATGCCTCGCGCGCCTCATCAGGCCGATTGGGGACCAGGCGTGTGATATTCCGATCGGCCCCGCCCCCCTCCGCTCCACAAACTCTTAAAGTAGCAGGGACTCTATTATATTCTAATTTATAATGTAGTCTAAGTGTATCTGAAATGAAGAAGGAACTGAAACAAGCGCTTTGGAGAAGCATAAATATCCAAGGCCACTTCTGGCTTTCACAGATTGCATAGTAGATTGCATTAAGGATGTAAGTAATAATGTGCTTCTTTACATATATTAAAGAGTTTTAAAGCTCTCTTTCCAGCGTACTAAAGCCAGGCTTTGAATTTCTACCAGACTGGAACAAAGGGAAGGCCTGCTTGTCCTAGGGTTTTTGTGCTTAACAACTGACCCATGTACTTGACAGAGTTTCTAGCTAAGTCGACACCTCTGATACCCTCTCGAGAGACTTTATTCTCTCATTCAGTCCCAAGACATTATGTTGCATTTGCATTTGAAGATATTCTTTACCTCAAAAATGGAAATTTAAGATTTCATTTTTATCCTGCCATATAAAAAATGTCAGCCTCCTTCATGTGGGATTAATATTTTAAATGAATAAACCATAGACAGGGATAAGCATTATACATCTAACAGATTCATGTATCTTCTTAGGCAGAGACTTCAAAAAGAAATATGTGATGTAGATAAAAGGTGAGAACTGAAGTCCTGGTGCTAAATCTATGATATAAATACAAATCTTTATTTCTATCAATTCAGAAATAAAGAGGGTCTGCATTCGTTGTTTGAAAAAAAATTAATTGTTCAGTAGGCTATTTGCCTTTAAAGGCTCAAGTGAAATCATATAAAAGTACATAAATAGGGTAAATAAATAAGCTCAGGAATATAGACCAAGGAAATAGTTGCCCTACAGAGAGACCAAAAGTGCAAATAAATCATGCAAGCCTAGCTATATGTGATCAGCTGTTGATATCAGTTTGTTTTATAATGCACCATTGAAAGACCCCATGGAATCAGAATGAGAGTTTTGTGGCTTTCAGTGCATGTGTGTTTGCTTTATGACCTTATATTTGTGATCCAAATGGCGGCGCGGTAGCTAGCAGCAGCCACTCCGGATCAAAAATGGTGCTATTTTTGGCACTTAGCCCGACTTTTACGGTACATGGACATTGGAGCAACCGGTGTTCGTGTCTACCATCACCCGACACTGCTAAAATATAAGATTCATGCAACAACCAAGCTGCATGATGACGGTGGCCGGGGGAGGGAACAACGTAAGCAGTGTGCAAGGAAGCAAAAGCGTGGTAAGAGGGCGGGGGATCCATGCTAGGCTAAAAACAAACCCTAGCCGGCCGGCTCTCCCGTCTATCCTGCTCTCAAATATTTGCTCCCTGGACAATAAACTGGACTACATCTGACTCCAGCAGACTACGCAGCGTGAGCTTAGAGACTGCTGCGTCTTTGTTTTCACGGAGATGTGGCTCAGCGACAGAGTTCCAGACACCGGCATTCAGCTAGATGGGCTCGCCTCGTTTCGTGCCGACAGAAATGCAGCTCTGTGTGGTAAGACTCGTGGTGGTGGCTTTAGTGTTTACATCAACACGGAATGTTGCAATAACTCTAGCTCATTGCTGGTGGAGGTTGTGATTGTTAGATGCAGACCTTTTTATTTATCACGGGAATTCACCACTGTTTTTATAACCAGAGTTTACTTTCCCCCAGCGCTAACGCTAAGGAAGCGCTCCGTGAACTGTATATGAGCGAACTGCAGAACGCTCACCCTGACGGACTGTTTATTGTCGCCGGAGATTTCAACCATGCGAATCTCAAGACAGCGCTCCATAAATTCCATCAGTATGTGGACATTGCAACGAGAGGGATAACACGCTTGATCTTGTTTACACAAACATCCCAGGCATGTACCGGGCGGAGCCCCGCCCCCACCTCAGCTACTCAGACCACATCTCTGTTATGCTAATTTCAGCATACTGCTCGTCAGACGCACAAAACCGCTCCAGAAGCAGAGGAAAACCTGGCCAGCAGGAGCCATCTCTGCTCTTCAGGACTATTTTGAGTGTACTGACTGGCACAAGTTCAGGGAGGCTGCAACATATGGCGATTCTACCAATTTGGAAGAATACACAGCATCAATGACCAGCTACATCAGCAAGTGCATTGATGATGTCACCTTCTCCAAGACATCACCACACGCTCCAACCAGAAGCCGTGGATGACTGCGGAGGTGCGTGCGCTGCTGAGGACCCGAGACTCACCCTTCAGAGCAGGCGACCAGGCTTCCCTAAGAACAGCGAGGGCCAAACTGTTCCGGACCATCAGGCAAAGCACGCACATGCCCAGAGAATCCACAGTCACTTCCAGGACAGCGGCGACACGAGGCGCATGTGGCAGTGCATCCAGGCCATCACCAACTACAGGACAACATCAGTTGTCTGTGACAAAGATGCCTCCCTTCCAGATGCGCCGAATGACTTCTATGCTAGGTTTGAACCACAGAATGACGTGGTGGCGAGGAAGACCACCCCTCCTCCCAACGACCAGGTGCTCTGTCTTACCACGGCTGATATGAGGAAAACTCTATGTAGAGTCAACATACGGAAGGCTGCTGAACCAGACAACATTCCTGGCAGATTGCTCAGAGGATGTGCAGACCAGCTGGCAGATGTTCTTACCGACATCTTCAACATCTCTCTGAGCAGCGCCGTCGTTCCAACGTGCTTCAAGGCCACCACCATCATCCCCATGCCTATTCTTCAGTGTCTTGCCTCAACGACTACCGTCCCGTTGCACTCACACCCATCATCATGAAGTGTTTCGAGAGGCTCGTCATGAGGCACATTAAGACCCAGCTGCCCCCCTCACTAGACCCACAGTAGTTTGCGTATCGTCCAAACCGTTCAATAGACGATGCCATCGCCACCTCCCTCCATTTGGCCCTCACCAACCTAGATTAAAAAGGATGCATACGTTCGAATGCTGTTCATGGACTTCAGCTCAGCATTCAACAAAATCATTCCTCAGCACCTGATTGGAAAGCTGAACCTGCTGGGCCTGGACACCTCCCTCTAAAACTGGATCCTGGACTTCCTGACTGGGAGACATCAGTCAGTCCGGATCGGGAACAGCATCTCCACCAACACCACACTGAGCACTGGGGCCCCCCAGGGCTGTGTGCTCAGTCCACTGCTGTTCTCTCTGCTGACTCACGACTGTGTACAGTTCCCCTGTAGTTTGAGGCTACAGGGGAACTGTAGCCTCGAACGTCAGTGAGCCAGCGCCTGTAGCCTCGACCGTCCCAGAGCCAGCGCCTGTAGCCTCGACTGTCCCAGAGCAAGGGCCTGTAGCCACGACCGTCCCAGAGCCAGCGCATCCCGAGCCTCCCAGGGCTCCACCTCTCGAGCCTTCCAGGGCTCCGCCTCCCATGGCTCCGCCTCCCAAGCCACCCAAGGCTCTGCCTCCCGAGCCTCCCAGGGCTCCGCCTCCCGAGCCTTCCAGGGCTCTGCCTCTTGAGCCTCCCAGGGCTCCGCCTCTCGAGCCTTCCTCGGCTCCGCCCCTCGAGCCTTCCACGGCTTCAATCCCAGAGCCTTCCAGGGCTCCACCTCTCGAACCTGTCCTTGCCCTGTTGCCAGCTCCCAGGCCTCCTGAACAGGTCCCTGTCCTGTGGCCGCCTCCCAGGCCACCTGACCGAGTCCCCGTCTTGTGGCCTTCTTGGACTGCCTGTCTGCCACTTGTGCCCCCGTGGACTGCCTGTCTGCCCCTTGTGCCCCCGTGGACTGCCTGCTTGCCCTCTGTGCCCCCTTGGACTGCCTGTCTGCCCCTTGTGCCTCCGTGGACTGCCTGCTTGCCTGCTGTGGCCCCTTGGACTGTCTGTTTGCCCCTGTGCCCTACTTGGTCTGCCTGCCCCCGCCCCTCACTCCTTGGATGATTTTGTTTTTTGGGTATATTTTCTTTTCTTTTTTTAGGAGCGTCTAGAATCCGCTCCTTAGAGGGGGGGGGGTTATGTCACGATCCCCTGATGTCTGCCCCGTGTTTTTGGTGTCACCTGTCATAAACTACAATTCCCACAATTCCCGGCCCTCATTACTGCCAGCACTTTGTCATAGTCCTCACCTGATTGTCGTTTAGTCCTCATTACCCCTCTGTATTTAAACCCTGGTTGTTTGGTCAGTCATTGTCGATCGTTGTTTGTGGATGTCTGGAAGTTGATGTTTTAACTTCAGTTTTCTCTTCTGAGATAATTCATGCTGCACTACAAAGATTTTTGTCCAATCAAATTCTCTCTAGAATGAGTATGTCCCTCCCCCAGCAACTGGCAAGTAGCAAACCATTTAAATGAAAGTGACAAGCCCTTCAACAAAGGTTCAATTACGTTTGGTGACGCTAACGGTGCAACAATAACACACTTTAAGAATTACCACTACTTTTGTCAACATTCATTTACCAGATCTTACAATAACTGAATCAACAATAACTAAGTTTTTTTAGATTGCTACATGATGGAAACAACTCTTTTGTAGCAATCTTGATCTCTGGCCTATTTGCACATCCAATGCTGCTTTTGACTCATGCATGAAAAACAAAATTTCTTAACAAATGAGTTCTTATTAAGATCCCATTTGGGATGGTGGCACCTTTTTCCAACTTTATCTTTCTAGACCAGGGGTCGGCAACTTATGGCACACGTGCCAGCATTGGTATGTGGAGGGGTAATCTCTTGCAAGCCAGCTACGGCAAGAGAGGAGTAGACTATGTTATTTATATATATTCTGTACTTGCATTCCAATCTACATCTTGATGTAATCCCTCCTCATGATCGCGCAGCATGTTTCCATCAGCTGAATGGGAGGCTAAACACTATTAAAGTGTGATAAGACTTGCTTTTGCGCAAGCCATTTGTGCATCACAAGCTGGCAGCACCCACTTTGCTTCGGTCAGGCTGAGTTTCATTTCTTTCTTTTTGTTTTCAGAACAATGTGTGATGTAATAAGGAAAACACCATTATTAATCCTTAAGATTTCCAACCAAGCTTTGGCAGGGAGGAGGGTGGGCCGGGTCATGATGCTGCACACCTGGCCCCCTAATCTGGCTAATCAAGCCCTCGAGAGGGATAATGGCGACCAGAGGCAGCAGTTCGAGAGAGAGAGAGAGAGAGAGAGAGAGAGAGAGAGAGAGTTACGGGCAGCTTGTGATTATGTTTGTGTTTTTTTTTTTTATTAAAAATGATTTATATTGTCAAGACGGTTCTCACCTCCTTCTTTCCCAGCTTTTATCCTTTGTTACACCAGCATACAGGTACACCTTCCTTAAACCATATTCACACTCAAAATTACATTAAACAAATTTCAAAGAGAAAACATAAACCCACATCGTGTGGTTCAAAAATCTGAGTCTATTCAAAATATAAATTAAACCTGGAAATAAAGTTATAGAATTTTGCAGATGTCATTCAACGAAAATGGCTTAATAGTTGATTGGCTTGTGAAGTGCAAATGTCTTACACAAGCAGCGCAAGTCTTGTCATACTTGTGTTAAGTCTTCCATTCAGCATATGAAAACATGCTGCGTGAACATGAGGAAGGATTACATAAAGATATAGATTGGAATGCAGGTGTGAAAAACTTCATTTAAATAAAATAGACTGCTCCTCTCTTGCTGTTACTTGAGTGATAGTGATTACCCCTCTGTGTGATTTTGAAAAATGTCTGCCATATTATAAGAAATGTTTAAGGTCAAGGAAAGTAAAAAAATGACACTCCATGTAAAAAAGTTTGCCAACCCCTGTTCTAGACTGTATTAAGCAACTTGTCTATGACAATTTTTCATCAAGTATATGAGAACGAGGTGAAGGTGTTGTGCCATATTAGGAATAAAATCCCACTCACACCATCTGAGGTGATGTTTACCTGGTTAATTGCCCAATAATCATTTATAGTTTGGCTTATGTCACCAAAGTGAGTGGCAAGCTACCAAGCGATGCATTTGAGCATTTAGTAATGTCACCTTCAACAATCAAGCCAACTTTCATGTTGTGAGGCCAATATAGAATTCACTCTACAAAATCAGGAATCAAGGATGCTTTCTGCTACAGCATTGATTTGTGCATGGCACCCTGCAGTACATATGTGATAGAATGATACTGTAGAGTGAATGTAATTAGAATCAATGTTTCATGGCACAGTGTGAAAATTTTGCCAAAATTCCCACATTTCATCTGAGAGGCATAGACTAATAATTGGAGTGGTGGCAGAGACAGATCAATGGCTGTGATGTCTTTTTCCACCCACTTTCTAAAAGAGGTTATAGTAGAGAAGATGAAGAAAAAAGAGGCTCACTCTGTTTTTATCAAATTAATGTCACAAGGCATGCCACTCTATGTTAGCCTCATTAATGTCCTCACTGTTTCTCCAAAATTAATGATGACTGCAGTGTCCTCTATTAAGAAATTAAATATTTAGACTTTAACGGAAGACATTTAAATCCTTCTTCTTGGTCCGGACCGGGTTGGCATGTCGGCCGTGTGCTCTCAGCTGTCTCTTGTGCTTACTGAACGCGAACACTGACCATCATAAATCAAAAGAACTTTATCCCAGACCCCTCTCTTCTTAGCCCTCTCTAAATAGTTTACAGTTCTTACGACATATATCAGAAAGCACCTAATTAATTGGCACATAAAAATTCTAACATAAAGCTGCCTTAACGGTAAAACAAGTCTGTTGGCAGAGAGAGCGGGATCATGGAAGGACCTGCGGAGGGAGGCCTGCTGAAGGCCTTTGATCACGCCGTCTAATGCAGTCCTGACATCTTCACTGCTCCTAAATTTCACCGCCTCAGTTAGCGAGCAGGCTTTCAAGAAATTAGTCTTCGCTGCAGCGTTGCATATCCCAATCACAGACCTGGAGAGCTAAGCTCAATCACAATGGATTATTGAGAATTCAGCTGTGGGATGAGCATTTGGGGAGCTTTTGTCCTGTTTTATTTTTTTATTATCTAACGCCTTCTCACATCTAATAGAGTGTGAAAGTTCTGTTAGGATCTCTACTCTACATGTTAGGAAATTTCATCAGCAGTTGCCAACAGCCTGTCAGAGCTGACAACATAAAAAGTAAACAGAGTGATAAAACAACATAATGAACAAACAGTTAGCCCTCTGTTGCTTTCTGGCATTGCGTAATACTTTTTCTTTTTTCTTTCTTTTTTTTTTTTGTTTAATAGGCACAACACTTGACACGAAAAGACACAACTTCTTTTATTAATTTTTTTGTGAATATTAGTAAGTCCCAAAGATCATGCATAAACAAACACAACAGAATGAGATACTCATTGGTAACATATTTACAAGAAAATAATTGTATCTTCCTAAATCAGAGGAGACACATCTTTCATTCCTGAAAAATCCATTCCGATCGATGCAAGAGGTATGTGAAACCAATATTCAATATCCAAAATGGTGAACTTCAGAAGAGAGGGTGTGCAATGTGCCATGCTCTTCATGAATGTGAGGACAACAACAATTATAAAAAAAAAATTGAATAAATGAAAACGCTCTAGTGGGGAACGAGAGGAGAGGAGCCATGCAGCAGAACAGAGCCATTGCGTGATTGATTCGGAGCATGGACAGCCACAGCCTCGGGTTCATAATGATAGCTTTATAATTAAGATTAAAGACCACCGAACATGGGGAAGACACAGCAGAAGGGCAGGGGGCTTCTTCTGTGATATTCTGAATAATTAGAGGTATGGGGCTAAAGTACAAATTAAATCCTGATATTGAAATGATAAACACTTTAGGAGGTAGATGCAGTATACAGAAGTTCATTAATAATAATAATAATAATAATGTCGTAATGTGTGAGTTTATAATCAAAATGTATTACTAATAATACTACAGTCCCATGTCATATTGCAGTGTTATTACATTATAAGTACACAGTAATACCAATATTATTTTGTTGCACTACTTGTAATTATAAACTGTTTTTATTATTGCTATGATAACAATTTCTAGAAATGTAATGTGAAATTTAAATGTTAATTTATATGGACACTAAAATTAAAATGAAATGTTACCAATACTATCAAGTAGTATAACATTGAAATGTATTAATAGCACCAACTACATAGAACACATACTCTCAGCAGTCAAGAATTCACCACACAAAACACAGTGTTGATGGCAAAAACCATGATTATCCTACTTGAAAGCGACCCCTTGTTTAATGTATCCTGACATGTATTTTATTTTATCTTGTGCAATTTTGTTCATAGTTAACATGTTCTTGGTTGCATCTGCTTTGTATGGCTAGTTTTTACAAAATGACTGAGGAATTGGCACAAATATTTGGATTGTATGCATTGCATTTTATGTTAAGAATTTTTCCCATCTTTTTAATGTTGACAAGCCTTTTTATTTTGCTAGCTTCTACCGTGTGTAAAATGTTCTGAAACTGTAAAGACTTAACCATAACGGATATGTAGTAAGAAAAAAGAATCTGTCAAACTGAGTCAACGATGTTGAAATGTGTGAATAACTCCCATCTTCCTGTGGCATCAGTGTGTCCTGCTGCTGGTGAACTCCAGTCATTCATATGACTAATAATCATATTAAAGGTGCTATGTCACTCAGCTGATTTAAATAAGAGGGTTTTAGAAGAGCATGTGCATGCGTCTAGCTGCCTAGGCTAAGCGGCTAATGCCATAAAGTACTGCCATGATGTGATTTAATGTAATCTGTCATGTCATATGCTAATCTCCATCCTCTTCAGGCCAAACACAAGAAAGAGAAAAAGAAAAGGTGGGTTTGTAAAGGAGAGGGAGAGCTGTCCTTTCCTTCCACTGTGATCACGTGACTCCCGTTGGTTCACTTAAACTGGTCCTTGGCAATGAGTACAAGATTCAAGTCTCGTTGAGAAGGTCACATCTCTGCATGTCTCTCTGTCTCCGTCTTTCATTTTCCCACTTCCACCCCCTCCATTCATTCTCCATCTGTATGTTGGAACAGCTGTTTCTTTCAGGATATTGCATTTCAGGTCTGAGCGGCCTCTCTGGAACTCAAACATACTTCTATAAAAGAATTTCTGGTTATAAATAGCTCTTACAAATTGCTAATCTACCTCTCAGCCTCCTAAGTGCCTTTTCCTTTCAGAATTGCATTATTGCACAACACTTTCTCATCATGAAGTCAAACAGAGAAGCAGAAGATTTATTTCTATTGCTTACTATGGGAAGAGGAAGCCTGGGCTGTCCCGCCGACTCGCAGTAGTAAGAAGGCTGCACTTCACGTTGGCTTCACTTGGGATGAGACACTAAATTAAAATCATATAATAGCTTTAAATTTGAGGAATCAGTGATATGATTTTAGGTTCTATGGCATATCTGAATGCTATTTCAAACAAATGTACACCTTACAGTGATGTAAACTGTTTCCTTTACAAACTAAATAAATGCTATTTCTGTGCAGGCATACCTGAACCTGAACCTTGAATCAATGTGCTGTTTCTGATTAGTCGAGATACTCAAACAATCAGTGCAATGTTTTGATTGCACAACAAAACCAGTGTTTACTTGTGAAAGGGAAACATCTTCAGTATATGATTAGTTATTATTGTCTCTAATTTTCATAATTGTCATATACGTTATTTGGTAACAACAGATTTGACCCTTGCATTGACTGAACTTGCCATGACGATAAATAAATAAATTCATTTGCATTGTAAAGGGCTATTACTCATTAAAATGAGTAGAGACAACCTAGTGTGTCTTCCCTGACATGTTAATGAAATAAAACTGACAGAAACACTGAAACTTCTCCATCTAGGACACCTCAGTTTAACCTTTCTGTGGTGCACTTAGAGACCACCCAAGCAGTGCATAATAGTTTGATCATGCACACCAATCTGTTTAAGCATATTAACAAACATATACAAAAAGTTGAACAAACTCATTAAAATATTAAGGGCTTATCAGATTGATACAATAGGATATATTTAAAATTTAAATAAAAACTACTATTGGACTACTATTGACTATGATTATTTTCTTCAGTGTGTACATGTAGATGGGTAAACCGTGAGTGCATTATACTATATGATTACAGCAACCTCTAATTGTTTGACATTGATGCACATGTGAGCATTTAGACTTGCACTTTTATAATATTAGTTAATTAAGTGACATATATGAATAGCTTTTCATCTGAGGTGCTATGGATTCTCTTCAATGTCTTCAAAAATCTCCCAAAAAATATGACTCCCCTAATTATGAAATATTTTTCTGTATCTGAGACTTCCACATCTCCTCTTGAATAAAAGAATAAAAGTACAAAGAAATTAGAGTGAATGAAATGGACTGCACTCAAAAAGCTGCAATTGACAGAGCATATATTTTCTGCCAAATAGCAAGAACAGGCTTTAGACATTTTTGTAGCTGAGGACAGAAAAATGTAATATTTCTTAATCTTTATGATATATTATTATTAATGTGGGAACTGTTGTTGGACAAAATGTGAATGAAGACAAAAAAAAACACTGGAAGTCTGGAAAGTTTACTTTGCTCTCACCGTCTTTCCCCTTTACCTAAACACAGTGCCTGTTTCGCCGCTAGTGGTTTTTCTAGCACTTTTATCAAAGTCATTCTGTACAAATGGTTACAGAGATGAGGTAAAATATATCTTGAATAGCCTTGTCACCCAAATACCAGCAAATGAAAAATCCATTGAGAGAACCAGGGCCAAAGCTGTGCCATGCACTTTCAGGATATGAAAAGGCACAATTACATTCCACCTCCTGTGTAAGTGGTATATACCACTGTGGAAGTGGTATTTCATGTTGGTGGCCTCCCCTGCAAAACCATAGCTATACAACATGACCCCCCTTGAGCTTACTACAGATGTCTTATGGATCCCATTGGTGGAGACAACCAGGAATGCACTGTAAAAAATAATTGTTTGTTTGTCATAGTTTGCATGTGTGTTTTGGGAATATACTAAGATAAGAACCATGCACTGTGAAAATAGGAAAAAAGTATTGAATCAAAACTATTTTAAAATTAGAATTTTAATGGAAAATGTAAAAATGCTACAGTAATTTTTTTTTTCATTAGTTAATTGAAAGTTACCTTCCATTAGATAGTAAACATATTATCACTGTAAAAAAAAAATAAATAAAAAAAAAAAAATCCTGTTAAATTTACAGTAAAGACTGGCAGCTGTGGTTGCCAGAAATTCACTGTAAAAAATACAGTAACCACGCTTCAGGCTTTACGGGATGTAATTTTGGTGCCTGTATATTTTACGGTGCATTACCATTTATATTATTAAATTATATAAATGTAATACTTTAAACATCTGAAACTGTCAAAATCTGCTTTTCACTTTAAAATGTATTGTTACTCACTGTAGTAATTACTGTAAGGCACATGATAACATGAAGTTCATCAATAGTGGCCTTTCCGAGAGCAATGACCAATAAATATGTAGAGACAGTGCTCAGTGTCACTCACACAAACACTAAACACCATCAGGGTAACACATGTGAAATTAAAATAATGCAATAAACATGAACTAAACTACATCAAATATAACACAGAACACCCCAATGTATAAAAAATAAGACAGAAACATAAATATTTCCATAAAATATAATGAAATGTGATGGGTCACACAGGGTGTTCTGAGAATGCCCGATTAGTATTATTTAATTATTTTACTTTAGTTTTAACAATAATTTACTGTAAAAAGTACATTGTTAAACAAAATATACATTTTTACTGGTAATTATATGGTAAAATGTCTATCTTTTTACATCTAAAAAGGTTTTATAGTGTACAATTACATGCATTATTTTTTTAAATATATTATAATTTTTTACTGTATATTTTAAATTTGCTACACGTGAACAATTAAAGTTTTTTTACTGTAGCATTTTGTGGTGGCAGGGGAATGGTCAAGTGTTCGTACAGAGAGAGAGAAAGCGGTAAGGGTACACATCTGAGCGCAATAATGTCTAACACCTGTTTCTGATTGCAGTAAGCACTGGGGAGAGCAATAAAAGGAGAGATGCAGGAGAGAGTCAGAGTGAGAGACTCTGCAGAGTGCAGAGTGTGTGTGTGTGTGTGTGTGCGTGTGTGCGTGTGTGCGTGTGTGTGTGTGTGTGTGTGTGTGCATGTGTGTGCATGTGTGTGCATGTGTGTGACCTGAGTTAAGACTGAAAATCCACAGTTGAGGAAAACCTGTTAATAAAGACCTGTGTTTTGAGTCCCACTTCCTCCTTCCCTAGAAATGTAACTTTGTTACACATTTCTACAGTCTTTTACTATTCAAATAAAAAATGTACAGTGTACTTTCAAAGACTATGCATCAAATTTTACTGTTTAATTTTGTAAAATTATAATGAATTGAATTATGTGAAAAAGTATTTAATTTAGTATAGTCACTTTGTCTTTTATGTGGAAAGTGGCATTAACAACGGTTCTCAGACGTATATATTACGTATATAAAAGTTATGCAATTTTCATCTGGGTCATAGCAAAGTGACTAGAAACATTAAATATTTGTGCACCACCAAAAGCACATGTGACTATTCAGGGCCCATTGTTTTGTCTTATTTCCTCTTGTATGAAATCTGCACTACATCATAGATAAAACATGAAAGTAAAAGGTGCTGCTGCACAGGAGTTAAATTGGAATATAGAAGGTGAGGTAATTCTTGACATAAAACAGGGGCCTCAAAACAGCTCCCAGAGCGGCACATAGAAAGAGCTTTGGACAGAGTAACTAGTTTCTCTACATGCCAAATAATCAGCAGACTGTCTTTTCAGGATAGATTTTCTTAAATCAATAATATTGAGAAATGCTCCAACAACTGGGCAATCAAACCCTGTGGATTTGGAGCTTTGGCCACTGATCGGGGATGTGGCACTCTTGCTGCTAATGATCTGGGCTGCGGCACTGTTGCTCTGACTTGTGGCACTGTTGTTCTGGGCAGTGGCACTGCTGCTCTGACTTGTGGCACTGTTGTTGTTCTGGGCTGTGGCACTGCTAATCTGATATGTGGCACTGTTGCTTTTCTGGGCTGTGGCACTGCTGCTCTGACCTGTGGCACTGTTGTTGTTCGGGGCTGTGGCACTGTTGTTGTTCTGGGCTGTGGCACTGTTGCTGTTCTGGGCTGTGGCACTGCTGATCTGACCAGTGTCACTGTTGCTGTTCCGGGCTGTGGCGCTGCTGCTCTGACCTGTGGCACTGTTGCTGTTCTGGGCTGTGGCACTGCTAATCTGATCTGTGGCACTGCTGCTCTTACCTGTGGCACTGTTGTTGTTCTGGGCTGTGGCACTGTTGCTGTTCTGGGCTGTGGCACTGCTGATCTGACCAGTGTCACTGTTGCTGTTCCGGGCTGTGGCGCTGCTGCTCTGACTTGTGGCACTGTTGTTGTTCTGGGCTGTGGCACTGCTAATCTGATATGTGGCACTGTTGCTTTTCTGGGCTGTGGCACTGCTGCTCTGACCTGTGGCACTGTTGTTGTTCGGGGCTGTGGCACTGTTGTTGTTCTGGGCTGTGGCACTGTTGCTGTTCTGGGCTGTGGCACTGCTGATCTGACCAGTGTCACTGTTGCTGTTCCGGCTGTGCGCTGCTGCTCTGACCTGTGGCACTGTTGCTGTTCTGGGCTGTGGCACTGCTAATCTGATCTGTGGCACTGCTGCTCTTACCTGTGGCACTGTTGTTGTTCTGGGCTGTGGCACTGTTGCTGTTCTGGGCTGTGGCACTGCTGATCTGACCAGTGTCACTGTTGCTGTTCCGGGCTGTGGCGCTGCTGCTCTGACCTGTGGCACTGTTGCTGTTCTGGGCTGTGGCACTGCTAATCTGATCTGTGGCACTGCTGCTCTTACCTGTGGCACTGTTGTTGTTCTGGGCTGTGGCACTGTTGCTGTTCTGGGCTGTGGCACTGCTGATCTGACCAGTGTCACTGTTACTGTTCCGGGCTGTGGCGCTGCTGCTCTGACCTGTGGCACTGTTGCTGTTCTGGGCTGTGGCACTGGTGCTCTGACCTGTGTCACTGTTGCTGTTCTGGGCTGTGGCGCTGCTGCTCTGACCAGTGTCAATGTTGCTGTTCCGGGCTGTGGCACTGCTGCTCTGACCTGTGGCACTGTTGCTGTTATAGGCTAAAGAACTACTGCTGCTGCTGCTCTTACCTGTGGCATTGTTGCTCTTCTGGGCTGTGGCGCTGCTGCTCTGACCTGTGTCACTGTTGCTGTTCTGGGCTGTGGCACTGCTGCTCTGACCATTGCATCTGCTGCTGTTCTGGGCTGTGGCACTGCTGCTCTGACCTGTGTCACTGTTGCTTTTCTGGGCTGTGGCACTGCTGCTCTGACCTGTGGAACTGTTGCTGTTCTGGGCTGTGGCTGTGCTGATCTGACCTGTGGAACTGTTGCTGTTCTGGGCTGTGGCTGTGCTGCTCTGACCAGTGGCACTGTTGCTGTTCCGGGCTGTGTCGCTGCTGCTCTGACCTGTGTCGCTGTTGCTGTTCTGGGCTGAAGAACTACTGATGCATCTGTTCCTCTGACCTGTGGCATTGTTGCTGTTCTGGGCTGTGGCGCTGCTGCTCTGACCTGTGGCACTGCTGCTGTTCTGAGCTGTGGCGCTTATCTTTGATTTTGTTCATTCTAATAGCAAGTGCAAAGTTTATATTAGATATTAAACAGAACTACAGTAAAAAATAAATAAAAATTGTTGTACAGGCCTCTACTCTATGCTTGATATATCTATTTAATTGGAGTACATTGTTATTGTATGGTATAAATCACGATGAAATACCCTTGAAAATAATCAGTCAGCAAATTCCGCTTGGCTCCTTTTCTGTCCATCTCTGTAAAATACAGCAAATTGAAATTATCAATTAGTTGGTCTGAATTAGCTAATGTGGTATTACACTGTTGGCAAGTTAAATATATGACTATCATATTTATTATTAAAATGTTCTGTTCAACTGAACATCTGTCTCCTATTAGAAGCACAGGAGAATTGCATTATAGATCTCTCAGCCTGAATCATCCTGGATTGTCCTGCTCTTAAATCCCTGTCCATTAAACGCCTTGCCTGGCATATGTCAGAGAAAACTACCCTAAGCAACAGTCATTCTTTATTTAGTGCCTTGTTTTTATATATTTACAACCCTCTGTGTAAATTATTAATATGAATGTGTTTATAACACTATTCTCTAACCTCATGTGCTGCTCACATGCGCAGTTTTGTGATGACAACCCTCACATTAAAGCTAGTATTATAAAGCTAGTACTGTAGATATATTTTATTTGATATAAACAGCTATAAAAACAATAATAATATATTTCAACATATTATAAAAAGTTCCCATCCCTTCCTAAGGCTAAAAACATACTTTACATAAATACACGTACGCAGATGCGGGCACTTGGCGAAAACATTTCCAACGCATGGTACAGCTGAACATGCTTAAAGTTCGTTCTTGCCTTACTGTGTCGGTAACTTTGCATTGGTATTGCCACAGGTGATCGAGTTCAGTATTCAGGCTCTAATTTTTCAGTAAATTATGGACAAACTTAAAGTATGTACATTGAAAAACACACATTTGTTATATTATAAACATCTGTATGTCTCGAAAGTTGCTCATCCGTAAAAGAGTTTATGTTTCAGATGCTGTCTGGCCATTTGCATTCAGGATTTTGAAAACTTCACAGCAGTTAACTCTGGAGTTTTTTTTTTTTCTAAATCTTTAAATGTGTATCTTATTCTGCCCTCTATCCTGCCTGCCAAATCCATTTCTAATCAATCAGGGCAGCGTGGTAATGAAAAGCACTCTGTCCTGCTCTCCTCTCATCCTCTCCTCCAGTCCTGTCTCATGTATGACATGCCATCCGTACCTCAAACAGCCAAAATGTCACTGGCAGTTGGCAGACCTTGTAGAAAGTCAAACCTAATGTTTCCCAACATGCTCGATGTGTGCGCAAGCCACTCAAATGTTCAATCGCATTCAACAAGATGCTACACTTGGGAGCGTATCTCATCTAAATGTGATTTGAGATGATTGAAAGCTTTTTGATTTGGAAGTGTATTCTCTTAAGCTAAGTGCTCCCTGAGACCATCAAGGAAATTCAATTGCTTCATTTTGAGAAGGGTAAAAAAAGTGGATTGTTCAGCCCAAAATCATATCAGATCTTAATGTCTCAAAAGAAACACATGGGATTGGATAGGCCGGCAGGATGCCTAATTTCATTGGGAAATGCAATTTCTTGATAGCATTTCCTTACTGTGCCGCACAGAGGCACAGTAATCTCAATAAGATTGATCAAAATCTTAATGAGTCATTTTCAGAAGTGGACTTTGGCTTTTACAGTGGATAATGGAGCCATTGGTGCCCTTCTTCCTCTGAATGATAGCCAGAAGCCTCAATGTGATTCATTTTTAGCTATACCATTTTTCAGAGCTTTTAAAACACTACCATGCAGTGCCACTTCTAGAGATATACTTCCTTACAGAGTTTAGCTCCAACCTTTCTCTACCATGCCAGCATGTCATTTTTAAATAAAACCAACACATTGGTTAGCTGATTAAAGTGTGCTTGACTAGATGTGGGACTACACCCTGGTAGATTTCCAGTTCATTGTCATGGAGAAGGCAATTGTTGAATACATTGTGGATACAGGCTGGATTCACAAAAATATTCTTTAAAAAAATGTAAGAACGTTCTTAGAATAAATTATATGAAGTTCGTAAGTGCAATTCTTGAAAAATTATTTGTTATCAAATATTTTCTTAAGAACATCTTGATTTGTTTCTTAATGTAGTGGGACAGATAATGGGTATTGTACTGATTTTTTGTCCATGATACCATGTCTGTCGAGTGTATGGGTTGTTCAATCGCAGTGTATAAAATAGGGCTTTGGGGTATCTTTTGGTCTCATTGAGGAATGATTGTGTTAAATGCTAAGCTTAAGTCTATGAACAGCATTCAAACGTATGTGTACTTATTATCTAGGTAGGTGAGGGCCAGATGGAGTTTGCTGGTGATGGCGTTGTCTGTTGAACGGTTGTGACGATACGCAAACTGCAGTGGGTCTAGTGAGGGGGGCAGCTGGGTCTTAATGTGCCTCATGACGAGCCTCTCGAAGCACTTCATGATGATGGATGTGAGTGCGACGGGATGGTAGTCGTTGAGGCAGGACACTGAAGACTTCTTTGGCATGGGGACGATGGTGGTGGCCTTGAAGCACGTTGGAACGACGGCGCTGCTCAGAGAGATGTTGAAGATGTCGGTAAGAACATCTGCCAGCTGGTCTGTACATCCTCTAATCACTCTACCAGGAATGTTGTCTGGTCCAGCAGCCTTTCGTGGGTTGACTATGCATAGAGTTTTTCTCACATCGGCCGTGGTAAGACAGAGCACCTGGTCGTTGGGAGGAGGGGTGGTCTTCCTCGCCACCACGTTGTTCTGCGCCTCAAACTGAGCTTAGAAGTCGGTCAGCGCATCTGGAAGGGAGGCATCTTTGTCACAGGCAATGATTTTGTCCTCTAGTTTGTGATGGCCTGGATGCCCTGCCTGGATGGCTGGATGCCAAAAGGAGCCCCAACTAAGTATTGAGTGCTGTACATGCTCATACTTTTCATGTTCATACTTTTCAGTTGGCCAACATTTCTAAAAATACTTTTTTTGTATTGTTCTTAAGTAATATTCAAATTTTCGGAGATACTGAATTTGGGATTTTCATGAGTTGTCAGTTTTAATCATCACAATTAAATGAAATAAACATTTGAAATATATCAGTCTGTGTAATGAATGAATATAATTACTGAAATAAATCAACTTTTTGATGATATTCTAATTATATGACCAGCACCTGTGTATATATATATATTATTGAGGATTGCTGTTATACTAATTATTTGCAATATTTGTCATTGGTATTTGTAGTTATGTTTTGTTTAAAGTGTGAACTGTTTTGTTTTGTTTGTTTATTTCGTTTTTTATTCTTTCTGGAACTTTGTTGATTGACTTTACAGCTGTCGACCTGAGAGCATTTGAAGCTCCTCTGTGAACATTACTGCTTAGAGTTGTGTTTAGTTTCCCTGCCTACTGACGACTACTTTTGTGTACCATCAAATTATTACTATATATTTGGCATCAAATGGTGGTTTTCTGTGTATGTTGAGGACCCAGGGCAGGCGGCTAGCCCCTTTTCTACATCTGAGGTGTTAGTGTCTTGGTTGTGAAGTGTGGAGCATCTATGCTTGACTTTGCTTGTGTGCTGGTGTGTGCGTGAGACTGATTCATGCACGTGGCGGTGAAAGATTATTATATAGGAGATTGTGACCCTTTATCAAGCCGGCCTGCCGCTGGTGAGCCTTATCACCTATAGTGTCTGTTCTTTTTTGTGCCTCTTATTCCTGTGTTTCCTAGGGTTATGTGGGGTCATGCAGTCATATTAAATGATTTTAAAGAATTGCTTCTGATCTTTTTTTTTTTTTTGTATCCACATCTCCACGCCCTTCAATTGAAACAAAACATATGTGTGCACCTTTCTGAATGATTGGGACAACTTTCCCCACAGGGTGGCATAGCCAGCTACCTTAGGTTTTCTAGTTACCTTGCCTCCTCCCCGTGTGCCCTCAGCAGGGTGTTTCTTAATTTTGGCCAAGACATGGATGCATATTAGATAATTTTCTCTCTTAAAGCAAGTCAAGGCAGCAGTGTCTTCGTTTGGGTGGACTAGGAGCATTTTGGCAGTGGCTCTCCTCACCTGCTTCCTTCACTTGCACCAAGGCTGTTTTGATAAGTCTCGTTGTGTTAACAATGGAGGAAGAGTTACAGGAATTGAGGGACCTGGTTGCTCAATTAAGGGCAGATAATGAGAAGCTGCAACATGAGCAGAGCCGTGTCGCTGTGTCTAGTCCAATTGCCGGCCCTTCTAGAGAAGCATATGCCCTCTAGTGATCAATCAGTTGGTGCCAGTGCAACAGTAACCGAGCGATTTTGGTTTGTACCAAGGGACCAAAAATGCCTGAAATTGAATGGAAGGTCAGGTATTGGCATAAATGAATGGGTAGAATGTGGAGACCCAGAGAGGATATTTTCCACTATTGAAGAGTTATACGGGTGTTCCTAGCCTTATGTCGCCCTGCAGGACACCTTTTTCTCTAGGAGGCAATGGGAGGGGAGACTTTGTTAAAGTTCTCCCTGGCTCTCCTGTGCCTCCACGAGAAAGCAAGGCAGAGGTCCGTTTACTCCATGCCTAATGCTGAGTTTCTGTCAAATATGTAGCCGATTGTGCCCTTCACCATGAACTGAAACAATTAGCATGCTATCAGCCCAATTCCATGCTATTAGAGATGCGTTGTGAAGCCATTCAGTGGGAGCGGGAGGGAATGCCGGGTGGAGCAAGGGGTCGGAGTCACTCAGCCCCTCTGACGGATGGTTGTCAGTATGGAATACAGGGTGTTGCACAGTCAGGGGGTCATAGTTCAGCCCAGAAATCTGAGGTGGGGGAGTTAAGAGAGATGTTGAAGCTGCAAAAGGAGCAGTTAAATCAGCTCACGTAGCGCATTGCATGTCCTTGTACTCACTGTTCCCATAGTTGGCCTGTTATTTGTAGGCAGTGTCAAATGCCAGGACATTTTGCAAGGGAGTGCAAGGGGGAACGTGTTTTGTCCAAGTCACCCCGTGCTGATAAAGAAATTGCTGGGGGCAGGCAGTATAGTATATTTTTCAATATTCTAGTATGTTTCTTATATATCAAAATACTTATATGAGTTTCCTGGCCTTTGTGTGACCCAGGAGAGAGCATATGAGGTTACTAAAAGTGTTGATGCTGCAGAGGCTACAAAGAGCACCCAGCTGTAACAAAATAATGAGACTAAGGACCTTGAAGATAGACTAAAGCCAAGTTTCTACCAGTAAAAAGATATCAAAAGGCTCTGTGAGATAATGGTGGCAAATAGTATCCATTGGTTACAAAAATAACAAAGGGGCACAGAAATGAGGTAATGCCAGATAACAAACTGTATAGAAGAGGAGGTTTTGGACTAAGACAGTCAGAACGGACAGCTGGCCGGTCTCATGTTTGTTGGTGTTCAATAAACTACAACTTTGGCATCTGGAACTCAAGACTCCGAGAGTTTTCTTACAACTTAGAGAGATTTGTCGTGATATTCCACGACAGCAGCTGCAATCTGATCACTCTTCTGAAAAATAAGTCCCGCCATGCTGAAGAGCTACAGCCCAGCTGGGGAAAAGAGTGGCTCCGAAGCCTTTAGTCAAACCAATTTTATTCCAAATTTTATGTCATTCTGTCCGCATCTTGATATTTTTAATTTCAACCTCTCCAGGCCACAGGAGAACCAGTGCACAGAACATCTCTGGAAGCCCGCCTTCCCTTTCCAATGACGTCATCACTTCATCTCAACTTCTAACCACATCAAACCCATGGGGAGTAAACAACTAGCAAACCCGGATCTTCATCCATATCTCATTCACTTAAGAGATCTCCCTCAATCGAGCCACCGCATCCTCAATCGGATTGCATGACCTGGCGCGGAAGGAGCACGCTCCACACCAAGTCCGTCAAAATCATCGGCTCCGGCAGCAGCTGGTTTCCATCAGATATAAGTGAATAAGTTATTATCATATCCATCAAATGCATTCAGATTTAGTCATGGGTCTAGGCCTTCCGTTGCCATGTTGCCTGTTCATCATAAAGATGCAATGCTGTCTGTTCATCATAAAGAATCCGCATCAATATCAAAAGCCAGTATTTCATGTCAACAGCGCATTCACTCTCATAGTAATGCCAGGCAATTGCGTGATCTTATGATGGCAACTTGGTCAAGGTTCATTCACATGTCATTCACCGTGCTGCATGCCCGAGCGTTCCCCATCAGGGAATTAAGATAATTATTCAGGCATATCATCATGTACAGTCAGTGCTTATTGTACGGGCCCATTACTCCATTCAGTAAGATATCCCCGTTTTGCTGGTCGCCTTCGACCAAATCACGTAATGGGTGCTTTCCAATAAATTTATCATCATACTGCAAACAGCAGGGGTTCGAGCCACTTATCCCAGTTTTTAGCATCTTTGTGTACGAACTTACGAATCATGTTTTTCAAGGTCTTATTAAATCGTTCCACCAGTCCATCGGTCTGCGGGTGGTAGAGGCTGGTACGAATCGACTTAATGCCTAATAATTCATATAGTTTGCAAAGTGTACGTGACATGAACGTTGTACCTTGATCTGTGAAGATTTCCTTTGGAATCCCCACTCGGGAGATCATTTTGAAGAGTGCCTCCGCAACACTGCGTGCTGAGATGTTGCGTAGAGGCACTGCTTCCGGATATCGCGTTGCATAGTCCACCAGAACTAACACAAAGCGATGCCCGCGTGCAGTCTTTTCTAATCAAGTCAAGTCAAGACAAGAGGTTTTTATTGTCGTTTCAACCATATACAGTTAGTACAGTACACAGCAAAACGAGACAACGTTCCTCCAGGACCATGGTGCTACATAAAAACAACAAAGGACCAACACAGGACCACATGAGACAACACAACAAAATAAAATATCTATATAAAATACCTATATATACCCATATAAAGTATAAAGTGCACGTGCAAACATGTGCAAAGTACGGGACAGTACAACAAATTACTGACAATGGACAGGACAATAGACACAGTGCAGCGCCGACCAGTACTCAGTAGTGCAAAAAACGTAAACATAACATACTATGAGATAGTGTTCTATGCACATAGCAGTTATTGAGGTAGCAGACAGTTATGAAGTGACAGTAATTAAAGTGCAACTCAGGACACGCGTGTGTGTGTGTCAAACCAGTCTCTGAGTATTGAGCAGTCTGATGGCTTGGGGGAAGAAGCTGTTACAGAGTCTGGCCGTGAGGGCCTGAATGCTTCGGTACCTCTTGCCAGAAAGCAGGAGGGTAAAGAGTTTGTGTGAGGGGTGTGTGGGGTCGTCCGCAATACTGGTTGCTTTGCGGATACAGTGTTTTTTGTAAATGTCTTTGATGGAGGGAAGAGAGACCCCAATGATCTTCTCAGCTGTCCTCACTATCCTCTGCAGGGCTTTGCGGTCCAAAACGGTGCAAGTCCCAAACCAGGCAGTGATGCAGCTGCTCAGGATGCTCTCAATAGTCCCTCTATAGAATGTAGTGAGGATGGGGGTTGGGAGATGTGCTTTCCTCAGCCTTCGAAGAAAGTAGAGACGCTGCTGGGCTTTCTTGGTGATAGAGCTGGTGTTGAGGGACCAGGTGAGGTTCTCCGCCAGGTGAACACCAAGGAATTTGGTGCTCTTGACGATCTCCACAGAGGAGCCATCGATGTTCAGCGGAGTGTGTTCACCTTGTGCTCTTCTAAAGTCAACAACCATCTCTTTTGTTTTGTCGACATTCAGGGACAGGTTGTTGGCTCTACACCAGTTCGTCAGCCGCTGCACCTCCTCTCTGTATGCTGACTCGTCGTTCTTGCTGATGAGACCCACCACGGTCGTGTCATCGGCGAACTTGACGATGTGGCTCAAGCTGTGCATTGCTGCACAGTCGTGAGTCAGCAGAGTGAACAGCAGTGGACTGAGCACACAGCCCTGGGGGGCCCCAGTGCTCAGTGTGGTGGTGGTGGAGATGCTGTTCCCGATCCGGACTGACTGAGGTCTCCCAGTCAGGAAGTCCAGGATCCAGTTGCAGAGGGAGGTGTCCAGGCCCAGCAGGTTCAGCTTTCCAATCAGGTGCTGGGGAATGATTGTGTTGAATGCTGAGCTGAAATCTATGAACAGCATTCGAACATATGTGTCCTTATTGTCTAGGTGGGTGAGGGCCAGATGGAGGGTTGTGGCGATGGCATCGTCCGTTGAACGGTTTGGACGATACGCAAACTGTAGTGGGTCTAGTGAGGGGGCAGCTGGGTCTTAATGTGCCTCATAACGAGCCTCTCGAAGCACTTCATGATGATGGGTGTAAGTGCGACGGGACGGTAGTCGTTGAGGCAGGACACTGAAGACTTCTTTGGCATGGGGATGATGGTGGTGGCCTTGAAGCACATTGGAACGACGGCGCTGCTCAGAGGCCTCGACTCTATGCCTTTTTCCCCTGAATTGTATCTCAACGGGAACTACTGGATATTTGTGAATGTCCCCATGCACACACCTCACCCTCACCAATTTATCTTTATCCAATGCCCCGCCTTGCACCAAGCATTGGTGGATCAAGGTTTGAGAACAACCTGTATCCACCAAAGCTTGATGTGTATCCCCCTTCACCTTTACCGGTATGCGATACATTCCTGCCCGATCGGGGGCGGCCTGTGGAGCATCGGGGATCCGAACCAGTGTCCCCACCTCCATCACTGGACACCGCTGCTGGCTATGTCCGGCTTCCCCGCAGCTCCAGCAGAGCGGCCCAGGTCTTCCTTCCGCACTCGTGGGGGCGGGCTCGCCAACCTGGGTAGAATAATGGAGAGAGACAGGGGGGTTTGAAGGGGCAGAGAAGGGGAAGGGAAAATTTCTCATTGGGAAGCTTGATAATAATATCACGTCAGAAATTAAGAGGTGGGTAAATGGGAAAGGGTGGCGGAGGCTGCATCTGCTGTGCCCAACTCCGATTAGGATGTGGATAGAGGGTGAAAAAGAAAGTCTCAGTTTTCTAATGTGGTAATTATTATTATAATTACCTTTCCCCTTTAAAGGTGATAATGTACACTATCTTGTCCACAACAGTTCTCCGTAACTAGTGAACACTGGATGCCTCTTTAATTTCTTAAGCACTATTCGGTGATGAACTCAGCGGAAGAGTAAAGCTGCCAGGCCCAGTACTCATGGTATGCCCCTTTTCATATGAGCCCGGGTACTTGGGCTCAGTACTCCATACATAGTGATTCTCCTTTGGTAATCCTGTATGATGCGTTTCCACTGATCAGTTTCCCCACACAGGTTTCCTTGTTCACAGGGAACAAGACATTGTGTCCCTCCTGCCGCAGCACTGAACCGACCGCTGACATGACCGGGACTCTCTCTCAGCTCCTCAGAACATATCTGAATGAGTAATGCACACCATCTCCTTTTATACACTTATGTCCAGGGCAGAGAGCATGCCACAAATTCCACTCACCAATTTTCATTGGCCTTTTCTGAATAAAGCAAAGGTGATTGGAGCTCTTAAGAGTGAACCCCTAGTGTCACTACATCAACACAACATCTCGTTCCCTCAATCAGGGACCAGAGGTTACATCTGTAACCAAAACGTTTTTTGGATCAGTTACACCAACCAACTATGTAGCTCACTTTTGTTTTGACTAATAGCACATAAACTAAGATGGAATCCCTACTGAAAATACAGTTTAAACCAGCCTGGTTTGCTGGTCTCAGCTGGTCTCCCAGTCTGGTTCCAGGCTGGTCTGATTGCTGGTTTTAAAATGGTGTTGGGCAGTTGCCAGTTGGTTAGGCTGGTCAACTAGCTCAGTCAGCTGGACACCAGCTTGGCCAGGCTGGCAGAATTGTTAGACCAGCTGAAGACCAGCTTGGCCGGGTTGAAAGTCAAGCATAGACCAGCAAACCAGGCTTAAGATGTCTTTTATCAGTAGGGAGGTGTATGGCCTTAATTTGAGAATCCATTAATAGCACTCACATGCACACACATACTCTCACTTTTGTGGCCTGGTACTTCAGAGGAATGTGTTGAACTTGCTCTGTCATTCAGTGCCAGCCCTGTGGTAGACGTTTAATCTCTCAATCCATGTTGCCTGTTCCCTCTTACTTCATTACACGTCAGTGTACTCCTCACCCATTAATTTCCCCATGGACTCCAGCGACTCACCACCAAACCTGGCAACCGGTGGCAGGAAGTGGATAAATAGAAAGACTTCCCTGCTCTTACAGCCAGAAGTGTTTAATAAAAATAGGTAAGTCTAACCAAAACTCAGTTGTGTGAGCACACAGGTGCTATTTTGTATAAAAAAGCATTTTGTATCACACATGGGATACCTGCAAGGTAAAACGCCTTCATTAAAAATGCTCACCAAAGTTATTACATTTGATTTATCTTGCCACATGTTCAGCCTAAGCTTTTAGTGAATATATGTGTGATAAGTCAAGCGTTCTTCTCATCTGTGAGTAGTTTTAAGCTCAGTAAATATAAACAAGGAAATAGCTCTTCTCTCTCCATACATTGTCACACCATGTAGTGTATGCTCCACTGTGTCACACACTAACTTGTGTAATGCTACGACTTTGAGCTGAATAACAAACTGTGACCTACTCCAAGGAGGTGACCCTAGCAAATGGGAAAAATCTAAATTCTCAGGTCTGTATAAATTATTGCATTTTTCCATACCCAAGGTTATGCACACATAATCTGATCATAGATAAAGTATGCTCATATCATGTGACTAAAGAGGCAGATAAAAGGCTGAATAACTGTGTCTAACACAAATCCTTATGGTGTGTTTTCAACAAGAAACTCGGCAGCATAAATTGGATCTTTAGATTTATATGTCTTTTGTTTTATGTGTTCATATTGCAACTACAAGTCTAAAACCATGTTTAATAATAGTGATAAGTTTCATGTATCACTACATACAGAATATCTAATTCTTGTATCTATGAAACACATTCACTGGTAGTCCTCTAATAAAATACATTATTATAAAGATATATTATATTACCACTTATGTAGACTCTGCAAAGTGAAATAATATTAAGTGTGGTAAAATGTATTTGGTTTCGATTTCTGAACCATTCAGTACAGTGTAGTGTTTTCCTTGAAGCTTTGATGAATGGGATTCATTTAGATAGAGCTCACACTGAAAGAATCCAACCCATAACACACAATAAAAGGCCTTTTAGATAATGATCCACTTAAATGGTCTTATTAACATAATTTGATGCATATTGCTGATTGTAATTTAATTTAGGAGATAGGAAACCCAATTATGCATAAGCAAACTTTGGAGAACAGTGAGTAAAATGTCATGGTGGTAAATTGACAAATGTATAATGATATTCGCCACTAGCATTTCTAAAGTGTAACACCCTGTTAGCAGTTGAATGTCACAATGAAGTGCTCTTATTATTTAACAATTATTACATTCAAAGATAAAGGGTGCAATTTTGGGGATGTAAAAATACTTTATCCTATCTCAGTATAAAATGCAGTGACAACTATAAGTAAACCAGGGACAGAACTCTGTATTTGTTAGACAAATGGATGATGTTCGGTAAACCTGTTTGAAAACAAACATTATTTTTGCAATTCTGTTACAAAAGTGAAGCTTTCTACTATCCAAAAGTCTATTTTGGAATTTACTTTGACCACGGTAGCACGCAGCGGCCACACCGGAACCAAAATGGTGCTATTTATGTTACTTAGCCCGACTTTTATGGCACATGGACATCGGAGCAACCGGTGTTCGTGTTTACAATTGCCAGACACTGCTCAAATACAGTGGGTACGGAAAGTATTCAGACCCCCTTAAATTTTTCACTCTTTGTTATATTGCAGTCATTTGCTAAAATCATTTAAGTTCATTTTATTTCCTCATTATTGTACACACAGCACCCCATATTGACAGAAAAACACAGAATTGTTGACATTTTTGCACATTTATTAACTCTTTCCCCGCCAGCGTTTTTAAAAAAAAGTTGCCAGCCACCGCCAGGGTTTTTGACGAGTTTCGCTAAACTGTAATGGCCCGCAGAATATTTTTTTCCATGAATATATGAAGATGCTATATATCACAATAAAGATCTGAGCCTCTGCTTTTAGGCAAAAAAAAACGATTTTATTTTATCTTCATTTGTTCTTTTTTTATTGTGACTTGAACAGAGGTAGGTTTTGTCAAAAAACAACATTTCAGACAAAAAGCTGAGAAAAAGGCATGTTTATGTCTGATATTTTGAGCTTCTCAATACTCCACTTCTTCATGTTTGAGACGATCGCAGTCTGTTTCTTTGATCAAAGAGTTGCGTACTCTTTCAAAACATGCGCAGGGGTCTTCCTTACCGTATAACACCTAAAACACGGAAACCCGGAAAATTACGTGTTTGGCGGGGAAGCCTTTTTTTCATAAAACACGGAAAATTCTGTGTTTGGCGGGGAAAGAGTTAAAAAAGAAAAACTGAAATATCACATGTTCCTAAGTATTCTGACCCTTTGTTCAGTATTTAGTAGAAGCACCCTTTTGATCTAATACAGCCATGAGTCTTTTTGGGAAAGATGCAACAAGTTTTTCACATCTGGATTTGGGTATCCTCTGCCATTCCTCCTTGCAGATCCTCTCCAGTTCTGTCAGGTTGGATGGTAATCGTTGGTGGACAGCCATTTTTAGGTCTCTCCAGAGATGCTCAATTGTGTTTAAGTCAGGGCTCTGGCTGGGCCATTCAAGAACAGTCACGGAGTTGTTGTGAAGCCACTCCTTCGTTATTTTAGCGGTGTGCTTAGGGGTCATTGTCTTGTTGGAAGGTGAACCTTCGGCCCAGTCTGAGGTCCAGAGCACTCTGGAGAAGGTTTTCGTCCAGGATATCCCTGTACTTGGCCGCATTCATCTTTCCCTCGATTGCAACCAGTTGTCCTGTCCCTGCAGCTGAAAATTACCCCCACAGCATGATGCTGCCACCACCATGCTTCACTGTTGAGACTGTATTGGACAGGTGATGAGCAGTGCCTGGTTTTCTCCACACATACTGCTTAGAATTAAGGCCAAACAGTTCTATATTGGTCTCATCAGACCAGAGAATCTTATTTATCACCATCTTGGGAGTCCTTCAGGTGTTTTTTAGCAAACTCCATGTGGGCTTTCATGTGTCTTGCATTGAGGAGAGGCTTTCTTCGGGCCACTCTGCCATAAAGCCCCGACTGGTGGATGGCTGCAGTGATGGTTGACTTACTACAACTTTCTCCCATCTCCCGACTGCATCTCTGGAGCTCAGCCACAGTGATCTTTGGGATCTTCTTTACCTCTCTCACCAAGGCTCTTCTCCCCCGATAGCTCAGTATCTAGGAAGGGTTCTGGTCGTCCCAAACGTCTTCCATTTAAGGATTATGGAGGCCACTGTGCTCTTATGAACCTTAAGGGCAGAAAAAAAATGTTTGTAACCTTGGCCAGATCTGTGCCTTGCCACAATTCTGTCTCTGAGCTCTTCAGGCAGTTCCTTTGACCTCATGATTCTCATTTGCTCTGACATGCACTGTGAGCTGTAAGGTCTTATATAGACAGGTGTGTGGCTTTCCTAATCAAGCCCAATCAGTATAATCAAACACAGCTGGACTCAATTGAAGGTGTAGAACCATCTCAAGGATGATCAGAAGAAATGGACAGCACCTGAGTTAAATATATGAGTGTAACCCAAAGGGTCTGAATACTTAGGACCATGTGATATTTCAGTTTTTCTTTTTTAATAAATGTGCAAAAATGTCAACAGTTCTGTGTTTTGCTGTCAATATGGGGTGCTGTGTGTACAATAATGAGGGAAAAAAATGAACTTAAATGATTTTAGCAAATGGCTGCAATATAACAAAGAGTGAAAAATTTAAGGGGGTCTGAATACTTTCCGTACCCACTGTATAAGACTCATGCAACAACAGAGCTGCATGATGATCTGCAGGAGAAGCTACGCAACCTCGGCTTGCTGCGGAGACCAGGCCTCCAGTCCTCGGTGTCGCCTAATGCAGGTAGCCGGGGAAGAGGACGTCGTAAGCAGTGTGCGAGGAAGCAGAAGCGCAGCAAGAGTGCTGGAGTCCATGCTAGGCTAAAAACAAGCCCTAGCCAGCAGGCTCTCCCAACTATCCTGCTCTCAAATGTTTGCTCCAGGGATAATAAACTAGACTACATCCGACTCCAGCAGACTATGCAGTGTGAGTTTAGAGACTGCTGCGTCTTTATTTTCATGGAGACGTGGCTCAGCGACAGAGTTCTGGACGTCGCCATTCAGCTAGACGGGCTGGCCTCGTTTCGTGCCGACAGAAATGCAGCTCTGTGCAGTAACACTTGCGGTGGTGGCTTGTGTGTTTACTATGTTATGTTTACATTTGTCATTTTTAGAAAGTGTCATCTTTTTGCACTACTCAGATTACAAATGTGTACTGGTCGGTGCTGCACTATCCCTTACTGTGCAGTTTGCATATGTAACGTGAGCCAGCTGGTAGATAGATGTGCAGTGTGTAAACCTCACAACCCTGACATCAAGAGGTGCACTTGCAACTGACAGTAGAGGCTGTAGCCTTTAACCTCCTTGTTAGCGCACCCGCCTCCCACGCCGGAGATGTCGGTTCGAGTCCTGTTCGGAGCGGGCCGATCAGGACCGGTTACAATGGTGCCGTGACCTGGATCGGACTGATGTTTAGGGGGGTGAGTGTAACAGGAGCCAGCTGGTAGATAGCTGTGCAGTGTGTAATCCTCACTCTCCTGACCTCAAGAAGTGCACTAGCGACTGACGCTAGAGGCTGTAGCCTTTAGCCTCCTTGTTAGCGCAAACGCCTCCCATGCCGGAGCGAGGCGATCAGGACCGGTTACACGTATTGTCCCAAATGTTTAATAGACGACGCCATTGCCACCACCCTACATCTGGCCCTCACCCATCTAGATAAAAATGACTCATACGTTTGAATGCTATTCATAGACTTTCGCTCAGCATTCAACACAATCATTCCTCAGCACCTGATTGGAAAGCTGAACCTACTTGGCCTGGACACCTCCCTCTGCAGCTGGATCCTGGACTTCTTCACCTGGTCCCTCAACACCAGCTCTATTACCAAGAAAGCCCAGCAGCGTCTCTACTTTCTTCGAAGGCTGAGAAAAGCACATCTCCCACCCCCCATCCTCACTACATTCTATAGAGGGACTATTGAGAGCATCCTGAGCAGCTGCATCACTGCCTGGTTTGGGACTGACACCTTTTCGGAAAGCAAAGCCCTGCAGAGGATAGTGAGGACAGCTGAGAAGATCATCGGGGTCTCTCTTCCCTCCATCAAAGACATTTACATAAAACACTGCATCCGCAAAGCAACCAGCATGTTGGATGACCCCACACACCCCTAACACAAACTCTTCACCCTCCTGCCAACTGGCAAGAGGTACCGAAGCATTCAGGCCCTCACGGCCAGACTCTGTAACAGGTTCTTCCCCCAAGCCATCAGACTCCCCAATACTCAGAGACTGGACTGACACACACACACACACCTGTACACCATCCAACTTTTGCACATGTCCAGAGTTGCACTTTTATACCTGGCTGCTACCTCAATAAATGCTACCTCAATAACTGATATGTCCATAGAACACTATTTCATAGTATGTTATGTTTACATTTGGCATTTTTACTCAGATTACAAATGTGTACTGGTCGGTGCTGCACTGTCTCTTGCTGTGCATATTGTCCTGTTCCTTTTAGTAATTTATTGTACTGTCTACTTTTTTGCACACGTTTGCACGTGCACTTTATGTAGAAATGGTATTTAGAATGTGTAGTCTGATGTGGTTCTGTGTTTGTCCTATGTTGTTTTTATGTAGCACCATGGTCCTGGAGGAACGTTGACTCATTTAGCTGTGCACTGAACTAACTGTATATGGTTGAACGACAATAAAACCAGTTGACTTGACTTGACTTGACATGCTCAAAGTACTCCATAAATCAGATCAGAAGCAGAATTAAAAACCACAATGGACCTAACACTACGCAACACAATCCGTAACATCCCTCCACATGGGTCTCTTATTTCAACCACTACTATGAGAAATAACACTGCAGGCTAAGTCATAAAATATATGCCATACCATGTGACAAATAATATCTAACTTTTATTAAGAAATGGAAGCCGAGGCCTCTCGCCCTTTATTGATTTTCTACAGACTTTGTTGTGCACCCACAGCTAAGCAATCAAGCCAAAGAGGAGAGCATCTCACAGAGTGGGACAGACACTATTAGAGTGCCATCCAACCATCAATATAAGGAGCAAGACTCCCACTCTGAGGTGAGCAGCTGTCAAGACCTCAACAAGACAAATTTGAGGATACATCTGTAACAAGTTTCCAGGGGGTGGGAGGTGTGAACGCAGGAGAGGGAGTGTGGGAATATTACACTCTGTGAATGCTATAACACAAAGTATGCTACACTCTCATCCCATACACTGCAAAATACTTTAAAAAACATCCCTCACACATTGCAAATTTACTTCTGAATAGACCCACTAAATTACACTACTTCGTGCTTCACACATCTACCAAGTGCGAGGAAGTGTAATCAAGCTTCAAATTATGATTGCGCCAAGGAGATTGCAGATGGAAAGATTTACAGTGAACAAATGAGTTATATTTTAGTCTGTTCTCTCACAAAACCAATCATATCGCTTCAGAAGACATGGATTAAACCATAAGTCGTATGGATATCCTTTACGCTGCCTTTATATCCTTTTTGGAGATTGGATGTGTTGGACATTTTTGACCTGAATTGTATGGATATATTAACATCATAACTTGATCAAAATATCTTTGTTTGTTTTCAACTAGAAAAAGAAAGTTATACAAGTTAATCAAATAAGAGTGAGTAAAACTGTATGTAAACTGTAGATAAATAAGTAACATTTGATAAATAATAAATAATAATAATAATTTTCCAAAAAAGTAAAAAGATCTGTGATTGTTGTACAAGGGTCACAATACCAGGCACATGTGACCCGGAGATTTTGTTTACAGGTGTCTGTGAGATTATTGTGCATCACAATGTCATATAAACTACAAACTATGAGCTCTCTGGCAGAGCAGAAGAAAGCACAGATAATCCACTGACCAGGAGATGACAGCCTGAAAGATACTCATCAATAAAGACCCAGCACAGACAAGCACTTACTCTCAGCCTAAGTAACTCACAGAAAAGTTTAGATTCAGTGGC